>NC_064621.1:261256878-262506878 GCF_023898315.1 Schistocerca nitens
AGAGATGGATGGAATAAGGAGGGCAGCAGGGATATCCAGGACGGACCGCAGAAGAAATGATGGAATTACGGAGATAATAGATGTGGAGCAACCAGTCGTGCAAAGAATTAAAAATACGTCTCTTCAACGGTATGGCTATGTAGGGCGAATGGCCATAAGGGATCCTCGAATGGCTCCCGTCAGGAAGGAGGATGCATGGACGGCCGAGATTAACATGGAGAGCGGGAGTAATTGGGATAATGAGGAATAGAGATCTGAAAGAGGAAGACTACCATGTGAAAGGTGGCTACACTGAGTCACAGCGCCAGAGACTGCCCAAAGATTATTATTCCGCCGCCTCCACTGGTGCAGTAGTAGTTGAGAGGATGTCGAGTGCAGTTGTTGTTCTGTTGGGCGAGAGAGTATATGCTGTTTGGTTGGTGTAATGTATAGATGGAAGAAGTTGCAATTGTCAGAGTGTATTTGAGGAGATGGGCCTTTGATTTATGATGCTCGTGTAATGGAAAATTTTCGTCAATATGTAATGAGGTAAAAAGGTATCACAGTTCTCTCTAATGACAATCCCTCTTGCTCACAGGTACAGTCAGCAAAGCATCTGGCTCGTGTTCATTTATTAGACTTGTAATTCTGGTTTCTATGTGCAATTATAGTATTTCTGGTTTTTCAATTAGTTCATTGTAGGGATTAAAGGGACCAGACTGCAACGGTCATCGGTAGTTCATTGTAAATGGTGTTTAAAATATTTTGTCCTATTGAGAAAGAACTGAGCCAGATACATGTACGTTGAGTCACACTACCATAACAAGAACAGTTACACTTTTGCTTTGCTATTTCGTAGCTTTTATAGTTGCATGGGACTTAATTAATCAATTGTGTTAATGGAAATTCCTTGTCATTCTTTAGTTTTATTTTATGCAGTCAGATTGCATGCTAATACTAGTCAGGGCCAACCGGTTACGAGACTTCGTAACCGGTCACGCAGCTACTAAAATTATTGCATTTATTCATTAATATTTTTAATTAAGCCCCCATGCACTTGACCTTGAAAGCTGGCGAATGAGGAAGTGGAGGAGCCCTTAAAAGTAAAAGTAAATAAGTGTGGGATCAACATTAAGTCTCACAAGTGCGTTTTTACGCAAAAAAGTTTCCAGAAGTGGGACAATATGTACAATTTTTTGTATCACCTGGGTGTTCTGTCTCTCGATACGTTTACAAGAAACATCTGGAGAAGGATGATCAGTTCCGTTGCATGATAACTACAGAATTTAGCAGTTCCTCATCATACCTAGAAGTGATTCTTCGATCGACATGTGAAGTTACGAGCAATAGATCATATATCATTAACAAATGGGTCAAACGGCTCTGAGCACTATGGGACTTAACATTTGAGGTCATCAGTCCCCTAGAACTTAGAACTACTTAAACCTAAGGACATCACACACATCCATGCTCGAGACAGGATTCGAACCTGCGACCGTAGCAACAGCGCGGTTCCATACTGAAGCGCCTAGAACCGCTCGGCCACATCGGCCGGCGTATCATTAACAGGGAGCCTCACTTTGTATTGTGTTGGTAGCCGAAGTACCTAGGTGGCTGAGACAGGTAGGGAGAGAGCTGTAGTGAGCCGTGCCGAGAGCTAGGTAGCAGCAACAGGCGGCGCGTCCTGTCTGATTTCGTAAGTCATTAAGATTACGGTCTCTAGACCCCTCGCAAGCAACACCACCATGTCCAGAGAATGTCACCGTCGATATCTGGATACATATAGTATTCACCAAGAAACAGTAAATAAGATCCAGAATAGGTACAGTAATTCTGACTCCATCTTTGAAATAAAACAACGATTCCATAGAATTTTCGCCACCGACATAATACCTGTTTAAATCTGTGTTTATATGCAAATCGTTTACAGCAAAAGGAATTCGTCGTAACAGTTGAAGAATCATTCAAAGTATACTTACAGCAACGCGAAAATACCGAGATCTGAAATATTAGTTGGGGCGGCTTTACCTACTGAGTATAGGCTGACACATCTATGGATTCACTGCAGTTGGTACGAACAGTTTGTGAAGTTATTCTGACTGAGTTTTCCAGATCTTGTAGCTGCAAACAGACACGATCTTTTCGGCAATATTATTGAGACCGGGATTAGTGAGTAGGATTGTTCCATGCGACAAATGGTTACTATAATTAATAAAGCTAGGAGAGCATTTATAATGGAAAGATTAAAGCGACTGTAAATTTCTCTCTGAAGAAGCATGTGTCGAGTATATGGATTAGGGACGAAAAAGATCCACCTTGGTTTAATAACAAAATTTAGAAAATGCTCAGGCAGCAGAGATTCTTACACTCTCAAATGCCAAGCGAACGTGGAAATGTCGTCAGGTAAAATTCAGTAGAAATTCGATCGTCTATAAAAAGATCGATACGCGTAGCGTACAACTTCCGCCGTCATACCCTTACAGAGTACCCAAGAAAATTCTGGCTCGATGTAAAATCAATAATCGGGTCGAAAGCTTCTATTGAGTTTCTCGTCGTCAAGTCAGGTGTGGCAGTAGAAGAAAGCAAAACGAAAGCTGAGGTCTTAAATTTCATGTTTGAAAAATATTTCACCTTCAAGGATCGAACAGACATACCATCGTTTGCCATTTGCACAGGCTCCCGGATGAGTATGGACACAATTAAAGAGTCACTTCTTCGAAACCATGTAATTGTCTCGCATTCCGGCACATTATTTTGAAATTTGGCTCAAAGGTATCCACTACATTCCTCTGTAGTGGTGCAGAAGCGCGGCGCCCTGCAACGTTACTCTCGGCGAAGCTTCAAACAGCAGAATGTCGACACAGGCGAAAGAAAGGCTGGCGCTCAGAAGTTATGTGAGGTGTAAGGTGGGTCAACGTTCTATTGGCAGGACACATAGAAAATGTTACAGACCTACTAAGCAGACTGCCTACACTACGCTTCTCCGTCCTCTTTTAGGATACTGCTGCGCGGTGTTGGATCCTTACCAGATAGGACTGACGGAGTTCATCGAAAAAGTTCAAAGAAAGGCAGCACGTTTCGTATTATCGCGAAATACGGGAAAGACTGTCACTGAAATGATACAGGGTTTGGGCTGGAAATCATTAAAAGAAAGGCGTTTTTCGTTGTCACGGAATCTTCTGACGAAATTGCAATCACCAACTTTCTCCTCCGAATGCGAAAATATTTTGTTGACACCGGCCTACATAGGAAGGAACGATCACCACGATAAAATAAGGGAAATCAGAGCTCGTACGAAAAGGTATAGATGTTCATTCTTTCCACGCAGTATACGAGATTGTAATAATAGAGAATTGTGAAGGTGGTTCGATAAACCTTGTGCCAGGCACTTGAATGTGATTTGCAGAGTATCCATGTAGATATAGATGTAGATATATTTCAACACAGTTCAACACAATTCTACCCAGCCCCACTGTGGACGTATAACACACCTTGACAAGGTCGTCACTCTCCCTCTTACCCACATTTCATCCCGTATTTTGATTCCTCAGAGACGACGGTCAGCAGAGGAAAACATTTAAGACACACCGCCGCTCGGAATCTACATGGAAAGCCCGCAGAAGGCGGAATAAGGACCGTCGATGATCCCTCCTCCCCACTCCGCCTTCCCTTGGGGCGTTGATTCCAGTATATTTTGCGGTCTGAAACGCAGTTCTCTGTGCACTGACCGCCAGGACAACGTTCTTCACAAGGTTTGAAACTGATTACACCCTCCGACGGTTCAGTCCTTCTCTAAAGACAAAGCGGGCCCGCAACCGTGATCGCACGCCTTTGGACTGTAGCGTGAGTAATTTTTGCTCTGTTATACAGAGTGGTACCACCACAGAACGTGATCCGAGGAAGCAAACAGCGTTTATGCCTTAGTAACCCTCCTATTTCACAGCCTCCTGTGTCGTGATCGCGAGGAGTAGTGGCACCGACACATGCGTGAATAAATAGGCAAAGGGTCGCTCTGAGACCCCCAGTTCGACAACAGGTTCGGTGCCACCCGCGCACCCCTGGTGAACAGTTTAAAAATGTAAATGTACGGAGACTGCCAGTTGCTGATGACAGGAAATCATTTCGACACCCCTGAGATGAGTGGCACATGCAGAACTAGCACCTGCTGTCGCAGAGCCATATTTCAAACTTCTGCGTCACAGTAGCAGACAATTAAGGTATTTCGAAAGTGACCCTGTAATGTGTTCCGCATTGTAGGAATAGGTAATCGAGGCATTGAGAATATATTGAGTTTAAAACAAATACGTCGCCAGGTCCGGAGGAATCTCAGTTCGTTTTAAAGAGAATTTTGTAGGGCATTGGCCCCTTACTTTACTTGTATTTCTCGCATCTCTCGCCCACGCAAAGTTCCAAATGATTGCATAAAAATGACTCTTGTATATGATTAAGGCAAAAGAACTCAAACGCAAAATAACAGACCTGTATCCTTAACAGGATTCCGCACTGAAGCGCCAAAGAAACTGGAATACGCATGCGTATTCAGGCACAGATATATGTAAACAGACAAAATACGCCTATATAAGACAAGTTGTTAGATCTGTTGCTGCTGCTAAGATGGCAAGTTATCAAGATTTAAGTGATTTTGAACGTGATGTTATAGTCGGCGCACGAGCGATTGGACACAGAATCTCCGAGATAGCGATGAAATGGGTATTCTCCCTTACGACTATTTCACGAGTGTACCGTGAATATCAGGGATCCGGCAGAACATCACATCTCCGACATCGCTATGGCTGGAAAAAGCTCTTGCAAGAACGCAGGGTGCGATTTGTGCTTTTCCCAGTGGGGGGGATGTCTTAGGTGGTTAGTAGAATTATATATGTTACTAGCTTGGACCGTGGCGTTACGCATGGTTAAACAGGTATTTATAAATAGATGTTAATGCCGAAACTCACTATTGATGCGTATGCACTATCAGAAAAGCCATCCCTTGTTATATCTTTAAAAGTACATTATAGGTAAAGCTTATTTACAAAATCATCTACATATGGGTACAGTTATACGAGGGGAATTCAAAAAGTAGAGGCACATTTGTGAAAAGTTGTACCTATTCTGATGATAGAAAACTGAAACGTATTAATAGTAAGACTTATTAAAAACTTTCAGTGTTCGACTCCACAAATTTAAATTATATGTAAAGTTTTACTCCAGCACGTGGGAAATAAACATCCCAGCTTGGGATGCATAAACTAAAACCAGAGGAGGGGATGGTCTGATGCAGAGGGGGGGGAAATCCCCCCCATCCTCCCCTGCAAATCGCACACTGCAAGAACGGGACTAACAACGAGTGGAGAGTATCGTTCACCGTGACAGAACTACAAGCCTTAGACAGATGGCTGCAGATTTCAATGCTAGGTCATCAACAAGTGTCAGCGTGCGAACCATTCAACGAAACATCATCGGTGTGGGCTTTCGGAGCCGTAGGCCCACTCGTGCACCCTTGATGACTGCACGACACAAAACTTTACGCCTCGACTGGGCCCGTCAACACCGAGATTGGACTGTCAATGACTGGAAACATACTGTTAGGTTCGCCGAGTCTCGTTTCAAATTGTGTCGAGCAGAGGGACGTGTACGGGTGTGGAGAGAACCTGCATGTCAGCAGGGGACGTTGAAGCTGGCGGAGGCTCTGTAATGGTGTGGGGCGTGCGCAGTTGGAGTGATATGGGACTCCTGAGGAGTCTGGATACGACTCTGACAGCTGATACGTACTTAAGTATCCTGTTTGGTCATTGCATCCATTCATGTCCATTTTGCATTCCAACGGACTTGGGCAACTCCAGCAGGACTGGGCAATTACAGCAGGACAATGGGACACCTTACACGTCCAGAATTGCTACAGATTGGCTCCAGGGCAAGTCTCTTCTAAGCACTACCGCTGGCCACTAAACTTCCCAGACATGATCACTAGTTAGCATATCTGGGACGCCTTGCAACTTGCTGTTCAAAAGAGATCTACATTCCCCACCCGTACTCTTACAGATTTATAGAGAGCCCTACAGGATTCATTGTGTCATTCCCTCGAGCACTACTTCAGACATTAGTCGAGTCCATGCCACGTCGTGTTGCGGCACTTCTGCGTGCTCGCGGGGGTCGTGCACGATATTAGGCAGGTGTACAGGTTTCTTTAGTTTTTCAGTGTAGAACATATTTCAAGTTCGAATATATTAAATATTCTTGAGACAGAAAAGCTTCGGTCGATAATGCAGCACGGATTTAGTAAGCATGGCTCGTACGAAACTCAGCTTCCCTTTTATCGCACCATATCCTCCAAACTGTGAAAGAAGAGCAACCGCCTGAGTCTGTGTTCCCAGGTTTCCGGAAGGAGTTTCACAGAGTGCTCTGCTGCAGACTGTTAAACGAAGATCCAAGAATACGAATTAGGTTCCCCGTTATGTGAGTGGCCCGAAGACTTCTCAAGTAACATGATCCAATACGTCGTCCTTGACGGCGAGTGCTCGTCAGAGACAAGGGTAACGTCTGTAGTGCGCCAGGTAAGTGTAATAGTACGTACAGTGTGAGCAGAAATCTGCGACTGTTTGCTGATTACCTTGTGTTGTACGGGAAGGCATCATCGTTGACTGACTGTAGGAGGATGCAAGATGACTTAGACAAAATTTCTAGTTGGTATGATGAATGGCAGCTAGCTCTAAATGTAGAAAAATGTAACTCAATGCAGACGATCCCGTAATTTTAGAATACAACATTAGTCGTGTGCTACTTGACGTAGTCACATCGATTATGGAACGAGGACATAAGGGCAGTAGCAGGGAGGACGAATGGTCGACTTCGGTTTATTGTCAGACTTTTAGGAAGCTGTACCTCATCTACAAAGGACTCCAAGTATAGATTTGTACCCCCCATTTTTTTCGAGTGTTTGGGATTCCCACCAGTTTGTATTAAAGGAAGAGATCGAAGCAGTTCAGAGCGCCCTACTTGATTCGTTATGGGTAGATTCGATCGTCACGCGAGTGTTGCAAGTATGATTCGTGAATCAAGTGGAAATCCGTGGAGGGAAGACGATGTTCTATACGCGAGACACTATTCATGAAATTTAGAGAATCGGCATTTTCAGCTTACTGTCGCCAACGTATATTTCGTGTAAGGACAGCGAAAAGAACATAACAGATATCAGAACTCGCACTGAGGCATATTGCCAGCTCCATTTTCGAGTGCTTGAGGGGTCCTCTTGTATGTAGAACTCGGTTTTCTAATATACTTCATGAAAAATGACATTTAATGGTTATCGCATGTAGAAGATATTGTATCTTTGACACCACTGAACCAAAGATGTTGCCTGAGTGGCAGAATCGATTGTAAGTAGGGGCGCGCGGATCGCAATAGCAGTTGCTGTTGCATTCTGTTAAAGGTAGGATGTAAGGCTTTAAGCTAGTGGCTAGCTGTGAGAATTTAGCTGTTGGCCTATGGACGCAGTATAATGCAATTTTGTAAGGTAATATAATTAATGTAAAATGATTCATATCGGATTCTGTGAAGGAGAAACTTTATTTTTGAAGACAAGTTTCTAGCCGAACCATTCTCTCTTAGCATATCCCCTTATCAGTACATCATCCTCTTCCACATCGTGTTTATTTAAATCCAATGAATATTTTTTAAAAGAAATGATTTTTCAATCGGAATCATAAAAGTATTAATGTTTGTAACACCTTCATTGTGGGCAGCATTACACAAGGCTGAGCCAATGTCCGAAATTATCACTGAATATTTGCAAGGTTACTCATTTATCAACTAATCTACTGGTATTATTTGTATGAAGCTATTTTACGGCCGGCATTGCACTTCGCTGAGGAAGTATCGAATATTTTGTATGCCTGCTGTGGAGAGAACAAAATACCAAGATAACATCCGTTGCGACTCAACAGCTAAAACAAATGTATTTCATTGTTTATTTTCATAGGGAATTTTATCAGTTTATTGCACAGGGCCATAGAACTCAGTGCTCACGAGACTGACTAAATTTCAGAAGAATTAGTTTCATCATAGGCATTACATACTGGTTTTCCAGACTAAGTTGTTTAATTTGTCTTTGGATTACAGTAAAACTGATTAAGCACACCATTTGCCCAACAACACATTACACAGTAAATTTCCATACGACAAACATTACGCATTGTATATCCGTTAACAGAAACAACTTATAACTTTTATAAAGAACGTTACAGGTGGTATAGGTGAATATGACTGGGAGTGATACCTAGACCCTCTGCCATACACGTTACGGTGGCTTGCAATGTAAGTGTGCAGATGTTGATCCGTAATATTCGCCTTCGAGCATCAGTCCTAAGAAGTAACTGTGGAGTACTGAGGGTGTCACTTCGTGAGTGGTGCTGTGGGCCCTGGTTAGACAGCGCACGCTACTGCAGGAGAATTGACGAGAGGAAAAGACGGTCCTAAGAGTAACATACCACTTGATGCCAATGAAAAAGGTACGTCTGGACATGAGGCTAGTAGCCTCGAATTAGATCATATTACAATAAACTTTAAGATCATTTAATTGCTCTTTGAGACAAATTCATTCTTACTTTCAACTATGGAGTATTTTACTCTAAAAGAAATAGTTGTCCAGGTTGGTAACTAAATCATCTGCGACATTGCTTGAAAAGTCATGCAAGGCGCCTATGACGTAGGATGAGAAACTGCGTGTGTATCTCATGAAACGTTTTATTGCAGTGTTTTTAACTGTGTAAAGATAATTACGAAATACGTATTCCCCAATCACATAGGGAAAGAGGATCTCATCGGAGGAAAGTCGCTTCTTTCTAGGAAACTTACGTAGACCTCTAAAGAGCCTAAGCTGATGAATTTTCCTGTGATTTAATTTTATAATGCGCTGGAAGACATCTTGACTTCTTAAGCCGATAAGCGTTCCTCCTCCGTAGACAGGACTGCAAAACCGTAGAGTAAACTGGTAATATTAGGGAAATCTTGCTGGAGAACCCACTTCAATTACCTGTCAGTCGGCTTAAGAGTTCTCCCGTAATACTCGAGCCCAGTAATTTGCGTCGGCAATCCGCTTTTAAACGTGGCCCATAAGCTGCGCGTAATCTGGGCTGGCTTACGTCAGTGGAAGCGGCAGGGTGGGGGGGAGGGGGCGGGAGGCTGGCAGGTGGTTGCAGCTTCATTTGTTTCCAGGTTCTCCACCCCACAGCAGTGATTACGGTGCACGTCAGCGCCCCGCGTGGGCGGAGCTGCGGCTTAGCAGGGCTCCTCAGATGATCACGTCAGAAAGTTGGCTTGGGCGCTGTCGACGTCGAAATGAACAGCCCGTTTTCGTTGCTTGAGGCAGGTATACACTTCCTTCCAAGAGGTCTGCGCACACTCCACAGAAGGTGCGCGCTGTATCACTACTGTGTTTACAGGGACTCTCAGATACGTTTTTCCGAAAGCCGCTTTCCCAGTTTTTTTCTGGTTTGTCATCTAACACTCAAATATCGATTCTGAAAATGTGTATTTGGCTGCCGGATTGGTTTATTTATTTACGCTATTACTTCATATGGCAGGCCCTCTCTTACACTAACCAGACATCGTTAATGAATCAACATTACAATTTGTATACTACATGAAAAATATATACAATAATGATAATAATGACAGTGTGTATAGTAATAGGTATAAGAAATTTAAGGAATATGACTCTTGTTAAGCTTGTATTAAGTAATGTACTTATCATGTTCTTGTTAGGGAATTCAATACTCCGAGGTCCATAGCGCCAAGAGTGTGCCGAGAATACCAAATTTTAGGCACTACCTCTTACCAACAACGCAATGGCGGACGGCCTTCACTTAACGACCGAGTGCAGCGGCGTTCGCGTGGAGCTGTTAGCATTAATAATCAGCACTGTACGAAATTATCGCAGAAATCAATGAGGGACGTACGGCGTAGGATAATTCGGCGAAATTTGGCGTTAATTAGCTGTGACAGCAGACGACCGACGCTAATGCCTTTGCTGACAGCACGACATCCCCTGTAGTGCTTCTCCTGTTGGTTGGACCCTAGACGATTGGAAAACTTTGGCCTGGTCGAATAAGTCCCGATTTCAGTTGGTAAGAGCTGGTGGTAGGTTTCGAGTGTGGTAGAGGACCCACGAAACCAAGAACCCCTCGTTGTCAACAGGGCACTGTGCAACCTAGTCGTGGCTCCATAATGATGTGGGCCGTGTATTCATGAAATGGACTGTGTCTTCTGGTCTAAGTGAATCGATCTTTGACTGGAAATGTTCACGGGCTTCATGTTACCAAACAGTGATGAAGTTCTTATGGACGACAATACGTCATGCCACTGGGCCACAATTGTTCGTGATTGGTTTAAAGATCATTCTGAACAGTACGCGCGAATGATCTAGAACGTCCGACACGAATCTCATTGAACATTGTACAGTATGTATGCAGAACTGTTAACGGATCCCAGCCAAGGCTCGACATACGTTACGTACCATGAATAATGGAGATGTAATCCTTGCGCGCAATTTCTGTTTAAGCCGCCTCACGAGGACAATTATAAAGTTAAAAATTACAGGGTCGCCACCAGCCCAAGCCCTTCCTAACAATTAAGAAAAGACCGAACTGGAAATGATCAGTTTAATAAAATTAAGAATTTAATTATAAAAATGCAATTTTTTAATGAAACTAACAAGACGAACAGCGTTGTATGTCGTATATCAATGAACTTAATTAAATGTGACAATTTCTTAATTTTGATAATGTTACTTAAAATCCGTCTTGATTGCAATTTTTTTTTATTATTCATATGACCGGTTTCGGTTCATTCAGAACCATCTTCAGATCTGATATTTCAGTTACAGGAGTAACCCGTCCAAATCCAGCAACTTTCACATGCTACGTCACATGTGACGTAGCATGTGAAAGTTGCTGGATTTGGACGGGTTACTCCTGTAACTGAAATATCAGATCTGAAGATGGTTCTGAATGAACCGAAACCGGTCATATGAATAATAAAAAAAAAATTTGCAATCAAGACGGATTTTAAGTTGTTGTTGTTGTGGTCTTCAGTCCTGAGACTGGTTTGATGCAGCTCTCCATGCTACTCTATCCTGTGCAAGCTTCTTCATCTCCCAGTACCTACTGCAACCTACATCCTTCTGAATCTGCTTAGTGTATTCATCTCTTGGTCTCCCTCTACGATTTTTACCCTCCACGCTGCCCTCCAATGCTAAATTTGTGATCCCTTGATGCCTCAAAACATGTCCTACCAACCGATCCCTTCTTCTAGTCAAGTTGTGCCACAAACTTCTCTTCTCTCCAATCCTATTCAATACATCCTCATTAGTTACGTGATCTACCCACCTTATCTTCAGCATTCTTCTGTAGCACCACATTTCGAAAGCTTCTATTCTCTTCTTGTCCAAACTAGTTATCGTCCATGTCTCACTTCCATACATGGGTACACTCCATACAAATACTTTCAGTAACGACTTCCTGACACCTAAATCTATACTCGATGTTAACAAATTTCTCTTCTTGAGAAACGCTTTCCTTGCCATTGCCAGTCTACATTTTATATCCTCTCTACTTCTACCATCATCGGTTATTTTACTCCCTAAATAGCAAAACTCTTTTACTACTTTAAGTGTCTCATTTCCTAGTCTAATTCCCTCAGCATCACCCGACATAATTTGACTACATTCCATTATCCTCGTTTTGCTTTTGTTGATGTTCATCTTATATCCTCCTTTCAAGACACTGTCCATTCCGTTCAACTGCTCTTCCAAGTCCTTTGCTGTCTCTGACAGAATTACAATGTCATCGGCGAACCTCAAAGTTTTTACTTCTTCTCCATGAATTTTAATACCTACTCCGAATTTTTCTTTTGTTTCCTTTACTGCTTGCTCAAATCACTGATTGCGGTTATCCCGTAAGACATTATGTCTGTTTTTGCAAAATCTTAATTTTGACATAGTCCACGGTTCACTTTGATTTTTTTTTTTCATTTTTGCTCATCACAAGCAAGCAGATTAACTTAAAAAAATCAAGGAATAGAGAATTAACTTGAAAACTGGCAGCAGTGACAAAGATAAGGGACACAGAGTTTATCTTTTACGTAGCACAGTTATTTCATAACTGAATTTAATGCACGTCCTATGAATACACATGACTGGTGCCTGAATGAAAAATTTAACCAAATAATTCGCCAAAAATGGTAAAATAGCACAATTAAAAAAGGAAAAACAAACAAAATGGAAGTGGAACACAGTAATTCAATCATTCCATCTACATACCCACGACAGAAATAGTTCAGAGAGATACCTATCACCATTATGCTCATGCACTAGCTTGGAAAGAGGTTTATCCGATTCGCAAGGTTTGTAAGTAGATATACGACACGGAATCCGCGCCTGCCTCTTACGAACGGCCGAACTTCCGCAAGTGGAAAACTTGATTACGAGTTAACTGTTCAGAAATTAGACATTAAACCAAGCACAAATGTAAGAAATTTTAATGGTGCAATAGCAGAATGATTTTGCCGTCATGAAATAAAATTAATTCGGCAAGGCAGAAACATTCTCTAGGAACTACGAACTGTACTCACCAACCGCTAGCTGCAGATTATCCTTTCTCCATCGAGCTTCGCCTAACTACCGGTGCAACGGAAGCTACGAGAGGGGTAGGCTTCCGCCACCAACCTGACAGACAAACCAACCTCAGACTAAAAGGGGTAAACCTCTCTGTCCATTTACTGGGGTCCTAAGTTGGTCATCCTATGCTACCCTCCAAACGAGAAGCAAACATCACCTGCTCCTAGCAGACGAAAACCAACTCAGCGTCCCCCACAAAAGAAACCCGAAACCACTCGTAAAAACACTCATTCAGTCACATTTACGCACACATAGGGTAGCGTGAAGGGAAAAACGTAATAAATACAGGTCATTATTTCCTACGGAACACAAAAAAGTCAAACATAATATCATTTAATAAGCCTCAGTTTTATTGCTCAGTCTTTCTGGGAGAGTTAATAAATTAAACCGCAATCAGGCGGTGGACAGAATAGGATGCACAGAATCCATTGAGACAAGCGTCTATGAAACGACTCCACAGAGACGTTTCAAGAGATATGGGTCATAATTGAGAGGTCGGTTCGTGCACAAAATCCTGCACCGGCAACACTTTTGCTATTATGGACGGCTGTAGAGGCAGTATAAAACAATATTTCTGCACGGTACTTCCGAAGACTTGTTGAGTCCACGTCACGTCGATATCCTGCACTACAATGGGCAAAAGGATGTCCGACGCGATATTAGAGAGTGTCCCATGACTTTTGCCACCGCAGTGTAGATACGACACAGGATGTAGGGTGAAAGTGGCGGAGACAACGGGCAGAATAAACAGGCATCTGTACTACTCTACGCCAGGACCCCCTTCCATGCCGCCCCGTCCCCCTCACAAAATTATCCACAGCATTTCTTCCGGAGGCATCCAACTGGCCCATCATGATGAGTATGTGGTTGAGCAGCTAGAAAGAAATGAACTCGTCATGAGCCCATAGCTAAGCTACTGAGAAGCTATCTCTTGAATAGATCTTTCTGCGCTAGAGTTGAAAGTTCACTATCGACGAAGAGACGCATACGTGCGAGAGTGCCTCTCTGGCGTATTACGTCTCCTAAGGCCAAATTGATAGTCATTTAACCGATCCTAAATTTTCTTTGCAGTTCTTCTGTATAGTACTTGAGCTGGTGCGTTGCTGGCGCCAGTTTCCGTCGATTCTTTTCATCGTTGAGTCGACTTCGATGCTTATTTGTCTTCTACACATCTTTGGAGGCAGAGGGATTTTAACTGCTCTGCGCGCGCTCTGCTGGGGCTGGTGTGCGGCTATCCGCGGTGGGAGGTGCAGTGACGTGGGACTGTGTTTGTATGCAGCACGGCGAGAAGCTGAGTCGGCACAACAAAGGAGTGTGGCCGGCAGCTATTGCGAGTTTAACCGTTACAGTGCAAATCTTCTGCCCATGGTGATTTGGATTTCCTCGAGGTTAGAAGGAAAAGTTCCGTAGAGATGGTTACAAGTTACACAAGCCGAATGAATTTGGAGTCGTCGAGTTGCTTCGGTGGGTGGTGTTCATGTTAACTAAATATTCCAGTGTACTAAAAACCATTTGAAATTGTTCCAGTTGCTTATTACTGAATTTGGTGTCGTCATTTGATACCTTGACGGCAGTTAAGGAAGTGTAACGACGCCCACCAAACAGACACGAAGCATGGCTAAACACGTAGCTACAAGTGTAACTAATTAGTGCGTAAGTGTGTGTTTGGCGTTCCAAGCTACGCTGAAATATCTTTCCCATTGTACTTGTTATGTCATTATTTTAGTCTGGCCTTTGAATGTGTGCCGAGATTATTCTTGCTATTCTAATTTTTATACCATTATTTTAATGATGGTTTTAAGGGATTGGCTAACCAAATTTTAAGAGCCGTGACTGCCCAAGTAAGTCACAGAGGTTAATTCTGTTGGTTTCATTTGTGGAGTATGTCATTCGAAGATGTTGATAAGTAGTTGTGCCGTTAGTGATATTTAAGGCCCTACCCCCCCGCCCCCCACATCTCGGGTGATGTTGTTACTGTCCTGTAATACCATCCTTTCGGTGTGGAGAGTCATGGTTTCTGAAGCAGTGAAAAGTTGAGTACCTTTTTATTTCATTTCCTGTCCCGTGGATTTCTTGCACTGGTTAAAATCTCTTGGTGTGCTCGCGTCCATCACTAATTCTCATGTAGAGTGGAACCGCCCCGTGTTAAGTTTTTCTTGGGAATATCTTCTCGTTATAGTCAGCTAATGAAATCATACGAACCTGGTATATGCAAGTAGTATTGTTCTAATTAATCAGAAGTTGGCCGAGTAAACCCTAGAAATTTGGAACTTCTTGAATTCATAACTTTGATGGGAGGTAGTCATATTTTATGAATCAGGATTTTATGAACATTGTATTAGTTAATGAAAAGATGGCTGAAAAACCTTAAAAATATTTGTGTTTGTTGAACTCAGAACTTTTATCTGAACTAGTTAAGTAAGTCTATTTTCCGAAGGATGCTTTTATGAATATTTTTTTAAATGATGAAAAGTTGCCCAAGGAATTCTTAAAATATTACTGTCTGTTGAACTCTGAACTTGGATGCGATAAAAAGATAGATAAAAGGGTTCCATGTAAGTGATGAAGTAGATGTGATTTATTTTTCAGTCATATTGAATTAATTATGGGTCCATGGACATGGTTAAAATTAATGAAGTGGTTGAAAGAAAACGATATGAGGAAGATACCTTAAAAGATTTTTGTTAGCTATAAGATAAGCTTTGTTATAATTATGGTTACTGTGAATGTACTATAAGCAATGTGTTCGTAATAAAGAAGTGTGTGGCATCTACAACTGATTTCGATTGTGATTTCGGTGTGTCGATAGGGACTACACCCTACTACTCTTGTTAGCAGATTGTGGATACACGAGATGTTAAGCTGATTGTGCGATAATTCTCTTACTTACCGGATCTTGCTATCTTCCAAGTTATGTGGATGATTTTTTTTTTCAGAAAGTCTGATGGTACATCGCCAGTCTTATAGATTCTACACATCAGCTTGAATAGTCGTATAGTTGCCACTTCCCCCAATAACTTTAGCAATTGCGATGGAATAGTATCACTCCCTTCCGCGTTATTTCATCTCAAGCCTGCCAAAGCTTCTTTAAACTATGATCCTAATACTGGATCTCCTGTATCATCCATATCCACTTCAATTTCTACTTCTATCACGTCATCAGACAAGTCCACCCCTTCAATGTACTTTTTATACCTATCCGCCCTCTCTTCTGCGTTTAACAGTGGTTTTACTTTCACCGAAGACTGTTTGGATTTTTCTACATGCTCAGTCAGTATTCCCGACAGTAATTTCTTTTTTTTATTTCTTCACATTTTTCCTGCGACGATTTCGCCTTCGCTGCCCTGAAACTGCTGTTTATTTTATTCTTCAGTGATTTATAGTGCTGTATTCCTGTCTTTCCCTAAACATTTCTTTTTCGACCAACTGAAGTGTTACATATGTTACCTAAGGTTTCCCTCCCAAGTGCCTTCCTTGTACAAATGTTTGTCTACCCCACATCTGTGATTGCCCTTTTTAGAGATGTTGTAAAGAAACTGTTTCTCTACTTCTGAAAAAAAAACTTTTAAATAATAAAACATGGCCTATATAAGGAATCTGACTACCCCTGTTAGTCACGGAGGAAAAAAAATGGCATAGTCTTTGTCAGAACGTGCAGAATCTTATGTGGGGCCAATAAGACGTCAATTTTAATCTAAATATGGTATGCCAATGTTTACGTAATAAAAAAATAAATTAGGTAATTCAGTACAATTATCATATAGATGCAATAAATCACTTTAAGAGGGCGCCAAATGAACAATTAAAGTCAATATAATTCCAGTAAACCTGCAAAAGTAAAAAAAATTATTGTAGGGGCCTACATAGACATCGCGAATCTGCTAGATGCCTACGAAATACGTAATTTTGTTTTGAAGCTGACAGCCAATGAGAAAATAGATGCAAAAATACTATTTGTCAGTTTTCAAGCAGTAATGGCGGACAGCATCAGCTGGTAATATACGTAATTTTATGATAGCTAATGTTACTGCACAAAAAAAAATATGTACTCCCTCCAAAAGAAGTTACAAACAAACATTAAAATTATGATGAGCAGAAAAATGTCTGAGAAGACTTTTGAAAGAAAATTATTAATTGAACTTTAATTTGGTGGCTTTTCAACACTGTCAACAAGACGAAATAATGGAAAGAATATTTATTGGAACTAAAGAAAATTGAACCTTGATATTGTGACAGTATTTTTAAAACAGATAATTTAACTGCAATTGTCTTTAATTTTGAATTGAGAGACAGCGTAATAATTTTCTTTTAATGTCTTAACTGTTGCTGTAGACAGTGCGATGACATCAGCTGTGGTCCGCGCGGTGTAGTCGTTTTCAACACCTCTCTTGTCTTCGTGTTCTACAGTTCTGACATGCGTAGGTATAACCCTAGTTGTTTTAGCACCCTAAAACAAATCAAAACAAAACACATACAGTACCTCCTACGTCAAGGAAATAACAGTTTTAATATGACACCTGGTACTAAATGGTCTGAGTGTCTCAAGTGACTGTGAGTAGATTATACTGACTATGAGCTAACGAAGTTAATACTGGCATTACTTGTACTACTGTACTACTTGTACAGTGATAATAATAATAATAACAATAATGACAATAATTGTGACTTTAATAACAATAATGATAGTGCCAGATATAAGAATAATTTATAGGTCTACGAAATAGATGTTTCCTGATAAAATGAGTTCAGGGAAAAAGAAAATTTAGGATAATGTAGCGGTTAACTGTACTGGAAAACGAGGAAGTCAGTTTGGAAAGAGGGATGTACAAAGGTATCGAGTGCTTACAGGGACAATGGCACTTTTATTGTTGCTTTAGCAGATATGTCATTACCTGCCTTCCGAAGCTGGAGATGTTATTTAGTTCTTTAATATAATGTGGGAGGCCATTTCAGAGTCGTGTTCCTGCTACTGAGAATGATTTCGAGAAGGTGGTCTGACATTCGAATGGAACAGGAAGGCTTGTGCTCCGATGGAAAAGGTTGTTCCTGCCACGTTGTTCAGAGAAGAACGTTGAGATCGAGGAGAGATAAGACAGTAGAGAAAACAAAGTGTGCTTGTCTGCATAGTGATGGGATGGCGAGGCGCGGCGACTCGAGCGCACCTAGAATTCCTCGAGCCTCTAGTTCTCAAGCAATTCTCGAGAAGCTCACGACTAACGGCTCGGCGGCGTGTGTCGCTGCGCGCCAGTTGGCTGCGACAACATACGCCGTGCCGCTATTGTTTTATGAATTGAATGCCGCCGCTAGACAAACACGCTCGCTGTGTTCGTAACTAGTATGTCTCAGGTGTCACTCGAGTAAAGTTATTCAAATCAATATGGACACTCGAAAACGAACGTCATGGTGCTGGCAATACTTTACGGAGGATGGAGATAACGTTACTTGCAACATTTGTCGTAAAAATCTCCGTAATGTATCAAAAAATACAACGGGCATGATTAGACATCTTAAACTGCACAATTTATCGAGCAATAAAACAGCGACGTCCGTGGATACAGAGGCTCATTCTTCCAATAGTGCGAGGCAGACAAAATATACAGGTACGTATGGTACAAAAGGTGAATTCCGTGCAAAAGTTCGGATAGTGTCCGAAGCGGTCCGCCACGCTTAAAAAACAATGATTTTTTAATCTTACTCCGATAATCTACAACATACCCCAAAATCAAACCTATATTATCCTAGCTTTTTGCACGATACGATATGTAATTTTATTGGACTAGTTGTCGAGCATAACGTATCCCCTCGCAGGAGCACTGATCTAAATCTTACGTTGCTCTTCCTAGAGGGAAGTAAATGGCAACAACAGCTATATGAAGCACTAGTGGCCATGGTAACAGACGATTTTCAACCGCTTTCAATCGTCGAGGACACTGGTTTTCGAAGTTTAATTTCACTGTTGTACCCACAATACCCGATACCAAATCGAAAAAATTTACGTCTCATGATTGAGGACGATTACCATAAACAGAAAGAGGCTGTAAACTTGGCCGTGGAAGACTCTACTTATGTTTCTTTAACGACCGCTATTTGGACCTCAATAGTGAGGCATATATTGCTGTAACTGTTCATTTCATTAACACTAATTGGCGCCTGAAAGCTTTAGCTCTCGAGACATTCCGTTTCCCGGAAAAGCATACAGCGCTAAATATTAGTGAGGCGATAGATAACGTGATTTCAAAATGGAACACTGAAAACAAAGTTGTAAGCATCACAACTGACAACGCCAGTGACATGACGGCAGCCGTACAACTTATTCACAGTGGCAACACAGATATGCAGCGTGTGCCTTGTTTAGCACACACCATCAATTTAGTTGTGAAAAGTTCTTTGAACAGCAACAATGAGCTCTGAATAATGCGGGAAAAGGCCAGAAAAATTGTTAGCTGTTTTAAAACAAGTTGCAATGCTAGTGAAAAACTCCATGAGATCCAGGATCTAATGAAAAAACCTGTTCATTAATCGATTCAGGAAACCGAAACCCGATGCAACAGTACGTTTTATATGCTACAACGTCTAGTGGAGCAAAAGGAATGCATTGCAGCCTGTTTATCAACTTTGTATTCAGGTGTAGAGAACCTCACAGCTGACGAGTGGCGAATTTTGAGCGAATGTTTATGTGTACTATCGCCATTTCAAGTGGTAACAAGTTAAATCTCAACTGAAAACAATACCTCTCTTTCGAAAGCTATTCCAATAATCAGACAGCTAATCATAACCATATGCAATGAGAAGTGGGCTATCACGAGAGCGCATGAGCTACAGCAACATCTGCACAACTCACTAATAGTCCGGCTAGGATTAATAGTAACAAAGTAAATGCCGTTTCCACAGTTCTCGACCCAAGATTCAAAACGTTACCATTTACGAATCCCATTCATTCAAAACATGCCGTTGCAAGCCTAATTGCAGAATGCACAAACGTGGTAGAGACCGTACGATCTACTCATTCGGCTGCT
Organism: Schistocerca nitens; assembly: GCF_023898315.1. NCBI lineage: Eukaryota > Metazoa > Arthropoda > Insecta > Orthoptera > Acrididae > Schistocerca > Schistocerca nitens. The sequence continues at coordinate 261,276,547 of NC_064621.1, forward strand.
AACGACAGTAGCCACGAGTACCATTTCGTACAAAACGCCAGTAGTTCTATATGGGCTTCTTTCGATGAAGAGGTTTCCAATAAAAATTAATGAAAAGCGGTTGTGATAGCATAGACCTGGAAGTACAACGATATACAACTCACGGATAATCCTTTACACTACTGGAAAAAAATGAAAACAGTTACGCAGGTCTAGCTGTCGTGGCAAAAAAATATCTTGCAATACCTGCAACTTCTGTTCCCAGTGAAAGAATATTTTCGTAAACAGGACTACTTATAAACAAAGCAGACTAAAAGGCCAATTGGTTAATAAAAACATATTTCTAAACAAAAATCGACAGCAGTGTTGCGATGGGATGTAAAAATGCCTTCTGCTGAACAACTTTTGTTTCCTTTCTTTCTTCAATAAGTAAACGCATGTACGTAGTTTCTGTATATAAAAGGCTATAGCACTTCTCTTTTACGTTTAAGCATCCATGCATACATGTAGAATGTACAAGGTAATTTATTTTGTAGGAATAAAGGTTCTGTTTTATGCGAATTCTGTGCTTTGTTTTAAACAACAATTCTATGATTTTTGTCTTATGAGACATATACTAATACTTCAGTACACATCTATAACGGTAGTACAGTTGATTAATGTGTACTGAAGTATTAGTATATGTCTCATAAGACAAAAATAATAGAATTGTTGTTTAAAACAAAGCACAGAATTCGCATAAAACAGAACTTTTATTCCTACAAAATAAATAACGGTAGTACAGTTGACCCCCCCATGAACCATGGACCTTGCCGTTGGTGGGGAGGCTTGCGTGCCTCAGCGATACAGATAGCCGTACCGTAGGTGCAACCACAACGGAGGGGTATCTGTTGAGAGGCCAGACAAACGTGTGGTTCCTGAAGAGGGGCAGCAGCCTTTTCAGTAGTTGCAAGGGCAACAGTCTGGATGATTTACTGATGTGGCCTTGTAACAATAACCAAAACGGCCTTGCTGTGCTGGTACTGCGAACGGCTGAAAGCAAGGGGAAACTACAGCCGTAATTTTTCCCGAGGGCATGCAGCTTTACTTTATGATTAAATGATGATGGCGTCCTCTTGGGTAAAACATTCCGGAGGTAAAATAGTCCCCCATTCGGATCTCCGGGCGGGGACTACTCAAGAGGACGTCGTCATCAGGAGAAAGAAAACTGGCGTTCTACGGATCGGAGCGTGGAATGTCAGATCCCTTAATCGGGCAGGTAGGTTAGAAAATTTAAAAAGGGAATTGGATAGGTTGAAGTTAGATATAGTGGGAATTAGTGAAGTTCGGTGGCAGGAGGAACAAGACTTGTGGTCAGGTGACTACAGGGTTATAAACACAAAATCAAATAGGGGTAATGCAGGAGTAGGTTTAATAATGAATAGGAAAATAGGAATGCGGGTAAGCTACTACAAACAGCATAGTGAACGCATTATTGTGGCCAAGATAGATACGAAGCCCACACCTACTACAGTATTACAAATTTATATGCCAACTAGCTCTGCAGATGACGAAGAAATTGAAGAAATGTATGATGAAATAAAAGAAATTATTCAGATAGTGAAGGGAGACGAAAATTTAATAGTCATGGGTGACTGGAATTCGAGTGTAGGAAAAGGGAGAGAAGGAAACATAGTAGGTGAATATGGATTGGGGCTAAGAAATGAAAGAGGAAGCCGCCTGGTAGAATTTTGCACAGAGCACAACATAATCATAGCTAACACTTGGTTTAAGAATCATGAAAGAAGGTTGTATACATGGAAGAACCCTGGAGATACTAAAAGGTATCAGGTAGATTATATAATGGTAAGACAGAGATTTAGGAACCAGGTTTTAAATTGTAAGACATTTCCAGGGGCAGATGTGGACTCTGACCACAATATATTGGTTATGACCTGTAGATTAAAACTGAAGAAACTGCAAAAAGGTGGGAATTTAAGGAGATGGGACCTGGATAAACTGAAAGAACCAGAGGTTGTACAGAGTTTCAGGGAGAGCATAAGGGAACAATTGACAGGAATGGGGGAAAGAACTACAGTAGAAGAAGAATGGGTAGCTTTGAGGGATGAAGTAGCGAAGGCAGCAGAGGATCAAGTAGGTAAAAAGACGAGGGCTATTAGAAATCCTTGGGTAACAGAAGATATATTGAATTTAATTGATGAAAGGAGAAAATATAAAAATGCAGTAAATGAAGCAGGCAAAAAGGAATACAAACGTCTCAAAAATGAGATCGACAGGAAGTGCAAAATGGCTAAGCAGGGATGGCTAGAGGACAAATGTAAGGATGTAGAGGCCTATCTCACTAGGGGTAAGATAGATACTGCCTACAGGAAAATTAAAGAGACCTTTGGAGAGAAGAGAACCACTTGTATGAATATCAAGAGCTCAGATGGAAACCCAGTTCTAAGCAAAGAAGGGAAAGCAGAAAGGTGGAAGGAGTATATAGAGGGTCTATAAAAGGGCGATGTACTTGAGGACAATATTATGGAAATGGAAGAGGATGTAGATGAAGATGAAATGGGAGATATGATACTGCGTGAAGAGTTTGACAGAGCACTGAAAGACCTGAGTCGAAACAAGGCCCCCGGAGTAGGCAACATTCCATTGGAACTACTGACGGTCTTGGGAGAGCCAGTCCTGACAAAACTCTACCATCTGGTGAGCAAGATGTATGAAACAGGCGAAATATCCTCAGACTTCAAGAAGAATGTAATAATTCCAATCCCAAAGAAAGCAGGTGTTGACAGATGTGAAAATTACCTATCAGTTTAATAAGTCACAGCTGCAAAATACTAACACGAATTCTTTACAGACGGATGGAAAAACTAGTAGAAGCCAACCTCGGGGAAGATCAGTTTGGATTCCCTAGAAACACTGGAACACGTGAGGCAATACTGACCTTACGACTTATCTTAGAAGGAAGATTAAGGAAAGGCAAACCTACGTTTCTAGCATTTGTAGACTTAGAGAAAGCTTTTGACAATGTTGACTGGAATACTCTCTTTCAAATTCTAAAGGTGGCAGGGGTAAAATACAGGGAGCGCAAGGCTATTTACAATTTGTACAGAAACCAGATGGCAGTTATAAGAGTCGAGGGACATGAAAGGGAAGCAGTGGTTGGGAAGGGAGTAAGACAGGGTTGTAGCCTCTCCCCGATGTTGTTCAATCTGTATATTGAGCAAGCAGTAAAGGAATCAAAAGGAAAATTCGGAGTAGGTATTAAAATTCATGGAGAAGAAATAAAAACTTTGAGGCTCGCCGATGACATTGTAATTCTGTCAGAGACAGCAAAGGACTTGGAAGAGCAGTTGAATGGAATGGACAGTGTCTTGAAAGGAGGATATAAGATGAACATCAACAAAAGCAAAACAAGGATAATGGAATGTAGTCTAATGAAGTCGGGTGATGCTGAGGGAATTAGATTAGGAAATGAGACACTTAAAGTAGTAAAGGAGTTTTGCTATTTGGGGAGCAAAATAACTGATGATGGTCGAAGTAGAGAGGATATAAAATGTAGACTGGCAATGGCAAGGAAAGCGTTTCTGAAGAAGAGAAATTTGTTAACATCGAGTATAGATTTAAGTGTCAGGAAGTCGTTTCTGAAAGTATTTGTATGGAGTGTAGCCATGTATGGAAGTGAAACATGGACGATAAATAGTTTGGACAAGAAGAGAATAGAAGCTTTCGAAATGTGGTGCTACAGAAGAATGCTGAAGATTAGTGGGTAGATCACATAACTAATGAGGAAGTATTGAATAGGATTGGGGAGAAGAGAAGTTTGTGGCACAACTTGACCAGAAGAAGGGATCGGTTGGTAGGACATGTTCTGAGGCATCAAGGGATCACCAATTTAGTATTGGAGGGCAGCGTGGAGGGTAAAAATCGTAGAGGGAGACCAAGAGATGAATACACTAAGCAGATTCAGAAGGATGTAGGTTGCAGTAGGTACTGGGAGATGAAAAAGCTTGCACAGGATAGAGTAGCATGGAGAGCTGCATCAAACCAGTCTCAGGACTGAAGACCACAACAGCAACAGTACAGTTGATATTAATCATAGAATTTCAAAGTTTTCCGAGCACGTACGTACGACGAGTACGATCGCTGCGGCTCAGTGCTTCGTGTACTGAAGGTTTGCGCAATTTCTCAGAGAGCGCAACACTGTCAACTTCTCGAGCGTACTCGAGAAATTCTCGAGAAATTGCCTTCGTGTCGCGCGTTTCTCGAGCACGATAATAGCCCATCCCTATGTCTGCACGCAGCCAGGATAACTGTGCATACGATGGTGCATCCATAACCTGAGAAAGACCGAGCAGGATGGCATAGCTGTAATCAATGATTGAAATTTGAAGAGTTTGTACAAGTTTCTTTTTCGGGTCATGAGGCAAGGGCTTTATATATTTTTGTAGATGACGATCAGTTCGCCTTTGGAAAAGGCGAAGGCACCAGGTAGATAGGTCTAACGTTGCGGTTGATAATGGAAGCAAGACCAAAGAAAAATCTATCATGTTCATAGGATTTGTCGACCTGTCAAAAAGTGCTCGACAGTGTCAAATGTGCAAGATGTTCGAAATTCTGAGAAAAATAGGGGTAAGCTACAAGGAGAGACGGGTTATATGCAACGTGTGCAAGACCCAAGGGGGAATAATAAGAACGAAAGACCAAGAACGAAGTATTCGGATTGAAAAGGATGCAAGGCAAGGATGCACTCTTTCGCCCCTAGTGTTCAATATATATTTCGAAGAAGGAATTATGGAAATAAAAGAAAGGTTCAAGAGTGGAATTAAAATATAAGGTGAAAGGATATCAGTGAAAAGATTCGCTGATGACATTGCTATCCTTATAAGGTGGCTATAATTTCGCACCTTACAAGAACTCATCTACATACCTTGCCGTGATCTACAAACACAATTAGGTATCATGTGATAGGTTGTACATCGTATATATGAAAATATAAAGGAGACTGACATTGTCACGTACGTCTTGTAAATAACTGTCAACGCTTATTGCATGAAAGGTGACGGAGTGTCTTCATTATAAAAACAGCGTAATGAATGATCGCCTGTACTAGTAGAGGTTGTAATGCAAATGGAGATGAAACGGCAGGCAGGACTCAAGCTCTGGGTGGAAGGCCCCCAAGGTGTTGGTCCTGCGTCCTCAGTCAAAGTGAAGAAGAATTACAGGATCTGCTGAATGGAATGAACTGTCTAATGAGTGCAGAATGTGGATTGAGAGTAAATCGAAGAAAGACGAAACTAATGAGAAGGAGCAGACATGAAAACAGCTAGAAACTTAACGTTAGGCTTGATGGTCATGAAGTAGATGAAGCTAAGGAATTCTGCTACTTAGGCACCAAAATAATCAATGACGGACGTGCTAAGACGAACATCAAAAACAGACTAGCGCTAGCAAAAACTTAATTTGGGGAAGAAATTATGAGGATGTACTTTTGGAACACAGCATTGCATTGTGGTGAAGCATGGAACAGTGAAACCGGAACAAAAAAGAATAGAAGCATTTGAGATGTGGTGCTACCGACGAATGTTGAAAATTAGGTGGACTCATAAGGAATGAGATGGTTTTGCGCAGAACCGGAGAGGAAAGGAATATGTGGAAAACACTGACAAGAATAAGGGACAGGATGATAGAACATGTAATATTAGTAATTTTCGCCTCACAATCATTAATATACGCTCAATAGTAAACGCCTGATGGCCTAAAGTTCTCGAACAATTGTAAAGTAAAAGAAATGAACCATCTAATTGCAGTGACAGAATCTATTATTCTTTATCTTTGCCGTTCTTGCGCGGTGCCTGTAAATCTCTATGTACATGTATCGATTAATGATATAAAAAAGAATTCTGTTGTTTCAAGACAAATAAGGCATTGGGCGCCTCACCTTTTACTGTTTGTATTCCATGAAAGGCGGACGCGGACTTGCTGCGTTCCGCATCGGTATTTTATATTTTATGTGAAAATATTCAATAAATGTGCTAAGTGTTATTTTTCCAATCAGAAAACATGTAGTTTCTTGTAACTGATTACGAACAGACATCATCAAGAGGACATTTTGGCTGTTATGTGTAAAGTATTTAACCACAATGGTCATATATTGTAATTGAATATGAAAAGGTACGTAGCATTAAAAAAACGTGTGTTAAAGATAAGCGTGCTCATTGTAGTAAATTAACCTTGATGATTTCCATCTCCTCATTTACTTGAATGATAATTATTTTGTGCTATTTCATCACCAGAAATTACGATCACGCTGATGGGCCGAACGCAGCATGAGGCGGAAGGAACACTATCGTTTACCTATTATTTCTGAATCAACTCTTTTTTTTTAATTGTGCAGTTCTGCATTTCTTTTAAAGCCTATAAATCTTCTGGTCTCTTAGTGTTGTTCCGGGTATGACTACATCGCAACTATAAAAATGCACAGAAATGATCATGTTTATTCCGAACGATCTCAAATAAATCAATCTGCTGCTCTTGTTCAGGTATTTAATGCTCAACGTATGTTATTATAATAGTGTAATCAATCCCTGATTCTGTTGCCAAGTGGCCCACCAAAATATTCATTTTCTCGACATTTTTCAAAAAAATATAAAATAACAATTCTTTTTCTTTTCGCTCCCAGGAGCAACGCTACAGACATCTATTAAGACATCAGGGAATTACTTCCATGGTGCTAGAAGGATATGTGGAGGAAGGCAGAGATTGGAATACGATCAGCGAGTAAAGAGGACGTAAGTTGCATCTGCTACTCTGAAATAAAGACGATGACGAAGGAGAGGAATTCGTGGCAGCAAAACACCAGTCAGAAGACTGATGAAAAAGGAACAAAAAGGGGACAGAAAAGAAAATGAAAAAAAAAGGACATGAATCGATACTGACAGCTTCTTCTACACTATAATTGCGCGCTCAGTCCAGTTTATATTTTCATCTATTATTACTCCTAGACTCTTTGCAGGAAGAGAGAAATTAAGATTTGTCCTACTTAGGGTTAAAAGTGGTACGGACTCCCGGCATATCAGGCTAATGATCCTAGAATGACCTGCCAGTGCCACTTGGATTTTGGCTGGGTTGGGCTTTAATCCTATATCCATCCATTTTGCTAGTGCGCCCACGCCGGTATTGAGATTCTCCACAGCTGTCTTCATGTTTATAGGTTTTGCTGTTAAATGCAACTGGGGGGTCATCAGGTGTACATGTGGCATTTGCAATTGCACAGTTGTCGCAGCTTGGTTGTATTCTAGAACTTAATTAGTATGATATAAAACATACGTGCGAGAATCGTCGGTAATAGAAGGGACAGCGAGCTGCCGAGTGGTCAGTTGTGTTGTGGCGAATTTTGTCGCCCCCGCCCAGTGAGTGAAAACAGGTGTGTGAACGCGGGCACAATGGGCTGTCAGCGCTAATGACGTGCGCGCGCTCACAAAGCCCGTCCCCGGCCGATGCTATCTCGCCGAATCCCGTCTGCCGCCGGCTGTTTACATTTTCCGGACAATAAGGCACCGGCTTTGCAGAATTTGCTCTTTCTGTTGGCACGCGAACGCACGGGTCTCCGCTGTCGACGGCTCTCACACGGCCATTCTGCGGAAACCTACTGGGTCGAGAGTCTTAAGAAAGCAGCTTAGGACCCACTTATCGCACTTTTCAATCTGCCAACAGCCTATCTTAAGCGCCACGCCAGTGTTGTGGTGTCCATGTAAACTGATGACTCTGGATTTACGGACATTCTTTCGTCCACATGTGGACCGTGACAATAAAACTGACACATGTCTTTACACGTTCTTCAGTTCCTTCGAGGTCGTCAGATGGTAAGTAGTTACGCCTGAATTTTACAAGAACGAGGAAAGCCATTTCGCGTACGATCTATTTAAATCATTAACCGATACAAACAAATTAATTTATCTGAATCTGAACGATAATCTTTTTAATAGAGTAATATTTTCTCATCTCGGTTCAGACAATTTTCACTCCTTTCTTCCTTTTACACGCACCACTTGTTAGATCTTTTCATCACTGACTAGTGCGTGTATTCTTCATTTGACCTTCTCTACTGTATCAGTTGGAGTGCTTTTATTTTTCTAGTTCTCCTTTCCTTTTGCTTTGATCTCCTATTCAGTATAGTTCTTCCACAACTCTTTAACCATCTTGGCTTCTGTTCATTGCCTCTTAAATCCTTCTGGTCACTGTATTAAAGTTCCTCTTGGTAATACGACAGAAAATTTTGTCCTTTATAGCTGGTTGGTTCAAATGGCTCTGAGCACTATGGGATTTAACATCCGAGGTCATCAGTCCCCTAGAACTTAGAACTACTTAAACCTAACTAACCTAAGGACATCACACACATCCATGCCCGAGGCAGGATTCGAAACCTGCGACCGTAGCAGTCACGCGGTTCCAAACTGAAGTGCCTAGACCCGCACGGCCACACCGGCCGGCCCTTAATGGCTATTTTATTTTTTCTGCTACTCTTTGCACGGAAAGGTAGGGTTAATCCTTTGATATTTCACTTCCCCTTTTTGATTTCAGGATAATTGTGAGATTTTTATTTATTTCTTCCACATTAAATTCTGATACATAAATAAATAGTTGCTTTGGAAAATTAATGTAGTGGTTTCTAATACTGTTGGGTATGCTTATTCCAATATTCTCACGCATTTGAGAATATTTTAAAAGATAGTGAACACTTATTTTCGTCAAAACACTATACAACAAAGTTGTTTCAACACGACAGAATACATCTGTTCTGTCAGAACAGTAGGCCGGTGTTGCGAATATTGTGTATTGTGTGGCGGTACGACTATGCTGCACACGGGTATCTCTAACTAGAAACTCAGGGAAACACAGTGCGTTCCGTGTAGCCTCGAAAACATCGTACTCGATCCTACAGCAGAAGGGGTAAGTCTGGGCAACGAGTAAGAGTATGCAACGTCGGTTCCTCAATTTTTATAATCCCGAAGTACGCTACTCGACTGGACGCGAAACTGCTTCTATGGCTAATTTTGATGCAGTAGTTCCTTTGTTATCCTGAGGCTACGGCTACGCAATGCGGTAAGAATAGTTTTACGTTATTTTCAAATGAAATTCTGTGTTGCGACCATAAGCTATAATTCAGGCAATAATGAATCTACGGTGTTTTACTTCTTATCATATTGCCGTAAGCTGAACTTTCATTCTCATGGGATATTAAAACATCGATATTCCACAAAATCGTTCCCATGGGCAGATTAATTTTCAATCGTGAATCACGGAGCAAGTTTATGCTTTTCAAGTGATAGCGCTATCAACGGCAGGGTTGGCGTTGATATGAAGCTGTAAAAGTTTAAGACGCTACAAATGGATGTTATATATTGATTATAGGATTCAATGGGCCAATTTAACTATTTTATCGTCTTCAAAAGAAGAACCGCACGGAAAGTACGCACTCCAAAAGTCCTGTAAGCTGCAGTAATGGCCTGAAAATCGAGAAGCCTGAACGACACTTAGCTAGGGAGCTTGGAATAATTGTAGGAGCACTTAGAAATCGCTTTAATGACGTCCAAGATCACTTCGAGTCCAGTCTCGTCCATATATATTTTTTATTTTGGGGACAGTTGCCAATGTAAAAATAAGCTTAAAATGAACTACCACGTTATTTTTCATGGTTTTTTGAGAAAAAAAATTGTGTAGATTCCAAAGACCTTCTAACGACGAGGAGGAACAAGAGTCAAGGAACGATCCAGATTTCCGGACAGATATTATTATGTTTTGTCACTCAAAGATTTCAGAAAATTAGTTTATTATTGACCTGATAAGAATAAAATAAAAAAGAAATCTTGACATAAACTCTTAGATACAAGAAATTACTGGGCTGATGATCTGAAACAAATACGAAAGCGTTGCCTTCAGAGCCCAAAGAAAACTAATCTAGGACATGTGACGGGGTTCGATAATGGAGAGATATACATTTGCATCTTATCGTAATTAACACAGATGAGTGAGGTTCAAAAATGGCTCTGAGCACTATGCGACTGAACTTCTGAGGTCATCAGTCGCCGAGAACTTAGAACTAATTAAACCTAACTAACCTAAGGACATCACACACATCCATGCCCGAGGCAGGATTCGAACCTGCGACCGTAGCGGTCGCTCGGTTCCAGACTGTAGCGCCTAGAACCACACGGCCACTCCGGCCGGCGATGAGTAACGGGTTACAACAGTTGCTAAGAAGTCGACGAAAGTGACTGCACCATCAGACGCGAACTGCCGGGCACAAAGTGCATACGAAGGAAACTGTTAATTAATAATGTTGTATGGGACTGAGGGGAATTACGTCCTTCCAGGAATGATATTTCCTCGGAAAAGATTGAAGTAGAATTTGGAGATTGAGTGTTTGGAGATTGAGAGTTTGGAGATCAGTGCTCCTCCCGGGCAATTAATGATGTGTTCGGACACCGGATAGAACTCAGATTTGTGTCTCACATGGTTACAGCACATTGAGAAACGTATTCGGCCAACTGAAGGAATAATTTTTTACAATCACTCGTCACATTTATTTCTGAACCCTGTCACTTACTCTAAATACCATAACATTCATGTTCTTTCCTTTCCTCTAGATAGCAGTCGCAAAATGCAGCCACTGAATTGATGCTTTTTCAAGCCGGTAAGGAACTTTTGTTCACAAAAATGCGACCGGTGCCTCATTAAACATGCAGGACATGTAATTATCAAGAATGTATTACAGGATTGTTACGAACTGCTTTGGAAAGAATGGCCATAAGTAACAAGACCAACTAGGGCGTTCAAGGCATGAGGCATTTACCCAAGAGACCGTCGTATATTCACAGAGAAACATTTGTCGCCCGCCTTCCTCAGTTAGTGAGCAGAGTGGCAGTTTGAATGATGCATACGCAATTGAAACTGGATTTCTCCCGACCCAAAGTTCTCAGTCCTTTAAAGACGAACTACTGCCAGTTTCCCTAAAAGAATGTTAACAGGAAAAGACCTCTGGAAAAGATATAAGAAAAGAACCTGCTCCGGTGTTCCTGAAATCTGGACGCTGGGACAGCAAATGGTCACCTGTTTCCTCCACGTCCCTCCATCCATTTGCCCGGAGGACGTTTGTTTCCCTGCAACCAAGACTGATATGATAATCTGGGTCAGAAGATGGGCGGTCGGCTATCTTTATGGAGATGGAGTCGAATCGCGGCTCGGTTTTTGGACCCTCCTACACAAGACACATGCAGTGACTGAACGACGCCCACGTTACCGTTACAGTGCCCTATTCAAAAAACAACTGCAGTAGCAATTAAAAGACGAAGGAAGAAAGAAACCATACAGGAAACTGTTTCTGACCAGGAAAACAAAAAGAAAGGAAAGCAAAACTCAAACGTGCCGACATGTAATCTGCAAACTTTTCACTTGCCGGTGGGCGGGGGAGGAGGTGGGAGAGGGTAATGAAAAGTACAATAATCCACCAACAGGAGACATGACTGAATCTCTACATAGCGGGGATTGGCGACACGTAGTGAAGGTTTTGAACACATTATTTATGACTTCTGTTAAAATAAGTGTCTTCTGTTTCGAATAATTTCGACCGTCTACTTTAAGAGCCCCAGCTGCCGTATTCACTACACGACACTATCTGATCAAAAGTATCCGGACACTCCTATGTAATACGAAACTGACCACCAGATGTCACGAGAGGCGCACCCAACAGAACAGAAGCAGGTGTGGAGTATTTTGTTGTCAGCAGAGAAGCACTAACGGCAGAATCGTTTGGTCAGGATAGCTCAAGAGCTCTAAAATGGACTAATCACTGAATGTCACGAAAATAACAAATCCATCAGGGGCATTTCATGGCTTGTAAATCGGGCCAACTCAATTGTTGGTGATGTGATTATGAAGTGGAAACGAGAAGGAACAAACAGAGCTAAACCGAGGGAGACGTACTGTAATGAAACGACAGTATGGAATTATTCGCCAGAAGACGCGGCTGGGACAGTTCGATCGCCTGTCACGAGTCTTTCTATTTGGTACCACTTTGGCGACTTACTCCTCTTTCTGATGGAGGTGAGACGATGGGTCCTAGGGCGAAGCGAATACCCGACCCTTCTGGAAATCGAATCCGGAACCCCGAGATCTCAGGCACTGAAGCTCAGGCACGATCTACAGACTAGGTCACGTAATGATGGATAGGAACCCTAGAGTAATGCGCTGGGTGGCTGTAACAAAGATCGTATGAAACCAGGAAGAAATTACTATTGAGTTCCAAAATGCTACCAGCAGTCCAGCTAGAGCAACGACTGTGTGTAGGGAGTTGAAAAGAACGAAGTACAATGGTCGAACAGCTGCTAATAAGCCACACATTTACGTAGCCAGCGAAAAGAAACGCTTGAGTCCGTATGAAGAGCGACGTCACTGGACGGCAGATGGCTGGAAACGGTTTGTTTGGAGTGATGAGTCACCCTACATACCATATCAATCAAATAGAAGGGTTTGGTTTTGGTAAATGCCTGGAGGACGTTACCTGACATCTTGTTTAGTGCCAACAGTGAAGTACGGAGGAGGGCAGCGCGTGATCACTTTATTCTGCCGAAGAAACGCTACATACGGGACCATGTGAACACAATTTAGCCGGCCGCTGTGGCCGAGCGGTTCTAGGCGCTTCAGTCTGGAACGGCGCGACAACTACGGTTGCAGGTTCGAATCCTGCCTCGGGCATGGATGTGTGTGATATCCTTAGGTTAGTTAGGTTTAAGTAATTCTAAGTTCTAGGGGACTGATGACCTCAGATGTTAAGTCCCATAGTGCTCAGATCCATTTGAACCATTTTTGCCGGCCATTGTGGCCACGCGGTTACAGGCGCTTCAGTCTGGAACCGCGCGACCGCTACGGTCGCAGGTTCGAATCCTGCCTCGGGCATGGATGTGTGTGATGTCCTTAGGTTATTTAGGTTTAAGTAGTTCTAAGTTCTAGGGGACTCATGACCTCAGATGTTAAGTCCCATAGTGCTCAGAGCCATTTGAACCGTTTTTGAACACATTTTACAGCACTGTATACAGCAGAGGAACAGTTTGGAGATGACGACTGTTTCTATCAGCATGACAGCGCACCCTGTCATAAATCAGCATCTGTGAGGGAATGGTTTGTGGGCAGTAACATTCCTGAAATTGACAGCCTACTTGGAATCCCGACCTAAAGCCAACAGAATACCTTAGGGATGAGTTAGAACGTTGATTTCGTTCCAGACCCCAGTGTTTGCTATCAGTACCTTTTCCGCTTTCCGCTCTTGAGCAACAATGGGCAGCCATTCCTCCACAGAGATTCAGACACGTTATTGAAAATGTCCCCAGCAGAATTCGAGCCGCTATAATGGCGAAGAGCGGGTACACCCGATATTAATGTCCGCTAATGGTTGTCCGGATAGTTTTGATCAGATAATGCACCAGACTGTCCTCTTATCTTGTCCACAATGGCGCTTGCCACAGTATCTAGCTGCAACATTCGGGCGACAACTGCCACAAATGGTGGAATAGGGCAACGCTTCCTGCGACCTCTGACCACTCAGTTTATTATGGTGTCAACGGCCGTGCCGAGACAGATACATGGGTTCGTATTAGCTCATCGAAGTTAACACCATCGGGCAACTCCATTGCTTGCATGGGATACCGTCTGTGTAAGCCGTGTTCTGTTGACAATTTTCCCTTTACCTTTCGGGCAAAGGGGGCAGGAAGGGTGGCGCCTAAAGTCCCTGATCGCCAGTCTTTGCGCCAATGAACTCGACTACAATCTAAACGTCTCCGCAGTGTTTCATGAAGTGATGGCATGCGACATATTTGATGGTGATCCATCCGTTGGATGGCGACGCTAAGGCCGGCCGCACCCCTGGTGCTATTCAAGAGGAGTAAGCTAAGTGTCGGCACCGGATTTCACCCTCTCCTTGCTGTCATCAACATGAACAGGACAGTACACTACACACATACCATTACAGTCATTTACGCTTAATAGATACATTTACCCACAAATCTGTCATACTTCGAGAAGGAAAGGTGCCTGCGGGTGGAAAAAATAGGAAAACCTTTCCAATTAATCTGCTGAACCTGCCCTTTGGGGCCTCCCAGCTATTCATGCCCAAATACGACTTAACTAGTTTATTATGTAGCAAGGCTGTAGTGATAGATATTAAAGTCACTGTCCTCAAGAGACTCTGAATGTCAGGTGATTGTAATGTCAAACGATACTGGCCATCTACACGACAATCTAATGGGCTTTTCAGTGCTACCAGACAATGCGTGCCCCAAGTTCGAGACATTCGTCTACAAGGTTACGCAAAAGTAAGCGTTTTGCATGCTACGTTGTAGAAGGATATACGAGGGCTCTTCAATAAAGAATGACCATAATTTTCTTTTACAATATACCTTTACTCATCCTCATAATTTTGATGGTCCTTCTCAAAGTAGTCTCCCATCAATGCGATGCACTTGTCTCAGCATTTCTTCCAGTCTTCAAATACATTCTGGAAAACATTTTTTGAGAGGTCCTTCAAAATCACCTCCGCAGCCTATATAGCTGCTTCTGATGATTGATAATGCCTCCCACGAAGGCGTTTCTTCGTGTTAGGGAATAGAAGAAAGTCACATGGGGCTAAACCCGTACTATAGGGAGGGTGAGGAATGCACTTAACGTTGATTTTTGCAAGGTATTCAGCAACGACATTGCTAATATGCAGCAGCGCATTTAATTGGTGCAGCATCCATCCTGCTTCAGGGAAATGTGGTCTTTTGCGCCTGATATGGACTTGTAATGTTTTCACGACATCTGTAGTATTGTCCAGTTACTGATGTGTGAGCAGGTATAACATGCTGATAAACCATTCCATGCATATCAAAGAATGAGATGAGCATAACTTCCCCATCAGAAGCAACCACTTTTGTTTTTGTGGGGGTTGGTGATGAAGGAGATTTCCACACTGAGCTTTGCTGTCTGATCTCACGATCAAAATGATGTAGCCAAGTTTCATCAGCAGTGATTACATTTGAAAGAGACTCCGGATCCTCCTCTAACATCAGCTTTAACTGCATGCAGACCAGCACGCGTATGTCGTTTTGTTCGGGAATCAACAATCTTGGAACCCATCGCGCGCAAACACGTGTCATGTGTAATTTTTCTGTCACCAACGTGTGGTTGGCACCCAGTGAAATGTTCAGTGTTTCAGAATGTGGTCTTAAGATAATTCGTCGATCCTCTCTCACAATGACAGCAGCAGTGTTGATGTGTTCTTCAGTAAGAGCAGTAACTGGAGCACCGGGTGCACCTTCCTTTGAAAGTGATTGTCTCCCGTCTTTAAACATTTTAAACCACCTTGGAGCCGTGCTGTAGGGCGGAACATTGTATAGGCCTCAGCTGAAGATTTGTTGAGACGAAAGCAGAATTTCAAAGCCGCACATTCTTCCTCGCTTGTTACCTCCACTGCAGCGGTAGGCGATACTGAACATGCCTCTCATAGGCGGGAACTAGGAATCCCAACCATGAAACTAATACGGCGTGTTTGTTGCACATTAAGCTAACAGAACATCATAAGAATGAATTTTATCGCGAGAAATTATGACCATAAAAAATTATGATCATTCTGTATTGAACAGCCCTCGTACTAAGCGTATCTCGGTTCGTGAAAACCAATTGCGTCCATAGTCAACCGTCGCGGGAAACATTTCGTTGCGTACAGGAGCCGCCATTGAATACTGTGAGTTGTAACACGGAGCGTTGTGAGTTGTAGACGAATAGACGGACTGCAGGCCAACAAATCATTCAGCAATTTGGTTACATTTGGAGTACAACCACTTGCAATACATCCCTCTAAATATGAAGTCCCATACAATATTTTAAGACAAAGCCAATTGCACCTCCCCTTTTTTTGAGCAGTTACACGCTCTTTGATAGCTAACAGACCAGGACTAAACAGAGTTTATAATCTGCGCAAAGGAACACCACTTTTCGATTGATGTACCGAGCGTGGTGGCGCAGTGATTAGCACATAGGACTCGCACTCGGGAGGACAACTATTCAAACCAGTGTCCGGCTATTCTGATCTAGGTTTTCCTGTGATTTCCCTAAATCGCATCAGGCAAATGCCGGGATGCTTTCTTTAAAAGGGCACTGCCGATTTCCTTCTCGTCCTTCCCTTATCCGAGCTTCTCTGTCTCTAAAGACTTCGTTGCCCACGGGAAGTGAAACACTAATCTCCGCCTCCTCGATTGAAGTAGTCTTTCCGTATGCGGAAAGAAATTTCTTTGATCAAGAAGGATCACCAGCTCACGACTTTCGAACTTATAACGACCTTCAAAAACTCCCTCAGCCCTCAGACAGCAAACTTCTCTCATGTACCGCAAGAGGGCTGCTGGCCATATCCTCATTTTGTGACCTCGAAGCCGCAGCGAGAAATTACATCTCCATTTGCCATTATTGGTGAGAGTGAGATGATGGGGCCGATTGTAGTAGACATTTTATGCGAGCTTTGTAAAACATTTGGTTTGTCCTGGAGTAACAGATTCTTTATGCGTGATACTCCTACTTCAAGAAACAAATTAGCATTGTTTTAATCCTTAATTAGCTCATTCGATCTTCTTTCGACCGAAAAGTCTCAGTGTGCCACTCCTCACTTCGCCGCTTTGTCTCACGCTTGTAATGGAAGATTCAGTCTCCATCATCCGTGATGACACGACTGAACCATTAGTAGGCATTGACAGTTCCCTCAACAAGATCAACAAACGCGTTTCTTTGATTGTCGTTCTGCTCAGTTGTGAGGTTTTGCGGTACCATTTTGACACAAACCTTTTGCATGTGCCAGTTTTCGATAAAACTTTTATTTGCGGTGAAAGTGATTAACAGGTCATCCATCAACTTTATCGTTAAAGGTCGGTCTGATCTCATAATAGCACGCACACGCTCGACGTTTTCGTCGGTTTTGGAAGCTGAAGGTCTCCCTAAGCTAGGTTCATCTTCAACTTGAACTCGGTCTTCCAAAAGTGATTTGTGCCAGTGAATAACTTGTGCTCTTGATAAGAAACGTTCCCGATACGCCTTTTCAGAGGTCACACTCACGGGTTTCCCAAGGTAAAAAGAATTCCCCAAGATTAACACAAAACTTGTTGGCACAACGTCGCTCTAAATTCCGCTGTTCCATTTTAGTAACACACAACAAAAACACAACTTCACTGATGGCGCTCTCAAAAATCGCGTGATGGCTGTACGATGCTCAAACTAGGACTGAGTATCTGGAAGGGATGAACACACCGGTCTACACAAGTGGAACAACACAGCGTTGCCATATCTCTCGTAGTGTTGCTGTGGGGCGGCGGGTGGAAAATAAAATTATTATTTTCCATTATTTGTTGCCGTTCTCAACACAGGCTCTCTAACTACAATGTTGGCAACCAGAAAGTGATTAGCAAAAACGTGATGCCTGTAATTAGAGGTCACTGTGCCCACTCTGGTAGAGAATTTAAGTCATTGATTATTGAAGTTCATTACTCTGAGGATTTAGGATGATGTATGGGATTAATAGAAAATGCAGTTTACTATAACAATTTTCACTATATTCTGAAAACGATAAAACGTAAAATTCCAGACAAATGATTACCCACATCAGCTATTCTACTATCAGAGCTGTTCGGAGTCTATTGCGCGGATCCTATTATCCCTAGATAACGAAACTGTTCAATAATCGTTATCGACGTAAATGTTCAAAGTGAATGCTTGCCAAAATTTGATTTTAATACTCATCAAACGCTACGCTAGAAATGGTAGAAGGTCTGTCCTGCGGCGACACGCGAAAATACGACATACGCAAACTGAGAATAAATCACTGAAGTCGTTCCACAGTTAACACTTTATCCCAATGCGAACTCATTGTTAAGTGCATATCGAGTTACGTAATACGCCATCCAAGGCTGTTCCTGGCAACTGCACAAACGCGACGCGGCTTCCGACACGGGGTGCGTGCTGATACGAATCTAGAAGAGAACTGGGGCATTACTCTAGTTCGCACGCCCTTACATATATAGCCGCGGTGCGGACCGCCGAGGGCGCAGCCGACAACATTTGCCTTACTGACTAGCCGCTGGGTTAGTAAAACACCATTTCAAGTTACTAAATAATTAATTGCTTCATTCGCTGAAGGCCAATGAAGCTCTAGATTTAATTGTGCACTCAGTATACAGGTAAGTATCTATAATAAAATTCTATTGTGGCTAGGTTAAATGCTTGTGGCGAGAAAATTATATTAGCTGTACTGCACGCAATAGATGAGCTCTGAACTTGCCCTTTGGAGAGATGCTACAGCTATAGTTTTATAGGTACCTTTTTGAAACTTCTCACATCTTTCTTATTACAGCGTATCTCCATTCTACCTAAATCTAAACATCCTAGCTTTATCTAATCACTTACTTAATCTATCTTGCTTCCGTGCTTTTAGGACACAAAAACAGAAAATCATGAATTTCAACCAGAATATTACTTTGTGAGATCCAGCATGCTGTTTCCATTAAATTACAAAGAAAAAGGAATCCGAATATAAATTTTGAAGTTTCTAGCACCTTCCTGCTGCGCCGATGATTTTTACGTAAAACGTCCAAATTTCAAAAACTGTTTAAGTTACCAAACTGAAACTTAACACATTATTATTTTAGCATCACTCATGACATGCTATTAACTTTTCAGATTATTTACTTTACTTTTAAGGTATTGCGCAACATTCTGGACATCATGTCTAGTTACAGCGGACTAGGCTGGCACACAACGGAGAGCATATGAACTCTATATGGCGTGAGTAGGCTGCTTCCCTACATTGCCAGTCTCATTACTTTTTTCACGCACCTCGTAGTATCGTTCATAGCTCTCACCATGACTGCAACGAGGATCGCTACAAATATTAACCGGCTGCTTCACTATTAGTAACGAATATTCTAAAAAAAATGGCTCTGAGTACTATGGGACTTAACTTCTGAGGTCATCAGTCCCGTAGGACTTAGAACTACTTAAACCTAACTAACCTAAGGACATCACACACATCCATGCGCGAGGCAGAATTCGAACCTGCGACCGTAGCGGTCGCGCGGTTCCAGACTGTAGCGCCTAGAACCGCTCGGCCACCCCCGCCCCCCCCCCCCCCCCCCCGGCAATGAATATTCTAACATTTTTAGGGATGCCAACATACTTTTTTTAATTACAAGATTTTTTTCTTGTAGAATAGCACTTGTATTCTCAATCACTTTGAATAAAAAGTAGAATATAAAATCTGTGCTACTTACAAGAAGCGCTCGCACTACGTACACCCTTCTCCAGTCGCGTTCATTCTCATACTGTAGTCACCTACTAGTGTCTGGCCGTTTTGCAGTCTCTGCTTAAAAAATTAGCCAGTCAGGGAGGGGCGAGGAACGTATTACTCAGTCATTTTCCTCAGTGCCTGTTCATGATACAAAAGGTGTCGTCCAATAGAGGTCATCCAATATTGCACAGAATTACAGTTCCCACATTTGATTGGAATGAATGTAGCCCAGTAGAACAAGTTCAAGTTTCAGATTTTGGCATGTCTCAGCGTAAGACTAATTAGCCAAAGTATTACAAAATGACTTTGTATGTCGGCTGGTTTCGAAAGGATAGGGAAAGCAATATGTTCTACCTGTTAACGTCTTCCCTGCCATCAGATTTAAATTACCACACCTGGAAGCGTCCAGCCTCTTGGACCGTTGTGGCATCTGGCTTCTTTTCGTCCAGGAGGGATTTCGTTTCCCTGTTACAATTAATTGATTAATCAAGGGAATAAGGAGAGACTACAGACCACTAACAGTCAGATGGCCCAAGTAAAATAGAATACATTCTTGAAAACAGAAAAGCAAAGCCGTCTCGTCACAGAAAAAAAGGTGGTAAGTTCCCAGTCCACAAATTTGGACCACACGGGAGATCAGCAAGCTTGCTGTCGGCCAACCCAAAAGTACATGAAAACAAAATATAAGAAAAATAAGAGTAACTAGTTCAGTTCCTTGACGCAATAAATTACAGAACGATCTCCAGGATTCAGGTCACAAATGGAGGTAACGAGCCCCGAGAACACACGTACTGCGAGCACGCAGACACGGAAGCACAGCAGAAAGTAGCGCTCAAGAATTTTACGTGGATACCGTGCAGCTAATTGCTCTCAGTGCAAATCGTGTATCTGCAGCTTAATCACGGACGAAAGTGATACAAGCATTCTAGCACGAACGCCTTGGCTAAAACTGAACGTAAGAGTATAAAGCTGCTTCCAAGGTGTTGGAAACGAATGTGGTGGCAACTACTGCCTTACTTCTGGTCAAGAAGTAAAGTGTACCAAGACTTGCAACGAATCGAGACCGAGATGGCGTCTCTCAGCACTTTTCTGACCTCGGGTACTCGCACACTGTGTGCTTCTTCCGATAGCAAATTTTCTCTGCAGCCAGATTATCTGGGGACAGTGATGCCGATAGTTGTTTAGCCATTTAGGGTGAGTTCGGCCCGCCCATGCACATGTTGGTGTTCCTGGTGGCCGTGCCAACACGCTGTCCGCGGGACGGGTTGCTGTCCCAGTGCGCAACCGTTGCCTTAGTTTGAATTTGGACAAATGACTACTAGAACTTGTGCAGATTTATACGCTGTCTTGTGTATTTTAAGAATTAAATCACTGCTGATCGCGCAAATTGCTCCGCCGCCGTCATTCATAATTCTCTGCTTCGCTAAGTTATCGGTAGTTTGATATTGCTTGGAAAAATTACTTTTAATATGTAAAAAAAAAAAAGAAAAAGAAAAGCTGATTAAATTCAACGTATTTCTAATTAAAGGTTGTACAACGTCGCGACCCCTACCACAGAATTCCTTACTACATAAGCAGACCGCATCTGTGGTCGGAAACGCGGTTTTTATTTTATTTAAGTCTCTTTCTTTGTCATTAGACTGGGCTGAACATCTATAGGGACTTCCCTATAGGCTCTAAACGTCTCCTAAAGTCTCTCTGTTACAAATCAATATTTACCCTATAGCCAATTAACGTTAAAAATAGAATTCAGACATTTCCTTCGGCCATTTCCTGCACCTGCTCCTAGACCTTTTCTAGAAGATGTTGCTTCTTGTCAGAACCTACTGGAGTTTATTGCTAACAGGTGCCAGAAGGCTGTTGAGGTAGCCTAGTTATCTCAGACCCCAACCCACTTAACAGAATTAGGGTTACTCCGTCCCCCCTTCTTCAGGCCTCAGGAATGCTTGAAACCAAAGATTCGGCGGTGCTTTTTCACTCGAGCAGGAAGTAAGGACGACTTAGAACCAACGAAACAAAAAGGCACCGGAGGTCTAGTACCTTCCGCCGCGGAAGTCGAACACGCGGCAGAAAAAATGGACGTGGTCAGCCCATAGAGGGCTCCGCCTCCGCGGCGGCTATTCCGCGCAGCGGTTCTCGCGCAGCGAGGGCGCCACCGCTAAGCCATGTGCAGACAACGGCCAATAGCTGCTCCCTCCGGTTTCGTACATAGGGACCCGCTCTGCCCTAGTCCAGCCATCTCCGGCGGTAATCCGGAAGGATACCGCCCTTCGATTGGCCTTTCGATTCTAATCGAAGTGTTAGGTATATTGCAGGTGTCAGCCACCCTGCAGCGGTCCAGCCAGCGGCGGTCCCAGCCAGCAGCCAGCAGCCAGCAGCCTGCAACCAGCGTCCAGCAGCGGTTCCTGCCAGCAACCAGCAGCCAGCAGCGATTCCTGCCAGCAGCCAGCAATCAGCAGCGGTTCCTGCCAGCGTCCAGCAGCGGTCCCAGCCACCATCCAGCAGCGGTCCCAGCCAGCATCCAGCAGCCTGCAGCCAGCGTCCAGCAGCGGTTCCTGCCAGCAGCCAGCAGCCAGCAGCGGTTCCTGCCAGCGTCCAGCAGCGGTCCCAGCCACCATCCAGCAGCGGTCCCAGCCACCATCCAGCAGCGGTCCCAGCCAGCGACCAGCAGCCAGCAGCGTCCAGCAGTAGCAGCAGCATCCCCGCCGGCCGGCCAGCCAGGTCGCCTCGCCCGCCAGCAGCAGCAGAGTGGGGCTTCGGCCCCAGTCTCCTTCATAGTTTCTCCGTCTCTTTTACTCTGTGTTTCTCGTCGCTTTGTCCGTCCCTCGTTTGCTTCTTTGTCCTGTCCTGTGCTTTTCCCCTTCTCGTAATGTCGACCCCCACCACCACCATTACTGCCACCACCACTGCCATCATATACACATCCCCCTCCGCCGCCGCCGCCACCACTATCACGTGGCGTGCCGCGTCACTCCCCCCTCAGTCCATCCCCCCACTCCTCACTCTCCCCTCACTATTTGTCGCCCCATCCCCAGGTCCTCCCTCCCACGCCTCCTCTGATCCCTTCCCTCCACTCCCTCCCTCTGCTCCTTCCGTTTCTGCGGCCCCCGCTAGGGTGGTCGCCCGGAGGGCTATGGCCCACGCTCAACTCTCCCTTTCGCCTTCATCATCATCGTCTTCACCGTCGCCTTCGCCATCGCCCTCACCATCTCCGGCCCCAACTCCAGCACCGGGACCTGCCATTCCCCGCCACATTCCAGTCGCTCCCATTCCCCACAACTCCTCTGCAGCCGTCAAGCGCCCCAGTGGCACCCGTGCCTCCTCTACTCCCAAAAAGGCTCCGCCTCGTCCCCTTTCCCCAGCCCATGATGCCATGGATGTCTCCCCGCCTGTCCCTGCCCCCTCCTCCTCCTCCTCCACCCCCTCCTCCTACCGCTACCTCCTCTCCCATCCTGATCCCTCCCTTCTTGAGGCCCGGAACCTCACCCTCTTCCTTCGCCAGAATTTTCCTGGTGCCCCCATCTTCCTCCTCACTCGTCGCCGTTATTCGGTGCTCATCTCCTCCCCCAGCCTTACCCTCCACACATATCTCCTTTCCCGCATCCCTGTCACCCGCTTTAGCCCTAATGCCTCCCTCACCCCTGCTCCTTCCCCGCCTCCCTCCCGCCAACCCCAACCCCCGCATCGCCCGCCGACTCTCAGCGACGTGATCACTTGGCTTAGTCCGGCGATCACAGAGGAGGAGGTGTTGGCGGAGCTCAAGGCGCAGCCCCATCTGGAGGTGCGTGCGGTTCGCCACATCCACAACTCAGCCGGCCCTACCCGCCTTATGCGGGTCTTTTCTGAACACGCCCCCTCCGTAGACCGTCTCCTGAAGGAGGGTGCCCTTCATTTTCACCAACGCTACCCAGTTGACCCTTCCCGTTCCCCTCCCCAATCCCTCCACTGCCAGAGGTGCTTGTGGTATAATGCACACATGACATCTGAGTGCCGCGAGGCCCCCACCTGCCCGCACTGTAGACAAGCCCACTTCTTACGGCAGTGCCCCAATCTCCAGTCCCCCCCCTCCTGTAATACCTGTAACCTACCTCATCCTACTTACTCCCAGAAATGTAAGGCCCGACCCCCTCCTACCACTCCTGAACTCACCGTTCCTCTCCGCCCTCTGGACGCCCCCACCCCTCCCGGCAATTCCCTTCGCCCACCCCCTACTGCTGAGGATATCATCAGATTCCTCACCATCGTCCTTCAGAATGTTCATGCTTTTCAGTGCCCCCACATCCTCCAACAGATATTCCTCGCCGCCCGTTCCGTTTTTCACCTAAAAATGTACACCACCTACTCCAACAACCAGGCCCATTTCACCTTCTCCCATCTTGACACCCTCGTCTAAATCCCTGTCATGGCGCGACAGCACCGTATCCTTTTCAACAACATCCGCTCCCTTCCTGCCAACAAAAACCTCTTCCTGCACACCCTTGCCACCCACCGCATGGATGCCTTCTTCCTCAATGAAACCTTCCTCCAACCCCACCACACCACACTTCGCCCTACCTCCTTCACCGCTCCGATAATCCCCTCCCGATTGCGCGTGGTGGAGTTGCCATTGGTCACCACCGCCAGATCCCCGTTCGGCTCCAACCTCTCCTTCCCGACCCCACCAAACACCTGATCCTTAGTCTCTTCTTCCCCGGCCTTACCGTCACCTGCGCCACCATCTATGCCCGCCCTAACGCCCCTATTCCCTTTACTCCCTTCGACTTGGTTCAAATGGCTCTGAGCACTATGGGACTCAACTGCTGAGGTCATTAGTCCCCTAGAACTTAGAACTAGTTAAACCTAACTAACCTAAGGACATCACAAACATCCATGCCCGAGGCAGGATTCGAACCTGCGACCGTAGCGGTCTGGCGGTTCCAGACTGCAGCGCCTTTAACCGCACGGCCACTTCAGCCAGCCCCTTCGACTTCCTCTCCCACATTGACCGTACCTTCTCCTCCTACGTGATCGCTGCCGAACTCAACATCCATAGTTGTTCCGCCGCCCAGTTACGGCGGTGGCATCAGTTCCTCTCCTCCCTTCAAGGCGACCTCATCCCCGTCCCCCAGCACACCCGTCCCGAATCCAATTCCACTCCCGATGTTATCCTTTCCTCCCCTAACCTCCTTGGCCGCATAACGGTGGATGTCCTGGAGCCTATTGGTAGCGACTATCTCCCTGTCCTCCTCACCGTTTCAGACGGTCGTCGCCCCCGCCCCAACCCTCGTACTGACCCTCCCCCAAAGTACGTCCATGACTATTCCCATGCCAACTGGAATGCCTACCGGGATACCCTCTCCAACCAGGTCGATAGCCACCCCTTCACCTATCACCACCCTGACGATGTGACCCATGCCGCCTCCTTTCTCTAGCAGACCTTGTCTGAGGCTGTCGAGGCCCACATCCCTACTGTCGCCATCCACCCCCACCGTCCTACCATACCCCCACAGGCCGTCCTCCTCCTCCGTGAATCCCGTCGTCTCTACCATGCCTTTCTCCACACGCATGATCCGCTCACACTACGACGCCACCGGCAACTACAGCGACACATTCGTAATTTGCTCGCGGCTAAGAAACGCCAGGACTGGCGACAGACATGCACCCATTTAAATGCTACCCTACCTATCAACTCGTCCAAGTTCTGGTCAGCCTTCCATCGCCTTACCGAAACTAAACCTCCCCCTACTATCCTCTTCTGCATGATGATCACCTCTTCCCTGACAGCCTTAGTAAGGCCAATCACTTTGCCTCCTACCTCTCCGATGTGTTTTTCATCCCCGATGATCCCCAGTTCGATTACTCCCTCTTCCCGGATGTCCGCGATCGAACTGACATTTCTGTCCCACCCCTCGCACCTGGTTTCCAGTACTTGGACAACATTGCACACACAGAACTCAATGTCCCTATCACTACACAGGATCTCATTGCTACACTCCACACAAAACGCAACACCGCTCCTGGTCATGATCTTGTCACCTGCCATCACCTTCGTGAAGCTCCTGTCTCTTTCCTCTCCACCCTGGCCAGGCTCTACAATGTAGTCCTGTCCACCGGTTACTACCCCGACCTGTGGAAAACCTCCCATATCCTGATGTTCCTTAAACCTGGCAAACCGCCGTCCGCCGTCTCCTCCTACCGTCCCATCAGCCTTACCTCGGTCTTCAGCAAGGTCCTGGAATCTATCCTCACCCGCCGCATCCACCAGCATCTCCGCCAGCACCGCCTCCTTCCCGTTACCCAGTATGGCTTTCGGCCGTCCTTCTCTTCCGACGACCTACTCCTCCACCTCACTCATCTCCTTTCCGAACAGCTTAACTCCCGTCGCTCCGCAATCTTCCTTTCCCTGGACCTCGAATGTGCTTATGACCGCGTATGGCATTCCAGTCTCCTCTACAAGCTCCAAACCTTCGCCCTTCCCATTAACTACATCCGTCTGATCGGCTCCTTTCTCTCCCGCCGTCCTTCCTACGTCACCATCCATAACACGGATTCCTACACCTTTTTTCCCTCCACCAGTGTGCCCCAAGGCTCCGTCCTCTCCCCCCTTCTATACCTTTTGTATACGGCGGACATGCCGCCGCCGTCACCCTCCATCCACCTTCTCCAATTTGCCGATGACACCGCCTTCCTTGCCCTTGCCCCCACCCTGCAGCGCTCCCAACACCTTCTCCAATCTCATCTTGACTGGTTCACCGCTTGGTGCTACCAGTGGTTGCTCAAGGTCAATCCCTCCAAAACCCAGGAGATCATTGTAGGCAAAACCACCCCTTCCTTCCGCCTCCTTGATTTCTATCTCACCGTCTATGGCCATCCCATCGCCCTCACCCCCACCCTCAAGTACCTTGGCGTCACCCTCGACCGTCGCCTCTCCTGGACCCCCCATCTCCAGACAATCCAAGCCAAGGCACGCTCCCAACTCCATCTCCTCAAGCTCCTTTCCGGCCGTACGTGGGGTCTGGACCCCTCCACCATCCTCCACACCTATAAATCCCTCATCCACCCTATCCTTTGTTACGCCCATCCGGCCTGGAACTCCGCCCCCCCCCCCCCTACCTTTTATAAATCCCTTCAAATCCTTGAACGCCATGCCCTCCGCTTCGCCTATCGCATCCGTCTCCCCTCCTCCACGCAGATCCTGTATGATCTCATTCCGTTCCCCCACCTCCTCCTTTTCCTTGAAAGGATACGGATCCCGTACACCTCCCGCAAACTCGATCCTCCTCACTTGCTTGTCTCACCCATCCTCTCCCACCCCCGCCCGCTGCCACACCTGTATTCCCACATCCCACCCGGTCTCCATCTCTCCACCCTCCTTACCCTCTCCCAAGGTGGCTTCCGCCAGCTCCCCCTCGCTGATGATGTCCTCCTCCCCTCCATCTACCCCTCCTATCAACTTTGATCCTCCCCCCCCCACTTCCTGTGTCCTTTCCTTTAGGCACCCTCCCTCCCTTCTCTTTCCTTTTAACCCATCCCCTCCCTCCACCCCTCTTCCCCTGGGCTTCCCCACCCCCTTCCTCCCTTCCCCCTATCTCCCCTGCCCATGGCATCTGCTCTCCCCTCTACCTCTCCCAGCACCCCTCCACCTCTCTTGGCAGGTCCCCGGACTCGTACATGGTTAGTGAACATTCGCGCGCTGGAGATCAACGCCTCGTGTTTCTGTGTGTGCCGTCGTTTTGTGCTTAAGTGGTTCAATGTTATTCGTTTTGTGCACCTACGTTCACGTGGGACAATTTTCGTCTATGTATGTGTCCAAGTGTCTGAAAAAAATGGTTCAAATGGCTCTGAGCACTATGGGACTCAACTTCTGAGGTCATTAGTCCCCTAGAACTTAGAACTAGTTAAACCTAACTAACCTAAGGACATCACAAACATCCATGCCCGAGGCAGGATTCGAACCTGCGACCGTAGCGGTCTTGCGGTTCCAGACTGCAGCGCCTTTAACCGCACGGCCACTTAGGCCGGCCCAAGTGTCTGAACAAATTTTATCTTGGACTCTACGCCCGTGAACGGCTCCATGTATTTTAAAAAGTGTTTGTCTCCGTTTATATGTCCACCATATTTTTTTTCTGTAATTGTCTCGATTTGTATCTTTTGTGTTTCTCTGCGGCCAAAGAGCGGCGTAGTATGCTGTTTAAAAATAACAATAAAGAAAAAGAAACCTAGTCCAGCCAGTCTGGTACTCGCTCTGGATTTCGTTTCTATCTCGGCGGTACTGCGTTCTGGTCGTTGCTCGTTGTTGACATTTGCCTGGCTCTGGTTCCGAGTGGATTTACGTTTGGTGTTTGGTGTTGTGGTTTCCACAAGCCTCCGTTATTTATCTCTTCCTTGTCGTGTCGCTCATAGTCGGTCGTGGTCGGTTGATGCCAGTTGTCGTTGGTCTGTCGTCCGACTCGTCCTGTGTTTACCCGGTGGTGCGTGCTCCACCGCCGGCGGCTTCCCCGCCTGGCGGCTCCGATCCGCGGCCCAAGGCGTTCCCGCTGTTGGTTGTGGTTACTACAAGAGGAAGAGACTTCTGCTTCCAAATTACATTCAAAGAATCTAGGTTACCTGCATAATCGAGGGTATAATTTTGTCACTGAAACACCAGAGCAGCAAGCAACTAAGAGAACTTTATACTACAAGTGGGCACACTCGCAGGGTGCTGAGGGAGATCCGCAGACAAGACAGGAAATTGATCTCAAAGCAAAGTTGCTAACTATGAATGATGGCAGCAGCTTTCTGTTAAGCGACGACAAATTAGGAGAAAGGGTACTAGTTTTTAGCAGAAGAACAGGGAGAGAAGCTCTAAGAATGAAACAAGATTATTTATCGATGGTACGTTCAAGTGCTGTAGGAAACAGTTTCCGCAAATACATACCTTTCACGCCGACTTTGAGGGTACAAATGGTAAGACAAGCACTTATCCAGTTGCCTTTTAATTATTGCCAAGCAAAATAAAAGAGACATACATCCGTTTTTTCCGAAATTTCGTGGAAAGTGTTCCAGAATGGAAACCTACAAATGTGATCGAAGATCTTGCATCAGCAGCGATTTCTGCGGTTGAAATTCCACTACCGACAGCCGAAGTGCATGGATGCTATTTCCACATGCTGAAGTCTCTCTGGAGAAAAGTGCAAGATTTAGATCTTACTCACTAAAACAAAGAAAATGAAGAAGTGGGACGACAAATTCACATGTGTGCTGCGCTGGCGTTTCTATGGCCTGAACATGTACACGATGGCTGGCTCGAGATAAATTCACAGGCGCTGGCTATCCTCAGGTTTTCTGAGTTTTTCTTTATTAATTTGTACATAGCTAGTTTGAAAAATGAAGGAAACCCTACAACCTTTGTTATTGCTACAAACTGCGCCATCGGACGACCAACGCTGTAGAAGGCTAGCTCCAAAAAATATACAACATTCACACTAAACCAAATCCTAAAATCAGTGGCGTAATTAGGTTAATTACATGTATGAAAAGAGAAGTAGAAAATTCAGCGTGCGCTTTAATGAGGGCAGAGTTGGGTATGGAAGGTAAACTAAAAAAATCTGCATGAAACGGGATGCAAGATTGAAACAAGATAGCAAAAAAGTACGAAGAGGGTGGTGAGACATGTGTTTGCTTGAAAGCTGTCTCCTACCTACAAAAACTTGTCTAAATTTATCAGATGATGTATAGAGATAGAAAAATATAGAAAATGCAAATAGCAACATACAATCAAATGGTTCAAATGGCTCTGAGCACTATGGGACTCAACTGCTGAGGTCATTAGTCCCCTAGAACTTAGAACTAGTTAAACCTAACTAACCTAAGGACATCACAAACACCCATGCCCGAGGCAGGATTCGAACCTGCGACCGTAGCGGTCTTGCGGTTCCACACTGCAGCGCCTTTAACCGCACGGCCACTTCGGCCGGCTCAACATACAATCAATAAAGTCACACACACACACACACACACACACACAGGTTAACTGATTAATTAAGGAAGCTGAACAATAACCGAATATCTCCTTAGTGACAGGTGACTAGCACGTGGCTTAGAATTGCTTCCTTCTTTCTCAGCTATAAATTTTAAAATTACCTCAACAGTATCAGTACCCTTAGTTACGACATTCTTTACTGATTAACTGCTAAATTAGTCATGCTGCATGCATAGTGGACCCAAGATAATTGTTAATTAATTTTATTATTGTAAAAAGAAAAGAACTGACTTACACAACGCTATCGAAACACACAAAGTTTAGAAAAATCTTGGCGCCAAAATAAAGTTGGAAACAGTTTCGGAACAAATCATAATAGTGAAATTTGAGCAAGGATACTGCCTTCAGGAATCTCAAGATAATTGTTAACAGATTTTTGTATAATAGTGAGAAGTTTCGTTTCTGAAGTTTTAATCAAATGTGAAGGATCTGAAACAGCATACGTTTAATGGTTTTGCAACGTGTATCAATTTCTTGTAGAAAGCTGTCGATGTACTCGTAACATTGATCTTATCAGATCGCAGGGTTCTTTGTAGTTTGACTTGAAAACGCGAGCCGGAAACTTCTAGGTAGCGTCTGTCAGTTCTTCTACCTGCCGGGCAAGGGGATTAGTGGACCTTAGTGGACCCTTCGTCGACCCTTTCTGGGCGCAAATTTCAGTGGGTGCGGTTTTCAGTACACCCGGCCGTTCAACTAACTGAGTGCAGAGTTGCCGAACGTGAGTGAGGGATAAACTGACCCTTTACCAAAACTCTTCTTCGGCTCATTAAAAGTTGTGAAAATCGATTGTGTCCTCTTTCAAAGGAAGGAATCACATGCTGTACAAGGAGATCTCAATTACATCCGGACATCACGGTACACCTGACAGGCCCTCTGGGAGTATTTTCTTCGTAGAAGGACCGAACATAAAGGCGCGTGTGAATCCACATCACGCACACGCATAGAGCACGTGGTTAAACAGTGCCTGGAATTCGGCAGTCTGTGTATCCACTGCAACCAGTAGTGTAAAATGTGCCTCGGCACTCCACAAAATATTGCCCGGTCACATGTCATCTGCTTCGATCCTTGCCAGAAACCGAAGACCAAATTCAGAACGTTGCTGGATCATGTGATTTCAGTCACTGCACCGTCTGGATCTTGTAGGGTATCAGTGTAAAATAAAATGCAGAACTTTTCGTATTGTTAACCGTGGCCGGCCAGAGTGGCGCTACAGTCTGGAACCGCGCTACCGCTACGGTCGCAGGTTCGAATCCTGCCTCGGGTATGGATGTGTGTGACGTCCTTAGGTTAGGTAGGTTTAAGTAGTTCTAAGTTCTAAGGGACTGATGACGTCAGAAGTTAAGTCCCATAGTGCTCAGAGCCATTTTTTTTTTTTTTATTAACCGTGGGATGGACAATTCTCGTGGCACTGCACGAGCTCTGTCACTACAT
This sequence comes from Schistocerca nitens, assembly GCF_023898315.1. Classification (NCBI taxonomy): domain Eukaryota; kingdom Metazoa; phylum Arthropoda; class Insecta; order Orthoptera; family Acrididae; genus Schistocerca; species Schistocerca nitens. The sequence continues at coordinate 261,307,311 of NC_064621.1, forward strand.
GTGGCATGTCCTGTATAGTTAGTTACAGCAACAGCAGCCTCATCAATGACTTGCACCGGGATAGGACGCCTTCCTCTTCCAGTGCCACACCAAGGCACCCGCGGGTTATTATTCCATTATCATCTTTTCTAATTCATTTAATGATATCGGGCTCTCCGCGAACCTTTCAGTCGGCGAAACTCTCTCAATGCAGCAGTGTAATAGCTGCCGCTCACATAAAACAAAACCACTAACAGCGCACGGTCTCTCTTCTTAGTAGCCGTACTGTTCACTCATGCTATGGCTTGTCAGATGACAGCTTGGGTATGATACCGTCATACAAGCGATGTACAGCGCCAGCTTTGCACCGGGTGCCCACAGTTGGAACTAATGCTTTTTCCAGCGTAAATTGGTTCTGTGTTAAATTATTATCTTAGCCACCAAGTCCCGCTACCATACGGTAATTACTATAGCCCACAGTGGACCTCTGTGAGTACCTGTACTTTTATTATAACCGTCCGATACGAAATTGAAAGTGAATGGAAGGAAATAGCCCAAGACAGGGACAGATGGCGAAAATACGTTGCTGTGGTAATGGACTATCGAGTCCGGTATGACCAGTGAGTGATGTGACAAGGTGCTGCAGAATCATTATCACTTGTACGGGAGGACACCACCGCCAGAAGTAAGGATAATGAAGTGGTTCAAAACTTTTATGAGACGGGCAGTGTCGAAAACATGTTCTCAGACTAGAAGCTGGCCGGCCGGTGTGGCCGAGCGGTTCTAGGCGCTTCAGTCTGCAACCGCGCGACCGCTACGGTCGCAGTTTCGAATCCTGCCTCGGGCATGGATGTGTGTGAAGTCCTTAGGTTAGTTAGGTTTAAGTAGTTCTAAGTTCTAGGGGACTGATGACCTCAGATGTTAAGTCCCATAGTGCTCAGAGCCATTTTTGAAGACTAGAAGCTGCATTTCAACGCACCCCCCAGTGGTCAACTCGTCATGCATCACACGAACTGCAGAGGCAAGGGTATCGCCAGGAGGGCCCCAGCGAAGTGTGACAGGACAGCTGTTATTTTCTATAGACTCATACATAAAAGATCTGGCGGACAGGGTAAGCAGCAGTCTGTAGCTCTTCGCTGATGATGCTGTGGCGTATGGGAAGGTGTCGTCGTTGCGTGATTGTAGGAGGATACAAGATGACTTAAACAAAATTTCTAGTTGGTGTGATGAATGGCAGCTAGCGCTGGACGTAGAAAAGCCTAAGTTAATGTAACGAGTAGGCAAACTAAACCCATAATGTTCGAGTACAGCATCAGCAGTGTGCTGCTTGACACAGTCAAGTCGCTTAATTATCTAGGCGTAGCGTTGCAAAACAGTGGAATGGGCATGTAAGAATTGTAGTAGGGAATGCGAATGGTCGGCTTCGGTTCATTGAGAGTATTCTAGGAAAGCGTGGTTCATGTGTAAAGGATGCGACCCATACTGTTCGCATGTTTGGGATCAGTACCAGATCAGCTTCAATTCAGTGGCGGGCTGCTAGGTCTGTTGCAGAACGATTCTACTGCCGCCAACATACACTTGGTATAAGGACCACAAAGATAAGGTAAGACGTATTAGGATTCGCTCGGAGGTATATAGATAGTCGTTTACAAATCGCTCTGTTGGCGAGTGGAACAGGCTGAAACGTCCCCTTAGAAAAGTTATAAATGACTGTGCTTAAACTGACACAAAATAATTTTAGCGCAACGCAGTCTGACTTTCAAAAATCCCTACAAAAGAATGGCCCTGACTTTCAAAAACCTATAACTTTCATGAATCACTTACCGCACAAAAATCTTCGTTACTCAAACTACTGCAATACAGCGTGTGCCAATACTGCCAGCTAAATAAAAGATTCTAACTACTGAAGGCACTAACTACTGATAGGCATAGTTAGCAAATGATAGATTTTGATAGAGAACAAACAATGTATTTACCTTAATAGTGGCTCAAATGGTTCAAATGGCTCTGAGCACTATGGGACTTAACATCATAGGTCATCAGTCCCCTAGAACTTAGAACTACTTAAACCTAACTAACCTAAGGACATCACACAACACCCAGCCATCACGAGGCAGAGAAAATCCCTGACCCCGCCGGGAATCGAACCCGGGAACCCGGGCGTGGGAAGCGAGAACGCTACCGCACGACCACGAGATGCGGGCCCTTAATAGTGTTCAAAAGTCATAATATATATATATATCAGTTCACGGCATCCAGTCTCACAAATTTACTCTCTCTGATGGACACACGTCCAGATCATCCGCTCTCAAAACTCCGCCATCTCTCTCCCCAGATCCACCACTGCTGGCAGCTCACCTCCAACTGCGCAACGCTATGCGCTGTTCACATCCAACTGCCCAACACTACAATAGAGAATATTTCAACAATGCCAACCAGCCACAGACTGCACACAGTACAGCCAGTGATATTCATACAGAGAGCTACGTGGCGTTACTAATATAAAAACCTAAACAGCCTACTTACAAGGGTACCCTCCGCTACGCACCATACGGTAACTTGCGGAGTACGTCGACTCGCTCTCCCGATGTCACGTCAGTAGACTTCATTTTGTTGGGTGACGTCAAGAACCACGTGTTCACAACACCAGTCAATGAGACGGCTACCCTTCATGCACGAACCGACGCAGCAATCAGAATTCTTGATGCTGCTACGCTGAGCCGCACATTGTCAGAACTCGAATCTCACATCAGTTCTACAAGGAATGAGTGGGGCACACGCTGAAAGGAAAGAGAAAAGCTTTGAGAGTTGTTAAACGTAGGACAGCAAACCACGATGCTCTATCGATTCTGTACTAATAATAAAACTGTTTGTTAATTTGAACTGGCTTCTCCGAAACTGCCGCGCGCGATTATCCGAGCGCTCTAGGGCGCTGCAGTCATGGACTGTGCGGCTGGTCCGGGCGGAGGTTCGAGTCCTCCCTCGGGCATGGGTGTGTGTGTTTGTCCTTAGGATAGTTTAGGTTAAGTAGTGTGTAAGCTTAGGGACTGATGACCTAAGCAGTTAAGTCCCATAAGATTTCACACACATTTGAACATTCTTTTCTCCGAAACTACCAGCCGAATTTTCACTTGTTTTCCACAGGCAACTTGAGCATTGTTTGGGACACCGCAGACGCTTTACTTCATCAAAATCGTATCACGAAGAAAAAGGATAATGTTATTTAAAATTTTGTCTAAAAATGTCACGCCTGCTGCTTCTATCAACACGCCAATCTCTTTCATAAGGTTTTCACAGATATCTTGGGGGTAGCTTTCATTTAATGAAAATCGGATCATGAAATTAATATATCGTAACAGAAAATTTTATCCATGCTAATATAGTATTATAAATGCGAAAGTAACTCTGTTACGTTTTCACGACTAACCTGCTGTAACGATTTCGATGAAGTTTGATATGCGGATAGCTTGAACCATGAGAAAGAACATAGGCTACTTTGTACAATATACTTATTGATTTGAAGAAGATACATGAATTATGACAAAATGTTTATTCTTTGAAGAAGCTACTTGCCCTTTAACTTTTGATCTTTATTATATTCGTGAAAACGCTTTTATTGAGTTATACGTGCTACGTGTTAAGATTTATAGTAACGAATACAATGCGTAAAAAGTACTTGGTTTACTTGCCGCGTCAGATTCTGATAGAATTCCAGGCTTTCGACGACTGCCTCCATTATCATAAAAGAAATGGCTCTGAGCACTATGGGACTTAACAGCTATGGTCATCATTTTTTGCAGCTGTGAACGTGGCTGCATTCATTATATAGCCCAAGTTTGAACGAAAACGCTTTCAGTCACAAGTTTTTTCGTGTTTTATTAATCACGCGACGCATTTCGGAGTGGATCCATGTTCAAATGTAAATAATCTAATATGTAATATACATTTGCTCTTGAGTGAGGCGAAATGCATTTTCTTGTTACGAGTTTGTTAGATGTTATGTTTCGTATTTCATGAATCGAGTGCTGAAACATTGTTTCTCACATACTTCCGCACTAGGTCATGAAATACGAAACTCAGTACCTAACTTTCACATAACGTGAAAACGCATTTCACCTCATTCAAGAGCAAATATAAATTATGCATCTGATGATGAACCCACAGATTCTGAAATGCATCGTATAATTTAATAAAACACGGAAAAATTGTGACTGAAACAAGGACTGATGACCTCAGAAGTTAAGTCCCATAGTGCTCAGAGCCATTTTGTGACTGAAATCGATTTTATTCAGATTTCCTTTGTTCTGTATAGTTACTTAACATCATGCATAGACGTACTCTACTGCCCACGCCCCTCTGTATACACTGCTCGACAGGGACGCTGCGCATGCTGGTGCATCGTGCGTTGGTGCAGCTTGGGAGGGCTAAAAGAGGGATCCACATCACTGGCTATGCTTGCCCATGCAGGTAGGCACTTGAAGGCAACAGACGTTATTGCACGTACAATAGCTTAGTCATCATCAGCGCCACATCAAAACTACTGACACGGAAGCACATCCGCATGTAATAGGTATCTCTACTACCTTACAAGTTATGAAACGTCCCCTTAGAAAAATTATTGAATTACTGTGCTGATAAATCTCTTACATTATTTGATTTTCAAACAGCTGAGCAAAACGGAACGTACCCAGACATTTCGCTCTTTACCTACTCTGATCAACACTAAACTGACACACAATATTTTTAGCGCAACGCAATCTGACTTTCAATAATCCCTACAAAAGAATGGCCCTGAGTAACATTAACCTATACCTTTCACAAATCACTTACCTCACAAAAAGCTTCGTTACTCGAACTACTGCAATACAGGGAGAGCCATTACTGCCAGCTAAATAAAAGATTCAAACTACTGAAGGCACTAACTACTGATAGGCACAGTCAGCAAAGAAAGATTTTGATAGAGAACAAACAATGTATTTACCTTAATAGTGTTCAAAAGTCATAATATACATAGCAGTTCATGACATCCATTCTTACAAATGTACTGTTTCGGATGGACACACGTCCAGATCATCCGCTCTCAAAAATCCGCCATCTCACTTCCCCACATCCACCACTGCTGGCGGCTCACCTCCAACTGCGCAACGCTACGCGCTGTTAACAGCCAACTGCCCAACACTACAATAGCCAACAACAATGCAAACCAGCCACAGACTGCACACAGCACGGCCAGTGATTTTCATACAGAGCGCTACGTGGAGTTATCAATATAAAAACCTAAACAGCCTACTTACAGTTATGATTCTTTTTAATTGAGGACTTCAAGGTCACCCATAGACTATACAGGCTCCGTCAACTTCCGACCAAGTACAAATTACCAATATTCCTAAAAATAAATAAATAAATAAAATAAAAAATGAAAATAAAAAACCTTCGCCCGAACAGGCCACGAAGGCCCAATAGTACCAATCGGCCGGTGTGCCATCCTCAGCCCACAGGCATCACTGTATACGGATATCCAAGGGCATGTGGTCAGCACTCCACTCACTCTGCTGTACGTCAGTTTACGAGACCGGAGCCGCTACTTCTCAGTCAAGTAGCTCCTTTGTTGGCTCACAAGGGCTGAATGCACCCCACTTGCCAACAGCTCTCGACAGACCGGATGGTCACCCATCCTAGCGCTAGCCCAGCCAACAATGGTTAACTTAATTGACCTGACGGGAACCATACCACTGCAGCAACGCCCTTCGCCCATCAGTATTCCTACTGTACGTAAAATACATCTTTGCTGTATGAAATGATTGCTTGCCGAAAATAGGCTTGGCTGGTTGGTTGATTTGGTGTAGGGGACCATCGGATTACGGTGGGATGGGGAAAGAGTGCGGCCGTGCCCTTTCAAAGGAACCATGGCGGAATTTGCCTTAAGGGATTTAGGGAAATCACGGAAAACCTAAATCAGTTTGGCCGGACGCGGGTTTGAACCGTCGTCCTCCCGAATGCGAGTCCAGTGTGCTAACCACTGCGCCACCTCGCTCATTACAAAGTAGGTACGAGGTCTTCGAAAGCGCAGTTCTCTTAGGACAGGACTTGCGCGTTCGTACGGAGAAAAACGAAGTGGAAACATCGGAGACCGAGAAAGAGCTACCAGAACTGTTAGCGCTCTGTCGATTCGCGACCGGGCCGCGCCGCTATCGATCTCCAGTAATCGCACTGTGATTGCCGACACAAATTGCGGCCTATTTGCACAAAGTGGTTCAGGGGCATTCCTTCTGCTTCGAGTGCTTCGGCGCGCTTCCACGCGAAACGTTCCCACGTTTCCACGTCCTCGCCCTCGGCACGGATAAGTAATTTAATTGCACAATTTCCCCTTTCAAGGTAAACGCAAATGGGGTGTAAATACGGCAGCGGACCAGGGCGCCAACAGGACGAGACGCTGCTTCGGGGGCCTCCCACCTCCTAATGAAGGCTTGCGAAAACCGATGACGCGGTGCCTTACGTGTGAATAGGGCGCATTAGGATCTGTCGCGTCGGTGAGCACTGTGTATCACATAGAATGCCCCGCATAACACGCCGGTTAACAGTAGGGAGCAAGAACAGTGTGGCGCTGCCGTCGCCTTCACAAACCTTCTCCTCCACGTTCCGAGGCGTGGCAGCGGAGCTTGCCCGGCGCTTTCGGGGAGAAACTGCGCATTAGTCACGCGTCGGCGCGATATTACGTAACATCGACATATAGACGAAGGAATTATAATGCTCCGATTACTCTTTCCTGCATACTGCGGTACACATCCCGTTTTCTGGTAATCTTGAAGGATTTCATTTACTGCGTGGGATTTGTTGACAGACTACAAATGTTAGTTTCTTGAGTACGTGTAGGCTTTGCCGTGATAACTAGAAACGATCTTCGTAAAAAATCATCCTTTAAGGATTTTTGAAATCAGTCACGGTCTGAATTGGCTGTTCAGAATCTGTGATCACTAACAGAATAACAGAACATCGACTAAAACTGGTGAACAGAGAAATGTCATGTAGACAGATGACAAACCTAAAAGATTCTATACAATGCGGAAGCTTTATCTCCCCTTCTTGTAGAAGTTTATTGTAGATCAGAGCAGCGTTGAAGCATACCAGCTGGTTTGAGTATATTCAGCTCATTTGATATATGTCGTATTACCGCCTTGAGCTGCTGTAAGAAACTTTATTTATACATCCAGTTTCCGTCGTCTGGTCGTCATCAACTTCATAAATACATGCACAGCATCGTGATAGGTAAAATATAAAATAGTTAGCCGATAAAACCATCAATAATGCAATGTTTTCATACTTTAATATAAATTATGACGTCAGTCTATAGAAAGTGTGCTAGTGAGTGTATCAGTCATGTTAAAACTGTAATCGGATGTTCAGTCGTCCCTGTGCGGAATATATACAGAACACAGATAAATGTAAAAATAAAATCAGGAAATATCGCCCAAGAAAATATTAATAAAAAAGCCGTATAAGGGTGTTTTACTTCACACATACTTTTAATTTTATATTTAAACGACGTTGTGAGGGAGTGGAAACAGCGGCTTATAAAATTTAGTATGAAGCACAGCCTCAAAGGAACAAATTTTATCAGACCTATTACGTTTGCTGAAGATCAGATTCTAGTTACTGGTAACAAAGATAACTCTCAGAGCACTCCGTAAAATAGCAAAGCAAAATAATTTTAGCATATCGATAAACAGAACCAAGTACTCGGTATTCCAGGACTCACAGTCTTTAAGATGTAAATTTGTATTAGGAAGTTAAATTATTGAAAAAACTGATTCTTGGGCTGTGACATATCATGTCTCGGCCAAACTGACAATGAAAAATAATTCAGAGAGGCAATAAGATGTGTAGCACCATCGTAAGAACTCTCAGAAACGAGGTACGAAAGGACACACTGTTGAAATTTTATAAAGTGGAGGCAGTTTCCTGTCGACTCTATGGAAATGAAAGCTGGGACATGAACTCTGTAACACCTAGAGACTCCAAGCAGGCGATATTTGATTTTCGACAACAGTCCGAAGCACACCAAAAAGAGACAGAGTAAAGAATGAGACTATTTGGAATAATCCAGGTATTTTCAACTTAAATGAGAAATGAAGGAATACGGATCATTGAAATTATAGAGGAATGCGGAAAATAATGGAAAAGATCATGTAGATGAAATGGCTGATGAACCTACTCCGAAACAATTGCTACAGTAAAATAGATCAACGAGTCGCAACGGACCAACTAGTCTAATGTTTGAGCGAGAAGAAAAAAATGAGATCATAAATAAGTAGCAAATGACTTGGACAAAAGTACAATGTGGAACGAACTCACCAAAACGTTAAGAAGCGCTAACGTGAAGAGCACATTAACATCTCAAACATGTTGTACAAATACAAATTTTCAAAAAAATCACAAATGTTTTACATGAGGTTACGAAGTACAGCAAATTACGCAGAATAAAATGTTAAACGTTGCGAAGTAATATTACATTAACACGTAAAATAAGTAATTCGTGAATGTACATCTCAAACATCGTGAATCTATTAAGGTGCGAGGTGGAGTAAGATGAAAAGACTCGGTAGTAAAACAGCGGCTAATAAGAAGTTAGAAAGCAAAAGAAACGACAAAACTGCGTAGCAACTTGAGAACCAAGCTTAAACTGTAAACTTAAAATGCATAAATGTAGTACAAAATATATGACCTCTCAAATGATAACATTGACAGACAGCAGCAAGTATAAAATAGAACATATCTGTAAAACACTCGTAATTAAAATACAGCAGACAACGCTCAGAGAATATTCGTAGGCAATGTCGACTAAGGTAAGCAATCAATACCAAATACCTCGACAACTCGATACATCTATGCAAGCATACATCGCATTAATAAGAAATCATTTTCTCATTCATAAAACTTTTTTCCTAGAGTGCAGTTGTGGAATCTATTAAATTACTGAGACTGGCTTTAGACTGTAACTTCTTTACATTCAACAATAGGAAGTTTATACAAAACGAAGAACTGGACATTAACTTCCTGCTTTCTTCCACTATCATTAATATATTTATTAATTATATCGAAACTAAATTCTATGGCAGACGTCCAGAGAAGGAACAGAAAATAATTTATTGTAGGAGATACGTGAATGACATTCTATTATTACATCAAGACTCTGACGATGAGACTCACTCATTAGATAAAAAGATAATTTAACTTCATTCAACTGAACATCGGCAAGATACGTCAATTAACTTTCTAGGTCTTTATAGCACTAATGATAATCAGAATCATTAATTTGCTATCTATAGCTAGCCTACCACAACTGATGTCGCCATATATTATAGCTCGTGCCATCCAGCGCAGTACAAAAACTGCATCTTTCAAGCCAGAAAGCTCAGTACCGGAATATAACAATTCAGGTAATGACAATAAAGTTCAAAATTTGAAATTTATTTACGTTTCCATTCTACAAAGAAGTACCCAATCAACTCAGCAATTAATTTAGTAAGTTTAATATCAGGATTGCCTTTAAGACCAACACATTATATTAAGCCCAACAGAAACAAATTCGAAACAGTCGGTACCTATGAAATTTAATGTAGGACATACTGGCAGGAAATTTAAAATCAGACATAAACAAACCTCAGAAATAGGAAGCAAAATCGCAGGAGACGATCTATTTTTGCATATCACTTAGTCATAGAAACGCATAATGACATTAGTGAACAGAATAATCTGTGCATAATCTGTTAGCATCACACTGCGATAGTGCAACAGACACTCAGCATCACGCTGCCCGATTATAGTGGAGTCTCCCCCTTTATCGGCGGTGGTGAATCCACCTGTATCCACTGCTTGCTAGTTTGTCTTGGGATCATATGATTTAATTTTTACAACGAATGGCACTAAACATCTTACATAGTCGGCTGCGAATTTGTAACACACCATCAACGTAAATTTATAATAGCCTATTGTTGCTTACGTACATTCTTTTATTGAAGTATTTTTTGTGCAATCAAATCATAGATTGTTATAAAAACATATCTGAAGAGAGGTTCATAGACAGATGAAAAGTAAGAACTGTGTTATAATTCATATGCGTCAAATGTAAGTGACAAATTGAGACGATGAAATTTTTAATTTGTGGAGAATACATACACTTCATCAAGTTTCCCTATTGTCTATAAATTTTTGTACTGTGCTGTTCTGAACCTATATTTGAAAGATGTATGTGTATACAGTATACCACAAGAGGCACCACTATACATAGGATAGTCCATATCTTTAGAGTCAGAACTGTACAGATATTAGACGGCCGTAAGCTGTTTTGAAATGAGGGACTAATGGTCGGAAATTAACATAGTACGGAATCCAAGGTACTGAACAAGCAGTGCAATCAGTCATGTATATGGAAACAATCACCTGTCACATCGACGTTGGTGGCTTTATCCATTAAACAATACACAATAGTCTATGATTTATCCGCACTGGAACACACCCTGTTTGTAGTTCAGGACTGGTTCCTGACAAAGATTTGTTCTCACAGTAGAATAATATAGTGTTGCACATGTACATATCCGCTAGACTGTCCTTGCTAAGCGTCTTTCGAAGAACACAGTCGAAGAGAACCAGGGGATCAGCAGCTTAAGCCCACTGATAAACGACGTGAATGAGCAAAAACTGAATCTCAGATAGCGTCTGATTTCCGGAAACCTCTGAACATGACAAAAATAGTGACCCGTAGTGAAACCCGCGTGATTAACGGTATCGAGGCGTCAATGAACGTATGGTTCATAGCTAAATGTACATCTGTCCACAACGTGAGAATGTTGACACTTCAGAGCAAACGAAGGCAGAGAGAGTCGAAAATGAGGTCGAAAGGATTTACTGCAATGATGGGAGAGGACAGATCTTTTATAACACCAACAATAGTTCTTCCATGATGATGAAGAACTGAAACTCTCTCTGGTTCAAACAACTTATGAGAATGGAGCCGGTGAAGACTTCGACATCCATCTGTATTTTGTCAGATGAGCACCCTGTCATTTTCAAGGCGCAAGTGCAAAGACAAAGTGCTGTCCAAGGAAAGTCAAACACTTGGTAGGAGAGGCTTCGGCGACCACACGCAGAAAGACAACCTACTTAGCATAAACGAGTAGCACCGCTACACAAGCAGAGATACCAATCTTACACTCTACAGGGTCAAATGACAGGACAGTATTAATTCTAGATGCTAACCCTTTGGAAACGAGTATTCATTTTCGATAACTTCTGACGACGGTCATTTCTGGTTGTGTAGTGGCGGTAGTTGTCTGTGGTGTGTGTGTGTGTGTTGTATGTGTGTGAGTGTGAGAGTGAGAGTGTGTTTTTCTTTCTGCATATGCTGTGTTATGGTACTTTTACGGCGTAGACCACTCTTCCAAAGGTTTAAATTTTCTTGCACTGCACTCTCGTGAAGTGCTATTCACCTGTCGAAATTTCTGCGGTTTACGTCACATGTCCCGTAATTTGTTTGAATGTTTTATCCGCCGGGAGAAACCAAGTGAAACATGTCTCTGGTTGGGAAGAGTGGGCATAACAGCCACCGTAAGATCTGGCGATTTTTTTGGCTAGAGTGCAATCGATTGAGAAATTCCCAAATCACAGGGTGTAGCGTCAGTCCATCCTTCTTCCTGTCTGACTTTTTTTTCGTTCTCTTTTGATAAAAGGAAGGCCATTGTGCTTGATAGGGTAGGGCGTAACATAGCTAAAAGGGGCTAAATAAACCGCGAAAACCATTTAAAAATTTCAACAAATGGACTAAGAGAAATAAGAACTTATTTATAGTGCAAATTACGTGTTGACAGTAAATAATAAATTACACACAATTATAATTATTAGTTTCTTAACACATCATCATTATTAGCACCGAGGAAATGTAAAGTATAACGATTACAAAAATTTTAAGCACAGTTTTCGTCCAAACCAATAGTCGCTCACTATTCATGGGCGCACACTTCATACCTGGCCGCTTAAGCACAGCCTCAGTGTTACAAATCTTTTCGGGAAACCAACAATGCACACATTTTCAGCCATACTGGCATCCTTATTAAAATTATAGGTAAGATTACTTCTCTCAGATAGAATAAATGCTGTACGTTACAGATCCTTTACTTTTATCCCGAAAAATCTCATATGCAACAATAGCGGATGGCCGTAAATGTCCTTTCTTGTGAAACTCTCCATATGCTTCCCTATTGAAAGTTGAAACGTCCCCTTTTAACAATTATACACGACTGTGCTTAACCTGACACACAATATTTTTTTTTAGCGCAACGCAATCTGACTTTCAAAAATCCCTACAAAAGAATGGCTCTGACTAACATTAAACTATACCTTTCACAAAACTTACCTCACAAAAATCTTGGTTACTCGAGCTACTGCAATAAAGCGAGCGCCACTACTGCCAGCTAAATAAAAGATTCAAACTACTGAAGGCACTAACTACTGATAGGCATAGTTAGCAAATGAAAGATTTTGATAGAGAACAACCAATGTATTTACCTCAATAGTCATAATATATATAGCAGTTCATGACAAATTTCAAAACTCCGCCATCTCTCTCCCCACATCCACCACTGCTGGCGGCTCACCTCCAACTGCGCAACGCTACGCGCTGTTCACAGCCAGCTGCCTAACACTACAATGGCGAGTATTACAACAATGCAAAGCAGCCACAGACTGCACACAGCACAGCCAGTGATTTTCATACAGAGGTGGCGTTACCCATAAAAAAAACCTAAACAGCCTACTTACATAGCCCCCATGCTCCCCACAAAAAATTTTACAAATTGGTTTGGGCAGTGCCCAATAATGATTTGATAAAATTTTTCATAATTACAATAACAAAGATATCAAATGCACACACCTATTGATACAATGTTGGTCAAAAGCTAAAATTTTCTCACAGTCCATAAAGACAGTCCTGATCATTCATCACAATAACATTGCAGTGTTTTTCTCAAAGTCTGAGCAGTAAAAGAAAATGCACACGGAAGTAGTGGATTTCCATGCAATCTTGAAGAAGTAGTGTTGTCCTTCCAACGGAAAGACAGTGCTGACTCTTGACATGCAGACAGGTAATGTGTCACAACAGAGCAAACCCACAGCAGAGCCATTCGACGTTTTGAAGAATATTGAGAGGTAGGTCATCACAGAGTAGACCCACTGTAGTCCTGGTTGAGATTGTGGTATTGGTGGGCCACCAGAGGTGCAGACCCACTGTAGTCCTTGTAGAGATAATGGTATTGGTGGGCCATCAAAGATGCAGCCGCAATGTAGTCCTTGTAAAGACGGCTAGCAGCCATCCGTTGCGACTGTGCAGGTGCACAATCACCATCGAAGAGTCTTGGAGAATATAGCAAGTCCATAAACCACCACTGGTGCACTCACAAAGTTTTTTTCTAATTGTCCTTAGAACCAGCAATGCTGTTAAACAGTCCCTTGCTGAATTATTAACACACGTGCAAACACTAACAGTCCCTACTTCTCACATATTGTCCATATACTATGACCAACAGAAATGTGTGCAGTGAAATGTAACGTACAAGTTACTTAATTCGACGAACTGGTGTCAATTACAATTTTATAACATAAGAATACAATTACAAAGGTACAAAATACATCATTAAAGAACATAACAATACAGATAACATTTGTAGTAACACAAACTTTACAAAAGAATAGAAATAAACATATACATTAGTGTTACAGGAATTATGAAAAAATATCAGAATATCGTTTGAAACATCAACTTTACACATAAGCATTAAAACAAAACAGAATAAATAATGTCTAAGCATATTTACAAGGTAAATAACGTATTATTAATGCCAATTATATTTGAGGATAACAGTATCTCATCATAGTTCATGTAGCTGAGTATTAGAAAAATTCTACAACATAAGTCTTATCAGATAAACATATAAAGACAGGAAGAACATAAATACACAAGGGTACACAAACAGATAGTGGGATAACACAAGGAAAGGACAGGGTTTGTCTTACTGCAGTATTTTGCAAACAAAGCTTTCTTTACTTCTTGGAGATCTCCCTTCATTCATCATTATTTCCAAAAAGTCCTATCTATACCTGCTTTCTGTATTCTATTCATATTTCTTTCAAAATAATTATTTTTCAGTGTACAATACTCATTTTGGCCCAAATCTTTTTAATATAACTTCTCAATGCATTCTTTCCCTATTGTCCATAGTCAGTTTCTTGTATAGTCTACCCCCTCTTAAGCTAACTTAAATCTACTGAGCTCAGATGCATAAACTAAGGGACGAGGCAATGCAGCAGCACAAAACAATTAATACAAACAGCAATGACAAAAAAAAATGGAAATTGGCGAAGCAATTGCAATATTACAACTAATATAAGGCAGTATGCAGCAAACAAGAAAAATAAATCCGTAGTAAAACTGGCTTAACAGCGTAATACAAAGTCAAATTCAGTAACACTATGCCTGGCAAACAGCAGCAGCAATGCAAAAACATATCTAAACATGAGATAGCTCAAGCAGAAAAAATATTACACTAAAAATGGCCATGTCTAATACCTATGTCACATCTTAACACTACAGTGATGCATCACGATAACTTACTCTACCAAAAAAAATTACCAAGTACTTGAAAAGAAAATTATATATGCAGTTACTGTTATTAGTCTCTTCTTATTGTTCTTTCCATTCCAAGAGCTCCTTTTTCGAAGAATGTGGATCATAAAGTAATTATTTAATAGATCTGTTGACAGAAAGTGTTCACATTAGCAAATGCATTTAATTTTATTTTATGAAACCAATGCTGCAAGACAGCTGGAAACCAGATATCAAATGAAATAAGCAATTACGCAAACCAAAGCATAAAAATATCATTCAATAGTCATGTGACATTTCATAAGTTAGTAGAAATTCTCTCAACTCTCGTAGAAAGACGCTTGTCATAATCAGGTGTGCAGATGTAAAAATATTTCTCGTCATTTCATTAGGCATTTCTGTAACTATCATAAATTAAGAGCTCCACAGTGTAATCATATGTTTTCAAGTTCGACCGTGTCGTTTTTGCGATGCTTTCTACAAAGGAATGTCAGAAGCGAGGTTAATGGCCTATTTTTTTTCCACCTAATGGCTTTTTCTCCGGGCGGCTGGCCCAGCTGGGCGCCACAACACATTACATCAAGGTCACTTACCTTTCTTACTGAAATATTTACGACAGCAGTTTCCGCTACAGTGGCAGTCTCATATAAAAAATTTCACAGGTCAAGAATTAGCATTACAAATCTGTAGAAACAAAATCTTATTGATATAACAGTGTCCAAAAAAATTTTCGTCGACATTGTGATACATTCACGCATTTACACACATTTCATAACTCTTAAAGTACGATTCTTGGTTTTCAACATCCTTTTCCACAAATCAGAGTCCCTAACCACTATTCATTACTCCTTACCTTATTACACATATATATATATATTCGTCGACACGTCAATCTTGCGACGACACTTCAATATTTCATCATAATAAATACATAGCATAATCATATTCCTCATATAGCATCAGCGTATTGATCATAAACATACCTCAGCAGCATAATACACATCGTCGTCGTAATAATATCATAACACCTCAGTCAAATCTCAAAAACGTCGTAGCTTTCTACAATAATTTCAAAACCTAAAGAAAATTCTCTGCTCATTTCAGTAGTGTCATCTACCTTAAATGTACTTTAAAATCGTGCTCCCTTACCAAATACACCATTCAAAGCTCTCATAGTATCACAATGGTTCCGAAAAAATATGAACAGTTCACAAAGTACAGACAAAATACAATTTCGTAAGTGTGAAGTTATCCAATGGTGTAATTACGTAAACATCTTGACACTGCCGTAGTAAAAACGTTTGTCTCTCTCAGTTACATGATCAGATAGCTGTGTAATTTGTGTGTTAGAGAAATATGGTACCGATGTGTAAAGTTGTATAAGCAAATACCATATTAGCTAGGGCTCCTTGTGCTTGCCAAACACATGGTACACAAAGTAAACGTGTACCCCCCTGAGGATTAATGTAATTATACCCTCAGGTGTTACAGATTACAGAAATGGAATCAAATGTATCATGGAAAACTTTCTTTCTAATTCAAAAATCTTGAAAAATAAATGGTTTAAGTACAAAATCAATCACTCAAATGCGTGTCCTGTAGCGCTAATGTGCGTCTTGCTGTAAGATAATTCTGTGGAAGTGTCGTAGTTACCGTCCTCTGTAAGCAAAGTTCTGCTGAAGTCAATGTACTTACCTCATCATAAACGAAAGTGAAATGCTTTGCGTACAGATATCGTAGTTATTACACTTATTGTTGTGATGAAGAAAGTACTGTACTGTAACGTATTGTTGTGCCACGAAAAAGGCTGTCTCATTGTTGCTATACCACAAAAGTTACTACTAAAACATGTTATTCTTTCCAGAAGAATTCAGAAAACTGTGCAGATATAAAACAGATACACCGCAAAAGCAACATTGTAAATTGTCACTCATTACTAGCGTCGTGATATAGTCGTTTAGCTGTCAAATAAACTAACCACTGTGTCATCTGGTATCTCTCAGAAAGCACTTTGAATCCATAATATATTTTCAAGTAAACCAAAATGTTGCATTAAAATCTCATTAGCAGTACCAGTACATGTTCGAAGTATGTAAGCCTGATAGTCGTTACGTAATAGTGTAATTAACAAGCAAGAATGTACAAATAACAACACTGTGTCGTCTGTTCACTATAACAGTGCATTCGTAATTTCTGTTTAAATAAGTTCTCTTGGTTCTTGACTGGATATTTAACTTCAAACATTGTTGCATGTTAACAGTTTCTTAAGTCTGACAAAACATACTAGAAATGTGAAGTGAAAAGTTTTATGGCAAAGACAAAGTTAAAAAGCAGATTATCTTTCAATAAACGGTTTTACATGTGAAGTGTGGTGCTATTCTTTACTCTTCCTAGTAGCAGAGTTTCAACTTGAACGTAATTATCATACGGTATACGTCGGTAAAGAATACTGGAATTTTTCTCAATGTTAGCGTCTATGTTATTTTTCTCTGAGCCAGCCGGCGCAGGTGGCTGCCTGCGGTGCGGGTCATTGTCTGCTATCCCTTTGTTGGCGTGCGTCGTTATTGGGATTAAGAGACCTAACTTCTACAAATTCGCCTTGCCGAGAGGGCCCTGCTTTGTTTAAATCCCGCCAGTTCTGATGCAATTCAGGTCTGTCGTTACGATCATATCGTCTATCGTCATGTCGGTAGTTCCTGTGGTTTCTTTCTTGTCGGTTAAGTGGTGGAGGATTTCTCCCTGAATCGTAACTGCGCGCTGGACCGTTGCGTCTAAAGTTATTCTGTCTCCCGTGATAATAATAGTTCTGGTTGCCATATTGTCTGTTTCTATGATTGTCTCTGTCATAGTCATTACCGCAGAGAGGTGATCTTTCCCTGTAATTATTATTACTCTGCCAGTGGTTGTCATATGGGTGGTGTCTGTTTTGGTCACGATTTGCGTTGTAAGAATAGCCTTGTCGTGTCCAGTTATTGTTTCTGTCGTCACGGAATTGTGACGTATGTGACCTGTAGTGATTGTTTTCCTGTTTTCGCATCCGGCGACTGTCTGTGTCAATTTCTAATTCTTGTAGGAGTCCCTGAAAAGCTTCAATGTCCTCTTTGCAACGTCCTGCCAAAATAATATGTCGTAAATGTTCAGGCAATTTGATTAAGCAAATGCGGATGAGTTCTGAGGGGCTATATGGGTTTGACAGGTACTGATTCTTATGCAACATGTCTTCAAAATATTTGACAAGACTGGAAAATTCTGATTGTTCAAAGTGTTTCATCATGATGCTATGTTTTACTCGGTCTTGTGTAGCTTGAGACCAATATGCTGAGAGGAAGGCATGATAAAATTCTCCTTCACTGTGACAATCGTGAATGACCGATCGCATTCTTACAGCTGGTTCATTCTCCAAGTAGCCACACATAAATTCTAACCTGTGCTCCAATGACCAGTTGGGAGGAAAACAATGAGAGAATTGATGAAGCCATGCTTGTGGATGAATGTCGTTGCCAGGATTCTTAAATGTTTTGAATTTACGTGTAGTAATGAACAACTTATAGTCAAAGTCATCATGTCGGCGAGTCGCATATCGGTCATTGTTATGTCGTCTCGGCGGTTCCATTTCAAAATTCGGTGCACCTTGTCAATTTCTTTCATAATTTCCGAAATGCGCTGTGTTATTATTTTGTGGCTGTTCCGTATTTCTATGTCCCTCTTCCCGTATTGGGGCGCGAGTGTCCTCTGAAATACGTAATTCTTGTACTACTTGTGCCAACTGATCTTGCACTTCCCGAATTTCTCTTTTGTACTGTGTATTGATTTGATTTTGATTTTGTTTGAATTTTCTAATTTGTTCATACTCTTCAGTGTCAGTGAAGGCTACAGGTGTTGTGTCATTCAGATCATCATCTACCTTTGTAGATAAGTTAGTGAACTGATCTGAAAGTTCGGCTACTTTATCCGATACTGAAATTATTTCCTCTGTATGTTTTTCTGAACCAAGTTTCAGAGTGCCCATTTCTGTTGAAATCGTATCTACTGTGTCCTTTAAGTTTTCCTGAGTTTTTGCAAGTTGCATAACCGTATCGGTAGATGCAACTGAGTCAATTTTAGCCGACAAGGTCTCATGATTTTCATGAACAATGGTTTGCAGTTCTTTTATGGCTGCTTCGTGATTCTGTAATGCATTTTCATGCCGCGAAAAAATAGGTTGAAAATGCTCACAAATTTGTGTTTTTACGTCATAGCAGACTTTTTGACATTTCGATTCAATGTTATGTAACTCAGTAGTTAAATCTTCACGTGTTTTTTCAAGTGTGGTGTCTAACTTTTGAAGCGTTTGCTGTGTTTGTCTCTGATTTTGTTCCATTGTGTCTAACTTTTGAAGATTTTGTCCCATTTGTTTCTGATTTTGTTCAAGCATTGTGTCTAACTTTTGAAGATTTTGTTCCATTGTGTCTAACTGTTGCTGTGTTTGTCTCTGATTTTGTTCCATTGTGTCTAATTTTTCAAGCTTTTGTCCCATTTGTTGCATTAATTGTAATAACAATGCACTGGTGTCTGAAACATGTTCCTCAGTGCTTTTCGGCAGTGAATTTGCACCGGCAACATTCACATTTTGACAAGCGGAAAATGTGTCTTGACTCATTTGAGAAAACGGTGAGCACCCAAAACCTGAGTCTACAGTATTTGCAAAATTGTGTCCTGTCATTCCCGATTCCTGAGGCGAGCTGTTGCCGACCGATCGATCGATAATGCTTCCCTCTTCACTAATTGTTTCACTGTCTACGCCATTGTTTGCCGCCCGCTCCATTTCCCTATGCACAATTACCAAATTACTACTTTGAACAGCCCGCATCTCGTGGTCGTGCGGTAGCGTTCTCGCTTCCCACGCCCGGGTTCCCGGGTTCGATTCCCGGCGGGGTCAGGGATTTTCTCTGCCTCGTGATGGCTGTGTGTTGTGTGCTGTCCTTAGGTTAGTTAGGTTTAAGTAGTTCTAAGTTCTAGGGGACTTATGACCACAGCAGTTGAGTCCCATAGTGCTCAGAGCCATTTGAACCATTTGAACTACTTTGAACATCAGTTAATTCATTACTCGGTGGCGCTAACACACTGCTTTCGTTTTCACTGTCATTTCTCAGTTTACTTTGGAGCCTAGTATTACGTTTTTCACACGCCATTATTGTCACAATATTTCACACGACAACACAGAAAAGCACAATTTGAAGAGCAAAAATAAGAGAACACATTAACATAACACTGAAAATAATATCTAGTTAATTGCAGCTGCGAAATACTTGGTGCAAATCTACATGCATGCCACAACTGTTTTACTGTACAACAATGAAAAACTACAACTACAAAGGATATTCTCTCTATGATTACGCGCTAGCAATAAACAATAGCTACACTAATTACAGAAACTACAAGTATGATTACGCGCTAGCAATAAACAATAGCTACACTAATTACACAAACTACAAGTATGATTACGCGCTAGCAATAAACAATAGCTACACTAATTACACAAACTACAAGAAAAAAATCAGAAGATTCCAGTGAGGTATCCTAGGCTATGGGTCGACATATGAAACGTCCCCTTTTAACAATTATACACGACTGTGCTTCACCTGACACACAATATTTTTTTTTACCGCAACGCAATCTGACTTTCAAAAATCCCTGCAAAAGAATGGCCCTGACTAACATTAAACTATACCTTTCACAAAACTTACCTCACAAAAATCTTGGTTACTCGAGCTACTGCAATAAAGCGAGCGCCACTACTGCCAGCTAAATAAAAGATTCAAACTACTGAAGGCACTAACTACTGATAGGCATAGTTAGCAAATGAAAGATTTTGATAGAGAACAACCAATGTATTTACCTCAATAGTCATAATATATATAGCAGTTCATGACAAATTTCAAAACTCCGCCATCTCTCTCCCCACATCCACCACTGCTGGCGGCTCACCTCCAACTGCGCAACGCTACGCGCTGTTCACAGCCAGCTGCCTAACACTACAATGGCGAGTATTACAACAATGCAAAGCAGCCACAGACTGCACACAGCACAGCCAGTGATTTTCATACAGAGGTGGCGTTACCCATAAAAAAAACCTAAACAGCCTACTTACAAGGTGGCATGCAGATTTTTCTTCAAAACTCCCTCTTCAACGTATTCCTTGAACGTCGATTAGCGGTTGCAGCAGTAAAAATAAATGTCGTGTGACTAGGGCCTCCCGTGGGGTAGACCGTTTGCCGGGTGCAAGTCTTGATTTGGCGCCACTACGGCGACTAGTGCGTCAATGGGAATGAAATGATGATCACAACACCCAATTCCTCAGCGGAGAAAACCTCCGACCCAGCCGGGGGCGGACGATTGCAGCAGTTTTGAAGGCCATGCCCTCCATCACTGCCTGCATAGCACTGGCTCTGTCACATAGATCCCGTAACTAACTGTCTCTTTCGCGATTATATCTGTACGCCATCGCTGTATGGAAACAGATCAGTTATTTTCATAGCTTAATAATAATTCCTATTCATATTTTTGAGTAATTTTAAATTTATGATAAATTATTTCGTAATATTATCGTTATTTATAATGACACATCGTGTGTTACAATCACATAAATATTTGCTCACATAAACAATAGTAAAAACGGGAGGAAACGAGTTTCAATTCAGATTGGCTATATCGGTCACTGCCTGGCCATCGTGCCCACTTACAAGCAATGCAATAAAAACTGTCGTTTACGTGGCCCTCAACGAAGCACTCGTTGACATTGGATTTTGTGGCTAAGTAACCACTCTTTTTCTACACAATTATATCACAAAAGCGTAAGTTATTACGTACATTTATAACAACTAAATGAAGCGAGTAGAGCTTCGATTATTCGAACGTCGGTCTACCGAACGACCAAGTAACCGAGCTATTACTCTCGCTCGTGCTTCCCATCCCATCCCCACTGCAGTCTTATTCTCCCTCCCCCCTCCCCAAATTCCCCCCACCCCAACACTCTCCTCCATGCTCGCCATCCCTCCCGCTGCATAGAGTTGCCGCCGACAATAGTAACCGTCTGTGTTCTGTTACGATCACTTGTGTCAGCTTTACTGCATAAGGTAAACTTGTCATCTAAACTGCCTAAACGTAAATGTGTTGTCCTTTCTATGAGAGGTAAGTACGAGATTAATAAAAGGTTCGAGGAAAGTGAATCTGCAGCAGAATTACGGATTTTATATCTAAACTTGATTCTACTGATGCATAGACAAGTCGTAAAACCACGGAGCTCACCACGAACTTGGATCTAGACGTAGAGTCTACAAGTGGTTTACACAAAATAGATCACAAGGAGAACCTATCTCTGGCCACATTCTGCATGGAAAAGCAAGTCCACTGAATGAAAACCTTGGAGAGTCGCCGAATTTTAATGCACGGGCTAGTCAAAACGCTTTAAGTCAAGACAAGGCGTTCATAAACTTAAAATTCAAGGAGAAAAATTGTCTGCTAATTCTTCAGCAGCTGATTCTTTCACAATTAAACCAATGGACGTATTGAGTAACGAATATTATGCTCTCGAAAACATTAGCAATTCTGCCAAAACTGGGCTCATTTGAAAAGCTTTGCCAAGAAAAACTGCTGCTACATATTGTAAATTAGCAACACCTCGCGCTAAAATAAGTGAGAATCGTGTTACTGCCTTAGCTTGTGCTAATGATACATGTAGCTACCGACTGCCTACGCTCGTCATCGGTAGAAGTAAGAAACCGCGTTGTTTCACACACATTAATATGTCTGCGATGTCTACGTCTGTACCTCACAAAAGAGCGCCTGGATGGATGGCACGGTTTTCACGGAATGGTTTATGGATGTTTTGCCAACGGCCTTGCCGCAGTGATAACATCGGCTCCCGTCAGATCATCGAAGTTAAGCGCTGTCGGGCTGGGCTAGTACTTGGATGAGTGATCAACCGGTCTGCCAAGTGCTGCTGGCAAGCGGGGTGCACTCAGCCCTTGTGAGGCAAACTGAGGAGCTACTTGATTGAGAAGTAGCGGCTCCGGTCTCGGAAGCTGACATACGGCCGGGAGAGCAGTGTGCTGACCACATGACCCTCCATATCCGCATCCAGTCTCGCCTGTGGGCTGAGGATGACACGGCGGCCAGTCGGTACCTTGGGGCCTTCATGGCCTGTGCTGGCGGAGTTTTATGGATGTTTTCGTACATACTGTAAAAGCTTACAAGTTAAAGAATGGCAAAAGGGAGAAGATATTACTGCTTCTTGACAACGCACTAACTCATCCATCACGTGATGCCTTAAATGAACAGAGAGAGTTCATAAAAGTGGTGTTTCTTCCACCTAAAATAATCTCCCATGAATCAAGGCGTTATTGAGGCTTTCGAAAGAAGTTAGAAAAAAAAATTATTACGCAAGTTATTGTAAGAAGGAGAAGAGGAGGGAGAAGAAAGTCTGTCAAGGCATCAGAAAAGTATTGATTTGAAAGCTGTGTGCTATGTGACTGGAACAGCGTGAGACAGTGTAAAGGAACAGAATTTGAAAAAAGCATGGAATAAAATTTTAGGTACGGCAAAAAGTTCTCAGCCTAATTGTAAATGACGGACAGAAAGACATGTCCGAAGCACTCAATATGATAAAAAAATTTCAATTGCCATGAATGTGATGAAAAAGATGTGGAAGAATGGATGGGTGTAGACGATGCAGATCCAGGGCATCGAATCATGCAGGATGGCGTAAATGAAAACCTCGTTACTGATAAAGTTGACGCTACCAGCATCTCATTAATTGGTGATCAGAAAAATGAAGATGAAAATATATACCGGCTTCTTCTGAAGCATTTACCTGTTGAGACACTGCCCCACGGTGGTTTGAAGTCTAGATGAAAGCGATCGGTGCCATATACCAAATGGTTCAAATGGCTTTAAGCACTATGGGACTTCACATCTGAGGTCACCAATCCCCTAGAACGTAGAACTACTTAAACCTAACTAACCTAAGGATATCACACACATGCATACCCGGGGCAGGATTCGAACCTGCGACCGTAGCAGTCGCGCGGCTCTGGACTGAAGCGCCTAGAACCGCTCGGCCAGCCGCCACATACCTGCTTTTAAAAAAAAAAAGTATGTTACTTAGCTGCTCGTAGGCGGTGTGGTTTGTTTAGGCATACCAAAAACAAGGATTTTTTAAGCGTTAATTCTGTGCATATGTATTTTACATGTGAAACCCATATTATTACACACATTTTGTTTAGTTGGCTAAGAGATTCATGTTGCTATAAACAATTTGTAGATTTTATTGTTGAAATGGCAAATAAAAGTACACAGTTTGATTATTCGGATAAACCCGTTCTTCCAAACACTCACGTCCCCTGTAAGTTCGGATAATCGATGCTCTACTGTATCTTAGAGGACTACGCAGCAGTCTGATCTTTCTGTGATGTTGTTTTATTATTATTATTATTTATTATTTACATTATATTTTTATATCTGTTGTACGTGAAGTAAGGTACTCCATTACCAACCTACAAAATCAGTTCAATGCAGTTCTCAAACATTCTCGAGGAAATCGGTTTCGAAGTATACCGAGTGCTCTTAATATCTTATAGAACGGGCATACGGCCGGTGGCCGCTTGGCTTATGCAACGTAGATGCTTTGGGTTCGATATCCAGTCGTACAAAGTTTTACACAGAGGTTCAAATTACATGCAAGTTTCGCTGAAGCGAAATAAATAGAAGCATGAACAATTTTTTTTTTAATTTACGTAATATTGTGTAGAAGACTAGCTTAGTGCCCGCTGGTTCGCTCGTATTGACTGCATGGTCTACATAGATTTTTTCCCCTTTAATCGAATTCTCATATTGCTCACAAATTCCAACACCTCCTATTCTTTGCACGCTAATTAAGGCAATAGATGCGTGGTCTTTTCCTAATGTCCTTTTGACTAAAAAGCGATTCTGGGCGGTAGAGTTGGAAGTCTTTGTTGATTCTGCCTTTTAAGTTCATGGCATTTCCATGGAAACTTTCGTCTCGTACTAAATATTTCCTTAGAAGTCAAACGAAAATTCCTTACAATTACCTGTAAACACGTTTTATTGTATCGAAATATTTGCATCGTAATTTTCATCCCCTATTTCATCCCCATAGGGGCTGAATTTTTAAAAACACTGAATTAAGTATTTTTATGTATACAGCCGAGAAGTCACATACCAATTATCATAGATGTATGTTTAATAATGCTTTATCGGTACTTTAATAAGATTTATTAAAAAAAAAAACTTTCACCCCCTTAGTAGATGAACTGCCAAAAATGCTGAAGCATAGGCCTATATCTTTTTTAAAAAAAATTAAGACCGAGAAAACAAATACCAGTTTTTGTACTTCTAACTTCAAAATTCTCTCAATAAAGCGACATAGTTTAAAAAATCCTCTCATCTCCAAGTTCATCTCCCCAGGGGGTGGAATTTCGAACATTTCCTTGCTATGCGTTGCCTACATTATAAGATCAACATCCTCGCCAATTTTAAGTTTCTATCCTTAGCGGTTTGGGCTGGGCGATGATGACGCAAGGAATTGGTCAGACCCTATTTCATCCGTTTGGGGGTTGAATTTCCAAAAAAAACTGAAGTACGTTACTTTTTATCTCGAACCGAGAAGGCAGATACAAATTTTCATAGATATAGCACCGAAAATGCCTTCATAACGAAATATTTCCATAAATTTTCCATCCTCTATTTTACCTTCTTAGGGGCTGAATTACCAAAAACTCTGAAACATGTATTTTTTTAAATTTCTAACTGAGAAGTCGAATAACAGTTCTCATAAAGGTAGCTTTAAAAATGCTGTAGTAGTTCTTTCATAATGATTTCTTTTCTAAAAAGCTTTCACCAACTGTTTCATCCTCATAGAGCTTAAATTTAGAAAAATGCTGAAATAGGTATTTCTTTATTTCTGACTGAGGAACCAGTTCTAGCTTCAAAACTACATTAAGAGGAACATATTTTCAAAAAAGCTTTCATCCCATATTTCACTCCCTTAGGGACGGAACTTTAAAAAAAAATCCCTTCTTAAATGATGTCTACAGTGTAAGATCATCACTCTCTCCAAATGTCAAGTTTCTGTATTTGGCAGTTTGGGCTGGGCGATGATGAAGCAGTCAGGACATTGCCTTTTGTGTACAAAGCTCAGTAATTAAGAATCCTTGTAATTAAGAATAAGAAGACGAGCATTTTTCAAAAGAATAGTAGCTGAATAACTGCTTACTAGCAGATATTTTTGCATTTCGTATTTAAATGACGTGCGTATTCGAATAGACAAGAAAAGAAGAAAAAGATAATGACCGAAATGAGAGTCGAAGCAGCAATTATCAGTCTCGAGTGCCGCTGATTTTTTTTCCTTCGTATGTATTGTATGCTTCATGGAAAGGGTCATAGAAATCATGCGTCTCTGTTCAAAAATTTGGATCGTCCAGGAATCCGACCTGAGACCCTTACGTGGCAAACGAGCATTCTACCACAGACGAAAAAATCGATCTCATTATAGTATAGTAAAGCGGTTAGGAAACTTCATAGTCTTCTAGGGGAGTTTTTATATTTTCATCGACTTGCTTTAGTCGACTGATATTTGCGATCAGATAAATATAACAAATTTAAAAAGTCCGATTGTTGGGTGTTCTCCTTCTTAAATCAGAAGGTTTAAAAACCATGCAAAACGTGACTGGGAGAGTACGGTAATCTGTCAAATGACTATGCGTGACTGTGGGGGTTTCGAGTGCCGCGATTAAGCGGTTTCCGTACTGTACGTAGTCTCAAACTGAAACGGCCGTTCTGCCCGTCCCTTTCCATACATGGTGCTGCAAAAGAAAAAATTGTCGTGTTCTGGTTTCATAACAGTGAAGGCAGTCATTAAAAAGATTATGGAGTGCGAAACTTCCCGACAGATTAAAACTGTCTGCCGCACCACGTCCCGAACTCGGGATCTTTCGCGGGCAAGTGCTCTACCGTCTGAGCTATCCAAGCATGGCCGAAGACCGTCCTTACAGCTTTACTTTCTCCAGTACATCATCTCCTCCCTTCTAAACTTCACTTCTGGAGTGTACTTGCACGTACAATATGCACAACTGTTATTGACAAATATTTTACTGATGCGTATTTTTGTGCATAGTAAGATTTTTACATAGCACATACTTTCCAGATACTTTCTAAATTGAATTTTGGGTTTATCAACTAGCTGACACAACACGGGGATAAGGAGACATAAGTTTTCCCTGCCTGCGCAGCGCACCCCCTCGTGAGACATCAATGGCCGCCGGCACATCAATGGTGGTTAGCTGCGTGGTGCGGCACGCGCCTTTTTATCTGTCTACGGTCGGTACGCGCGGGCGCGGCGCTGTTTCCACAACGCTCTACGACCGCATCAAACCGAGCGTAAAGAAAATCCCCCTGGTAGCAGAAATAATTATCCTACACACGGTTCCGCTGGTACGAAAGAAGCGCCCCTTTGAGGCGCGCAGTCCGGCAGATAATCTCGTTAGGGCGCCGCAATTAACGAAGGAGGGGGCGGGGGGCAAAGAGGGGGCGAGGGGGGAGGGGACGGTGAAGCGGGAGGGCGCCGGAAGCGACGCCGGCGGCCAACTGGAGCGTCGCTTATTTAATTGCTTCCGCCGCCGTCGCCACCGCCGCCGCTGCCGCGACGTTCCCGGGAAAGAGGGGATTCCCCGAGCCGAGCGAGCCTGGCCGCCATTTTGAGTCGGCAGCTCTCGCGTCGCGCCGCGGGCGGGCAGGCGAGCTGGCGTCGCTAAACTGCCGCGAAATTGCGATTCCAGCATTGATCAACACCGCGCGCTGGCGGGCGAGCGGAGAGGTCCCACGGGAACTGCGCGGCGTCGCGGGGAGGGGGACTGGCAGCAGAGCGCGGCCGCCTGGGACAGCCGGGCGGGGATACGGAGAGGAGCCCGAGAGCCGGGAATCTCAGGACTGGCCGTGTAACGGGACTCCGAAAGGTCGCAGCTTCCTCCAGTAGTTTTGGAACGGAGATTTTACAGTACGTTAAGACTCAAACTGTGAATTTAATGAAGAAAGATACCGTCAGGGCAACTTTTATCTTTAGCTGAATTAGCGGTTTCGACCTTTCTTATCAGTTGTAGCGTTTATCGCTCCTGGAGCCCTTATTTTTAAGTTGTTTTTCAAATTACCTTCAGTTGTGCTTCTTATGTAATGAAATTGTGATATATAAATGTATGATATGTACTTTGATTGTCGAAAAACACATTCAGAGTGGACTATAGTCGACATAATCGTCTTGAAAGATTGCGAACTGTATAGATAGTTAAGAAAATTCACATTTACAGTACCGTCTCAACTAAACATTTTTAATTAGTTTAAATGTTTCGATCACTCTGGATCATCTTCTTGTGTCAGCAACCTGTCTTGTTTACGCAGAACCACTCTGATAATTTTGAAACTGAGTTTTTACCGACTTAATGAAGAAAGACACCGTCAGGGTCATCTTCTATCTTTATTTGGATTACTGGTGTTTTGATATGTGTTTCTGAGAAGACAAGACGAGTTACTTAGATCTGCAGATAATCCAGAATGATGGAAACCTGTAATCTAATTAAAGGGGGACAAGAAAGGAGCCTCCACGAAGAGTATGTGAATGCAATACACATACTCGGGCGTCCCCTGGGCGGTTGTATACGGGCTGATCCTTTCACTCCAGAAGCAACATGACAATCCTACAGAAAAGGACCTTATCAGGCCCAGCACTGACGATTATCTCTGTAAATATTGAAGGCCTGCCTGCATGCAAAGAACGTCTACTACAAGACCTCTGTCAGAAAGAGAAATGTGACGTCCTGTGTCTACAAGAAACTCACAGAGATAGCACACTCAAAAGACCCAAGATAAACGGCATGCGACTAGTAGCTGAAAGGCCACACCGACAGTGTGGCAGCGCAATCTTTACCAGGCCAAACATACAGATCCTTTCAAGCAGTATAAACGACATCAATGATACTGAAGTGCTAACCATTGAACTTAGTGACTGCACTGTTACATCAGTGTACAAACCACCAACTGTGGACTTTTCCAGCTCCAACGTAAGCAATTTTAATAAAGACAGAATTAATTTTGTAATCGGTGATTTCAACAGCCACAGTACGCAGTGGGGCTACCAAGAAGACGACGACAATGGCACGGCTGTGCTGCTGGGCCGAGCTAAACAACCTAAAACTGATACATGACAATAAACTGCCTGCTTCCTACAACAGTGGCAGATGAGGGAGAGGTTATAGCCCGGACCTCATCTTCGTTAGCCATCAAGTAACGTCCCAATGCTCAAAAGGAGTTTGCTCACCAATACCAAACACCCAGCACCGTCCAATAATGTGCCAGATCACATCTGTTGTTCAACCCCATAGCGTACCTTTTCGCCGTAGGTACAATTTTAAGAAAGCAGAATGGTCAACCTTTCAAAACCTCATGGAAGATTCTGTAAACAACCTACCACCTGAACCAAGATTCTATGACAATTTCGTGAAGGCTGTGCAGTGGTGCTCCAAGCAATCGATCCCTAGAGGATGCAGAAGCAATTATGTTGAAGGCCTTACGCCAGAATTAGAGGATCAGTTGCAGCAATACCTGACACTCTTTGACGCAAACCCTCTATCCGCGGAAACTATCACTGCGGGCGAGCAGCTAACCGAGCCACTAGCTAAAACCAGGAGAGAGAAACGGCTGAGGACAATAGAGGAATTGGACATGAAAAGGAGCAGTCAGAAAGCCTGGACACTCCTTAAACGTCTCAACAATGACCCGACTTTCTCTCCAGGACATGCTCCCGTCACAGCCGACCAAATAGCCCACCAGCTTCTCAAGAACGGGAAACCCGATACCAAAATCAGGAAGTCGGAGACCAAAATAGACAGGATTGAACACCAAGAAAATTCAACTCTAGCCACCCCTCTCACAATGGCAGATCTGGACAAAGCCATAGCGAAATGCAAGCTAAGGAAGGCCCCGGGCCTGGACGGGATTTTTGTTGAACAGATTAAACACTTTGGTCCCAACGTTAAACAATGGCTACTGAAACTGTTTAACAATTGCATGGAAACAGGTCAGATTCCCACAATCTGGAGGAAGGCTAAAGTTATTGCCATTTTAAAACCAGGCAAAAATGCTGATGACCCCAGAAATTTCCGACCCGTATCACCTCTCTGCCATATCTTTAAAATCTTTGAAAGAATACTCCAGGATCGCATCTCCAGTGCCATAGGACCCTACCTAATCCCCCAACAAGCAGGTTTCCGCCCAGGGAAAAGCACTACATCTCAGGTAATTAACCTCACGCAGCTGATTGAAGACGGCTATGATAACCGGAAAATAACCGGTGTCGCCTTTATAGAATTGACAGCCGCATATGACACCGTCAACTTACGTCTGCTAATGAAGAAGCTGTATGCCATTACCAGGGACTTTAAATTCACATCCACAGTTAGAAGTCTGTTAGAGAACCGTAGGTTCTCTGTGGAATTCCAAGGGATGCATAGCAGGTGGCGGGCCCAGAAAAATGGTCTCCTTCAGGGCAGCGTACTGGCACCCTTACTTTTTAACATATACACCAACGATCAACCACTGCCAGCTGCGGAAAACTATATCTACGCCGATGACCGTGCTATGGCCGTACAGTGTGACTCCTTTGAGGATGTTGAGACAAAGCTCACGGATGCGCTAGACATGCTCTGTCAGTACTACGCCGACAATCAACTCAAGCCGAACCCTAGCAAAACACAAGTTTGCGCCTTCCATCTCCGTAAAAAGCAGGCATCCCGTAAGCTGCGTGTCTTTTGGAAGGACACACTCCTCGAACACTGCGTTAACCCCAAATACCGAGGAGTAACCCTAGACAGGGCTCTGACGTATAAACAGCACTGTATTAACACCAAAATGAAGGTGAGTGGCAGAAATAATATTCTTCGGAAGATAACGAACTCCTCCTTGGGCGCAAAGCCAGAGGTAGTGAGGACCACAGCACTAGCAGTTTGCTTCCCAGCAGGCGAATATGCAAGCAGTGTCTGATACAACTCTACCCACGCTAAACAGGTCGACATTGCTCTGAACGAGACCTGCAGGCTCGTCACTGGATGTCTGAAACCGACGCCAACAGACAAGCTCTACCATCTTGCTGGGATTGCATCTCCTGCAGTGCGAAGAGAAGCGGCAGCCTATAGTGAAAGAGCGAGGGCTGAGATGGCAGAGAGCCACCCCCTCCACAAGACTCAGCCAGCCACCAAACGCTTGAAATCTAGACGCAGTTTTCTCAGAGCAACCGAAGATTTTAGCGACCAACCTGGATCTAGGGTGGAGAGATGGAAGCGGTCGGGAGAAGGGCACTGGATGGAACCAAAGGAAGAATTGGCACCAGGTTACGATGAGGACTGGGTGGTCTGGAGATCACTAAAGAGGCTACGCACCAACACTGCACGGTCAAGAGATAACCTTCTGAAGTGGGGATATTCTACTACATCTAATCTCTGCGACTGTGAAGAGGTGCAGACGACCCATCACATGTATAACTGCCCTGAATGTCCCTCACACTGCACTTTAGAGGATCTGATGTTGGCAACCCCAAATGCTGTCGACGTAGCCCGCTTATGGGCCAAATGCCTATAACATTTTGTTTCTGTGCACACATATTTATATATATATTTATATATATTTTCATATGCCTGTAATTAATTTTTTTTTCTGTGGGCTATTCTTTTTTTTTATATTCCTGTATCCATGGTGCTTCTGACACGAATAAAAAAAATTAAAAAAATCTAATTAAAAATGTATAACTGAGACGGAACAGTGAATCAGAAGTATCATAAACATTCAGAATACATGTAACAGCAAACCAATAGGAGAAATAAACAAACAGAAAAAACATTGCAAAATTGAATTGCTATTTTAATTTTATCTTTGTTACCCAGGCCGCAGATTTTTTATGAAACGCTTTGGATTTATCATTGTCGGGAAATGTACTTGAGCGTTTTGCGTATGTCTTTAATTTTGTTTTCAGTGATTGGACATGCATCATTTGGACAAGCATGGCTACTTGGTAGTTCTGGGATGTGTGGATATGTTGGTCCAAGGATGAAAGAATGTGTAATTATTCCTGCTATGAGCGGTTTTGCCACAACTATTCCGATCTGTTGAGCAGAAAAAGCAGAATTCCATAAAAGCTGAAACAGTTAACGATACCTTTTTATCTCCACGGGGTCCTTAACAGGAGTCTCTATGGAACTGATATTTCTTTTGCAACATTGTGTAGTGCTTGTACTCAAGAATATCATCATTTTCAACGATGGTAATGCTAAAATGTTCTTTAGCACTAGAGAGAACTACGTGTGGCTTGACCTACAGCTATTATTCGTGAAATACCTGGTTTTTTAGATAGCCATTAGCACGCAGTGTCGGTTGTACATTAATGCAACCAGACGACGTTTCCAGCAACATCTTTAAAAAATATTCGTCACGTGGCTGTTTGTCTCTGAATATCAGTAGCTGTAAAACCTTCACGGACCCCTACCAAGAAAAATGTGCACTTGTGCCAGTTTTGTCACATAAAAACTTCCTTTTTAACTCCTCTTACACACTCAAAAATTATGCATACGAAATTTTTACACCCTTTTATTGGCTAACGCTTCTAGGATTGTACGCTCTCAGAATTTTTACACTGAAACACATCGTTATGCAAAACTCTTTTATTGCAGCGTCGGCCACTGGGATTGGTCCACAATCTTTGTGACACCTTCGCGTTTTTCTCATTCCCCTGACAATGCTATGTGTACGGATCCCACCCTCACGAGAAACTTTCAAGTATCGTCGAAGGAGTTTCTCCCAAGCTACCTCCATCGCTGCTGCTCTATATTTCCTGGGCTTTTTGCCAATGAATCTGTCTGGCGTTGGGCTTTCTTGCTATGTAAATCGCTTCGCACGAATTCTCCTGAATAGTTAATACACTATGTGATCAAAAGTATCCGGATACCTGGCGGAAAATGATTTACAAGCCCGTGGCGCCCTCCATCGAAAATGCTGGAATTCAGTATGGTGTGCACAACATTAGCCTTGACGACAGCTTCCACTCTCGCAGGCATACATTCAAACAGGTGCTGGAAGGTTTCTTGGGGAATGGCAATCTATTCTTCATGGAGTGCTGCACTATGGAGAGGTATCGATGTCAGTCGGTGAGGCCTGGCACGAAGTCGGCGTTCCAAAACATCAAAAAGATGTTGAATACGATTCAGGTCAGGATTCTGTGCAGGCCAGTCCATTACAGGGATGTTATTATCGTGTAAGCACTTCGCCACAGGCCGTGCATTATGAACAGGTGCTCGATCGTGTTGAAAGATGCAATCGCCATCCCCAAATTGCTCATTAACAGAGGGAAGCAAGAAGGTGCTTAAAACATCAATGTAGGCTTGTGCTGTGGCAGTGCCACGCAAAACAACAAGGGGTGTAAGCCCCCTCAATGAAAAACACGACCACACTATAGCACCACCCCTACTGAATTTTACTATTGCCACTATACACGCTGGCAGATGACGTTCAGCGGGCATTCGCCATACCCACACCCCACCATCGGATCGCCACATTGTGTACCGTGATTCATCACTCCACACAACGTTTTTACACTATTCAGTCGTCCAATGTTTACGTTCCTTACACCAAGCGAGGCGTCGTTTAGCATTGGAATTCCTTTGTGATGGTCTAGATAGATGTCTGCCTGTTACACATTACGATCTTCTTCAACTGTCGGCGGCCGGCCGGAGTGGCCGTGCGGTTCTAGGCGCTACAGTCTGGAGCCGAGCGCAGGTTCGAATCCTGCCTCGGGCATGGATGTGTGTGATGTCCTTAGGTTAGTTAGGTTTAAGTAGTTCTAAGTTCTAGGC
The DNA here is from genome assembly GCF_023898315.1 of Schistocerca nitens. Lineage (NCBI taxonomy): Eukaryota > Metazoa > Arthropoda > Insecta > Orthoptera > Acrididae > Schistocerca > Schistocerca nitens. The sequence goes on from NC_064621.1 coordinate 261,340,887, forward strand.
GACTGATGACCTCAGAAGTTAAGTCGCATAGTGCTCAGAGCCATTTGAACTGTCGGCGGTGTCTGTCAGTCAACAGACGAGGTCGGCCTGCATTCTTTTGTACTGTACGTGTCCTTACACGTTTCCACTTCACCTTCACATCGCAAACAGTGGACCTAGGGATGTTTAGGAGTGTGGAAATCTCGCGTACAGACGTATAACAAAAGTGACACCCAATCACCTGAACACGTTCGAAGTCCGTGAGTTCCACGGAGCGCCTCATTCTGTTCTCTCACGATGTCTAATGAGTACTGAGGTCGCTGATATGGGGTACCTGGCAGTAGGAGGCAGCACAATGCACCTAATATGAAAAACGTATATTTTTGTGGGTGTTGCGATACTTTTGATCACATAGTGTAGATGTGTTTGCTTCCAGTGATTTTTCAGCAATCGTGTAACCAAGCAACGCGTACACCTGTTGAGCTATGGGTAAACTACCCATCCCTCCACTAAGTGTTGATGTTCTTTAGGTTTTCCTTCATTTCACGTCAGTTTTATTGCGTTGCCACTGCTCTGCATACGACATCGGCAAACAGCCTCTTCGAGCTTCCGACGTTATTCAATATCTAGTATATGTGCAGCGTGTATCTGAAATGAATGTAGAAAATTAGAGGGCTGGTGGAGTGGGTCTTAAAAAGCATATTTCACATAGCAACCCACGTCCGCATCTCTTAGCGTACGGTGCTGGCGCTGGACGTCTTTGAACAGCGATGTGCGCCGCCTAGAGAGTAGGCACACAACTTGCCATTCGAGCCGTCATGGTAGCAGATGTGTAGGATAACGTTTTAATGTATTTGTGGCATCAAGGTAAATAAAAAGTCGGGGTGAAATTTTATATCTTTATCTGAAAAAGGTTACAAAAAGTGCTCGAAATTACGCCCTCCTGCTTGAATGCACGCCGTCCAATGATGTTGGAATGAATGTCGCCCTCTTTCAAACATTCCTGGCAAAGTGGAAATTACGTCGTAGGTTGCTACAATGCGCGCTATCAACTCTTCATCAGTGTCAATGCGTGTTACATTGACAACAGATTTTAGGTGGCTCTAGAAGAAAAGATTAACGGGCGTCAAGTCGGGGAAACGTGTAGGCTATGTCACCGGCCCATCACACCCTATCCGGTTCTTACCAAAGGTTTCATCCAAATACATTCGCACTGTATGTGCGAAGTGCCCAGATACACCATCGTGGTTGTACCACATCCGCTGTCGCAGGTTGAGTGGAATACGTTCCAACAACTCTGGCAGAGTTTCTCGTAAAAAGATTAAGTATCTCTTTGCGTTCAGTCGCCGGGGGAACATATATGGACCGACCATATTATCGCGTATCAAGTTGCCCCAAAAGTTGACAGCGAAACAATCTTGGTGACCACGAACGGATACCCTCTCGTGTAAAGGATGTCTCATGTGTAAAAAGTACACTGTTCAGAAAGTCCGGCTGAATGGCCTACCTTTGCAAAAACTACTGGCAGAATTCAATTAGACGTCGAAAGTCGTGTGGGTTAAGGGCTTGAATCTCCTGAAGGCGGTAGTGGTTGCGAATCATCTTCATGCCACACAGACCAAATGGTGGAATGGGTTACATCCATTTCCCTTGCAACACGCCACGACCTTGTTGAGTGTGTATTTTCCAGCAGTGCTAACGTATTGTTGTTACGGCTGGAATATCCACAACAGTGTCGACTTCAGCGTTTAAAAATAAAGGTCATAAAACTTCAACCCGACGTCTCTGTTACCTTGATGTCACAAATACATCGAAATAGTTGCTCTGCAGATCAATTACCATGACGGCCCGGACAGTATGTTGTGTGTCTTTATCTACGGATGAGGGAGGTTTTTCGCATTTGAGAAAGTTAGGTCGCCTCCATACCTTTGTGGTTCCGCGTTACTCTGAGACCGAATTTCTGAGTTGATGAAGGACATAATAATACAGACTTGACGCATAAAATGAATTGTAGGTAATCAACATCGTTTTTGGGTGTATTTTTTCGTGTGTTGACCAACGGCCTTACCGCAGTTTCCCCTCAATCAACGAAGAGCTGTCGGACTTGGATAGCACTTGGACGGGTCACGGTACGGGTCTGCCGAATGCTGTTGCCAATCGCGCTACACTCAGCCCTTGTGAAACCAATTGAGGAGCTACCTGACTGAGGAGTAGCGGCACTGGTCACGAAAACTGACAACGGTCGGGAGGGCGGTGTGCTGACCACGTGCTCCTCCGTAACCAGCATCCGGTGAAGCCTGAGGGCTGAGGATGATACGGCGGCCGGTCGGTACAGTTGGGGCTTCAAGGTCTGCTCGGACGGTATTTGTTTATTCCGTGTACTGGAGGATGAAGTAATGGTTTAATAGACGAGGACTTCACTTGTATTTCGTATAGCGATATGTTTGGTGTCGATTATGCGTGTGTGGTACTCAAAATTTAACTTTGTTTTACCTACTGGTTTTTTATGGATTTATAACACGATTCTTGCAGTTACAAATTTTCTACTGTTTATATAACGAAATATATAAGTAATGTGAAACCTATCATTTTAACTTACACACGTACAAAACTTTTGTATGCTGAATCTCGTTATATTCTTGTACTGTAAATATTTATTGTCTACTCTACTTGCCCGCGAAAGGCAAAGGTCCCGAGTTCGAGTCTCGGTCCGACACACAGTTTTAATTTGCCAGGAAGTTTCACATCAGCGCACACTCCGCTGCAGAGTGAAAATCTCATTCTGGAAACATCCCCCAGGCTGTGGCTAAGCCATGTCTCCGCAATATCCTTTCTTTCAGGAGTGCTAGTTCTGCAAGGTTCGCAGGAGAGCTTCTGTAACGTTTGGAAGGTAGGAGACGAGATACTGGCAGAAGTAAAGCTGCGAGGAGGGGGCGTGAGTCGTGGGTGCGTAGCTCAGTTGGTAGAGCACTTGCTCGCGAAAGGCAAAGGTCCCGAGTTCGAGTCACGGTCTGGCATACAGTCTTAATCTGCCAGGAAGTTTCATATCAGGGCACACTCAACTGCAGAGTGAAAATCTCATTCTACTCATTGCCTAAATTGACTGGTAAAGTGGTATGGTCTGAATGGCTGGGAGACGCCGAGGGGTAGGTTCAAACGCCCAAGTGTATAGTTTTATACAATGCTTCCCGCCCGCAGGTACCTTTCTTTAGCGAACTATGGGAGTCGTGTGGGTAAGTGTACATTTTAAGTGTTGTTAACTGTAATGTGTGTGGCGTGTGTGTGTGTGTGTTTGTGTGTGTGTGTGTGTGTGTGTGTGTATGTGTGGAGTGTAGTGTCCTGGCTAACGGCCTTACTGCAGTGGTAACACTGTTTCCCTTCAGGTCAACGAAGAGCTCTCGGACTTGGCTAGAACTTGGATGGGAAGAAACCCTGTACTGGCGCATACCCTACTCCACCCGAAGAGCACCAAGGGGGTCGCTGTGCTTAACATCTCAATCCGAAGTACGGATCAACATCAACACTGTCGCAGGCCCTCACTTCATGAAACACTGCGGAGAGGTTTGCAATTTAATCCAGAACACTGACATAAAGATGGTGATTAGGGGGAGTAAGCCTGCACCCTTCCTGTCCCTCTGTCGTAAAGGCAAAGAGAAAATTGTCAACAACAGGCGACATACACGAACGGTCACCCATTCAAACACTAGCCACGCCCGACGCTGCTTAAAATCGGTGATCTCATGGGAACATGTGTATCCATCTCGGCACGGCCGTTCGCGTCTGAATTGCCTGTACAGTTCCGTACTTGAGGCCAGTATAATAAAATTTTGCCGAGCATAAGGTGCAGCACCCTCTTAAGAATGCGTGCTTAAATCCTAGAGAGCGTGATTAAAAATTACTGTAACTGGATGACTGCCTTACGACTTTTGGCTAGTAATTAATGATAAGTAAGGGATCCACATGTTGTCTGTACTACTACCTACAGGCGTCTCAGCCGACCATCTCTTTAATTTATTTTAACTGCTATTTTTGGCCCTTTACATTAATCCATGTAATGTTCACACTCGTCCCACGGAGTCAAAATATCCACAAATGTTCTGTGCACGCTGTTTCGTTTACGGTTTCTAGTTGGAAGTAGTCTGTGTGAAGGACAACTGAGTTATTTTCGGTACTTTCATAAGAAAAGAAAGTACTTTTCAGGATTATTGATCATACAAGGTGGCGAACTTGACCTCGTATCTTAAGGAGAAAAAGAAGCACACTTGCAAGATATCAGACCGAGCAATCTACCCGGCGAGAAAATTTGGTCCATAACTCTGGTGGTACACTGTTATGATCTAGTGAAAGAACAGCTTTTAAACATGCACGTGCATCGATTGTCTGGCTGTCGCTCCGTCCTCTACAGCCACCTGATGTCCAAGTGCCAAGCACTGCACAGTTTAGTCACAACCAGACACTCGTGATCGCGGTATTTTGGTGGTGATGGGGGGGGGGGGGGGGGGAGATGGATAGATCTGCCCAACGTGTACCGAGATCTCGTTCGAGGACACATGTTTGTTATTCTACGCCAAAAATACACTGAGGTAACAAAAGTTTGCGATATGCACATATACAGATGTCGGTAATATCGCGTACACAGTGTATAAAAAGGCAGTGCTTTGGCGGAGCTGTCATTTGTACTAAGGTGAATCATGCGAAAAGGTGTCTGGCGTGATTATGATCGCATGGCCTGAGTTAAGAGACTCTGAACGCGGAGCAGTAGTTCGGAAATCGCTAGGGAATTCAATATTCTGAGATCCACAGCATCAAGGGTGTGCTGGGAATACCAAATTTAAGGCATTACCTCTCACCACGGACAATTCACTGGCCGACGGCCTTCACTTAACGACCGATAGCAGCGGAGTTCGCGTGAACTGTCCGACTCTACTGGCACAAACTTTAGAACTTAAACTCTCCTAAACAAAAGTCAGGTAGAAGTATTTAAACATCACAATCATACATTAAAAAAGGGTAAATAAAGCAGAATAGGCAGGACAATTTACGCTCAAGTTTAGAAGCTAACCGATCCCTGGAGGCCGTAGGTTTGCAAACTGACATGTTATTATAATTGAGGATTTATAAAAACTGATCAAAATAATCTGCAATTTAAATCAGTATTTACTTTACTCACAAGTGGGTACCATGCCCGTTGATATAAAGCCTACGGTGGCCGCCCCTGGGGCATGTAGCATTGGTACAACATTAAAACAGCTATCAATATAAAAGAGAAGCAAGATACCACATACACTCTTGCACATACAAAAATTTTACAGAAAATCAGTTAATGAAATGGGGCTAAAGCTGGAGCCATCTTTATGATTTTTATTCTATTATACCAACTGACTCAAAAGGGGAAACTACCTTGGGCATGTTTTTAATAAAAGAAAATAGTCCAAAAGGGTCATCTGCGCTATTAAAGATGAACACACAGTAAAATTTGGCATAAAACCTTAAGTACTGAATAATCGATCTGAAATTTCATAGCTGAACGTTACAATATGTTTGCTTTAGGGCAATTTACAACAACAAAGACAACGCCTCTTTAAGAAATGCACTCAAATTACAAAACTCAGTTCTCGCTATGTAACTAACAGGCGCTACAGGCACCAATGATAAAGTTACTACTAGTAAATAGGCATCATCCATTCTTTCCTGTGAGAGTACAACAATGGAATCTCACTATAAAGTCCAATTATGTCAGAGTTCCTTGGTTTTGATTCCCACAGAGCTTTCCATTCACCGCGAAACTAGGTGGAAATTTCAAAAAAATGGTTCAAATGGCTCTGAGCACTATGGGACTCAACAGCTGTGGTCATCAGTCCCCTAGAACTTAGAACTACTTAAACCTAACTAACCTAAGGACATCACACACATCCATGCCCGAGGCAGGATTCGAACTTGCGACCGTAGCGGTCACGCGATTCCAGACTGAAGCGCCTAAAACCGCACGGCCACATCGGCCGGCGAAATTTCAAACAGAGGATCAGCACAGAACCTACTTCCGTGCTGCGGCGATCTTTTGTGGTTCCGACAGAACAAAAGAACACTTTACTGAGTTGTACCTACCCGGCTGGGATCTGGTGTTTATCTCCACGCTCCGCCCAAGCCCTGACGCACACTTCGAGCCAAGCCACAACACTGTTTCGCTCCGAAGAGCACATTGCAACAAGTCCATATGATTTCAAGGTGAGCTCTTCACACACGGTGAGCTGATAGTCAAAGACCGACTGCCGACACAGCTCCCGCAACCTCACATGTGCGAGCAGGAAACCAGCTGTCACGAGACAGTATCCTCTACCTCTCTTGAAGGCTTCGCGCAACCCCTCCCGCCACCTACCACACAGGCCTGACACGCGCGACATCGGTAACCTATCTGAAATCGGTAGAGACTGCCTCCAGTTGTTAAAGCTAACTGACAAGCAAAAATGCGTGAAATAAGCGCATAAATCTATGTAGGACGTACGACGTACGTATCCGCTAGGTCATTGCGGCAAAATTTGGCGTCAATGGGCTATGCCCACAGACGACCGAGGCGAGTGCCTATGCTAACATCACGTCATTACCTCAAGCACCCCTCCTGATCTCGTGGCCGTATCGGTTGGACCCTAGACGATTAGAGAACGGCGGCCTGGTCACGTGAGACCCAATTTCAGTTGGTAAGAGGTAGTGGTTGGGTTCGAATGTGGTGCAAACCCCACGAAACCATGGACCCAAGATGTCAACAGCGCACGGTGCAAACTGGTGGTGGCTCCATAATGGTATGGGCAGTGTTTACATCAATGAACTGGGTCCTCTGGTCAATTGAACCGAACACTGACTGGAAATGGTTATGTTGGGTTACTTGGAGACCATTTGCATCCATTCATGAACTTATCTTCTGAGACAACGATGGTATATTTGTGGATGACAATGAGCCATGTGTCTGTACAACAATTGTTTGCCACTGGTTTGGACAACTCAAGAGAATGATTTAGCCACCCACGCCGCCCGACATGAATCCCACTGAACATTTATGGGAGACAATCGAAAGGTCATTTCGTGCACAAAATCCTGCAACGGCAACACTTTCGCAATCATGGACGGCTATAGAGGCAGCTTGTCTCAATATTTCTGCAGGAGATTTTCACCGATTTGTTGAGTCCATGCCACGTCGAACTGCACCATTACGCCAAGAAAAACGAGGTAGGACACGACATTAGGAGGTAGCCATTGACTTCTGTCACCTCAGTCTAGTATTATTATGTGCTAGTAATGTGTCAAACTCACGCACGTTCAGTATTATTTGAAGAATACTTTCGTATTGATATTATGTAACTATATATAGGCCTATGCCCTGAAACCAAAATAAATAAACCTAAGCAACTCAAGAATTATAGTGAAATAAGGTTAACGAGCCTCGATTTATATTTTAATGATTTCAAACACATTAAGAATGACGCATCTCCTGTAAATTTAATTCATTTTAACACGCCAGCTTTGAAATCTGAAGAAAATAACGGGCAATAGCGACTTTAATAATTAAACAGCACACAGAAAAAAGAAAGATTCGCATAACTTGAAAGTGCTGTATCGGTGCGAGCAAGAAAATTTGGCTGTATAAGAAAAATACCAGTAATTCCATATCAGCATAGCAATTATTAGACTATAAAGCAATCAGAAGGCAGTATCCAATAGAGACAAACTGAGCAGCTCTCTTAGATTGTTTTAAGATGATGTCATTTACCACCTTGTAAAGTTATCGTAAGATCAAAACCAAATATAAATGATTTAGACTAGATATCTGTATGGTGTGAAAAGTGGCAATTGATCCTAAATGATGAAAAGTGTGAGGTTGTCCAGTTGAGTACTCCAAGAAATCCGTTAATTTTCTGTTACACTATAAATGGCGCAAAACTAAAGACTGTGAATTCAGCTAAACACCAACGGACTAAAAAACTTAAAGTGGAGCGATAACATAGATCGTGTTGTGTGAAAGGCGAACCGAAGACTGAGTTTTATTGGTAGAACATATGTAAGATGCAACAGGTCTACTAAATAAACTGCCTACACTACGCTTGTCCATCCAATTCTATAGTTATATATGACGGTAGTATCTGTTCCCGAAAGAACAGTTACCGTGGATGACCATGCAGCTTTGCTAGAAATGAAATGATAATTAAATGGACACCCTAGCTGCAAACAGGCGTTGATGTACTTCATTGGGGACATGTTGAAAATGTGTGCCCCGACCGGGACTCGAACCCGGGATCTCCTGCTTACATGGCAGACGCTCTATCCATCTGAGCCACCGCGGGCACAGAGGATAGTGTGTCTGTAGGGACTTATCCCTTGCACGCTCCCCGTGAGATCCACATTCCCAACATGTCCACACCACTACATTCGTAGTGCGCCTAATAGATGTTTGCCCATCATTTTGATGCCACCTATCTACATAGGGAGAACTGATGGTCGAAATAAAATAAGACAAATCAGAGCTCGCACGGAAAGAATTAAGTGTTCGTTTTTCTCGTACGCTATTCACGAGTGGAAAGTTAGAGAATTAGTACGGAAGTGCGTCGAGGAACCGTCTGCCAAGCACTTAATTTTGAATTGTAGAGTAGTCATGTAAATGAAGATACAGATCCAGCACAGAGGAGCCAGGTTCCAGGAATGCGTCATGATGAGGATGCATGCAGTTTTCATTTCGCGACGAACTGATCATGGCATGCGTGCGTTTTCAGGGAGTAGCTGCTTTTGGAGTTCGCAATAAGAAAATGCTTTCCTCTTATTCTTTGTTAATTATCAGCTATGATAATTTTTTAGTTAATCCAATTTGTCTTCAGTTAGTAACAACTGATTACGCAACATGCTTTTGTAGCAATCTTGCGTGGACGATACGCTGAAATTTACAATCTAGTGCCTTAATCTTAGTGCTGGACGACAACCAATGTTGTCCCGTAGAACACTCGGGCAGCTAACCTTAAACGGTCCCATACTCATGGGACCGCCGCCCTATCGTGCAGCTGAGATGTCGGAAAGTTATTTGGTAAGTGCAAAGCCATCCGCAGTGCGCGGTTCTGCACTCTTTGTAGCGCCCTGTACAGTGTGACACAAAGCTGCAGAGGCAGGGTGGAAGATGGATACAGCAGTGTGTGCAATTTCGTGAGCTGAAGTGTTGGTTTTGTTTCTGATGTCTCGGATCTACAGCGGACACATTGGGGGGGCAGCCTAGTGTGACACCGAGACAACTTATGTTCTTCCCCACTCTGCATTGTTGCCAGATGTATCAAAGATGGCGACGATGATGTCATCCAAGATGGCCGACTGTAGATTTGGCAACAATGCATGAAGCCATCCAAGATGGCGTCTATGTCATCATCCAAGATGGCTGATTTTGGCGAGAAGATAGGACAATTGGTCTATCTCTACTAAGCTACCCCTCCATCCCCTCCCCTCCATCAGAAAATAGCGGGAAGTTCAAATTCCATCAGGACAATGCATCACACCACGGTTACCTCTACTAACCAAAGAAAATGGCGGGAAGATAGGTCACTTGGACTACCTCCACTAACCTAAGTCACCCGACCACCACCTCTTCTTCGGGATAGGTGGGGAGAGGACTCGACCTGTGCTTGACGTAAGTCTTTATTATTTTGCATGCACTATTTTATCTAAACAATTAGAGGCACTACCACCATCCAGTGTGGTCGTCAAAGGGTCTGGACTCCAACTGACCTAGTACACAGTACACCACCAGAGGGTGCTCTCATCCCTCCTGTTATGTAATCAAAGATGGTGGGGGGAAATGGTGGGAAACAGTGTGGTCGCCGTGGGGTCCAGACTCCAGATGATCTAGCACATAGTACCACCACCAGAGGGCACTCTCATCCGTGACGTTATCCAAGATGGCCGCCATGATGTCAGCAAGTACCATTATCCAAGATGGTGGGAAACAGTGTGTTCGCCATGAGGTCCAGGTCTAGAACACAGTACCACCACCAGAGAGTGCTGTTGTCCATTCCATGATGTAATCCAAGATGATGGCCCGAGGTGGGGGAAATGATGGGAAAAGAACTCTGCCTGTGCTGGACATAAGCGTTTATTTTGCAGGTAGTGTCTCCACCATGAGATCTAAGAGTCCAACTGACCTAGTACACAGCGCTTCTACCAAAGCGTGCTGTCATCCCTCCTCTGATGTAATCAAAGATGGTGGTCTGGAGGGGGATAATGGCGCGAAAATGACTTAGCCTGTGCTGGGCTGCTGGAGAGAGTATGGAAGGAGTGTACTTTATTTATTTTGGAACAGTTTATTTAGGGATGGAATTTGAAAGACAGTATATTTATCACACTGATACCAAACACACGCTCTGACATGTTTGGGGTAACGCCACACAGCCCGCAGACCTGTAAACTTCTCCTAAATAACGCTCTGCATATATACAAACAACTCCTAAATTACCGAAATAATTTCAGTACAGACATGCAAACTACTCCTAAATAATGCAGTACACTGATGTGTAGATACGCTCAGTAAACTGTCCACATAATTCAATGCATGCTTTTCCACCAAATGGTTAAAACACAGTCCTGTTGCATTGATTCAGGTCGTTCTGTTTCTACATGGATTGCAGAAGTTGGTGGATATGGCTTTCTCCGACTTCTGATCAGTTCTGACTTAAATTGGATCGATCACATGCGCAAAGCTGCGGAAATGGAAGTAGTTGCATGATGCGTAGGGACTGTCTAAAACCACATTGGAATTTTACTGTAGCAGATAAATTCGAGAAAGGTGACTCGTTTCGAGATATGAGATTGCCAGAAATACGATTCACTAGTGACTGTGGTCATTAGAGGACTTCTCCATAGGATTCAACACATGTATGTGGTTGAATGGAGAGACTTGATTCCAAATCATAGACATAATTTCTAGCAGATAGCGTAACACAAGAGATCTGAAAAGCTAGTGTACATTTCTTACAACCTCAGTCAGCACACCATATACCACTGTTTGTGATCCTTCTCAACCAGTCATCGCCTATAACTCAGTGGATATAGCGCAGAACCTCTGACGTGGTACCGAGACAGAATACATTACACATACAGGAGAAATATCTAGTGGCATGAGGGAGTTGCAGATAACAGTTTCATACCACGTTCCTTACCCAAATCACTTTCAAAATTGAGCAATTGTATCATGAGGTTGCATCATGGGTTACGTGTAACTTGTCTGCAGGTCTGATACGCTCCTATGATCACCGTATCGGTATTTGCTCAGGAAACGACGTGATTCGTAGGTAATGTCATACCTCGATTTATAAGGCCAGTATAGCTTGTAACATGGATACTTGTGTGCGCCTGTAGAACCAAGACCGCTGTCGACAGTAACGTACAGTAGTTGTTGCGATCAGGTGTTTTGTCATCTGACCGATTATGCATCTATTTCTAAGACACAGTGGTAACACTCGCAAGAAAACCTTATGAGACATGCCCACCCATCGCTGGTTTTCTCTCAGTATTATTTTGTATTATGTGGATTCATTTACAGGGTGCCCAGAAAAGGGCTCCCTGATTTCAAAATTAAATATCTCGAAAACAAAGATCGATAGAGGAATGCAGTAAACGGTATGTTTATTGTGAAAGCTGTAAGAAGTTTATACAGCAGTTTGAAATAATAGTTACAAAAGCTACGCTGTACAGCTCATATCAGCATACATAAGTGAAATAATCGTATGAAAACAATCTTTGCAAACAATCACATCACAGTGTTTTCAAAATGTTCACCATTGGCACTACAGAGGTGGCGCAAACGAAGAATGAAATTTGCCATCACATTTCGTAGTGTCTCAACCGAAATGGATTCACATGCCACAGAGATCGCCGATTCAAGCTCGTCCAGCGTGGCGGGATGGTTCGGGTAGACCATGTCTTTCATTGTGCCCCACAAAAAAGAGTCACAGGGAGTCAAATCCGGCGAATATGGAGGCCAATCCATGCCTGCACCAGTAAATTTTGGATATTGCAAAGCAATGACTCGATTCCCGAAGTATTCCTCAAGAAAGCGAAACACTTGTTCGGTCCGATGTGGTCGGGCTCCATCTTGCATAAACCGTTCAGTACCTGGTCGGTCCTCTAACGCTTGCTGTGTGGCGACAAATTGTTCCAAATTGCAACGTAACGTGCACCAGTGACCGTTTCTAGAATGAAAAAAGGGCCAATAATGCCTCTGCTGCATACTTGCAGCCCACACAGTAACTTTAGGAGAATACAGGGGTTTCGCTTCACACCGATATGGCTTTTCGGAACCCCAAAATCGCCAGTTCTGCTTATTCAGGTATCCATTCAGGTGGAAGTGTGCTTCATCTGCAATCCAGATGCAGCCAACATCAAATCTTTCACTATCAATCATTGTGAGCATCTGATTAGCAAAGGCAACCCTTTGTTGCAGAGCTCGTAAGGGTATGGCCTGGTGAGTTTGAATTTTGAATGGAAACATGTGTAGGCTCTTTCTCAGTATTTTCTGCGTGCTGGAACGCTTCAAACCAGTCTCAGATGCAATTCTACGGACGGATGACGTTGGATTTCGCTGAATAATTCCAGAAACTGTGGCGAGATTTTCAGGTGTAACTGCGGCTTGCTTGCGGCCAACATGCCCCACTAGATCATCAGTTACGCTGCCTGTTCGTTGAAATTTTGCGAAGAGCGTACGAATTGGTTTTCGCATCGGGTCCTTTTGGAACATTAAATGGTGCTTTAAAACTTCGCCTTGTTGCCGTAGGACTCTCTTCTAACCTGTGGTACTCTAGCACCATAAATACGCGTTGTTCAATGGAGTACATGGTTTTAATCTCTTCCTTCAGTACGCTAACCTCCTTTCACGTTACAATAGTGGAACTGATCGCTCTGGGCTTCGGATCACTATTTATACTAGGCATTACGTATGGCGATTACAGCGCCATCTGTTAGCAGCTTTTGTAACTATTATTTCAAACTGCTGTATAAACTTCTTACAGCTTTCACAATAAACATACCGTTTACTGCATTCCTCTATCGATCTTTGTTTTCGAGATATTTAATTTTGAAATCAGAGAGTCCTTTTCTGGACACCCTGTATTAGCCAAGTATTATACTTAGTAGTAGTAGGGGATGCGTGATAGGTTCACCTTGAGCATCAGGCTTATAAAGAACGTGTTTGTGTTCTGACGGGTGCAAAGGAGATGACTGAGAAATACAGTGACAGCAGAAGGAAGAGTATATCAAGTCATAATAATGGTACAGATATTTCTATTTCCAGAGCCACAGCCATCAGCAGGATCTATTTCCGATACTTCGCTCATTGTCGAATGTCGTTCAATTGTGACCGTGATCGTAACATTTAGTTGTAAGTATAGTGATCAGATATATATGTGACCAGTTTCCTAGGGTGATTCTACTTATGCGTGGTCTGTGGTGGGTCTGATTCATGTTTCCCATTAACTGTAGGATCTGTCTGAATGGAGATGGGTGTATGGTTCAAATGGCTCTAAGCACTATGGGACTTAACAGCTAAGGTCATCAGTCCCCTAAACTCGTAAATAAACCTAACTAAACTAAGGACATCACACACATCCATGCCCAAGACAAGGTTCGAACCTGCAACTGTAGAAGCTGCGTGGTTCCAGACTGAAGTGCTAGAACCGCTCAGGCACCGCAGCTGGCTGGAGATGGGTGTAGGAAAGCAAGCAAGCAATCAGGTTCAAAATGGTTCAAATGGCTCTGAGCACTATGGGACTTAACATCTGTGGTCATCAGTCCCCTAGAACTTAGAACTACTTAAACCTAACTAACCTAAGGACATCACACACATCCATGCCCGAGGCAGGAGTTGAACCTGCGACCGTAGCAGTCGCGCGGTATCAATCAGGTCTCGACCAGAAACAGTAATGTGTGTGTGCCGAGGGGAAGCGAGCCTGAATTTGTAGAACAGTTCTGAGAGTGACTTCAGTCCACTGAGGGTGTTCTGGTCATGCGTTGGGGGTGGACGCCCGCCCAACCATATGGTAAATATCTAGTACTATGAGGGGTATATACGGCGGTGTCTGTCTTCACAGTATATGTACAAGTGATGTAAAAGGAATGACTTTGTATGGTGCAGAATATGAATTGTATGTTTACTACATCGAGGTGGTAGGCAGTGATATATTGTGGGGTTGTTGATCAGTTTCACACTCTAACACTCAAGCTCCTGTCCTCGGTGGGAGAACAGTGTAATTGAGTGAGAGTCTTTCCATTTTTGACGATATGTAGGGTAGTTTGTAAGATTTAATTGTCAGTGCAATATGGCGATCTGTGTAAAATAGTTTTTTGCCTCTGAAAGTCGCGTCTGCAGAAAGAAAGAAAAGGCGGACAGTACGGACAGTGCTGCCACACTGGTGGTATCAGTAATTCGGAGGGTAAGATACGAGCAATCATAATGCTCGATTCATTCACAAGACATTCTTTTGTGCTGGGATATAGGAGCCTCTACATAGTGGTGGGAACGTTTGTGTGTGTTGAAAGTAGGAGTGGTAACACGTGATTAATGGGGTGCTACATTAGGCTGCAAGGAAGAGTGCATTCGATGTTATTCTGGGCTATTTTCGTAAACAGGTTCTGTTAGGGCAAGAATTTCAGTGCATAAAAGCTGAGGCATCAAGTAAGCGAGCGTTAACTTTTTGCGACACTATACAATTTCCTGATTTTACATAGCCATGTGACTTGAGAACGTTTCTAGATCTGCTTCTGATGGTTTGTAGCGATGCACGCACACTTCACAGTGGGCAGTTAGGTATGGTTGGACACATCTCGCATGTCTTGCTAGGAACAATGCACCCTGTGCTATTCGGTGATGTCAGTATCTCCAGGTATCACATCAGCAAAGGTAAAACACATGTGCTGCCCAGAGGTGTCTCGCATATGGGACTGGCGTGAGGACACGTTGGAGTTCTGTGGCATTGGTATAACACTCGGAGAACTTTAACTGTATACCAGAAAATAGAGGCAACTTTCACCTTCTCGCAGTGTGAGAGTTGTGCCTCAGACTGGCCTGTATCTGGTGGTGGCTCACGGTGGCAACTGTATGCCTTGCAAATAGGTCATTGCTCCTGTCCGACTGCATCATCAACGGTGCCTAGGTGGACACGTATTTTGAGAGGAATTTCTCAGGTACCAAGTATGTAAGGGATGTCACTGCCTCATGCTTGTGGGACCTGTGCGTCACTTCATGGGGGCTTCCGCTAGCCTCCTGTGCAATCCAGTGGACAGGGGGTGGCAGACGGTGCTTGCACATGTCTGTTGCATTATTATGAGAGCAGGTCTGTCAGCTGTATTACATGTTATTGGGACAGTTTACAAGTACTGAGCGTGTATACACATCAGTGTACTGCATTATTTAGGAGGAGTTGCATGTCTGTACTGAAATTATTTCGGTAATTTAGGAGTTGTTTGCGTATCTGCAGAGCGTTATTTAGATTTACAGGTCTGCGGGCTGTGTGGCATGACCCAAACATGTCAGAGCGTGTATTTTGTATCAGTTTGATAAATATACTATCTTTCAAATTCCATCCCTAAATAAATTGTTCCAAAATAAATAAAGTACACTCTTTCCATACTATTTCCAGTAGCCCAGCACAGGCTGAGTCATTTACACACCATTTTCCCCCTCCAAACCGCAATCTTTGATTATATCAGAGGAGGGATGACATCACCCTCTGGTGGCAATACTGTGTACTGGGTCAGTTGAACTCTAGACCTCATGATGGAGACACCGCCTGCAAAATAAAGGCTAATGTCCAGCACAGGCGGAGTACTTTTGCAGACATTTACCCCCACCCCAGACCATCATCTTGGATTACATCAACAGACAACAGCGCTCTCTGGTGGTGGTACTGTGTTCTAGATTCGGACCTCATGGCGAACACAGTTTCCAGCCATCTTGGATAATGGTACTTGCGTCATCAGCTGGCGTCATGGTGGCAATCTTGGATAACATCATAAATGAGAGCGTCCACTGGTGGTGGTACTGTGTACTAGGTCAGTTGGATTCCAGACCCCTTGGCGACCACATTGGATGGTGGTAGTGCCTCTAATTGTTCAAAGAAAATAGTGCATGCAAAATAATAAAGACTTATGTCAGGCACAGGTCGAATCCTCTCCCCACCAATCCCTAGGAAGATGTGGTGGTCGAATGACTTAGGTTAGTAGAGTTAGCCCAAGTGATCTTTCTTTACTGCCAAAATTGACACTTGGCGCCAGTTCCTAGGAGGGGGTGGTGGCCGGGTGACTTATGTTAGTGGATGTAGTCAAAGTGACCTATCTTACCACCATTTTCTTAGGTTAGTAGAGGTAAAAGTGGTGTGATGCATTGTCCTGATGGAACTTTAACTTCCTGCCATTTTCTGGGGGAGGGTTAGTTAGTGGTTGGTTAGTGGAGGTAGCCCAATTAACCTATCACCACGCCAAAATCAACCATCTTGGATTACGTCATCGACGCCATCTTGGATGCATCTGGCAACAATGCAAAGTGTGGTAGATTCTAGTTTGTCCCAAAACTCACGCCATGTCACTCCGTGGAACCCAGCTGCCTGAGAAGGTAATGGGTCAGAGGCGAGCTCAGTGGACGTCTCAGTGTTGGAATTCACGCTACAGCTGGAGATCGCTGTGTCATTAGTGTACAATTCACTTCAATTTATTGTCACGAATTTTAGTCTTCTAAACGATTCATATACATATTTAGTACCCATAAAAATGGTTCAAATGTCTCTGAGCACTATGGGACTTAACTTCTGAGGTCATCAGTCCCCTAGAACTTAGAACTACTTAAACCTAACTAACCTAAGGCATCACACACATCCATGCCCGAGGCAGGATTCGAATATAGGATCGTAGCGGTCGCGCGCCTCCAGACTGAAGCTCCTATAACCGCTCGGCCACCCCGGCCAGCAAATATTCATAGTGACATACAATGTTTTATACATGGTGCAGTCATATTAATGTGGCCGCCACGTATTTTCGACGTCAATGTCCAATAACCAGTCACAGGTAGGGATGTGACAGCACTAGCAATGGAGGGTATATCATGCATGTTGTGTGGAGGTGAATGGCGGAGGGGGGGGGGGGCACTGCAGGGACGAGAAAATCTGTGTAGTCGCTGTCGTAGTGAGGAAACGGGTCGATTTATCTGACGTCCAAAAGCTTTTGGGCAAAGAGTGGAAGAATTTCCGAAATGGCTACGTCTGTAACCTGTTTGACTGCCGCCATGGCTAAAGTATATTGTGCGTGGCAAAATGGCACTCCACCCAGATGAACCAATGAGCTACCACCAGTGACTCCTATTTAAAAACAACTTTCAGCATTGTACTTGATAGTAGCATTAAAGGCCGTCCATTGCGGCCGTGCGGTTCTAGGCGCTTCAGTCTGGAACCGCGTGACAGCTACGGTCGCAGGTTCGAATCCTGCCTCGGTCATGGATGTGTGTGATGTCCTTACGTTAGTTAGGTTTAAGTAGTTCTAAGTTCTAGGGGACTGATGACCACAGATGTTAAGTACCGTAGTGCTCAGAGCCGTTTTTGAGTAGCATTAAAGCCGAAATCTAGAGAGTACGAAAGATAAAAAAAAAATCACTCCGTCTTCAGGCCACGAGTGACTTACCGGGACCATCCGACCGCCGTGTCATCCTCAGTGGAGGATGCGGATAGGAGGGGCGTGGGGTCAGCGCACCGCTCTCCCGGTCGTTATGATGGTATTCTTGACAGAAGTCGCTACTATTCGGTCGAGTATCTCCTTAATTGGTATCACGGGGCTGAGTGCACCCCGAAAAATGACACCATCGCATGGCGGCCTGGATGGTCACCCACCCAAGTTCCGACCAAGACCGACAGCGCTTAACTTCGGCGGTCTCATGGGAACCGGTGTATCCACTGCGGTAAGGCCGTTCTAACAGTACAAAAGATAAATATAATAATACACAGTCAAATGGTAGTTTACTCTTTTAAAAAGTTTTACATGATAGTGGCTCAACACAATCGACAGCTTTGTATCAGTGCCTCCGCAACGACCGCCTCGAAAGAGGCTGTGTGGTTCACGTACTCATGTTGACTGCAGCTCATCGACGACAGAGCCTAGAGTTGGCACGCCGGGCCACGGGTTGGGCTTTGCAGATTT
Source organism: Schistocerca nitens (assembly GCF_023898315.1). Lineage (NCBI taxonomy): Eukaryota > Metazoa > Arthropoda > Insecta > Orthoptera > Acrididae > Schistocerca > Schistocerca nitens. The sequence continues at coordinate 261,359,061 of NC_064621.1, forward strand.
GTGCTCCATCGTCGTCAAACATCTGAAAGCAAACAGCCTGCAACAATACTCTGAAGGCCCAGGCCGGAGGCAAGAGCGCTATGGTCTGGGGAATGTTTTCGTGGCAGTCCTTGCCTATCTCGTCATTCTGGAGTGCACAATGGATCAACACAGATACACATTTATCTTTGGGTACCATGACTACCCCCACATAGAGTTTGTTTGTGCTCAGGCCGATGCTGTCTACCAGCGGCACACAGCTCGCAGTGTGCCTTCGTGGTTCGAATAACAACAGCATGACTTCACCGTACACCCCTGGCCACCGAACTCCCCGGAGCACCTCAACCAGTCTGTTCGCGCCATGGTTCCTCCACCTAGAAACTGCGCAGCTGGCCACGGCGCTGGAGTCGGCATGGCTCCACATCGCTGCTGGTACCTATCAGAATCTCACCGACAGTCTTCCTGCAGATATCGCAGCAAATGAGTGCTGCAAAAGGCAGTTTTTCAGGCTTTTGACAGGTGGTCACATTAATGTGACAGGGCATACATAACTGCAAATTACGAGTAGTTAACAGTAATCAGTGTTAATGTTAATGTAGAAATAAAACAGGGTATTGAAAATAAAAGCAATTAAAAACAACGTAAAATAAAATGAACTACTTCAGCTTCCAAATGAATACCTTCCAGTTTTTATGATCAGAAATGGTACTCGCAGTGTCGGAAGAACTCGAGGTTTGCTGAATAACTACAACTATACTAACTTCCAAATCCGTTGTTGCTACTCTGTTTTACGTGTCCCACACCAGGCTACCCTTGCTTCCCACTCGAAGCAGATGTTTTGGATGTGCACCTGATTTGTTAATAGATGCATCATAATGTCGCCCATCTTGAGCGTACTCCTAACGATTGGGAATACGCTGTATACCCGCCTTGCAGTGCTTCTAGTGTGCCAGTTAGACTGCCATTTATTTGACTTCCAGAATCGTAAATGTCTTTCATCAGTAATATGAGCTCCTGTGGTCTCGTACACATTATCATATTGTACACGCCTCTATTAATACAACGCTGTCCAGTAACGTACCACATATCCATCTAACATATCCCAAGACTCACTAGTAAACCCTCGACAGCTGTAGTGCGAAAGGCACGGGTGAGCCTCAGACGTGCGCTCCGCGGAATTCGCCGCAGTTTTATTTTGTGGGCACATAGTCGAAGGCGATGCCCACAGACGCTGGCAGTGAAGCCTACAACGGTGTTAAAGAAAACTTTGTGAAATGACCGCAATGACGGTAATTTATAGTGAGCAGTGCCAGCAAAGGCAGTCTTATGCAACAGTTGAGCCGCAGATTTTACGTATTCTAGAAAGTTCGTTTTCCCATTCAGAAGATTGCCTAAATACCAGCAAACAGTGCTGCGCTTCAGAGGGTTTCCATCAAGCCTCAGGGAGGGATTTCTGACAAAAGTAAGTCTTCCCTTCAGATATATGTATGAGATCGCTCTTAGCTACGTCTGCAGTGCAGAGATTGGCCCATGGATCCAGCCCTGTGCCACACAAGCACAAGTACGATGAAATGCGAACATTCCAGTTTCAGATCGCAAATGGAACGTCCTATCGTTGAGAATAGAGTGGATGAGGCGGATACGTGACACCTGCGCAAGTAATCTGAACAAGAGGCCGCACTACCAAGCGCTGTCAGCTGCTCGGGACACTACAAGGAACACTGGCCCAAAGTACTCGCGTGCTTTGTAGCGGTGAAGGCCTCTTCCACTAATCACAGGAGCTGTTGCTCGGTTGAATGACACTTCCGAAACCCGAACTGCTCTTCGATTAGTACAGCCTCTGAAGTGCTGTGACGCTGCAGTTTCTTGAGATCCACTCCATCGAAGACTCTGGATAGGGCTGGTAATAAACTTACTAGTCTATAGCTCTGTGAAAGTCGCAGATCACTGGCAATCTTAGGCACGGCTACCACCTCTGCGAGTTTCCTCGCTGTGGGATAGTGACTGGTCAGGAAAATACTGTTGAATACGCTGTCCGGTCGCAGCTGGTAATATCTCCTTCAACGTCTACTTCAGTACTCCGTAAGGCACCTGACGGGATGAGGCGTAGGGTACTCATGGTTACCACCGACTGTCTCCTCTCCACTCCCCTTTCCCTGCTCCACTCTCGAATGGTGCGTAGGAAGAATGACTGTCGGTAAGCCTCTGTATTAGTTCTAATTTCTTGAATGTTTTCATCGTGGTCGTTTCGCAAGATACATTTGGGAGGAAGTAATATGTTATCTGATTCTTCCCGGAAATTATTCCCTCGAAATACCAACAGTAAACATCTCCGTGATACACAACGTTTCTCTTGTAGCGTCCGTCACGGGGGTTGGTTGAGCATCTTGTAATGCTGTCGCGCCGACTAGACGATGCCCTGTCGAAACTCGCCGCTCTTTTTTGGATCTTTATCTCTTCTATCAGTCCCACCTGGTAAGCGTCCCAGACAGATCAACAATAATCAAGAATCAGCAGCACAAGCGCCTTGTAAGACGCTTCTTTCGTGGGGTGTTAGGCTTATTCCTATGAATTTCATTCTGGACCCTCCTTTTCTTACTATTTGTTTTATGTGGTCATTCGCCTTAATGTCGCTCTGGATAGTTACTCCTAGATATTCTACATTAGCTAGCCATTCCAGTAATTTGTCATGAGTAGCGTAGCTCTTTGGTACTGGATTTCTTTTCCTATGTATGAGCAATACGTTACATTTATTTACGTTCAGGGGCAACTACCAGAGATTGCATCATTCATCAATCCTCTGCAGGTCATTTTGTAAATCGTTATTGTCTTCTGGTGTTCCTACTTTCTTGCAGACAACCACATTATTTGCGAAGAATCTTAAAGAGCTTCCGACTCTTTCTGCTACAGCATTTATATGCATTGCAAACAGGAACGGTCCTGTCCTTCAGCAGAGCATTGATGGCGTCGGCGGAACCTGCAACCTTCCTGGTGTTGAGGTTGCAGGAGCGTCTATTAACTGAAAGTCATCGAGTAAAACAGAAGTGATTTCTGGGGTTCCCCAAGGTAGTGTTATAGGCCGTTTGCTGTTCCGTATCTATAAAAACGATTTGGGAGACAATTTCAGTAGCCGTCTTCGGTTGTTTGCAGATGACGCTGTCGTTTTTCGACTAATAAAGTCATCAGAAGATCAAAACAAACTGCAAAACGATTTAGATGAAATATCGGAATGGTGCGAAAAGTGGCAGTTGACCCTAAATAACGAAAAGTGTGAGGTCATCCACAAGAGTCCTAAAAGGAACGCGTTAAACTTCGGTTACACGATAAATCAGTCTAATCTAAAAGCCGTAAATTCAACTAAATACCTAGGTATGACAATTACGAACAATTTAAATTGGAAGGAACACATATAAAATGTTGTGAGGTTCACTTGTCCGTCCTCTTTTAGAATACTGTTGCGCGGTGTGGGATCCTTACCAGATAGGACTGACTGAGTACATCGAAAAAGTTCAAAGAAAGGCAGCACTTTTTGTATTATCGCGAAATATGGGAGAGAGTGCCACAGAAATTCTACAGGATTTGGGATTGACATCATTGAAAGAAAGGCGTTTTTCGTTGCGACAGAATCTTCTCACGAAATTCCAATCACCAACTTTCTCCTCCGAATGCGAAAATATTTTGATGACACCGACTTACATAGGGAGGAACGATCACAAAGATAAAATAAGGGAAATCAGAGCTCGTGCGGAAAGATATAGGTGTTCATTCTTTCCGCGCACTATACGAGGTTGGAATAATAGAGAATTCTGAAGGTGATTCGATGAACGCTCTAAAAGGTTCAAATGGCTCTGAGCACTATGGGACTCAACTTCTAAGGTCATTAGTCCCCTAGAACTTAGAACTAGTTAAACCTAACCTAAGGACATCACACACATCCATGCCCGAGGCAGGATTCGAACCTGCGACCGTAGCGGTCTCGCGGTTCCAGACTGCAGCGCCTAGAACCGCACGGCCACTTCGGCCGGCGATGAACCCTCTGCCAGGCAGTTAAATGTGATTTGCAGAGTATCCATGTAGATGCAGATGTAGATGTGGATGTATATGTAGATGTAGATGTATAGCCGTCAGTAATTGCGAAAGAGTTGCCGATTGAGTATTTTGTATTTTGTGCCGTAAATGTTTGACAGGAATCATGTCGAGCTATCTGGGTGGCCAAATCATTCGCTCGAATCGTTCTTCAAACAAGACGCGGACAGTTGTAGACTAGTGACATGACGCATTATCGTCCACAAAAATTCCATCGTTGTTTGGGAACATGAGGACCATGAATGACTGCAAATGGTCCCCAAGTTGTCGAACACAGCCAGGGCCCAGTCCATTCAATGTAACGAGAGGCCTCATGGTTATGGAGCCAGTGCCACATTGCAGAGTGCCTTGTTGACAACTTGGGTCCATCACTTCTTGGGGTCAGCGTCAACGCCACACTCGAACACTTACGAACTGAAATCGGCACATCTGAGCAGTCCAATGTTTTGCAGTTGTCTAAGGTTCTACCTTTTGTGGTCACGGGCGCAGGAGAGGCGCTGCAGGCGATGTCGTGTAGTTTGCAAAGACTAACTGCTGCCAGAGCCCATTAACGCCCAACTTCGCAGCACTGTCCTAACGAAAACGTTAATCGTATGTCCCACATTGATTTCTGCGGTTATTTCAAGCAGTGGGGCTTGTCTGTTCGTACTGATAACTCTACGCAAACGCCGCTGCCCTCAATCATTGAGTGAAGGCCGTCAGCCACTGCTTTGACCGTGGTGAGAGGTAATGCCTGAAACTTGCTGTTCTCGGCACTCTCTTGATACTGTGGATCGCGGAATACTGAATTCTCTAACGATTTCAGAAATGGAATGCCCCACGCGTCTAGCTCCAACTACCATTCCGCGTTCAAAGTTTTTTCATCCCCTCCGTGCGGCCATAACCACGTCGCAAACCTTTTCACATGAATCACTCGAGTACAAAAGGCAGTTCCGCCAGTGCGTTGCCCTCTTACGTGTCGTGTCCGCGATACTATCGCTATCTCTGTAAGGGCATACCGCTATGCCGTGAGTTTTATCACGTCAGTGTATACCTGCAGATATAAGGACCAGTGAGCCGCCGGGAAGCGCCATCTATCACAAACTTTCTGTGTCCCGTAAACTCTTTGCTATGATTTATCGTTACCTTCTGTGGCGGAATTGTCATTGCTATCCACTTGAATAACTTTAGTCTTTATATCAACATTTGATCAACAGAAGAGTTTTTTTCAAGATTCTTAAATAATGAAATGGGTTAGAAATTCAAATGATCGAGCTAAACAGTAGCTTAAGCAGTATTATTTTGGCTAACTCGTTACGTTGCGAGGTTAACGACTGTCGATGCGAATAGTTACTGAAATGTACGCTGCGTGGTTAATTTTTGTTCAAATTATGAAAAACGGATTGAGCTTAATGAGAGAAAAGTGAAGCGTGCGGCGGTATTTTTTTTTTTTTTTTTTTAGGAAGATGGCCCGATATTTCGCTCCTCTTCTACCCTTACCCACCCCCCGCTCCCACCACATACCACATTTTGCCCCCCCCCCCCTTTTCCCGTCACCCAGTTGTTCATTATTCTGGGGAGGGCTGCATTTTGCATGCGCGTCGCGCGTGTTTGGACCCGGTCATTATAGCGGCGCCCGCTAAACAAGCGACAATCAATATGCGCCGCTAACTAGGCGCATTTTGCAAACTGTTTAATTACGGGACGGCGCCCCGCCGCGGCCGAAACGCTATTTTGCGAAACAAAGCGCCGCGCGCCGCCTCTGCCATGCAATTTCTCAGTTTCCCCCCTTTTTTTATCGCTCATATGCATCCGCTCCAGTATGCAGCGATGTAGCCAACGAAAATTTTGAACCCAGCGTGTTCTGTTTATTAATATCTGACTCTGTCGCTGCGTAGTGGGAACAGTTTTGCTTTCGTTCTCGTGAAACAGTACTGGAGATACCATAGGACATCAAATAGTGACCTGACTAATGTTAACTTTCCTAGGCCTGACAAAGAAATCAATATCTTGTGAGAAGTGAGGTGAAGGTGCTAGACTGTTTTCTTTCTCTCTATTTTTTGTTATTGTAGAGGAGATGCATATTATTGATACCACTGTGGGGATGAACACTGATACAAATTTACTGTATGTCAATATTATCTACGTCTACACGCACTACCGAGCAACACTTGAGGACGAGTTAGATAAAGTAATATAACGTATTAACAGTGGAAATGCGAGAGCATGCTGCCAGAGGTTTCGCAGTCGTGCACAGAATGTTGGACGTTCTTGGCGTGAGGTCACCGTGATTACAGCGGCAAATAAGACTGGTCCCACAACAAAAAGCAGTAGAAGACACGGGAAAAGATAACGTTTTTCAATCAGCTCAGCAGTTACGGTGTACTGTAGTGCTATTCTACTGGCCTAGAGATAACACAGGGACGACATCACACAGCAGAGAATCATCGGGAAACTGGAAAAAGGACGAAGTGGGAGCGTAGCCCGAGAGTTTATTGCTCATAGCATGGGTTCCGACCCATAGGCGCTGCTACCTCAAGGAGAGGAGGTGGTCGACCATGGTCAATTACGGCACCAGATGACCGCTACACTGTTCAAGGCGCCATAACATCTGATGCAATTGCAACCACATTTACATGGACTGCTAGGCGCGCAATCTCAACTTCACAGTGCCATGGCGACTGCATGGAGAGGGGTGGGGGGAGGGGGCGGAGGGGGGAGGCGGGGGGTTCATCGCCCGCCAAACAGTGGCATACGATGTGTTTCGTTGACATCTGCAGATTGGTGGCACCTGTCCGCCCCGATAGCTGAATCGTCAGCGTGACGGATTGCCGTCCTACGAGCTCGGGTTCATTTCCCGGCTGTGTCGGGGATTTTCTCCGCTCAGGGAATGGATGTTGTGTCGTCTTCATCACCATTTCATCCCCATCCGGCGCGCAGGTTGCCCAGTGTGGCGTCGAATGTAATAAGACCTGCACCAAGGCGGCCAGACCTGCCCCGTAAGGGGCCTCCCGGCCAATGACGCCAAACGCTCATTTCCATTTCCATTGGTGGCACCGTTTGCGATGGTCCCAAAGGCATAGGGTCTGGACCAACAAGGAATGAGGTCGCGAGCTCTTCTCGGATGAGAGTAGATTCAGACTGATTCGTGATTCTGGACGTAACCTTATATGGTGAGACGCGGGACCACGTAATGCTACTAGTAACATTGTCAAATATGTTATAGTGGCCAGATGTTATCGTATGGGAAGACGTAATGTTGAAATGGGCATAACGACCTTCAAATCTTGGAATATGGTACACTCACTGCTCAGCGTTCTTAGTGTACCACTTCCCCATGTGCTTTCTGGAGGTCATTCGGCTCTGACTTTTTTGTATGGATGACAATGCGCGACCGCATCGAAGAACGCAGGTGGAGGAACTCTTGGAATTAGAGGGCTGTCCTGCCCATCCCCCTGACGTGTGGGATGCGTTAGGGAGAACATGCACCAGTAACCATCCAGTAGTAGTCAACCGCACTGGCAGAAGAATGAAACGCCCACAACAAGAACTCCTTACCAACCTCGCAGCCAGCATGAGAGGATGCATTACTGTCCATGGTGATCATACATCCTTTTGAGAATCATGTCACGCCTTTCGTAATGCACAATGGACCGTTAGTTGTGGGCGTCTGCGAACGTGTCATTGCTGATCATCGGCGCTCTCTCTCAGAGAGGTCATAGTTCGTACTGATAGACGGTAAGTCATAGAGTAGAACAGAAGTGATATCTGGCGTTCCGCAAGGTAGTGTCATTGGTCCCCTGTTGTTCCTGATTTATATAAATGATCTAGGTGATAATTTGAGCAGCCCCCTTAGATTGTTTGCAGATGACGCTGTAATTTACCGTCTAGTAAAATCACCAGACGATCAATTACAATTACAAAATTATCTAGAGAGAATTTCCGTATGGTGCGAAAAGTGGCAATTAGCACTAAACAAAGAAAAGTGCGAGGTCATCCACGTGGGTACTAAAAGAAATTCGATAAATTTTGGGTATATGATAAATCGCCCAAATCTATGGGCTGTCAATTCGACTAAATACCTAGGAATTACAATTAAGAGCAACTTAAATTGGAAAGACCACATAATATTGTGGGGAAGGCGAAACAAAGACAGTGCTTTGTTTGCAGAACACAGAAGATGCGACAAACTGACTAAAGAGACACCCTACATTACATTTGTCCGTCCTCTGCTGCAATATTGCTGCGCGGTATGGGATCCTTACGACGTAGGATTGACGGAGGACCTCGAAAAAGTACAAAGAAGGGCAGCTCGTTTCGTGTTATCGCGCAGTAGTGGTGAGAGTGCCACTGATATGATACGCTAGTTTGGGTGGCAGTCACTGAAACAAAGGCGGTTTTCTTTGCGGCGAGATCTAGTTATGAAATTTAAATCACCAACTTTGACTTCCGAATGCGTAAATATTTTGTTGACACCCACGTACGTAGGGAGAAATGATCATCATAATAAAATAAGAGAAATCAGAGCTCGAATGGAAAGATTTAGGTGTTCCTTTTTCCCAAGCGCCATTCGAGAGTGGAATGGTAGAAAAGTAGTATGAAAATGGTTCGATGAACCCTCTGCCAGGCACTTAAGTGTGAATTGCAGAGTAACCATGTAGATGTAGATGTAGAAGTAGAAGACAGAGAGTGTACGTCGGAGGCTTGCCTTCTTTGTAGTGCAGGCTAGGCGGCGATCTGTGGCAGATTTGGAGACAGTATTAATGCTCTGTCAGTAAAAAGTGTTTCAGAGCCCGCTGTTCAGCGCACATTGTAGACTATGGGGTCCGTACCCGACGACCCTATGTGTTTTAATTTTGACTCATCACCAGTGAGTGATAGTAGTGAGCATGGGATCGTCAAAATAGGCCCTTCAATATATGGAACGTATCGCCTTGTCGGATGAACCACTTTTCTTGTTACAGCAGGTCGATGATCGTGTCCGGATGCTCTCTCTTTAAAGCGAACGGCTACTGGAAACATTTACGGCTCCACGGACGGACGCTGGTGGTGGTGGTGTTGGGGGGGGGGGGGGATAGGGAGGTGTAGTATTATGTTATGGGAGGCATTCACCACGCCTTCCATGGGAACTGTGGTACTAATTCAGGGCATCATGACGGCTTTGGACCACGTGCACCCTTACATGATTGATGTCTTCACCAGTGGAGGTGACTCCCTCCAGGAGGAAAACTTTCTATGTCGCAAGGCTACTAGAATCGTGTTGCAGTGGTTTGAGCAGCGTGATACTCTTCTGAATAACTGTTCTGCAATCCCGTAATCGTACAGTAATGGTTATTTCTGCCTGTTTATAAGCGATACGTTACATTTCCTTATGTTGAGGGTCAACTGCTCAGTCCCGCACCAAGGATCGATCCACTCCAGACCTTGCATTTCGCTAGGATTTTCTAGCGTTATGACTCCTAGGTATACAACAGCATCATGCATGAAAAATCTCATTGCAGTTCCGATTTTATCCACTAGATCATTTATATGTTTTGTGAAAAGTAGTGATCCTGGTACCTCCGCTAAGGTATGCCCGTACCAAGTTTCTTTTACTTTCTGAAAACAGGTTGCTTTTATTCAAGATTCCAAAACATCACATTATTACCCACCCTTTTGGATGCAAAATCTTATTTTTCAACACAATCTCCGTTCAATGCGACGGCCTTACGCCATCTTACCGGAGAGCCTGCAGGTGCGTGGTATCAATCTACTGCTCGACGTCTTGCTGCATCAATAACCTCCACATCATCCGCGACTGCTTCCCGCAGAGTGCATCCTCCATTGTGCCAAACAGAAGTCGGAAGGTGCTGTATCCGGGAGGTAGAGTGGATGAGGAAGAATAGCCCAGTGAAGTTTTGTGAGCTCCTCTCGGGTACGGAGACTAGTACGAAGTCTTACGTTGTCATGGAGAAGGAGAAGCTCGTTTGTATTTTTGTGGTGACGAACACAAGTCACAACTATGTGCTGCCGGTAGGCACGCCTGAGATTGGACAGGTTTACGCGAACTTGTTGCTATGACGACAGACTGCTAGCGCGGCGACTCACTTTGCTTTCCCACACTGCCAAGTCTCCGTAGACATTCTGCAAGGCGCCTATGAGTATCTACGATGCTCTGGTTTTCTCCAAAATCAATTAAATAACAGCTGTCTGCTTGGAATGCACCTCCGTTACAGACGCCATAGCGTATGGCTCCGCTACCTACCTGAACTTATGAAACTACAGGGGGTGAAGCGGGAATATAGCATGATGTTCCACAACAAATTCCGCATTTTTTTTCAATCGAAATCGATTGAGAAAAAAGATGTTGTATTACTAATTGAACGCCTGTGGAATAGCACACTCTTAGCCTGGAAGTTTTAATTGGAGTAGAGCGAGAAGGGTAACACACGATCGTTGTTTGTGGACCGATGTTGATTCCTACAGACATTACCGGAAAGATGCAGGAGTACGGTACGCTGTCACGAGGTAAGTTACGAGATCAAATGATGGTGAAACTGAAAGAGATGGAAACACAAAACGATCAGACTTAGTAACAATGGTACAGATTGTACGCTGCACAACAGAGCAAGCTGTGGAAGAAAGGGCATCGGCACAGCAATTCGCATTAGAAATGCGAGAGCTTTCGCAGATCTGGCGGCGCCAGACTGCGCCCGGAGTCTGCGGTGCGTGGGCTTCCCCGGCTGCGTGCAAGCCGCTGTACGCCATATGTGTCGTCGAGACCACTTTGCGTTGCGGCAGCTCGGCGGCCGGCGTAATAAAACGCGACGCACAGCGCCCGAGATTAGCCGGCCGGCAGCCTACGCCGTATCATTTTCGCGCAATTACGCGGCCATTGAGCGGCGGTGCGGGGGCGGCGGCGTTGGCGTCCCCCTCCTCGGCCGGTCCGGCACTCGATAGGAAAATTGTTACGACAACTGAAGGCTGCTAATTTGCAGGACATTCACTGGGGACCGGCGAGGGTAGCAGGAGCGCGGGGGCGTGACGCCGCGAGGCGGCGGTGGCGTCTGCCGGCGCGCTCGCCCACGCACGCACACGCACGCGCACATGCACGCACTCGCGCGTAGCGCGGTGGCGGTGTGCGTCAGAGGGCGCGGTGTCGCGGCGGCGCTGCCGGTCGCGTAATTTTCGGCCGATTTCCATACATTTGCAACCCGATCCCGCGCGCAGCCGCCGCCGCCGCCGCCTCCGGCTGATCAATAGCGCCACCCCCCGGCCGGCCGCCCCCGCCGTGCCCTGCGGCGATAGCCGGGTTGGCAGCAGGCGGCGCCCACCGGCAGGGAAGTTTAAGGCCATTACCCGGCGTGCGGCCCTCCTCCCCGCGGCAGCGAGCTGCAAATGTTGGCCAACGCGACAAAAACAGACGCACACCGGCTCTGACAAGCACCGCTCCGAACGCCCGGGCTGTTCGGTCCTCTCGCTGCAGCGCAACAGATGTGTACCGGCCCCCTGCAGCTCCTCCAAACCCGATCTGACGCGTCTTCTCTCCGTTGACCGCCAACCAGTAAAAGCCGTAGTTGTAAGCGTCCATGGCGTAGAGAAACAACTGAAAATGTAAATAAAGACCACACCGCACGCCTGCCTACAGCGTTTGCACAGAATCACGCCAGTAGCGGCTGGTAACCTCAGTTATCTCGCAAACAGTTCAAATGGCTCTGACCACTATGGGACTTACCATCTGTGGTCATCAGTCCCCTAGAACTTAGAACTACTTAAACCTAACTAACCTAAGGACATCACACACATCCATGCCCGTGGCAGGATTCGATACTGTGATATGCAAATGATTAGATTTTGAAAGCATTCACACAAGATTGGCGCCGGTGGCGACACCTACAACGTGCTCACATGAGGAAAGTTTCCAACCGATTTCTCATACACAAACAGCAGTTGACCGGCGTTGCCTGGTGAAACGTTGTTGTGATGACTCGTGCAAGGAGGAGAAGTGAATACCATCACGTTTCCGACTTTGATAAAGGTCAGATTGTAGCCTATCGCGATTGCCGTTTATCGTATCGCGACATTGCTGCTCGCGTTGGTCGAGATACAATGACAGTTAGCAGAATATGGAATCGGTGAGTTCAGGAGGGTATTACGGAACGCCGTGCTGGATCCCAACGGCCTCGTATCACTAGCAGTCAAGATGACAGGCATCTTATCCGCATGACTGTAACGGATCGTAGGCCTACGTCTCGATCCCTGAGTCAACAGATGGGGACGTTTTCAAGACAACAACCATCTGCACGAACAGTTCGACGACGTTTGCAGCAGCATGGACTATCAGCTCAGAGACCATGGCTGCGGTTACCCTTGACGCTGCATCACAGACAGGAGCGCCTGCGATGGTGTACTCAACGACGCACCTGGGTGCACGAATCGCAAAACGTCAGTTTTCGGATGAATCCATGTTCTGTTGACAGCATCATGATTGTCGTATCCGTGTTTGGCGACATCGCGGTGAACGCACATTGGAAGCGTGTTCAAATGGCTCTGAGCACTATGGGACTCAACTGCTGAGGTCATTAGTCCCCTAGAACTTAGAACTAGTTAAACCTAACTAACCTAAGGACATCACAAACATCCATGCCCGAGGCAGGATTCGAACCTGCGACCGTAGCGGTCTTGCGGTTCCAGACTGCAGCGCCTTTAACCGCACGGCCACTTCGGCCGGCCTGGAAGCGTGTATTCATCACCGCCATATTGGCGTATCACCGGGCGTGATGCTTTGGGTGCCATTGGTTACTCGTCTCGGTCACCTCTTGTTCGCATTGACGGCACTTTGAGCAGTGGCCGTTACATTTCAGATGTGTTAGGCCCGTGCCTCCATCCTTCATTCGATCCCTGCGAAACCCTACATTTCAGCAGGATAATGCACGACCGCATGTTGCAGGTCCTGTACGGGCCTTTCTGGATACGGAAAATGTTCGACTGCTGCCCTGGCCAGCACATTCTCCAGATCTCTCACCAGTTGAAAACGTCTGGTCAATGGTGGCCGAGCAACTGGCTCGTCACAATACACCAGTCACTACTCTTGATGAACTGTGGTAAACTGTTGAAGCTGCATGGGTAGCTGTACCTGTACACGCTACCCAAGCTCTGTTTGACTCAATGCCCAGGCGTATCAAGCCCGTTACGACGGCCAGAGGTGGTTGTTCTGGGTACTGATTACTCAGGATCTATCCACCCAAATTGCGTGAAAATGTAATCACATGCCAGTTATAGTATAATATATTTGTCCAATGAATACCCGTTTATCATCTGCATTTATTCTTGGTGTAGAAATATTTATGGCCAGTAGTGTAAATCACCAGGTTCGAATGGAATCCCAGTTCGATTTCGCAAAGAGTACCCTACGGCACTGACTCCTTTCCTAGCTTTCACTTATAGCGAAACTCTCGCCCAGCACAAAATCCCAAGCGACTGGAAAAAACCGAAGGGCACTCCAGCATATAAAAAGTGTACAAGAACGGTCCCGCAAAATTACAGGCCAATACCCTTAAAATCGGTTTGCTGCAAAATCCTAGAGCATATTTTGTGTTCGAATATAATAAATTTCCTACGGAGCGATAAACTCACGTCCACAAATCAGTACGGCTTTAGCATCGCTCATGCGAAACTCAGCTTGTACTGAAAACTATGGATGGAGGGAAACAAGCAGGTTCCACATTTCTAGATTCCCGGGAAGCATTTGACAAGGTGCCTCATTGCAGGCTGTTAACGAAGGTCAGTGGTTCGAAGACTTCTTCAATACTAGAACCCAGAATGTTGTCCTCGACAGGGAGGACATGGAAAAATTCGAACAATCAACTCTGGAAAAACCGAGTAAGAAACCATGTCGATGGTATCGATACGTGGATGATACATTTGTTGTTTGGTCACATGGCAAAAAAGCTTTAGAGGAATTCTTCTGTTATTTAAATAGAATAAATCAAAAAATCCAGTTTACCGTGGAAACGGAGAAAGACAATGGAATATCGTTCTTTGACGTCTTCGTCATGAGACAGACTGATGGCAGCTTGAAACATAAAATCTTTCGGAAGGTTACGCAAACCGACAGATCCAGAATGAGATTTTCACTCTGCAGCGGAGTGTGCGCTGACATGAAACTTCCTGGCAGATTAAAACTGTGTGCTCGAACTCGGGTTCGAGTCTCGGTCCGGCACACAGTTTTAATCTGCCAGGAAGTTTCAAACCGACAGATAGTTGCATAAGGATTTCAATCATCATCCACAGCCCACCGCTGTGGCCGAGTGGTTCTAGGCGCTTCAGTCGGGAACCGCGCGACTGCTACGGTCGCAGGTTCGAATCCTGCCTCGGGCATGGATGTGTGTGATGTTCGTAGGTTAGTTAGGTTGAAACGTCCCCTTTCAATAATAGTACACGACTGTGCTTAACCTGACACACAATATTTTTAGCGCAACGCAATCTGACTTTCAAAATTCCCTACAAAAGAATGGCCCTGACTAACATTAAACTATACCTTTCACAAATCACTTACCTCACAAAAATCTTCGCTGCTCAAGCTACTGCAATATAGCGAGCGCCACTACTGCCAGCTAAATAAAAGATTCAAACTATGGAAGGCACTAACTACTGATAGGGATAGTTAGCAAATGAAAGATATTAATAGAGAACAAAGAATGTATTTACCTTGATATCATCATATATATAGCAGTTCATGACAAATTACAAAACTCCGCCATCTCTCTCCCCACATCCACCACTGCTGGCGGCTCACCTCCAACTGCCCAACGCTACGCGCTGTTCACAGCCAGCTGCCTAACACTACAATGGCGAGTATTACAACAATGCAAAGCAGCCACAGGCTGCACACAGCACAGCCAGTGATTTTCATACAGAGGTGGTGTTACCAATAAAAAAACCTAAACAGCCTACTTACATAGCCCCCATGCTACCAACAAAAAAAATTACAAATTTTTTTTTTGGGCACTGGCCAATATATATTTGTTAAAATTTGTTTTCACAATTACAATAACAAAGAAATCAAATGCACACACTTATTGATACAATGTTGGTCAAAAGCTAAAATTTTCTCACAGTCCATAAAGACAGTACTGAACGTTGATCACATTAAAATAGCAGTGTTTTTCTCAAAAGTCTGAGCAGTAAAAGAAAATGCACACAGAAGTAGTGGATTTCCATGCAGTCTTGAAGAAGTAGCGTTGTCCTTCCAACGGAAAGACAGTGCTGACTCTCGACATGCAGACAGGTCATGGGCCACAACGGAGCAAACCCACACCGGAGTCAGTCGAAGTTTTGAAGAGTATTGGTGGGTAGGTCATCACAGAGTAGACCCACTGTAGTCCTGGTAGAGATTACGGTATTGGTGGGCAACCAGAGGTGCAGACCCACTGCAGTCCTTGCAGAAATAATGGTACTGGTGAGTCATCAAAGATGCAGACCCACTGTAGTCCTTGTAGAGATAATGGTACTGGTGGGTCATCAAAGATGCAGACCCACTGTAGTCCTTGTAGAGATGGCTAGCAGCCATCCGTTGCGACTGTGCAGGTGCACAATCACCATCGAAGTGTCTTGCGGACAATATAGCAAGTCCATAAACCACCACTTGTGCACTCACAAAGTTTTTTTTTGTCCTTAGAACCAGCAATGCTGTTATCCAGTCCCTTGCTGAATTATTAACACACGTGCAAACACTAACAGTCTGTACTTCTCAGATATTGTCCATATACTATGACCAACAGAAACGTGTGCAGTGAAATGTAACTTACAAGTTACTTAATTTGATGACCTGGTGTCAATTACAATTTTATAACATAAGAATACAATAACAACGGTACAAAATACATAATAATACAGATAACATTTGTAGTACAGGCTTTACAAAAGAATAGAAATAAACATATACATCAGTGTTACAGGAATTATAAGTACCTACATTAAAGATCAGAATAACTTTCGAAACATCAACTTCACACATGAGCAACAAAACAGAACAGATAAATGTCTAAACATCTTTACAAAGTAAATAACATATTATCAATGCAAATTATATTTGAGGATAACAGTATTCCTCATCATAGTTCATGTAGCTGAGTACTAGAAGAAGAAAAAATTCTATGAAACTACACAAAGACAGGAAGAAAACAAATACACAAGGGTACACAAACACATAGTGGGATAACACAAAAGGAAAGGACAGGGTTTGTTTTCAGTGTATCATTTGGTACTGCAGTCCAACGCAAAACTTCATTCTGTACTTTTTTCGTATGACTTCTCAATGCATTTCTTCCAATTCATCGCAGTTAGTTTCTTATATAGTCTACCCCCTCTTAAGCTAACTTAAATCTACTGAGCTCAGATGCTAAACTAAGGAACGAGGCAATGCAGCAGCACATAACAAGTAACACAAACATCAATGACAAAAAATACAAAAGGCGAAGCAAGCAGCATAAATTACAACTAATATAAGGCAATGAGCAGCAAACAAGAAAAATAAATGCGTAGTAAAACTGGCTTAACAGCGTAATACAAAGTCAAATTCAGTAACATTATGCCTGGCAAACAGCAGCAGAAAATTAAATAACTTCTACCTAAACATGACATAGCTAAAGCAGAAAAAATACTACACTAAAGATAACAATGCAGATAAGGGAAATGTCTATTCACATCTTAATGACTATGTAATTAAAGTGGTGCACCACAAGAAGTTATTCTACCAAAAAATTTACCCAGTAGTTGAAAAGAAAATTCCGTATGCAATTCCTGTGAAGGGAAATATCTTTTTTGCTCCTTCGTTTTTTTGAATAGATCATAAAATTTTTTACTGGATCTGTAGGCATAAAATATTTATATTAGTACATCTATTAAATTTTATTTTAACCAATGCTGCAGTGCAGCTAGAAACTAGATATTAAATGAAATAAGCAACTAAGTACAAAGCAAAGCATAAAAATATCATTCAGTAGTCATGAGGCATTTCATAAGTTAGTAGAAAAATCTCTCAACTAGAGAGACAGTAGTCATAATCAGGTGTATGGACATAAAAATATTTCTCGTCATTTCATTAGGCATCCAGTGTAATCATATGTTTTCAAGTTCGACCGTGTCGTTTTTGCGATGCTTTCTACAAAGGAATGTCAGAAGCGAGGTTAATGGCCCCCTTTTTTTTTCTAATGGCTTTTTCTCCAGGCTGCTGGCCCAGGTGGCCGCTCAAGACGCATTACGTCAAGGTCACTTACCTTTCTTACTGAAGTATTTACGACAGCAGTTTCCGCTACAGTGACAGTCTCATATAAAAAATTTCACAGGTCAAGAATTAGCGTTGCAAATCTGTAGAAACAAAATCCTATAAATATAAGTGTCCAAAATTTTTTCGCCGGCATTGTGATACATTCACGCATTTACACACATTTCCTACCTCTTAAAGTACGATTCTTGGTTTCAAACATCCTTTTTCACAAGTCAGTGTCCCTAACCGCTACTCATTACTCCTTACCTTATTACACATATATATATTCGTCGACGCTTCTTTAATATTTCATTATATGAAATATGTAGCATAATCAAATTCCTCATATAGCATCAGCTTCTTGACCATAAACATACCTCAGCAGCATAATACACATCGTCGTCATAAAAATAACATCATAACACCTCAGTCAAATCTCAAAATCGTCGTAGCTTCCTCTAATAGTTTCAAAACCTAAAAAAATTCTCTGCTCATTTCAATAGTGTCATCTACCTCAAACGTACTTTAAAAATTATGATCCCATACCTAATATATCATTCAAAGCTCTCATAATATCACAATGGGTCCGCAAAAATATGAACAGTTCACAAAGTACAGACAAAATACAATTTCATAAGTGTGAAGTTACCCAACTGTGTAATTGCGTAAACATGTGTCACTGATGTAGTAAAAAAATGTTTATCACTGTCAAATAATCAGATAGCTGTGTAATTATGTGTTAGAGAAATATGGTACCGATGTGTAAAGTTGTGTAAGCAAATACCATATTAGCTAGGGCTCCTTGTGCGTGCCAAACACATGGTACACAAAGTAAGCGTGTACCCCCCTGAGGATAAATGTAATTATACCCTCAGGTGTTACAAATTACAGCAATGGAATGAAATGTATCACGGAAAACTTTCTTTGTAATAAAAAAATCTTTAAAAATAAGTGTTTTAAGTATAAGATTAATCACTCAAATGCGTGTACTGTAGCGCTAAACTGTGCGTCTTGTCGCAACATAATCTCTGTGGAAGTGTCGTAGTTATCGTCCTCCGAAAGCTAAGTTCTGCAGAAGTCAATGTACTTACCTCATGATACACCAAATTTCAAGTAAACCAAAATGTTGCATTAAAATCTCATTAGCAGTACCAGTATGTGTCCTAAGTATGTAAGTCTGATAGTCGTTATGTAATAGTGCAACTAACAAGCAAGAATGTACAAATACAACACTGTGTAGTCTGTTCACTATAACAATGCATTCGTAATTTCTGTTTAAATAAGTTCTCTTGGTTCTTGATTGGATATTTAACTTCAAACATTGTTGCATGTTAACAGTTTCTTAAGTCTGACAAAGCATACTAGTAGCGTCAATTGAAAAGTTTTATGGCAAAGACAAAGTTAAAAAGCAGATTATCTTTCAATAAACGGTTTTACATGTGAAATGTGGTGTAACCCTTAGCTCTTCCTAGTACGCATAGTTTCAGCTTCAGTGGAATTATCATGCAGTATACGTCGCAAAAGAACACTGGAATTTTTCTCAAGGTTAGCTTCTATGTTATTTTTCTCTGAGCCAGCCGGCGCATGCGGCTGCCTGCGGTGTGGGTCATTGTCTGCTTCTTTGTTGGCGCGCGTCGTTATTGGGATTAGGAGACCGAACTTCTACAAATTCGCCTTGCCGAGAGAGCCCAGCTCTGTTAGAATTCCGCCAGTTCTGATGCAATTCAGGTCTGTCGTTACGATCACATCGTCTGTCGTCATGTTGGTAGTTCCTGTAGTTTCTTTCTTGTCGGTTAAGTGGTGGAGAATTTCTCCCTGAATCGTAACTGCGCGCTGGACCGTTGCGTCTAAAGTTATTCTGTCTCTCGTAATAATAATTGTTTTGGTTCCCATATTGCCTGTTTCTCTGATTGTCTCTGTGATAGTCATTACCGCGGAGAGGTGATCTTTCCCTGTAATTATTACTACTCTGCCAACGGTTGTTATACGGGTGGTGTCTGTTTCGGTCACGATTTGTGTTGTGAGAATAGCCTTGTCGCGTCCAGTTATTATTTCTTTCATCGCGGAATTGCGACGGATGTGATCTGTAATTGTTGTGCTCGTGCGTTCCGCGATTGTCAGTGTCAATTTCCAGTTCTTGTAAGAGTCCTTGAAATGCTTCAATGTCGTCTTTGCAACGTCCTGCCAAAATAATATGTCGTAAATGTTCAGGCAGTTTGATTAAGCAAATGCGGATGAGTTCTGAGGGCCTGTATGGGTTTGACAGGTACTGATTCTTGTGCAACATGTCTTCAAAATATTTCACAAGACTGGAGAATTCAGATTGTTCGAAATGTTTCATCATTATGATGCAATGTTTTACTCGGTCTTGTGTGGCTTGAGACCAATATGCTGAGAGGAAGGCATGGTAAAATTCTCCTTCACTGTGGCAATCGTGAATAACCGATCGCATTCTTACAGCTGGTTCATTCTCTAAGTAGCCACACATAAATTCTAATCTGTGTTCTAACGACCAGTTGGGAGGAAAACAATGAGAGAATTGATGGAGCCATGCTTGTGGATGAATGTCGTTGGCAGAATTCTTAAATGTTTTAAATTTACGTGTAGTAATGAACAGCTTATAGTCAAACTCATCATGTCGGCGAGTCGCATATCGGTCATTGTTAGGTCGTGTCGGCCGTTCCATCTCAAAATTCGGCGCACATTGCCAGTTTCTTTCATAACTTCCGAAATGCCCTGTGTTATTATTTTGCGTCTTTTCTGTATTTCTAAGTCTCTCTTCCCGTGTTGGAGCGCGAGTGTCTTCTGAAATTTGTAATTTTTGTATTACTTGTGCCAACTGATCTTGTACTTCCCGGATTTCTCTTTTGTACTGTATATTGATTTGATTTTGATTGAATTTCCTAATTTGTTCGCACTCTTCTGTGTCATTAAAGAGTACCGGTTTTGTGTCATTCAGATTATCATCTACCTTCGTAGATAAATAAGTGAACTGATCTGAAAGTTCGGCTACTTTATCCGATAGTGTACTTATTTCCTCAGTGTGTTTTTCTGAACCAAGTTTCAGAGTATCTACTGTGTCCTTTAAGTTTTCCTGAGTTTTTGCAAGTTGCGTAACCGAATCGGTAGATGCAACTGAGTCAAATTTAGCTTGCAAGGTCTCATGATTTTCATGAACAATAGTTTGCAGTTCTTTTATGGCTGCTTCGTGATTCTGTAGTGCATTTTCATGACGCGAAAAAATAGGTTGAAAATGCTCACAAATTTGTGTTTTTACGTCATTACAGACTTTTTGACATTTCGATTCAATGTGATGTAACTCAGTAGTTAAATCCTCACGTGTTTGTTCAAGAGTTTGCTCCAATGAGTCTAACTTTTGAAGTTGTTGCTGTGTTTGTCTCTGGTGTTGTTCCATTGTGTCTAACTTTTGAAGCTTTTGCTGTGTTTGTCTCTGATTTTGTTCCACTGTGTCTAACTTTTGCTGTGTTTGACTCTGATTTTGTTCCATTTGTTTCTGATTTTGTTCAAGCGTTGTGTCTAACTTTTGTAGCCTTTGTCCCATTTGTTGCATTAACTGTAATAACAATGCACTGATGTCTGAAACACGTTCCTCAGTGCTTTTCGGCAGTGAAGTTGCACCGGCAACATTCACATTTTGACAAGCAGAAAATGTGTCTTGACTTATTTGAGAAAACGGTGAGGACCCAAATCCTGAATCCACAGCATTTGCGAGATTGTTTCCTGTTATTTCGGATTCCTGAGGCGAGCTGTCGCCGACCGATCGATCGATAATGCTTCCCTGCTCACTGTTTGTTTCACTGTCTACGCCATTGTTTGCTGCCCGCTCCATTTCCCTATGCACAATTACCAAATTATTACTTTGAACATCAGTTAATTCATTACTCGGTGGCGCTAACACACTGCTTTCGTTTTCACTGTCATTTCGCAGTTTACTTTGGAGCCTAGTATTACGTTTTTCACACGCCATTATTGTCACAGTGTTTCACACGACAACACAGAGAAACACAATTTGAAGAGCAAAAATAGGGGAACACATTAACATAGCACTGAAAATAATATTTAGTTAATTGCAGCTGCGAAATACTTGGTGCAAATCTACATGCATACCACAACTGTTTTACTGTACAACAATGAAAGACTGCAACTACAAAGGAGATTTTCTCTACAATAGGTGGCGTTACCAATAAAAAAACCTAAACAGCCTACTTACAAGGTTTAAGTAGTTCTAAGTTCTAGGGGACTGATGGCCTCAGATGTTAACTCCCATAGTGCTCAGAGCCATTTGAACCATTTTTGAACCATCATCCGCAACAGAAAAGAAGTGTAATTAAAAGCCTATTGGACAGAGCTAAAAGGATTTGTACGCCGGTACACCTGGACGCCGAGTTAAAACATCCAAAGCAGGCTTTTAAGAAGAATGGGTACTCTAGTAAGGAAATAAATAGAGTTTTGCGACCGAATAACAGGAGGCCTAAGGACAACAGCGATGGAAGAACACGGTTTCTCTACCCTTCATCAAAAATGTAAGGGATCAAATCGGCAAGATTCTAAGGAAACATGACGTACGACCGATTTTCAGACCAACTAAGAAAATGGGCCAAGCACTTCGTTCCGTTAAGGGTATACGTCCCCGTCTGTCTACAAGAGGTGTATATAAGATTCCGTGTACGTATGGCAAGGTCTACACTGGAACTATAAAGAGAAGTGTGAATACACGGTTGAAGCAACATAAATGTCTTTGCCGAGTAGGGAAAACAGACAAATCAGTCGTGGCGGAACATGCTCTTCAATCAGGTGTTCACGTAGTGAAATTTTCGGAAACTGAAGTTTTATGTACTCTGACGAACTATTATCCACGGCTATGTACAGAAGCCATCAAAATATATAAACATGGGGATAATTTTAATAGAAAAGAAGAAGCCATGAAACTCAGTGATATATGGACTGTGGCGCTAAAGAATCGGTGAGAAGTTTTTATCTTTGACATACTATAACCGATACTTAAAAAATTTCATCTTTGACAAGGTTTATCTCCGCTATCACTTGAAATCCAGACCACGCCCACTTTCCATAGCATTTCGGCCGCTCTTCGACGTCCGACTCGTCAGTCAGCAAGACTCAGCGCAACCAGGACCACCTGCGAAGATGTCCAACGTCGTCTTGGACGAAACGTCAGGGATTGGAGAGTTCCATGGACCTCGGCCATACAACCCGGAACAATTCTCAGCAGCTGAAACATTCGGTTCTGAAAGCCTTCAAAAATGGCTCTAAGCACAATGGGACTTAACATCTAAGATCATCTGTCCCCTAGAACTTAGAACTACTTAAACCTAACTAACCTAAGGACATCACACACAACCATGTCCAAGGCAGGACTCGAACTTATGACCGTAGCGGTCGCGCGGTTCCAGACTGAAGCGCCTAGAACCCCTCGGCCACAACGGCCGGTCTGAAAACCTTCATTGTATGACTCGACGGCGAGTGTTCATCAGACACAATGGTATCGCCAGGTGTGCCCCAAGAAAATGTGATAGGATCCCTGTTGTCTATATACATAAATGATTTGGCGGACAGGGCCGACAGCAATCTGCGGTTGTTTGCCCATGATGCCGTGGTGTACGGTAAGGTGCTGAAATTGACTGACTGTAGGAAGATACAAGACCACTAAGACAAAATTTCCAGTTGGTGTAATGAATGGCAGCTAGCCCCAAGCGTCGAAAAATGTAAGTTAATGTGAATGAGTAGGGATATAAGAACTGTAATGTTCATATACAGAATTACTAGTGTCTTTCTTGATACAGTCAAGTCCTTTAAATACCCGGGGGTAGCGTTGCAAATTGCTATGATATGGAACGTGCATGTGGGAACTGTGATAGGGAACCGAAATGATCGACTTCGATTTATTGGAAGAACTTTAGGAAAGAGTGGTTCACCTGTAAAGGAGACCGCGTATAGGACGCTGGAGCGACCTGTTCTTGAGTACTGTTCGAGTGTTTTGGGATCCGCACAAACTCGGATTAAAGGAAGACATCGAAGTAATTCGGAGGCGGGCTGCTAGCTTTGTTACCGGTAGGTTCGAACAACGCTTAAGTGTTACGGATATGCTTCGGGAACTCAAATGGGAATCCCTGGAGAGAAGGCGACGTTCTTTTTGAGAAACTCTATTGAGAAAATTTAGAGAACCGGCATTTGACGTCGTCTGTCAAACGATTCAGCTGCTTCCAACATACATTGCGCGTGAGAACTACGAAGATAAGATACGAGAAATTATGGTTCATACGGAGGCATACAGACAGTCGTTTTTCCCTCGCTCTATTTGCAAGTGGAACGGGAAAGGAGATGACTAGTAATGGTACAGGGTGCTCTCCGCCACGCACCGTACTGTGGCTTGCGTAGTATCTATGTAGATGTAGATGTTCCGGAAACCTTTCTCATTTGCTTCATGGTAGGGAAACAGAAACACACATCCAATGATGGCATTCTTCGTGGAAAAAGTCAAAGTAACGCTCGTGAGCTATGCCAGAAACTTTTATATTAATACACTGGGTCTGAGATTTGATCCGGGCCCCCTGTTAAACAGTTGTTTCACCGACACCCACACAATCACGTCGCACAGCGGGATTGCGTGTGTCGTGCGAGTGCGTGGGCTTCTGCACTCCCTATTCTGCACACTGTTTATCTAGCCGAAGAAAGGGGAGGACGGTTCTTACGGTCGTCGTTCCACTGACACTGACACGAAAGATGAGATAAATTCACTTAGAAGTTCATACTACAGTTTCTCCTTCCGAAAACATCCAACAAACGAAGACCAGCAGAGGATCGACACGTGGGGCACAGTTTGGCAGCTGCCTCACAACATAAGGAAATGGACCGTACTGTGCATCAGCAGGTGGAAATACCTGTTATTGACTTCATGGTTGAAGAACAATAGCACGAAATACCATTTCATCAAATATCAGGAAATATGCGCACGGATACCAGTGATCATATTAGCTGACAATAATTCAATCTACAATGAAAGTGAGGAACAACTGCGCGACCTGTTGAACGGAATCAGTTAATGAGTTCATGCCGTCGACTAAGAGTAAACCAATGAAAGACGAATTTGATGAGGGGTAGCAGAAATGACATTAGCGATAAATTGGGGGTCACGATGCAGACGAAGTGAAGGATTTCTGCTATTTTTTGGAGTAAATTTGGCTGATGAAACACGGACATAAAAAACATACTAGCACAGACCAAATGGGAATTCCTGCTAGTATCAAACATACTGTTAGTTTTAGCTATGCACCCCTTGCAGCTAGTTACAAGAGGTACTACATGCCAGTCGTCGGCCTGAAATCTACCTGCTACAACTGGAAGTTGCTTCCTCTAGCTGCTTCACAACTAGCAGCGCCTAGGCCAGATGCCGCATGGAGCTGAACTGGTGCATTCCATCTGGGTGCGCCACCTGCTGGCTGACTTCTGTTGACTACAGAAAGCCTAGTTGGAGGTCTATAGGTACCACTTAGGCCTGATTAGCCGCCGAACTGTTGACTACCTTGTGTGGGCACACTCACCCGCTGCTGGCTTGCTTTGTGCAGATACACTCTGCCACTGCAGTCCTGCTGCCTTCATTGAGACTCAGGTGTCTGCTGCAATGAGCCAGCCAGCATGAGCGATTTCTGCAGAGGCCTGCTACCAGCGCCTGGGCACTAACACAGCACTTCTTCGCTTTCCAGAGTGCTGACGGCTTCACTCCGCCTACCCTGCCCCCGCCCCCCCCCCCCACCCCCAACCCCGGCGGCCTGCTGGGCGTGGTGCTAGCCATGTCTCTGAAGGCCGCATGCTGAGCTCGGCACCTTCCCCACACTCCAAGGACAGTGTCCAACCCAGGATGCTCACTGCACCTAATGGCCTTAATAAACTAATATCTCTTCTATGATTTATCACCATGCGCCCACCTGGTCCCACGAACCTGCCATCCTACTAATCAATTCACACCATCACCGCTACCTTATGGTGGCACCTGACTTCACCAGCTACCTTACACTCTGCTACAACTGGGCAAGTGAATTTGGTACAACATTGACAACTGCAATCAAAATGTGAGTGAGTGCAGTAATTGTTTCCTTGTTTTCTGCATTGGCGACTCAGTTTGCCTCCTCCAGATTTCGAACTCCAGGTTGTGAGTGACTCTGACAACGAATTGATGATGTGTAAAGTGAATTTTGGAAACAACGTATGTTAATTTTTCCCCAAGTTAGTATGGCCAATGTAATGTATTGTGAGTAAGGCTCAATTATCGTTTGTAGATTGTTTGGAATGTATAGAGTGTCAACCATTCGCAACCACTCAGGCAGATACATAGAATTGAAGCAAGATCTGTTGCCTTGGTGTTACATTTAAGTATGCTTCCCAAGATCCAGTTGTGTTTTTGTGTATCAAGCTACTGTCAAAAAGACCATGCAGGAAGCGGTGCAATTCTTACTAAAAGAAATAGCTCATTTGAGAGCAAATAATGCAGACCTCCATTTGAAGTTAAATGTGGTAAATAAGGACAGAGCCTCATCGAGTTTAATTGCTCCTGCCCTATGTTCAACTACCGTTCGCCTAGTTCATCCTGTGGAGAGTTCTATAGTTAGTGTACGGAAAAATAAGGAAACAAGGATGGTTAAATGTGCAAGCAGACTGCCGATGTATGAAATTCAAGCGTATAGATAAGAACAAATTAATTGTTAATACTTGTGCAAGAGAAGACAGCCAAATGAAAGAACTTAACGTAGGGGTCAAGGGATTCAGAACTCAGTAAGATCATGGCAGTTAAAGAAAATAATGTAGGCTTAGAAGCTCTAATACATTGTGTGAATTGACAGTCTGAATCAACTGTAGTGCCAGACAAAGTAAATGTGTGTTGCACTGAGATGAATGAGTGTTTGAATAGCGATATGGATGATATTTATTTACATAAAGTGGTATTTGCCCTACGGAACTGTATGGGTGTTGTATGTAGGCAGTTTAGCCTGTGACATCTGTATTCCTGGATGCAGATGTACAGAGGAGTACATGTCACAATTATTCTCGGATTATGTAGAGTGTAGCTGCAGATGACATTTATGTTGTAGATAGTGCAAACAATGCACTGGAGGCTATTGATGATATTAATTAAACTTATGGTATGAATTATTTTGTACAGACACATTTAGTCGTAAACGGTGCACCAGATTCGTTGCCGCCAATAGCAGTGGCATCCCCTTAAATGGTGGAAAGGGTTTAAGAGAAAGACTGATGCTACAGTTGACGCTGAACAGCGCATGGTAAATCTCGGGGTACCATATGGGGAGACTGTTGCTGGCGAGGCGCTGCTGTCGTCTCTCACGAACGTCAGACCCCTGTCAGTACGTAAACGTTTCAGCCTCAGGTACAATCTTGGTTTTGACTTCTGTCTGTGCAGCCAATATCTAGGAGACCTCGGGTCGGATAGTGGGGCACAAAGGGATTGTGCTGTTTTCTGAACTCGAGAGTGCTGCATCCTATTGTAGTGACATGTAGCCATGTCTCTGAATGGAAGTGAAGGAGCGGTAGCCATTTTGATTTGGTTTTGACTGCGATTTGTTAGAGAAAGATAGTCCTTCATGTTTCCAGTTGTGTTTTTATAACTTTTAGTGAATTTCAACGCACGATAAGCCGTTAATTGCTAATTTTACACCCGTAAATATAATGTAACCTTAAAGTGCGTGCCATTCGCCATTCGTTAGTTACATATTACGTATAAATACGTCAGTTACTATACTCCCTAAATGTTGATAACCTGAAATGAGCTCTTGGGCTGAATGGGACGGCGCAGAATGAGTAGTGTCTCATTCTGTCCAATCATTTTTTGATGCAAGTAGATTTCAAACCATATATTTCTTTCTTTTCCCTTGCTTTTCCGGATGGTGTGAACTTATATTACAAACACTGACAGAAAGCTATAGGATATTAAATCAATAGGAATGACATTTTCAGACTTTTATCTTCTGAAATGGTTGTTTTAAAAGAGATTAACGAACCCAAATCAATGTTCGAAAGATACTTTCGTTAAGCTGAGAATAATCCCAACTCCAGAGTTGACAAATCTGATGGAAATTTAAAAATTTGTTCACTGCAGAACAAGAGGACGAGCTGATATCACGACCGTAGTCAGTGGAAAGAATCTTTTTAGTCCAACAATGAAATACCTCATTGTCAGATCATTAGCCTACCAACTAACGGAAAGAAATAGCTTACCACACAGATTTGACAGAGAAACTTGTCTACTTGGGCAGGACTGGGTTGTTGGATTTATTACTAGGCATCTTAGGTTGTCTATGCACAAGCCTGAAAATACATTTGATGTACGAGTGATAGGATTACACAAAGTAACAGTAACAGTAGCTCGTTATTAAAAGCACTCCGTCTTCAGGCCACAAGTGGCCCATCGGGACCATCCGACCGCCGTGTCATCCTCAGTGGAGGATGCGGATAGGAGGGGCATGTGTTCAGCACACCGCTCTGCCGGTCGTTATGATGGTTTTCTTTGACCGGAGCCGCTACTATTCGGTCGAGTAGCTCCTCAATGGGCATCCCGAGTGCACCCCGAAAAATGGCAACAACGCATCGTGGCCCAGATGGTGCTCATTATTAAGCATTAAAAATAATTGTGTATTTTTGAAAAGATTGCAATATTTTCTTATTCCCAGAAATTTTTAAGGATTCCACATTCCTTAGTATAAACTATTCATTAAATAACTTAATTCCTCAGCTTTAAGACAATATTTCTAATAATTTCAGCGTCAGTTCAATAATTGTACAGAAGAGAATCCTTTATCCCATTCTCCCCTGTGGGTGGAGCAGAACGGGAAATATATAGGCAATTCTTTAAAAGGATGTGAAAAATATGCAACATTCTCTGTTAAGTGATTTTCAAGGGCGATACATTGGGTTACACTATAAGGTGATTTTTTGTAAAGAAGTTACTTTATTTTACAAAACCTATCGAACAATAAGTATCTCATTCCGTCCCGAGTTCCCCTATATGACAGAGAACTGCCCGTCCAATTGAACTCACTGCGCACCGAAGACTGGCTGAATGACTCATCACTAGTAAGTAGTAACTGAGTATACAGACAATGAACAATATAGTTCAAGCTGAATTAGTATAAGGAAAAACCTGACTTGAGCATACATTTATGTAAAATTGTAAGATTTGTTATCAAGATAGTTTCTGAGATACTGGCTGTCTCTTATCTGGTAGAGCACGTCTCCCAAAGAGGAGAAGCATGGTGCGCCACGGCTTCTTTCACTAGGTGGAAGAAATTCCAAGGATGAGTTAGCAGCAAAAGCCGCCATGGACCTATACAAGAAGCCTGAGAGACTGGATACAGATGAAAGCTAGCATGGCGTCCTTTTGCAAGAAACTGCGATGTGACTCTGCCAGAACAGCAAAAATGACTCCTGGGGCTGTAACATCGTTGACACCGCAGAACTCATGCAGAACGGCGACCTGGATTACAACACGTCTAGAACTGGCACCGAGCCACTTCCTCGTTTTACGTGATAAAGACAGATGGTGGATCGAACCACAGTAAATATTTCTAGTGGCAGCGTCTAGGCCAGAGGCTGCAGAAGCTGAACTGTTGCCTTCGAGAAAGTTGACCACCGGCGGCCTGACTTCTGCTGTCCCTCTCTGCATCAGGGGCCGGCGCCTGACACTGGCCGCTGAATGCGCCAACACAAATGCTGCGCGTGACGCAGTAAATAAATTAATGTCTCGTACTTATATGATTTGTCAGCAGACACCCACCTATCCACCTGGCTCTGTGAACGCTCCCACCTGCTAATGAACTGAAGGCATCTTGACACACGGCCACACATCACTTTACCAGATATTATAGACCTTCCACTCACAAAAATGTGACCACCTGTCAAAAAATTAACCACGTTTCACAGTGCTGGCCACTGCGAGGCACGCTGGAAGAGACTCCGTGAGGTTCAGGAAGGTAGCGACAGGGATGTGGAGCCACGACGGCTCCAGTGCCTTGACCAACAATGCTAGGTTTTTCGGTTAAGGACCCATGACACGAACAGCGCGATCGAAGTGGTCCTACAGATTCTAAATTGGGCTTAAATCTGGAAGCTTGGTGGCCACAGGAGTATGATAAACTTGTTCTGACGCTCTTTGAACCACCCACACACACTGCGAGCTGTATGACACGCTGCATTGTCCTGTTGGTAGACGCCATCGTGCTGAGAAAAACCAAACTGCATGTAGGGGTAGACATGGTTCCCAAGGATAGATACATATTTGGGTTGATCCGTTATGCCTTCCCTTCCAAAGGGAATGCCACGAAAATGTTCCCGAGACCATAAAGCTCCGTTCTCCAGCCTGGACCCTTCCGACTGTTGTTGCAGGCTCTTGGCTTTCAGATGTTTCCCGCTGATGGAGCATAAAACGCGATTTATTTGAATTAGCCAACTTTCGCCACTCAGTGGACGACCAGTTGCTGTATTGGCGTGCAGATTCCATCCTTAGTCGCCAATTTTTCCACCCTTGGTCCGAAAGCAAAAGGTCGTGCCCTTTTGGAAGTCAGAGCAACAGCGCATTATGAGAATGACTGCACTGTTTTCAGCGTCTCTCCTACAAGCTTTTTAATTATACCATCAACTGCTAGTGTTGCCACCCGCCGTCCACGAGTCGTTATTGCACGTTGACGTCGAACATACGAACATAGGTGGTGGCCACATCTGATTGGGCCGTGTATGTGAAATGAAACGATCATATACACTACTGGCCATTAAAATTCCTGCGCCACGAAGATGACGTGCTACAGACGTGAAATTTAACCGACAGGAAGAAGATGCTGTGATATGCAAATGGTTAGCTTTTCAGAGCATTCACACAAGGTTGGCGCCGGTGGCGACACCTATAACGTGCTGACATGAGCAAAGTTTCCAACCGATTTCGCATACACAAACAGCAATTGACCGGCGTTGCCTGGTGAAACGTTGTTGTGATGCCTCGTGTAAGGAGGAGAAATGCGTACCATCACGTTTCCGACTTTGATAAAGGTCGGATTGTAGCTTATCGCGATTGCCGTTTATCGTATCGCTACATTGCTGCTCGCGTTGGTCGAGGTCCAATGACTGTTAGCAGAATATGGAATCGGTGGGTTCATGAGGGTAATACGGAACGCCGTGCTGGATTCCAACGGCCTCGTATCACTAGCAGTCGAAATGACTGGCATCTTATCCGCATGATTGTAACGGATCGTGCAGCCACGTCTCGATCCCTGAGTCAACAGATGGGGACGTTTGCAAGACAACAACCATCTGCACGAACAGTTCGACGACGTTTGCAGCAGCATGCACTATCAGCTCGGAGACCGTGGCTGCGGTTACCCTTGACGCTGCATCACAGACAGGAGCGCCTGCGATGGTGTATTCAACGACGAACCTGGGTGTACGAATGGCAAAACGTCATTTTTTCGGATGAATCCAGGTTCTGTTTACAGCATCATGATGGTCGCATCCGTGTTTGGCGACATCGCGGTGAACGCACATTGGAAGCGTGTATTCGTCATCGCCATACTGGCGTATGACCCGGCGTGATGGTATAGGGTGCCATTGGTTACACGTCTCGGTCACTTTTTGTTCGCATTGACGGCACTCTGAACAGTGGACGTTACATTTCAGATGTGTTACGACCCGTTGCTCTACCCTGCATTCGATCCCTGCGAAACCTTACATTTCAGCAGGATAATGCACGACCGCATATTGCAGGTCCTGTAAGGCCTTTCTGGATACAGAAAATGTTCGAATGGTGTCCTGGGCAGCACATTCACCAGATCTCTCACCAATTGAAAACGTCTGGTCAATTGTGGCCGAGCAACTGGCTCGTCACAAAACGCCAGTCCCTACTCTTGATGAACTGTGGTATCGTGTTGAAGCTGCATGGGCAGTTATGCCTGTACACGACATCCAAGCTCTGTTTGACTCAATGCCCAGGCGTATCAAGGCCGTTATTACGTTCTGGGTACTGATTTCTCAGGATCTATGCACCCAAATTGCGTGAAAATGTAATCACATGTCAGTTCTAGTATAATATATTTGCCCAATGAATACCCGTTAATCATCTGCATTTCTTCTTGTGTAGCAAGTTTAATGGACAGTAGTGTAGCATTCTAGGACAAGACACCCGACCTGGAGTTGTCCGGCCGCCTAGTGCAAGTGTTTTTACTTGGCGCCATTTCGGTGACTTGTGCGTTTATGATGATGAAATGATTATAAGGGCAACACAGCACTCACTACCAGAGCGGATGGTCTCCTAGGGGCCAGGAATCTCAGCCAGGTCCGCCACTTCGCCGATCGCTCAGCTACTTTTTTCTGTACTCTAATTGAACGATAAAAAAACTAAAAATAGCCATAATCAAATTCGAACGAGCGATCACTCAGCTGCCATACTCCAATGTTACCAAGTTTTTTTGTTTTGTTTTCAACAATTCCACAAAAAACAAAATATGTATACGGCATTATTTTTTATTATTGTTACTTCTTAGGGAACACGGCGGCAGTCAGATGTTATACAAGATTTTATCTAATATAGAGTTAAATTACATGTTGCGATTCATTTGGTTTGTCGCCAGAAATTAATCTCAATTAAGATAAGCTTAAAACGAATCTAAATTTCCCTTTTACAGAAATGAATGAAACAGTAAGTACATTAATACATTTAGTAAAGAAACTGTTCGTGCTAACAGCTATTCTAGATCTTGAGTCCTCGTCGCCAAATATGGGTTCCTGCCCACTCGTCTCGTATAGCATGCCTAAAGGATGCTGTGTTCTCGGAATTCTGTACAACAATTCACACAAATAACACCAGTAGATTTATTTCGATAAAGCAGATGAACAATTCTTAACTTTGTATTTAGAACAAGTGTCGCAAGCGATCGGTCACATGCAGCAGTAATTGAGCCGTGCGTGGCTCATGTTCGTGCCATCTATTATGTAACATCTTGTTTTACCGTACGGCCGCCTCGTCATTTTAAATTTCAATTACTGGTGTCACTGAATTACTGTCTTGCCTGCCCATGAGTGGCAGCAGCAGCGCGTATCGATATTTGCCCTGCCGTATTGTCTTTTCTGGACGGGTATTACTTCCCGATCGTGGTGTGTCGTGGAGAGAGATCGGACCTGGAGCGATTGGAGTAGGAACGCGGCAGAAGTGCAGTCGGGACGCAACAGCAGTCGGGGACGGAGCGCTAGGGAGGCACGGACAGCCAGTACTCGCCGACCGCTCTCGACACAGGGTGAAGTGTCCGACGGACGGAGATGGCAGCGGGATCAACCGCTGGTCAGTCGTTCAGTTGGTCGCCTCTTTGGGCGACGTATGTTTGGTCTTTTGACCGTTTCTGGGCCTCGTCTTGCTGGATGTGGCTCGGTTCGTTCTTGTGCGGAGACGTCGTGGCCAATGGGCAAGTGATACCTCTGCATGATCGGATCCGAGCCAGGGTACCCGGAAGGCAGTGTCTCCCAGTTCCCGACGGACAGCGGACGCACATGGTTTGAGTGCCAACGACCTTGGTTGGTTGTTGGTCGGTCGTCTGGTCATAAGACGTGTGTTTCGCCACGGACCGTCCTTCCGGTTTGTGTGTGTCTCCGTCGGCGATTAGCTCCAGTTGTTCATCAGTGATTCGTTTCACGAGTGTTCGAGTTTCTTGTGGCAGTGTTTCGTGGAACACTGTGTACTCTGTCTCAGTTCTACTGAGCAATGCTTTAAATGCTGTAATGCTCTCTGCGTACTGCAGTAGCTAGTAGGTCGGCTGCGACCGAGCTGTCCGCCACGGCGTGTCGTTCCACAGCCGTTGCGATGTTCGTGTATGTCAGTGGTTATTGTGCCGTGGCTTATTAACACACCAATATTTGAAGACCAGTGTTACTAGTCTCTTCGCCTCGCTGGCATTTTGGTTGTGGTGACCGAAATCAGGTAGGTGATTGATTCGTCGGCTATCTGTCGGTTGGGTTGCCTTCCGATTACGAGACTGTTGGTCAGGCTGCCCGTCTCGCCTAAACGGGCGTTAGTGTTACAATTCCAGGCCGACCCTTGGAACTTGTGACCGCCGTTTCGTGTCTGTTACATACCAACTTCCTTGTTTGAGTTTTAGTTATTTGGTTGATGTGTGGCCTTCAGCCGAGTTTTTATATATCCTGAATTAATGTTCCTCTCTTGCCTTTTAGGCATAAGATTGTTATTCCTTATATGGGGCTTTTAGCCGAATTTTACATCAAATCTTTAAGACCTCAAGCCGTTAAATTATTGTGTTGATGTGTGGCCTTCAGCCGAGTTTTAATATCTCTTAAATTGATGTTCTTGTCTTGCCCTTAAGGCATAAGATTGTGATGCTTTTGTATGGGCCTTCAGCCGCATTTTGCATTCATTGCTTTAAGATAAAGCCTTCTGCCTTTTGATTGAAAATCTTCTTATTGCTTAATCTGCGGCCTCCAGTCGAGTTCTGTTTAAATTAAAGTGCTAAGGCCTTCAGCCTATTTAGATTAAAGATTTAGAAAATGTTTTGGGTCAAACCTCCAGAAGAACCTTGTATTTTAATTTTTTGCTTAGGCCTTGCTTCTTGCATTTTGAGTGTCGCCTTCAGCCGATCTAAAGTTAGTTAAAGGAGGTCGATTAAGGTTTTGAGTGTTTTGCATTCTTGTGTAATATGGTGTGTGGACAAATAAAGTTTTTCTGTTGAGTGCAACTGACAGCAACCTATTCTGACCCCTTTCCACAACCTAACCCGCTCTGTCCTGGTAGCCCAGGCTTTTCAGTAATGTTCTTCGCTATAGACAAAGTTCAGACAAGGAATGGATATGGATCACTAATAACTCGTATCGTAGCACTCTCTGCTAGGCCGTGCTAATACTGTCCACTGACGTCCGGTCGAGGCTGGCAGGAGCGGCGCTTATCTACATCTACATCTACATCTATACTCCGCGAGCCACCTTACGGTGTGTGGCGGAGGGTACTTATTGTACCACTATCTGATCCCCCCTTCCCTGTTCCATTCACGAATTGTGCGTGGGAAGAACGACTGCTTGTAAGTCTCCGTATTTGCTCTAATTTCTCGGATCTTTTCGTTGTGATCATTACGCGAGATATATGTGGGCGGTAGTAATATGTTGCCCATCTCTTCCCGGAATGTGCTCTCTCGTAATTTCGATAATAAACCTCTCCGTATTGCGTAACGCCTTTCTTGAAGTGTCCGCCACTGGAGCTTGTTCAGCATCTCCGTAACGCTCTCGCGCTGACTAAATGTCCCCATGACGAATCGCGCTGCTTTTCGCTGGATCATGTCTATCTCTTCTATTAATCCAACCTGGTAAGGGTCCCATACTGATGAGCAATACTCAAGAATCGGACGAACAAGCGTTTTGTAAGCTACTTCTTTCGTCGATGAGTCACATTTTCTTAGAATTCTTCCTATGAATCTCAACCTGGCGCCTGCTTTTCCCACTATTTGTTTTATGTGATCATTCCACTTCAGATCGCTCCGGATAGTAACTCCTAAGTATTTTACGGTCGTTACCGCTTCCAATGATTTACCACCTATGGCATAATCGTACTGGAATGGATTTCTGCCCCTATGTATGCGCATTATATTACATTTATCTACGTTTAGGGAAAGCTGCCAGCTGTCGCACCATTCATTAATCCTCTGCAGGTCTTCCTGGAGTACGTACGAGTCTTCTGATGTTGCTACTTTCTTGTAGACAACCGTGTCATCTGCAAATAGCCTCACGGAGCTACCGATGTTGTCAACTAAGTCATTTATGTATATTGTAAACAATAAAGGTCCTATCACGCTTCCTTGCGGTACTCCCGAAATTACCTCTACATCTGCAGATTTTGAACCGTTAAGAATGACATGTTGTGTTCTTTCTTCTAGGAAATCCTGAATCCAATCACAAACCTGGTCCGATATTCCGTAAGCACGTATTTTTTTCACTAAACATAAGTGCGGAACCGTATCAAATGCCTTCCTGAAGTCCAGGAATACGGCATCAATCTGCTCGCCAGTGTCTACGGCACTGTGAATTTCTTGGGCAAATAGGGCGAGCTGGGTTTCACATGATCTCTGTTATATTCACTTCCTGCAGATGTCGCTCCTCTCGTGGCGCGGCTACAGGCTGACGTCGCCTCACCGCCTTCTCTGATCTTCGTCCCCTTCGTTCTGGCGCTTGTGGTTACGCCAGACCACTAGAATGAAATAGTGAGTAGTTTATAAGAGGTTGAACAGTGAACCTAATCTTCAATTATTTCAGTTAGCACAGTTTACTAAAATATGTGGAGGGTCATGTTCGACAAGCCAGGTTTCACACTTGAGAAATGGTATTACTTCAGTAAATGTCTCGTCTTACCAGTAATCACGTGACTTGCTCTTAATCAGTTAAGTATCAGTTTCTTTCCTCGAAAGACCAGAGTAGAGAAACCAAAAACGACATTGGAATGGTTTTATGAAACCTTGAGACGATGACAAGTGGAGATATATCCACGGCAGCTGAATTATTGTTCTAGTATATCTATTGCGTTCTGTTGTCCCACTTGTCTGTATAATAATTACTGCTTTAGTTCAAATTAATTTTGAGGATCTTCAGATCCGCTCAAAAAAAAAAATAAAAAAAAAAAATAAAAAACACTCACAGGCTGTTTGATCTTACGTAACTAATCAGAAACACAGATATAATAGATACAGTGGTGTCTAAGATACCCAATGCAGTTGCAGAGCAAGTCGTCAGTCTTATGTGCTGTGCGGAGGCTCAACTTTTCACTAATATCACAAAGTACAAAGTCGGGAACGATAAAGGGGTATGGGCAAGCTTGTTAGGAGGTGTCGCCCCTATGTGTGGTACATCAAGTTGATAAAGTCAGTAGCCGGCCGCGGTGGTCTCTCGGTTCTAGGCGTTCAGTCCGGAACCGCGCGACTGCTACGGTCGCAGTTTCGAATCCTGCCTCGGGCATGGATGTGTGTGATGGCCTTAGGTTGGTTAGGTTTAAGTAGTTCTAAGTTCTAGGGGACTGATGACCACAGATGTTAAGTCCCATAGTGCTCAGAGCCATTTGAACCATTTGATAAAGTCAGTATGTTGAAACAAAACAAGCACAAAGATATTATAAAATTATGGGAAAGTTATTTCACTCTGCCCATGTTATTTAATATAATGTCGATCTACTGAATTTTCCTGTGTAGTCGATATTCTTATGTCGTAGTCTTACTTTGATGGAAGCTTGTGCGTGAAATGCTATTCTGGGAAACACCTTACTATTTTTTGTGGTATGTTTCCTCTATGTGGAAGCATTATATATTCTTGGCGCTTATGGTTTAGTTTGCAGAAATTTGTTGCCTTTTACTTTTAATTATTTTATGTACTTTGCTTACGTCACTCATTTTAAAGCCATTTGACGCTGCCACTTGCCTAAGGATGCCTAATTCGCACTGCTTTTCGACTGTTGTTGTTGTTGTTGTGGTGGTCTTCAGTGCTGAGACTGATTTCATGCAGCTCTCCATGCTACTCTATCCTGCGCAAGCTTCTTCATCTCTCAGTACTTACTGCAACCTACATCCTTCTGAATCTGCTTAGTGTATTCATCTCTTGGTCTCCCTCTACGATTTTTACTCTCCACGCTGCCCTCCAATGCTAAATTTGTGATCCCCTGATGCCTCAGAACACGTCCTACCAACCGGTCCCTATTTCGTGTCAAGTTGTGCCACAAACTCCTCTTCTCCCAAATTCTATTCAATACCTCCTGATTAGTTTTGTGATCTACCCATCTAATCTTCAGCATTCTTCTGTAGCACCACATTTCGAAAGCTTCTATTCTCTTCTTGTCCAAACTATTTATCGTCCACGTTTCACTTACATACATGGCTACACTCCATACAAATACTTTCAGAAACGACTTCCTGACACTTAAATCTATACTCGATGTTAACAAATTTCTCTTGTTCTGATCACTATGGGACTTAACACCTGCGGTCATCAGTCCCCTAGAACTTAGAACTACTTAAACCTAATTACCCTAAGGACATAACACACATCCATTCCCGAGGCAGGATTCGAACCTGCGACCCTAGCGGTCGCGCGGTTCCAGACTGAAGCGCCTAGAACCGCTCGGCCACACCGGCCGGCAAAACATGCTGTAACATACAATAAATAAAGTAGTATGAAAGTGTCCATAGAAAATAATATTTCAAGAAACGAATAGTAAAAATGTGATAATGTGCCACTGTGTTTGTATAACCATGCTATTTTCTGCATGTTTTAGATTAAAAAATAAAAAAATTAAAAAAAACAGTGATGATCGTGATATTTTTCGCCGAAACTAGTTTGGCAAAATAAAGAAATAAACGAATAACAAGGTGTTTTGCATCAAGGCGGACTCAGTTTCTGATATTGTTGTTTTTCTATGCGAACACAGCCCAAATGGAAGAGTTCCAAGATAAAATTATTATGGCTCGACTTTTTCTTCGCCTTCATGACTACGTGATTTCTATAGCCGGGGAATCGAATATTTACCCCAGCGTTGGCAGACTGGTGCAAACAGTAAAGGAGGATATACTACTGACGACTAAAGTCTCTGTTATGTGTATCTGTTGTGTTTATTAAACTTATGGTTCAAATGGTTCAAATGGCTCTGAGCACTATGGGACTTAACATCTATGGTCATCAGTCCCCTAGAACTTAGAACTACTTAAACCTAACTAACCTAAGGACATCACACAACACCCAGCCATCACGAGGCAGAGAAATATTAAACTTATGAAAAAACGCTACAAACTTACGCGTCAATTTAATTTGTAACACGTAATTTTTTTGGCACAGATTAATAGCAAACATTAAAATGTTTATTTACATACACTCTAAAAACATTCGAATACTATGTCGACTTCGTTATGAAAAGAAATTTAGTAAGGTCCTAGAAAGACTGTATGATGAGCATATGTACGATAATGACAAACCACTTCCTAGCGGATTGAATAAAAGACATGGAATCGCTTGAATACAGTGACTGCCTCGTCGAGGGTGCGGTCTTACAGTGGAGGCGAGGTGACTGCAGACGTGTAGGTGGAGGTCGCCAGAATTCCGACTGCTATTCATCTAGCTGCAGATGTGGCCTTCGCCTCTCTCCATTTCAAAGTCCCTGCATGTGAAGTCTGAAGCTGAGTGTTCCAAAGTGTACTACACCAAAACGTGAAGCGGTGTCCAGTGCTGACCGCATTCTCAACGTCTCCTCTGCGCGATATTTCGCGCTAAAAACTTTGCTCGCAAATGAAAAGATTTTTACTTGAAACTTCCGAGCCATTAGGCCGTGGTCGATGTATAAAAACTTCTCCTAACGTTTCCTCTCCGATTGCGGGAGACATATTCAGAGGTAAAATGGCTAACTGCAACCAGAACTCTTTTTTTTTTCTTTATTGTGATTTTAAACACCTTATACAAAGGCGGGCTGTCAGCAGCACAATACGCCGCTCTTCAGCCTGTAGTTTGACAACAAGTAGTACATAAAGGTGGCACAGAGTAGACAGTAAAAACGGTGGGCAAAAAATGTAGACACTAAAAATCGAAAAAACATGGAGCCGTTCACGCTGGACGAGAAACATCACTAACCCTGGGCGACACGGTGCACAGAACATGGATGATGGCGACGGCACGTGAACGGTGGTGGCGTGACGGCGAACAACACTACACACAAACGAAGGCACACACACGAAACACTGACGGCGATGATCTCCGGCGCGCGAATGTTCACTGAACGTGTACGAGTCCGGGGACCTGCCAAGAGAGGAGGTGGAGGAGGAGGAAGGGGAAGGGGAATGGGAGAGGGGAGAGCAGAGATGCCATGGGCAAAGGAGAGAGGGGGAGGGAGGAAGGGGGAGGGGCAGCCCGGGGGAGGGGGGAGGAGGGAGGGGGGAAAGGAAAGAGAAGGGAAGGGAAGGGAGGGAGGGAGGGTGCCTAAAGGAAAGGACACAGGAGGCGGGGGGGGGAGGATCAAAGTTGATAGGAGGGGTAGATGCAGGGGAGGAGGACATCATCAGGGAGGGGGAGCTGGCGGAAGCCACCTTGGGAGAGGGTAAGGAGGGTTGAGAGATGGAGACCGGGTGGGACGTGGGAATACAGGTGCGGCAGCGGGCGGGGGTGGGAGAGGATCGGGGAGACGAGCGGGTGAGGGGGTCGAGTTTACGGGAGGTGTACAGGAGGAGGTGGGGGAAGGGGATGAGATCATACAGGATCCGCGTGGGGGAGGGGAGACGGATGCGATAGGCGAGGCGGAGAGCATGGCGTTCAAGGATTTGGAGGGATTTATAAAAGGGAGGGGGGCCGGAGATCCAAGCCAGATGGGCATAACAAAGGAAACCAGAACTCGAGGGAGCACCTATTATATAGGCAGTATACAGTAGAGGGCACCACAGTCTATCACGTGACGAGATTGTCGCTGGTATTGCCAACATTCTCGATTGAAAGTAATCGATCGTCATTCTTAAGTTGCAATGTTGACATCCAAATTTTGTCTAATTTAACACCTTCGTCTTTCCTGTATAGTAATGAGTTTGTTAACGACAAAAGCAAAGTTCATAGTGGACGTTCTTGAGGAAGGTTGAGCGGAAAATTTCTGCACTCATGAGTGCGTTCTCGAAAAAAATTATTTAGCTACAAACACGTAACACAGAAATTAGTTGGCAGTAAGTAGCACCTTTTCAGTTTGTCCCTTCTATCTCCATTTCTTCCTAAGGGCCGAATAACACGAAAATTATTTATCTCGCTAAGTATATCTCAGTTTTTCACTGTTTAAACAATTTTCATTAAAAACTTTTATCTGTTTACTTTCACATTTATCCTTAGTGTAGGCTTTTCTCTTTTTCCAGGCACTGTATAATGTAAATACCTTCTTTCTTTAACGTATTTCGTTTCTCTTGTGAGAGAACAATAGCGGGAAAAAATCCAGGACTAAATCTATGCAATGAGTCACGAAAACAAAGCTATCAACAAAATAGCGATTAAGAAGGGACAAGAGGAGAAAACCCATTACCATACTACGAGTGAGCTCGGAGAGAATAGGTTAACTTCTGATGTTAGCCGTCTTCTGTTCCTGCACATACGCAGTCCAGAGCATATTAAAGATCATGGTAGTTCACAGTCACCAGGACTGTCACCTGATCATTGATGCCAGCATCAAACTTGCGAAGTGTTCGGCAACTGATTTATCGGCAACCGTATGACGCGCATCCAAAGCGAATAGTCGGTTAGGACAAGAAAGGTGCTAGTGTGAAATGGTCGCTAAGGCTGCGGCCAGTGTGTCACCGACAACAGTGGATTCCTCCGACGACCGACATCGGCCGTGGAAGATCGTTCTTTCCAAGTTATTACGCCACTATGCGAGCGGTCCCAATGCAACCGATCTCATCTCCCAAACGTACAGACTAAGGACAACAATCAGTAACATTGAATCAGTTTATTTCCATTGGTTGAATACGAAGAAGTTTCAGACACGAAATGTGACTGTGAAGAACTTGTAAGTTCAGGAAAGAAGGAGTCTGAGGATGAAAAGCATCATAACCAGGATACAGCTCAGAATCTATGGACTGAAATCGCAGTTTTATTGGCAACCACAAACAACAAAAACCTTCATCGGAAATTTCAGGCGTGGTAGTTTGGCATTAGCTGTCTACAAATAATTATCACTACTTACTGACGTTTTTATGCCAGCACAGTGTAATCTTCTCGAAGCAGTGGACTAACGTGGCATCCATCCTGCCCAAAGAGATTAAAAGCTAACCTCCTTGATAGAACAGGTGGTAACCTAACCTAACCTCCTTGATATCACCAAAAACTGACGAAAGATGCACTGTGTACAAGCCATCGGCCGATGTTACCTGCTGGCTTATGGTGACGGCGTCTGGCAAGTTGACAGTGACACTGCGAACGTGGCTTAACAGATCTGTCACTTTCTACATCTACATCTTCATTTATACTCCGCAAGCCACCCAACAGTGTGTGGCGGAGGCCACTGTCATTACCTCTCTATCCTGTTCCAGTCGCGTATGGTTCGCGGGAAGAACGACTGCCGGAAAGCCTCTGTGAGCGCTCGAATCTCTCTAATTTTACGTTATAAGGAAGCAATATATTCGATACCCCATCCAGAAACGCACCCTCTCGAAACCTGGACAGCAAGCTACACCGCGATGAAGAGCGCCTCTCTTGCAGAGTC
Source organism: Schistocerca nitens (assembly GCF_023898315.1). NCBI lineage: Eukaryota > Metazoa > Arthropoda > Insecta > Orthoptera > Acrididae > Schistocerca > Schistocerca nitens. The sequence goes on from NC_064621.1 coordinate 261,400,634, forward strand.
TGCCACTTGAGTTTGATAAACATCTCCGTAACGCTATCACGCTTACCAAATAACCCTGTCACGAAACGCGCCGCTCTTCTTTGGATCTTCTCTATCTCCTCTGTCAACCCGACCTGGTGCGGATCCCACACTGATGAGCAATACTCAAGTATAGGTTGAACGAGTGTTTTGCAAGCCACCTCCTTTGTTGATGGACTACATTTTCTAAGGACTCTCCCAATGAATCTCAACCTGGCACCCGCCTTACCAACAATTAATTTTATATGATCATTCCACTTCAGATCGTTCCGTACGCATACTACCAGATATTTTACAGAAGTAACTGTTACCAGTGTTTGTTCCGCTATCATATAATTATACAGTACAAGATTTTTCTTGCTATGTATTCGCAATACATTACATTTGTCTATGTTACCGGTCAGTTGCCACTCCCTGCACCAAGTGCCTATCAGCTGCAGATCTTCCTGTATTTCGCTGCAATTTTCTGATGCTGCAACTTCTCTGTATACTACAGCATCATCCGCGAAAAGCCGCATGGAACTTCCGACACTATCTACTAGATCATTTATATATATTGTGAAAAGCAATGGTCCCACAACACTCCCCTGTGGTACGCCAGAGGTTACTTTAACGTCTGTAGACGTCTCTCCATTGAGAACAACATGCTGTGTTCTGTTTGCTAAAAACTCTTCAATCCAGCCACACAGCTGGTCTGATATTCCGTAGACTCTTACTTTATCAGGCGACAGTGCGGAGCTGTATCTAACGCCTCCCGGAAGACAAGGAAAATGGCATCTACCTGGGAGCCTGCATCTAATATTTTCTGGATCTCATGAACAAATAAAGCGAGTTGGGTCTCACACGATCGCTGTTTCCGGAATCCATGTTGATTCCTACAGAGTAGATTATGGGTTTCCAGAAATGACATGATATGCGAGCAAAAAACATGCTCTATAATTCTACGACAGATCGATGTCAGAGATATAGGCCTATAGTTTTGCGCATCTGCTCGACGATCCTTCTTGAAACTAGGACTACCTGTGCTCTTTTCCTATCATTTGGAACCTTCCAGTCTAGAGACTTGCGGTACACGGCTGTTAGAAGGGGGACAAGTTCTTTCGAGTACTCTGTGTAGAATCGAATTGGTATCCCGTCAGGTCCAGTGGACTTTCCTCTGTTGAGTGATCTCTACTGAGAGTGATTTCTACTGAGAGTGAATCACAGACTCTATAAATGTCCGATACAATGGCTATAGTTGCGGTAATGCCGGCAGTAGGAAACGTGCTGGCGCCCTCTCTAGCAGGGGGAATCCCCGGGTTGGCGGAAGTAAGCGGCATTCAGCGTGGGAGCGGCGCTCGCGCATGCGCAGTGGCAGGTTGTCCGCGTGGCAGAGCCCTGGTGGGCCCGGTCGGCGCTTTGTGTCTGGCCGCACGCCATCCATTACGGGCGCGCGCCCCGTCTTACTTATTTAGCGACAAGCGATGTTAATCGCCGCTCCATTGTCCGATTCTCTCTGCCTTAGTTGCTGCGCTGCCCGAGCAAAGCGGCGCGCGCCTGTTCCGTGTTACATGACCGGACGGAATGTAATCACGTCTGGAGACATTGCATCACGCTCTGTGGCTCCGTTGAGTGGCAACTGTATTTAGCTGCCCCATGCTGTGACAGAAATTTTTCGATCAGTACCTCTAGAGCAGTACCTGGAGTATTCCCTTCCGAATGAACAGACGGGCCAGTAGGCAGAAAATAAATCAGTCATCCAAGATCTCTTCGCCATATCTTTTCCAACCACATAGGCAAGATTTATTCCTTTCGGACGAAATTCAGTCAGGAGCGTAATTCGGTTGTCCTGAAAGCCCCAAGTCAACGATCAATCAATTTGTCAAATTTCGCCTTCCAACAATACCACCACTTGCAAAGTAGGTTAGAAATCAGATTAATAATGTTGCTCACGCAGAATATGTTCGCTTTATCGGGCAACAACAAAGTTATTGTCTGTGGATGGTATCGTGAGAATGAAAATAATGAAGTCACTGTAAAAAAGTCATTAATTTTGGCACTTATCTTGAATGGATTCCCATGTAGATTTCGTCGAAGTCGTTATGGCTCATCTTGTTGATTCTAGGGTATTCCACTTTGCTGCTAGAAGGTCCAGATCTGTATTTTAGCAATATTTGAAGACCTAACAAATGCGTTTTTCAGGAAATTCTTAATGATCAAACAATCCCAGATCAGAACAATGGTGTGGTAGAAATAATTTTTGACTTGGTGTTCACGATCCACATTTTTATTAAACTTCTTATAAATTGACATATACTTCTTCTTAATTGTCGTATCATCAAGAAAACAGTTTTGTATCAATCTTCATATATTTAATTTCCACTTTAACCAAACACAAGACTTGACTGCTCTTTTACAAAGCGAAATAACAACTTAACTTTTGCAAAGTGAAACAAAGACTGCTCTGTGCGCATTCGCGCCAAAACGGTTACAAGTAAGTCAAAGATTATGACAGTCTCACAGAAATGAATACACACAAGAACCTTATCACTATAATATATCGATACATCGGAGTACCTATACATTAATAAAACCAAATGTGAATATTGTCACAAAAATATGTTTGTTACTTCGCAGAAAAGTAGTACGATGTTACTGGTATCGAGAACAGAGGCTGGAGTGCCGTAATGGTCACGTAAATCAAGAACCATTACAAATGGTTCAAATGGCTCTGAGCACTATGGGACTTAACATCTATGGTCATCAGTCCCCTAGAACTTAGAACTAGTTAAACCTAACTAACCTAAGGACAGCACACACATCCATGCCCGAAGCAGGATTCGAACCTGCGACCGTAGCAGTCGCGCGGTTCCGGACTGCGCGCCTAGAACCGCTAGACCACCGCGGCCGGCTTACCCTCTACAGCTCCCTCTAATATCATGGAAGTTATTTCCTGATGTCTTAACAGACACCCTCTCATCCTGTCCCTTCTTCCTTTCAGTGTTTTCCATATCTTCCTTGCCACTTCGAGTCTGCGCAGAATGTCCTCACCTTATTTTCAACATTATTTGTAGCGCCACATCACAAATGCTTCGATTTCTTCTGTTCCGGTTTCCCCGCCGTCCGTGTTTCGCTGCCATACAATTCTGTGCTTCAAACGTATTCTCAAAAATTTCATCCTTAAAGTAAGGCCTATATTTGATTAGTAGTAGACTTCTTTTGTCCAGGAATGCCCTTTTTGCCAGTGGTGGTCTGCTTTTGATGTCCTCCTTGCTCCGTCTGTGATGTTTTTTTTGTTTTTTTTTCTGTCTAGGTAGAAAAATGCCTTAATTTCATCAACTTCGTGACTAATGTTAAGTTTTTATCTGTTATCACTTCTGCTTCTCTGCTTCTCCTCATTACTTTCGTCTTTCTTCGGTTTACCTTCACTTCATATTCTGTTCTTATTAGACTGTTTATTCCATTCTGCAGATCCTGTAATTCTTCTTCAGTTCCACTGAGGATAGCAATGTTCACAGCGAATCTTATCATTGATGTCCTTTCATCTCGAATTTTGATTCTATTCTTGGACCTTTATATTATTTCCATCATAGCTTCTTCGATGTATAGATTCCACAGTAGGGGCGAAAGACTACACCCCTTACACCATTTTCAATCCGAGAACATCGTTTTGGTCTTCCACTCTTATTATTCCATCTTGGTTCTTGTACATTTTTTATATTATCCTCTCTTCCTATAGCTTACCCCTATTTTCCACATAATTTCGAACATCTTACACCATTTGCCATTGTCGAACGCTTTTCCTAGGTCGACAAATCCTATGAAAGTGTCTTGATTTTTCTTTAATGTTGCTTCCATTATCAACCGCAACGTCAGAGTTGCCACTCTGCTGCCTTTACCATTCCTAATGCTAAACCAATCGTCATCTAACACATCCTCAATTTTCTGTTCCATTCTTCTGTATATTATTCATGTCAGCAACTTGAACGCATGAGCTGTTAAGCTGATCGTGCGATGATTATCACACTTGTCAGCTCTTACAGTCTTCGGAATTGTAAGGTTGATATTTTTCCGAAAGCCAGATGGCATATTACCATACTCATAGATTCTATACACCAACGTGAGTAGTCGTTTTGTTGTCACTTCTCCCTATGATTTCAGAAATTCTAAAGGATTGTTGTCTATCCCTTCCGCCTTCTTTGATCTTAAGTCTTCCAAAGCTCCTTTATATCCTGATTCTAATACTGGATCCCCTACCTCTCCTATATCGACTCATCTTTCTTCTTCTGTAACATCAGCACATCAGACATGTCTTTCCCTTATAGTGGCCTTCAGTGTTCTCTTTCCACCTTCCGCTCTCGCCTCTGCATTTAATAGTGGAATTCCAATTGCACTCTTAATGTCACCTCCATTGCATTTAATAGCACCGAAGGTAGTTTTGACTTTTCTGTATGCTGAGTCAGTACTTCCGACCGTAGTTTATTTTTTGATTTCTTGACTTTTTCGTGCAACCGTTTCACCTTTGCTTCGCTGCACTTCCTTTTTTTCCATTCCTAAGCGACTTGTTTTTGTTTTGTTGAGTTCTACTGAACATTTTCGTACTTCCTTCATTCGTCGATCAGCTGAAGTTGTTCTTTTGTAACCTATGATTTCTTCGTATTAACTTCTTTGTACTTATGTTTTCCTTTTCAGCTACTGTGACTGTCCTTTCTTGAGATGCCCATTACTCTTGAACTGAACTGCCTACTGAGATATTCATCATCACAGTATCTATAATGTCAGAGAACTTCAAGCGTATCTCTTTGAAACGTCCCCTTTTTGAACAATTTTACTAGACTGTGCTTAACCTGACGCACAATATTTTTAGCGCAACGCAATCTGACTTTCAAGATTCCCTACAAAAGAATGGCCCTGACTAACATTAAACTATACCTTTCACAAATCACTTACCTCACAAAAATCTTCGCTGCTCAAGCTACTGCAATACAGCGAGCGCCACTACTGCCAGCTAAATAAAAGATACAAACTATGGAAGGCACTAACTACTGATAGGGATAGTTAGCAAATGAAAGATATTAATAGAGAACAAACAATGTATTTACCATGATATCATCATATATATAGCAGTTCATGACAAATTACAAAACTCCGCCATCTCTCTCCCCACATCCACCACTGCTGGCGGCTCACCTCCAACTGCCCAACTCTATGCGCTGTTCACAGCCAGCTGCCTAACACTACAATGGCGAGTATTACAACAATGCAAAGCAGCCACAGACTGCACACCGCACAGCCAGTGATTTTCTATACAGAGGTGGCGTTACCAATAAAAAAACCTAAACAGCCTACTTACATAGCCCCCATGCTCCCCACAAAAAATTTTACAAATTGGTTTGGGCAGTGCCCAATACAGATTTGAAAAAATTTTTCATAATTACAATAACAAAGAAATCAAATGCACACACTTATTGATACAATGTTGGTCAAAAGCTAAAATTTTCTCACAGTCCATAAAGACAGTCCTAATCGTTCATCACAGTAAAATATCAGTTTTTTTCTCAAAGTCTGAGCAGTAAAAGAAAATGCACACGGAAGTAGTGGATTTCCATGCAGTCTTGAAGAAGTAGCGTTGTCCTTCCAACGGAAAGACAGTGCTGACTCTTGACATGCTGACAGGTAATGGGCCACAACAGAGCAAACCCACCACAGAGTCAGTCGAAGTTTTGAAGAGTATTGGTGGGTAGGTCATCACAGAGCAGACCCACTGTAGTCCTGGTAGAGATTACGGTATTGGTGGGCCACCAGAGGCGCAGACCCACTGAAGTCCTTGTAGAAATAATGGTATTGATGGATCATCAAAGATGTAGACCCACTGTAGTCCTTGTAGAGATAATGGTATTGATGGATCATCAAAGATGTAGACCCACTGTAGTCCTTGTAGAGATTACGGTACTGGTGGGCCACCAGAGGTGCAGACCCACTGCAGTCCTTGTAGAGATTGCCAGCAGCCATCTGTTGTGACTGTGCAGGTGCACAATCACCATTGAAGAGTCTTGCGGATAATAGAGCAAGTCCATAACCACCACTTGTGCACTCACAAAGTTTTTGGAATTGTCCCTAGAACCAGAAATGCTGTTATCCAGTCCCTTGCTGAATTATTAACACACGTGCAAACACTATCAGTCCCTACTTCTCACATATTGTCCATATACTATGACCAACAGAAACGTGTGCAGTGAAATGATACTTAATTTGAAGAACTGGTGTCAATTACAATATTATAACATGAGAATACAATTACAAAGGTACAAAATACATTATTAAAGAACATAACAATACAGATAACATTTGTAGTACAGGTTTTACAACAGAACAGAAATAAACATATACATCAATGTTACAGGAATTATGACATAAGTAAATACATAAAATATCAGAATAACTTTTGGAACACCAACTTCACACATAAGCATTAAAACAAAACAGAATAAATAATGTCTAAGCATCTTTACAAGGTAAATAACATTATCAGAAAAAATTCTACAACTCTCATCAGATAAACACATAAAGACAGGAAGAACACAAATGTACAAGAGTACACAAACACATAGCGGAATAACAGAAAGGGAAAGGACAGGGTTTGTTTTACTGCAGTATCTTGTGAACAAAACTTTTTTTGTTCTTGGAGATCTCCCTTCGTTCATCATTATTCCCAAAAAGTCCTATCTATACCTCCTTTCTGTATTCTAACCATATTTCTTTCAAAATAATTACGGATCATTGTACAATACTCATTTTGGCCCAAAACGTTTTCATATACCTTCAATGCATTTCTTTCCATTCATCACAACTAGTTTCTTATATAGTCTACCCCCTCTTAAGCTAACTTAAATCTACTGAGCTCAGATGCTAAACTAAGGGACGAGGCAATGCAGCAGAACAAATCAAGTAACACAAACATCAATGACAAAAATTTCAAGCTGGCAAAGCAAGCTACAGTAAATCTAAATTACCAAGCAATTCAACATTACAACTAATATGAGGCAATGCGCAGCAAACAAGAAAAATAAATCAGTAGTAAAACTGGCTGAACAGCGTAATACAAAGTCAAATTCAGTAACATTATGCCTGGCAAACAGCAGCAACTTATACCTAAACATGACATAGCTCAAGCAGAAAAAATATTACAGTAAAAATGGCCATGTTTAAAACTTACATCACATCTTAACACTAGAGTGATGCATCCCGAGGACTTACACTAGCAGATAAGTTACCAAATCGTAAAGAAATTGTTTATGCAATTCCTGTGAAGGGAAATGTCTTTTTATGCTCCCTCATTTTTTGGAAATATATCACAAAACTATTATTTACTGGATCTGGAGACAGAAAATATTTATATTAGTACATCTATAAAATTTTATTTTAACCAGTGCTGCAGTGCAGCTAGAAACTAGATATTAAACAAAATGAGTAAATAAATACATAAAGCAAGCCATATGGCATTTCTCTCAATTCTCGTAGATAGACACTTGTCCTAATCAGGTGTGCAGATGTAAGAATGTTTCCAAGTTATTATTAGCGTGTCGTATTTACGATGCTTTCTACAAACGAATGTCAATAGCGAGGATAATGGCCTCCCTTTTTTTTTTCTCTACCTGTGCTTCCGGAAAGGCACACCCTAATGGCTTGTTCTCCAGGTGTCTGACACAGCTGTGTGCCCACGATGCACGTGCAGGTGGTCACTTAACTTTCTTACGGAAATATTTACGACAGCAGTTTCCGCTACAGTGACAGTCTTATATAAAAATTTCACAGGTCGAGAATTTACGTTGCAAATGTGTAGAAACAAAATCCTATGAATATAACAGTGTCCAAGAAATTTTCGCCGTCATTGTGATACATTCACGCATTTACACACATTTCATAACTCTTAAAGTACGATTCTTGGTTTCCAACATCCTTTTCCACAATTCAGAGTCCCTAATCACTTTTCATTACTCCTTACCTTATTACACTTATACATATTCGTCGACACATCAATCTTGCGACGACACTTCACTATTTCATCGTAATAAATACATAGCATAATCAAATTCCCCATATAGCATCAAATTGTTCATCATAAACATACCTCAACAGCATAATACCCATCGTCGTCGTAAAAATAACATCATAACACCTCAGTCAAATCTCAAAATCGTCGTAGCTTCCTCCAATAATTTCAAAACCTAAAAAAATTCTCTGCTCATGTCAAAAGTGTCATCTGCCTCAAACGTACTTTAAAATCATGATCCCATACCAAATACATCATTCAAAGCTCTCATAGTATCACAATGGTTCCGAAAAAATATGAACATTTCACAAAGTACAGACAAAATACAACTTCATAAGTGTGAAGGTATCCAACTGTGTAATTGCGTAAACATGTGTCACTGATGTAGTAAAAAAAATGTTTATTTCCCAGTTAAATGATCAGATAGCTGTGTAATTCTGTGTTAGAGAAATATGGTACCGATGTGTAAAGTTGTATAAGCAAATACCATATTAGCTAGGGCTCCTTGTGCTAGCCACACACATAGTACACAAAGTAGGCGTGTACCCCCCTGAGGATTAATGTAATTATACCCTCAGGTGTTACAGATTACAGCAATGGAATGAAATGTATCACAGAAAACTTTCTTTATAATTCAAAAATCTTTAAAAAATAAACGTTTTAAGTATAAAATTAATCACTCAAATACGTGTACTGTAGCGCTAAACTGTGCGTCTTGTTGTAAGATAATCTCTGTGTAAGTGTCGTAGTTATCGTCCTCCGAAAGCTAAGTTCTACAGAAGTCAATGTACTTACCTCATGATAAACAAAAGTGAAATGTTTTGCGTATAGATATCGTAGTTATTACGCTTATTGTTGTGATGAAGAAAGTACTGTACTGTAACGTATTGTTGTGCTACGGAAAAGGCTGCCTCATTGTTGCTATACCACAAAAGTTACTACTAAAACATGTTTTACTTTTCAGAATAATACAGAAAAACTGTGCAGATATAAAACAGATACACCGCAAAAGCAACAAGGTAAATTGTGCCACACATTAGTAGCGTCGTGATATAGTCGTGTAGCTGTCAAATAAACTAACCACTGTGTCACCTGGTATCTCTCAGAAAGCACCATGAATCCATAATGTATTTGCAAGTAAACCAAAATGTTGCATTAAAAAAAGCAGATTATCTTTCAATAAACGGTTTTACATGTGAAATGTGGTGTAAACCTTTACTCTTCATAGTACGCAGACTTTCAACTGAAAAGCAATTGTCATGTTTTATACGTCGGTAAAGAATGCTGGAATTTTTCTCAAGGCTAGCGTCTTATTTTTCTCGGAGCCAGCGGGCGCACGCGGCTGCCTGCTTGTGCGAGTCATTGTCTGTCTCTTTGTTGGCGCGCGTCGTTACTGGGATTAGGAGACCTAACTTCTACAAATTCGCCTTGCCGAGAGGGCCCAGCTCTGTTTGAATCCCGCCAGTTCTGATGCAATTCAGGTCTGTCGTTACGATCATATCGTCTGTCGTCATGTCGGTAGATTCCATAGTTTCTTTCTTGTCGGTCAAGTGGTGGAGAATTTCTCCCTGAATTTTCATTGCACGGTGGACCGTTGCGTCTGAAGTTATTCTGTCTCCCGTGATAATAATAGTTCTGGTTACTATATTGTCTGTTTCTATGATTGTCTCTGTCATATTCATTACTTCGGAAATGCGATCTTTCCCTGTAACTATTACTCAGCCAGTGTTTGTCATATGGGTGGTGTCTGTTTTGGTCACGATTTGCGTTGTAAGAATAGCCTTGTCGTGTCCAGTTATTGTTTCTGTCGTCACGGAATTGTGACGTATGTGACCTGTAGTGATTGTTTTCCTGTTTTCGCATCCGGCGACTGTCTGTGTCAATTTCTAATTCTTGTAGGAGTCCCTGAAAAGCTTCAATGTCGTCTTTGCAACGTCCTGCTAAAATAATATGTCGTAAATGTTCAGGCAATTTTAGTAAGCAAATGCGGACGAGTTCTGAGGGGCTGTATGGGTTTGAAAGATACTGATTCTTATGCAACATGTCTTCAAAATATTTGACAAGACTGGAAAATTCAGATTGTTCAAAGTGTTTCATCATCATGATGCTGTGTTTTACTCGGTCTTGTGTAGCTTGAGACCAATACGCTGAGAGGAAGGCATGATAAAATTCTCCTTCACTGTGACAATCGTGAATGACCGATCGCATTCTTACAGCTGGTTCATTCTCTAAGTAGCCACACATAAATTCTAACCTGTGCTCCAATGACCAGTTGGGAGGAAAACAATGAGAGAATTGATGGAGCCACGCTTGTGGATGAATGTCGTTGGCAGAATTCTTAAACGTTTTGAATTTACGTGTAGTAATAAACAGCTTATAGTCAAAATCATCGTGTCGGCGAGTAGCATATCGGTCATTGTTACGTCGTGTCGGCGGTTCTATCCCAAAATTCGGTGCACCTTGTCAATTTCTTTCATAATTTCCGAAGTGTCCTGTGTTATTATTTTGTGGTTGATCCGTATTTCTATGTCCCTCTTCCCGTATTGGGGCGCGAGTGTCCTCTGAAATACGTAATTCTTGTATTACCTGTGTCAGCTGATCTTGTACTTCGCGGATTTCTCTTTGGTGTTGCGTATTAATTTGATTCAGATTTTGTTTCAGTTTCCTAATTTGTTCGCTCTCTTCTGTGTCATTAAAGACTACCGGTTTTGTGTCGTTCTGATTATCATCTACCTTCGTAGATAAGTTAGTGAACTGATCCGAAAGTTCGGCTACTTTCTCCGATAGTGAACACATTTCCTCAGTGTGTTTTTCTGAACCTAGTTTCAGATTGTCCATTTGTGTTGAAATCGAATCTACTGTGTCCTTCAAGTTTTCCCGAGTTTTTGCAAGTTGCGTAACCGAATCGGTAGATGCAACTGAGTCAAATTTAGCTTGTAAGGTCTAATGATTTTCATGAACAGTAGTTTGCAGTTCTTTTATGGCTGCTTCGTGATTCTGTAGTGCATTTACATGACGCGAAAAAATAGGTTGGAAATGCTCACAAATTTGTGTTTTTACGTCGTTACAGACTTTTTGACATTTCGATTCAATGTGATGTAACTCATTAGTTAAATCCTCACGTGTTTGTTCAAGTGTGGTGTCTAACTTTTTAAGATTTTGTTCCACTGTGTCTAACTTTTGAAGATTTTGTTCCATTATGTCTAACTTTTGGAGCTTTTGTCCCATTTGTTTCTGATTTTGTTCCATTTGTTGCATTAATTGCAATAATAATGTATTAGTGTCTGGAATCTGTTTCTCTACGCTTTTCGGCAGTGCATTTGCACCGGCAACATTCACATTTTGACAAGCAGAAAATGTGTTTTGACTTATTTGAGAAAACGGTGATGACCCAAAACCTGAATCTACAGTATTTGCGAAATTGTGTCCTGTCATTTCGGATTCCTGAGGCGAGCTGTTGCCGACCGACCGATCGATAATGCTTCCCTGCTCACTAATTGTTTCACTGTCTACGCCATTGTTTGCCGCCCGCTCCATTTCCCTATGCACAATTACCAAATTATTACTTTGAACATTAGTTAATTCATTACTCTGCGGCGCTAACACACTGCTTTCGTCTTCACTGTCATTTCTCAGTTTACTTTGGAGCCTAGTATTACGTTTTTCACACGCCATTATTGTCACAGTATTTCACACGACAACACAGAAAAACACAATTTGAAGAGCAAAAATAAGAGAACACATTAACATAACATTGAAAATAATATCTAGTTAATTGCAGCTGCGAAATACTTGGTGCAAATCTACATGCATGCCACAACTGTTTTACTGTACAACAATGAAAGACTGCAACTACAAAGGAGATTTTCTCTACAATTACGCGCTAGCAATAAACAAAAGCTACACTAATTACACAAACTACAAGAAAAAAAAATCAGAAGATTCCAGTGAGGTATCCTCGGCTAAGGGTCGACATATGAAACGTCCCCTTTTAACAATTTTACTAGACTGTGCTTAACCTGACGCACAATATTTTTAGCGCAACGCAATCTGACTTTCAAGATTCCCTACAAAAGAATGGCCCTGACTAACATTAAACTATACCTTTCACAAATCACTTACCTCACAAAAATCTTCGCTGCTCAAGCTACTGCAATACAGCGAGCGCCACTACTGCCAGCTAAATAAAAGATACAAACTATGGAAGGCACTAACTACTGATAGGGATAGTTAGCAAATGAAAGATATTAATAGAGAACAAACAATGTATTTACCATGATATCATCATATATATAGCAGTTCATGACAAATTACAAAACTCCGCCATCTCTCTCCCCACATCCACCACTGCTGGCGGCTCACCTCCAACTGCCCAACTCTATGCGCTGTTCACAGCCAGCTGCCTAACACTACAATGGCGAGTATTACAACAATGCAAAGCAGCCACAGACTGCACACCGCACAGCCAGTGATTTTCTATACAGAGGTGGCGTTACCAATAAAAAAACCTAAACAGCCTACTTACATCTTCTTTCCGTAGTACCTCCGTACGCCACTTCTTTGCCACTTCCTGCGTAGCCTCTTAAACTTCAGTCCACTCTTCATCACTACTTAATTGTGATCTGAGGCTATACCTACTCCCGGATACGCGTCACAATCCAGTATGTGATTTAGGAATCTCTGCCTGACTGTGGTGTAATCCAACTGAAATCTTCACGTACCTCTCAACCTATTCCGAGTATACCTCCTCCTCTTTCGATTCTTGAGCATAATATTCGCTCTTATGAGCTGAAAGTTTTGCAGAACTCAGTCAGCCTTTCTCGTCTCTCATTCGCAATACCAAGACCATATCCTGGCATAACCCTTTCGTCTACTCCCTGTCCTGCAACCGCATTCCAGTTCCCCATCACTATTAGATTTTGATCTCCCTTTACGTACTGTGTTACGCTTTCAATATACTCAAATACTTTATCTCTTCATCTTCAGCTTGCGACGTCGGCATGTATACCAGAACTATCGTTGTCGGTATTAGTTTGCTGTCGATTCTGATGAGGGCAACCCTGTCACTGAACTGTTCACACTAACACACTCTCTGCCATAGCTTCCTATTCGTAACGAATCCTACTCCCAGCTGTTGTTGATTAAGCCGTGGTAAAATTGCTGTTTTGAAGAGCGCGCCGCAGCGCCTAGTGTGAAGCAGTCGCCCCCCCGTTTCTGGCGGTGGCGCCGCTGTGGCAATCGCAGCTTTGGTGTCTCCCTCGGTGGGAAAGGGAAAGGGTAGCCTGCTCATGTGTATTTAAGGGCCGCTATGAGCTCGCCAGTCAGTGAGTCTGGGTCAGTCTCTCGTCCCCAGCTTGCTAGTCTGTCTCTCGTCCGCATTTGTTAGGCTGTAAGAGAACTCAGCGAGTGGTCGCCCGGTCGAGGCTTAGTTCCTGCATCTGAGTCTGCGCGTTAGGCCGCCAGCCTGCTCGAGTTTGCTCAGGCAATGGTCATTGGCGGTTGGATCGATCGGTTGGTCGGTCGCGCACTCAGACACAAGATGACTTGCCCGTTGTGAGCGTCGGCGCATGTGAAGTCTCCACGTGAGTCTAGTGGGCCGCGCCGTATAGCGAGGGGTAGTGGCTTCGCGGTCGACACGAGAGCAACCGGAGTCAACCCACGACATCACTCTGGCCGGTGCGAGCTGCGACGCCGTGAGACGGGAGATCGGCGCGCCTTTCTACGTCCGTTGAAGCGGCTGGCAGCGGACGGTTCGGGAGAGCTATTTGGGGGTGCTGCGCCAGGTCTTCTCGATAAATCGCAGTTTAGTAGAAGTTAAGTGATTGGTGATATGTTGTTTGATTTACTCTTGTTAAATTCTACTTGTTTTCTTGGTGAGGTCACCAGCCGTTTTGCTTTGGGGTCGTCCTACCATTCTTCTCCGTTTGCCGACCCGCGGGAAGGTGGTCCGTTTTTCCCTTGTGGAGTAGGGGCGTGTTAGAGCAACCTGCGGTTCGGGTTGTTCGATAATCTCCCTATCACTCTACCGTACGTTAGTAGCTGCCTCTGTCATGTTTGTCGGATTTGGTGTGTTAACGAATTCATTGCTTGGAGTGTAACGGCCTAATACCTGAAATATTTTTTGATCTTTGGAAACTTTAATATTATTGCCTACGATCTTGAGAGGCGGTATCCGTGTACTGTAGAGCATCTTAACTATTGTTTGTCCATCCTTGTAGTATTTTATATAAGACTGCATTTCATGGGCTTTTATTTAAATGATCATTTTAGTATATAAAGTTGCCACCCATTCACCGTAAGACTTTTCTTAGAAGTTAAAATCAAGTTGCACCTTCGGTGGCAAAGTTAATATTTTAACTGTTAATGTTTTGTACCATTTCCATCCCTCCTACGGGATGCATAGTTTGTGTGCTTGTGTAACTTGTTAAAACACTTAGTTTAAAGTTATCTGGTGTGTTGCAAATTTGAACCAGTGTAGTGTTGCAGAGGCTGTTGTGAGCGGTCGTAACTACGGCCGTGTCAAAAGGAAGCGGCAAGGTTCTCTGCCTGAAAGCTCATACAGTCAAAACTTGTTTCTTTATGACTCTGAATAAATTGTAACTTTGATATTTAGAGGGTGCTTTCTGATTGTAATTTTAAATCTGTTCCTTTTAAAAAATGCTTCTAGGCACTATTAAAGTGAATAAAATTTCCATTTGTTAAAAGAAATTTGGTTATGATTTCATCAGTTATCCGTGGCAACTACTTTCATGCTTATATATTGTGATTAAATGTGTTAATGTGTAAGTAGGCTGTTTAGGTTTTCTTATTGGTAACGCCACGTAGCGCTCTGTATGAAAATCACTGGCTGAGCTGTGTGCAGTCTGTGGCTAGTTTGCATTGTTCTCTGCCATTGTAGTGTTGGGTAGCTGGATGTTAACAGCGCGTAGTGTTTCGCAGTTGGAGGTGAGCCGCCAGCAGTGGTGGATGTGGGGAGAGAAATGGCGGAGTTTTGAAATTTGTAAGACTGGATGTCATGAACTGCTATATATATTATGACTTTTGAACACTAGTAAGGTAAATAGATTGTTTGTTCTCTATCAAAATCTTTCACTTGCTAACTATGCCTATCAGTAGTTAGTGCCTTCAGTAGTTTGAATCTTTTATTTAGCTGGCAGTAGTTGCGCTCGCTGTATTGCAGTAGTTCGAGTAACGAAGATTTTTGGTGAGGTAAGTGATTTGTGAAAGGTATAGGTTAATGTTAGTCAGGACCATTCTTTTGTAGGGATTTTTGAAAGTCAGATTGCGTTGCGCTAAAAATATAGTGTGTCAGTTTAAGCACAGTCTTGTATAATTTTTCTAAGGGGACGTTTCATATGTCGACCCTTAGCCGAGCATGCCTCACTGGAATCTTCTGATTTTTTCTTGTAGTTTGTGTAATTAGTGTAGCTATTGTTTATTGCTAGCGCGTAATTATAGAGAGAATTTCCTTTGTAGTTGCAGTCTTTCATTGTTGAACAATAAGACAGTTGTGGCCTGTATGTAAATTTGCACCAAGTATTTCACAGCTGCGCTTGCAATCAACTAGATATTATTTTCAGTGCTATGTTAATGTGTTTTCTTATTTTTACTCTTCAAATTGTGCTTTTCTGCGTTATCGTGTGAAATGTTGTGACAATTATGGCGTGTGAAAAACGTAACACTAGGCTCCAAAGTAAACTGAGAAATAATAGTGACTACGAGCGTAGCTTATCATCACCACTGTGTAATGAATTAACAGACATTCAAAATAGTAATTTGGTAATTGTGCATAGGGAAATGGAGTGGGCGGCAAATAATGGTGTAGACAGTGAAACAAGTAGTGAACAGGGAAGCATTATCGATCGATCGGTCGGCAACAGCTCGCCTCAGGAATCCGAAACGACAGAATACAATATTGCAAATACTGTAGACTCAGGTTTTGGGTCCTCACAGTTTTCTCAAATAAGTCAAGACACATTTTCTGCTCGTCAAAATGAAAATGTTTCCGGTGCAAATGCACTGCCGAAAAGCATAGAGGAACAGATTCCAGACACTAATACATTATTATTGCAATTAATGCAGCAAATGAAACAAAATCAGAGACAAACACAGCAACATTTAGACACAATGGAGCAAAATCTTCAAAAGTTAGACACAATGAAACAACACTACAGACAAACACAGGAACAGTTAGACACAATGGAACAAAATCAGAGACAAACACAGCAAAAGCTTCAAAAGTTAGACACAATGGAACAAAATCAGAGACAAACACAGCAAAAGCTTCAAAAGTTAGACACCACACTTGAACAAACACGTGAAGATTTAACTACTGAGTTACATAACATTGAATCGAAATGTCAAAAAGTCTGTAATGACGTAAAAACACAAATTTGTGAGCATTTTCAACCCATTGTTTCGCGGCATGAAAATGCATTACAGAATCACGAAACAGCCATAAAAGAACTGCAAACTATTGTTCATGAAAATCATGAGACCTTGCAAGCTAAAATTGACTCAGTTGCATCTACCGATTCGGTTATGCAACTTGCAAAAACTCAGGAAAACTTAAAGGACACAGTATATGCTCTCAAAATTGGTTCAGAAAGACACATAGAGGAAATTAGTTCATTATCAGAGAAAGTAGTTGAACTTTCGGATCAGCTAAATAATTTATATACGAAGGTAGATGATAATCTGAATGACGCAAGACCGGTAGTCTTTATTGACACACAAGAGTACGAACAAATTAGGAAATTCAGACAAAATCAGAATCAAATTAATACACAACACCAAAGAGAAATCCGGGAAGTACAAGATCAGCTGACACAGGTAATACAAGAATTACGTATTTCAGAGGACACTCGCGCTCCAACACGGGAAGAGGGACTTACAAATACGGAAAAGCTGCAAAATAATAACACAGTGCATTTCGGAAATTATGAAAGAAATTGGCAAGGTGCACCGAATTTTGAAATGGAACCGTCGAAACGAAGTAACAATGACCGACATGCGACTCGCCGACATGATGATTTTGACTATAAGCTGTTCTTTGCTACACGCAAATTCAAAACATTTATGAATTCTGGCAACGACATTCATCCACAAGCGTGGCTTCATCAATTCTCTCATTGTTTCCCCCCCAACTGGTCATTAGAGCACAGATTAGAATTTATGTGTGGCTATTTAGAGAATGAACCAGCTGTAAGAATGCGATCGGTCATTCACAATTGCCACAGTGAAGGAGAATTTTATCATGCCTTCCTCTCAGCATATTGGTCTCAAGCTACACAAGACCGAGTAAAACATAGCATCATAATGATGAAACATTTCGAACAATCTGAATTTTCCAGTCTTGTGAAATATTTTGAAAACATGTTGCACAAGAACCAGTATCTGTCAAACCGATACAGCCCCTCAGAACTCATCCGTATTTGCTTAATCAAAGTACCTGAACATTTACGACACATTATTTTGGCAAGACGTTGCAAAGACGACATTGAAACTTTTCAGGGACTCTTACAAGAATTAGAAATTGACACTGACAATCGCGGAACGCGAAAACAGGAACACAACAATTACAGGTCACATCCGTCGCAATTCCGCGATGAAAGAAATAATAACTGGACACGACAAGGCTATTCTCACAACACAAATCGTGACCAAAACAGACATCACCCGTATGACAACCGTTGGCAGAGTAGTAATAATTACAGGGAAAGATCACCTCTCTGCAGTAGTGACTATCACAGAGACAATCAGAGAAACAGACAATATGGGAACCAAAATAATTATTATCAAGGGAGACAGAATAACTTTAGAAGCAACGGTCCAGCGCGCAGTTACGATTCAGGGAGAAATTCTCCACCATGTGACCGACAAGAAAGAAACTATGGAATCTACCGACATGACGACAGACGATATGATCGTAACGACAGACCTGAATTGCATCAGAACTGGCGGGATTCAAACAGGGCGGGGCCCTCTCGACAAGGTGAATTTGTAGAAGTTAGGTCTCCAAATCGCAATAACGACGCGCGCCAACAAAGAGACAATAGGCAATGACTCATACCGCTGGCAGCCACAAAACGTACGTATGAAACTAACGACGCAGCTGCCGTAGCTACTAATTACGTAAAAATGGAAGACATTAGGGACATCTTACTCCAGGAACACGACGTAAAACATAACAACATTGCATATCCTGTGATTCACATTACAGTAAATGACGTAAAATTTACGGCAGTACTTGACTCTGGCAGTCCCATTTCAGTAATTAGTGAAACAGCCTTTAGCAAATGCAACAAATCGAACGATTGCCCCACACTTCCGTTACGTAAGATTAAATTACATGGTGCGATCGTTGGAAAAAGTGTAGATGTACGCCAACAAATCAACGTAGAATTCTTTTGTCAAAGCCATAGCTTCTCTATGAACTTCCTTATTGTTCCATTATTGTCGACGGAAATTATATTGGGAGCAGACTTTTTGAATGAATACAAAGCAATCTTAAACTTTCACGATGCTGAAATAAGTTTAGAGAAAGAAGGTAAGTCAATAGCTTTGAAATTTGAAGATTGGCTCTCAAACCATGACGAGGAAATTAATTGGCTTTACCTTCTCTTAGACAACAGTTCGTAATTTTCCACGGAACTAGACACTAACAATCACTGTGCAAGTACTGACAGGGATGATATCGACGACATATTTGATACTAATGAGTTAATTCAGAATAAAATTCAAACAATTGAGAATTGTAATGACACTGATAGGCAAGACCTTTTTGAGATTTTACAAGCACATTCCATAGTTTTTACTCACAAAACAGGAACAATCAAGGGATTTCAACACCAATTTCGTGTTCGTGAGCATACTAAATTTTGTGTTAGACCAAACGTAATTCCAGCACATTATAGGGACCGTGTTAGAACAGAAATACAATCTATGCTTGACGAGGGCATTATTGAGCCTGCAGTAAGCTCATACAACAACCCATTACATGTTGTTGAGAAGAAAAATGGATCGATCAGACTTGTCTTAGATTCGAGACAAATCAATACTATCATTATTCCTGAAACAGACAGGCCGCAAACGATGGAAGAACTTCTTAAAAATTTTAATGGTGTAAAATTGTTGTCTTCTATTGATCTCAGATCCAGCTTTTATCAGATCGAACTTCATCCAGAATGTAGATTATACACAGCTTTCCTTTGTTTCGGCGTTTGTTATCGATTTCGGAAACTTCCTTTTGGTTTGAACATTTCTTCGGCAGCATTCATTCGCGGGCTAAATTCCATATTACCTGAGTTCTTAAAACGTCACATCACCTTATATGTGGACGATATTCTGATAGCAGAAGCCTCATGGGAACAACACAATCGCATCCTCAACAGCGTGTTACATATTTTTGCAGAATCTGGAATTACAGTTAGCTTGGAAAAGTCTGAATTCGGTAGGACAAAGGTGAAGTTTTTGGGACATATTATTTCTTCTGGAGGCATTCAGTCGGATTCTGAAAAGTTAGAAGCAATCAGAGCCATTCCAGTTCCATCCACAAAAAAACAAGTCCGCAGTTTTCTGGGTCTCGTAAATTTTTACCGTCGTTTTCTGAATATGCAAATTCTAGTTACACCAAAACTTTGTTCTCTCAGTGGAAAAAATACTATTTGGGACTGGGACGAACAACCACAGTTGGAATTCAATTCTTTGAAAGAATCGCTACTTAACGCGCCAATACTAGCTCATCCAGATCTGTCACAAGATTTCTGCCTTAGCACGGATTCTTCTAAAGTCGGTCTTGGTGTCCATTTATTTCAAGAAGCCATAGAAAATGACACTACTGTTCAGAAAACCATTGCTTTTGCTAGCCGAGTGCTAACAAAATCTGAAAAAAATTATTCCGTTACTGTATTAGAAGCTTTAGATATCGTTTGGGCATTTAACAAATTCCGTTTCTTTCTTTCTGGTAAGCACGTAAAAGTATACAGTGATCATCGTGCATTACAATTTCTTATGTCTTCAAAATTAAATCATGACAGGTTAGCCGGCCGAAGTGGCCGTGCGGTTAAAGGCGCTGCAGTCTGGAACCGCAAGACCGCTACGGTCGCAGGTTCGAATCCTGCCTCGGGCATGGATGTTTGTGATGTCCTTAGGTTAGTTAGGTTTAACTAGTTCTAAGTTCTAGGGGACTAATGACCTCAGCAGTTGAGTCCCATAGTGCTCAGAGCCATTTGAACCATGACAGGTTAAAACGTTGGGCATTGTTTCTGCAAGAATTCCACTTCACAATAGTCTACATTCCCGGCAAGGAGAACATTGTTGCGGACGCACTGTCACGCGCACTGGCTGGGCTTGAGAAAAGTAACACAGAAGGCAACCTCGAGAAAAATTTCAGTATTCTTTACATTCAGAAAGTCGCCTTTGAAAACTTCATCACCACATCTTTAAAGGACATTGCTCATGAGCAAGATAAAGATCCGATTTGGAAAGACATCAAAAGTAAATGGCATGAAAAGACGCACACTCAGATTCGGCATTATTATCTGGTTAGAAACAACATACTCTTCAAACGCTGCACTGTTGATGACAAGCTATGGGTACTTTGCATTCCAGACGATTTTGTTAATAAGCTCATTTGGTTCATTCATTTCAGCTACGCACATTTTGGTCCACGAAAATGTTATCATATTCTTCGAACGACTTGTTATTTTAACAATATGGAAAAGAGAATTCGAAGAGTCGTGTCTATTTGTAAACTTTGTCAAAAGGCGAAACCATCTACTATATCACATCGTGCTCCGTTGTTTCCTATCATTCCTTCTAAATTAAAAGAATTTGCTGCAGTTGATCTCTTGGGACCCCTTGTCAGAACATCGAATGGATTTTCGTACGTTCTAGTCGCTGTTGAACTTACTTCAAAATTTGTTTCTTTCACTCCGTTACGTAAAGCCACTGGACGGTCTGTATCCAACACCTTTGTTAAAAATTTCTTACTTGAAGTTGGCCACGTTGCTAAAGTCATTTCAGATAACGGACCGCATTTCAGATCTGCTGTTTGGTCACGCATGCTTCGGAACCATAAAATCAAACCTGTTTTTATTTCATTGTACTCACCACATTGTAACCCGTCTGAACGGATTATGAAAGAAATCAATAAGCTTTGCAGACTTTATTGTCACAGAAAGCATCAGCATTGGGACAGATATTTACACTTATTTCAAAATGTGCTGAATGAAATGCCTCATGACTCCACTGCTTTACCACCTACTCTTGTACTGAAGAATGAAGAACCACCTAACAGAGTCAGAGAGCTTGTACCTTTCCCGAATACACGTAAACTTCGACACAAAGACATAATTGATTTGGCTATTAAAAATATAAAATCTGCAGCAGACAAAAGAAAAAAACTACACGGTAAAGCAAATGCAAAGAAATTATATATTGGTCAGAAAGTTCTCCTTAAAGCTCATTCATTGTCACATAAGAAGAAACACTTGAGCCACAAATTCTTTCTGATTTACAATGGACCTTACAGAATCCGACGTATACCACATGATAATTGCGTTGAAGTTGAAACTCTGCGTACTAGGAAGAGTAAATGATTGCACCACATTTCACATGTAAAACCGTTTATTGAGAAATAATCTGTTTTTCTTTTAAATTTAGTCTTTACTGTAAAATTTTTCACTTCACGTTACTAGTACTTTTTGTCACACTTAGAAACTGTTAACATGTAACTATGTTTTAAAATAAACTATCCAGTCTATAACCTAGGGCACATATTTAGACAGTAATTACGAATGCATTGTTATAGTGAACAGACGACACAGTGTTATTGTGTGTGTACATTCTTGCTTGTTAGTGGCATGATTACGTAACGACCATAAGGCTCACATACTTAGAACATGTACCGGTACTGCTAATGAGATTTTAATGCAACATTTTGGTTTACTTGAAAATACATTCTGGGTTTAAAGTACTTTCTGTGAGATACCAGATGACACAGAGGTTAGTTTATGTGACAGCTACACGATTTCATCACGACACTACTAATGAGTGACAATTTACAATGTTGCTTTTGCGCTGTATCTGTTTTATATCTGCACAGTTTTTCTGTATTATTCTGGAAAGCAAAACATGTTTTAGTAGTAACTTTTGTGGTATAGCTACAATGAGACAGCCTTTTTCGTAGGACAACAATACGTTACATTATAGTACTTTCTTGATCACGGTAAGGTACGTAATAAGTACGATATCTATACGCAAAGCATTTCACTTTCGTTTATGATGAGGTAAGTACATTGACTTCAGCAGAACTTTGCTTACAGAGGACGATAACTACGACAGTTCCACAGAATTATCTTACGGCAAGACGCACATTTAGCGCTACAGGACACGCATTTGAGTGATTAATTTTGTACTTAAACCATTTATTTTTCAAGATTTTTGAATTACAAAGAAAGTTTTCCGTGATACATTTCATTCCATTGCTGTAATCTGTAACACCTGAGGGTATAATTACATTTATCCTCAGGGGGTCACACACTTACTTTGTGTACCATGTGTGTGGTAAGCACAAGGAGCCCTAGCTAATATGGTATTTGCTTATACAACTTTACACATCGGTACCATATTTTTCTAAAACATAAATTACACAGCTATCTGATCATTTAACTGAGAGATAAACATTTTTTTTTATTACATCAGTGACACATGTTTATACAATTACACAGTTGGATAACTTCACACTTATGAAACAGTATTTTGTCTGTAGTGTGTGAACTGTTCATATTTTTTCGGAACCATTGTGATGCTATGAGAGCTTTGAATAATGTATTTGGTATGTGATCATGATTTTTAAAGTACGTTTGAAGTAGATGACACTATTGAAATGAACAGAGAATTTTTTAGGTTTTGAAATTATTGCAGAAAGCTACGACGTTTTTGAGATTTGACTGAGGTGTTATGATGTTATTATTACAACGACGATGTGTATTATGCTGCTGAGGTATGTTTATGATCAATAAGATGATGCTACCGTATATGAGGAATTTGATTATGCTACATATTTCTTATGATGAAATATTGAAGAACTGTCGACGAATATGTGTATGTGTAATAAAGTAAGGATTAATGAGTAGTGGTTAGGGTCTCTGATATGTGAAAAAGGATGTTGGAAACCAAGAATCGTACTTTAAGAATTATGAAATGTGTGTTCATACGTGAATATATTACAATGATGTCGAAAATTTTTTGGACACTGTTATATTTATAGGATTTGGTTTCTACAAATTTCTACTGTAATTTCTCGGCTTGTGAAATTTTATTTGTATGTGAGACTGTCACTATAGTGCAAACTGGTGTCGTAAATATTTTGGTAAGAAAGTTAAGTGACCACCTGCACGTAATGCGTCGTGGGCACCCAGCTGCACGACAGTCGCCTGGAAAAAAGCATTAGTGTGTGCCTTTCAGAGGCACAGGTGGAGAAAAAAAAAAGAAGAGGCCATTATCCTCGCTATTGACATTCCTTTGTAGAAAGCATCACAAATACGACACGTTCAAACTTGAAAACATATGATTATACTGTGGAGCTTTTAATTTATGATATTTACCAAAATGCCTAATGAAATGACGAGAACCGTTTTACATCTATTGTCTTTCTAGTTGAGAGTTTTCTCATTTTGTTTAATATCAAGTTTCTAGCTGCAGGAGCATTGGTTAAAATAAAATTTAATAGATATACTAATATCACTATTTTCTGTCTACAGACCCAGTAAAGAATAATTTTATGATGTACTTTCGTAGAAAAGAGAGCACAAATAAACATTTCCCTCCACAGGAATTGCAAAAATAATTTTTTAACAGGTTGGTAACTTATCTGCTAGAGTAAGTCGATGTGATGCATCACTCTAGTGTTAAGATGTGACATAGGTATTAAACATGGCCATTTTTACTGTAATATTTTTTCTGCTTGAGCTTTGTCATGTTTAGATATAAGTTATTGCATTTTCTGCTGCTGTTTGCCAGGCATAGTGCTACTAAATTTCACTTTGTATTACTCTGTTAAGCTAGTTTTACTACTGATTTATTTTTCTTGTTGCTGCATATTGGCTCATATTAGTTGTAATGTTGCATTTGCTTGGTAATTTAGATTTACTGTAGCTTGCTTTGCCAATTTCCATTTTTTTGTCATTACTGTTTGTGTTAACTGTTTTGTGCTGCTGCATTGCCTCGTCCCTTAGTTTAGTATCTGAGCTCAGTAGATATACGTTAGCTTAAGATGGGGTAGGCTATATGTGAGAACGAGTTGTGATGAATTGGAAGAAATGCATTGGGAAGCTATAAGAAAATGGTTTGGCCAAAAAAGGATTTTGAAAGAGGATGTGAACAGAATACAGAAAGCATGCTTGGACAGGATTTTTTTTTGTGGAAACAAATGTTGAAATAAGGGGAAAGATCTACAGAATGAAGTTTTGGGTTGGACTGCAATACCAAATGTCACACTGAAAACGAACCCTGTATTTCCTTTTGTATTATTCCGCTATGTGTTTATGTGCCCATGTGTATTGTTCTTTTTCCTGTCTTTAAGTGTTTAGCTAATAAGATTTATGTTGTAGAATTTTTCAAATACTATGTTATTTACTTTGTACAGATGTTTAGACATTATTTATTCTGTTTTGCTTTAATGCTCTTGTGTGAAGTTGATGTTTCAAAAGTTATTCTGATCTTTTATGTATTTACTTATGTCATAATTTCTGTAACACTGATGTATATGTTATTTCGATTCTTCTGTAAAGCCGGCATTACCACAAATGTTATCTGTATTGTTATGTTCTTTAATGATGTATTTTGTACCTGTGTTATTGTATTCTTATGTTATAAAATTGTAATTGACACCAGTTCATCAAATTAAGTAACTTGTAAGTTACATTTCACTGCACACGTTTCTGTTGGTCATAGTATATGGACAATATCTGAGTAGTAGGGACTGTTAGTGTTTGCACGTGTGTTAATAATTCAGCAAGGGACTGGATAACAGCATTGCTGGTTCTAAGGACAATTCCAAAAACTTTGTGAGTGCACAAGTGGTGGTTTATGGACTTGCTATATTGTCTGCAAGACTCTTCGATGGTGATTGTGCAACTGCACAGTTGCAGCAGATGGTTGCTGGCCGTCTCTACAAGGACTACAGTGGGTCTGCATCTTTGATGGCCCACCAATACCATTATCTCTACAAGGACTATAGTGGGTCTGCATCTTTGATGGCCCACCAATACCGTAATCTCTACCAGGACTACAGTGGGCCTACTCTGTGATGACCTACCTACCAATATTCTTCGAAACTTCGACTGACTCTGCTGTGGGTTTGCTCTGTTGTGGCCCAATATCTGTCTGCATGTCGAGAGTCAGCACTGTCTTTCCGTTGGAAGGACAACACTACTTCTTCAAGACTGCATGGAAATCCACTACTTCCGTGTGCATTTTCTTTTACTGCTCAGACTTTGAGAAAAACACTGCAATTTTACTGTGATGAACGATCAGGACTGTCTTTATGGACTGTGAGAAAATTTTAGCTTTTGACCAACATTGTATCAATAAGTGTGTGCATTTGATTTCTTTGTTATTGTAATTATAATAATGAAAAAAATTTTCAAATCTGTATTGGCCAGTGCCCAAAACAATTTGTAAAATTTTTTGTGGGGAGCATGGGGGCTATGTAAGTAGGCTGTTTAGGTTTTCTTATTAGTAACGCCACGTAGCGCTCTGTATGAAAATCACTGGCTGTGCTGTGTGCAGTCTGTGGCTAGTTTGCATTGTTCTCTGCCATTGTAGTGTTAGGCAGCTGGATGTTAACAGCGCGTAGTGTTGCGCAGTTGGAGGTGAGCCGCCAGCAGTGGTGGATGTGGGGAGAGAAATGGCGCAGTTTTGAAATTTGTAAGACTGGATGTCATGAACTGCTATATATACTATGACTTTTGAACACTAGTAAGGTAAATACATTGTTTGTTCTCTATCAAAATCTTTCATTTGCTAACTATGCCTATCAGTAGTTAGTGCCTTCAGTAGTTTGAATCTTTTATTTGGCTGGCAGTAGTGGCGCTCGCTGTATTGCAGTAGTTCGAGTAACGAAGATTTTTGGTGAGGTAAGTGATTTGTGAAAGGTATAGGTTAATGTTAGTCAGGGCCATTCTTTTGTAGGGATTTTTGAAAGTCAGATTGCGTTGCGCTAAAAATATAGTGTGTCAGTTTAAGTACAGTCTTGTATAATTGTTCAAAGGGGACGTTTCAAATGTTCTTGATGAATCGCTAGTAAATAAAATAAATTCTTAAGAATATTCACGGTTCATTGATATTACCGTATACTCATCTGGCCAGAAATTATTGTTTTCTTTCCGTTTCACTTCACTTAATTCCACCACTTCTAGATCGAGCCTTTGCATTTCCATTTTTAGATTTTCTAGCTTCCCTACCACGTTCAAACTTCTGAAATTCCACTCGCGGACTCATAGAACGTTATCCTTTCGTTGTTTATTCAGTCTTTTTTCATGGTGACTTCTGCTTTGGGTGTCCCGTTCCGGTGACCCGAAAGTGGGGCTATTCAGGAATCGTTTGCTAATGGAGAGATCGTGGTGATTCTTTTCCAATTACAATACACATGTCCCGTGCATACACTTTATGTGTCTTTAATGCAATGGTTTCATTGCCTTCTGCGTTCTGATACCGTTGATCCTTGACGACTCTTCATCCTTTAGGGATTCCAATATACTATATTATTCGCCCGCTCTTTTGGCCACAAAACCTTATTTTTAAACACAATCCCAGTTCAATGCGACAGCCTTACGCCGCTTTACTGGGCGTGCCTATATGCCCTCATCGTACCACATTAGTGGACTATGTCGGAGTTAACGTTTTGCTACATCAATCAGCTACCTATTATCAATGTGTATACTTGAAAGGAGAGACAGCATTGGTCGTATATTTTTGTTTATTATCGCAAAATCGATTTTCGGTCACTTAGTGACCATCTTCAGTGCTGTAATATATAACTTAAATTAGTAAGCACTGGTGTCAATAAGCTTAAGTCTATGTGATCGCCGTAAGCTTATTGACACCAGTGCTTACTAATTTAAGTTATATATTACAGCACTGAAAATGGTCACCGAAAATCGATTTTGCGATAATAAACAAAAATATACGACCAATGCTGTCTCTCCTTTCAAGTATACCCATTATCTGGTCGTAGTGCACAGGACACTATGGAGTCGCCAATGAATATTATCAATGTACTGCTTCCCGTGGAGTGCATCCCTCTTTGGGCCAGATCGATAGAAGACGGAAAGTGCAAGATCCGGGCTGCAGGGTGCATGAAGAAGAACATTCCAATAAATTTCCGTGGGCTCCTCTCGAGTGGACAGACTTGTGTCAGGCCTTGCATTGCCAAGGGGCAGTATAACTTCGTTTCCATTTTTGTGGCAGTGAACACGCTGATATCGTTTCTCCAACACCCTGAAGGTAGCACAGTACTCTTCCGAGTTGGTCGCTGCACCATTAGGGAGAACATGAAACAAAATAACTCCTTTAGAGTTCCAGAGGACCGACACCTGACGGTGCGGCTTTAAACATTTTTTCCGGTGGGGAGTGATGTGACGCTCCTCCAAGGATTGTTGTTTTGTTTCCCGTTCGAAGTGTTGAACCCATGTTTCATTTCCTGTGACGATATGCGACAAAAAAGATTGTCACAGTCTGCCTCGTTCTGCGCAAGCAATTCCGTACAGATGGTCGTTCGTTGCTCTTTATGGTCTTTTGTTAGCCGACGAAGAAACCAGAGATTCAAATGGTTCAAATGGCTCTGAGCACTATGGGACTTAACATCTGTGGTCATCAGTCCCCTAGAACTTAGAACTACTTAAACCTAACTAACCTAAGGACATCACACACATCCATGCCCGAGGCAGGATTCGAACCTGCGACCGTAGCAGTCGCACGGTTCCGGACTGCGCGCCTAGAATCGCTAGACCACCACGGCCGGCGGAAACCAGAGAAAACACATCTTTGAGTCCCCCATAATGTGACCGATTCACCGCGCTAGTTCAACGCGAGGTCTCCGTAGACATTCTGCAAGCGCCTATGACAGAATGACAGGTCTCTACATGGAACACACCTCAGTTAGAGACGCCATTTTGAAGGCTATGTGTAACGCGGCCTCCCATCGGAGCTTCATGAAACTATGGCAGCCGAGGCAGGAATATTATCCGATGTCGCACAACAAATTCCGCGTTTTTTCAACCGAAAATGGCCGAGAAACAGATGTGCTGCATTATTGAACGCCCCACGTATGAACCAAGTGTGTCATTCGTAATCTCACTTTTGAAGTAGCTCTCGTGTTCATCGCTCCGCATAGTATTCCGACACAAGTGCGAATGGACACCAGCACTAGAGATGGGCAACTCGTTCAACCTTGCTAACTAGTTCACTGATGATCGCTCTTTTTTGGGAACCGCTCATTTTTACTCGTTCACCGTTCATTTGTGCAGGGTTTACGGATCTTATGCAAAATTGAAATTGCCTCGCCCCTGGAGTACAGAGTTTTTATTCATTACAGAATTATCACACACTTGTAGAAGTATTTTTCGTGACTCTGCAAAACCTCTCGTTTGGCCAACTGTAGCGTTATATGACTGAACGCAGTGAAATACACTCCTGGAAATGGAAAAAAGAACACATTGACACCGGTGTGTCAGACCCACCATACTTGCTCCGGACACTGCGAGAGGGCTGTACAAGCAATGATCACACGCACGGCGCAGCGGACACACCAGGAACCGCGGTGTTGGCCGTCGAATGGCGCTAGCTGCGCAGCATTTGTGCACCGCCGCCGTCAGTGTGAGCCAGTTTGCCGTGGCATACGGAGCTCCATCGCAGTCTTTAACACTGGTAGCATGCCGCGACAGCGTGGACGTGAACCGTATGTGCAGTTGACGGACTTTGAGCGAGGGCGTATAGTGGGCATGCGGGAGGCCGGGTGGACGTACCGCCGAATTGCTCAACACGTGGGGCGTGAGGTCTCCACAGTACATCGATGTTGTCGCCAGTGGTCGGCGGAAGGTGCACGTGCCCGTCGACCTGGGACCGGACCGCAGCGACGCACGGATGCACGCCAAGACCGTAGGATCCTACGCAGTGCCGTAGGGGACCGCACCGCCACTTCCCAGCAAATTAGGGACACTGTTGCTCCTGGGGTATCGGCGAGGACCATTCGCAACCGTCTCCATGAAGCTGGGCTACGGTCCCGCACACCGTTAGGCCGTCTTCCGCTCACGCCCCAACATCGTGCAGCCCGCCTCCAGTGGTGTCGCGACAGGCGTGAATGGAGGGACGAATGGAGACGTGTCGTCTTCAGCGATGAGAGTCGCTTCTGCTTTGGTGCCAATGATGGTCGTATGCGTGTTTGGCGCCGTGCAGGTGAGCGCCACAATCAGGACTGCATACGACCGAGGCACACAGGGCCAACACCCGGCACCATGGTGTGGGGAGCGATCTCCTACACTGGCCGTACACCACTGGTGATCGTCGAGGGGACACTGAATAGTGCACGGTACATCCAAACCGTCATCGAATCCATCGTTCTACCATTCCTAGACCGGCAAGGGAACTTGCTGTTCCAACAGGACAATGCACGTCCGCATGTATCCCGTGCCACCCAACGTGCTCTCAACTACCCTGGCCAGCAAGATCTCCGGATCTGTCCCCCATTGAGCATGTTTGGGACTGGATGAAGCGTCGTCTCACGCGGTCTGCACGTCCAGCACGAACGCTGGTCCAACTGAGGCGCCAGGTGGAAATGGCATGGCAAGCCGTTCCACAGGACTACATCCAGCATCTCTACGATCGTCTCCATGGGAGAATAGCAGCCTGCATTGCTGCGAAAGGTGGATATACACTGTACTAGTGCCGACATTGTGCATGCTCTGTTGCCTGTGTCTATGTGTCTGTGGTTCTGTCAGTGTGATCATGTGATGTATCTGACCCCAGGAATGTGTCAATAAAGTTTCCCCTTCCTGGGACAATGAATTCACGGTGTTCTTATTTCAATTTCCAGGAGTGTAATATAAGATGGCGCACGAAAAACCGGCCCCGACTACAGACTGCTCGCCAAGCAGAATATATAAACATGTAATAATTAGGCATTAAAGAAATAAATAAACTTATGCAAACAACAACATCAAAACAACAAATGACTATTGGTAGGCGACAATGACCAGTCTAGTACTCGGGGCCGATTATTCGTGCGCCACCCTGTACTACTGAAGTAATATAGCAGAAGTTATCATATTCTCCTTAGAAAATGTGACACCAGACACTCGATTATGGAGCGCGGGCCTCATTCGGTTGTAAGTCAGTCTGCCGTCCATAACAATGAACATGCTGTTTTACCTTGGATCAGAGAAAGACAGAAAATGGCCACTCGTGTGTGCCGTGCCGACTTCCTTTGCACGTGTAATAACAAAAAAAATCTTTCCTTTTTGTAAGTATGTCTTCTGCTGTTTATCGAAATAGTGAAGTAAGCTGCTATGTCCTTTTGTTACCTGAATAGATGTATGTAGTACATACCACTTAATTTTCATGTAATTTACGTAAATACATTTAAATTACCGGTCGTGGATGCTGATTAGAATAAGAAAACAACCAGAACTCCAGAGTTCAAGAACGGTTTGAAACAGATCTAGAATGGACATGCGCAGCGAGTGAAACAAAAAACAACTCGGTACTGAACTAACTGGGCGTGGTCAGCAGTGGAGCTGCGACGAGTGGCCACGCCCACGTGCCGTGGCGGGAACGAGACCGACCTTTTCCCGTTCCCGGGAACTGTAAGTAGAAAGCCGCGACCGAAGTGAACTATGAAAGACCGTTCCTTAGAATTCGTTCCTCGCTCCTTCCGTTCATGTTGGTGAACCTTTTGACCAGTTAGTTCGCGAACGACCCATCTCTAGTTTGTGTATCAAGAATAATAAAACAAGACTCTCGTCCAAGGAAGAGTGGAAACTGAGAGATAAATATAGCCATGGAAATATCCTAAAGGAAATATCACGCACAGAACCTAATGACTACATCAGTTTTCTCCTCATGTGAAGTTAAAATATTACTAAATTGTTAGAATTTCTTCGCCCTTGTACTGAGAAAGGAGACACAGTGGCGAAAAATATGTTGCAGTTGCTAAACGAACCGCAAAGCCTTGATTTCGTTATTTTGTTGCACTCCCAATTATTCGTCTTGAGTACAATGTTTTTCTTTAAGTTTCCGTCTGTTATACTGAGATGGAAAAGTCGCAACACTTGTAGCATTTTCGTAATTGCCTGCGATCTTGTATTCTTGTCCACATATCCCTTTGTTCGTAGTTCTCACAACTGCAGGAAATCACGATGCAACGAGATGAACTGCAACACAAAATGCGTGGCGAAACATCAATAAGCGAATAGTCCGCCATCTAGGAAGTCTGGCAAGCAATAGTATTTTTTTTTTTTTTCTCCTCCGAACACAAGCTTGAACTGTCAAACTTGATGGTTAAATTCATCGGTTTCAAAATTCTCACAAACACGACAAAGAAATTATTTATCAAACACGTCCCAAATAATTTGACAAATACGCCAACTTTGACAAACTGTTTGATCGTCTACGAGGGCCTGCAGTATAACAGATCGCCTCAGGACGCCTGAAATCCCGAGACACCTCTACGGTAGATGAAACAGTCATTCAGTGACTTATGGCGGAACAGCTCTTTAAGTAATTTGACTACTACGCAGCTCTATTGTGAAGGTTTTCCCCAAAAAGTCTTTTACTTACAGTTTCCGTAACGAAAGAGACTGTGTCAATGTCACTTACCTTAAACGAAAATATCACGAGCCGTTTCCGCTCCGAGCATGTCGTAAACTTAGCATACTGCAGTACAGCGACACACTTTTTGTTCTCCAAAATATACAAATGCAACATGTAAACGTAAGAAAATACTCATGCAGAACATTCTGTGCGCATACATATTTGCAACGCAGGTTAACAATGCCGATTCGCACACGATGCAGCAATATAACTGTCAAAGACACATATCGATCAGAAAAAATAGTTGTAAGTAGCCTGTTTAGGTTTTTTTATTGGTAACGCCATGTAGCGCTCTGTATGAAAATCACTGGCTGTGCTATGTGCAGTATGTGGCTGGTTTGCATTGTTGTTTGCTATTGTAGTGTTGGGCAGCTGGATGTGAACAGCGCGTAGCGTTGCGCAGTTGGAGGTGTGCCGCCAGCAGTGGTGGATGTGGGGAGAGAGATGGCAGAGTTTTGAGAGCGGATGATCTGGACGTGTGTCTGTCAGAAAAACGAAATTTGTAAGACTGGATGTCATGAACTGATATATATATTATGACTTTTGAACACTAATAAGGTAAATACATTGTTTGTTCTTTATCGGGGCGGACAGAAGAACAATGGATCACGCTTTTTGCTATTATCCAGAACAGAAGAACATATTTCATGCGGGGACTAAATAATTCACACAGTAGAACAAAGTCACTATTCACTGCAACCACTATATTACGAAATTAAGCGTGTATGATGTCGCAGAGTGGCCAACGTACAAACTGAGCAGGCCTTACTGATTGGCAGCAGTCCGCCGACGCACTACCCTAGCTGTTACGTCGTGGCAAGCACTGTGTGCGCCACCAGTTTCGTCAGTAAGAGTATCGCCAGTCGCTTAGTCCTCTTAGACCTTCTCCCGTACTGGCACTGTCAACTTCCACGTACAGGTTATCTTCTTGGTATTACTCAATATTGAATGCCCCACACTCAATTTGCATGTCCACTGACGTTCATGTCTAATCCATATCCTCTCCCGACCGTGGCTTGCCCTGCCTTGTTTCACACGCAACAAACGGTAATTAGATAGTTTGACAATTTGCCAAAATAAGTGTTCCCTTCGCCAAAATATGTGTTGCTCGCAAAGACTCTAAAGAGAGTCGGGGTGGGGTTGCTGGCGTCGCCTTTCGAATTTCTGGCCCCAATAGCTCGATCAGTCGTGTGATGTCCCTTTCGTAAGATCTTTGCTCGAGGTTGTTGATGGTTGATGGGGGACGGGGCGTGTTGTGGCGTGGCGAGTTGGGGAGTGGTAACGGAGCGAGGAGGGCTGTGTGAGAGGTCCGCCCGGCGAGTAAGGCGAGCACTTGCGCAAGCTACTTAGGCACGGTGTCCAGCGAGTGGTTGCTGGGTATATTCACGGGCTGCAATGAACCCATGGCTGATTTCGAGTGCCGTCTTGTGCGTAGCCTGGCCAGCCAGCTCTGGGGCGTGGCACATCAATGAGAGTTGAAGCCAGTTCAGCTGAGCTGAATTCTGGGCCATCTTTGGAACCGGCAAGTTTCAGCTGCGATTCATGAACTTCAGTTAAGTGTTGGATTTTGAGGCCTTTTATTTTCTTACTGATACCTATAGATCTGTGGCGATCACTGCGATTTCGTAGCTGATCTCTTTCACCAGCGGTTGGTTCCTTGAATTGTGGCTGTTGTTTGCTGTCGACATTGACCTTGGTTGTTTGTTAACAGAATATCTTAAATTGTGTGTGCCGATGGCGTTTCCTGAGCCGGAGCGGTAACGTGTTTCTATGGCCCAAATCCCCTCTTTCGTCGTCACGCAGTACCTAGATGGTTGGGATTTAGGCGACCTCCCTGCCAAACGCCTTTGAACACCAGATAAGTCTCTCTCCAACAATACTGCCCGGTGTCGGTTTTGAGATACCTTCGGGAACTGCAGACGTCATCGCTCTGTTAATTACACTGAAACGCCAAAGAAACTGGTATAGGCATGCGTATTGAAATACAGATAGACGTAAACAGGCAGAATACGGCACTGCCGTCGGTAACGCCTATATAAGACAACAAGAATTAAGTGAGTTTGAACATGGTGTCATAATTGGCGCACGAGCTATGGGACACAGCATCTCGGAGGTAACGATGAAATGGGGATTTTCCCGTACAACCGTTTCACGAGTGTACCGTGAATACCAGAAATCCGGTACAACATGGAATCTCTGACATCGCTGCGGCCGGGAAAAGATCCTGCGACGACTGAAGAGAATCGTTCAACGTGACAGAAGTGCAACCTTTCCGCAAATTTCTGCATAGTTCAATGCTGGGCCATCAAAAAGTGTAAGTGTTCGGACCTTTCAACGAAACATCATCGATATGGGCTTTCTGAGCCGAAGGCCCAGTCGCGTATCCTCCACTGCACAACACAAAGCTTTACCCTTTGCCCGGGTCCGTCAACACCGATTGTATCGAGCGGATGGACGTGTACGGGTATGGAGACAACATCATGGATCCATGGATCCTGCATGTCAGGAGGGGACTGTTCAAGCTGGCGGAGGCTCTGCAGTGGTGTGGGTCATGTGCAGTTGGAGTGATATGGGACGCCTGATACATCTAGATACGACTCTGACAGGTGACACGTACGTAAGAATCCTGTCTGATCACCTGCATCCATTCATGTGCATTGTGCATTCCGAAGCACTTGGGCAATTCCAGCAGGACAACGCGACACGCCACATGTCCAGGATTGGTTCAGAGTGGCTTCAGAATCACTCTTCTGAGTTTAAAGACTTCCGCTGTCCACCAAACTCCCCAGACATGAACATTACTGATCATATCTGCGATGCCTTGCAACACGCTGTTCAGAAAAGATCTCCAGCCCCTCGTCCTTTACGGATTTATGGACAGCCGTGCAGGATTCATGGTGTCAGTTCCCTCCAGCACTATTTCAGACATTAGCTGAGTCCATGCCAGGTCGTGTTACGGCACTTCTGAGTGTTCGCGGGGACCCTACGGTTTCTTTGGCTCTTCCGTGTATAATGGCTTAGAAGGTGCCTACGTCTCAAAATTTGCAATTGCTGAGGCTATGTAGTTGGGTTTGGCAGCCCTCTTTTTCTAGCATTTCACCGTCCTTGTAGAGGTGGTATCTTGCAGTGACGTGGGTATATCGTCCGGCTAATTATTGTTGCTTTCACGTAATTAACCTTGCTGTGTTAATATTTCTTTTGCCGGTCTATATCCAATGAAAAGGACCTTCGAGGGCTTGTCCTTTCGTTGTAACCTTTCTTGGTCTTACGATTTCGTAACTTCATTTAACTGAAGCTGTTATTATTGAAGCTGTTCCCTTTTAATAAAATTAAGAGCTATTTCATAATTTGTGTTGATTGAAAACTTTAATCTGCTCTCATGTTTCTAGACTCGTTTCCTCTGACATCACATGTACACTAACGTGCCAGTAAAACAAACTTTACACATTTTAGAAGCTAACTTGCGTTTCCACAAAAAATTATCCGACTCTGAAATAGATGAATCAATGCCTCTCTTGCGCATTATCCTGAAGTATAGCTATTTCTCTTTTAATGGAAGAATGTATTCTCAACCATCTGGTCTACCAATGGGAAGGCCTCTGGCAGGTATTTTATCTGAAATCTTTGTAAATTCTGTGGAACGCCTTTTCTCCCAGAATAATGCAGATTTAACTAGGAAAATTGTCTTTTATGCAAGATATGTAGACGACTTACTCGTCATAATTAACGTTTCTCAAGATGATACAGATCATATTTT
Organism: Schistocerca nitens; assembly: GCF_023898315.1. Lineage (NCBI taxonomy): Eukaryota > Metazoa > Arthropoda > Insecta > Orthoptera > Acrididae > Schistocerca > Schistocerca nitens. Next base: position 261,436,315 of record NC_064621.1, read on the forward strand.
CACAACTTTTAATAAAGTGCAAGAGAAAATAAGCTTTACTCGTCATAATTAACGTTTCTCAAGATGATACAGATCATATTTTCACAACTTTTAATAAAGTGCAAGAGAAAATAAACTTTACGCTGGAAAATGAATATCCCAATAGAACTTTGAATTATTTAGACCTAAATTTGGCAAAGAGGACAACAGTATTAGGTTTAACATTTTTCGGAGAAATACCTTTTCCGATATCATCCCAGCCGACTCTACACACCCCCAAGCCCACAAAACGACATTCTTCCATTCTTGCATACACCGAGCGTTCGCCATTCTTCTTTCAGCAGACGAAATGGAGAACGAATTACAAACCCTAGAAGTTATCGCCTATAATAATGGGTATAATCTATAAATCGTGAGACAGCCCTTTAACAAGAAACCAGGTAGGAAAACTGCGGCCTCATCTTCATTAGGCGTCGCGCCGGAGGATAACTCCACTAACTTCATTTCTATTCCCTTCGTAGGTAAAGCATCCTATAAAATAGGGCGACTCTTAAAGAGCCATGGCTTTAAGATTGCATATTCTACGAATAACAGCCTCAAAAAGAACTTGGTCCACTCGTTAAAGAATACTAATTATCTCGTTCTGGGGTGTACAAAATCACCTGTAGTGATTCCCCAAGTTATTACATCGGCCAGATAGCCTCTCAGCTAGATATAAAGAACATATTCCCATGAAAAGTGGTGATGGCACGCGTGGCTCGACTTTTGCCGAGCACCTTGTTCAGTTGGCCCATGCTTCCAATCCATCAAATAACACAGAGCTATTAAATTGCGAGGTTAAAGGCACTAGGCCTGACATCACTGAGGAGTTGCAAATCTTTAAATACCTGTTGCCTGATAAAGAAAACCTAGGGAATGACCGGCTACAATTGAGAAAGGTACTTTTTCGAAAGTTTTCAACCTCTGCCTCACCGGCCCTGATGTTACGTTGCCTGTGCTGTCGCCGACGCCTGACTCCACTTTCTTTAGTCGAATAGTAATGTATTCAAATTAAGGAATAATTTTGCCGTGTAATAGTTAGTCTTTCTTACGGGCTCCAACTCCGTTTATAGGGTTGTCGTTCTCCTCAGAAGTACGTTCGGTTACATATTACGTCATTAACAGTTTTAATGGTTATATTACAATTCCTAACGTAAAGGTAGCTACTGTTATGCATCTATATTTCCACGCGCGCATGCGCATGACCAACAGCGGTGCTCGGTACACAGCTGCTCGCTGCGATTAGTTCCGGCGCAGCTCTCGTAACCTACCGATTTCGTTCGTGCAGTGGGGCCTGCTGTTTGTCTTCAGCCCAAGTAATGTAGATTTATGACTGGTTACTACGGTGCTACAGTTTTATACGTGACATGGCCAAACTTTGGGATGCAGTAGTTTAGTGTCAATAGCTTCTGAAGAAAGCCAAATTATTTTGGCTGAAACCTAGGTAAGGATTGGTTTCTATTTGGAACTGAGGCTGACGTGTTATATATTTAACTGTAATTGTGATTGCGAAAGGCCTCCATGTTCCAGAGATATTTATGACGATAAGGTAGTAACAGGAAATGACATATTATGGTACGTGTGCCCTAACCTTTTGCGTTACATCCCTTTATCCATAATTGTAAGTTTCATACAGTTTCTGTATTCTTACAAACGCAGAGCTCACTTCTAAGAAACGTCGAGGTCATTTTCTCTAGTGTAGCGGTAGCTATTTGCAATTTCGCTTTTGCAGTGTGTAGCTGGAGGCAACTCTAACAGATAATGCTCCTCACGTGTTTCCTGCGACGTCCAGCGTCAACGAAAAGCGTCGATTTGCTTCCGATTAAAACAAAATTACTTTTAAAGCGAAATTTCGCGTGTCCATTCGATAGACCGGTCGCAGTTGAGTTCTAATGCGGCATTTGGTTTGTGGATGTGTCTTAACATGGACAGTAAAACACGAATAATAAACGGTACTCCAGCAGCGACTGAGTAGCGCTGCTGCATGGCGATAGCAGTCAGTGTAGGCCAGAGCAGGTCTGTCGCTGCTGGTGAACTAGTTATTTCTCGAGATTGCTATCCCTGTTAATACATATCGACAAACCGAATATCGAACTAGATTAATTTAGGACCACTAATTCGAATGGGCATGGGAAGCAAATCGACGCTTTTCGTCGACACTGGCCGTCTCATGAAAGATGTGATGAGCGGTATTTGTTTGGGCGACTGCAGCAACAAACTACAAAAACTAAATTGCCAATACCTGCCGAACCACCATAGAAAATGAGCCTGGCGACTCACAGGTGGGACATCAGGTCTAAATGCTGTGCACTGCTTGAAAAACATTTCAACACCAAAAAGTAATTAATGTAGAGAGTAGATAGTCTATGGGGGTTTTGGAACACATTGAGGACGTATACGTACCGTCCTTAGCACCGTACCGCTCCGTGACGTCACTACTGCTCGCTGCTCGCTGCTCGCTGCTTGCTCTGGCAGCTCTCCAGTGCAGATGTTACGCACGTGCGCGCGCACACACACACACACACACACACACACACACACACACACACACACACACAGTTTACAATTACAGTTTTCTCTGTAATCAAATATACTTAGATTTGTTTCTTTGAAGGATATGAGAAATAAAAGAGGAAACCACAAAAAAAATAGTTTGAAGTGAAAATGTTTATTTATTCAGTTGATATGAATATACAAAGTTTTAAGCACTGCTAGATTAGTTTTTTTTTATTCTTTTATGTTAAGCAATAATTGCAGCTTCTCGGAGTTCTTCCTCTATTGAAATAATTTCATTGTCGTGTGAGTTGTTGCCGGCTGTTTTTGATGCAAGGAGAAAAACTAGACGTTCAACAAGTTCGTTTGGGTTATTCCAGTGAATGTAGTCAACATGTGATTTGTTTGAATAGTCTTTCCAGTCAATTTTTTTTCTTACTTCTTGTTCTTCATCTTCTCTGTTTACTCCAGGTACAGAGGGAATTCCCTTTCCTGTACGTATTTTACTTTTTATTTTCGCTGCTTCACCAATTTTATATTCCCCCACAATGTCATCATCACTATCATCATCCTCGCTTCTATTATTATCCTCTTCACGGTCTTTTTCTGTAGATGTTAGGGAAACCGTTGCAGTTGCTGCTGCTGCAGTACGACGTTTTGGACCCTCAAGTATTCCAATTAATGGCTTTATGATACGTGTATACTTATATCCTTTGTTTGCATTTACAGGCTTGAAGGCGAGGTATTGTTGTCTAAAGGCATTGGTTGCCTTCAGAATTTTTGCGTAATTTTGAAGATCACGGCTCGTGTAATTCTTAGGCTTGATTTTGAACAATAAACTGTATAGCCCTCTAGTTCCAGGATATCTTACGTTGTGTATTATTAAGTCATTTTCATCAACTTCCACTGGTGAGTTTCCAATCATCCATTCACTTGATAATGGATCAAATCTTACGCCGTACACGGTGTCGCGCGTTTTGTCTATAGGTTTATTAAAATACGAAGCCGACAGTCGAGCAGCTGCATTTTCTGCTATACGCAACTCTTGTATTTTTCTGCTACTTTTCGTTTTTTTTCTTCTTCTTCTCCACATCATCATCATCGTCATCATATTTTTCTTTAATGTCACAGCCGTTGATATTGTCTTGGCATCTAGCCGCAGAATTGCTATTGTTTTCTCTCGCCGGAAGTCGGTAAATCAGTTCCTTTAGTGGTTGTGAAATGGGCTTAAATGTCTTTTCCAGCACAGATTTTGTTTCAGTTTCTCTTTTATGTAGAGATAGCATCTTTCTTCGGATATTCTGCCTAGCTTTAGCGATCTGTTTTTTAATATTAATGTTTCGTTTAATCGAATCGTGCAGCATGTTTTTAGCTCAAAACTGCCCACTCGCTATCTGAACTAAATTTACGTAGACATCTCAATTTATAACAGTAATTTCTTCACTTAGAGGTTTCAAAGTATGTGTTTATCACACGCTGCCTATGCGCATCGTCGAGGATTGGTGAGATAATTTTACACATTTGTTCTATACGTTGCTTGAATCGAAGACTGTCAATGGCGGCACGTTGCCAGCAAAGCCCAATGCGAGCCTCTCTGTATACCGAAAAATCCCAATCATTTAAAATGTGCACTGAGGTACATACTTCATTTGGAAAGTGCACTTTCTTTTTTTTTTTTTTTTTCTCACCTTCTCCATTTCCTATATAGGTCTTTAATGCTAGCGTGTAAGATGTGCACTCATTGACGTCTGTTAGGAATCTGAGGAACATGATGATAATTGCGAGTGCTTTGTAGTACGCAACTGCTCAGATAAATTACACTTTAATTTACAACCCGATATTCAAATTCAGCATGAAGTGGACGATTTCCAAGTGTTAAATGCGAGGCTTTATGGAACTTGAATCTGTCTCCTTTACGTACGTCAATCTCCGTATTCATCAAAAGTTGGTAACTGTTTTCATTCACTTCAAAGCTAATTGTTTCAATATCAGGGGTAATAGAGCGTAAAATAACTTTACCAGTGTAAGGTAATACATACTCATACTGACCATTGTGTAAAAGGTAAGCTGATTCATTGGGATCTCCTGAAGGGATGCTGTCAATTCTAAAAATGATGGAACACATTCGATTTTTTTCAACGTAACCTTTCGTTGCAACATCCGAGTCTAAAATTGGCTCGCGCACATTCGTGATGCGTTTATTCTGCACGTCTAAAACTCGTTCTGTTACACTAATTAAGTCTAAAAAGTTTCGAACTCCAGCATTCATAGATGTACGTATAGAATTTTTTAGCTCTCTGAAGTCGTTAAGCTGATTTTGCAGCTTTTGGAACAACAGATCGACATATGATTTACTTACTACATCACTTGCCCTCGGCATTGCCTTCTCAGCAGAATCAACTTTGTCTTTCACACGTTTCACAGAATTTTCGATTCTTCTACGGATGTCGTCTACGTATTTTTTCGTTGCTGCATCATCATCAGCTAAGTTAGTGATGGTTTTGCGGTGCTTGACCGTAAGTGAGCTCTCACTTACATCGAACGCGTTCAGTTTTTCCACGGCATTATCCACATAAACTTTCGTACATGCATCATGATCTTCAGCAGGATCATGTAATCCACTTAAACGCTTATTATTAAAATATATTGCTGCACTTGTAGTGTATATGGAGGAAAAGAAAGCTGTTATCTGCGGCAAAAATTTCGTTATTAAAGAGCTCGAGGAGGCAGCATCAGTATTAGAGTTTGTTGCATCATTTCCTCTTTTTCTCGGTGTCAAGTCTCCGGCGGAAGAAGAAGAAGAAGAAGAAGAAGAAGAAGAAGAAGAGGTGATACTCACTTGTTTTTCAAATAGCTGATTTACTTTATCGATAAGATTTGTAATAATGTTCGAGTATGACTGGAATTTCGAATCCACATATCTTTTATTAGCAACATAGTTATTGTATTGAGGATCTAGTACGAGCAATAGAGTATTGCTACTGGTGTTATTCGAAGATGTTACCTGTGCAGAAGCCATGATGGTAATAATCTGTAATGGGCAAGCTGTTGCTTTAAATACAGATATAATTATCAAAGTTTATACGATAACGACCATTATTTAATTCATCATCTTTGCTAATAACAAGAAAATCGTAGGCACTCCCATTCCATGCTCGTTTACACATTTCGAGAAATTCATTGAATGTCATGTCAGGATTAACATGATCACTGAAGACATGTTTTATATTACGCTCATCTTGTTTAAAGAGAACAATAACGTTAGCATTGCCTCTGATTAACTGTTTAGGAATTTTGCTATATGTCTGACACAAATAGAAACTGTCTACACCATAATGCCGACCCATCGAAAAGTAAGCTTTCATGTGATCTTGTTTGTCGCAGGCAATGTCGTCGAAAATAAAAACTGAAAGTGGTCGGGCTTGATCTGGTGGTATTACATCTTCTTTACTGGAAAATGTAAAGTAGCCAATCTCATGCAGGTTTTTAAAAATTTCTTCCAAATATTTATATTTGTATTGTTGCAGCGATTTGGAAAATATGTAGACATTCTTAAATTTGAGACCATTTTCATGAATTAGAAGATTAACAATCACATTTGTTTTTCCACAATTGGAAGGACCTGCAATAATACACCTAATCGTATCAGGAAATAGATCACCATGCCTACGATCTTGCCTTTGCAGTTCATTTCTGTGTTCAGCAATAGGTCTAATAGGAAGTTGAAGTGCATGTTTCCTGAATTGCATCTTTAAGTACACTAAGGACTCTAGGTATCTTACAATTACTATTATAATAGAGCACTCTAGGTGGCAAAGTTAGCACTCGGGCAATGATCACGATTATTAAAAAAAAAAAAATTGTCAGATGTGGTATTCGAACCCACACTCGCACAAGATCTTAAATCTAGCGCCTTAACCACTCGGCCAATCTGACAGATTTGGAGAAAACAATTCCTATCTTACAAATACTGTTATAATAGAGCATTCTGGGTGTCAAAAAGACCAGTCGTTAGTTAACACTCAAGCTATGAAGAAGCATCGCGACAACAACAACAAGCAAAATAAGTTGAGGAAGGGGAAGAATAAGAGAGGGACAAAAAAACGTGGTGGTTCCCTGCCTAACCGCATGATTAATAAACTACCTGTTGAACTTCACATACCTGGCTACTCCTACTGTGGTCCTGGCACAAAGTTAGAGGAAAGACTCAAAAGAGGTGATGTCGGTATCAATCCACTAGATGAGGCGTGTAAAGAACATGACATAGCTTACGCAACTCATCCAGACAGTTTGCCTGACAGACATCAAGCAGACAGAATTCTGGCTAGAAAAGCGTGGAGTAGAGTAAAAGCAAAAGACGCTAATTTGAAGGAAAAGTTAGCTGCGCTGGCAGTGACTGGAGCAATGAAAGCTAAAGTTAAAATGGGTATGGGTTTGAATAACAACAAGAAGAAGAAGAAAGGTGGTAATATACTGAGCAAAGTAATTAAAAAAGTTCGAAGTGGACTTAAGTACTTGAAGCCTGGTGCTAATCTGATGACAGTTGTGAAAGTGGCTCGTAAAATCGCATCACAGGTTGCTCCGACGAAAGCTGTGGGGAAATTATTAGACAGAGAACGTGTAATACCTGTGCCCAAAACAGGTGGAATATTACCTCTAATTCCAATATTTGCTGCTTTATCAGCACTTGGAGGATTAGCCGGAGGTGCTGCTGGAATTGATAAGGCTGTTAATGATGCGAAAAGTGCTCGAAAGGAGTTAGCTGAAATGCAGAGGCATCATCGTGTACTTGAAGCAATTGCTTTGCGTGATGGAAAAGGCCTGTACTTGGGTCCATACAGGAAAAATGGATTCGGTCTGTATCTGGCCGGTATAAATGGAACAAGGAATAATAATAAAAAAAAAAGTTCTCCATAAACAGTCTTCCTACAAGACCACTTACCAACATTGACTTAGAACACTATGCTAAAAAGCTGCAGATAGCACACTTTCGAGGTGTCTTTATGAGAGATACTTTACCTTCAAGACCTAACACTTGTGAGTGTGCAATTATTAATCTCAATACTGAAGAGGAACCAGGTTCACACTGGGTAGCTTACAGAAAGGAAGGCAAAATTGTCTACTATTTCGACAGCTTTGGAAATTTACCACCTCCTCCGGAAATAGTAAGGTATCTGGAAAACTGTGCGATAAAATATAACTACAATACATTTCAGTCACTTAACATCCAGAGATGTGGCCATTTATGTTTAAGGTTTCTGACTTCAACATAAAACAGACAGTCTTGCAGGGTATAGTTGTAGTCTAACAATGGACATTGAACACGGCATAACGTTAAGTCTGACGGGTAAAGAATCACTTCTAACTGCTCTCTTCAATCCTGCATTGAATTTATCCTCACATGTTTACGAAATTGCTCTGCTAAACCTTTTTACATATAATTCCATTCACAATATTACATCGTTAAATAATAATCTCTACTTCTACAACTATTTGAATGATGTAGAAATTTTGGATAAAGTTAGTCTGAAACATGGAACATATGAACTGCACGACATTTTTTCAGCATTATTGAAAGAAATTGAAAAGTACAACTTGAAGGTTAGCAGTGATAACTCGATAAATAAGAAAAAGCATGACTTGCAATTAAATATTACCTTCAATAAAACACTGAATCGATGTCAGATTAGGAGTAATCTTACTATAGATTTTAATCTCCCAGACAACATAGGTTCAGTTTTAGGGGGTTTGCAAAAACTCTAGTGGATAAAAAAGTCCTGAAGACTGCCGAATATTCAGTTTAAACATTCAAAGTGTTAATGTCTTGTGTGTTGACTGTAACATCTCAGGAGGTTCATTTCACAATGGGGAACCTACACATACATTGCATCAGTTCTGGCCTGCCGTACCACCAGGATATAAGATTGTGGAAACACCGAATGCACCCATTTATATGCCAGTAGTTGCAAGATACGTTTCAGAATTAAGTGTGTCAATTAGAGATCAAGAGGGAAATCTTGTTGATTTTGACGGGGAAGAGATAACTGTGCGATTACATTTGAGGAAAATACGGTAAAAAAAAAAGAAATGGGTATCGTATACAAACAGAATGCCTGCATAAGCAAGGACACAAGATACCTTGACAATGTGAGCAATAATAACAAGGAGAAGAAGAAGAAAAAAAAAAGCAAAGAAGAGGAAAGTTAAAAATGTTTTAACTCGACACAACAGAGAAATTCTGTCGTCACTGGGATACAGAGTGCTATAAATACTGATACCTTGACATGCAAACTCTCATTCGAGTCGTCCGACTTTCAGTGATCAAACAGGAGGAGGAGGAGGAGGAGGAGGAAGAGGAGGAAGAGGAGGAAGCTAAGGAAAAAAAAATGTTGAATGTAAGAGAAAAAATTCTCGTCGACGACTCGGTTACTCGCCTTCAGTATCATAAGTATAAACCTTTCGGTCAACCGGCTTTTGCTCAGAATGATTCCATATCAATTGTTATACAAAATGAAAACACTTACCTGCTTCCTTCCGAGAGTCTGCTGTATATAGAAGGACGACTTGTCAATGCAGAGGGAAATGGAAAAGCTACTGATATTGAGTTAACAAAAAACTGTGCACTTCATCTGTTTTCGGATATTCAGTACCGTCTCAATAACCAAATTATCGATCATGTACGTAATCCAGGAATTGCAACATTAATGAAAGGATATGCTTCTTTTACACCAGGTGACGCAAATGCATTACAAAATGCCGGATGGGGGGCAAGAAGCGAATTGAAAGAGTTAGTCGACGATGATGATGGTCGTTTTAATTTTTGCATTCCGCTTAAAATGATCTTAGGCTTTGCAGAGGATTACAAAAAGATTATTTTAAATGCTCGCCATGAACTGGTACTGATTCGTAGCAGGCAAGATATTAACTGTATTGTCTCAGATAAAGCAGATACTAAATCAAAAATTGTGTTGGAAAAAGTCCACTGGGAAATGCCGCATGTTCAGGTGTCTGAAAAGCAACAAATATCACTGTGGAATATCTTAAAAAATGATATCAGTTTGACTCTACCATTTCGTCACTGGGATTTGGTTGAAAGCATTGCGCCGGAAATTAACTCATGGACATGGCAAATTAAATTTAATACAGCTCTTGAAACAGCAAGGTATGTAATATTGGCTTTTCAGTCAAACAGAAATTTGATTACTGCTGACTCTAGTGTATTCGACAAAATAAACATATCAAACTTGAAGGTGTATTTAAATTCTTCTAAATTCCCCGAGGAGAATTTTGCTGTTGATTTTGACACGAAGAATACTGCACAGGCGTTTGAAATGTATGCTAATTTTCAATCGCTGTATTATGGAGATAGCAGTGTAAGAAGAGGGAACCCGCTCATGAACCGTACTGAATTTCAGAACTGTCCTATATTTTTCATTGATTGTTCTCATCAAGACGAAACACTGAAATCTTCGGTCGTTGACATGAAGATTGAAATAGAAACAAAAGAAGCATTTGCTAAAAATACAATAGCTTACTGCCTGGTCATTCATGATTCAGTGATTGAAATGACTCCATCAACCAATCAAGTCACAAAGCGTACTCGGATATAGAAGGGAAAAGACATGGACAGCCAATCAGGTCACATAAGACATACTCAGAGATATATAAAAGAGGAAAAAAAATGTGCAAGCATTTCATCATTGTCGTCCTCTTTGCTCCCCCCTCACACCAGTAGCTTGAGAGAGAAGGAAATATGAACAAAGTTATAATAATTACCGCTTAGTCCGAGAATCATCCAGTGATAGTGTTAGTGACTAATTTAAGTGATGGTTGTGAATGTGTACTGCAAGTTCATAACATGGAGGCCTCTTTCAGTGCACTGAATTGTTCACTCGATTCATTGCTAAAAGAGAACAGTGACTGCAAAACATTAGTGTATTCAAAAAATCTGCTGTGTCCACTCGTCCTAAATATTCTAGAACAAATTATTATTATTCATAAAGATGTTGAAATGCTACGATTGGAAGATTATGGATTGGACTGTGCTAATAAGAAAGAGAAAGGTGCAGCTGCTGCTGCTGCTGCTGCTGCTGCTGCTGATGATGATGATGCTTACTTCTTGTTCGAGTGGATTAAATCGAAAAATGTTTGTAAACTGCTCTCTCGAATTTATAGGAAACTTACTGTGCAACAGTGTCAAAATCTAAATGCAGTTGATTACTACTTATTTCCTAAACAGTTGTTACCCTCTTTATGTGATCTTTCTCATATATTTCACAGTTTACCACAAGTGTTTCAAAATGATGCTCTCATTTCTAAGTATCAACATTGTTACAAGCATTATAATGTGAATGCACGTTGTCAAATTGATGGACCACCTCCTATTAAAAAGAATTGTAAAGAGTGCAGAAAGGAAATTTCAGATGAAATAAAATAACAATTATTGTATGTGGTTTTTTTTATTTCACTCAGTAAATAAAGAAAAAAGTTACAATGAATGTATAATGTTTTGCTATTTTCTGTATACAAATCAGTTACAAACTCACATGTACACAATTAGTTACAGATATATTATACAAATCAGTTACAAATTCACATGGAAGTTGTTGTCTGAATGACAGTACTCTGTGAATCTTTCCTCTCAATATCAAATTATGTTGCAAACTCACATGTACGCAACTTCACACACACACACACACACTATAAAATTAGTCAGACGTTGTCAAGTTTTCTTTGTTTTTCAGTTGGTAGTGACCCCACGCTAAAGTATTCACCTTATCTGGCAGTATAAAACGTTTATCATCATGTGCAGACAAACCAAGCTTTTGTTGTTTAACAGTGGATACCACATGACACTTTGATTGAATAATATACTGTACAGAAGTTTTAGCATCTAAATTCAACATACATTCTCGATAAACATCGATGCTCAATGCTTTAATTGAAGACTGTTTTATACCTTTCGCTCTCTGCATTACACGTAGTGATTCGGTCTCTAGTGCATACATTTTAGCTCTCAGGCCTATGAACTCAGTAATAAGTTCACCGTTTAATTCATCTTTCAATAGTCCAACCTCCTTTTTATTCACAAGTGGAATGTTATATCTGTTATTAACGGGAAAATCTGAAGTATCAAACCATTTTTGCACATCACTTTTGATATCCTCATAAATATTTTGAGTTTTAATATGGTAAATTAAACTATCGGTATCAGTGTAACACAGTTTTACATCTTTTACAGGGAACTTGTTCAGTATATACCCATAATGAAAGTCAACAAGACGCGTCTTTGAAATGTCTAAAATCGCCATACCTACAGATATAGGCTTGTCAAACACTACATTGTGTTTGTCTAATTCAATACCAACTAAATTTTCCTGAAATATAACGCTCCTTTTGAAATTTGGTTTTGCAATCATTGCAGATGCTCCATATTTACCATCCCATGAAGTTACCAGTTTTATGTCCCTCATCTTTCGTACATTTTGCATTGTCTTACCAAAGACGCTGTTATTCATTAGCTTAAAAAAATTCTTTTCAAAATCGTTATTTGCTGCCATACGTTTCTGTGCATTAATATCGATGTATGGTTTCATCCATGGAAGTTGTCTGAATGACAGTACTCTGTGAATCTTTCTCAATTTCAAATTATGTTGCAAACACTGTTTGAGATTTCTATAATGAATTACATAATTTTTCTTATCATACAAAGTAGAAATTAATTTTTTGGGAGCACTAGCCTTGCCTACCACACAGCTAGATGGTGGTATCATTTTCTCAGGACATAGTGGTAGATCAGAATGCATATCGTGGATGTTTTCAGGATATTCAAGGTCTACTTCCAGAATGTAGCCTATATCAGAGTCATCCGGTATGTTGTTTACGTCAAAAGTTTTAACAATTTCAGCGTTGAGCCAAGAAAAATGTGAAACTGGGAGGTACTGCATCATTGCCCAACTGTAAAGACTATTAACATCGAGGTAAATAATATAGGATTCATCAGTATTTTCATCATAATTAGACATGAACCTGTTGTTTGCCACCGCATGTCTACACGAGCAGTGAACAATGCCGCCTCTAATACCTCGTTCGACGAATTGAAGTTGCTCAATGTCTGTGATGAGTTCTAATTCTGCTTTGGTGGTTTTCAATAATGCATCCCAAGCCAATCCAGGTGAAGTAACATAATGCGCGGGATCTAACTCATAGGTTTTAATGCAGAGATTTCGAAAATTTTCAAAAACATCGCTTAACAATAACACATCAATTTTTAAATAAAGATCTGAGTATTCCCCCAGTGTCTTGCACTTGAACAAATGCCATGCATTACACGCCCTTTGATAATCACACTCTGAGACAGTTCTTCCACCAGTCAGCAAACTTTTAAATTCCTGAATCGAATGGTTAGTGTTCTTCTGATAAAACACTCTCATCACTCACATACTCATATGGAAATATACCCTTCTGATTGACTAAATAAAATTCACGATCATCAGGAAAGTATTTCCTCATTATCCTGCATTCCTCTGGCTTTAGGTAAGATGCACACTTTTCTAGCGAGCATGATAAAAAATTAAATGAATCTATAAATCGGAAATTTATGTAGCAGTGCCGGTCTTTACGTGTTACTTGAATGCTCTTCGTGAAAGATTTGTATTTCTCCATATTCGATGGTAATATAGAAACGCGGCCTGGATTTAATTTAGTTTTCCTCCTCCTCCTCCTCCCGGTCTCATTCACTAGTTGCTCGCAAATATTTGTAATTACGAAATGACTATCATAATTGGATAGATTGTGGAATACGACAGGCACTGTAAACAGAGGTCTGTAGTTTACATTGCAGCTAGCATGCGCTGCACCGCGGTACTCGCCTGTAAAATGGCAATGGTCACGATGCTTCACATCGCCTGCCTCAAAGGCTTCCTTACAAATATGACAGATCTGTGCGGAGTGAAAGGCTGATTCTTCCTCTGGGCTTAATATCATCTCTTTATTTTGTAATAAGAAACCATTCACATACTCAGCAATTGCATACAGCTGTTTCGTGAACCACTGCATGCAATCACGACCGCGATACAACTGAAATTCTGAATAGTCATCATTATAAGTACAATGTATGTAATATGCAATACTAAATGGTGTATGTAAATGTATTTGATCAGAGTTACTACTTCTACTGCAGCCAGCGACTGGTTGCAGCATGCACTCAGTGTCCGCATATATTATAAAAGGCAGCTTTAACTTATTTCTGAAATTGGAAAATTTTATATATTTATTGTGCTCATTTGGCATGATAGTGTTGACTGGCTTAAACTGCGCACAGTCACGCAAGTGTGCTTCTAACTTCTGTTTTGAATGAAAATAAGACAAACAACGGGGGCATATCACGACAGACTTATGATGAGCAGTAATGCTATAATGTGCTAGCTTCGACAAACTTTTTATATAATAAAAATGATTTATATTTGTATTTTCTAGCTGCAACATTAATAAATTTACATGTTTTTCTCTTTGGTACTTTGTAATATGCAGTGGTATAACTCGGATATCTTTCGACCTTTCCCTCGTCCTCCTTGCGCCCTCTCTCTCCTCATCCGCTTCTCCCTCTTCAACAACCATCCACTCATAATCCGAGTACTGTATACCGTACACATTGACAGACACACTTTCATTCTGCTTTTCGAATATATGGACATGCTTTAGCTCTGTAGGAAACGGTATATTAGAAAAGTTTAATTTGTTTGCATGTGCAAAATAGGCAGACACACGGTGCGCATTCTTGCTTACAGGATACAAAGCAGCTAGAATTGCCCATTTAAAACAAGCATTACCTTTCGAGTGAACATTAATTACTGCATGTTTATTCGCAATCACTTTTGGCAGTTTCGTGTGACGTCCTGCATAAAACCCTTTGTTTTCGTTAACATTAATACATAGTTTTACTATATTACGCAACGCCCAACCTGAATCTCTCAATTGAAATTTCTCCAGTTTCTTTAACAGTACATCCCTAATTTTAGTTGAATACCACTCTTCGCTAATGTCAGCGGAGAATACATTTAAATTCTTTGTATTTAAGTACTTGTCTTCTACGTCACCCGATTTGGGCAGCACAAAGTTGCAAATGAGTGAAAAATTAATTTTAAGAGGCTTGTTAATTTTACGCACTATGTTCTCAAAGACAGAGAAACACGCATCCAAGAAATATTTTGGGTCCTTAAACCCTCCTCGGTTAGATATCTCACCTGTACATATTCTATTTTTGAACGCACTTTCAACCGAAACCCATTCCAGAGCATTACTTTCCTGATGATCATGATTCAGCTTAATGCGCTTTGGCGATGGTTCGGTCATTATTCACTTTCAGCGCTTCTCAAAATATCGTATATGGCAGACAACAGGACATTACAATTTGAATATATAAATGAAACATCCCCACTCTCTAGCCATGTTTTGAGGCAAGCAGCTCCATTTACAAAATCAAATTGACAACTAAATGCATTATGAGAACAAATTGTATACAATACAAACAAAATCTCTTTGATGTAAGCATCTACAAGATTATTAAACTTGGTAACATATAACTCTGTGTAATAAGTACACTCGTATTTGTCATAGACTTGAAAAGCAGCAAAATGTTCACCTTGTTTAAAGCACTCTGTTTGACCCTGCAGTATCACGCATTCATTTTATGCGTTCACATAACATCAGCTGTTGGACGAGGACAATGACCGCCAGCCCGAAAGCAAGGGCGAAGATGTAACTGCTTACGCCAGATGGTTGAGAACAAGAAAAAACGGTACGTCCCGCCAGCCACGATCACATGCGCAGATGTTCACTATGACCTTACGCAATGAATTTTTTTTTTTTTTTTTTTTTTTGCCAGCCGACTTCGTCTTCTTGTCTTCCTTTTACACAGCTGGTGTTTAAAGCCCCCCCTCCTGGAACAGCTGCGAACCTCCTGCTGTTGCTAACATTGCTATTATTGTCATACAGCATCCTCTAGATCCATATTTTCTTTTTTGAAAAATAACAGATAAAATTAGATGCTTTTAGAGAGCTGCTATCAGTCTACGTTTCACCGAGGTGGCTGCTCATTTTATCATCGCCATTATCGTCTATAGAGAGAGAGAGAGAGATAGAGACATTATCTGTTTGTCAGGTAAGAGAAGTCGGTGATGGATTGGGATTTACAATGATACTAGCAACATTAAACGAAATTAGACGATGCCTTCATCAATTATTTTTTTTCTTCTTTTTTTTCCTTCTCACATCATGACAGAATGAAGATAGCTTTCGTAGACCTGCAAGGATTCAAAGACGATGCAAATAATTTTGTGCCTAAACAAGCTGCTGCTATCCTCGTGGACGGCAATCAAGTTATTGCAGAGCAGTTTGTCACTATCGCACAAGTTTTAGCATTCAGCACCTTATCAGAGAAAACTCAGAGGATAAACTCGTGGGTGACACGCAATCACCTTCATCAGCAGTGGGGAATGGATGGAGTGTCACTACTTACTGCGAGAAATACGCTGTGGGAGTTGTGCAAATCTTGTGACTACATTATGGTAATGGATCTGGAAAAAGCAGATTGGACGACGACTTTGTTGGGCACAGATCATGGCAGATTAGTTAACATGCAATCTCTGGACTGTCCATCATTGAAATTGCTGAAAAAATCTTTCAATATTGCTGATGAGGAAAATGATCGATGTTTAGCAAAGACTAATGTACGATTAATTATGCGATGGGATTTTGAAAATAAAACGTCTTCCTAAAATACGTGTTATCTTTCTTTTTCCCCCTTGCTCCTCTTTCTCCTCCTCGTGTCTCCGCCCCCCTTCCAGCTCCATATAAGCAAACATTTCTATCACAATTGTGTCATTTCGAAAAGCATATTGCCTTCAGTAAGTAGCAAGTTAGAAGAAGAAAAAAAAAAAAAAGGAAGAAGATGCAAGCTGCCATTGCTGATGAGCTTCATCGTCCTGCTCGCCGAACGTACCCCAGGCGGTCAGTTATCACGAAAGGACTTGATGGTCTCCATCAAGCAGACTTAGTCAATATGATTGCATATTCTAAATGGAATTCTGGGTATAAGTATTTGATAACAGTAATTGACGTTTATTCAAAATATGCATGGGTCGCTGCTCTAAAGACTAAAACTGGAATTGCAGTTGCAAACGCACTTAAAAAAATATATATAGAAAGTAAGCGGGCCCCAGTAAATTTACAAACTGATCAAGGAAAAGAATTCTACAATACTAGTTTTAAAAAGTTAATGCAGAAACTCAGAATTAATCACTACTCCACTTTTTCAAACATGAAAGCTTCCGTAGTTGAACGCTTTAACAGAACTCTCAAGAGTCTTATGTTCCGAAAATTTACTGCTCAGGGCTCCTACAAATGGATTAACACTGTACAAGATCTGGTCCATCAGTATAATCACATGACACACAGAACGATTAAAATGCGACCAGTGGATGTAAAAGATAATAGTCTTCTATCTACTGTGTATAACAAAATTAAAATGATTGATCCACGCCGGTCAAAACTCAAAGTTGGTGATTACGTCAGAATTAGTAAACAGAAAACAGTCTTAGACAAAGGGTACACCGCCAATTGGTCCACGGAAATTTTCAAAATACGTAAAGTGCAAGAAACCAATCCGAGAACGTATCTCCTTGAAGATTACAAATCACAGCCCATAGCTGGAGCTTTCTATGTTGAAGAGTTACAAAAAACTAAATACCCATCATCATATATTGTGGAGAAAATAATACGGAAGAAAGGAAGAAAAGCTTTGGTAAAGTGGCTTGGATTCAGCAATGCACACAACAGCTGGATAAATCTGTAAAAAGAAAATAAAAAAAATGCATAGTACATGCTGAATGTGTGAGTGAGTGTGTGTGTGTGTGTGTGTGTGTGTGTGTGTGTGTGTGTGTGCGCACGTGCGTAACATCTGCACTGGAGAGCTGCCAGAGCAAGCAGCGAGCAGTAGTGACGTCACGGAGCGGTACGGTGCTAAGGACGGTACGTATACGTCCTCAATGTGTTCCAAAACCCCCATAGACTATCTACTGTAGAGCAATGAAATTTCATGAATAAATTTGTCTAAGTACCTTATTTAAGTGATTAATATTGCAAGATAACAGGTTCATGTAAACGAGAGACAAGCCGTTGCAAATGTGAAATGCTGGTACATTAAAACCCGGTGCAACCGCCAGGCTACTGAATTCAAGCATGTGAACATTCATGTACAGGTGTCGGACGTCAGTTTGTGGGATTCAGTTTCATGCCTGTTGTACTTGGTCGGTCAAGACAGGGACGGGTAGTGCTGTTTGAAGATGACGCTGGAGTTGTCGTCTGATGACGTCCCATATGTGTTGGATTGGAGACAAATCTGGTGATCGAGTAGGCCAAGGCAACATGTCGACACTCCGTAGAGCACGTTGGGTTACATTAGCGGCTAAGTGGGCGAGTTTTATCCCGTTGGAGAATACCCCGTGAAATACTGTTTATGAATGCTCACGACAGGTCGAATAACCATATTAGCGCATAGGTTTGTAGTCAGGGTGTGTGGGATAACCATGAGAGTGCTTCTGCTGTCATACCAAATCGCACCCCAGACGATAACTCCAGGTGAGTCCAGTGAGTCTAGCACACAGACTCAATTAACCTTCTTTAACCAACACGCAGCCATCACTTTACCGAGGAAGAACCAGTTTTCATCAGAAAACACAACAAACCTCCGCCCTGCCTTCCGACAAGTTCTCGCTTCACCACTGAAGTCCCAAATGGTAGTGGATATCTGTCAGTGAAATGCACGCTACAGGGCGTCTAGCTCGGAGCTGCCCTTAATGAACCCGTTTTGTAACAGTTCGTTGTGCCAATTTGGTGCCAACTGCTGCTCATATTGCTGCTGCATATGCAGTACGATGCGCCACAGCCACACACTGAACACGGAGGTCCTCTTCCTCAGTAGTGCCACGTGACCATCTGGAGCCCAGTCTTCTTGGGACCGTACATTCTCGTGATCACCGCTGTCTGCAATCATGTACAGTGGCTACATTTCTGACAAGTCTTTCTGCAATATCGCAGAAGGAACATACAGCTTCCCGTAGCCCTATTACATCACCCCATGCGGTCTAATGCGTCTTGTCCCGGTCCGCGCGGCTGCCTCCGTCGGAGGCTTGAGTCCTCCCTCGGGCATGGGTGTGTCTGTTGTCCTTAGCGTAAGTTAGTTTAAGTTAGATTAAGTAGTGCGTAAGCCTAGGGACCGATGACCTTAGCAATTTGGTCCTATAAGCCCTTACCACAAATATCCAAATTTCAAATTCCATGATGCTTTTTTTGCCGTCTTAAAATCAGTCTTGTCTAACATGAACTCACCACGTCCAGTCTCAAAGGTAAGTAACGCTCACGACCGGTTTTTTTCCCTTTATTGAGTTTCGATCCCCCCCCCAACGAGGGCGAGCTGGCATCAGCTTAGTACGCCGCTCTTCAGCCTACAGATTTTTAAAACAGAAGAGGACAATAAACAATAAAAGCAGGCGATAAAAACGGTGTCTTGAATTGTAAAATGGCGGATAATTTTGGAAGTTAAAACATAAAACAAAGGGTTGGCGATTCTAATAAAATACACAGGAAGCACACAGGGAAAATAGTAGACAGACAGTTAAAAAAACACGGCGACAGTCCGGTTTCTGTTCGCAAGACATATAAAAATCACACCCAGCAACATTATGATTTCTGTTTGCAACACTTCGGAAAAACAGCACAGCACTTAACACTCACTTAAAACACTGCACTAAAAAGTTGGCACAAAGTTGACACCACAGCCAAGGGCAGATGGCGGAGGGGGACCTGAACATATGAGGGGGAAAAAAGGGGGTAAAGGAGAGGAAAAACGAAGTGGGGGGTAGCCGACCGAGGGAGTGGACTCATAGGGGGGGGGGGGGGGGAGGCCGGGCAGACGTGAGAGGGAGTGGGGAAAGGCAGAGGGGGGGAATGCAAAAGGACTCAGGGGAGAGAAGGGAGGCAGAGAGAGGGCAGGCTGCGAAAAAACAGGATAGAAGGAGGGGGGGGGGAGAGCCCGGGAAAAGGACAGAGGAAGGGAGGTGGAGGTGAGGATCAGAGTTGATAGGAGGGATAAATGGAGGGAGGGGGAGTTGACAGAAGTCACCTTGGGAAAGGAGATGAAGGGTGTAGAGGTGGAGGGTAGGGGGGACACAACGGTGATGGCATGGCAGAAGGAAGGGTTGGAGAGGAGAGGAGCAACCAGGGGTTCAGGGGAATCAAGGTGGCGGGAGGTGTAGAGGATGCAGATATGTTCGAGGAAAAGGTGCAGATGGGGGAAAGGAATCAGGTCATAGAGGATCCGTGTGGAGGACGGGAGGCGTATATGTAAGGCGAGGCAGAGTGCACGGTGCTCGAGAATTTGGGGGGATCGGATATCCAGGTGGGACTAGCATAACAGAGGATGGGACAGATTAAGGATTTGTAGGTATGGAGGATGGTTGAGGGGTTCAACCCTCATGTCTGGCCAGAGAGGAGTTTGAGGAGTCAGAGGCAGTTGTGGGCTCTGGATTGGATACAGCGGAGATGAGGGATCCAGGTGAGGTGACGGTCAATGGTGACGCTCACGACCGTTACAGCTCGTGTTTAAAGCAAACCTGATTTGCATCCTCACAGTGACGCTACTAGCACTACTCTTAAGCGACTGGTGCGAAATCTGAACAGACATCGTCTTTCAGAGGTAGAAACATACCTACCAACTTTCGCATTGTTGCACAACTCCTTCTTGGAGTTGCGATGTTTTTTTTCCATCAGTATGCATAAAAAAATTTAATACTGTAATTCGCAGTAGATCAATTTTACGTAGGTACACAGGCAGCCAATAGATGGCACCTCACGCTTCTCAGGAATCACATTCACACTGTTAGTCAAGGCAAATAAAGCTTTATTTATACATAAGTATTAGTGTTACAAAGTGACCTCATGCACATGATATTTGAGCTCACAACTAAAAATCGGGGTGTTGCCATTACCAGGGTAAAATGTCACTACGATACTCCTGGAAATGAAGCAAAAGTCAAGCTAGCGAAAGAGGCCACTTACGACGGAGAAGGGAATATGTAGATGCATCACCTGCAGATCTTTTATAAGTCCTTAAACTAGTATCAGAGACAAGTGGTACACAGGATGACAAGAATCATCCAGATGTGATTCTTCAAGTTTTCCTGGCGGATATATTGTAAAAAGTGTTCACGGGTTTGCCGCCGGATGACGTTGTGCAAATTCCACAATATTCTCTCGGAGCAGCTGTCCGACATCTTCACGTGGTTGAACCTTGCCGTTGCCACCTTGCCGTGGAATTTGAACAACGTCATCCGGCGGAAAACCCGTGAAGACAATTTACAATAATTATCCATGTACAAAAGCAAAGATTATGCCAGACTGAAACAGCTACTGGTTACTAAGTTCTGTTTCGAAAAACATGAATTCTTTTGAATATTGGAGAACATTATGACACTCCTCATGTTCAGTCATGGCTGATATATGAAACACCTACACCATACTGGCTTGGTGTTTGCCCCATTATGCGTGTATGTATGTATTTATGTGTGTGTGTGTGTGTGTGTGTGTGTGTGTGTGTGTATGTATGTGTCTGTGCACTTCTATGAAAGGGGCCATACCGTACGCTGAAATAAATAGCACTCCGAAGAAATAGTAGTTGGCATCAAGAGATGTTGACTGATTGCTTAAGATGGAAGAACGAATGACGGAACTACTCTCGATAAACGTCATCGTGATGTTACTCGTAGGAAGATAAACGACGGCACAATTAAAAAACTACGTAGAGCAAAAAGTGCTAATACTGTGAAGGTATTGAAATGGGTCAATAGGGCTCAGTTTCATTAAAATTTGTGAACACTGTATGCCAATCAACGATTTTTGCATCTTCGTGCCTCTGTATGTGCTGGTGATTAATTCGCACCCGCCACCGAAGAGCACTTCCCTGGTACCCCTCCAGCGTTTCCTAGTTTAGGCCAAACCCTTTAACAGATGGATAGGCGCATGTTTCATATATGAATGTGTCACGAGTGTGACTGACTCTAATGCCTTTTCTGTAATCCCAGACCATCAAAAACGGGCTATTGCGTCCAGTTCCTATTAATTGGCAGATGAGTTCCCAAAAAAATGTTATGTTTATATTGTACTTTGTATTATATGATGATGGGTTATCAGAAGATTCTCTGCCAGTAAAATTTTGTAATACAGGAATCTTGTAATCGATTAAAATGGCTCTGGGCACTATGGGACTTAACTTCTGAGGTCATTAGTCCCCTAGAACTTAGAACTACTTAAACCTAACTAACCTGCGACCGTAGCGGTCTCGCGGTTCCAGACTGAGCGCCGAGAACCACTAGACCACCGCGGCTGGCCTCAGATGTTAAGTCCCATAGTGCTCATAGCCATTTGAACTATTTGATGCCAAGGACGGAATTGTAGAGTAGCGTAGTGTAGTACACTGCGTAGTAGTGTAGTCCAGAATTATACAAAATTTGTGATGTAGCAATGTAGCACATCAGTATCGAGTACCTTCTCGATTCCGGATGAACGTAGATCTCTGCGCCAGATGGTCATAATGCATAGTTACACTAACTCACCTGAAATTATATTGAAATTGCGTGTTGTATTCATGTTATTACCTCATTTACAGCATAATCAGCTCTTGTATCTAGATAACGGACTGAAAGAGAATAGGAAATTAACAAAACAATATCGATATTTCTAATGAACAGCTGCCTTTCGCCCTGAGGGTGTTCGTGCCCCATAGCTTCGTCTTGGAGAGGACAGATGAAAATTCATACTTCCTTGTGTCTGGTTCGTTAAGCCACAAGTCAGGGATAAGTAAGTTCCCGTTCCAAAAAGGGAAGGAAGTCGGCAGCTCTCCGAGCCGGCCGCGTCCCGTATCTGCCCTAATTGTTATTTACTCTGTCACGCTGTGAAGTTTAAGTAATTATCTTACAAGCCGCTGGTAAAACTGGATCTCCATCCTTCTTTGCGCCGGCGCCTGGCCTGGGACGGCAGAGAGCGGAATCCAATTTGGGGTCGTCCCTCATTTGCATGACGGAGGACGGCTCCGAGGCGTCTTGACAGGCGACGTCGTGTTGGCGCGGCGTCGTCGTGGCCGCCGGCGCCGCTGCCAGTTTTCACGCCGTTTGCAAATACGGGCGCTGGGCCCTCATTAAACTCCCACCCACTCCCCTGTCCTCCCCCTGTCAGGGTCCACTAATTGCCGCAGTAAAGGGCGCCGCAGCCCATCGTTGATATCTGACTTCCGAGAGCGCTCTCGTGGACTGTTCTGGTTTCCCCCACCAGGACTGATTCGTTGATAATCTTCCATCGAAACGGCCTACTCGTATACGTTTCAAGTGGTGCTGTCTGGGCAATGCACGTTGAGCACGATATGCAATAAGTAGCAAAAAATGTTTACTTTCCTGCGAAAAAAAAATTAAATACAACTGGAAATCTGGAAATTACTGTTCCACAGAAACACTAAATCATCTTGTTTATCGTCACTAGTAGTGCAAATTAGACCCGAAGTATCAAACACTCAAACTCGATGATGATAGACGAGATGTCATCGTACTATCTGATTCACTCATGTGATTGGTAAGGCTGTTGCATATCGCATGTGTTCGGTACTAAATAACGAGTATTCCACGAAACAGCTTCTTCTTTAATGTGGTATCACGTATTGATGTCACCCTATAGAAGTCTCAAAGTTGGCAACGGGACTGCACGTTTCCGTCAGTTGCCAACAGCGGATCCAGTGGGGCACACCCACTGTGTCACACCTCCAGTGGCTTTGATCTACGAGCGCCCTCTGCCGCGGTGACATACGCTGAAGAGCCAAAGAAACTGATACACCTTCCTAATGTCGTGTAGGGTCCCCGCGAGCACGCAGAAGTGCCGCAGCATGACGTGGCATGGACTCCATTAATATCTGAAGTAGTACCGGAGGGAACTGACCCTAAGGCGCCGCACTCATGGACTGTGCGGCTGATCCCGGCGGAGGTTCGAGTCCTCCCTCGGGCATGGGTGTGTGTGTTTGTCCTTGGGATAATTTAGGTTAAGTAGTGTGTAAACTTAGGGACTGATGACCCTAGCAGTTAAGTCCCATAAGATTTTAAGATTTCACACACATTTTAACAGGGAACTTGAAACATTCCCGTCTCCTCTGTATCTTTTTTTTTTTTTTTTTTTTTTTTTTGTTACGCAACTTTCCCTTCTACAATAACCTATGAAACATTTCCTTAGGATTTCTATCTCTTGCTTAATAATAACAAATGAAACCTTCCCTTTGAAATTTATTCTCTTTCTCAATCTTCGCATACAAATTTAATTGCTGCTTATTAAAAGTGATTTTCTGATTATTTCGACGAAACATAGAATGTGTCGTCGTCGTGGTCCTCAGTCTTTATCTGCAATAACCCAAAACTGTTCTTCACCTTTTTTACTGTCACTGGATCGCCATCTGTCTGCTACATCGAAGTGAGACATGAATATACTTACTCTGGTTGACTATACTCTATCAACTGCTGGCGGGTTGTCATAATAAGTGGCTGTATTTATTACCAAAGCTGACGTTATTCTTTAATAGCAAAGCTGATGTTATTCTTTAATTAATTTGACTGAAGTTACGTAATTCATAGTTACACTTTTTCTTGACAACAATAAAATTTTTGCAAAGTTTTACGTTGATGGTTTCTGGGATGGATTGTAATCAGTAATGCAACATTGCTGGCAAAAATTAATTATATTCTGAAAACGTTTCTTCAAATATTTTCTGCTGGTAATGAAATGATCTTACGAACGTTCAAGTGGGACTTACTTTTTACAATAATCTTACAACTAGCATTGTTCAAACATACCTTCAGTAGTCTTGAGTTTCGCAAAGAAAATAATTCAATAATATTAGTTCCTCTTATGATAGTTAGCTGATGTCTCTGTACATCCGTTTATAATCTCCTGTAAATCATAGCTGGTGGCTGGCAGGCACACCGCTCCTCTCAACCTCTCGCTTCAGACCTGTTACCAACTCGATTCACATCTCGCTTACTACTGACTTCCTACGAACGCTAAAGTGCGGTCTCTCCTGCCAACAATGCTTTCTGGTGCAGACAATCCCTGCTGTTGTTGTTGTTGTGGTCTTCAGTCCTGAGACTGGTTTGATGCAGCTCTCCATCCCTGCTACCATTACAAAATGTATCAATGCGCGGTCTTTCCCGCTCTTTTCTTAAAATGTATCCATATGCGGTCTCTCCCGCCCTTTTTAAAATTATATCAATTTGCGGTCTCTCTTGCCAACAATACTTGGTGCAGACATTCCCTGCTACCACAATTATTTCCAACATGACAAATATTAATTATTCCTACTTAATCCTATTAATAAAATATAAACATCTTTTATAAATTGTGGTTTGACAATAGACAATAGAAATATACACGTCTTACAAACTGATACCATGAATCCTGCAGGGCTGTCCCTAAATCCGTAAGAGTACGGTGGGGTGAACACCTCATCTGAACAGCACGTTGCAAGGCTACCCAGATATGCTCAATAATGTTCATGTCTGGGGAGTTTGGTGGCCATCGGAAGTGTTCAAACTCAGAAGAGTGTTTCTGCAGCCAATCTGTAGCAATTCTGGACATATGAGGTGTCGCATTGTGCTGTTGGAATTTCCCAAGTCCGTCGGAACGCACAATGAACATGAATGGATGCAGGCGATCAGCCAAGTTGCTTACGTACATGTCACCTGTCAGAGTCGTGTCTAGACAGGGATCCAACTGCACACCCACACCGTTACAGAGCCTCCACCAGCTTGAACAGTCCCCTGCTGTCATGCAGGGTCCAAGGATTCAGGTTTTCTCCTTACCGGTACATGTCCATCCGCACGACACAATTTGGAACAGACTTGTCCGACCAGGCAACAAGTTTCCAGTCATCAACAGTCCATTGTTCAATGCTGGCGGGCCAAGGCTCGTGCAGTCATAAAGGGTACACGAGTGGGCCTTAGACTCCGAAAACCATTATGTATGATGTTACTTTGAATGGTTCGCACGCTTACACTTGTTGATGTCCCAACATTGAAATGTGAAGCAATTTGCGGAAGCGTTGCACTTATGCCACCATGAACGATTCTATATAATTTTATCCATATTTCGCAGCTTCCAACGTGACTGTATTCAATACACTGGAGATATGAATTGAAAAACGCCTTCAGTAACAACGTTTCGTGTTTTATTAAGTAAACGATGCATTTCGGGCACTGTGCCCATAATACGTTTTATTCTTTCCCTAGAATGAGGTGAAATGCATATTCCTGTCACGAAAAAGTCTGATGTTAGGTTATGAATTTCGTAAGTCAAATGCGGAAAATATGTGCGAAATACGGGGAAAAATGAACAGTTTAAACTTACCACATAATCCAAGAAACGCGTTTTTAACCTTTTTAAAGTTTTAGTAGGAAAAAAAACATGTATTAAGAAAAATTACACATGATGATTGATCCACAGGGTCCGAAATGCATCGTGTACGTTATACTTCATAAAACACGAAAAGCTGTGACTGAAGGCGTTTTTTATTTCGTACCTTCAATGTATTCAACGACTCTCTTCAGTCGTCGTTCGTTCCGTTCTTGCAGGATCTCTTTCCGGTTGCACTGATGTCGGAGATTCGATGTTTTACCGGATTCTTGACATTTACGGTACACTCGTGAAATTGTCGTACGGGAAAATCCCCTTTTCATAGCTACTTCGGAGATGCTGTGTTCCATCGTTCGTGCGGCGACTATAACAACACGTTCAAACTTACTTAAATCTTGATAACGTGACACTGTAGCGGCAGTAACCGAACTAACAACTGCGCCAGACACTTGTTGTCTTATACAGTATATGCGTTGCTGACCGCAGCAAAGTATTGTGTCTGTTTACAGATCTCTGTATATGAATACGCATGCCTGTACCAGTTTCTTTGACGTTTCATTATATAATGGCCGGTGGCAGCTACGAAATCATTAGCACCTCGAGCCTCTTCCTTACTCGCGGCTCTGACGCTTTCGTTCGTGTTTAGTTCAGATAGCTTCTTTGTTGTTGATATTGAGAATTTGACTCTACACTATATGATAAACAGTATCCGGACACCCCCAAAAACATACGTTTTCATATTAGGTGCATTGTGCTGTCACCTACTGCCAGGTACTCCGTATCAGCGACCTCGGTAGTTATTATACATCGTGAGAGAGCAGAATGGGGCGCTCCGCGGAACTCACGGACTTCGAACGTGGTGAGGTGATTTGGTGTCACTTGTGTCATACGTCTGTACGCTAGATTTCCACACTCCTAAACATCCCTAGGCCCACTGTTTCCAATGTGATAGTGAAGTGGAAACGTGATGGAACACAAACACAAAAGTGTAAAGGCCGACCTCGTCTGTGACTGACAGAGACCGCCGACAGTTGAACAGGGTCGTAATGAGTAATAGGCAGACATCTATCCAGACCATCACACAGGAATTTCAAACTGCATGATGATCCACAGCAAGTACTATGACAATTAGGGGGGAGGTGAGAAAACTTTGACTTCATGGTCGAGCGGCTGCTCACAAGCCACACACCACGCCGGTAACTGCCAAACGTCGCTTCGCTTGGTGTAAGGAGCGTAAACAATGGAACAGTGGAAAAACGTTGGGAGGATTGACGAGTCATGGTACACAATTTGGTGATCCGATGGCAGGGTGTGGGTATGAATAATTTCCGGTGAACGTCATCCGCCAGCGTGTCTAGTGCCAACAGTAAAATTCGGTGGTTATGGTGTGGTCGTGTTTTTCATGGAGGGGGCTTGCACCCCTATTTGTTTTGCGTGGCACTATTACAGCACAGGCCTACACTGATGTTTTAGGCACCTTCTTGAAGAGCAATTCGGGTATGGCGATTGCTACTTTCAAAACGATCGAGCACCTGTTCCTAACGCCTGTGCGGTGTGGTTACACGATAATAACATTCCTGTAATGGACTGGCCTGCACAGAGTCCTGACCTCAATCCTAACGAACACCTTTGAAATGTTTTGGAACGCCGACTTCCTGCCAGGCCTCACCGATCGACATCGAGACGTCTCCCCAGTGCAGCACTCCGTGAAGAATGGGCTGCCACTCCCCAAGAAACGTTGCAGCACCTGACTGAACGTATGCCTGCGAGAGTGGAAGCTGTCATCAAGGCTAAGGTGGGCCAACACCATATTGAATTCCAGCATTACCGATGGAGGGCACCACGAACATTTAAGTCATTTTCAGCCAGGTGTCCGGATACTTTTGATAACATAGTGTATTTCTTTCTGCATTATTTGTAATGAGTCTTCGTACACTTGTAGAAAGTTTCCAGTTGTGTAAAGGTTTTATTTACTGTATTTCCTTGTTTGCTAATCATTTGTACTTCTGTCCAGCTTTCGTACGACGATAGCTGCTGCACAACTCTGTAGCCCACTTATCCTTACCATTGTGTACGAATTTGTACAGAAAGGTTACTGTGTGAAAAGTTTTGTTACTCGCCTATTTTATTTCCATTACGTTCGGGAGGATTCAGTAGTTGATATTCCTCTAATTTCTTATTCTCTTTGGTGCGAGTAGTTAGTGACACGAAGTACACTCCTGGAAATGGAAAAAAGAACACATTGACACCGGTGTGTCAGACCCACCATACTTGCTCCGGACACTGCGAGAGCTGTACAAGCAATGATCACAGGCACGGCACAGCGGACACACCAGGAACCGCGGTGTTGGCCGTCGAATGGCGCTAGCTGCGCAGCATTTGTGCACCGCCGCCGTCAGTGTCAGCCAGTTTGCCGTGGCATACGGAGCTCCATCGCAGTCTTTAACACTGGTAGCATGCCGCGACAGCGTGGACGTGAACCGTATGTGCAGTTGACGGACTTTGAGCGAGGGCGTATAGTGGGCATGCGGGAGGCCGGGTGGACGTACCGCCGAATTGCTCAACACGTGGGGCGTGAGGTCTCCACAGTACATCGATGTTGTCGCCAGTGGTCGGCGGAAGGTGCACGTGCCCGTCGACCTGGGACCGGACCGCAGCGACGCACGGATGCACGCCAAGACCGTAGGATCCTACGCAGTGCCGTAGGGGACCGCACCGCCACTTCCCAGCAAATTAGGGACACTGTTGCTCCTGGGGTATCGGCGAGGACCATACGCAACCGTCTCCATGAAGGTGGGCTACGGTCCCGCACACCGTTAGGCCGTCTTCCGCTCACGCCCCAACATCGTGCAGCCCGCCTCCAGTGGTGTCGCGACAGGCGTGAATGGAGGGACGAATGGAGACGTGTCGTCTTCAGCGATGAGAGTCGCTTCTGCCTTGGTGCCAATGATGGTCGTATGCGTGTTTGGCGCCGTGCAGGTGAGCGCCACAATCAGGACTGCATACGACCGAGGCACACAGGGCCAACACCCGGCATCATGGTGTGGGGAGCGATCTCCTACACTGGCCGTACACCATTGGTGATCGTCGAGGGGACACTGAATAGTGCACGGTACATCCAAACCGTCATCGAACCCATCGTTCTACCATTCCTAGACCGGCAAGGGAACTTGCTGTTCCAACAGGACAATGCACGTCCGCATGTATCCCGTGCCACCCAACGTGCTCTAGAAGGTGTAAGTCAACTACCCTGGCCAGCAAGGTCTCCGGATCTGTCCCCCATTGAGCATGTTTGGGACTGGATGAAGCGTCGTCTCACGCAGTTTGCACGTCCAGCACGAACGCTGGTCCAACTGAGGCGCCAGGTGGAAATGGCATGGCAAGCCGTTCCACAGGACTACATCCAGCATCTCTACGATCGTCTCCACGGGAGAATAGCAGCCTGCATTGCTGCGAAAGGTGGATATACACTGTACTAGTGCCGACATTGTGCATGCTCTGTTGCATGTGTCTATGTGCCTGTGGTTCTGTCAGTGTGATCATGTGATGTATCTGACCCCAGGAATGTGTCAATAAAGTTTCCCCTTCCTGGGACAATGAATTCACGGTGTTCTTATTTCAATTTCCAGGAGTGTACATAGTACTCAATCTGATCAAAAGTATACAGGCACCTATTAGTTGGCATTAATATGTGATGCGTTCACTCTTCGGTTCTATGACGGCTTGAACAATCAGTGAGGTGTCTGAGTTGCTGTGGAGAAATTACAGGCCATTCTTCCTCAACAGCCGAAACAAGAAAAGGTAGTGATGTTAGACGCTGGGAGTTGGAGCAGAGTCTCTAACACATCCTAAATGTGTTCCATTGGATTCAGATTTAGACTCTTGGCAAGCCAATGCACATCATGAAAGTCACTGCCCACAAACCGTGCCTCACAGATGCTGCTTTACGACAGGGTGCATTGTCGTGCTGAACAACCATCAAGTCCGAACTGTTCCTGTACTGTAAAATGTGTTCATATCCGTCGGATTTTAGCTTTTTCTTAATCGCAATAAGGGTACCATACTGCAACGACAAAAAAAGTCCTGATTTCGCACTTCACTGTTGGCACTAGTCATGATAGCGGGTTTGCTCTCCAGGTATTCGCCAAAACCAACCCTTGCTACAGTCTGATACAGGCAATAACGCGATTCTTTTCTCAAATCGCTCGGTTACGCCATCTCAAGCTCACTTGGCACTTAGTACAAAAATGTGTGGTTTATGAGAAGTTTCTAGACCATAGTACACCATTCTGTTTAACCCCCGACGCAAAGTCTGACCCTGGTAGGTGCGCCTAAGTTGAGCCCACCAAATGCTGTTCAGTGGAAGGGCTTGACCTCGGGTGATTTAAAACGTCATCCTTCATTAAAAGGAACATTACCCTTATATCACACTCAGAATTTTAAAAGGTTGACAATAACCATTTCGGACTTAACTAAGTTAAAAATTTTCGTTTTACTTTACTGTCAAAGAAAACTGTGAATGACTCCAATTTTAGCAGTCTGAAATTATATGAGCAATATTTTAACTGTCCAAGCGAACAATAGCTGACGTCAAATTTATAATAACTCGAAACTACATAAAATAATAAGTGCGCCCGAGGTAAGACCCCAGTAAAATAAATTAACGGTATTGAACAATCAAAATACTAGTCCGTGAAGAAAAGCAGCCTTTAAAATTCAAACAGACGAAAGAACCACAGAAACTGTCGTAAAAATACAAGAGTTTTAAAATTAGAAAAACACTTAACTCCTCCTCTGGTCGTGACAAAAGGGCAGGCGAAAAGTAGTAATTTGCAGAATACACACAGCCCAAGCTGTCTGAAATGGTGGCCGATCCTTCTAATACATTTGCTGACTGTGACCAAACATCAAGCGGCTGGTCTACACTGACCGGTACCACTGAACGCCGGCCGTGATTGCAAAACAAAATACAGTGCTGATTCCGGTCAAAACACAGCAACAGTATAAATTTTATCAAGCCTCCAAATAACAAATAGCCGCCCTGGTGCAGCTGTAGTACAGACAAAAAGGCTATTAGTTAACATACTTGTATAATAATTACTGAATACTATATTCGACACGAAATAGAGAGTAGACTGAGCTGGTTTCAGGAAAATCAATTAAATCTAGCTACAAGTAATGGTAATTAAGCAACTTTTAAATTTGGTCCGTAAATTTAATCATTACAATGAGAATTGTTCATTAGCAACATCTATCGCCGAATTAAGAGAATATGTATCAATTAGGGTTGGTCTAAGTACAATCTACTTCTTGAATCAGCTAGCTATTAGTGTCACTTATCAGTGGTAATATATATAACAGTAGTGCACTTTGTGCACTTTAACAAGTGGCTGCCTTAGCGACACAACAACCAATGAGAGCGATTTCATATAATAGATAATTCTGCAAAATGTGCGGGGTTGCTAATCAAAAGGTAGGTACTAAAAACAAACACCTCTAGTAATATTAACGCCATGAACTAGCGTTACCCTTCAGAGGAGCTCAGACACCGAAATGGAAATCGAAATAAACGGCATTTAAATAGCCGAAGGCACATTGAAGCCTGCAACTTTTAACACCAAAATTGCTTACAGTTTCAATCTGCTTTCCTTCGCCCAGTACACAGGCAGCTCACGTGCATGGGGCGTCAGATGCCGCAATCGAACAGTGCCACAGCCTGGAACGACACTTAGCGACATTCGAAGAAGAATCACTGAAACACACTAAAGTTTTAATATTAGAAAAAAGGGAAAATCGTAGTATATAGATTACTCTCAATATCATAAAAACAGCGCCATTCTTGTCAAGATCAAGTTAACACCAGCTCAAAAGGCAGCTTAAATAACATTCACAACGAAATCAGCTGCATTTTTCCGTTTTCTTTTTTTAAAAAGAGGAGGTAACGTACAACATACTGAGGCTCGAACCTCGTATAACAGCTTAATGGCTCTTTCTAAATGATATAGTGAACAGCATCACAAGTAAAAGCAGAAAAAATTGCAAAGCATAGAGTGAGAGATTACCCACTTATAATCCCCCAAATTCCCAATACGAAACACTTGACTTTCCAGCTAGCCAAGAAGTCAGCGGGCAAGGCGAAGGCGCTACGGCAGGACCAGCAGGAGTCCGAGCTCATCACTCCGAGGCCAAACAAATGTCAGTTCCAATTGCCCGGCAGTACGGGGACCCACTCCGTGTCTCTACCCGGTCCGCGTCCACTTTCTCTTTAGCGCCGCACTCCTGCCACCGCCTCGCGCCACCTAGCAGACTCGAACCGCCGCAAACAGAAGAGCCCGGCTCCAATCGAAAATAAGATCGATACGAGCCACCACGGCTCACAGTCATTGTAGTAGCAGGATTGGTAGTAGCGCTTTGGAACTCATGACTGATTCTTTCCGATGATTTGTGCGAATTTTTACAAGAATTCTCCGCTGTGCCAGACAGCGTCTGTCCATCCCAACATATCTGTGTGGTATTGTTTGAACTGTGGTTGTTCCTTCGCGTTTCTACTTGAATCTCACATCACCAACAGTCGACTGCGGGAGCTTTAGATGGTTTGAAATGTCCCTGCTGGAACTGTTTACTCAGAAGACATCCAATGACTAGTCCACGCTCGTAGTCACTGAGCTCGCCTGATCTACCTGTTCCGCTGTCACTGCTTCTCTACCGAAAACACAGCTGACACTGGAAAGACGAGTCTGTCCTTGGCTCGGTGCAGTTTAGACAAAAATTTTGTCATTCCTGCGGTTCCTAGGGGGGAGAGAGAGAGAGAGAGAATAGATCTTACCATTCTTGTTGATTTGTCCTTGCTGGTGGAGCCTGAAAAAGAGATAAACACACTCTGATGGGGGATTAGTAAATTTAATACCTCAGCAAGTCAGGCCAACGCACGGTTGGCCTGTGGTGAGGTTGTTGGCACAGTCCTCGGATGAGCCGGCTGCGGCAGTGGCCCGCTTTCTAGTAGAACTTCTTGGCGACGGCGCGAATCCTATCTCGCAGGATCCCGGTGTCCTCGTGGAGTTGGGGCGTCGAGAGGCGCCTCGGAAGATGCATTGCAGTCTTCAGGGCGCGATTCTGTATCCGCTGCGGAGTCACAATGTGAGCATCTGCGGCTTTCCCCCAGACCACGGCCGCATGCTCTAACAGTGGGCGGACCTATGTTAGGTGTAGCGAGATGTCCCCGACAACACAGTACTCTCTGTCTCCTTTTATACTGGCGTGTCTGTCTCTCGTGATATCTGGTGATGAATTCCTCATAACACAGAGGCTACTTTTGAGAAGATACTGTATTACAGTAGGTCGTAAGAGGGCTGTAGAAGCAACGACTAAATTTTGTACCCGATGTACTCAGTACTGTCGAAAGCAGTTCAAATGGTTCAAATTGCCCTGAGCACTATGGGACTTAACATCTGAGGTCATCAGTCCCCTAGAACTTAGAACTACTTAAACCTAACTAACCCAAGGTCATCACACACATCCATGCCCGAGGCAGGATTCGAACCTGCCACCGTAGCGGTCGCGTGGTTCCAGACTGAAGCGCCTAGAACCGCTCGGCCTCTCTGGTCGGCCGAAAGCAGTTGTTATTCAGAACTTCATTGCGTCCACTACCGGTTTTGGCGTTTATAATAGACCATTTTGAAATGTTGTGAAAACCGTCAGATATGTAATAGATATGAATATTCCATATGACAGAAGATGAAAAAACAACTCTTATATGTGTACGTTATAAGTACAGGTAGAGTATAAAAGCTTACGTTGTGCTGTAGAGGAGCAAACTCAAATAATTAATAATCCGCAAGTCACATAAATTTAAAAGGTTACCGGCCCAAAGACACCGCGAGGAACATAGGCGTGTTAAATTTATAAAAAACTGTACAGTTCGGTATTGGCATGCTTTAGTTTTAAGACAATATGTTTCCAGTTCTCTGCACCAACTGGAGCGATTTTCACTAAATAAGCTACCGCTACACCCACGGTGACTTTTCGACAATATATCGAGGGGAAAAATCTGCCCCTACTGTTTCTGTAACTCTAGTGCAATCTGGCATGAACGAGATTGAGCGTTTGATAATGATGGTGCAGCACTCGACTACGAGTAATTATGAGCAAATGAAGTAACGTCGTAAAATATCGTTCCCTGGTCTTCCATCCCTGCTAGCCCATTTCGCTTTTACAGTCACCTCAGACAGTTTCCAACTGAAGGCGGAAGGGGTTTTTCCCTAATCCTCCTGAAAGGGTGGTTGTGTGAGCCAACTACGGTGTGTCTTCCCCACCACCCTTTCAAGAATTAGGTTGTTGCCTGTTCCGAACTCACAAACAAAATCGTTCCCATCTTTCTGAGCTCTTCCAATATCTCTTCTCACATTCGGATCTTCTGAGGAATTTTGAAGAATTCTGTGACTTAGCATTCTCGTGAGGTGTTGTCTCCAGCCTTCACGATATTTTTGAATTTTTCATTCATGCTGAAAATATTTAATTCTGTTCCAATATCTTCGGTTCTAATCATAGCTATTCTTGTGTATCTGTCACGCCTGAATTTTATTTTCTTGTTTTTTTTTTCCATATGATAACACAGGAATCGCCACTACTATATAGAATTTCAGGATGGTTTCTTTTTGTACTTTATGACACTGCTAAAGGTATCACACACAGTTTGGAATTTGTGTATTTCATTTTCAATTTCAGGGTCTAAATCAAAACTTACAGCATAGCCTAAATAAGATATTTGAGACACTTGTTCTAAAACTGAATTATCCATAACTATTTTTGATCTGACTAGATATTTTTCTCGGGATGCCATTATTTTTGTTTTGTTGTTAGAAATTTTAAAGTTATACTTCTTGCAAATCTTTTTCAGCTGGTCATCTTCATTCTTTTGAATAATAAGAATATCATCAGCAAACGAAAGTACAGTCAGAGATTTCCCATTCGTTTTGTTAATTCCTTTGTGTACTTAGAGCTCCATTTGCCAAGAATGAAGTCAATGTAAATATGAAAAAGGGTAGGTGACAGTCCACACCCTCGGCTAACGTCTTCGTTAATAAATATTTCTTCCAATCGATTCCCACCCGTGTTTATTGAAATGTGTGTAGTTTTTTAAAGACTTTTCACTACTTCTATTAGGTGATAACGTATCCACAGTCAGACATAATCTTCCAGGGGACGAAATAATGCCTTCAATACATGACAATTTCAGACGGATCTATGATAGACCTCAAGGTTTTCGGCATCATTTTCAGGCCACGGAACTCCCTCCACCCTCCGGCTACAGCAAACATTTCTTCGGGACAGAAAGAGATCAGCTCATCTAACGCAGGTTACCGGGGCGTTAGCTGTGGTAGGTATAGAGAAATAAAGATAAGCATAGGAGGATAACATCAAATATCGAAACTGGTCTGTAAACTAATTTATGAATTGAAAATTATCATTGGTGTAAAGAAATTTTTACAAACGAGGAAGTTATCACTTTCATATCAAAGTATTCTGCGGAGTATGACCAAGCCTATTATGACGTATCAGAGGACGACACTTTCACACCTTTCCATGGTTTCTATGTTTGAAACACTTTATCATTAATTCTTTATTTCCAAGCTTCTGTATTTCTTATTAGACCCGACATTTTGCATATAACTGTTCTTTGTAACGCGTTTAGTGTAATAGTAAGAACTAGCATTTTCAGAGCTATTCTCGTATCCAGATCGTGTAAAATTGGGTTTTTGCATTTATTTCGTTGTACTTCTTTTTGTAAACATACTTAGCCGTTCCATATGGTCTTTGCATTACATCCTGTGATCTCTGGTAGATTTTACTAACTGATTTTTTAATCATCTCTGCTAGATACATAACCTTTTAAATTTTGATTTATTTTACAAACGTGGGTTATTAAAATTAGTAAAGCATTTTCGTGTCACTAAACATTTTTGTTTCTTTTTAGCAGATTCTGAAACCTGAATACTAGGCTGTGTGTTCCAAGAGACTAACTTATTTCTGCATCTTATAGATTTTCAGATAGTGCAGGAAAACCATCCGCAAATCTCAGGCACTATTTCTTGTTTTCTTTTTCCCAGCTTTATTAGTGTATCAACTATAACACTGAAAATCTAAGCTTAAGATCTGACTGTTTACCAACATTTAGAACACATCTTGAAATAACTTGACAAAATTTATCAGAAAGCCGACAGGAACACACTGGGAAACACAAGTAGGCAAAATCAATTGTGTTTTCAGTTTCAGAATACAACCCTACCATCTGGACTAGCAGTGCTCACGTCAGTAAGATTGCTCTAAAACTGAACAACGTAATGAAAATTGCACGAGTGGTCTAAGGCACTGCAGTCATGGACTGTGCGGCTGGTCCCGGCGGAGGTTCGAGTCCTCCCTCGGGCATGAGTGTGTATGTTTGTCCTTAGGATAATTTAGGTTAAGTAGTGTGTAAGCTTAGGGACTGATGACCTCAGGAGTTAAGTCACATAAGATTTCACACACATTTGAACATTTTTGAAAATTGCCACTAGCACGCTAAAATCAGTACCAGTTCTCCGTCCTTACGTCTTGATTAATCACCAGATCTCAGACAACAGGAAATGACAAAACATTGTGTAGTGTGTGCAACGGATTAGTTTCTAGAAACTTTCCAACCAATGTAATTCTTCTTCACCCTACACATAATATAAAAAGCCTGTATGGGATCTCAATAGCGTCCACCACTCTATTCCTTGCGATTTCAAATATCGCCAGAGAACTAGTTGGGCATCTTCCGACCTGCCAGAATCAGCCAAGTGAACCAGGATGCACCTGCCAAGAAAAAGTCAAGACCCACGTCAGTTACACCGAAACCAAGCTTGCAAGACGCAGAGCATCTCACTATAAATGGAAATTATTCACAACCCTGACAGTAATAGTGGTGCAATGGAATAACCAGCAGACAGCATTGTATGTGACTGCCCAATAAGAAGATTCCAAAGATACTGTAACTATTTCAAAAAGACGTCTCCAAAGCTTACTGTATGGTTAAATGTCCTGTATATATAGGTCTGATGAAACTGTGATATGTATTAACCGCATCTCTAAATGTTCAGTTGTTATAATTTAATACTTGATTGTGTCAGCAGCTTGTGGTATAGGGGTTAGCAGTGATGACTCGATTAAAGGGTCCCAGGTTCGATCTCCAGTCTGGTTGGGACAGGATGTGTATGTGTGTTGCCCTCATCACCATCATTGACGCGCAAGTCGAGTAAGCAGCATCAAATAAAGACATTGTAATAGAGGGGCTGAACGGGACTCCCAGCCAAATATGCCATACGCACATATCAGTTTTTATACTAGTTAGTAAGTATTTCTGTTTGTTCCCTGTCTTATTTTCCTCTCTTACATGTGAAACATTTTTGTGTAGTTTCGTCATGCGTCAATAATGATTAAATGTTCAGAAAGAGAATCGAACGAACTAAATGTCAAACACTCATGCAGGCCAGGCCAGTGCATAACGAACGCAGGTAGGACTTGGTTTTAAACTGTTGCTTGTACGAAACACCACTAGATTGCTGCTATTGAAGTGTGACATTACTATTTTCTTTTTTTAGAATTTGTCATGTATTACTGTTAAAAATGGCAACTAAGAAACTGGCCAGGCATTTTGTTTATAGTGAGTGTTTAAAGAAACGTCGCTTCGTTCTGCTCGGGGTAAACAGTAATCTTCACAACAGACTGATTACAGCTCTTTACAGCTGATTCGCGGTGTTGTGTGACGGTAGCGCATCCGACAGCGATGAATTACGTGAAGGGCGACCAAAATCGATTGCTGTTCCAAAAAACCAATCGAAGCTGCCAGCAACATGACTGATAAAGGTCTGCAATGTGACCTACCGAGAGTTACATAAATTCCTCATTATTAGGTGTACCGAAAATTGCGATACATTTGATTCTTCATGAACATTAAGCTTCGAAAAATATCTGATACCGATGTATTCGGTACAGTTTGACCGACGCTCAAAAATAGGCGTGCAATAAAATTAAAAAGAAAAAACAAACACGGAAATGCAAAATTCGTATTCTGCCCAATAAAGAGAGTGAAGCATTCGGAAACGGACAAGTAACGAAGTGAAATATCACGGGATGACAGGGAAGGGACAAGGAAACGAAGTGAAATATCACGGGATGAAAGGGAAGGGACAAAGAAACGATGTGAAATATCATGGAATGAGAGGGAAGGGATAAGGAAATAATGTGAAATATCATGGAAGAAAGGGAAGGGACAAAGAAACGAAGTGAAATATCATAGGATGAGAGGGAAGGGACAAGGAAACGATATGAAATATCAGGGAATGAGAGGGAAGGGACAAGGAAACGAAGTGAAATATCACGGGATGAGAGGGAATGGACAAGGAAACGATGTGAAATATCACAGGATGAGAGGGAAGGGATAAGGAAACGATGTGATGTATCACGGGATGAAAGGGAAGGGACAAACAAACGAAGTGAAATATCACGGGATGAGAGGGAAGGAACAAGGAAACGATGTGAACTATCGCGGGATGAGAGGGAGGGGACAAGGAAACGAATTGAAGGAAACGAAGTGAAATATCACGGGATGAGAGGGAAGGGACAAGGAAACGATGTGAACTATCACGGGATGAGAGGGAGGGGACAAGGAAACGATATGAAATATCAGGGAATGAGAGGGAAGGGACAAGGAAACGAAGTGAAATATCACGGGATGAGAGGGAAGGGACAAGGAAACGATGTGAAATATCGCGGGATGAGAGGGAAGGGACAATGAAACGAAGTGAAATATCACAGGATGAGAGGGAAGGAACAAGGAAATGATGTGAAATATCACGGGATGAGAGGGAGGGGACAAGGAAACGAATTGAAGGAAACGAAGTGAAATATCACGGGATGAGAGGGAAGGGACAAGGAAACGAAGTGAAATATCGCGGGATGAGAGGGAAGGGACAAGGAAACGATGTGAAATATCACGGGATGAGAGGGAATGGACAAGGAAACGATGTGAAATATCACAGGATGAGAGGGAAGGGATAAGGAAACGATGTGATATATCACGGGATGAAAGGGAAGGGACAAAGAAACGAAGTGAAATATCACGGGATGAGAGGGAAGGAACAAGGAAACGATGTGAACTATCACGGGATGAGAGGGAGGGGACAAGGAAACGAATTGAAGGAAACGAAGTTAAATATCATGGGATGAGAGGGAAGGGACAAGGAAACGAAGTGAAATATTGCGGGATGAGAGGGAAGGGACAAGGAAACGATGTGAAATATCACGGGATGAGAGGGAATGGACAAGGAAACGATGTGAAATATCACAGGTTGAGAGGGAAGGGACAAGGAAACGATGTGAAATATCACGGGATGAGAGGGAAGGGACAAGGAAATGATGTGAAATATCATGGGATGAGAGGGAAGGGACAAGGAAACGAAGTGAAATATCATGGGATGAGAAGGAAGGGACAAGGAAACGAAGTGAAATATCACGGGATGAAAGGGAAGGGACAAAGAAACGAAGTGAAATATCATGGGATGAGAGGGAAGGGGAAAGGGAACGATATGAAATATCACGGAATGAGAGGGAAGGGACAAGGAAACGAAGTGAAATATCATGGGATGAGAGGGAAGGGACAAGGAAACAAACTGAAATATCATGGGACGAGAGGGAAGGAATAAGGAAACGATGTGAAATATCATGGGATGAGAGGGGACAAGGAAACGAAGTGAAATATCACGGGATGAGGGGGAAGAGACAAGGAAACGAAGTGAAATATCATGGGATGAGAGGGAAGGGACAAGGAAACGAATCGAAATATCATGGAAGAAAGGGAAGGGACAAAGAAACGAAGTGAAATATCATAGGATGAGAGGGAAGGGACAAGGAAACGATATGAAATATCAGGGAATGAGAGGGAAGGGACAAGGAAACGAAGTGAAATATCACGGGAAGAGAGGGAAGGGAGAAGGAAACGATATGAAATATCACGGAATGAGAGGGAAGGGACAAGGAAACGATGTGAAATATCACGGGATGAGAGGGAATGGACAAGGAAACGATGTGAAATATCACAGGATGAGAGGGAAGGGATAAGGAAACGATGTGATGTATCACGGGATGAAAGGGAAGGGACAAACAAACGAAGTGAAATATCACGGGATGAGAGGGAAGGAACAAGGAAACGATGTGAACTATCGCGGGATGAGAGGGAGGGGACAAGGAAACGAATTG
This sequence comes from Schistocerca nitens, assembly GCF_023898315.1. Lineage (NCBI taxonomy): Eukaryota > Metazoa > Arthropoda > Insecta > Orthoptera > Acrididae > Schistocerca > Schistocerca nitens. The sequence continues at coordinate 261,476,596 of NC_064621.1, forward strand.
AAGGAAACGAAGTGAAATATCACGGGATGAGAGGGAGGGGACAAGGAAAGGATGTGAACTATCACGGGATGAGAGGGAGGGGACAAGGAAACGATATGAAATATCAGGGAATGAGAGGGAAGGGACAAGGAAACGAAGTGAAATATCACGGGATGAGAGGGAAGGGACAAGGAAACGATGTGAAATATCGCGGGATGAGAGGGAAGGGACAATGAAACGAAGTGAAATATCACAGGATGAGAGGGAAGGAACAAGGAAATGATGTGAAATATCACGGGATGAAAGGGAGGGGACAAGGAAACGAATTGAAGGAAACGAAGTGAAATATCACGGGATGAGAGGGAAGGGACAAGGAAACGAAGTGAAATATCGCGGGATGAGAGGGAAGGGACAAGGAAACGATGTGAAATATCACGGGATGAGAGGGAATGGACAAGGAAACGATGTGAAATATCACAGGATGAGAGGGAAGGGATAAGGAAACGATGTGATATATCACGGGATGAAAGGGAAGGGACAAAGAAACGAAGTGAAATATCACGGGATGAGAGGGAAGGAACAAGGAAACGATGTGAACTATCACGGGATGAGAGGGAGGGGACAAGGAAACGAATTGAAGGAAACGAAGTTAAATATCATGGGATGAGAGGGAAGGGACAAGGAAACGAAGTGAAATATTGCGGGATGAGAGGGAAGGGACAAGGAAACGATGTGAAATATCACGGGATGAGAGGGAATGGACAAGGAAACGATGTGAAATATCACAGGTTGAGAGGGAAGGGACAAGGAAACGATGTGAAATATCACGGGATGAGAGGGAAGGGACAAGGAAATGATGTGAAATATCATGGGATGAGAGGGAAGGGACAAGGAAACGAAGTGAAATATCACGGGATGAGAGGGAAGGGGAAAGGGAACGATATGAAATATCACGGAATGAGAGGGAAGGGACAAGGAAACGAAGTGAAATATCATGGGATGAGAGGGAAGGGACAAGGAAACAAACTGAAATATCATGGGGTGAGAGGGAAGGGACAAGAAAATGAAGTGAAAAATAATGCGTTGAGAGGGTATGTGTTGTTACTTCCATGATAACAACATCGAACCAAATTTACAAAGAAGTTGGCTGTGCCAGCGCCCTTACCAGTATGATGTTGCACCCATTCTGGCTTGGATGCAGCCACTTATTCTGTAGGGAAGAGTGCTGTTAAACCACGGTATCCTCCCCTGAGGCAGGCTGGCACACAACGATTGTTACTGGCCACTGATTTCCTGGATACTTGCACGGCGCACTGGGCTGGAGGTCATGTCTACACTGATCCCATACATGTTCTATCGGGGGCATGTCTAAGGATCTTGCTGCCCACGGGAGTACCTAAGTATCACGCAGATCGTTCATTTGGTGACGTGTCATATTGCGGACGAGTACTGTGTTTTTGTAAAAGTACAGCAAGATACTGTCACATGAGACTGCAAAATCTTCAAGATTGGTGATCTTTTATTTCTGTAGATCTAGCACGGTCTTCAATGCTAGATGCTTACAATAGTTTACACAACGAAACTTTGTCTCGAAATCTGGCAGAAAATACAAAGAGATTCTGGTCGTATGTAAAGTATACTAGCGGCAAGTCCGCCCGGCTAGCCGTGCGGTCTAACGTGCTGCTTCCCGACCGGGAAGGCGTGCCGGTCCCCGGCACGAATTCACCGGCGGATTAGTGTCGAGGTCCGGTGTGCCGGCCAGCCTGTGGATGGTTTTTAAGGCGGTTTTCCATATACCTCGGCGAAAGCGGGCTGGTTCCCGTTTCCTGCCTCAGCTACACTGTGACGGTGCGCCAACACAGTTCCCACGGACGCGTACACGATAATTACTCTACCACGCAAACATTTGGGGTTACGCTCGTCTGGCATGAGACGCTCCCTGGGGTGGGGGGTGGGGGGTGGGTGCACTGGGGGCCGAACCGCACAATAAACCCGGGTTCGGTGTGGGGCGGCGGTGGGGTGGGTAGACTGCTGTGGCCTGTTGTGGAGTTGTGAACCACTGAGGGCTACGGCGGGACGAAGCGTATCCGTCGTTTCTGCCTTCTCGGCGCGATAGCCATTGAAATACTACCGATGACAGCGCTGCCAAAGCAGTGTTACGAAACACAGCCTTCAGAAATTCCTTCACCAAAAAAGACGAAGTAAATATTCCAGAATTCGAATCAAGAACAGCTGCCAACATGAGTAACGTAGAAGTACATATCCTCGCAGTAGTGAAACAACTTAAATCACTTAATAAAAGCAAGTCTTCCGGTCCAGACTGTATACCAATTAGGTTCCTCTCAGAGTATGCTAATGCAATAGCTCAGTATTTAACAATCAAATACAACCGCTCGATCGACGAAAGATCCGTACGCAAAAACTGGAAAGTTGTACAAGTCGCACCAATATTCAAGAAGGTAGCAGCAGTAATGCACTACTTTACAGCCCCGTTTCGTTAACGTTATATGCTTCAGGATTTTGGAACATGTATTGTGTTCAAACATTATGAATTACCTCGAAGAGAACGGTCTATTGACACATAGTCAACAGGCATTTAGAAAACATCGTTCTTGTGTAATACAACTAGCTCTTTATACACAGGAAACGTTGAGTGCCATTGACTAGGGATTCCATATTTCTAGATTCCTAGATTTGACACTGTACCACACAAGCGGCTTATAGTGAATTGGCGTGCTTATGGAGCATCGTCTCAGTCACATGTCTGGATTCGAGATTTCCTGTCACAGAGGTCACAGTTCGTAGTAACTAACGGAAAATCATCGACTAATACAGAAGTGACGTTATAGGCCCTCTGCTCTTCCTCATCTATATAAACGATTTAGGAGATAATCTGAGCAACCGTCTTAGGTTTTTCGCAGATGGCACTGTTATATATCATCTAGTAAAATCATCAGAAGATGAAAACAAATTGCAAAACAATATAGAAAAGATGTCTCTATGGTGCGAAAAATGGCAATTGCTCCTAAATAACGAAAAGTGTGAGGTCATCCACATGTGTGCTAAAAGGAATCCGCTAAACTTCGGTTATAGAATAAATCAGTCAAATCTGTTGTTGTGGTCTTCAGTCCTGAGACTGGTTTGATGCAGCTCTCCATGCTACTCTATCCTGTGCAAGCTTCTTCATCTCCCAGTACCTACTGCAACCTACATCCTTCTGAATCTGCTTAGTGTATTCATCTCTTGGTCTCCCTCTACGATTTTTACCCTCCACGCTGCCCTCCAATGCTAAATTTGTGATCCCTTGACGGCTCAAAACATGTCCTACCAACCGATCCCTTCTTCTAGTCAAGTTGTGCCACAAACTTCTCTTCTCCCCAATCCTATTCAATACCTCCTCATTAGTTACGTGATCTACCCACCTTATCATCAGCATTCTTCTGTAGCACCACATTTCGAAAGCTTCAATTCTCTTCTTGTCCAAACTAGTTATCGTCCAAGTCTCACTTCCATACATGGCTACACTCCATACAAATACTTTCAGAAACGACTTCCTGACACCTAAATCTATACTCGTTGTTAACAAATTTCTCTTCTTGAGAAACGCTTTCCTTGCCATTGCCAGTCTACATTTTATATCCTCTCTACTTCGACCATCATCGGTTATTTTACTCCCTAAATAGCAAAACTCCTTTACTACTTTAAGTGTCTCATTTCCTAATCTAATTCCCTCAGCATCACCCGACTTAATTTGACTACATTCCATTATCCTCGTTTTGCTTTTGTTGATGTTCATCTTATATCCTCCTTTCAAGACACTGTCCATTCCGTTCAACTGCTCTTCCAAGTCCTTTGCTGTCTCTCACAGAATTACAAAGTCATCGGCGAACCTCAAAGTTTTTACTTCTTCTCCATGAATTTTAATACCTACTCCGAATTTTTCTTTTGTTTCCTTTACTGCTTGCTCAATATACAGATTGAATAACATCGGGGAGAGACTACAACCCTGTCTCACTCCTTTCCCAACCACTGCTTCCCGTTCATGCCCCTCGACTCTTATAACTGCCATCTGGTTTCTGTACAAATTGTAAATAGCCTTTCGCTCCCTGTATTTTACCCCTGCCACCTTCAGAATTTGAAAGAGAGTATTCCAGTGAACATTGTCAAAAGCTTTCTCTAAGTCTACAAATGCTAGAAACGTAGGTTTGCCTTTTCTTAATCTTTCTTCCAAGATAAGTCGTAAGGTCAGTATTGCCTCACGTGTTCCAAGGCTCTTAAATTCAACTAAATGACTAGGAATTACAATTAGAAAGAACTTAAATTGGAAATAACACAGAAAATGGTGTGGGAAAGGCTAACCAAAGTCTGCGTTTCGTTGGCAGAAAACAGAAATCATAACAGATCTAATAAAGAGACTGCCTAGACTATGTTTGTCCTCTTTTTGTAGTAGTTCTGCGCGGTGTGGGATCATTAACGGATGAGATTAACGGGGTGCATAGAGAAAGTTCAAATAGAAGCACGTTTTGTATTATCGAGAAATAGGAGAGAGAGTGTCACTGACATGATACAGGATTTGGGGTGAACATCGTAAAAAATAAAGCCGTTTTTCATTGCGGCGGAATCTTCTCACGAAATTTCAGTCAAGAGAACGCACGGAGAGATATAGGTGTTCGTATTTGGGGATTGGAATAATAGAGAATTATTATTGCGAAGGTTCAAATGGCTCTGAGCACTGTGGGACTTAACATCTATGGTCATCAGTCCCCTAGAACTACTTAAACCTAACTAACCTAAGGACATCACACACATCCATGCCCGAGGCAGGATTCGAACCTGCGACCGTAGCAGTCGCGCGGCGTCGGACTGAGCGCCTAGAACCGCTAGACCACCGCGGCCGGCTATTGCGAAGGTGGTTCGATGAACCCTCTGCCAGGCACTTAAGTGTGATCTGCGGAGTATCCATGTGGATGTGGACAGATGTGAAGAATGCAGTGTGGCCGACACGTAGAGTTGTGCTGCCCGGGTGCCGTTAATCAGTATCAACCACGATTCGACGTCATATACGATGGCTTCCCACACAATGACACCAGGAGCAACACTGACGTGCATCTCCAAAACATTGGAATAAAATAACCTGTCCCCCGATCACCGCCAAACTCGTACACAATGGTCGCCTGGGGTACTGCAGAACCGTGATCCTTCGTTAATGTTCAAAATGGCTCTGAGCACTATGGGACTTAACATCTGAGGTCATCAGTCCCCTAGACTTAGAACTACTTAAACCTAACTAACCTAAGGACATCACACACATCGATGCCCGAGGCAGGATTCGAACCTGCGACCGTAGCAGCAGTGCGGTTCCGGACTGAAGTGCCTAGAACCGCTCGGCCACAGCGGCCGGCAAACATAATGTAACCCCATGTATACTCAGTCACCGTGGTCTAGGGGTAGCGTCTTTGATTCATAATCAAAACGTCTCCGGTCCCGGGTTCGATCCCCGCCACTGCCTAAATTTTGATAAATAATCAGCATTGGCGGCCGAAGACTTCCGGCATAAGAAGTCAGCCTCATTCTGCCAACGGCCTTGTCAAAGCGGGCGGACGAGCGGATAGAGGTTCAGGGCACTCTCTTGTCCTAGGGGTGGGAAATTGCCCCTAAAGGCGGAAGAATCAGCAATGATCAACGACATGAGGATGCAGAAGGCAATGGAAACCACTGCATTAAAGACACGTAACGTGTATCCACAGGACATGTGGCCTGTAATTGAAGTAAGTGTCATGATGATCTCTCCATTGGCAAAAGATTCCGGAATAGTCCCCCATTCGGATCTCCGGGAGGGGACTGCCAAGGGGGAGGTTACCATGAGAAAAAGATTGAATAATCAACGAAAGGATAACGTTCTACGAGTCGGGGCGTGGAATGTCAGAAGCTTGAACGTGGTAGGGAAACTAGAAAATCTGAAAAGGGAAATGCAAAGGCTCAACCTAGATATAGTAGGGGTCAGTGAAGTGAAGTGGAAGGAAGACAAGGATTTCTGGTCAGATGAGTATCGGGTAATATCAACAGCAGCAGAAAATGGTATAACAGGTGTAGGATTCGTTATGAATAGGAAGGTAGGGCAGAGGGTGTGTTACTGTGAACAGTTCAGTGACCGGGTTGTTCTAATCAGAATCGACAGCAGACCAACACCGACAACGATAGTTCAGGTATACATGCCGACGTCGCAAGCTGAAGATGAACAGATAGAGAAAGTGTATGAGGATATTGAAAGGGTAATGCAGTATGTAAAGGGGGACGAAAATCTAATAGTCATGGGCGACTGGAATGCAGTTGTAGGGGAAGGAGTAGAAGAAAAGGTTACAGGAGAATATGGGCTTGGGACAAGGAATGAAAGAGGAGAAAGACTAATTGAGTTCTGTAACAAGTTTCGGCTAGTAATAGCGAATACCCTGTTCAAGAATCACAAGAGGAGGAGGTATACTTGGAAAAGGCCGGGAGATACGGGAAGATTTCAATTAGATTACATCATGGTCAGACAGAGATTCCGAAATCAGATACTGGATTGTAAGGCGTACCCAGGAGCAGATATAGACTCAGATCACAATATAGTAGTGATGAAGAGTAGGCTGAAGTTCAAGACATTAGTCAGGAAGAATCAATACGCAAAGAAGTGGGATACGGAAGTACTAAGGAATGACGAGATACGTTTGAAGTTCTCTAACGCTATAGATACAGCAATAAGGAATAGCGCAGTAGGCAGTACAGTTGAAGAGGAATGGACATCTCTAAAAAGGACCATCACAGAAGTTGGGAAGGAAAACATAGGTACAAAGAAGGTAGCTGCGAAGAAATCATGGGTAACAGAAGAAATACTTCAGTTGATTGATGAAAGGAGGAAGTACAAACATGTTCCGGGAAAATCAGGAATACAGAAATACAAGTCGCTGAGGAATGAAATAAATAGGAAGTGCAGGGAAGCTAAGACGAAATGGTTGCAGGAAAAATGTGAAGACATCGAAAAGGATATGATTGTCGGAAGGACAGACTCAGCATACAGGAAAGTCAAAACAACCTTTGGTGACATTAAAAGGAACGGTGGTAACATTAAGAGTGCAACGGGAATTCCACTGCTAAATGCAGAGGAGAGAGCAGATAGGTGGAAAGAATACATTGAAAGCCTCTATGAGGGTGAAGAGTTGTCTGATGTGATAGAAGAAGAAAAAGGAGTCGATTTAGAAGAGATAGGGGATCCAGTATTAGAATCGGAATTTAAAAGAGCTTTGGAGGACTTACGGTCAAATAAGGCAGAAGGGATAGATAACATTCCATCAGAATTTCTAAAATCATTGGGGGAAGTGGCAACAAAACGACTATTCACGTTGGTGTGTAGAATATATGAGTCTGGCGATATACCATCTGACTTTCGGAAAAGCATTATCCACACAATTCCGAAGACGGCAAGAGCTGACAAGTGCGAGAATTATCGCACAATCAGCTTAACAGCTCATGCATCGAAGCTGCTAACAAGAATAATATACAGAAGAATGGAGAAGAAAATTGAGAATGCGCTAGGTGACGATCAGTTTGGCTTTAGGAAAAGTAAAGGGACGAGAGAGGCCATTCTGACGTTACGGCTAATAATGGAAGCAAGGCTAAAGAAAAATCAAGACACTTTCATAGGATTTGTCGACCTGGAAAAAGCGTTCGACAATATAAAATGGTGTAAGCTGTTCGAGATTATGAAAAAAGTAGGGGTAAGCTATAGGGAGAGACGGGTCATATACAATATGTACAACAACCAAGAGGGAATAATAAGAGTGGACGATCAAGAACGAAGTGCTCGTATTAAGAAGGGTGTAAGACAAGGCTGTAGCCTTTCGCCCCTACTCTTCAATCTGTACATCGAGGAAGCAATGAAGGAAATAAAAGAAAGGTTCAGGAGTGGAATTAAAATACAAGGTGAAAGGATATCAATGATACGATTCGCTGATGACATTGCTATCCTGAGTGAAAGTGAAGAAGAATTAAATGATCTGCTGAACGGAATGAACAGTCTAATGAGTACACAGTATGGTTTGAGAGTAAATCGGAGAAAGACGAAGGTAATGAGAAGTAGTAGAAATGAGAACAGCGAGAAACTTAACATCAGGATTGATGGTCACGAAGTCAATGAAGTTAAGGAATTCTGCTACCTAGGCAGTAAAATAACTAATGACGGACGGAGCAAGGAGGACATCAAAAGCAGACTCGCTACGGCAAAAAAGGCATTTCTGGCCAAGAGAAGTCTACTAATATCAAATACCGACCTTAATTTGAGGAAGAAATTTCTGAGGATGTACGTCTGGAGTACAGCATTGTATGGTAGTGAAACATGGACTGTGGGAAAACCGGAACAGAAGAGAATCGAAGCATTTGAGATGTGGTGCTATAGACGAATGTTGAAAATTAGGTGGACTGATAAGGTAAGGAATGAGGAGGTTCTACGCAGAATCGGAGAGGAAAGGAATATGTGGAAAACACTGATAAGGAGAAGGGACAGGATGATAGGACATCTGCTACGACATGAGGGAATGACTTCCATGGTACTAGAGGGAGCTGTAGAGGGCAAAAACTGTAGAGGAAGACAGAGATTGGAATACGTCAAGCAAATAATTGAGGACTTAGGTTGCAAGTGCTACTCTGAGATGAAGAGATTAGCACAGGAAAGGAATTTGTGGCGGGCTGCATCAAACCAGTCAGTAGACTGATGACAAAAAAAAAAAAAACTCAGTGTAAGCTTCTTATCACGGCAGCACTCCAAACGCTGCCGATTTTATTGTGGTGGTGAAGGTGTAAAGTGGCAGAATTAATGAAGAGCCTTAATGAGAGCTTTATACATCGCAATGGGAAGGTGAATATGGCACCTAACTTAATTCGGCGGTAATGAGCAAATTTGCCTAGCAGTATGTAATTCCAAAAGCGATGACATTCAATCGACAGTAATCAACACACCGTTCCTATACTGCATGTTTGAGCAGAAGGTGAAACATGCAGAGAGGCGTTTTAGTTTGTAATTCAAAGCGATGATGCAGAAGCAAGGCCGCACTGCAGGGGGTGCCATGGAAACTACTTAAAGGGGTGTCCCAGGCGGAAAGTCAACGACCGACCAGGTGACTCAGATGGGGAAAGTGAGTATAATGACCCATCTGAGGGGGGACAGGAAAGAAAGCTTTTAGAAAATTGCATTTTGGAATTCCAAATGGATACAAAACGAGACCAGTGCCGCATTTTCGATCATGAGTAGTACACACGTGAGAGAGTAATGTGTGCATTTAGGCGTCTGGAATGGGCACAAAACCTCCAATTGGCGGAAATGCGCTAGGAAGGTGAAAAGAGTCAAAGTTTCGACGCAATTTAATGATAGGAACCTTGCGATTGGTAGAGAGAGTTTCCACAAAATAAGAGGAACGCTCCTATTGGTCGAAAAAAGCTGTGACATGAAGAACGAAAGAACCCAGGTGGGGAGACAGTTCGGCTATGAGCAAGACAAGACGGAAATTTTCGTGAACTCTTCTCTGAACTGGCGTCAAGTGCAGAACGGAGCGCATAACGGTCTGTACGACGCAGAGAAGTAATTTGTGGGAACACTGCGTTCACAGTGACTGATATCCAGCTATAAATTAGCTGTAGCATCGTTTAACTCCAAATGTGGATAAACGAACCAGCCAATTAGTTAATTGTTCTTGCGAGAACTGAGAGGGCATTATAATATGCACGCTGCTCCAACCATGTGCGTGTATATCTAAGACTAGGGATGAGTACATGTTCTTTCACATAACGAGAAAAATAGGGAAAGTTTCTGCAGGAAAAGTCAGCAAAGGTGTAATTAGTTTTATAGGAATTTCAGCGGAAGAGAGCGGCCTAACAGACGACAGCTCATCGCAGCTTAAGGTAAATACCGGGTGCAGAGGTGTAAACTTGTTGGTTCACAAGCTTGCATCCACTGTAAACTCGAGCGACCTTGGGTAATCTTTTGCTCAATTTCTCATATAACTAACTATCCACCGTAAACTTGATTGTCATCCTAAAAATAGTACCGAACTTTGAAGCGGAATCGGACGATTTTCGTAGCACTGACCTACATCAGAACGTAAATGTAGGGACAATTTTGTAAAGAAACTTCTAGTTAAATTTTCATATTGTCCTGTTTAGGATAATTTAACCTTCTGAGAGTTAATATTTAATGTTGTTGTGTTCAGGATTATTTCACTGTTTGATGTTGACGGGATGGGTTATCCTGACAACTGTAAAAGCGTGTATTTTTGTGCTAATATTGCGACATTAAACATGTCATTTCAACTTATACAGTTGTCTTCAATCCTAGAATAAGTAAACACAAAGTATTGTATCTTACAAAGGCAACCTACGCATGAAATGGTAATTTCCTAGTCTGTATGCTGCTGGACTCTGACCAGTGGTCCCGTATGAGACAACAGGATGTGGCAGGGAGTCCATTACTTTCTCGGATGGCAGGCGCATAAGCGAAGACTTTACATTGTGCTTGGTGTACAGCTCGGTTATCGCCCCTTTGGGGTGTTTAGACGTGGTCGACCAGAACTTAATGACCAGTATACCTGCTCCCATATCTCTATACAGTCCAACATCTGTCCACTTTCAAATTCTGCCCTAAAAATCCGTGCACGATTCGACCACCTTGCCAAATGAAGACCCGTAATGACGACTGTTTCAAATTGTGTGAGGCGCTCATAAAGCTGTCTGACCACGGGTATGCAGCATCTTCGTGTCCTTCACTGTCATTATCAAACATCTGACGCTGTTCATGCACCACATGCATCCTACCATGCCTGCTGACAACACTAAACACAAATAACAGTAACGCGCTCTGGTGGCCGTCCTACCTGATACAGATGGTTGCAACTCTAATCATTTACCTACCCGACAATGCTGTGTCCTTGTACGAAGGCACGCTGACATCTGACCATGTCTTCTGGGAGCTTCACTTTTTTTTGCCTGACTGTGTACTTTATAACAGTAGAAGACAACTTGGATATGCCCGTAGTAGCTTGAAACTAAGCATCATTCAACTCTCTGGGTGTTCCAAGGTGAACCAATCTCAATGAAGATGAATTTCCAAAAATATGATCGCTTGTTTTGTAAGATGGCAAGAAGTATGCCCCTTACATGAAGTCATTAAAGATCACCTAACTCACGTTGAGCGAACAGTAGGGCTGAACAAAATGACTGACAAGGCACAATGCATCTTGTAGAGGGTATAGTATGGACGTAGTGGAATAATTAATGTTGGGTGATGGTTTTAAAGTAATTCACTTTGTGGAAACAAGTCGATTTACTGGACGCTAGTTTACCCCAAGGAAGTATTTAGAGTTGACCGTGTCCGGCCGGGGGAGCGGCTAAGAGAAGCGACAATAGGCAGCTTAGGGTGGCTCAAGCTCTGAGAAAGCGGTAACGGGGCACGGCCTCCAGCCACCTTAAGATGAGTGACAGTGAGTGGGTGGTTGACCCCGACCCCATGCTGGTGTACCGGGAAGCAGACGGAGAACTTGTATGCCTGTTGATAAATCTCAGTCGTCCCGTTTTCAGTGAAAAATGCGAGAAAGCCGCGCAAATCTACAGTGGAGCGGTCAACAGAGGTCAAAATATGTGTGTTCGTGATTATAGCAACTTCACGCTGAATTCACGGTCCGCAGAGTCTGAAGTAAATCAGGTGAAGAGCGACAGAATGAAATACTCCGGCCTCCGATGGGAATGTAGGACCAAGGAATTTGAAGTACTCTCCTGGGAGTCAGAATTCTGGAAAAATTGGTGTTTCTGCAGATGCTAACCTTGATGGGTGGCCTGGGAGGAGCTAAATAGCAGAAGTTGAGAGGAAGGGAAATTTTATCGGAATTCGTTCACTTCCCAGAGTAGGCATTGGTCGGCGCTGGGAAGCGACACATAATTAAAGCGACTTGCACTGCAACTGGCGTAAGTGATTTTGCTGGAGGGGAAACCGAGGTGAAGAGTGGACTGGCAGAAGTCTCGGTAGAGGACTTCCGTTTCCAGCTTGCCTAGAGTGCGAACGTGGCATTCTTTACTCAGCTTGCTTGAGAAAGAGTGAGCATCTCTGCAGTTTAGGACTTAGCAAACGGAACGATTGAGCTTGGAGATAGGAAGTTTTGGTTCAGCTATGTACTGAGCAAGATAGCTAGGAGTGAGAAGATGAGCACAGCCTTGCAGCACCACGAGGTCGGCCGACGTCCGCACAACGACACCGCTCCGCCACGCTGTGATATTGTGCCCACTCCGGCCATTGATTAATTTGCTGGATCATGTCAGCAATGTTTCCACGAGGGTTTCATGGGCCGTGTATTGTAGCATTCTTCTCGCACTTCGCATTACGCCTGGGTCAGTTGATAGGAATTATCACGTCAGCAATGTTTCCACGAGGGTTTCATGGGCCGTGTATTGTAGCATTCTTCTCGCACTTCGCATTACGCCTGGGTCAGTTGATAGGAATTACTTTTGATTCATCGCGCTTTACTCCATGCAAACGCAATGTATTACCACTGCCTGTTAGGAGAGTCATGTAATATGATGATTGAAGGTCGTGAGTTAAAATAAATCTGTGCTAATCGACTGCATCTGTTTTCAATCAAGTAGTTGAAAGCCCAAGTCACTTTCTTAATTAATTTTATGTTCAACATTTGCATCTGTGTTCAATAGCTGAATATAACATCAATGTGCACCCCTTTTTAATTAAAAGGGATCAATTCTGAACCAATTAATGTCAACACTGCCACCGCAGTTCAATCAGGAGTCACAGGACCTTATTACTTTCTTTGCATTATCCCACATTGCGGCAGTTTTGCACTCTCTGTTGATCTGTTAGTCAATTACCTGGGGTGAACACACGCCAAAACCAGATAAGTGACGGGTGGTTTCTTACAGTTTCTTTGGCTGCACCGGACATGATGTGACGAATACTTTAAAGGTTCGAAGAACAGCTAATGCCGTATGATACACGACAATTTGTCATACTTCATACATGAAGGAAACTCAACCATTTTTCATCATTAGCATGCCAAATGACCCACAACACATCAAATAATTGATTGTTTAAGGTAAAAATCATCGATTAACGTTTACTTCCCATGTTAACCTGATTTATCTCCTGGAAACTCCTTTTCGTTCCATTATGTCAAAAAAATTACGGGTGGACAGCGATATTCATCATTTCAGAAAGCTGTTAGAACCTTCCCAAAATGCGTTTCTGAGGTGACTGCATCAGAGTGGATGAAGTGGTTTCAAAATTCGTACTAACGCATACAAAATTGTAACACACAAAACATAAGAAATAAGTTACACCTAAGTAGTATGCAAAACTATGCAATATGTACATTTTTGCATGCAATTATATTTTTTCCTTATGCTGCATATGTTTCGACCATATTTCTGGATATTCACTACACAGTGCGACCAACTGGTAGTTCGCAAAATTTTTGCTTCTGATTTGCGATTATTAGCCTTTTTCCATCTACTATGTGTAAATGAGCTTGCGCAGTCGGCGCAATATGCATGATTCTTTATGAGAATGTTGTTTTATTACTGACATGCTGATGTATCACTTTCTGCATGTTCCTAGACTAACGTGTTATGACTTGACAATATATATTGTACATATGATGGGGATTTATTAATGTGTATTTACATAAGGTACGTTGTAAATTCGTATGGTATGATCTGTTAAGGAGTAGTAACGTGCCGAAATCACATGAATTCAGACTCCTTTCAAAACAAATTAATTAACAAACATTTATTACTCAACATTAATTAGAAAACATATTGTTCGACCCCTTTATTTTTAAGAGTATCCATTACAAGGCTTACTCCTAATTAATAATATTTACACTGATCGTACAGCAATAGCAAAATACCGGTTACCAGTAGTGACAAATTTGAACACAAAGCAATTGTAACATCAATTAAAAGTTTAAACTCAAGCTCGACTTCTGTTTGTGATAAAAGATTTAAAATGCCCGAGACTGTTTTAAAAATGTAAGTAGAAATCTTTAAGCAAATGTATAATACAAACTGACAACAATTCACACCTAAAACAGTATTCAGATAATTTGCAATTTAACAAAAACACTTGAAATACACGACAAATTACAGGGGCTCCCCCTTATCACAAGTTTTCCTCATTTGCTCATTTACCGTACGGGAATGCCGGACAGTTTCAAAACGAGTTTAAGTGCAAAACTCCTTCAGATGATTACAGAAGGTAATTACTTAACTCACGAACAAATCTGCAGCATCAGAATTCATCCTCTGCTATCTTCGTGGGATTACAGAACCGTAATCTTCTAATCTTCTTTTACTTCACACGTCAATCTTGCACACACTTCCTCGGAACATATTACACACATTATTAAATTGGCATGATAAAACTGGAATTATAAATCAGTTACCACTGGTCCCACACACGCATACAAATAATGGGCCCCCACCAGCGCAAACTCAATGACAACCTTGTAAGATGAAAAGTTAAAACACATGACGAGTCACAAAACAGCGGAACTAATTGCGCCCCACAAGGACAGACTCAAATACAGTTTTGCAAGATGAACAACTGAAACACACAGGTGGGCAAGTACTCAATGGTAAATCCACCCAGCCGCACGTGGAGTTATCCAGCACTCATGTGTCAGTGCAACCAGGGCGCAGCTGCAGTATAGTTACGGCTGCACAGACCTCCAGCCGTTGCTTTAACGCCGATCTCCTTCGGCCAACACCAGTATTGTGCAAGCGAACCGCTCTTGCATGCAGAAGAGGAGCTCCTTTCCAAATTACAGCTTCCCGAACGATGGCTCTCAACTACAACTAGACAACATCATTCCAGATGCGACCGAGTCGTTTTCCGACACACACATGGGTTGCAACCAGCACAGCGTCCCGCTCTCCACCTTCATCGTCCGCTGCTAATTCAAGACCCCTGTCATTGCCCGCCACACGCCGCCTCGCGGACCACATTCGCACCACAAGCCTCTCTGGCAAAGAGATTTTACACAACCATCGATTTCACCAGAGAGGCAGAAAGTCAAAAAATATCAAACATCGCGGGAGGTTTTCAAATGAAACTCTTCTACGTCGTAAAGAAAAAAATTATTAACTAATTAACTTGCTCTTTGACTTTTTGTCTCTTGGCACACATAAGACAGATACTGGATTTAAACTCGCTTTTGATTCTTTTTCCTAGATGCATACATTCCAATTTTTTTTCCTATCTAAGATAAAAAAATCTGTGAAAAAAAATTGACTACAGATGAATATGGTTTGTTTGTGGCTGCTGTAAGGAGAGAATGGTTAGGTACAGGACGAGTTGGCGGTCGGAGGTTTCCGCTTCTCCTGTTCTCAGAGAACGCTAGGCAAGGTTGGAGAAAACTGCTACAACTCGTGATGAAGACTCCGTCTCTCTCTTGGCCACAAAAGTAAGATTTTCTGGAAAACGCATTCAAAATGAGAAGGTTGAACAAACAGTGGCAGTGTGGTATATTCTGACTAACAAACTGGTCGCTTAGGGAAAGTCTTGAACACGCAAGCTGGCGGCGAAATATTGCCCGTCGTTCGGACCGTGGTAGTAGCAGATGCGTCCAGTATAGTTAATTCAAATGGTTCAAATGGCTCTGAGAACTATGGGACTTAACTTCTGAGGTCATCAGTCCCCTAGAACTTAGAACTACTTAAACCTAACTAACCTAAGGACATCACACACATCCATGTCCGAGGCAGGATTCGGACCTGTGACCGTAGCGGTCACGCGGTTCCAAACTGAAGCGCTTAGAACCGCACGGCCACACCGGCCGGCATTGTTAATTCGTGAAGAAATCACTGTGCACTGTATTGCAAAACACACTAACAGTTTTTATGAAGGTCCTGGGATCCAACATTGAATAAAATTTCGTAAACGATATTTTCCTTTTTCACAAATTAAATTTTTTATTCTTAATAATTGCAATTACAAGTTGACCTGTGCACTTCATATTACTTCTACAGGGTGTTACAAAAAGGTACGGCCAAACTTTCAGGAAACATTCCTCACACACAAATAAAGAAAAGCTGTTATGTGGACATGTGTCCGGAAACGCTTAAAATCCATGTTAGAGTTCATTTTAGTTTCGTCAGTATGTACTGTACTTCCTCGATTCACCGCCAGTTGGCCCAATTGAAGAAAGGTAATGTTGACTTCGGTGCTTGTGTTGACATGCGACTCATTGCTCTACAGTACTACCATCAAGCACATCAGTACGTAGCATCAACAGGTTAGTGTTCATCACGAACGTGGTTTTGCAGTCAGTGCAATGTTTACAAATGCGGAGTTGGCAGATGCCCATTTGATGTATGGATTAGCCCGGGGCAATAGCCGTGGCGCGGTACGTTTGTATCGAGACAGATTTCCAGAACGAAGATGTCCCGACAGGAAGACGTTCGAAGCAATTGATCGGCGTCTTAGGGTGCACGGAACATTCCAGCCTATGACTCGCGACTGGGAAAGACCTAGAACGACGAGGACACCTGCAATGGACGAGGCAATTCTTCGTGCAGTTGACGATAACCCTAATGTCAGCGTCAGAGAAGGTGCTGCTGTACAAGGTAACGTTGACCACGTCACTGTATGGAGAGTGCTACGGGAGAACCAGTTGTTTCCGTACCATGTACAGCGTGTGCAGGCACTACCAGCAGCTGATTGGCCTCCACAGGTACACTTCTGCGAATGGTTCATCCAACAAAATGTCAATCCTCATTTCAGTGCAAATGTTCTCTTTACGGATGAGGCTTCATTCCAACGTGATCAAATTGTAAATTTTCACAATCAACATGTGTGGGCTGACGAGAATCCGCACGCAATTGTGCAATCACGTCATAAACACAGATTTTCTGTGGACGTTTGGGCAGGCATTGTTGGTGACGTCTTGATTGGGCCCCACGTTCTTCCACCTACGCTCAATGGAGCACGTTATCATGATTTCATACGGGATACTCTACCTGTGCTGCCAGAAAATGTGCCTTTACAAGTATGACACAACATGTGGTTGATGCACGATGGAGCTCCTGAACATTTCAGTCGAAGTGTTCGTACGCTTCTCAGTAACAGATTCGGTGACCGACGGATTGGTAGAGGCGGACCAATTCCATGGCCTCCACGCTCTCCTGACCGCAACCCTCTTGACTTTCTTTTATGGGGGCATATGAAAGCTCTTGTCTACGCAATCCCAGTACCAAATGTAGAGACTCTTCGTGCTCGTATTGTGGACGGCTGTGATACAATACGCCATTCTCCAGGGCTGCATCAGCGCATCAGGGATTCCATGCGACGGAGGGTGGATGCATGTATGCTCGCTAACGGAGGACATTTTGAACATTTCCTATAGCAAAGTGTTTGAAGTCACGCTGGTACGTTCTGTTGCTGTGTGTTTCCATTCCATGATTAATGTGATTTGAAGAGAAGTAATAAAATGAGCTCTAACATGGAAAGTAAGCGTTTCCGGACACATGTCCACATAACATATTTTCTTTCTTTGTGTGTGAGGAATGTTTCCTGAAAGTTTGGCCGTACCTTTTTGTAACACCCTGTACATGCAAACTTATCTGATCTCAAAAGGCACAATGCCCAATCAGCAATTTTTATCTCCAACTATTACAAGAAAACATAGATGCTCCTCCTTTTTTTCAGCAAAGAGCGTTGTCTATCAAATGCCGGTAGCGCATCATCACTAGTACTCACAGCCGGATTATTACAATCATATTACATTACGCAGAGACATTACAGTTTCGACGCACGGCACATTCTATCCATTTTGGGTAAATATGTAGTCCACCCCCTCATATCTGGTCTCACTTTACAGATCCGACGCTGAAAACTTCTAATTGTCAAAACTGGTCTCCATCATTAAAATTATAATTAGCGATTTTGGTTCTTGAATTTTATTTACACTTCTTTATTTCATATTATTCTAGATCCCCACAATACTTGAGTGTTGATCTTATGACTGCAGTCTAGTTTGTGTACAACTTGCAAACTGTCTTTTGTTCCTGTATGTACCCATGCCGTCTTCGGAATTTTAAAGAGTGTATTCGAGTCTATATTGTCACACGGTTTCTATAAATGTACAAATGCTATTAACGTAGTTTTACATTTCCTTAACCTGTCATAAACGATAAGTTGTAGGTATTGCGCCACGTGTTCTCACATTTATGCGGAAACTAAGCTGATCTTGCCCGAGGTCGGCTTCTACCGGTTTTTCCATTCTTCTGTAAATAATTCGTGTCACTAATTTTCAGCCAAGACTTTTAAATAGATAGTTCGGCAGTTTCACACCTAAAAGCACCTGTCTGTTTCTAAATTAGAATTATTCCCTTCTTTTTAAATCGGAGAGTATTTCACAGTACACAGTACATTTTGCACAGTGGGTGGAGTAGTTTTGTTATTCGTGGCTCGCCCAATGCTCTCAAACATTGTGAGGGAATGTCGCTACTCTAGGGACCATGTCTCGACTTAAGTCTACTAGCCCTCTATCAAATTCTTCTCGTAGTATCGGATGTTCTTAACCGTACTGAATTATTACTTCGCTTCAAGACATTTTTCACTTTAAGTTGGCAGGTACGATCCACCCCTGTCTCTACTTAAATACACTGACGCGCCAAAGAAACTGGTATAGGCGTGCGCTTTCAGAGATATGTAAACAGGCACAATACGGCGCTGCGGTCGGCAACGCCTTTATAAGACAACAAGTGTCTGGCGCTGTTGTTAGACTGGTTGCTGCTACCGCAATGGCAGGTTATCAAGATGTAAGTGAGTTTGAACTTAGTGTGTAGTTGGCGCACGAGCGATGGGATACAGCACCTTCGAGGTAGCGATAAAGTGGGGCTTTTAGCGTACGACCATTTCAAAGTGTACCGAGAATATCAGAAATCCGGTGAAACATCAAATCTCCGACATCGGTGCGGCCAGATAAAGATCCTGCAAGAATGGGACCAACGACGACTGAAGAGAATCGTTCAGCGTGACAGAAGTGCAAGCCTCCCGCAAATTGCTGCAATTTCAATGCTGGGCCATCCACAAATGTCAGCGTGCGAACATTCAACGAAACGTCATAGATATGGGCTTTTGGAGCCGAAGACCCACTCGTGTACCCTTGTTGGCTGGACTGCCTCGCTTGGGCCCGTAAATACCGACATTGGACTGTTAATGACTGGAAACACATTGCCTGGCCGGACGTGTCTCGTTTCAAACTGTATCGAGCAGATGGACGTGTACGGGTATGTAGACAACCTCATGAATCCATTGACCCCGGATGTCAGCAGGGAACTGTTCAAGCTGGTGGAGGCTTTATAAAGATGTGGGGTATGTGCAGTTGGACTGATATGAAACCCGTGATACGTCTAGATACGACAGGACAATGCGACATCCCTAACGTCCACATTTTCTACAGAGTGGCTGCAGGAACACTCTTCTGAGCTTGATCACTTCCGCTAATTCCCCTAATATGAACATTACATTTCAAGAAGGTACGTCGAACAGATTTGCATAACTATAGACCTATATCTCTAACGTCGATAGTTGTAGAATTTTGGAACAGGTATTATGTTCGAGTATAATGACTTTTCTGGAGACTAGAAATCTACTCTGTAGGAATCAGCATGGGTTTCGAAAAAGACGATCGTGTGAAACCCAGCTAGCGCTATTCGTCCACGAGACTCAGAGGGCCATAGACACAGGTTCCCAGATAGATGCCGTGTTTCTTGAATTCCGCAATGCGTTTGATACAGTTCCTCACAGTCGTTTAATGAACAAAGTAAGAGCATATGGACTGTCAATCCAATTTTGTGATTGGATTGAAGAGTTCCTAGATAACAGAACGCAGCATGTCATTCTCAATGGAAAGAAGTCTTCCGAAGTAAGAGTGATTTCAGGTGTGCCGCAGGGGAGTGTCATAGGACCGTTGCTATTCACAATATATATATAAATGACCTTGTGGATAACATCGGAAGTTCACTGAAGCTTTTTGCGAATGATGCTGTAGTATATCGAGAGGTTGTTACAATGGAAAATTGTACTGAAATGCAGGAGGATCTGCAACTAATTGACGCATGGTGCATGGAATGGCAATTGAATCTGAATGTAGACAAGTGTAGTGTGCTGCGAATACACAGAAAGAAAGATCCTTTATCATTTAGCTACAATATAGCAGGTCAGGAACTGGAAGCAGTTAATTCCATAAATTATCTGGGAGTAGGCATTAGGAGTGATTTAAAATGGAATGATCACATAAAGTTGATCGTCGGTAAAGCAGATGCCAGACTGAGAGTCATTGGAAGAATCCTAAGGAAATGCAATCTGAAAACAAAGGAAGTAGGTTGCAGTACACTTGTTCGCCCACTGCTTGAATACTGCTCTCCAGTGTGGGATCCGTACGAGATAGGAGATAGGGCTGATAGAAGAGATAGAGAAGACCAAACGGAGAGCAGCGCGCTTCGTTACAGGATCATTTAGTAATCGCGAAAGCGTTACGGAGATGATAGATAAACTCCAGGGGAAGAAACTGCAGCAGAGACGCTCAGTAGCTCGGTACGGGTTTTATTGAAGTTTCGAGAACATACCTTCACCGAGGAGTGAAGCAGAATATTGCTCCCTCCTACGTATATCTCGCTAAGAGATCATGAGGATAAAATCAGAGAGATTAGAGCCCACACAGAGGCAGACCGACAATCTTTCTTTCCACGAAAAGTACGAGACTGGAATAGAAGGGAGAATCGATAGAGGTACTCAAAGTACCCTCCGCTACATACCGTCAGGTGGCTTGCGGAGTATGGATGTAGATGCAGATGCAGATATCTGGAATGCCTGTTCAGAACAGATCTCCAACTCCGCCTACTCTTACGGATTTATAGACGTCCCTGCAGAATTGACAGTGTCAGTTCCCTCCAGCACTACTTCAGACATTAGTCGAGTCCATGCCACGTCGTGTTGCGTCATTTTTGCGTGCTCGCAACGGCCCTAAGAGATATTAGGCAGGTTTAGCAGTTTCTTTGGCTCTTCGGTGTATATTCTGAAGCAATAAAACGATGTTGTATAATTTTTTATATTATTGATTTTTAAAAGAGTGAAAGGCGCCCCTTTCATCTTCTCAGCGCCTCTGATCGATCTACCGATGGTATCAAACTTTCCACAGGAGACGGCGGAAGTTGAGGTTGCGAGACGGTGGAATAACCCTCGAGAGAAACGGAGTGCGAGTGGCTATGAATACGTCGGTACCTGGAGCAATGTTTACTCTGCGCGCGACCCGGCCAGAATAATAACGCGGCGACGCAACGCGACCCTCGGGAGGCGGCAGTGAAAAGCCGCGGTATTCGCGGCGGCTGTTGAGAGCGGAGTGGCTCTCGTGAGCGGAGGAGGCTACTTCCGGCGGCAAGTGGTCGCCGCCCGCCCCGGGGCACTGCAGTGCGGTTATTGCCCTCTGCGGGCGCGACCGTCCTTTTAAGGCGGCACCACTTCACAATGGTGACGGCCTTTTCAGCGCTCCAAGTAAGCGACGTCGCGAGGGAGGTCGCGCACGAATCGCAGGACTCGCACAATGCGCAGACCGCGGTCTCCCCAATACGTTTAACTTCTCATAAATGGTTAATTGGCATGACAAACAGGCGGGAAAGACGCATAATGTTGTTATTATTTGCAGCCGTTGGTGCTCAGATGCTAGCTTAGTGCTGTTTATCTTCTAGATAACTGAGCCGTGCGCTGGTCGCGTTCGTGCCGTTTATTGTTTGTCATCTTGTCTTTACGGTACTGCAGCCTCGTTTTCTTGTTCGATTTACTAGCACCACTAAGTTGCTGGTTTGCTTGCCCGTGGGTGGCAGCAGCAGCGCTTATCGATAAGTGCACTGTCGTACTATCTCTTGGGCAATCGCTAGTATTTCCGGATCTTCGTCTGTCTCGAACTAAGTCGGGGTACGGAGCGCCAGTGAGGCGCGGACAGCCAGTACTTGCCGACCGCTGGCCACACACATGAACTGTCCGACGGAAGGAGATTGGAACGGGAACGACCGCTAGTTGGTCGTGCGGTTGGTCGTCTCATTGGGCGACGTGTATTTTGTCTTTTGACCGTTTCTTGGCCTCTTCAATTGACCATCTAGACGGACGTGGGTCGGTTCCTTCCTCGTCCAGAGATGTCGTCGCCGATGGACAAGAGTTACCTCTGCATGGTTGGGTCCGAGCCAATGTCTCAGGGTCGTCGTGTCTACGAGTTCCAAACGAACATGGGGCTGAGTCGGAATGGACCTGCAGTGAGGTCCGGGCAACCAAGACTCACCCGACTGTTGCTGACACAAATGATTTGAGTGGGGACGACCTTGGTTGGTCGTTCGGACGGTAGTCTCATCGGACGACGTATATTTGGTCGCCGACCGCTTCGGGTTCTCTGTGTGTGTCGACTTGTCATTCGTCCTGGTTGTTCCACAGTGATTGCTTTTACCATTGTTCGAGTTCTTGTGGAAGTGTTTTCGTGGCACTGTGTCAGCTTGTGTCATTTCGACTGAGCAGTTATGTTAATGCTGTCTGCGTACTGGAGTAGGCAGTCGTTCGGTTGCGACAGAGAATAGCGTGTGTGTTCAAAAATGGTTCAAATGGCTCTGAGCACTATGGGACTTAACATCTGAGATCATTAGTCGCTTGAACTTAGAACTACTTAAACCTAACTAACCTAAGGACATCACAAATATCCATGCCCCAGGAGGATTCGAACCTGCGACCGTAGCAGCCGCGCGGTTCCGGACTGAAGCGCCTAGAACCGCTCGGCCACCGAAGCCGGCAGCGTGTGTGTGTTTTTTGCTCGCCGTGTTGATGCTGTCCGGCACGGCGTGTAGTTCAACAGTCTTGTCTTTTTTTTTTCATATTTTTCGGTGGTTATTGTGCCTCGGCTGTATTTAGAAGCCCATACTTGAAGACGTAGTGCTGCTGGTATCTTCGTCCTCGCTGCCATGTTCAGTTGTCGTGGCGTTGGTCGGCGGAAGGGAATTGATTAGGTTGTTGGTCGGTCCTTCAGCCTTCCCTGGGTGGGGCTGCCATCCGTTTATTTAGTATTACGCTTGACTGCCTGTCTCACCTAAACTTATGTTAGAGCTACCTCCTCAGGCCGACCCTTGGAGCACTTCTGAACAGCCGGCCGGTGTGGCCAAGCGGTTCTAGGGGCTTCAGACCGGAACCGTGGGACCGCTACGGCCTCAGGCATGGATGTGTGTGATGTCCTTAGGTTAGTTAGGTTTAAGTAGTTCTAAGTCTAGGGGACTGATGACCTCAGATATTAAGTCCCATAGTACTCAGAGCCATTTGAATCAACTTCTGAACACCACTGTTTTGTTGTTTTGGATTGTGATTTTCTTCTGATCTCAAGTACTGTGCGAGGCCTTCAGCAGTGTATTAATTTAGTTTCTTTTAATGTTCAGTATGCGGCCTTCAGCCGAACTTCTACGTGAAATATTTTGTAAATAAGGCCTTCAGCCGTGTGTATTCCTTAACACAATTTTAATAACTTGTGTTCTGGCCTTCCGCCGTATTGTTTCTGAATTCTTTTAAGGACACGTGTGATTAAGTGTTTTAGCAAATAAAGTTTGTATGTTTGTGCAACTAGCAGCAGCTGATTTGGGCCCCTTTCCACAACCTGATCCGCTCTGTCCTGCGAACCAAGACTTCAATAATAGTAACTATTCCTGATCTTTTTGCACGTGAATCTTTTTAACCAAACATGTTTTACCTCATTGATCTCAGGGCCTTTGCTAGTCTTGTAAGGTTTTCATATGTTTTCTGCTACTGTAAATAATTCATCTTTACTGTATTGGTGCAAAGACGAATGAGAGCACTGCATGAGTAACAAGTAAGATCCTTGGCTCTGTGTTTAGTTTTATCAGTGGCTAACTTATTAGTCAGCGCTGGGGCATTCTTATTTGAGGCATAGTAGCGAGCAGCTGAGTTTTTCAGAGAATGAGATCTGTTCTTTATGGATCTGGGTGATGCTATCTGGAATATTTTATTATGGAGATGAAAACTCAATTGTAATATTTTCTCTTTCCTTATGCTGATGGATAAGATTTTGAAGGAATTTTAGAGGTAAAGAAGGCATGTGCAAGACTGAAGTGCTTACCAGAACCACTAGTTGAAGGAAATCTTTGTTCCTCAGATAACTAATAACTTTCATGATATTTGTTAATTTGATACTTTATTATGGAGATGAAAACTCATTTATAATATTTTCTCTTTCCTTATGCTGATGGATAAGATTTTGAAGGAATTTTAGAGGTAAAGAAGGCATGTGCAAGACTGAAGTGCTTACCAGAACCACTAGTTGAAGGAAATCTTTGTTCCTCAGACAACTAATAACTTTCATGATATTTGTTAATTTGATCTCTTTGTTTTTCATTACATCACAAATTACGCAATTGGTTGTGATGTCTGTAATGTTTGTTATGAGAGAATTTTGGAATTGTTAGTCTTCGTATGTTGTGCAGTCTTTTATCAATAATCAGAGTTTGATTCGTCAAAAACTACTTTTCTAGAGTAAAACCCACGCCCATGATTCACAGTAAAGTTTTTAATATTTTGTCACGTGCGCATTTCATCTTACGCCACACGAATCACATTGTTTCTGACGAACAAACAAATTTAGGTTAGGGTATTTATCTTTAGGTGCAGCATCTGCTGATTTGTGTTGCTTCCGAGAACGTCTGTACATCAGACACAAAAATAGCACGTTGATCAAGAAGTAAGTCATTTTTATTTCAGGGCATATTTCGCATTGCATTCTTGAACAACAGAGTCGTACTAACGACCAGATTAAGTTTCAGTGAACAGTAATGGTAATTTCAATTTGTTTCTTCTCAGTAGAGGAGAAATTTATTTTTGTTGATATTCCAAGTCAATCATTGCACCTAATAACGTTCACAATGTTCGTCCGTACTGAGTGTTAGTTATATAGTTTTCATTGGGCACATAATTATTTTCTTTTGACAGATACTTAGATTCGTTTTCTTTATTTTAAATTCTACATTTCATGAAGGTTAAATTTTTATTTCGCCGCATTATTCACATGTCCAACACAGGACCAAGCAACAGTCAGTTTTGCTCAGCAGTTGAACATCATACCTAACGTACACGCTACATTCAGTTTCCTCACGTCCAGACAATTTTTGCATAGGAAGATTACAGTCTATAAAGAAAATTATCATTATTGTTGTTGTTGTTCTAATTCCGCCAACTCAGGACCATGTGAAGCAGCTAATTTATGACTTCATATTCTTTTCTTTTTTTTTAGCTTTGCAGTGCTTTTTTCTTGTTTTCTGTTGTCATCTTCTTTCTTCTGTCCATCACGCTCCTCTCTTGTGTTTTCTTCTAGAAACCGTTACCTTCTTGCACCTTCTACCTGAATTCATGTCTGTTTTCTATATCTTTGGCTCTTATTCTCAACTCTTGCAAATCTTTCTTAGGTTCTATAAACTATGAACTTTTAGTTTTTGGCTTTTTGTCAAAGAATTGACAGAATAAAAAATCCATTTCAGTTGCCAATAATTTCTCATTTATTGCACGACTGGTTTCGAACCAAATCAGTAAGTGAGTCACTTCATTGTCGTGCTGTCGATGCGGGGCCGACGCTCACATGCGTTTGTTTGAAGTGGGTGGGGTCACACATGATTGACTGACATGACGACCACACCTTTGTATCTCCATAATTTTTTGGTGAAAGCGTGAAGGTAAAGCTTTTTCATACACTCCGTTACATCTCAATTTCGATATCTTATTTTCAATCTTTGGACCTAACATTTTTCGCATTAGTCTTCTTTCTTTCTTCTCTAAATTGTTTAACTGTTTGGTAGTGTTTATTACGAAGTATTCTGAGGCATGAAAACATCTGATTTTGGTCAACACGTTGTAATATCTCAGTTTTGTATTATAGATAAGAATTTTTTATTATACATGCTCTTTGTTAAGTGAAGAATATTTCCACTTTTCTGGCTATGTTTATGATAGCTGCTTTGTTCAGAGCATTTCAGTGGGTTATTTGTCTAAAGCAGGGCTTCCCAACGTGTGGTCCGCGGACCCCTTAGGGGTCCGCCGTCTCTTTCTAGGGGGTCCGCGGCCACCTTTCACCAAATCGTGTAAAATAATGAGTAAAATTATTGAATAAAAATGTGTAAATCAAATTCATCACTATTTTTTTCGTGTGAAAAACATGTGTACTTTTACTTCAGGTCGTATTCCCAAGCAGCCTTTGCGGTTCGTAAATGAGAACGCATACACAGTTTAGTGCCGGAGAATGCGGCTTCTCTGATGGACTGTTTCGCAACAATACAGGGGTCGTTTGTGCGCCGGCTCACGGCGCTAGATGCGCTGAAAACTTTTACGCATGCGCGGAGCGAGCTTCATCGACCAATCCCAGCGCTCGTTGGCACGTATGCGGCCCCAGGCATCATTAAATGTTAAACTTGCTCTGTCAGTGCACTATCTATTTAATAAGTCGAATTTTGACCAGTTTATTACTTGTAACATGGATCGGTGGCTGAAGTCAGGATCACTGAAGAAGGGTGCAGATTCTCCATCGCCTACACAAGGGAATTTTCCAGTTGAAATGAATGAGGAGGGAGGAAGACCAAAGGAAGAACAATCACAAGAAGCTCCACAGCCGGATTTATTACATGAAAACGCTGCAAGTACTCCATTGTTTGCAATATCCTGTGGAAGTGGAATAACCGAGAAGCGTAAGTACAACGAAAGCTATTTAGAAATGGGCTTTATGGAGACAAAGGAGGGTAAAGCACAGTGTGTAATTTGTGCGCGAGTCCTTCCGAACAGTTCAATGGTTCCAGTTACATTGCGCCGTCATTTTGAAGGTACTCACCCGGATTTCCAGGCTAAAAACATCGATTTTTTTCAAAAGGAAGAGTGCTGAACTAGCTGCTTCTCAGCATTGCATGAAAACTCATGCAAAAACAATTAATGAAAATTCATTAAAAGCTTCTTTCTTGGTTATTTATCGAGTGGTAAAAACAGGCAAAGCTCATACCATTGCAGAAAATATCATAAAGCCGTGTGTTCATGATATTGTTTATTGAATGCCAGACGAAAAGGCAATAAAGCTTGTATCTTCGGTGCCATTATCGAAATGGTTCAAATGGCTCTGAGCACTATGGAACTTAACACCTGAGGTCATCAGTCCTCTAGAACCTAGAACTACTTAAACCTAACTAACCTAAGGGCAGCACACACAACCATGCCCGAGGCAGGATTCGAACCTGCGACCGTAGCTGTAGCGCGGTTCCAGACAGAAGCGCCTAGAACCGCTCGGTCACAGCGGCCGGCGCCATTATCAAACAATACTGTCGAGAAACGCATTGTTGACATGTCAAATGATGTGAAAGACACTCTTGTTTTTCGCATCCAATTCATTTTCTCTGTGGGTAGATGAATCCACTAATGTTGCAGGATTAGCGATTTTATTGGCTTACGTCCGTTATTCTGGATGTTTTGAGGGGGACCTCTTATTGTGCATACCACTACCTGCCAACACAACAGGTGCTGGAATATTCCGTCTATTGGATGATTTTATAAGGACTAACGAAGATTCATCGTCTAATTGCATAGATGTGTGCACAGATGGTGCAAAAGCTAAGACGGGTCCTACAGTCGGAGCAATAACGAAAATAAAAGAAAACGCCAAGAATTGCAGCAGTAGTCATTGTGCTCTCCACAGATACACTTTAGCTACGAAACAAATGCCTGTTTCGTTCAAGAAAGTTTTAGACGAACCCATTCAAATCATTAACTACATAAAATGAAGGCCGTTGAAGTCAAGACTTTTCACAATACTGCGTGAAGATATGGGAAGCCTTGATCGTTGCCTGCTTCTCCACACAGAAGTGAGGTGGCTCTCACGTGGGAATGCACTCTCTCGGTTGTACGAATTAAGATTGGAAGTCTTAGCTTTCCTTTTGGAACATAACACCAAATTAGCAGACCTTATTAATGACGAAAATTGGCAGTGTATACTTGTCTATTTGTCATATATTTTCTCCAAAATGAACGAAATGAATATTTCACTCCAAGGGCAAAGTGAAACAAAGGTCACTGCTATCGACAAAGTTCGAGCATTCAAGAGGAAAATCAATTTTTGGGCAGAGAGTGTCGAGGAGGGGGAGGTCGAGTGTTTTCCTGTTCTCAAGGAGGTTTTGAAAAATAAAACATTGGCGCTTAGGAAGAATTTGTTTCATCAAATCCTGGAACATCTCCGAAGCCTGATGTCAGTATTGGAGCTATATTTCCCAACAGCTGAAGATGAGAAGCTGCAGAAATACGAATGGGTGGTCAACCCATTCACTGTATCCAAAAAGCCGAAAATTTTATCATCAAATGAATACGAGTTGTTGATAGAAATTGCCACAGACCCTACCTTGAAATCAAGTTTTGACATTGACGGTTACTCGAACTTCTGGATCCGTTTGGATAACAAGAAATACTACCCCCTGTTGAAAAGGCAAAACGTGTACTTCTTCCGTTTGCCACAACATACATGTGTGAATCTGGATTCTCGATCTATGCTGCCCACAAAACTAAGTACCGAAGATGTCTAGATGCAGAACCAGACATCCGACTCCAGTTGTCAAGAATTGAACCCAACTTTTCAAAATTGTGTCAGCAGAAGCACCCTCAATCATCACATTAGGATTCCATTATTATTTCTACAGACTCGTCTATATCAAAGAAGAAAGCATTTTTCTTCGTAGATGCTCAGTGAACGTACCTGAACTCTGCAGGAATTTTGTTTCTGTCCCCTATCATTTACAAAATAATTATTAATTGAATTCTGCTGGCATTGATATTTTTGTTACGAAAATTAAAATGATCTCTAAAGCTAATTTCTTTTCTTTATAATATAATCCGTCCTCTCAGTTAAAAATATGGCCTGCCTATACTTCAGCTACAATTACTTGCTATTACTCTGACACTATATTGTGGCAAATGACTGCGAGCTTAAACAAATGAGGACTTTTCACGTGCCACCTTGTAAAAGGTAAACCTCCTCTGCCAGAATTGTTTCCTTTGAGAAAAAAAGTCTTACGTCCTGTGAAATGCTTTGTCTTATTATATAGACATAAGAGAGTCTGTTTGTTCGTTTTCCTAATTTGTTTGCAGTCGAGGCTGACTCCCACGATATAGTGTCCAAGTAGTAGTTGAAGTTGTCAGCCGTGGCTAAACTGCTGCCACGCCACCTGCCAGTTGCCAGCTACCAACTGACAGTACACTGTTGCAACGCCGCCTGCTAGCTGCCGGCTATGGACTGAAAGCTACCGTTCAGTAGATATGCAAAGACGTAAAAAAACTAGACTTTCCGAGCTGTTTACATGGGCACGAAAATCGATTGTGGAACTGGAAAACGGCTCTATAAAAGCAGATTTCCAGAATCGATTTTGAAGTGTTTACCTGACCAACCAAAAGCGGAACTGGGACATCGGTTAACGAAATCCGGTTTTGGAAACGCGTGTAAACTGGGTAAATGTATTCCCACACATTGCACAACAGGTGTGTGTGTGTGTGTGTGTGTGTGTGTGTGTTGTCCTTAGCGGAAGTTAAACTTAGGTAAATAGTGTGTAAGACTAGGGACTGATGACCTCAGCAGTTAAGTCCCATAGACTTTACATACATTTGAACATTCTTCTTCGGATTTCACGAAAAACCACACACACACACACACACACACACACACACACGACTGTTACGAAATATGCATGCTTCTTACACAACAGTAGCCAAACAGAGGAAGTAAACGGACCACAAGCGGCAGCTTTTCAACAGCGAACAGTTTGGACCTGACGTTGATTGCTCTTGGAGGAAGGCAACTCCAAAGTGTGAAATGTCAGTTACCAAGTAATTTTAATCAGGCTATAGTGTGTTGAACAAAGGGAGTAAATCCATTAGTAAGTGTCTGGATAGAGTGGGAATTCATATTGGATCGTTAATTTCAAGTTGTTTTCATTCATCTCTAAACCAAAGACTATTGATACTTCGGGCGGTGGGGGAGGGGGGGGGGGGGGTTGGGATGGGGTCATTGGGAACATGGCACTTGCATTGAATAGCTTTCAGTTCCCATGGGTTTCGCTCTGAAATTTAAAGTTACTGTGCTCCTGACTGACTAGGGGTCCGCCATGGATTTTCGACTGAAGAGGGGGTCCGCCAACTGAAAAGGTTGGGAAGCCCTGGTCTAAAGCATTTAAATTGTGAAAGTACTTTCTTTATTTTTTCATTATTAATAGTTCCATATTTTTGGCGCGCCTTTAACGTTGGTCACGGATGCAGTTTTTTAAAAAGAATTTTAGAATTCAGTTTTTTCTGCTACATCTTGGAGGAAGTTTATCAGTTTCGTCACATCTTGTAGGTTCTCTGTTAAAATCGCTACATCACCACCAAACTCTAAGCAATCAGCTTCCATGTTCTCTCTCTTTCTTCCAAGTTTCACCTCATGCGTTCCTGCTTCTTCTGTTTTTTTTTTCTGCATTCTCATATTACTTTGAATAATAACAGAAACAATCCACTCCCCTGCCACACACCTGTTTTAAATTCAAACAGTTCTGATGTTTCACCCAAAAATTTAGCTTTGCAAATAGTATCAGTCGAAGTTTACTTAATAATTTCCGATGTTTTGTTGTCAGCTCCAAATTCATCTAGGATGTTGAATATTGTATCTCTAAATTATAATAATAATTATGTTTTATCTCAGTTGTCTTCACTGCTCCCAAGCCCGCAGTATCATCGTGCAACTGCTGACGAAGGAGGAGGGGAGGTGTAACTTCCTCGTTAAAAAACATGGGTTCATGACGCCTGAGTGATAGGACACTGTGAAGACCCCATGCTGGGTTGACAGACAAGACCTCAACGGTAGTGAGGCGGAGAGAATGAATCTTGTTATGGCAGAATTAGTGGAAGACGCGTCGCATTTAACAAAATTCATTTTGCGGAGTTCTTTGGCCAACAACGTAGGAGCAAAACCAAAACTTCCCTTGATGCAACCAACGTTAATTCATTCCTAAACCCAGCTAAGCTCTACAGATTAGCGGAAACAACTAAGGACAAATAATTAAAATTTTAGCCATGCAAGAAATAAGACTGCCAGATGAGAACAACATGCATTTTGGGAATTACACACTGTTCAAAAGTAAAACAGTCGAAAGAATCCTTAAAAAATACACATCCTGAGGTCATATTCGCAGTTTCACAAAACAAGCTTTCTTCCGTAATAGATGTAAAGCCTTTGAACAACAAATTAAAGACAATTATCTTGAAATGGGCAAATAAAATGTATAGAGTAAAAGGAGATATTTTCGTGATATAAGTAATTTTGTGATAATTTTCTGCTTGTGTGCAGCGGACATCCCTACGCAAGGAGAAGGTTGGCCCGTGTTGTGGTAGTTCTGTGCTTCCCACCAGACGGCACCATATGCCTGTTTCTATTCCACCACGTTTAAAGTCAACAATACAAAACTTTTACTCATTCTTCGTGCCGTTTCGTGAAAAACTGTGGTGATTATTGCATAGTCTGTGTATTTTTGATGCTGCGTGGAAACTACTGAAGCTACACGATTTATTTTACGGTATGTTATAGTCAGTGATACAGTGAACGTAAAAATATTGCATTACTCGTGCGGCTTAAGTTGCGGGTGATAATGCTTAAGGGGAATAGTGAATTTCTTAGCAAAAATGAAAGTTCAGTGTTGTTCGTCTTTCCAAAGTGTTACGAACAGAAACCATGCTGTCGCTGGGTGTGAATTTTATATCTCTTGCGAACAGAAACCAGACTGTCGCCGTGTTTTTTTAATTGTCTGTCTATTATTTTACCTGTCTGCTTCATATGTATTTTATTAGCATCATCAACCCTTTGTTTTCTGTTTTAAGTTCCACGATTTTCCGCCATTTTACCATTTAAGTCACCGATTTTATCGCCTGCTTTTATTATTTATTATCTTCATCTTTTTAAAACAAATTCTGTAGGCTGAAGAGCGGCGTACTAAGCTGCTGCCAGCCCGCCCCCTTCGGGCGGAAGCGAAACTCAATAAAGAAAAAAAAATTTCTTAGCAAATTCCATTCAACAGAATGGTGTCTTTTGCATGCTATCTTATTTTGCGCAATTGTATGAACTGCAAGCGAGATATCAGCTTAGGGTACTAAAGCAACGTTATTGCTAATAGTGTGTCCTACACGTCTGTACTTCTACATTCATGTTTTGACATATCACGAAATTACCTACGAACACTTACATTATCACGAAATTAGCTACGTACATTTATTGCAGGTCATATACAAGGGAGCGTTCAAAATATCGCAGGTATACTATTCAGCAACTTCTAGCCGCTGCTGAATTAATGAAAGTTAATAATGTATCTATACACCAAACTTCAAAGAAAATTGATGCTCCGTGGAGCACATTAAAAGACTACCTCAACAGAAATGTGAAAGACAGTCGAGATCTTCCTAAATTAGGAAGACCATTTGCTCTAACGCCAGATCTTGAGATAGAACTATACAACTACATTATAAAGTTGCAAGAGCCTGGTTGGCAGGTGAGAAAAATGGCATTCGAATTAGTGAAACGAGCTAGTCGTGGAAACTTCTTAAACTCCGGTAAAGGAAGTGCCAGCAAATGGTGGTGGTTGAGCTACAAGACAAGGTACAATCTTACTTTACGAACTCCTGAGAACCGTGCCGCTTACAGGGCTTCTATGGCAAACGAAGAGATGATTCATGATTTCTTTTCCAAATTAAAGAAATTGGGGGAAGATTTAAAAATTCAGAACTTGCCTGACCGATTATGGAATCGCGACAAAGCTGCTTTGTCGTATGTCGTGAAAGTAAATAAAGTCTTTACGTCAGTAGGAAAGCGATACGTTTAAAGCAGATCGTGGAGAGTCGCATAAACTTTTAGGTTGTATCTGTGCCAATGGAACATGGATTCCACCTGTGATTATATTCAAAGGAGTTCGATGGAGCGATGTGCTAAAGCATGACAGTCTTCCAAATTCATTAGTAAAACTCTCTCAGAAAGGCTGGATTAAAATTAATTTGCTTTTAGAATGGTTCAATTTTTTGTGGATGCCATCCCTCCTGATGGTCCTGTTATCCTCCTGATGGATTCTCACGCATCACATGTTAACTCTGACATCATAGCAGTGGCTAATGTCAATCAAATTTTCTTGTTGACATTTCCTGCCCACACATCACATCTGCTGCAGCCACTTGATGTGGGTGTGTATAATTCACTGAAGGTGCACTGGGCCAAAAGACTGGACCACTACGTGAAAGAGAATCCGGCTGATAAGCCTAACAGAAACAACTTTCATACAATTTTAAATCCAGCATTTATTCAGAGTTTTTGTGCGAAGAATATCCAAAACGCCTTCAGAAAAACTGGAATTTATCCCTTCAACATAAATGCTATTTCAAGACAGGCTGTTGCTCCATCTCAGCTAACAAATAAGCGTGTTCAGCCTACACAAAACAGGCACAAGACGTGGAAAACGTTTTGTTGACATTGCCAACAGCAACGATAAAATGCAATAGGCCTACTGTGAATCAGAAAAGAGTAAAAAAAGATTCAGGACCGAAGTGTCTCATTGATGAACTGCAACTAAAAACCTCTACATCGAAATCAGAGATGGCAAAAACCACACGCAAGAAAGACAAGACATAAGATGATTTGCTTTGTGGTACATGTCATAAATCTTACTCAAGTGATTTTCGCAAAAAGAATGGAGCTAAATACACTCCTGGAAACTGAAATAAGAACACAGTGAAGTCATTGTCCCAGGAAGGGGAAACTTTATTGACACATTCCTGGGGTCAGATACATCACATGATCACACTGACAGAACCACAGGCACATAGACACAGGCAACAGAGCATGCACAATGTCGGCACTAGTACAGTGTATATCCACCTTTCGCAGCAATGCAGGCTGCTATTCTCCCATGGAGACGATCGTACAGATGCTGGATGTAGTCCTGTGGAACGGCTTGCCATGCCATTTCCACCTGGCGCCTCAGTTGGACCAGCGTTCGTGCTGGACGTGCAGACCGCGTGAGACGACGCTTCATCCAGTCCCAAACATGCTCAATGGGGGACAGATCCGGAGATCTTGCTGGCCAGGGTAGTTAACTTACACCTTCTAGAGCACGTTGGGTGGCACGGGATACATGCGGACGTGCATTGTCCTGTTGGAACAGCAAGTTCCCTTGCCGGTCTAGGAATGGTAGAACGATGGGTTCGATGACGGTTTGGATGTACCGTGCACTATTCAGTGTCCCCTCGACGATCACCAGTGGTGTACGGCCAGTGTAGGAGATCGCTCCCCACACCATGATGCCGGGTGTTGGCCCTGTGTGCCTCGGTCGTATGCAGTCCTGATTGTGGCGCTCACCTGCACGGCGCCAAACACGCATACGACCATCACTGGCACCAAGGCAGAAGCGACTCTCATCGCTGAAGACGACACGTCTCCATTCGTCCCTCCATTCACGCCTGTCGCGACACCACTGGAGGCGGGCTGCACGGTGTTGGGGCGTGAGCGGAAGACGGCCTAACGGTGTGCGGGACCGTAGCCCAGCTTCATGGAGACGGTTGCGAATGGTCCTCGCCGATACCCCAGGAGCAACAGTGTCCCTAATTTGCTGGGAAGTGGTGGTGCGGTCCCCTACGGCACTGCGTAGGATCCTACGGTCTTGGCGTGCATCCGTGCGTCGCTGCGGTCCGGTCCCAGGTCGACGGGCACGTGCACCTTCCGCCGACCACTGGCGACAACATCGATGTACTGTGGAGACCTCACGCCCCACGTGTTGAGCAATTCGGCGGTACGTCCACCCGGCCTCCCGCATGCCCACTATACGCCCTCGCTCAAAGTCCGTCAACTGCACATACGGTTCACGTCCACGCTGTCGCGGCATGCTACCAGTGTTAAAGACTGCGATGGAGCTCCGTATGCCACGGCAAACTGGCTGACACTGACGGCGGCGGTGCACAAATGCTGCGCAGCTAGCGCCATTCGACGGCCAACACCGCGGGTGCTGGTGTGTCCGCTGTGCCGTGCGTGTGATCATTGCTTGTACAGCCCTCTCGCAG
Source organism: Schistocerca nitens (assembly GCF_023898315.1). Classification (NCBI taxonomy): domain Eukaryota; kingdom Metazoa; phylum Arthropoda; class Insecta; order Orthoptera; family Acrididae; genus Schistocerca; species Schistocerca nitens. The sequence continues at coordinate 261,511,775 of NC_064621.1, forward strand.
TGTCCGGAGCAAGTATGGTGGGTCTGACACACCGGTGTCAATGTGTTCTTTTTTCCATTTCCAGGAGTGTAGGTCCAATGCTCGTTTTGCTTAACACCATATCATGTGCTCTGCCAGCATTCCGGCGCAGAGGAGGAAGTTTATGTGTGTGACAACTGTTCGAGGATTCAGACATCGTAAGCAACAGTGCCCAGCAATATGTTATTACAATAATGAAGAATATTTTCACCTGCATGACCATTTGTATTGTTAGTATGCAAAAAAGAAGTAATCCAATAAATTTGTTGTGAAATTGCCGTAATTACGATTTATCATGAAATTAGATTACTATTATCACAAAATTACCTACCTATATCACGAAATTACATACTTTTTAACGTTTGGAAGATGCCGCTATATTTATTCAGTAGCCCCATTTAAATAAAAATACCGTCTAAAACTGTTGTATTACGTCCGATTCCTAATGGGAAAGTATTCATAAAAGATTTATTTCACAAAGATCAGAAGTAATTAGCAAAACAACAAATTTATCACGAATATATCTCCCTTTACCCTACATTAATTAATGAACACATGCCGATCAACAAAGAAAATAAAACAAACCCAGAAAAAGTAAGAGATTCATGGGAGGTAGTAATAAATACAATCTCAAAAACTCCACAAAATCGTGTCAAAATCCTAATAGGTGATTTTAATGCAAAGTTAGCGAAAAATAAAGAAATGCAAGATAACAACTGGTGAGTTTCGTGGGCACAAGTGGTCGAATCGAAAAAGAAAGAGACTTGTGGAACAGCCTCAAAACTATGTCAACCCATTTTAAGGAAAAACTTTCAAAACAAAAAACACGACTATAGCCCAACAAGAATGCAGTGAATTCAAGATTTATCATATCGAAAGTTCGTATCCACATCACGAGTACATTTTAAATGTTCAGTTGAGCAGAGGAGCAAATATAACACAGACCGCTATGTAATCCGAGTGAAACTAAATTCAAATTCCCAAAAATTCAGCAAAAGGATGTCAATAATTAAAAAATTTGATACAACTGAAATCCGATCATTGATATTGGCAAATAAGTTCAACAAAACGGAAGCACAGAATTAGGGCAATTCAAACACAAGTTTATCACAGCTGTCCAAAACTAAATTCCTTTCAAAGGCAGAAAAAACAGCTTTGGTGGATGAAAATTGTGAATAGGTCGTAAAATCACGACACAAGGAATTCAAAACAAGGAACAATAACAAATTATAGAACGCACATGACATGTTCCTGGCAACAAGAAAAGAAGCTTTGAAATTAAATAGGGCGACTAAAAGACGGTGTGAGAACAGTAAACTGCGTGAAATTGAAGAAAACTTCCAAAAACCAACACCTCGCCAATTTATATGCCCTTTGAAACAAATGTAAATAGTACCAGTCGCAAAATCTCTGTTTCAATAAGGGACACGGACAACTGGCAATTAAAGCAACCAATAAAACTGCTGCAGAGAACGCTGCAAATATTTTGAAAAAGCTTCTAAATTTTCCGGAGTCCACAGAAAGATTTTCATCAGAAATTCCCCTAAAAACCAATCCAGAAGCACAAGCACGAGATGAAGATGAAATTTCTAGACAGATTAAAAGGTCAAAAAATAACAAAGCGTATGCAGAAGATAGAGTCGTTACGGATCTGCTGGAATCAGCTGATCCATAAACTTTAAAAGAAATTAAATCTTGCAAAACACTTAGGAAACAGCGCACATGTTCTCTATAAGAGAGGATGAAATACACTTGTAGGTCCCGTTAAAATATTTTCTCTAATTTGTTGCTCCTGTATGTATATTTCACCAATAGAGGTGTGCGAGAAAAGTAATGAGACTGACAAGACTGCGAGCGATCTGGCAACGCTGTGTTGTTCTACTTGTGCAGACCGCTGTGTACATCCCTTCCGGATGCTCAGTCCGAGTTTCAGCCATCCCGACTTTTTGAGAGCGCCATCAGTGAAGCCGTCGTCTTGTTGTGTGCTCCGAAAATGGAACAGTGGAATTTGGAGCAACGTTATGTCATCAAGTATTATGTTAATGCGCTTTGACCTCTGAAAAGTTGTAACAGACCTACAGGGAACATTCGTTATCAAGAGCACAAGTTTTTCGCTGGCACAAATTGTTTTTTAAAGGCCGAGAGTACGTTCAAGACGAATCTCGCGCAGGGAGACCTTCAACTTCAGAACCCGACGAAAACGTCGAACGTATGCGTGCTCTGGTGGGATCAGACGATTGAGAGTAAGGGTGATGGGTCACCTGTTAAACTTAAAACCCTTTCAACGTACATCAAATTTTGACAGAAGATTTGCACATGCGAATGCTTTGTGCGAAAATGCTGACGAAAAACCTCACATCTAAGTGGAGGGGCAATCGAAGGAACGTTTGCGTTGATCTTATTGAGAGGATTGTCATTTACGATGAATGGTTCAGCCCTGTGATCGCAGCTGATGAATCCTGGATTGTCCGCCCCGATAGCTGAGTGGTTGGACGTTTCTATTTAGAACAAAGTTATTCCAGTGCAGCGCTGACTACACCACGAATGGCCACAACTCGACGCCTATATCACGACACGCTGTAACGCCGCCCCATAAATGTGGTCACACTAAAATATCCTGACGTACGGTGCCGCGTGGTGTGGAAGACTGTACACGATGCCATGCTTGATTCCGATGCTGTTTCCCAATGGTACGTAGTCGTTAATGGGAAGCTGGTGACGCAAGAACGTCTCTACAATATCCACATGGCAGAATCTCCCAATTGGGTGGGTTGTAATACAGTAGATTTTGACGAGCACCGCCTCAGCTGTGAGCTGTGGAGAGGCGGAACCGGTTTGGCACCTAGTGTGGCAGATGCTGGCTTATCTCTTGCTTGTTACACCGAAGCATATATCCACACGCACGTTATTGTTGCCGGATGCGACATTTTACCCCAAGACTCGAACCAACTCCGTCACCTGGATACGTGGACATGCGATACATTACCTCTGTCGTGACGGACAAAAGAATTTACTTGACTTCTGGCTCTATTTGCAAGAAAGACGTCATGCTATTTCCGGGCATACCAGATATCGGCAATGCTTCGCAAACTACCTATGGAGTGCCTTTCACAGCCCGCCGTGTAGCTGGAATGTTCCAGGCAGTGGTAGATGAGGTCAGAACGAACTGCAAACGATCGTATATTGAACTATCTTTATCAGTGGGCGCAGTCGCTGGGAAGCCTCACTACGACGTGGTAGCTATATTTTCATGTTATTTATGTTTACTATCTTCGATGGTATCTTCATTCTGTTTTAGTTTTCCAGGCTTGATTAACTATGACTGTTCGCACATTGATATCTATATAAATTTAAAAAAGTGGTCAGCGTGACGGATTGCCGTCCTACGAGCCCGGGTTCTGTTCCCGGCTGGGTCGGAGATTTTCTGTGCTCTGGGACTGGGTGTTGTGTTGTCTTCATCATCATTTCATCCCCATCCGCCCCGCAAGGGGCCTCCCTGGCAATGACGCCAAACGCTCATTTCCATTTTTTTTCAATCCTGGATTTTCGACTGAGATCCTGGGACAAAGCGGTAAAGTGAGGATTGGCACACTGAGACATCTCCTCAACCGAAAAAAGATCAAAACAATGCCGATTTGCTTTTTTGGATAAAGAACATATTCCTCCAGGACAAACTGTCAACCACGTGTTTTACAAACATATCCTGGAAAGGCTCGGTTCAAATGGTTCAAATGGCTCTGAGCACTATGGGACTGAACTGCTGTGGTCATCAGTCACCTAGAACTTAGAACTAATTAAACCTAACTAACCTAAGGACATCACACACATCCATGCCCGAGGCAGGATTCGAACCTGCGACCGTAGCAGCAGCGCGGCTCCGGACTGGGGCGCCTAGAACCGCACGACCATCGCGGCCGGCTGAAAGGCTCGGGGAAAGGATAAATCGAATGATACAGGGTATTACAGATAAGTGGGAGCTGCATCATGACCACGCCTCATGTCACACGGCCATTTCCATCACGGAAATTTTTCTCTCAAAAGGCATTCCTGTTGTTCCACAGCCCGCACTCTTCCTGGCCACCTAAGTCCTTGTGACCTTTTTCTCTTCCCAGGATTGAAAAATGTCTTACAAAGACGTCATTCTGGAGAAGATTCAGAAGAATCTAATCGACGTGTTAAAGACCGTGCCAACAGAAGCTGATTAAGCTTCGCACACACTCTCAGTACCAAGAGAAACACAAATAATAAACTATAGTACTGTACTTTTCAAATGTGATTTAGATAAGACATTGAGAGAAAGGACGAAAATAATTAACAGTAATGCTGTACAAACAGCAGTAAATTTCAAAAGCATTAATATCGACCGTCTAGCACTTGCGGACGACATGACGTCAATCACAGACTCATTGGATAACGCCAACCAACAAATCGTAGAACTACAGAAAGAAGCAGCCAAAAGCCAGAAGCTCCGTCGGTGTATAGCTGCCGAGGGGAATTACTTTCAAGGGGACAACATTTTTGTTTGAAAAAAATAAAAACTTCTATTGATAAAAAAATCAGTCTCATTACTTTTATCACATATCTTGTACGTTCAAAGTCCCCTATATTCATCGTTGCGCCATGACAGTCCTTCCTAGTTCAGAGTATCATATAAATAGAAGTCAAATCATTCATGGATCAAAATTTTGTATACAGAGGGGAATATTTTCAGTGCATTAACACTGAGCTCATACCATTTATTCAAAAAGTGGTTCAAATGGCTCTAAGCACTATGAGGTCATCAGTCCCCTAGACTTAGAACTACTTAAACCTAACTAACCTAAAGACATCACACACATTCATGCCCGGGGCAGGATTCGAACCTGCGACCGCAGCAGCAGCTCGGTTCCGGACTAAGCTCCTAGAACCGCTCGGCCATAGCGGCCGGCTTACCATTTATTCATTTACATTGAAGATAACAAAGGAGAGGAGGCTTTCACACTTACTTGCGAATGATAGAATAATTATGTAGATGTAGATGTAGAGTTGTAAACCATAGCCACACTAGTCTGAATGTAACGACTTCTGAGCCTCACCAACGCGCGCCACATAACCTATGAGTCCTGCATGTGATTATTTTACTTGGAGACACAGGGTTTATCCGAGACGAACGGCAAGTCGCTGACCCCGCAAGCTGTCAGCTCCTGCTGCAGCGCGGCGTCGCGTTTTGCCTGTCTCGTTGGAGGGTTGGCTGCGACGTGCCGTGGCGTCGCATCTGCGGTGCTGCCGCGCGCTCCTGTGGCTTGACGTGCGTAACCCGAAGCCCGGCTTTGTGCAGCGATGGCTATCTGAAAGCCGCAATGACAGCGCTAAATGTCGCGTCCCCTGAGGGGCGCGCCGCACATGAAAGGGTTGGAAACAAGATGTCGCGGTAACAGATGGGACGACCCCACAGTGTGGGACCCATTAGCCAGCTCACAAAGCTGTCGCCAGTCCGCTCGGGTAGGAGGAATTACACTGCTAACACAGGCAACACAGCTAGTACTCTGCACAACAGGTCTTAAACTTCATAATACACTACTGGCCATTAAAATTGCTACACCAAGAAAAAATGCAGATGATTAACGGGTATTCGTTGGACAAATATATTATAATAGAACTAACATGTGATTGCATTTTCACGTAATTTGGGTGCATAGATCCTGAGAAATCAGTACCCAGAAGAACCACCTCTGTCCGCAATAACGGCCTTGATACGCCTGGGCATGGCGTGTACAGGTACAGCTGCCCCTGCAGCTTCAACACGATACCACAGTTCATCACGAGTAGTGACTGGCGCATTGTGACGAGCCAGTTGCTCGGCCACCATTGACCAGACGTTTTCAGTTGGTGAGAGATCTGGAGAATGTGCTGGACAGGGCAGCAGGCGAACATTTTCTGTATCCAGAAAGGCCCGTACAGGACCTGCAACATGCGGTCGTGCATTAACCTGCTGAAATGTAGGGTTTCGCAGGGATCGAATGAAGGGTAGAGCCATGGGTCGTAACACATCTGAAATGTAACGTCCACTGTTGAAAGTTCCGTCAATGCGAACAAGAGGTGACCGAGACGTGTAACCAATGACACCCCATACCATCACGCCGAGTGATACGCCAGTATGGCGATGACGAATACACGCTTCCAATGTACGTTCACAGCGATGTTGCCAAACACGAATGCGACCATCATGATGCTGTAAACAGAACCTGGATTCATCCGAAAATATGACGTTTTGCCAATCGTGCAGCCATGTTCGTCGTTGAGTACACCATCACAGGCGCTCCTGTCTGTGATGCCGCGTCAAGGGTAACCGCACCCATGGTCTCCGAGCTGTTAGTCGATGCTGCTGCAAACGTCGTCGAACTGTTCGTGCAGATGGTTGTTGTCTTGCAAATGTCCCCATCTGTTGACTCAGGCATCGAGACGTGGCTGCACGATCCGTTACATCCATGCGTATAAAATGCCTGTCATCTCGACTGCTAGTGATGCGAGGCCGCTGGGATCCAGCACGGCGTTCCGTGTTACCCCCCTGAACCCACCGATTCGATATTCTGCTAACAATCATTGGATCTCGACCAACGCGATCAGCAATGTCGCGATACGATAAACCGCAATTGCGATAGGCTACAATCCGACCTTAATCAAATTCGGAAAGTGATGGTAAGCATTTCTCCTCCTTACACGAGGCATCACAACAACGTTTCACCAGGCAACGCCGGTCAACTGCTGTTTGTGTATGAGAAATAGGTTGGAAACTTTCCTCATGTCAGCACGTTGTAGGTGTCGCCACCAGCGCCAACCTTGTGTGAATGCTCTGAAAAGCTAATCATTTGCGTATGACAGCATCTTCTTCCTGTCGGTAAAATTTCGCGTCTGTAGCACGTCATCTTCGTGGTGTAGCAATTTTAATGGCCAGTACTGTAAATAGAGAGTGATAATGCGACGATTAAAAACTAAAGTATTCTTCTTCTGTAGTGTTCAACACCGAGGCTTGTTTGCAGGAGTACAGCCTCCTGTCTGCCCGTTCATTTACACGGTTGTAGTGCACCCCACATCGTTGATAATTTGCTACACGAATGTCATCCTTGGTCGTTCCCAGCAATTCCTTCACTAAATACATGGGTTGGATAAAAAGTAGTGGCGACACGGCCTGTAACACGGAGGCTGTGCGTCAAATGACGTGACCGCTGTCTGTAGCTTGATTGCACAAAGTCAATTTAAGTAGTGCAGTGAGTGGCGACGGCTGTGTTTGAGTCGGTTGCTGTGCGTACTTTCTGAAAGGTCGGTAGGCCAGTTCAAGAGCCCCAACCTAAGAGTACGTTTGTGAAACACGAAAAACGTGCCTGGATATCGGCAAGTGGTCGGAGCTCATAACAGTGTTTCCTTCTGGCTCTTCATCTCATCATCCTTCATGACAATGCACGATGTCACACGGCGAATCCTGTGCAGGAGCTCTTGCGTACCTGGGGGTGGGACGCACTGAAACGTCCACCGTATTCAGCCGATATGATTCCGTATGATTACGACCTGCTCGCAAAAATCGTGGAACCTCTTCGTGCGAGGCGCTACAACACAACAGAAGACATAAATTAGGTGATCAAAAGTATCCGGACACCCCGAAAAACATTCTTTTTCATATTAGTTGCATTGTGCTGCCGCCTACTGCCAGGTACTGCGTATCAGCAACGTCAGTAGCCATCAGACATCTTGTGAGAACAGAATGGGTCACTCCGCGGAACTGACGGACTTCGAAGGTGGCCAGGTGATTGGGTGTCACTTGTGTCATACGTCTGTACGCCATATTTCCATACTCCAAAGCATCCCTAGGTCTACAGTTTCCGATGTGATAGAGAAGAGGAAACGTGAAGCGACACGTACAGCACAAAAGCGTACAGATCGACCTCGTCTGTTGACTGACAGAGACCGCCGACAGTTGAAGAGGCTCATAATGTGTAATAGGCAGACTTCTATCCAGACCATCACATAGAAATTTCAAACTGCATCAGGATCTACTGCAAGTACTATGACAGTTAGGCAGGAGGTGAGAAAACTGGATTTCACGGTCGAGCGGCTGTACATAAGCCACACATTTCGCCGGTAAATGCCAAACGACACCTCGCTTGGTGTAAGGAGCGTAAACATTGGACGATTGAATAGTGAAAAAACGTTGTGTCGAGTGACCAATCACGGAACACAATGTGGCGATCCGGTGGCAGGATGTGCGTATGGCGAATGCCCGGTGAACGTCATCTGCCAGCGTGTGTAGTGCCAACAGTAAAATTCGGAGGCGGTGGTGTCACGGTGTGGTCGTGTTTTTCATGGAGGGGGCTTGCACTATCACAGCAAATGCATGTTTTAAGCATCTTCTTGCTTCCCACTGTTGAAGAGCAATTCGGCGATAGCGATTGCATCTTTCAACACTATAAAACACCTGTTCATATTGCACCACTGTGACAGAGTGGTTACACGACTACAACATCCCTCTAATGGACTGTCCTGCACAGAGTCCTAATCTGAATCCTATAGAATACACCTTTGGGATGTTTTGGAACGCCAACTTCGTGCCTCGGCTCACCGACCGACATCGATACCTCTCCTCAGTGCAGCACTCCAGGAAGAATGGGCTGCCATTCCTCAAGAAACCTTCCAGCGCCTGATTGAACGTATGCCTGTAAGAGTGGAAGCTGTCATCAAGGGTAAGGGTGGGCCAACACCATACTGAATTCCAGCATTACCGATGGAGGGCGCCAGGAACTTATTTGCAGCCGGGTTTCCGGATTCTTTTGATCACATAGTGTAATTCGTGTCATAGGGCCGTCGTTGCGAGATATCGACAGATGGATGCGCTGACTATGTACGATACGCTTTCCATCTCTGTAAGGAACGTGAGGATTATATTGAGGTCATGTAATACGATGAACGGCTGTCAATATAGTCTGGTAGAAATCATAACGGTATTGCCACTATTTTTTATCCAACCCTTGTATCTCCTTCTGCTGTTGTTTCAATGATGTTATTGTGTCTTAAAATGTGTCCTGCGAGTCTGTCTCTTCTTCTGTACTCTCCGCTTTATGTCTTCATTAGTAACACTCTCTCTCCTGTTAATCTTCATCATCCTTCTGTAGCACCAAATCTCCAGGGCTTATTTCTCTTTTGTTGTCCAAGCTACACACTCTAAAGAAATGCTTTCATCAACCTTTTGCTTATTTCCATACCGATGCTCTTACTGGTGAGTAACTTCTTTCTTAGATAAAATGCAGTTCTTTCCGGCTTCTGCCATCCTCTGTAATCCTGCTTTCCATGTAGTTAAAATCCTCTACAATTTCTACCTCCTTTCTTACAGTTCTTATTCTTAAATGTTCATACTATTCATCAGCACTGCCTGCCATTGCTTTAGACTTTCGCGCGTTTGTTCTTCTCCCACGTTGCCATCTATTTATCTTCGAATAATTTGATGTGTTACATATCCTTTACTTTATTTAAGATGAATATAAACGAGGAATATTTTGGCATCACTGTGAGTTCATTAGTGCTTTGTCAATGTTTGTTGATTGTGTATGCTCGCAGCTTTGGTTTTTCTTATCTTTTTTTATCATCCACCACATAGTGGTGCATCCGTTCACAGCGTTAACGCAGATTGCTGATGTAATATGAAAGAGTGCACCGCCTAGCACAGTTTATATACTGAAGATTTAATTTATATTATGATGCGACGAGAGTGACAAATTAAGGGTTTGGCGTCAATGATTTTATTTTTGCCCAATATGATTCTTCAAATGCTTTTAAGAACAACCGAAACTGGTTGTTTGGAAAAAGATTTTATCAGCAGCTCAATGTGGTAATCATGACTGTTTTCAAATAACTACGAGCTGTGGGACACCATCTCCTGAAAATGCTAGAGTTTTAGTTTCAGCTGATATCAATAACAGCCGTACTAAAGGCTAACCTAAAATGTCGGCATTTAAAGTTTCAAAGTTAAGATTGACCTGTTCAGTTGTAAAATACCAAAAAGTGACTGAATTATCTCAATAACCTGTGAGCTAAGTGATATGAAATAAACAGATGTTATAGATTCGTTGATCTAGATAGTCGATCGATCAGCACTTACGTCAAATTACAGGTCCTGTATTCAGCAGGTGCTCGAAAATAACACAATGCCGCCCGGAAATATCTTTTTCCGAGTCTCTGAAAAAAAATTTCTGCTATCCCGAATGCAAAACGGGAGAGCGCCTCCTCTTACGTCTCAAATGACACGCCCGTAATAGCGGAAGCCGCATCAAAAGCGGAGCTAAACCGTCGCTCGGAGAATAACCACGCAAGCGGACACTGTGCATCAACCCTTTGAATGCTTACGCTTAATCCTTTTGTACGGCCTAAAAGAAGCCAAGAGGATGAGCGGTGGAAAGAGAGAGAGGGGGCGGAGGACCCGCTGCTGTGCAGACGGGCGCGGCCGCTGGAATTGCGAAAGGGGTTTTTATTTCTGTCGGGAGCAAGGATTACATATAACTAATTTCGTGCAAAAAAAGAGCGTTCCGCCTTTCGAGGGGAGGGGGCGACCGCAGCGCCGCAGCGCCGCGCTTCGCGTGTTGTGCGGCGCGTCGTGTTGTGAAATAGGCTTAGCGGCCCTTTGTGGCGCGGATTAAGCTGCAGCCGAACCGGCGCGGTGGGGGCGAGCGGAAAGCACCAGACCAGTAGTAATTGCACGGGGCAGGCTCTTTCTGCTGCCGCCAATTTACGCCACTGGGCAGTCGGCGTGGCCCGTCGCTAGAGCCAGCAGCTAGCCTTGCACACTTTCACTGAAGGTGCCACTGTCACTTTCCTCTTTTCCTGCTTCAATCGCGAACAGTTCGCGAGAAGAACAACTGCTGGTAGGCCTCCGTGTGGGCTCGAATCTCTGATTTCACCTTCACGGTATTTACGCGAGATATACATAAAAGGAAGTACACTGCTGGGCAATAAAATTGCTACACCACGAAGATGACGTGCTACAGACGCGAAATTTAACCGACTGGAAGAAGATGCAGTGATATGCAAATGATTAGCTATTCACAGCATTCACACAAGGTTGGCGCCGGTGGCGACACCTACAACGTGCTGACACGAGGAAAGTTTCCAACCGATTCCTCACACACAAACAGCAGTTGACCGGCGTTGCCTGGTGAAACGTTGTTGTGATGCCTCGTGTAAGGAGGAGAAATGCGTACCATCACGTTTCCGACTTTGATTAAGGTCGGATTGTAGACTATCGCGATTGCTGTTTATCGTATCGCGACATTGCTGATCGCGTTGGTCGAGATCCACTGACTGTTAGCAGAATATGGAATCGGTGGGTTCAGGAGGGTAACACGGAACGCCGTGCTGGATCCCAACGGCCTCGTACCACTAGCAGTCGAGATGACAGGCATCTTATGCGCATGGCTGTAACGGATCGTGCAGCCACGTCTCGATCCCTGAGTCAACAGATGGGGACGTTTGCATGACAAAAACCATCTGCACGAACAGTTCGACGTCTGCAGCAGCATGGACTATCAGCTCGGAGACCATGGCTGCGGTTACCCTTGACGCTGCATCACAGACAGAAGCGTCTGCGATGATGTACTCAACGACGAACCAGGGTGCACGAATGGCAAAACGTCAAATTTTCGGATGAATCCAAGTTCTGTTTACAGCATCATGATGGTCGCATCCGTGTTTGGCGACATCGCTGTGAACGCACATTGTAAGCGTGTATTCGTCATCGCCATACTGGCGTATCACCCAGCGTGATGGTATGGGGTGCTATTGGTTACACGTCTCGGCCACCTCTTGTTCGCATTGACGGCACTTTTAACAGTGGACGTTACATTTCAGATGTGCTACGACCCGTGGCTCTACCCTTCATTCGATCCCTGCGAAACCCTACATTTCAGCAGGATAATGCACGACCGCATGTTGCAGGTCCTGTACGGGCCTTTCTGGATACAGAAAGTGTTCGACTGCTTTCCTGGCCAGCACATTGTCCAGATCTCTCACCAATTGAAAACGTCTGGTCAATGGTGGCCGAGCAACTGGCTCGTCACAATACGCCAGTCACTACTCTTGATGAACTGTGGTATCGTGTTGAAGCTGCATGGGCAGCTGTACGTGTTCACACCAACCAACCTCTGTTTGACTCAATGCCCATGCGTATCAAGGCCGTTATTACGGCCAGAGGTGGTTGTTCTGGGTACCGATTTCTCAGGATCCATGCACCCAAACTGCGTGAAAATGTAATCACATGTCAGTTGTAGTTTAATATATTTGTCCAATGAATACCAGTTTATCATCTGCACTTCTTCTTGGTGTAGCAATTTTAATGACCAGTAGTGTAATATAAACCGTCGGAAAAAGAAGTACACCTGGGAGGACGACGTCGAATTTGATATAATGACGGTATATGTCACCTGGGGTACAGTAGAGGTAGTGATAATGGTTTCAACGCGTCCGTCAACAGATAGCACAGTGGCATAGCTACCAGAGCGCCATCTGTGTCTACCTTTTAATAGGGAACGCTCGCAGCCAGAAGGCTCAATGTGATGCAAATGTGCGAAGCAAGCAGGCAACCATGCCAAGCAGACGCCGCTGAGCGTGTTTGAAAGAGGTCAAATTGTGGCGGGATAATCCTTTGGAAGAATTGCCACACAAGTTGGACGTGCTACCTCAGTGGTCACAAGGTTATGGATGTCCACATTTCACAGAAGCCTGCCATGATCCTCGTATTGTTAGGGCAGCAGTAGCAGATCGTACAGCTACCATAGCACAGATGAGAGTGCTTGTGAGCCCATCAACATGATCTGTTACAAACCCGTTATCAGCAGTGGGACTACAGGCACGCACGCCTTTAGCCCGTCTTCCACTCACGCCACACCATCGACGTGCACGGCTTGACGAGTGCCGTCAGAGGATCACTTGGAATATGGAATGGCGCACCGTGGTCTTCAGCTATGAAAGCAGATTCTGCCTGCATGCAAGTAATGGTCACTTGCGCTTCTTACAAGGGAACCTCCCCATCGCACTTCCCTCAGGTTTAGTTATAAGTTGTCACAGTGGATAGGCCTTGAAAAACTGAACACAGATCAATCGAGAAAACAGGAAGAAGTTGTGTGGAACTATGAAAAAAATTAGCAAAGTATACAAACTGAGTAGTCCATGCGCAAGATATGCAACATCAAGGATAGTATGTGCTCAGGAGCGCCGTGGTCCTGTGGTTAGCGTGAGCAGCTGCGGATCAAGAGGTCCATGGTTCAAGTCTTCCCTCTAGTGAAAAGTTTTCTTTCTTTATTTTCGCAAAGTTATGATTTGTCCGTTTGTTCATTGACGGCTCTGTTCACTGTAATACGTTTAGTGTCTGTGTTTTGCGACCGCACCGCAAAACCGTGCGATTGGTAGACGAAAGGACGTGCCTCTCCAATGGGAACCGAAAACATTTGATCGCAAGGTCATAGGTCAACCGATTCCTCCACAGGAAAACACGTCCGATATATACTATACGACAATGGTAACGGCATGTGCGTCACATGACAGGAATATATTGTCGACCCACCTAACTTGTACACTTGGCGAATGGGTAGAAAGATTCTTGCCCGATTTAAGTTTTCTTGTGGATGTGATAATCACTCCAAAAAAAGTGATGGAAACATAAGTGTTTGTCACATAAACCGCAACAAATAAATGCAACAGTTTCACAGTCGCACAGTTTTCCCTGTGCTCTGTCAAAACATATGTTTTGTTTCGATGTTTGTTTAGGTGTAGCGTCCCCATACTACGGCGCAGTTACCTCGCATCGGACGGACGGACGGACAGATAACAATTGTCTGAAAATAAAAAATTAAACATTTTCATTCGGGGGTAGACTTCAACCAAGGACCTCTCGTTCCGCAGCTGCTCACGCTAACCACGGGACCACGGGGTTCCGGAGCTCATATTGTCCTTGATGTAGCTTATCTTGCGCATGGACTACTCAGTTTGTTTATTTTGCTTATTTTTTCATAGTTCCACACAACTTCTTCCTGTTTTCTCGATTGATCTGTGTTCAGTTTTTCAAGGCCTATTCACTGTGCCAACTTATAACTAAATCTGAGGGGGGTGGGATGGGGAGGTTTCCTTCTTAGAGCAACGCCACCAAAGACCAAAACATCGAAACCAAAGCCAAAGCCAAAGACTCACCCGCTGAAGAAGACTGAAGGTATACAGTCTGCTGATGTTCATGTCATTCTCTCTGACCTCTCTCTCGACTCCTCTTCAGAGGTGATGGGTGTTGACGTCAGACTGGGGCAATCATCTCGCTCCAAAACTGAGCCCCCCTTTGTGGGCTCTCCTCCACAACAGAAAGTCAGGATGAAAGTACTCCCATCCTGATAGATGGCTCCCATTATACAGTGGAACATGAATGGATTCTGGGCACATGTGGAGGAACTGAAACTCCTAGCACAGCAACACCTCCTGTGCTTGTTTTTACAGGAAACACACTTAAAAACATCTTATGCTCCTGTACTAAGGGGCTATACGTTATATCGCAAGGATGACCTGACTGGGGAAAGGGCCAAAGGCGGAGTCACCGTGTTTGTCAATAATGGCCACCACTCCTCTGCTCTCCCCCTGGATACTGACCTGCAAGCTGTTGCAGCTGAAATTCATTCACGTCGGAGGCTTAATGTTTGCTCCCTTTATTTACCTCCTCTGGATGCAGTGGACTTAGAGGCTCTCACAGATCTTATCGAACAACTCTCCCGCCCATTTCTCCTCCTGGGCGACTTCAATGCCCATCATGTCCTGTGGGGCTCAACTTCTAATTGCGCTCAGGGTCGAGTTTTGGAGAGCCTCCTGACATCTCAAGTGTTGTGCATCCTCAACACTGGTACTCCATTTCTCTGCTGCTACTGGGTCATTCTCAGCCATTGACCTATCTTTCTGCTCTCTGACCCTCACCGACTCTGTTCACTGGTAGTTCATTGACAACCTTCATTCCAGCGATCACTTCCCTGTCCGCATTCATCTCCTGGATGGTGTATTGCTGGAACAGAAGCCGCTAACATGGACGATTGGCAGGGCTAACTGGCCGCTGTTCAGTCGGTTGGCTGTCTTTGAACGCCATAACAGCATCCAGGAATGGGTTATCACACCACACTTGTGATCAATCAGGCTGCTGACCTGTCCATACCGAAGTCTTTTGGCCCTCTTAAGCGGCGACCTGTACCTTGGTGGACAGAAGAGTGCCATTCAGCCATCCGCGACAGGCGTGCGGCTCTTCGACGATTTAAATGCCGCCCAACAGTGGTCAATCTTACCGCCTTTCGAATCGCGAGAGCCAGGGCACGCCGTGTCATTAAGGAGGGCAAAAAAAGGTCATGGCAGGAGTTCCTGGATTCCATCAACCGTTCCACTTGTTCCACAAAAGTATGGGAAGCCATCCGGAGGATTTCCGGTACACGCAGCCGTTTACCGATTGCAGCAGTACTGAAACAGGGGTGCCTCTGAACGGCGCCCAGAGACATTGCTAAGACGCTCGCCGAGCATTTTGCACAAAGTACTGCCAATGCAAGCCAGGATCCCGCGTTTTGTCGCTACCGTGCAACTGTAGAGAGGGAAGAGGCCTACAACTCCCCTTTCTCTATGTGGGAGCTCGAATCGGCACTGGCTGAGACTGATGATACTGCCCCCGGTCACGACCACATCCGATATTGCATGCTTTGTCATTTGCCAGCAGCATCCCAGGACATCCTTCTCGATTGTTTTAATCTAATATGGCAGACTGGTAACTTCCCCAACTCGTGGAGGGAGGCAATTCTGGTCCCTCTGCTCAAACCAGGAAAGGACCGCACATTTCCATGTAGTTATCGGAGCATCGTCCTAACGAGGTGTATAAGGAAGACCCTGGAATGGATGGTTAACTGTCGTCTGGTCTGGCTTTTGGAGACCAGGCAACTTCTTAGCCGCTCTCAGTGTGGATTCCGCAAATATCGGTCCACGGTCGACAACCTGACCCTCCTAGAGGCGGCTATTCAGCAGGCTTCCCCCCCTCAGCATCACTGTATCGGCATATTCTTTGATATCAGTAAGGCATATGATACTACTTGGAGACGCTGTATTCTTGCACAACTGCATGAATGGTGCTTTCGTGGACACCTCCCCATTTTCATTCGGTCTTTCCTGTCTCAGCGGCTTTTTCGGACCCGAGTTGGTAACACACTGTCTGATCGATTTGAACAGGAGAATGGTGTCCCCCAGGGCAGTGTTTTAAGTGTTACCCTCTTTGCCACAGCTATCAACAGTAAAACATCTACAGTGAGGAGTCCAGTACAGTGCTCCTTATTTGTGGACGACTTTGCTGTTTTCGGTTCCTCCTCCAGTGTTGCAAAAGTGAGCCGTCAGTTACAACTAACATTGCGGCGGTTACAGGAATGGGCTGCAAAGACGGGTTTTCAGTTTTTTGCCGATAAGTGTGTTTGTGTTCATTTTAGTCGTTCTCGTCGACCTTTTATTTTGCCTGCCTTGCATATAGGGGATACTCTCCTACATTTTAGAGACACAGTGCGGTTTCTGGGCTCATTTTTGACTCCAGGTTGTCATGGCTGCCACACCTACGAGACTTGAAAGCCAGAATTCTGAGCCGGCCGGTGTGGCCGAGCGGTTCTAGGCGCTTCAGTCTGGAACCGCGCGACCGCTGTCTTTAGGTTAGTTAGGTTTAAGTAGTTCTAAGTTCTAGGGGACTGATGACCTCAGATGTTAAGTCCCATAGTGCTCAGAGCCATTTGAACCAGAACCCTGAAGGCACTGAACATCCTCAAGTGCCTAAGCCACAGGTCTTGGGGAGCGGACAGGGCGCGTTTCCTCCAGTTTTATCGGTCTTTTGTGCGTTCACGGCTGGACCACGGGTGCACAGTGTATGGGTCAGCGAGGCAGTGTTATTTGCGGATCCTTGACGCTGTCCACCATGCAGGGATTCGACTGGCCACAGGTGCTTATCGGACCAGTCCCATACCCATTCTCTGTGCTGAGGCCGGGGAAGCGCCACTTACCATCTGGCGGCAGCTCCTACTGGTGTGTCAGGCTTGTAAATTTCTTGCAGCACCAACCTCGCCTGCTCACCATATTGTTGCTCATCCGCCTCTGGACCGCCTTTTTTCCCACCGTCCACGGGCTACGTTGCCGTTTGGGATCAGTGTGAAACGTCTGCTAGAGTCCGTCGGTGTGGAGTCTGTACGACGCCAAATCCAGGGTTTTAACCGCCTGCCACCCTCGTTATTGGAGAGGCCCAGAGTGATTTTAGATTTGGTGCGGTACAGGGAAGATAGCTCTCCTGCTTCCGTTTTTAATCGGGTCTTTTCTGCCGTTTTATCTGAGCACCGCGACCATGTAGCTGTTTTTACGGATGGGTGTGAGCAGGGTGACTCTGTTGGTTGCTCTGTCGTCTTCCCGGATCGTGTCCTCAAGGTCAGACTGCCTCCTGTATTTTCCATCTTTGACGCAGAATTATATGCCATCTTGCGGGCACTGGAACAGATGAGACTTTCTCTCAGTGTTAAATTTCTCGTCTGTTCAGATTGTTTGAGCGCCCTTTACTCTCTCCAGCGTTTCTACCCAGTAGATAAAGGAACCCAGACTATCCACGACGCCCTCCTCCAACTACAGCGACTGGGGAAGCAGGTATCTTTCTGCTTGGTACCAGGGCACGCGGGAATTCTGGGGAATGAAAGGGCTGATCGAGCAGCCAAGGAGGCGTGCCGTGACCGTCAGGTCTTTCACTGTGCTATCCCACTGCATGCCCTCACCTCGTTGTTGAGTTATAAAGTCCTGTGTGGATGGGAAGATGAGTGGTTAGAAGTGACCGACAACAAGCTCCGTGTTATCAAGCCCACAACTCGGCCGTGGCGTACTTCCTTCCAGCCACGTCGACGGGACGGGGTCATCCTTACTCGTCTTCGCATCGGACACAGCCCTATGACGCATGGATTTTTACTCCGGCGAGAGGACCCTCCGATGTGTGGAGCTTGTGGCGTGCAGATCACGGTGCACCACCTTTCATTGGACTGCATTTTATTTGCTGACCAGCGGACTGCAGCGGATTTGCCGGCGGATCTGCAGTCTATTTTATGCAATGCTCAAATAAATGTGGTTCGGGTTTTTTAAAGTTCTGTGAATTGTCCCACATTTTTAACAAGATTTTGGGGAGATATACGAGGGCTATTCCGAAAGTAAGGTCCGATCGGTCACGAAATGGAAACGACTATGAAAATCCGATAAAGCTTTGCACAGATGTGTTGGGTAGTGTCTCTAGTATAACCCCAGTTAGCATCACGTCGCTCTTCGCATTTCTGAGCTCGCAGTGAGTGCGTAAAGATGTCTAGAAAATAGTGTCTGCCGCCAAGTACGGGGGCCTGGTGAGAAATTTCCCCTGAAGCTATGCAGCTAACATTACATAACTGTCGTGCTGTTTCGTCTTCAAGACAATTCTCAGCCGCATTCTGCAGGGGCAATGAAGATGCTCCTGCATCGTTTTCAAATGGAAATGTGAGATTACCCACAATACAGCCCGTAATTGTCTCCCTCTGAGTTTCAGCTCAGGTCACGTGAACCGCTGGTTATGAAGACAACATTTCGGCACAAGACAACGAGCCGTAGGCCAGCGTAGAGAATTGGCGGAGAGCACTGGCGGCTGCCTTCTATAGCGAGGATATGGGAAAGTTGGTACAACGCTACGATACACGTCTAAGTCGGGTCGGCGACTATGGAGATAAGTAGCTGCAAGGTGTATCTAACTGTTGCAAATAAAACATTTTTGATTTTTACCGTGGTTTCCATTTCGCGACCTATCGGACCTTACTTTCGGAATAGCCCTCGTATTTAATGTGTCAACGGGGTGGCTGGCTCACCCAAATTTTTTCGTAAGTGGTCAGTCAGTCTCATTTCCCTGTGCTGTTCTTTTAGCTCTTTTGTGGTTTGTTTTCCCTCTTTTACTTTCTTGATTAGCTATCTTGCCTCCTCATTGGTTTTAATGCATGTGAGAGTGCCTGTGCGATAGTCATTGTGTGCTCGTTTCGTGTGCATGCGTGTCCGACAGTTTTCGTTCTTATCCACCTTTGTTTGTTGGGCGCCCATACGTTCCCAAACCACACACACACACCGCTTCTTAGAGTGCATTCGTCCAAGACACACTGGCTCCACCCCAGGCCTTATGGTCTACAACTCTCGCTCACCTTGGAGTTTCTTGATGGACGCTAACCAGCGCTCAGTACATGTGGAATGTCGTTAGATCCGTTCTTTGGCCATTCTTGTAACAGGAAGGAAATGTGTTATTCCAACAGGATAATGCTCGCCCACACATTGCCCGTGAAAATCAACGGGCTCTGCAAGACGCCCAGCAACATCCCTGGTATGAATTATGTGTCCCTTTGGAAGTCAGATCTGGAAGCTGGAGAGATCTGGAGAGATTGAATAAGAGTGTCTGACCGTTCTTTCCATCAACCTGTCGTCTTCTAAAGTTGTGTCCCCAGCTCAGACGACACCTTGTCGATCGTGGGATCTTCTTCGTTGGAGGCTGGTACGCTGTCAATTCGAACCTGTGATTGTGCTTTTTGCGACATGCCACTTGCCCAGGTAATCTCTGTATCTACGGAGGTCAAGATCTGTAGTACTGACAATGATGTTAGGCGACACTTCTCATTAATGTATCATGTTTGATTACTATTCAAATATCCAAACATTTACACTGTCTTTTAGAACACTCGACATAGCTTTCTTAATTGTGTGGTAACTTTTCCATCCTACTTCCGAAATATGATACATATGTCCGGCTCTCCGGTACGCACTAGGCAGATTGAGTATTGCATATTCACAGCTGTTCTACTGTTACGCCCGATATAAGTTACAACATGTCCGGCTTTGAAGAACACCCGAAACATATTAACATCTAAGTAACGCACGATACTGACATACGTGTCCGACTCTCCAAACCGCCCGAAACAGAGTGGCTAGCGCAGCCAAAGTACTTCGTCTCCCAGGCGCGCCAATGCGACTCGAAGGTGTCCAAAGCACTTCGGTTGAAATATCTTTACTCTTATGTATCTCAAAACTAGTGAAATTTAATAAATAAACCCGATAGACTCGATAGGGTAACCATGATAGATTGTCATACTAAAAACTGGGTTAAACACGATGAAAAGTATACTGGGTGGTCCATTGATCGTGACCGGGCCAAATATCTCACGAAATAAGCATCAAACGAAAAAAAATACAAAGAACGAAACTTGTCTAGCTTGAAGGGGGAAACCAGATGGTGCTATGATTGGCCCGCTAGATGGCGCTGCCATAGGTCAAACGGATATCAACTGCGTTTTTTAAATAGGAACCCCCATTTTTATTACATATTCGTGTAGTACGTAAAAAAATATGAATGTTTTAGTCGGACCACTTTTTTCGCTTTGTCACAAACACATCGCTCACAATTTCAGACGAACAGTTGGTAACAGGTAGGTTTTTTTAAATTAAAATAAAGAACGTAGGTACGTTTGAACAATTTATTTCGGTTGTCCCAATCTGATACATGTACCTTTGTGAACTTATCATTTCTGAGAACGCATGCTGTTACAGCGTGATTACCTGTAAATACCACAGTAATGCAATAAATGCTCAAAATGATGTCCGTCAACCTCAAAGCATTTGGCAATACATGTAACGACATTCCTCTCAACAGCGAGAAGTTCGCCTTTTGTAATGTTCGCACATGCATTGACAATGCGCTGACGCATGTTGTCAGGCGTTGTCGGTGGATCACGATATCAAATATCCTTCAACTTTCTCCACAGAAAGAGCTCCGGGGACGTCAGATCCGGTGAAGGTGCGGGCCATGGTATGGTGCTTCGACGACCAATCCACCTGTCATGAAATATACTATTCAATACCGCTTCAACCGAACGCGAGCTATGTGCCGGATATCCATCATGCTGGAAGTACATCACCATTCTGTCAGTCAGTGAAACATCTTGTAGTAACATCGGTAGAACATTACGTAGGTAATCAACATACATTGCTCCATTTAGATTGCCATCGATAAAATGGGGGCCAATTATCCTTCCTCGCATAATACCGCACCATACATTAACCCGCCAATGTTCCACTTGTAGCAGCCATCGTGGATTTTCCGTTACCCAATAGTGCATATTATGCCGGTTTACGTTACCGCTGTTGGTGAATGACACTTCGTCGGTAAATAGAACGCGTGCAAAAAATCTGTCATCGTCCCGTAATTTCTCTTGTGCCCAGCGGCAGAGCTGTACACGACGTTCAAAGTCGTCGCCATGCAATTCCTGGTGCATAGAAGTATGGTACGGGTGCAAACGATGCTGATGTAGCATTCTCAACATCGACGTTTTTGAGATTCCCGATTCTCGCGCAATTTGTCTGCGGATTAGCCGCGATAGCAGCTAAAACACCTACTTGGGCATCATCATTTGTTGCAGGTCGTGCTTGACGTTTCACATGTGGCTGAACACTTCCTGTTTCCTTAAATAACGTAACTAACCGGCGAACGGTCCGGACACTTGGATGATGTCGTCCAGGATACCGAGCAGCATACATAGCACACGCCCGTTGGGCATTTTGATCACAATAGCCATACATCAACACGATATCGACCTTTTCCGCAATTGGTAAACGGTCCATTTTAACACGGGTAATGTATCACGAAGCTAATACCGTCCGCACTGGCGGAATGTTACGTGATACCACGTACTTACACGTTTGTGACTATTACAGCGCCATCCATCACAAAGCGAAAAAACTGGTCCAACTAAAACATTCATATTTTTTTACGTACTACACGAATATGTAATAAAAAGTGGGGGTTCCTATTAAAAGAAACGCAGTTGATATCCGTTTGACCTATGGCAGCGCCATCTAGCCGGCCAACCATAGCGCCATCTGGTTTCCCACTTCAAGCTAGACAAGTTTCGTTCTTTGTAGTTTTTTCGTTTGACGCTTATTTCGTGAGATATTTGGCCAGGTCACTATCAATGGACCACCCTCTAAAAATAATTAATAAGAGGAGCTAGGCGTTTTGACGCCTAGCACCCGAACGTGCCGACTAGTCAGAAGCAAGTTCAGTACAGTTGACGGACTCTCCCACGGGACAGGTACATACTGTGCCATCTGTCTCATTCCACTTTTTTACCATAAGCTACTTCACGTGTATCAAGCTGCATCAAGGCGAGCTTCAAGCAAAATAAAATACTGGAGGCCACAACCAGAAATATCGCATTGGCCAGCATGATCTCCGGAGTTGTCTCAAATCGATCACGCTCGGGTAATGATGGGATGAAGAGAGGCTCACGTGACTCCTCAACCAACGACTCTTACAAAACTGCGTGAACAGGTCGATAAGCTGTGGCATAATGTATCCCAGGAAAGTAAACGCCATCTGTACGATCGACTGGGTGCCAGAGTCAGCGCCTGCGTTGCTGCCAGCGGAGACTACACATTGTACTAATGCAGGTGTTTCTGCATGGGTGAATAGCTGGATCCTCAGAAATACTTGTTCTATCGATAAATGTAATCATTTCATTTACACCATATGTAGTGCTGCAATAATAATCATGACTGTATTGGAAACCTCTAAAAGGGTGTACCAGTTATTATCCGGTAATATTTTTGTTGACTGTTCTAGGAACATAAGTACGCTCCCAAAAAATTAACAACAAATGACACTGTGATCCAGAACGCCTCTCTTACAGCACCTACCACTGATGTTGTTCGATCACATCTGTGAAGTTTTCGTGCTTACTAAATGAACCTGTAACGAAACACGCTGCACTTCTTTGGATCTTCTCTATTCCTTGCATCAGTCCTATCTGGTAGGGCTCTCACACTGATGTGCAATATTCAAATACTGGTCGAATGAGTGTTTTGTAAGCTACTTCCTTTGTTGGTGAACTACGTTTCCTGAGGATTCTTACAATGAACCTCAGTCTGGAATCTGCCTTACGGACGATTAATCTTACGCGGTAGTTCCATTTCAAGTTTCTCCGTACACGTAGTCATAGATATTTTATGGAAGTAACTGCTTTCTGTGGTTCCTCTGTAACTGTGTAAATATACAAAAATGATCTTTCTGTCTGTCTATTCGCAATACGTTACACTTGTTTATGTGGAGAGGAGAGTCTAAAGCTACTCTCATAAGTACGGTGGTTTTTCTAGTAGCTTAGGTCAGTTAAGGTCGTACCTTTACGTAAGGTGTGTTGCAGATTTATTGGGCGTTACATCACAACTATCGCTTTCCTTACGCATGCAGTCAGTGTGTCGTACTGGATTCCCCTAAAAACTGGAAGTGGTAAACTGTCTAGAAACTGGGTGAGTATATATATATATATATATATATATATATATATATATATATATATAAAGGGCTACGTAACCTATGGAACATTTCTACATATTTATCCTTCTCTCTGTTAAGGGAGGGTAGGACGTCAAACGGGCCGACTTGGAGCTGGAGAGGTACCACAGGACATTTTAATTTCCACTGGCTATACTTTTACAAGTAAATTCATAAAACTTTGTCAGCATGAACAGGAAGGATTCAGGATTCACACTCATAGCAGCGAAAGTTCAAAAACAAACAGTATTTATAGCAAAATTCAACTTGTCAGTGTTTAATTCAGTTTTATGTGTAAAATGTTGCTTTGTGATGTGAAACAGACGGATACCTAGTAAAAAACATAGATTTATCACAAAGCGCTAGAAAATGAAATTTCCTCAACAAAAATATAAAAAAAGGAAAACAAAAACATGTCTAGCATCTCTTCCGCACCTCATCAAACTTACATAAAACCTGTTCCTGTTATTCATAAACAACTTTCCTATTTATCAATAATAAGAGGAAACCCTTGTCTTATGTGTGTGTGTGTGTGTGTGTGTGTGTGTGTGTGTGTGTGTGTGTGTGTGTGCGTGTGTGTGTAAACTGTACTTGCATCGGAAGTAATTGCTGTGGTTACATAAAAGCGCAGTAGTTACGCGATCCATTAATTTATATTACTTATAAAGTGTAGTTTATACTTTGAAAGGATATAAATTACACGACGGACCAACACTGAATGATGTACGATTGTGTAAAATTAACAAAAAAAAAGGGAAATCGTCGGATCCCTGGTTCTCTTTTACAAATTCATTTATCTTTCTTTCCTTACCAATGTTACCAATACTACCGATAATCTTATCATTTACTACGTCATCTGTGTAGTATACCAAAACTACCGAGCCGTGGGTCAGGTAGTGCACAACTCTAGCTGACGGTCAGTTGCCATTCTCTTTACAAAGCGTCATTCCACTGCACAACTTCCTGCATTTCGCTACAATTTTATGGCGTTGCGACGTTTCTGTATACAACAGCATCATCGGCGAAAAGCCTCAGGAAACTTCCGACGTTATCTCTTAGGTTATTTATATACGTTCATTGTGATAAATAATAGTCCTATAACAATCCCCTAGGAGTCAATTGAATTTACTTTTACGTCTGAAGACTTCTCTCCGTTCAGAATGATGTGCTGCGTCCTATTTGTTAGAAACTTTTCAATGCAAGCACACAGTTGATCTGATGTTTCATAGTCTTGCATTTTCTTAATGAGGTGGCAGTGCGGAACTGTATCGAATGCCTTCCGAAAGTCAAAGAACACGTCATCCACTTGAATGCCTATACCTTCTGCCTTCTGGGTCTAGTGGACGAACAAAGTAAGCTGGGTTTTACACGATCGTTGTTTACGGAACCCATATTGGTCCTAATCGTTACTGGGTGCAATTTGTCCACGCGCATACTGATGGCATTCGATTTCAAGTGACCTCAGAATTAAGATGAACATGTCTTGTTACCAAACTGAAATATTCCAGGTAATTTCAGTTTCTTCCCCGTGTGATTCAATCTTTACCATGGAAGCGATAGCGATTAGACTGGCGTTCAGATTTGGTCGTCACGCGGTCCTCCGGAACATGCTGACAGTATCAGACTCAAAAAGCGCATGGCAATCCACTAAAAACTCAAAGTGCAATAGTAACATTAATATTCAAACACTGGAAATTATACGAGGATTATTGCAAAATAAACGAACAGAAATTCATTTCTATGGATCCCAGCTCATGTGGGATTGGTTTCCGGTGACAAAGTCGACCAGCTGGTGAACGTGATGGGTGTTCCTGGCCATGAAATTAACGTCATTCTGAAACCTTTCTATTTCAATTCTAGTTCTGAAAAACTGGCCGAGCAAGAATGGGCAGAGCATTGGCGCTTTTCAATCTGCCATAAAAGTCGATACCATGCTCCAATACGACCGGTAAGTAGAAGCTCCCCCTGGTTTAGAAAATTTCAGGCGATTAGGTACGAATGGGTACGTACCACGGTTCAATTCCATCCCACTTACATCGGACAGGCACCCACAATAACCCTTTCTGCGACTGTCAGAAGAAAGAAAAAGATGTAAACGATTTGCTGTTTTGCTGCACATCAAAACCGTGTGCTGCAAAACCTTGTGAAATTGGAAATGTCCTTTCCAACAAGTGCTTCCGTTTTATTGCCTCATGAATGTCGTCAAATATACAGGGTGAGTCAGTAACTACTGCCACCAAGAATAACTCCGAAAGTATGATAGGAGCTGAAAAGTTTGTGGGACAAAAGTTGCATGGGACAAAAGGGGCCATAATATGACGTTGGTTTTCTGTTGCTAGGTGGGGTCGCTTCAGAGATATGATGTTCAAATTTTTTATGGGAGGCTATAGTTTATCACTTATTTTCTGATAGCGGCTATCGAGACGAATCCTATGATGTGTAACAGTAAGGTCTTTGAAGATCAACGAAGGTCACAAAGGTGGCATGAACGTCCATTCACAGGTGTTCGATGTGATGACCATTGGTATCAATGCAATGCTGCAATCTTCTCATCATGGACTGAGTGCTATTCCTCATCACATCGGCACTTATAGAAGCACTTGCTCTGACAATTCACCCTCGCATATCTTCAGGTGTCGTTGGAACATCTTTATAAACAATGTCTTTTACGAATCCCCACAAGGAAAAAAAAAAAGAAAGAAAGAAAAAAATCCAGAGGCTTCAAGTCTGGCAAACGAGCCGGCCACGAAACATCTCTTCCGCGTACAATCCAACGACTTGGGAACTGTCTCTGCAGCTCATTTCTAGCCATCAGCGAAAAATATGCCGGACACCCGTCGTGTTGATACCACATTCTTTTTCTTGTTCCTAAAGGTATTTCTTCTAATAACAGACCTAATGTTTCTTGCAGGAATGTGGTGTACTTCCTACCATTAAGATTTCCTTTGATAAAATTGGGCCAATATTCTGTCCTCCAGAATCCCACACCATACTCAGCGATCACGGTTTTCGGTGTCCAACTTGCCGTAGCCAACATGGATTATCAGTTGCCCAATAATTTGTGTTATGCAAATTAACATTTCCATGGTTCGTGAACGAAGCTCGTCAGTAAATAAAATCAAATTAACAAATGTGTCATCCCTCTCAATCAGCAGTTGAGCCAACCGGCAGAATGCAATGCGACTCACACAATCTGTACCAGTTATTCTTGGTGGAAACTGATATGGTGAGGATGATATTTATGGCGATGCAGAACACGAGCAACACTACTCTGGCTCATGCCATATTCCCTTGCGATTTGACGCGAACTAACACAAGGATCTCGAACCACAGTGACAAGAGTACCAATTTCCGTTTCAACGTTACTTCC
Organism: Schistocerca nitens; assembly: GCF_023898315.1. Lineage (NCBI taxonomy): Eukaryota > Metazoa > Arthropoda > Insecta > Orthoptera > Acrididae > Schistocerca > Schistocerca nitens. The sequence continues at coordinate 261,538,567 of NC_064621.1, forward strand.
CTTCCTTTGCCGAATATGTTTCCGATTCGTTAAAGATCCAGTTGTTCTCAGTTTATCATACACATATTTGAATGTACGACGTGTAAGGTAAGTACGTTGAGGATATCTTTCAGCGTACAAGTCTCTAGCTCTCACTGAATTACGTTGGCATTCTCCGTATATGAGAAGCAAATCGACTTGTTCTTCGAAGGAATACATCATTCACATTCGCTTGATTCGACAATATTACCGTTCCTATTAGTGTTGTATTGCGAAACCGTCGAATGGTGTTTACATGCCAATGGCACGTTAGATGGATACGCCATATTCGGCGAATATTTACTATTTGCTCGATATACGAGAGAGAGATGTCAGAGCATGTGCTTCAATAAGTGCCGAAGTGATAAGGAATACCACCCAATCCATGATAAGAAGACTGCAGCACTGCATTGATACCAGTGGTCATCCCTTCGAACACCTTCTATAAATGGATGTTCATGCCACGTTTTCGACCTTCGTTGCCCGTCAAAGACCTTACTGTTACACATCATAGGATTCGTCTCGATAGCCGCTATCAGAAAATAAGCGCCAAACTATAGCATCCCATTTAAAAAAAAAAAAGTTGACCTTCATATTTCTGAAGTGACCCCACCTAGCAACAAAAAACCGACGTCATATTATGGCCCCCGTTATCCCATGCAACATTTGTCCCACAAACGTTTCAGCTATTATCACACTTTCAGAGTTATTCTACGTGGCAGTAGTTAGTGACTCACCCTGTTTAAAGCTGTTTTAGATTTCATACGAGGTAGTAAAGTGTGTATGAGAAATTTCGTGGTCCATTTGCGGTTGCACAAACGTATCTCCAGGTGTGAGCTTCCCAATTTCTGTTATGTTCCATTTTATATACCATTTTGTCTATAACTGATGTGTCACGATTCCCTTTCTGTAAGTATTGTACCTGTGTGGCTACTGTAAAATAATTTTAAATCATTGTTCAAACGTTTATGTCGAGATTTCTCTCTATACATCATTTTAACCAAACTGTTGACTGTTTGTATCATAGTTCAGTAAGCCCAAAACACAGAAAATACACTCCTGGAAATGGAAAAAAGAACACATTGACACCGGTGTGTCAGACCCACCATACTTGCTCCGGACACTGCGAGAGGGCTGTACAAGCAATGATCACACGCACGGCACAGCGGACACACCAGGAACCGCGGTGTTGGCCGTCGAATGGCGCTAGCTGCGCAGCATTTGTGCACCGCCGCCGTCAGTGTCAGCCAGTTTGCCGTGGCATACGGAGCTCCATCGCAGTCTTTAACACTGGTAGCATGCCGCGACAGCGTGGACGTGAACCGTATGTGCAGTTGACGGACTTTGAGCGAGGGCGTATAGTGGGCATGCGGGAGGCCGGGTGGACGTACCGCCGAATTGCTCAACACGTGGGGCGTGAGGTCTCCACAGTACATCGATGTGGTCGCCAGTGGTCGGCGGAAGGTGCACGTGCCCGTCGACCTGCGACCGGACCGCAGCGACGCACGGATGCACGCCAAGACCGTAGGATCCTACGCAGTGCCGTAGGGGACCGCACCGCCACTTCCCAGCAAATTAGGGACACTGTTGCTCCTGGGGTATCGGCGAGGACCATTCGCAACCGTCTCCATGAAGCTGGGCTACGGTCCCGCACACCGTTAGGCCGTCTTCCGCTCACGCCCCAACATCGTGCAGCCCGCCTCCAGTGGTGTCGCGACAGGCGTGAATGGAGGGACGAATGGAGACGTGTCGTCTTCAGCGATGAGAGTCGCTTCTGCCTTGGTGCCAATGATGGTCGTATGCGTGTTTGGCGCCGTGCAGGTGAGCGCCACAATCAGGACTGCATACGACCGAGGCACACAGGGCCAACACCCGGCATCATGGTGTGGGGAGCGATCTCCTACACTGGCCGTACACCACTGGTGATCGTCGAGGGGACACTGAATAGTGCACGGTACATCCAAACCGTCATCGAACCCATCGTTCTACCATTCCTAGGCCGGCAAGGGAACTTGCTGTTCCAACAGGACAATGCACGTCCGCATGTATCCCGTGCCACCCAACGTGCTCTAGAAGGTGTAAGTCAACTACCCTGGCCAGCAAGATCTCCGGATCTGTCCCCCATTGAGCATGTTTGGGACTGGATGAAGCGTCGTCTCACGCGGTCTGCACGTCCAGCACGAACGCTGGTCCAACTGAAGCGCCAGGTGGAAATGGCATGGCAAGCCGTTCCACAGGACTACATCCAGCATCTCTACGATCGTCTCCATGGGAGAATAGCAGCCTGCATTGCTGCGAAAGGTGGATATACACTGTACTAGTGCCGACATTGTGCATGCTCTGTTGCCTGTGTCTATGTGCCTGTGGTTCTGTCAGTGTGATCATGTGATGTATCTGACCCCAGGAAAGTGTCAATAAAGTTTCCCCTTCCTGGGACAATGAATTCACGGTGTTCTTATTTCAATTTCCAGGAGTGTATATCATGAGGCTATTAGAAACGGAACACAAGCTCAGACTGTGGAAGGAAATCATCCATCGCCTTCTCTGCCGTCTCGGCATTTAGGAAACGGCGGAAATCGTAAATCTGTTTGGCCAGTCACGATTTTTTCTTTAGTTAACTGACTTTTGGAACGTCCCCATACAGCCATCTCAACACATGAAATATCATATTATAATTTGTTTTGACGGTGCATGGTAGAAAATATTTTAAGTCATACTCTGGTACGAGATTACATACAATTAGCAAAGGACTGATTCGGTGTCAAACAAGATTTACAGTCAGAGTATACTAAAACGAGTAAACAAGAAAATGGACCAGAGGATACCCAGTGGGAGTATATTATAAAAATGGTACTGGTAACACAATAAGAAATTATAAATTACCGTTGGTACACATTTGGAATATTCCCAGTTCAGTCCATATTAATGACTACATATCTAAATTAACAATAAAATGTTCTTTGTATGTCCTGTGATAATTGTTTCGAAAGCTGCAGATAAGGAAGTGAATCCTTGTGCAGCTCTTTAAGTCTATCTAGACAGAACATGAATTTTTTTTTACAAGAACCGGAGTATTCAGGAGGTTCATAGTGACATACATTTAGAGGCTGAGCTTTACATATTCTGCAGAGTAGCACGTGAGGATACGGTCAGTTAACTAAGCAGTATTTTAGCAGCGCAGGGAGATGAATCTCGATGTTGGCACTGTGGACGAGCTCGGACAGTAGCTATACGTTGTTATGTCGTTGGATGCTAACAAGGTTTGGAGACTGCTTGGGAACTGACGACCAAGAGCCCGATCATTACTTGCAAGGACGTTTATATGGTACGAGTTCGGAAGCCATTCTAGAAATACTTGGTCTGGATGTTCCTCCTCTCCGCAAACACATAGAGTGGTGGCGCTTAGGTTGAGCCGATAGAGAGTTTTGAACCTCCAACGATTAAATTTCAGCCACATTATAACCATCACGAAGCTCCTAGATTTTTGTATGTTCTTATACCATGGTACTCTTGGAATCGTGGGATGAAATAGTGCGTAGTGACTGCCTTTGACTTTCGACAGTCGGGAATTTGATCGGCCTATCTTCACAACCGCTTAAAAAACCGTTCTACGCGACCGACTTTCTCATCAAAATGGAGTACTCATTGTGGCTGTGAATCAGGTGCTTGCGTGTAAATCTGCCGGCAACCGCATGGCGAGTTGGTCGTGACGTCAGTCATGAATTAATTGCGCCGAGAATATCGTCCTAAAATTCGGAGTATGCTGCAAATCGCGCATGCGCATAAATAGGTCAGTGTGGCAGCGTCTGCTTACGGCAGACGTTAATCTATTCCGCTCCAGCTCGCTCATATTAAAGAATATCATTTTTCAGGGTATTCTCAGTTCTCTTCTTTTTTTTCCCGCAACACACTGCAGATTTTACATGAAGGCCTAGTATTTTTTCTGCTAGTATTTTCTTAGAAATGACGTGAAGCAACTGAAAGCAGAAAGGTACTATTGTTTCCCAGTACACCGACAAAGAAGAAGCCTATATTAGGCATAAAAAGGCAAAGTAAAAACAGAGTCAATTCCCATTAAAACTCTTCAAAATTTAAAAAGTCAAATATCTATAATGAGAAAAATAATTTTATTTGCTATTTCGCACTTTTAAAGAAAACAAGTTGCAAAGGCGCTATATACTGGCTTCTAAGTATCGTTTGTAAACACACTGAAACGGCAAAGAAACTGATATAGACATGCGTATTCAAATACAGAAAGACAACAAGTGTCTGGCGCAGTCGTTAGATCGGTAACTGCTGCTACAATGGCAGGTTATTAAGAAGCCAGTGAATTTGAACGTGGTATTGTAGTCGGCGCACAAGCGATAGGACACAGCACCTCCGAGGCAGCGATGAAGTGGGGATTTTTCCGTAAGACCATTTCACGAGTGTAACATGAATCTCAGGAATCCAGCAAAACATCAAATCTCCGACATCGCGGCGCCCAGAGAAAGATCCTGCAAGAACGGGAACAACGACGACTGAAGAGAATCGTACAACGTGACAGAGGTGCAATCCTTCCGCATATTGCTGCAGATTTCAATGCTGGGCCATCAACGAGTGTCAGCGTGTGAACCATTCAACGAAACGTCATCGATGTGGACTTTCGGAGCCAAAAGCCCACTCTTGTACCCTTGATGACAGCACAGTACAAAGCTTTACGCCTCGCCTGGGCCCGGCGACATCAACATTGGACTGTTGATGACTGGAAACATGTTGCCTGGTCGGACGAGTCTCGTTTCAAATAGTATCGAGCGGATGAACTAGTATGGAGACAACCTCATGAATCCATGAACCTTGCATCTCAGCAGGGGACTGTTCAAGCTGATCATGGCTCTGTAATGGTGTGGGGCGTGTGCAGTTGGAGTGATATGGGACCCCTGATACGTCTAGATACGACTCTGACAGGTGACACGTACGTAAGGATCCTGTCTCATCACCTGCATTCATTCATATCCATTGTGCATTCCGACGGACTTGGGCAATTCCAGCAGGTCAATGCGACACCCCACACGTCCAGGATTGCTACAAAGTGGCTCTAGGAACACTCGTCTCAGTTTAAACACTTCCACTGGCCACAAAACACTACTGAGCATATCTGGGATGCCTTGCAACACGCTGTTCAGAAGAAATCTCACCCCCCCCCCCCCCCTCGTACTCTAACGGATTTATAAACAGCCCTGCAGGATTCATGGTATCAGTTCCCTCCAGCACTACTTCAGACATTAGTCGAGTCCATTCCACGTCGTGTTTCAGCACTTCTGCGTGCTTGCAGGGGCCCTACACGATATTAGGCAGGTGTATTAGTTTCTATGGCTCTTCAGTGTACGTTTGTTATATTTATGATGTTGTAGAATGAATAGGTTGTGAGGGATTACGTCACGACAGAGGGCGAGACTAAAGATGATCGCACACCGTGCTGCCGCGCGTGATAGGTGTTAAGGGGCAGTCAGCGAGCAGGCCGGTATCTAACGACGAGTCGGCTACGAGCGAAGATACAGTCACTGTTAAAAGTGTGCTCAACGCTGTTCATTTACTAGCCTAAATAATTCCAAATGGTGTTATATGGCTTACGTAGGCCTAGTTAAAGAACTCGAGATGATTTGGTTCAAATGGTTCAAATGGCTCTGAGCACTATGGGACTCAACTGTTGTGGTCATAAGTCCCCTAGAACTTAGAACTACTTAAACCTAACTAACCTAAGGACAGCACACAACACCCAGCCATCACGAGGCAGAGAAAATCCCTGACCCCGCCGGGAATCGAACCCGGGAACCCGGGCCGCGATGCTTTCTGGGCTGAAGGTCCATAACCACACCAAAAACAAGAATGGCTGAAGGCCTGGCTTAGAAATCAAAGAATTAAAATAGAAGATAAAAAATTTTTCTTAATAAAAAACAAAAAAAAACATGCACTTGAAAACAATTAGCGGCTGAAGGCCTACACTACAAATCTGAAGGACAACTATAATTAAAACACACTAATAATCAATTTTTCTAACCAAGAAATTTCTTTTTTAAACTTACAACAGAACGGCCTAATGCCTAATTAAAGAAATATTAACTTATTGGACGGCTGAAGGCCACAAACAAATTTCAAAAAACGGCTGAAGGCCTGAACAACAAGTCAGACAAACAATTTAAAATAACCCCTTCCTTCTTATAAAAAATGTTCCTTTAAAAAATACACACGGCTGAAGGCCTTATTAAAAGGGGTTCACGTAAGTCCTCGGCCTAGGGCCTGGATTACAAACAATTTCAGATGGAATCAATTTTAAGGGAAAAAATTTTTCTTCTTTTTTAAAATAAAATGAATTTTCAAAATTTAAATGTAACACGGGTGAAGGCCTTTATGTAAAATTTAAAATGAACTGAATTAATACACGGCCGAAGGCCTCGCACAATACTTCAAACTAAAATGAAAATCACAATCTTAAACAAACATAACAAGCGGTGCTCAGAAGTGTTCCAAGGGTCGGCCTGAGAAGGTAGCTCAAACGTAAGGCGAGGTAAGACAGGTAGCCAAGATCTGAAGTTAAATAATCGGATGGCAACCCAAACTAGATATGTCCCAAGGAATGACCAATAATTTAACCAATTCCCTTCCGTCCGACCAACGGCACTACGGTGGAAATTATCGGCTGAGGACGAGGATACGAACAGCACTACGTCTTCACAAATTGGCGTTTAAAACCAGCCAAGGGAACAATAACCACTATAAGCAAAGAAGAACCAAACGACTTAAAAAGCTATCGTAGTACACGCTTGTCGGACAGCATCAACAAGACGAGGAAAGGCACACTGCCGGAAAAGTATGCTAACGACCAGGGCAGGTAACTGGGGCGTTAACGGCCACAGGGCAGAAATACCGCTGTTGCACTTCACTAGTAAGAAATGGTTCAAATGGCTCTGAGCACTATGGGACTTAACATCTGAGGTCATCAGTCCCCTAGAACTTAGACTTACTTAAACCTAACTGACCTACGGACATCACACACATCCATGCCCGAGGCACCATTAGAACCTGCGACCGTAGCGGTCGCGCGGTTCCAGACTGAAGCGCCTAGAACCGCTCGGCCACCTCGGCCGGCCACTGGTAAGAAACAGTCAATTTAATAATTAATCACAATATACGGAGACGGCCGCAAGATTTCGCCGACCCCCAACAGATCATTCGTTGCTGCTAGCCCGAACGTCCCAGGGAGCAACAACCCGCAAATAAACGAAGAGATCGACATGAAAGTTTTCTGGGTATAGTACCGCGTCATAATGTAAAAACTACTGCTGCTGGAGAAAAAAACCAACGTTTCGGCCACGGTTGCAGCAGCCTTCTTCTGCGTCTAGACCGCTGCAATTTTGGCCGAAACTTTCATGTCGACTGACTCGGGCCGTGGAAGCCTACGCAATTATATACACTCCTGGAAATGGAAAAAAGAACACATTGACACCGGTGTGTCAGACCCACCATACTTGCTCCGGACACTGCGAGAGGGCTGTACAAGCAATGATCACACGCACGGCACAGCGGACACACCAGGACCCGCGGTGTTGGCCGTCGAATGGCGCTAGCTGCGCAGCACTTGTGCACCGCCGCCGTCGGTGTCAGCCAGTTTCCCGTGGCATACGGAGCTCCATCGCAGTCTTTAACACTGGTAGCATGCCGCGACAGCGTGGACGTGAACCGTATGTGCAGTTGACGGACTTTGAGCGAGGGCGTATAGTGGGCATGCGGGAGGCCGGGTGGACGTACCGCCGAATTGCTCAACACGTGGGGCGTGAGGTCTCCACAGTACATCGATGTTGTCGCCAGTGGTCGGCGGAAGGTGCACGTGCCCGTCGACCTGGGACCGGACCGCAGCGACGCACGGATGCACGCCAAGACCGTAGGATCCTACGCAGTGCCGTAGGGGACCGCACCGCCACTTCCCAGCAAATTAGGGACACTGTTGCTCCTGGGGTATCGGCGAGGACCATTCGCAACCATCTTCATGAAGCTGGGCTACGGTCCCGCACACCGTTAGGCCGTCTTCCGCTCACGCCCCAACATCGTGCAGCCCGCCTCCAGTGGTGTCGCGACAGGCGTGAATGGAGGGACGAATGGAGACGTGTCGTCTTCAGCGATGAGAGTCGCTTCTGCCTTGGTGCCAATGATGGTCGTATGCGTGTTTGGCGCCGTGCAGGTGAGCGTCACAATCAGGACTGCATACGACCGAGGCACACAGGGCCAACACCCGGCATCATGGTGTGGGGAGCGATCTCCTACACTGGCCGTACACCACTGGTGATCGTCGAGGGGACACTGAATAGTGCACAGTACATCCAAACCGTCATCGAACCCATCGTTCTACCATTCCTAGACCGGCAAGGGAACTTGCTGTTCCAACAGGACAATGCACGTCCGCATGTATCCCGTGCCACCCAAATTGCTCTAGAAGGTGTAAGTCAACTACCCTGGCCAGCATGATCTCCGGATCTGTCCCCCATTGAGCATGTTTGGGACTGGATGAAGCGTCGTCTCACGCGGTCTGCACGTCCAGCACGAACGCTGGTCCAACTGAGGCGCCAGGTGGAAATGGCATGGCAAGCCGTTCCACAGGACTACATCCAGCATCTCTACGATCGTCTCGATGGGAGAATAGCAGCCTGCATTGCTGCGAAAGGTGGATATACACTGTACTAGTGCCGACATTGTGCATGCTCTGTTGCCTGTGTCTATGTGCCTGTGGTTCTGTCAGTGTGATCATGTGATGTATCTGACCCCAGGAATGTGTCAATAAAGTTTCCCCTTCCTGGGACAATGAATTCACGGTGTTCTTATTTCAATTTCCAGGAGTGTAAACGAAGAGATGTCATAATAGTTGAGGCTTCATAACAGGTTAACTGATCACTCAATTTCACCGTCCAGGTTCGGTGGGCAACGAACTTTGTCGCTCTCGCAGCTAGCGCCTCACGATGCGACAGCATATGCACGCCGCCAGCGGCCCGGCCTCGCCCCCGCCGCGGAGACTTCCTCGCTGCTCCGTCCCAACCGACTGACTCAATCCAGCACGCAGACAGCATTAAAATAACTGCTCAGTCAAAACCACACAAGCTACACACGGTTCCGCGAAACACTTCCACAAACAACTCGAACAATAATATAACCGGTCACTGTGGAACAACTAGGACGAATCAAAAGTCGACACACACAGAGAACCCGGAAGCGGTCGGCGACCAAATACACGCCGTCCGATGATACGACTGACTGAACGACCAACCAAGGTCGCCCCCACTGAAGTCATGGCTATCCGGACTTCACTGCTGCTTCGTCCCCACTGAACTCCCGACACAGGACGACTCGGAAATACTAGCGGTCGCTCCAAAGATAGTAAGACAGTGCTCTTACCGATAAGCGCTGCTGCTGCCACTCACGGACAGGCAAGCCAGCAACTTAATGACGCCAGTAAATCGAATAAGAAATGGGACGGCAGTACCGAAAAGACAAGATGTCAAGCAGTAAAGGCACGAACACGAGCTGCGCCCGGCTCAGTTACAGCTGCTTTGTAGTACTCTTAAGTGGGCTAATTCTATACACGTTTGCCTAGGATAAATACTGGATGCTCATTTTTGGAGGGAATTAGGAATCCCAGATTTTGAAAGTTTGCGTTAGTGGTAAAACTAGTTGTAAAGACGATAGTTAAGGATGTTGCTTAGCACTGGTTGCACGCTATTGAGAAATATGAGAATGCAGGCTTTCTCGGCGAATCTCGATAATAAAATCTTCTCGGGTTACCATCTTCGCCTGAAGATGGCAAGTAAGAAACTTGCTGAAACGTTGCTGGAGAACAACACATTGACTCGGCTGTCAACCCGAGAAGATTTTATCAACGCTATTGAGTAGTTAATCACTAAGCAGATAGAAGAAGAGAACTGGTACTCTGTTCCTAGAGATGGAAAAAAATGTTTGCCTAAGTGAAATCGGTAATTACGAAATGCGTCGAGTCATAAATGGCTCAAATGGCTCTGAACACTATGGGACTTAACTGCTGAGGTCATCAATCTCCTAGAACTTAGAACTACTTAAACCTAACTAACATCACACACATCCATGCCCGAGGCAGGATTCGAGCCTGCGACCGTAGCGGTAGCGCGGTTCCAGACTGTAGCGCCTAGGACCGCTCGGCCACCCCGGCCGGCAGTGAAGCATATTGTAGGGGTTTATTGAAGTAGAGTCGGTAAGAGTCCGACTTGTCCGGGTTTGCAATTGATTTATATTTGACACTCTCGTGAGGATACAGGTGTCATTAGGTAATGGAGTGGTGGTGAGAAATTGTCTGGAGTACAAGGTTACTCGCAAAGCTTACTACTGTGTATTATAGGGTTAAGGCTGAAGATACCGGACTTCTAATTTTGTTCGCAGTTATCTGAATTTTAATACACATCTATTTCGTGATGAGATCATATGCGTGGTAGCGATTGATAACTTTATTTAGAACCATTGTGACGACGGGTGAACGGAGTTGGCCACCACTTAAAATAAATGTTCAACGAGTGACCGCAAGCCATTTAATAGTGTGTAGCGGAGGGTACTTTCGGTACCACTAACTGATCCCTCCAATCATGTTCCACTCCGGAATAGTGCATGGGAAGAATGATTGTCGGTAAGCCTCTGTATTGGCTCCAATTTGTCGAATTTTCTCCTCGTGATCAATACGCGAGATGTATGTGGGAGGAAGTGATATGTTGCCCGACTCCTCCTGAAAATTGCTGTCCTGAAATTTCAATAGTAAATCTCTCCGTGATGCACTACGCCTCTATTGTCTACCTGTGGAGTTTGTTTAGCATCTCCGCAACACTCTCTCGCCAGCTAAACGATCCCGTGACGAAACGCGCCGCTCGTCGCTGGATCTTCTCTATCTCCTCTATCAGTCCTACCTGATAGGGATCCCAGATATATGAACAGTACCCAAGAATTGGGCGAACAAGCGCCTCATAAGCTACTTCTTTCATGGATGAGTTACATTTCCTTAAGATTCTTCCGATGAATCTGAGTCTGGTGTCAGCTTTTCCCACTATCTGTTTTATATGGTCATTCCACTTAAGGTCGCTCTGGATAGTTACGTCTAGATATTTAACGGCAGACAAATCAGTAGTGTAGCTGTAAAGTAGTGGATTTCTTTTCCTATGTATGCGCAATATCTTACATTTCTTTACGTTCAGTGTTAACTTCCAGAGCCTGCACCATTCATCAATTCTCTGCACGTTTCTCTGCAAATTCTTACTTTCTTCTGGTGTTGCTACTTTGGAATAGACAACTCCATCATCTGCGAATAGCCTTAAAGAGCATCCAACGCTTTCTATACATAACCAACAACGGTCCTGTCACACTTCCCTGTCGTACTCCGGATATTATCTTATTATGTTTCCATCTGCCAATTTAGTTCCGTTAAGAGCGACGTGTTGGGTTCTGTCTGCAAGAAAGTCTTGAATCCAGTCGCAGGTCTGCTCCGATACTCCGTAAGCTCGTATTTTTTTCTTTAAACAGCAATGCGGGACGGTGTCAGAGACCTTACAGAAATCAAGGAACACGGCATCAACCTGGCCGCCGTTGTCCACTGCGCTGTGGGTCTCATGGAGGTACAGAGTGAGCTGAGTTTCTCAGGATCTCTGTCTGCTGAATCCATGTTGACTTTTATATAGCAGATGTTCATTTTCCAAAACGTCATAATTCTTTAGCATAAAATATGTTCCGTAATTCTACAAGAGATATAGGTCTGTAATTGTGTGGACCTGTCTTACGGCCTTTCTTAAAAACTGGAATTCTTTAGGTACCTTTCGTTGCTCAAGCGATCTACGATAAACTACTGCTAGAAGGGAGCAGGTTCTTTTGCATAATCTTGATAGAATCTTATAGGTATCTCACCTGGTCCTGACGCCTTTCCAGTACTAAGCGATTGTAGCTGCTTTTCTATTCCGCGCTCGGTTATCTCAATATCTGCCATTTCGATGTTCGTACGACGATTGAAAGGAGGGACAGTGCTACCATCTTCCGCGGTGAAACAGCTCCGGAAGACCGAAATCAGTATTTCGGTCTTCTCTCCGTTATCTTCCGTTTCGGTGCCGGTGTGGTCGCTAAGAGAATGAATAGATGATTTTGACCCACTTAATGATTTTACATATGACCAAAACCTCTTAGGATTTTTACTGAGGTCGGTTGACAACGTCTTACTTTCAGAATCAGTGAACGCTTCTTTCATTGCTCTCTTTTCCCTCATTTTCGTTTCGTCCGGCTTTTGTTTGTCAGCTAGGTTTTTACTTCTCTTGAATCTGAGATGAAGTGTTTTTTGTTTACGTAGCGCTTTTCTAACACGGCTATTAAACCATGGTGGATCTTTCCCATCGCTTAAAACTTCACTCGGAACGTACTAGTCTAGGGCATATTGAACGATGCCTTTGAATTTTTTCCATTTGTTCTCCACATCTTCGTCCTTATCACCGAATATTTGATGCTGACTGCTGGGATATTCTGAAACTTGTATCCTGTCACCATTGCTGAGCAAATGTATCTTCCTATATTTCTTAACATTCCTTGCAGGACCCGTCGTCAAAGCTGCTGTCACAGCGTTATGACACTGAGACCTTCCTCTACGTTAACTGATTCGATAAGTTCAGGTCTGTTTGTTGCCAGGAGGTCTAAGACGCAACCCTCACGAGTTGGTTCTCTAACTATCTGCTCAAGGTAATTTTCGGACATGATATCGTGAACAATGCTATACGATTTCCTGTTTCTGGAACCAGTTTTTGTGGCTTAACACTCCCAATCTATACCTGAGAAGTTGGAGTCACCCCCTATTACAACGGCATGATCAGGAAAATTACTAATGATATTCTGCAAGTTCTGTCTGAAGCGCTTTACAACTACAGATCCTGAGCCAGGTGGTCTATAAAGACACCCGATCACCATTTTTTACCGTTCTTTGATATTAAGTTTCTCCCATATTAATTCGCATTCGGAATCCGTGATAACCTCCCTAGATTTTATAGAATTTTTTACTGCAATAAACACGCCTCCACCGTTGGCAACTAACTTGTCGTTACGATAAACATTCCAATCAGCCGGCCGAGGTGGCCGAGCGGTTCTAGGCGCTACAGTCTGGAACCGCGCGACCGCTACGGTCGCAGGTTCGAATCCTGCCTCGGGCATGGATGTGTGTGATGTATTTGGGTTAGTTAGGTTTAAGTAGTTCTGAGTTCTAGGGGACTGATGACCTCAGAAGTTAAGTCCCATAGTGCTCAGAGCCATTTGAACCATTCCAATCTGAACTTAGGATTTCGTTGCCATTGACGTCAGGTATCAACCAGCTTTCCGTTCCCAATACTATGTGTGCATTATAACCTTCAGTAAGCGATACTAATTCTGGTATCTTTCCTTGGATGCTCTTGCAGTTTACTAAAATCATATTAATCTTTTCTATCTCTGATCTACGAGGACCAAGATTCTCTGAGGTCGCTGTGGCTGATTTAAAAGGCAAATCGTCTTTCATCCCAAGGGAGGGGTTCTCTAACTTACAAAAGCCCCATGTGCACGCCACACGTACTCCGCTGCCTTAGTAACCATTTAACCATTTCCTGCGTGTAGTTCACGCCTAACCTATTAAGGGGAACCCTACAATTCTGCATCCGATAGCGGAGGTCGACAAATTCGCATCCGCTACTGTCACAGAGTCGTATGAGGCTCTGGTTTAGATCTTCCACTCTGCTCCAAACCAGAGAACCGCGATCAACCCTGGGTACGATGGTACAAATAGACACACTTAGCCTGCACCCCCCCCCCCCCCCTCAGCCCAAATCAGCCAGACGCTGAAAGGGAGCCGAGGATGGTCTCAGAACCCAAGCGGCAGGCGTCATTCGTGCCGACATGTGCCACTACCCAGTGCGCTCGACAGCCGCCGGCACGGCCTCCTCCGCATCATGGATGAGACTACCCGGCAAACATACCGAATGCACACTGGATTTCTTACCCACCTTGCCTGCTATCTCCCTGAGAGGCTCCATCACCCGCCTAACATTGGGGCTCCCAATGACAAGCATACCCATCCTCTGTACTTGTCCGGGCTGGCCAGGAAATCGACCGCTGCCTCAGAGTTATCATCAACACTGGGAAGCACCTCGTACCCGTTGCTAAGACGTAGGGAGCCAGCCGCACGGCCTGCTCCCTCTTTCGCCTCCCGCCCAGTGACACGCGTACCCACCACTGTCTGCCACTCACTAGAGAGTGACCACGGACCAGTCAGATGTTGCGTATCGGAAGCGACGTCTGGGTCACCTGGGGATTCCAGTGGCACCAAAGATGTCCTAGGTCTCGTCACTGGCGCCCCGACGTCACCGCAACTTTGAGCATTACTAGAAGCTTGTCAACGGTAGCCAACGCAGCTACCGGCTGTTTACGGACAGCAGCCAACTCTCCCTGTGTCCGCTCACAACAAGCACAGTCCCTAGCCATATCGTACTGTGTAGAAAACAGATATAAGGTCTCAAATGGCACTACTGAGTTTGAAAATATACCAAAGGAGAATAAAGTAACACTAAAAGTTGCTGTGCAGATTTCTGACTGTACCCTGAGACCGCGATCTGTTAAACAGAAATAAATTTAGAGAAATTGATGTATTTGCAGATAACTGTTATTATAAATCCTGTTTGCTCAAATGGCTCTGAGCACTATGGGACTTAACATCTGTGGTCATCAGTCCCCTAGAACTTAGAACTACTTAAACCTAACTAACCTAAGGACATCACATACATCCATGCCCGAGGCAGGATTCGAACCTGCGACCGTAGCAGTCGCGCGGTTCCGGACTGTGCGCCTAGAACCGCGAGACCACCGCGGCCGGCAAATCCTGTTTGCCGAAAAGTTACTGTACGAGATAAATATCCAAACTAGAATGCACTGATCTAAACTGTGCGCTGTCTACTAGCACGAAATTAAAGCTTAGTGGCGTGACGGAGTTTCTGATGACAGGAAAATTTACACTATAAAGCCGCCCTACACGAGGATACTCGCAAGATTTACGCAAAAACAAGAACTACGATTAATTTTCTAACCACTTGTGTGAACATTAAAATACACATGTACAGTTCACTTCTTTGTAGAAACACGTGAACCAAATCCAAAGACTAAATTAATTTACAGCTTATCGGACAAGTGCAGCTGCTGCTCTGTTGCGCGTCCTCTCGGTTCGGCGGCTGCCACTACAGCTTTGTAACATCACTGATTTAGGTTAAGGTGGTGACTTAGTGACTTCTCTTCCTTTATTTTTAAATTAAATTTTATTAGACTTCTCTGCAGCTTTTTCTGGTGTACAGGAAAGCGGATATGTTAAAATTGCATAGTAAGTAAAAGAATGAAATAACGTGAAATGAGTTACTATCACGGAGGGTACAAGTAAAGCGATTACGGAAGTATGTTCTGTATAAATAAAGGAGCTGTAACTAGTTTGAAAATTAGGAAATTAAAGACTTGTGTGACTGGGTAGAGAAGAAAGTTTCAGTAACGAAGAAAATAGGCTGGAGAATCACTACGTTTTACAGTTTGCAACTTTGAGACAAAGTAGAAGAAAACAAGTAGGACCTATTATTACTATCGGTGAACGATAGTCTTATAAATGACCATTACTTATGAGGAAACATTTTACAATACATAAAGTGTTTAAATAAACATTATTTTATTAATGAAAAGTGTCGCGCGCTTGTAAAAACTGACATATAGATATTTAATCTTGACACTTGGTGTAATATCGCTGACGTTTGTTAGTAATGATCTTTGATTAAACGTAGCTTTACAATTGAGACATACAAATAAAGCTTGTAAACACATTTCGCTGTGTAATATTTGTAAACAACTCGAAAGTAATACTGATTAAACAGTTGTAAGGACCATTGATACCTGATTGATGACATATTGGTGGAATCGAACTTGTTGGCACAGGATTAGGCGAAGCTAAAGGTTTGCTTCGTAGAAGTTTTCAGTGGGCGATAAAATAGTAATATTTTGTCTTGATTAAAGAAGTTTATTCCAATTTATTAGGTATAAGCCAATTCACGATTAGTTATAAGCCAATGTAAAGGCTGACAACTATATGAAATAAAATCGTCATAACTTCAAACTGCACAATTGGCCGCGGGGCATGATGGGAATTAGTATGCGCATAGATGGTTTGGTTTAGTGACGAAGCCCATTTTCATTTGAATGGGCTCGTCAATAAACAAAATTGGCTCATTTGGGGGAATGAGAATCCACATTTCGCGATCGAGAAGTCTCTTCACCCTCAATGGGTGACTGTGTGGTGTGCAATGTCCAGTCACGGAATAATCGGCGCTATATTCCTTCATGTCGGTGACTACCGAACGGTACATGAAGGTTTTGGAAGATGATTTTATCCCCATTATCCAAAGTCACCTTGATTTCGACAAGATGTGATTCATGCAAGACGGAGCTCGGCCCCATCGAAGCACGAGAGTGTTCGATGTCCTTGAGGAGCACTTTTGGGACCGCATTCCGACTCTGGGGTACCCAGAGACCACTGGCATGGGCCTCAATTGGCTGGCCCATTCCCCGGAGCTGAACACACGTGACTCTTTTTTGTGGGACTATATTAAAGATAAGGTGAACAGCAATAATCCCAAAAGCATTCTGAGCTGAAAACAGCCATTCTGGAGGTCGTCGACAGCATCGATGATCCGACACTTCACCGAGTACTGGAAGACACTCATATCCATCAGTGACTGATAAACGTCTGATGTTGAAGAGAATGAAATTATTACAGAACGAAATTAGAGAAGTGTCTAAAATAGAACGGATTTGAAAGTTATTTCAGCAAGAATAGTAAATATATTAGGAGACCCGAGCACAGACTAATCCATATAAAACGTCCCATCTAATGCATTTCCAATATTATTGGTTACAGTGATACATACTCGCAGAAGCTGGTAAGCAAAGGCAAACGATTAGGTTCACAGTCAAGTAGTTTTTCATAAATATCACCTCGGACTTCAGCGCAGTTTCGAATTCTCTTAACAACACGACATGTAGCTCATTTGAGGTGTCTAGACATTTGTTTATGGCGGGAGCCCTGTTCATAATCAGAACGATTAAGTCGTTTCTTGTGTGTAGTTTTCCTTTGTGGGGTTCACCTTTGAACCATATCCACATACAAAAATCTAAAGGGGTAGGTTTTGTGGACCTTGGTGGCCGAGAACCATGACTGTTTCTGCGGATCCATCTACGGGTATATCACGTAACGATTAGCATTCGCAGGGGCCACGTCGAACGCAAATTTCATTGAAAACAGACTGCTTTTTCCCAGACGAATTGTCTGATGTATCTAGTCTGTATTTCACAGGGAACACCGCATACCTCCATTCAAAATGTAATTTTGACATAGCTCTGTTGCCCTGCAACGAGATTACTACATTTCGATATCAAAATAAATTTTATACAAAATTTTCAGATACCTGCTTGACACTTACAAACACGAGATTAAGTATAACAAGAAACTTTCAACCGTACCGAAGATGTATACCGCATACAGGGAAGCGGAAGAACATCATCAGCTAAGTCACAACGTGAACGAAAGTGTGTGTTTGTGATCGTGATTGAAGAGAATTGTGAAGAAAAATAAGAGGATAATAACTGAAAAAGTCAATGGAAAACTGAATGTTGCACAGTCAGCAGCAAAACCACAGGGAGATCCATAATCAGGAAATTGCATGGCGAATTGGAATTCAAAAACCATGCAATGATGCGAAGTGCCGTAACAGAGAAATGTGGAGCACGAACCATAAAACCTGAGCTATGGAGAAATGGAAGAGTGTCATTTGGTCGGATGAGTTTTACTTCACGCTGTTTCCAAAATCTGGCCGACTTTACGTCCCATGGGTTGAAAAGGCACAATCCTTTTTGCCATGAGGATGTTCAGGAAGTTTGTAAAGTATGTACGTAGAATTGTAAACGGATCCTAGCCAAGGCTCGACATACGTTACGTACCAAGGATAATGAAGATGTAACCCTTGTGTGCAATTTCTGGTTAAGCCAACTCGCAATGACAATTATAAATTTAAAAATTACAGGGTCGCCACCGGCCCAAACCCTTCCTAACAATTAAGAAAAGACTGAACTGGATATAATCGGTTCGGTTAAATTAAGAATTTGATTATAAGAATGCAATTTTTCTAAAGACACTAACAAGATGAACACCATTGTATGTCGTATATCAATGAGCTTGTTTAATTAAATCGATTTTTCCTCCCATTTTTGTTCATCACAAGCAAGCAGATTAACAAACAAAATCATGGAATAGAAAATTAATTTGAAATCTGGCATCAATGAGAAAGATAAAGGATCCACAGTTTTACGTAGCACACTTATTTCATTACTGAATTTGATGCACATCCTATGAATGCACATGACTGGTGCATTAATAAAAAAATTTACCAAATAATTCTCCAGAAATGGTAGAATAGAGCAATTAAAAAAGGAAAAAAACACACAAAAGGTAAGTGGAACACAATAATTCAATCATTCCATCTACATACGCAAGACAGAAATACACTACTGGCCATTAAAATTGCTACACCAAGAAGAAATGCAGATGATAAACGGGTATTCATTGGACAAATATATTATACTACAACTGACATGTGATTACATTTCCACGCAATTTGGATGCATAGATCCTGAGAAATCAGTACCCAGAACAACCACCTCTGGCCGTAATAACGGCCTTGATACGCCTGGGCATTGAGTCAAACAGAGCTTGGATGACGTGTATAGGTACAGCTTCCCATGCAGCTTCAACACGATACCACAGTTCATCAAGAGTAGTAACTGGCGTATTGTGACGAGCCAGTTGCTCGGCCACCATTGACCAGACGTTTTCATTTGGTGAGAGATCTGGAGAATGTGCTGGCCAGGGCAGCAGTCGAACATTTTCTGTATCCAGAAAGGCCGGTACAGGACCTGCAACATGCGGCCGTACATTATCCTGCTGAAATGTAGGGTTTGGCAGGGATCGAATGATGGGCAGAGCCACGTGTCGTAACACATCTGAAATGTATCGTCCACTGTTCAAAGTACCGTCAGTGCGAACAATAGGTGACCGAGACGTGTAACCAATGGCACCCCATACCATCACGCCAGGTGATACGCCAGTATGGCGATGACGGATACAGGCTTCCAATGTGCGTTCACAGCGATGTCGCCAAACACGGATGCGACCATCATGATGCTGTAAACAGAATCTGGATTCATCTGAAAAAATGACGTTTTGCCATTCGTGCACCCAGGTTCGTCGTTGAGTACACCATCGCAGGCGCTCCTGTCTGTGATGCAGCGTCAAGGGTAACCGCGGCCATGGTCTCCGAGCTGATAGTCCATGCTGCTGCAAACGTCGTCGAACTGTTCGTGCAGATGGTTGTTGTCTTGCAAACGTCCCCATCTGTTGACTCAGGGATCGAGACGTGGCTGCACGATCCGTTACAGCCAGGCGGATAAGGTGCCTGTCATCTCGATTGCTAGTGATACAAGGCTGTTGGGATCCAGCACGGCGTTCCGTATTACCCTCCTGAACCCACCGATTCCATATTCTGGTAACAGTTATTGGATCTCGTCCAACACGAGCAGCAGTGCCGCGATACGATAAACCGCAATCGCGATAGGCTACAATCCGACCATTATCAAAGTCTTAAACGTGATGGTACGCATTTCTCCTCCTTACACGAGGCATCACAACAACGTTTCACCAGGCAACGCCGATCAACTGCTGCTTGAGTATGAGAAATCGGTTGGAAACTTTCCTCATGTCAACACGTTGTAGGTGTCGCCACCGGCGCCAACCTTGTGTGAGTGCTCTGAGAAGCTAATCATTTGCATATCACAGCATTCTCTTCCTGTCGCTTAAATTTCGCGTCTGTAGCACGTCATCTTCGTGGTGTAGCAATTTTAATGGCCAGTAGTGTAGTTCAGCGACATACCTATCACCATTATGCTCATGCACTAGCTTGGAAAGAGGTTTATCCGATTCGCAAGGTTTGTATAGTAGATATACGACATGGAATCCGCGCCTGCCGCTTACGAATGGCCGAACTTCAGCACGTGGTAAACTTGATTACGAGTTAACTGTTCAGAAATTAAACATCAAACCAGGCACAAATGTAAGAAATTTTAATGGTGCAATAGCAGAATGATTTTTGCCGTCACGAAATAAAATTAACTCGGCAAGGTAGAAACCCTCTCTAGGAGCTACGAACTGTACTCATCAACCGCTAGCTGCAGAGTGCCCTTTCTCCACCGAGCTTCGCCTAACTACCGGTGCAACGGAAGCTACCAGAGGGGTGGGCTTCCGCCACCAACCTGACAGACAAACCAACCGCAGACTAAAAGGGGTAAACCTCTCTGTCCAGGTACTGGGATCCTAAGTTGGTCATCCTGTGCTACCCTCCAAACGAAAAGAAAACGTCATATGCTCCAAGCAGACGACAACCAACTCAGCGTCCCCAACAAGAGATACCCGAAACCACTCGTAAAAACTCATTCAGTCACATTCACGCACACATATGGTAGGGTGAAGGGAAAAATGTAATAAATACATATCATGATTTCCTATGGAACACAAAAAAACATAATATCATTTAATAAGCCTTAGTTTGATTGCTCAGTCTTTCTGGGAGAGTTAATAAATTAAACCGCAATCAAGCGGTGGACAGAATAGGATGCACAGAATCCAGTGAGACAAGAATCTATGAAACGACTCCACAGAGACGTTTCAAGTTCTCATCATAAATGTGAATGCAGTTGCGAATTTGATAAATGCACACAGCCTCCGTAGTATCGATATCACCATATTCTTTGTAAGAGTGTGAGACCAGAGATGTTGGTCAGACAGGTTACTTCTTTTGAAAATAGTCAGTGTTTGTTGGACGGTCTGGCAACATGCTTGGTTCGTAAAGAGTGGAAGCTGGCCTGTCGTTAGTGGAGGCAGCATTATTTAAAAAGGATTTTGTAATAATATGTTTTGAGGAAAGATATTGATGAGATTGTATCAATGGAAGAATACTAAAAGGTAATCAGTTTTTTTTATTTGTGACTGTGTAGTTTCTCACTGTTAAAACACTGTATATGGTTGAAGTTTGCTGTAGAAATATTTTAGTGTAGCACATGGACTTGTCTGATAGTTGAAACAAGAGTCAAGATAGGCAACTGTACCCAACAGAGTTATTAATACATATTTTTGCTAACTTTCCTAGCTGTGAGAACTTAATGAAAAGCGGTATCGTTGTCATGGCTGAGTGAAGCATAGTTATACTTCGAGTCTTTGTTCTCATTTATCAGTCGTTAAGATTAGTTCTCCATTTTCATGTTCACTTTCATGAATCTCTCTGTACACTCGCATTTCACAGGCAAGCTGTGCACTGAGAAGCACTTTGGAAAAAACAATAATATGCCATCTCGCATTGCACATCACAAATAAGGCAAATGTAATTTGATTTTTGACAGTCACATGATTATTCTTAATGGCGAAAGGCTGCAGAGCAAATGAGCGTTTCGTGCCCACGGGATGCTAACAAATTTAATTACCATCAAAGTTCATGTCCACTGTAAGGTACGTTGATAGTAAGAGTGTATTTGTGAAAATAATATCAGTATCAGTTCAGAGGCTTAATACCAGCAAAAGATACCAGTCAAGTACTATCTTGTGAAGTTTCAAGCGGTTCTACCAGAGAGTCAGGTGGGTTTTTATGTTAATTTGCTGTGTAATTACAAGAAAAGTCGTGGTACAGTGATTGTCTGCAAGACTGAAGATAAAGGTTAGTAATATTCAGGGCCAACATTTTAAACTGAGCCATTTTGTTTTTGCAGTCAGATGGCATATGTAAATTTCATTATAACGGATTTATTTCTTGGAGACAAATTGTTTGACGTACCGGCTAGTCTCGATTCCGCATCGTGTAGCGTAACCTTCACATACTTCCGTTCAATATATAATTTTCATGTACTTCTGTTGCCCTGCACCGAGATTTGCGTATTTCGATATCAAAATAACTTTTACACATTTCTCAAATAACATCCCAAAGATGTTGGGGCTCAGATGCAGTTCCTCCACGTCGAAATGTCTTGGCTCAAAGTCTGTAAGTAGGCTGTTTAGGTTTTTATGTTGGTAACGCCACGTAGCGCTCTCTATTAAAATCGCTGACTGCGTTGTGTGCAGTCTGTGGCTGCTTGGACTCGTTGTTGGAAGTTATTCGCCAGTGTAGTGTTCGGCTGTAGAATGAGAACAGCCCGTTGCGTTCGGCAGTTGGAGTTGAGCCGCCAGCAGTGGTGGATGTGGGGAGGGAGATGGCTGAGTTCTGAGATGTTAACATGAGCGGACGATCTGGACGTGTATCCGTCAGAAAAAAAAAATTGTTAAACTGGATGTCACGAATATATATATTGGACACTATTAAAGTAAATACATTGTTTGTTCTCTATCAAAACCTTTCATTTGCTAACTATATGCCTATCAGTAGTTAGAATCTTTTATTTAGCTGGCAATACTGGCGCTCGCTGTGTTGCAGTAGTTCGAGTAACGAAGATTTTTGTGAGGTAAGTGATTCATGAAGGGTATAGGTTATTGTTAGTCAGGACTATTCTTTTGTAGGGATCATTAAAAGTCAGACTGCGTTGCACTAAAATATTGTGTGTCAGTTTAGAAATAATCAGAATAAGTAAAGAGAAAACAGGTCAGTACGTTGTTTCACTCTGGAGTTTAAAAATCAAGTAACGTAGAAGTTTTACCAGCACTGTCATTCTTTACATTCAAAGGGGAAGATTCAACTCGTCTAGGGGTTGAACGGCGCGTGTCGCATTACACGCCCTAAATTAGACACTTGTGACCCTTTGGTTAAATTGTCTGACTAATAGCAAGTTTACGAAGTTGTATGAAACGTACAACGTTAATAAAACGTATAACAACAGTAATAATAATGTTGGGAGCTAACTTAACGACCCATAAATGATGTAGGCCACACAATTGCGATTTGGTTAGAATAATGTTTATTCAGAAAGCAAACTAATAGCGAAAGTGGTCGTATATAGAACTACTATTACACTCGACACTCGACTGTTGCACTTGACACAGTTCGATCGTTCACATTCTCATCGCGAATTACAAGTCCAATACTCCGCCTCGTTAACTAAGTGTAAAGTTAGAATTCAAACCAGGCGCGCGGCTACTCACCGCTCAGAGACGAAGTCCCGCAATACTTCACAACGCGAAATTTTCTAAGTCGTTTCACTTCCTAGGTTCCTAAAGACCGACCGACAGCTTTCGCGTCTCCACCAGCTCTGTCCCTCTGCCCGTCCGCGGCCGCGTTTCCCGCGCGCCGAACATTCTCGCACAACTGACTAGTGCAGTTCCCTTTCCTGAATCCATCCATCTGACTGGCTACAGCTTATTCTACATTATTTTAAATTTTAACATATTTAAATAACGTTCTATAAAAGTAACAATAACGTCCATTACATAATAAACGTTAAATTCTTTTACATAAAACTAAGGCAATTTCCTTCTTAACTTCGAATCTCACGGCCAATAGCCTTGCACTAATGTTCTATCTAATAAATAAATAAAGAACAAAAGTAATTATTATGCACTAAACTGTACAACAAATAATCTATTACCTCATGACTCAGTAAGATGTCATGCTGACATCAAAATGGCTCTGAGCACTATGGGACTCAACTGCTGTGGTTATCAGTCCCCTAGAACTTAGAACTACTTAAACCTAACTAACCTAAGGACATCACACACATCCATGCCCGAGGCAGGATTCGAACCTGCAACCGTAGCAGTCGCACGGTTCCGGACTGCGCGCCTAGAACCGCGAGACCACCGCGGCCGGCATGCTGACATCGTTCAGTGTGTTTTGTGTGGAGGAAATGATGATCTGTTCTTTAATTGAAAATACTGATAATTTTAATTTACTATCTCTTTTAAACAAACAAAGTTACAGAGTTGCTGTTTACAACATTTGTCATTTTAATGATGCGCTTTTATTTGAAATGTCGATCGTTAAGATCGACCAAAGCGTTCAGATTTTAGTATTCAGGTCTTTGTTACAAAACTTGTTAATTTCACTTTAACAGTAAATCCTAAACTATTATAGATATGATCAATATTCAGGTTTTATTGGGATCACCATGAAAATTTATGAATGACGGTAGATTAAAACTACAGTGGCTACGTTCCTGAATATGCTACAGAATTAAATAGTTTTCATAAATGTTTTCCTTTATGGCCGATCTTAGGTCCGCCATATTTAACACTGCTACGTCTCACTGGCCACAAACAGCTTCTAAGGGTTTTGCCTATGATGTAGGTTCTCGTCTGTCTCACTCACACATGCAGCGCTTAGGCCTCATTCAGCACAATAGAGGCCTGTGAATTTCCCCTTTCGTGGCGAATCTGCGCTCTTTGTGGTACAAGATCGGTTCACAATTCCTGAAGTCTGACTTTTTCGGCCATATACTTAAATGAGAGCGAAATGCTCGTTAACTCACACCCGACACCCAACGAACACGAATTTAAGTATGATATTTTTCAGAATGAGAAATGGCGGAGGTTCGGTGAAGACATGTGCAACAAAATCGTGGTATTCCATGGGCCCCATGGTTACTGTGCAAGGTCTCATTACTACCAAGGATTACGTGGCGATTCTGGCTGATCAGGTGCATCCGCTGGTACAATATTTGTTCCTCAGTGGTTTTGCTGTATTCCAAGACATGACCTCTGTTCCATAGTTCGCATCGTCCAAGACTAGTTATGTGATCACGAGGATGAACTGTCGCGCCGGCCGGAGTGGCCGCGCGGTTCTAGGCGCTACAGTCTGGAACCGAGCGACCGCTACGGTCGCAGGTTCGAATCCTGCCTCGGTCATGGATGTGTGTGATGTCCTTAGGTTAGTTAAGTTTAATTAGTTCTAAGTCCTAGGCGACTGATGACCTCAGAAGTTAAGTCGCATAGTGCTCCGAGTCATTTGAACCATTTTTTTGAACTGTCGCATCGCCCCTGACCGCAGCAGTCGACAGATCTCAGTATTATCGAGCCTTTGTGGTCGACTTTCGAGAGACGTGTACATGATCGCTGTCCGCCTCTGTCATCTTGACCTGAACTTACCACTATTTTGCAAGAAAACCCTACAAGAATCATATTTATCTATTCCGAGACGACTTGTAGCTATTTCGAATGCCAACAGTTATCCTACACCGTATTGTGTCGTGTTTTTGGTGTAACCATTCTTTTGTCCGCCCTATGTATGTACCAATGAGAATTAAATACCAGTAAGGTCTGTTCGGTCGCGAGACGGAAAGCACGGTGAAAATCAAAAGTGTTTTATTATTATTATTCATGGACTCTTCCATCACTTTTTGGTAGAATATTTCCATATTTAAGGCTGAATACTTATTTTTGTGTGTTTTTAATTTTCGGCTTGCTGGGCCATCTTCAGGAAACAACTGACTAGCATCGGCAAGCGACACTAGTTCTTAGGTAAACAAACATTATAACCGAAGACGCACTCCGCTTGCAGAGAATTCTTTGCACCAAACGTGTTTTTTAACTTTGTAGATTACACTTCAAGCAATGGACAATATTAAAACCAATAAATATTTAAACTACACAATATATATTGCATAAAGTGTAATCTACAACGTTAAAACGTAAGTTTGGTGCAGAACATTCTGTGAAAATTGATTGTATCTTTGCTAATAAGCCGAAAACTGGTTATAAATAAACAGAAATCAGTAGAACAAAATCAGTTTACTTGTTGTTCAACCTTAAACAAAAATGTTTTATTTGCAACAGTTAGCTACACCTTCCGTCTACGCCTCTACATACGAGGGGCGTTTGAAAAGTCCGTGCAAAAATAAAATGTACTTACGCGTTTTGGTAAACCTTTTTTATTTTTTGACGTAGCCTCCTTTTAGACTTATATACTTCGTCCAACGCTGTTCTAATTTGTTGACCCCTTCCGAATAATAGGAATTGTCCAAGTCTACAAAACAGCTATTAGTTGCTGCAATCACCTCCTCGTTTGAATAAAATCTTTGTCCCACCAGCCATTTCTTCAAATTGGGGAACAAATGGTAGTCCGAGGTAGCGAAGTCTGGAAAACAGGGGGGATGTGAAACGGGTTGGAATCCTATTTCTATTAATTTTGCGACGAAAACTGCTGAGGTATGTGCTGGTGCATTCTCATGATGGAAAAGGACTTTTTGCGGTCCAATCACCGGCGTTTCTCTTGCAGCTCGGTTTTCAAATGGTCCAATAACGATGAATAATATGCACCTGTAATAGTTTTACCCCTTTCCAGATAGTCGATGAGTATTATCCCTTGCGAATCCCAAAAGACAGCCGCCATAACCTTTCCGGCCGAAGGAATGGTCTTCGCATTTTTTGGTGCAGATTCTCCCTTGGTAACCCATTGTCTAGACTGTTCTTTGGTCTCAGGAGTATGGTAATGTATCCATGTTTCATCCACAGTGACGAAACGACTCTTAAAGTCCTGCGGATTCTTCCTGAACAGCTGCAAACCATCCTGGCAACACTTCACACGATTCCGTTTTTGGTCAAGCGTGAGCAATCGCGGAACTCATCTTACAGATAGCTTTCCCATGTTCAAATTTTTATGCAAAATATTATGTATCCGTTCATTCTAGATGCCCACAGCACTAGCAATCTCACGCACCTTAACTATTCTGTCATCCATCACCATATCATGGATTTTATCAATGATTTCTGGAGTCGTAATCTCCACAGGGCGGCCAGAACGTTCAGCATCACTTGTGTACATATGGGCTGCTGTGGCGTAACAAGCTAGTCACGCCACACTGAGGAGGAAGCCGAAAGGCACGCGTACACACACGCCGACTGGCGTCAAGTCTAGAACAGGATACGTTATGACTGCTATAAAGAAAATACGTATCATTGGAATATACTTAACTTTTAATCAATCCTTGTGATACATCTCTCTTGACTAAACAAATGAGACTCGTAAGATACATGCACTGTGACAATTGGCGCCTTGCTAAGTCGTAGCCATTAACTTAGCTGAAGGCTATTCTAACTGTCTCTCGGCAAATGAGAGCAAAGGCTTCGTCAGTATAGTCGCTAGCATGGGCAATCCGAAAATTTAGAAACCACTTATAAACTGTTCTAATCGAAGGTGCAGAGTAACCATAATGTTCATAAAGCTTCTCTTTAGACTCCTGAGGCGTTTTGCCTTTCATAAAGTAATGTGTAATCACCACACTAAATTCTTTTTCTCCCATTTTTTGACAATCACTCGACTTCCTTGATTCACACGAATGCTAAACACCAAGAAATAGACCCATGTGGCTGAAACTTGGTGTGCGTTCTTTCCAAAGATGCTACTAACTAAACATGACCTCGATAAGCGCCGGTGGTGCCATCTCTCGGACTTTGCAGGGACTTTTCAAACGCCCCTCGTAGTCGCCGCTCGTACCAACTTTCGAGTACCCTCGTCATAGAAGGTAGCCGTCTGTGCTTTCCGCCAGTTCTCTACGCTGGTCTGCAGCTGGTTGTTTGCGCCAGAATGTTGTTTTCACAGCCAGCGGCTCATTTGAGAAGAGATGTAAATCAGAGGGAGCGTCATCATTGCCAGTGCGGTGCGCGGTCGAGAATTGTCACGAAGAAGGAAATGCAAGGCGGTTACATTGTATAGGATTGGTTTAAAACAGGTTAAATCTCTCAACAGACATCCACACTTGCCGGGAGACACTATTTTCTCGTCATCTTCATGACACGTGACACAATCAACGGGCAAACTAGAGACGCTGCCCAACACGTCTGTGCAAAGCGTCAAAGAATTTTCTCTGTGGTTTCCATTTCGCGACCGATTGGACCTCACTTTCCGAATAACCCTCGTATAATATGTAACGTTTTATTCGAATGTCTATACCATCAGCTCCTAAATTATTTACTGACCCTCCTCCCCACCCCCGCCCACCCACAGCACCTTGTGTCTGGCTGGGCTTCTCGCTAGAGTCGCGGTGTGTTGTGACGAGGAGGAGGGTACTTTAACGAGCGGTGCCCCGGCCTCGCACCTCGCGACCCCTCACGTGTGAAGCAGGCCTGCGTGCGCACACAAAGCGGCCCCACACTCCCTTATAAGCGCATCTCCATTACAAACAGCGCCAGCCGTAACCCGACCCCTGGAAATCGTCGCGGCAGAAACTCGAGTAGCACTCCCCCCCCCCCCCTCCCCCACTCCGGTCCACGCCGGCACCCCACGGCCAGACAGATCTCACTATTTTGACAGCCGATTGCTGTACAACGGAGCGCGCGCCCGCGGACGAAATTAACAGTTTTGTGGTAAGGCCCGCGGAGGGCACAAAAGACGCTGTCTGAATGCGGTCCGTAAACTGCGGCAATATTTTCCATTTAGAGCCCATTTTGCGGTCAAATGTTCCGATTCCCTTTCAGCAACAGGCTTGCATTTGCGGACTGTGGGCGTGTATTCCCCCCTCTGAGCGAGGAACTATAAATGCCTGAACAGCTGCGGCTGCTGTTAACAGCCAAGGCTTTCGCTAGGTCGCAACTCCCATTGCCTGAGAATCTTCGTGTACCCTAACGGCTCAAATTGCCTGTTGTATAGGGATTAACGTCAGGCACTTTAGATTTCTGCGATTGGAGTTCGACTCAAGGAAGTAGTGTTCGTAGAACATAGGTAACGTAAGTTTAAGTAGTAGTAATTACTGCAGAAAAATTGAAGCTGCTGGCGGTAGTAATAAGGCAGCCTTCTTATATTTGTAATAGTTGTTACGTTGTTATTGTTAATGTAGTACATGCAGTTGTAATACCGCTACTATCAGCAAGTTATGTAGACAGTTGTGAAATTAGCCAGAATGAAATCAAATAACGAATGCCTACGGATCTATCACACTAAAGGGATGTTTTTCTCAGTGTGGAAAGAGTTAACTCAATGTAGAGTAACGTATAGCTAGCCATTTAAATTTTAGAGCGATAGTAGCAGAAACAGATATAAGGAAGCGTAGACTGCAGAATACTTGAAGACGTACAGCAATAGCAACTTTTTGTGTAGATTAATTTACGAGACGCCTTTCAGACTTTCACTGATATTCAAGCTCAAAATGTCATTTCGCATTAATAAAGCTATGGCTGGTCGTTGTATTTCTTCCAGTAATTCAAGCCAGAGTCACGGTGCTCAACCAGCATTGGCATGGATACATTAAAGTATGATCGACACTGTAAAGTCAGTTCAATAATCGGAAAAGAAAAAATTATTGTCATAATGATGCACATATATGTAATTGACTGATAATGGTCCATTGTTGTCGTCAAGGAAGAGAAAAAATTATTGTCATAATGAAGCACATATATGTAATTGACAGATAAAGGTCCATTGTTGTCGCCAAGGAAGTGGATTAGAAAGATACTCCTAAATGTAATCTGATATACACGGTCATATTTCAGAGCGAGGATCAACACCTCCAACAGGTAAAAGAGCAGTCTTTAGGTCCAACCACGAACTACAGTATTCTAGCTCGGCCAGGATCCGTAAGTACCACACAGTATCGTTACGTAGGACAGCGGAAATGTTACGGCGAGTTCGTAGGGAGCGTTAGTAATATTCACGTCCGATATCTCAATAAATATCCATTTCCAGTCCCATGTTCATATGACGTACTTTTACCTCCTGCACGTGCTGAACCTCGCCCTGAACTATTGTGGTGCATTTTTGGAACGTTCTGTACAACAGTCCACTGTTGTTTTCCAGAAAGTGGACTAGAACAGTTTACGTAAATGTAATCTGATATTCGTATAACGGCCCGGTCTTCTTTTCAAGAAAGCTGACTGGAATGATTAAAAAATAGCTCAACTGGATCGCAAGTAAGATAGTTGCACAGTGTTTCTCCACAACGTCGTTCGTATTCAACATATCTCCTGATTGTTACCATTTTGTCATGTACTTAGAACTGTCTGGTTTTAAAAATAACTCGCCGATATGCACAATACAATGATTTTTTTATTATTTACCCATACATCTTTAAAAATAAAAAAAATTGTTACCTGCGGATGTAGTTTTTATTTCTGTAGATATGTTATACAATATTTTGACTGGTTTTCTATTTTAAGCTTTATACTATAGCTGGTTCGTATCCGTAATGAATAAAAGTTTTATAGCATCTATTTTGTTGTCATTCCTCACCTGAAGCTGAATTAGTTTAAAGGTTGGATTTTACGCGATTTCATGACTTGGAAGCGTGTTATCATCAGCGTATCCGGAAGAAAGTATGTTCGTTTGCTCAAAAAGTTGCTTTCTCATAGTTAGAAGTAATGGGCGTTCTCTACCTACAGTTTTTTGTCACGTTATGCATCCTTCATGTGATTCATAGGGTGCAATTACACACATTGTTTTTCACGCATAGGATAAATACCAATAAAAAAGAAAAAGTGCGTGTTTCTCAGAAGGCAGATGCTTTCAAAAACCAAATTCATTTCACAGACGGAAAAACAACAAGAGGAGCTATAACATCAGTGACATGACGACTTGAAAGAACTTAACGACATCGGTAATGACTGCTGATTACTTTAAAACAAAAAAACTAATTGTCTCCTATTACAATGTACAAGAGGACTTTACTTTGTTAAATTTCACGTTGGAAGGTACTACAACATTGCCTCCCAACGCAAGCGATAAATCAGATTTATACTATCTTTCATTCTTCCTTTTAACTTGGAAACATAGACCTATAAGAAGGGCGAGAATTGTTGTGTAATCGTCAAGGCACTTAAACCTTAATCTGACTGCCCTCCGTTTGTAGCTTCAGAGACAGAGGGGTTTCTCAGCGAGTGAAAAATTGTGTTTAGAGTAAAGTTTAACAAAGACTGAGAAGCGCTAGAAAGTTCGAGCGCGGTCACGACACACACTACCAGCCCTGCACCACCAACCCCCATCCCCGCCCCCACCTTCAATCGCCTTTTGACCATTACTTTGAAGTTAACTCACACTGGAAGGTGGATTAAGATTTGTCCAGATGATATAAATATTTTCATAATTTTTACGACAATTTTTTATTTAGCTGATTATTCTCCCATCCGAAGAATGTATGGAATGAAGAACTATTTTTCATACGAAAAATATTAACACCTACAAAATTAAACTAACTATTACTTGAAATTCCAGATGCGTAATGTGTAACGTAATTCGATAAATGATTAACTATTATTATTGGATGCGGCAAACATTCAAATGAGAAAATATCAGATATAAAAACTGAGAATACATCGTAGCAAATTAAAAATCTCGTAGCGAGATCTGTAAAACAATGTAGTTTTAGCTGTACATCACAAGCACAAAATTATTTGCGCATTTTCTTTGTGTGTGTGTGTGTGTGTGTGTGTGTGTGTGTGTGTGTGTGTGTGTGTGTGTGTCATACGTGACTGTTTTAAAGCCTTTTTTACAGTGTCACTTGGACTGCAATGAAATATTATAAAGAAAAGACGCTCAGCATCTCGAACGTTTTAAGTGAAAATGAGGTTGAGAAACATCCACAAACGGTTGCATCAACAAACATTTATTTGTCATTATCCAAACGGTCACGAACATTTCGCTCATCACCAGCAGTTTTCCACGTCAGACAAGAAAGAAAATAGTAACAGAAAATGACAACAATATTAAAAACGGCGCCAAAGTCTTGTTGCTTTAACCGAATATAGCATTATGCAACAGGACAGAGTTCTCTCATGCAAGAAATACGGGCAAAAATTCTCTTCTCGTCAACGTCATCGGTAATGTTCCATTGGATGCAAATGCAGCCATAGTGCTGATCAGGATCTCGCAATCCCTCATCCACTTCCGTTCATTGAGAGAATTCTAGGAAAGTGTAGCTTATCTACAACATATAGAATGCCTGTGCTACCCATTACGCAGTACTGTTAGAGTGATTTTGGATCCCCAGCAGTTCGGAGAAAGGAAGAAGTAGAAGCAGTTCAGAGATGTTCTGCTAGATTTATTACCGCTAAGGTCGATCAACATGAAAGCATTACGGAAATCTTACATGAACTCAAATTCCCGTAGGGAATACGTCTTTTTTGCAAAACGCTATTGAAAATGTTTAGAGAACCAACATGGGCGGCAGTCTGCAGAAAGATCCTACTGCCACAGATACATACCTCGCGTAAGAACCACGAAAACAAGACAAGAGAAACCATGGCTCATGCGAAGACAACAGTCGGTTTTATTCCGCTCAGTTTGCGAGTGGAACAAGATAGGGAGAGACTAGTGGTGGTATAAAGTGTTCGCCGCCATGAACTGTGTGGTGACTTGCGGAGTATGTTATCCGAGCTAAAGAGGAGGCGTGGGAGAAGAAATGCCGATGTAGAACATTTAGTTGGATTCAACAAGGCACCAGGAGCTCGGAGAATTATATATAATGTGAGAGCTCCTGCTAAAATTAGAAGAGGAGCCAGAAGTGGAAGAATGATTTTAAAGATCTTCTTACAGAGGATGGGGAAGATCTCAAGAAGAACCGAATGGCGATTTATCCTGTGGAAGAGGTGGCTGACAATGAAGTTTATCAGGCTCTTTAAAAATCAAAAAGTGGAAAGGCAACCGGTCCGGGAGATATTGTAATGGAATTATTGAAGTATGGAGGACCTAAAGTACACTACTGGCCATTAAAACTGCTAAACCACGAAGATGACGTGCTACAGACGCGAAATTTAACCGACAGGAAGAAGATGCTGTGATACGCAAACGATTAGCTTTTCAGAGCATTCACACAAGGTTGGCGCCGGTGGCGACACCTACAACGTGCTGACATGAAGAAGGTTTCCAACCGATTTCTCATACACAAGCAGCAGTTGACCAGCGTTGCCTGGTAAAACGTTGTTGTGATGCCTCGTGTAAGGAGGAGAAATGCGTACCACCACGTTTCCGACTTCGATAAAGGTCGGATTGTAGCCTATCGCGATTACGGTTTATCGTATCGCGACATTGCTGCTCGCGTTGGTCGAGATCCACTGACTGTTAGCAGAATATGGAATTGGTGGGTTCACGAGAGTAATACGGAACGTCGTGCTGGATCCCAATGGCCTCGCATCACTAGCAATCGGAGTCAGGGATTTTCTCTGCCTCGTGATGACTGGGTGTTGTGTGATGTCCTTAGGTTAGTTAGGTTTAAGTAGTTCTAAGTTCTAGGGCACTGTTGACCATAGATGTTAAGTCCCATAGTGCTCAGAGCCATTTGAACCACTAGCAGTCGAGATGACAGGCATCTTATCCGCATGGCTGTAACGCATCGTGCAGCCACGTCTCGATCCCTGAGCCAATAGATGGGGACGTTTGCAAGACAACAACCATCTGCACGAACAGTTTAACGACGTTTGCAGCAGCATGGACTATCAGCTCGGAGACCATGGCTGTGGTTACCCTTGACGCTGCATCACAGACACGAGCGCCTGCGATGGTGTACTCGACGACGAACCTGGGTGCACGAATGATGAATCCAGGTTCTGTTTACAGCATCGTGATGGTCGCATCCGTGTTTGGCGACATCGCGGTGTACGCACATTGGAAGCGTGTACTCGTCATCGCCATACTGGCGTGTCACCCGGTGTGATGGTATGGGGTGCCATTGGTTACACATCTCGGTCAGTTCTTGTTCGCATTGACGGCACTTTGAACACCGGACGTTGCATTTCAGATGTGTTACGACCCGTTGCTCTACCCTTCATTCGATCCCAGCCAAAACCTACATTTCAGCAGAATAATGCACGACCCCATGTTGCAGGTCCTGTACGGGCCATTCAGGATACAGAAAATGTTCGACTGCTGCCCTGGCCAGCACATCCTTCAGGTCTGGTCAATCAATGGTGGCTGAGCAACTGGCTCGTCACAATACGCCAGTCACTACTCTTGATGAACTGTGGTATCGTGTTGAAGCTGTACCTGTTCACGCCATCCAAGCTCTTTTCGACTCAATGCCCAGGCGTATCAAGGCCGTTATTACGGCCAGAGGTGGTTGTTCTGGGTACTGATTTCTCAGGATTTATGCACCCAGATTGCGTGAAAATGTAATCACACGTCAGTTCTAGTATAATATATTTGTCCAATGAATACCCGTTTATCATCTGCATTTCTTCTTGGTGTAGCAATTTTAATGGCCAGTAGTGTAGTAGTAGCACTAGTAACTATTTTTAATAAAGTAGTTCAAGGATATGAAATACGGCAAGAATGGCGAGCCGTGGCGCCATTGAATTTGTAGACTGTTTGGCGCCACTGGCTCAGGTGTAGTATCGACTATCCCTCTTGTGGCCCCACTGCCAATATCTATAAGGAAGAATTGGTATCTGTGGGTTGTGTCCTTAGAAGGTCTATGCTTGCCGATTTATAAACGGGGTTTGCTGTCCTGAGAGGGTGGCACGAAGTTTCGGGAATGGCAGTAGCGTCGTGACAAAAGGTGGTTACGAGATCCGAGCTGCGCAAGGAGGGCCTACGCAGTTTGGGCCCGGTCATGAATCGTGACTGGATAGCCTAATGGTTCCGGCACGGTAGCTCAGCGTGTTCGGTTAGAGTGTTGGCTGCCCTGTATAATTAAAAAAATGAGTGAAATATTCAAAGAGTAACTTGAACAGGTGCCATGTGACGCCCACTCACACCAAATGCGGAGAACAATAACAATTAAACTGGAGAAAAATGGTAAAGCGACCCCCTGCGATAAGCGAGAAATCGGGGTTCGAGTCACGGTCTGACACAAATTTTTAATTGGCGTCATTTCCTTAAACAGATGATGGTTGCCGTATTCGCAACTGCGAATACGTTTCAGGTATCTCAGCTGACAGTCGCCTGCTGACTTCCAGCGTTCTCGTTGGTGTCCCTATATTACAAGCATGGCACTGCTGTGATCACGCACCGTAGGCGCAGGGCAAGTTCTTCATAATTGGGCATGTACGGTTACCATTAAATTTGCTTTGGAATAAGCAAACAAGAATGCAAAAAAATGCCTCTGAGCACTATGGGACTTAACTTCTGTGGTCATCAGTCCCCTAGGACTTAGAACTACTTAAACCTAACTAACCTAAGGACATCACACACATCCATGCCCGAAACAAGAAAGCAAAAATATCTTTAAAAACTCTTCTTGAGAGAGTTGCAGGAACCGCTGGTTATTCCAGTTGCATAGAACAGAGAATAAAGCACAGCAAGAAAGGGGGGGGGGGGGGGGAGAATATAGCCATAAGTACTTCCAAAGGCGTCACCACTTCCGAAAGATGCAGAATTTTGTTTTTAGGTAATATTGCCAAACACGCTTTCAGCGGATTGACATAATATAATTTCCACATGAAACGTGTCTTTTATGTTACATTGTCAGAATCATAGCAAGCGGCATAGGCTGCCGCGTTAGATTTTGACCCCTCCTTTGTTTTACGAGATTTCGTTCTGGTTGCACGTGGTCTGTCTTTTTTGTGATGGTTGATGCTTTGTTTATGCGACTATCTCTTTTTTCGGCACACTAGTGAGAACCTATAGATAGTGAATGCTTACATTTGTGTCAAACTATTGGTAGTACTGACATAACCTATTAATCCGATCGTTTGCAGACTCACTAGCTGTAGCTTACAAGTTATGAAAGACTATATGTTACCCGCAGCTGAGCTCGTATATCAGTAGTTTTGTTACGATGAGTGATGGCGAGTAAGTAACCTACTGCCGGTGCAGTAACATAAGCTACCTTCACATGTCTGCCTGTTCATGTAAGCATAGGTCCTGATGTGTGCTCTGCCCTCTCCCCTCTCAAGCTGCTGCAAGGCACTGGGGGTGGCATGAGTAGCGTTGCTGCTGGGCAGTGCATATAGAGGGACACAGGCAGGAGTGCATGTTTCCACATTGTGCAACTGAAGTAGCTATACATCATGATACAAATTGAGAAATTAAGCAACAAATTTAATAATTTTATAAC
Organism: Schistocerca nitens; assembly: GCF_023898315.1. Lineage (NCBI taxonomy): Eukaryota > Metazoa > Arthropoda > Insecta > Orthoptera > Acrididae > Schistocerca > Schistocerca nitens. The sequence continues at coordinate 261,574,642 of NC_064621.1, forward strand.
ATGGTTGCCGCAAGGGATTAGCCGAGCGGTCTCAGTCGCTGCATTCATGGGCTGTGAGGCTGGTCCCGGCGGAGGGTCGAGTCCTCCCTCGGGCCGGCCGCGGTGGTCTCGCGGTTCTAGGCGCGCAGTCCGGAACCGTGCGACTGCTACGGTCGCAGGTTCGAATCCTGCCTCAGGCATGGATTTGTGTGATGTCCTTAGGTTAGTTAGGTTGAAGTAGTTCTACGTTCTAGGGGACTGATAACCACAGCAGTTGAGTCCCATAGTGCTCAGAGCCATTTGAATCCTCCCTCGGGCATGGATGTGTGTGTTTGACCTTAGGATAATTTAGTTTAAGTAATGTGTAAGCTCAGGGACTTATGACCTTAGTAGTTAAGTCCCATAAGATTTCACACACATTTGAACTTCTTTTTTATAACATGGTTTATTTTCACAGATGTAAAAAAAAAAAAAGATGCTCCATTCCATACTTCACCCTCTTAGCGGTCGACTTTTTTTTCCCTTTCTGAGGATTCAAACAATCTCCATACGAGACTTCATCGAAATCGATTCAAGAGTTAAGTTGTAAAAACATAACTGACTGAGTTACTTTTGCATTTAGTAATATAAGTGTGAAAATATTGAATAAACACATTGAGGATTCTACAAGCATTGCATTCATTACGTTGCATAGCAGAGCACGTATAAAACAATAAAAGGTTTCAAATCAAAAGTCAAAAATTAAACAGCTTTTTGAAAAAGTAAATATTTTTCCCTAGTTCGCGTAATATTTTACCAGCCAATAAATATATTGTATGGTACGCTTTCTAAAGCAGCCTATGTTCATCTTCAGGGTTCAAACTATGTCCATACCAAATTTCATCGAGATCAGTGTAATATCCCCACGGAAAATTACCCTCTACCATGCACTAATTAATAATGATTAATCAAATCATCCATATTTATTTATGTTTAAAAAGTATCTGATCAGATTTTCTAGTAAGATATGCGCCGACAGCTCGTCGACGCCAAGGTAGTTTTCTAGTACGTTTATTCTCTGGAACAACAGAGGGAGAGATATGTATGCTCCATGGTTATTATAGTTGGGATAGAGAGAGGGAGAGAACGGAACTTTTTCCAAAAATCGGATTGTTAAAGAAGTTTTAGGTACTCTTCTTCGCACTAAAGCGAACAAGGGAAATTTGTGCCGCTAGTGGGAGAGATAAAGAAATGACAAACTTGTAAAAATAAATCTCCTGAGATTTAAAATACCCGAAAACGGAATCTGTACAACAAAGGATTTAATATAAACCGTTCATCTGAAATCAGGTTTGTGAACATTTTATTACAGAGTGAATGAAGAATGAGTTTTCTGTATGAATCATTGATGATTGTCTGGGCCTGTAATTAATTGGGAAGTTTCAGCTGTGACGAAGAGAACCTGCAATCTATGAGTTTTACAAACCGTCCAAAAAGGCTTCGTCCACATCTGAAATACTAGATCTGTCGTAAACTGAACGAACTGTTCAAACGATCGATTTTCCCAACTGAATGCAGCGCTTAATAATAATAACAAATGTAAAGATCTTTTCTAGCAAAACTGCCGCTGAATATCAAGACGAGGGGCTCTACCAGAGTTTCGACGAGGCTGATCTCAAGTAAAATATATTTTCATTGTACACAGATAAATTAGAGAGAGAGAGAGAGAGGGAGTGAATGTAATTCTAGAAATTACTTAGAATCCTCCAGTAGTATAATTGTTTATCTGTCCTTTTACGGATCAGCCAATCATAATCCACGAAGCCCTGACTTTACTGTACTGCTTCAGGTGAGAGAGTGAAGGAGCGATAAAGACGACAGTTACACATCTGTACAGACAAACACTACACCAAGTTAGCGGCAAGCTGCATTCAACACACAAAGACTTTCATCACGATTCAAAACATAACAAAACATAATAGCAGGAAGAGAACTCATTAGAATGGCCAATCCGTGACAGGACACGTTTTTGGACGTTGTTAAAATAATTTTGTTCTTTGTTTCATGTGAACGACGACGAGACAACCGAACTTGGAAAAAACAGAAGAAATACTCGCAGCTGAATTAGTGGAATCGACGAATAAACAGCACGCAGGGCGCAGAAAAAGGCCAGATCTATAATTTTTTACTAAAGCTTGCTAGTATGCTGGAAGTAGACGTAGATTTGAACATTGACTAATTGTGTTCATACCAGACGTAGTTTGACCTGCCCGAGTTGCATTTAAATATATAAGTAATATATGAAACTATTATTGTGTGGAGGGAGAGAGATATATATATATCTTGACTGTAGAACATTTATATGGTTTGACCTGCCCGAGTTGCATTTAAATATATAAGTAATATATGAAACTATTATTGTGTGGAGGGAGAGATATATATATATCTTGACTGTAGAACATTTATATGGTTTTAACTAGGGCAATGTTTAAGATGAGTCAAGCAGAGCAGAGCAACACGCAACAGCCTTCAGCTGTGAGCACAGATGATATTGAGGTAGTAAGAAGTGTTGTAGAACCGATCGCTACAGATAGCGCAATCGAACGCCCGGTAGACACGGCTGGAGATGTAACAGCAGGGATGCAACATGGATTAGATCCATTAGTAATTATAATGAGGCAGATGCAAATGTTAACTGAGACCATGAGTAATATGAACACAAAATTAGCTTCAGTCACTGAAGGGCAGGAAAATTTGAAAACAGACATTAACTGGAAATTAGCATCAGTTACTGAAGGGCAAAACCATTTGAATACAAAATTAGCCTCAGTTACTGAAGGGCAAAACCATTTGAATACAAAATTAGCTTTAGGCACTGAAGGGCAGGAAAATTTGAAAACCGACATTAACGCGAAATTAGCCTCAGTTACTGAAGGCCAGGAAAATTTGAAAGCTGAGATTAAGCAGCACTTACAGGCCAGTTTTTCCGAATTAGAGCAGCGGATAGAAGAAAAGACAAAGGAACTAAAAGATCAGGCCGAAGAGACGGAACGAAAATTAACTGCACAAATAGAATTGGTTAAAGCTCAATGTGAGGAATCTACTCAACGTGTACGTGTAGAAATGAAGGAGTATGTGGCCATTAAGATAGATACCGTACGCGAACAGGTGGAAATGGTTCCGCAGTTAGTACAAAAGCAAGATGCCATGTCATGTGCAATTGCTCAACTTCCGGAATTGGCACGTACGCAGACGAACCTAAAGGAAAGTGTGGAACATCTGACAGAACGTCAAGACGTTATTGACCACCAGATTAATGTATTAACGGGTAAATTATCCGAAATCACATTAGAAAACAAAAGGCTAATGTGTGAAAACGTTGAGCAAAATGTTAAGGCAGCATTCCAGAGTCTATGCGGCAAACACGAAGAGAATTTGTTTGCGAAAGGACTTGAGGAAGTGCGACAGCAGTTAGGTGATGATCTCGAGCATTGGAAACAAACGATCGAAGAGTCGATACGCGTTTCACAACAAGGCTCAGAACAAATGAATACAGGCCGACAGCAGAAGTTGTCAGCGACTATAGACCCAGTTACTGCACATTCGCAAACAATACCGACATGTGTAAGTAACTCGAATATCAAATTGCCACGAGCTAGTTGTTCGCGTGATGTTTTAGCGGATGGAGATTACGAAAGCCTGTGTCATGCCGAAGAAAAAATGATAAAGCATCGGCAATTTCAGATTTTTAACACTGACAAAAGGGGGGTCCATCCGATTGTTTTTATACGAAGTTTTAGAGGAGTGCTACCCAGAAATTGGTCGGAGTGGCAGAAGATCAGTTTCGTTACTGGGTATATACAAGGTTCGGGGGCGATCTGGGCCTCGGACATGTCTTCTGTTTGCTCGACGTATGAAGATTTTGAAAAAGCGTTTTTAGCGAAATTCTGGTCAGAAGGAGTACAGGAACGCCTAAGGCAGGAGGTGCTCTACCCTGAGCCTTTCTCTTTTTCGAACGGAAGCCTTAGGAAATATTTTGAAAAATATATAAATAAAACAAGATATTGGGACAGACCTATGCCTTTGCCAGACATAATAAACATACTTAAGGCAAGATTACCAACTAGCATCCGGAATCAATTAATTTACGGCAACGATAAAGACCTGGAGTCGTTCCTCACGACGTTAGATCATATAGACATTATAGAAGAGAACAGCCAGAAAGCACGTAATAGCAGATTCCAATATAGGGAGATAGAACCTCCGGCTAATGGTAGGCAAGGGAACCCACAGAGATCGATAAATAATGGAGAAACTCCTCAAAATCTCAACAATAATACCGGCAATAGTCTTGCGAGGGGCTATCCAAGGAATAACAGGAATGGGAAAAGATACAATCCCGTATGGGGAAACGAAAGGAATTTTAGACCGCAAGCTTGGAACAATAACGGTAATAGAAAGTGGAATCAACCGGGGGGAATAAACTCAAACAACCAACATCAGTGGGGACAGACATCTACGAATCAACCGGTAATTACCGAAGTGACGGACGATGTCAACCACCAGGCGAATCAAAATCCAACAAACTTGTAAGGACCCACTCGTGCCCCGGAGGAGCGGTCAACAATAGGTTGAGGGGCAACAGGATATGTGTACCCATGCTGACGTATAATGATGGAAGATTACTGGCAGATGAATTGACCGAAGACTTAGAACCCCAAGATGAGGATAAGGAACAGGTGGCAGTAGCCGAAGTGCAAGTGATTTTGGAGACTGTACCTATAGTGGCGGTTTTAGACACAGCTGCAACCACAAATGTTATTTCAGAGGCCCTATTCAACAAGGTCAGAAATATAAGAAGAGTACCAATTTTTCCAGTTCAGAATTGTAGAATAATAGGCGCCGTTGGGGCTCGATCGGCGAATGTAAAAGTGCAGTCACTACTTAGTGTAGAAGTAGGAAATGTAGCAATATTAAGCACATTCCTTGTTGTGAAAAATTTGGTGGTAGACTGCATTATCGGAGTCGACAGCCTACGTCAATACGGATGCAGAATAGATTTTAAAACAGGAAAAATTCGGTTAAATATAAATAAACAAGAAATTGAGTTGGACTTGTTGAAAAAGGAAAGCCTTACCAGAAAATATAATAGTGGGATCAGCGTGCAAGTAATCAAGACTGCACAGAATTCTAAACAGCACGCAAATAATGAGTTCCAAGTTAAAGGAGATTTCGGTCAATTAGTGTATGAGAAGTTAAATGAATCTGACTGTATCACTGAAGATCAGAAGAAGCAGCTCAAAGAATTATTATTAGTGTATGAAAACGTGTTTGATGAGAGGCCAGGAGTGATTAAAGGATACATATGCCATCTCTACGTTAAGCCGCACGAAACATATTGTCGAACATTCTATCCTGTTCCCTGGAGGTTAAAGGCTCAAGTTCAAAAAGAAATAGATCGCATGTTGAAATGGGGTTTGATCGAACCCTCCACAACACCTACTGCTCACTATTGTTGGTCGTGCCAAAAAGCATACACGGGATCGAACAAAATAAAAGGGTTATTTCCTCATAACGACTTAAAAAGATATAATGAAGAATAGAAGATAGGGAGGAATGATGTTCCGAGTGCCAGAGATGAACACTCGTAAAAAATATAACCATAAACTGTGTGTGTGTAGTGTTAAAAACATTTAAAATGAAATAGTTAATTAATGACATAGAATATAGAAATAGTGACTAATTATTATTATTGAATGTTGGAAAAAGGATAGTGGAGATAGGCTTCACCTGTGGTTTGAGTGAACATAGGACTTTAGCTTTGCTAATGTGATCAAGATGTATAAAGTATCTGACTGACCTGTGAGAAAAATGAAATGTTTCCCGCAAAAGGACGCTGAATAATCAAAAAAGGTTCAAAGTGAATATTCAGATATAATCTCATGTGAACGCTTAGATGTATAAACGTGTGAAGGGATGTGTTGTGGTAGTGAAGCGTGAGTGACGGTTAACGCTGCAAAGACAATTTCCCGCGCAAAACAGTTGACGTCGGCGCGAGAATTAAAATCGATAGAGACGACACAGATATGTTTTATAAGAGACTCGCACCAAGCGCGAGAATAAACTCATTCAGGTTGAACTTTAAAAGGAATAAGTGTAAGAATTAGGAGTTAAGAGTGTTTAATTTATGAATGAATAATTAAATAAAGTAATATGCATAGAATTAATAGTTGTTAATGGTTTGTGTTCGTTTGGGAATTCTGTTTGAAAAAATCCAGTTCCATAGATGAGCATGGATGAAGGCAGTATGAATCAGAGAGTAAATGAAAGAAGCGAATCCGCATTCCTCAATGATAATAACTTTTAAATTTCACCACTAAAGCGAAGAAATATATGTGTTTAGAATAAAAAGTTTTGAGGATAGCTAAATTATATGACTTATTAAGGGAATATGGATGATGTCTGGTATAAAATGAACTACACTTTCCATTATTCGATGATTTGAATCCAAAATCTATAGTAAGTTACATGAATCCTTTAAATTACGAAGGACAAATCAGTCATAGAAAATCTGTTAAAGCGTTTGGACTTATAAGTACAAGTGGGGAGGCAAAGTCAAAAGGAGTATTCAAACAAAAGTAAATCGGATGATGCTTTTGGCAACATCATTAATTAAGAGTTGAATTCATTGAAGTACGTCGTAACAAAAAGGATCCATGAAGCCATAAGGATTTTGCTTTCAAAAAGGAGAATCTTGGATGGTGCAACCTAATCAGTTCTCTTACAGGAAGAGTTTCCTTTTTGTTCACTGCTAATTCTTTTGGGAATGAATGTTGCATGTCAATTCGAGTATCCCGGTTTCTTCTACTCTTCCCATTGTGGGCCGCGTAGAAGATCTACTACAAAGGGGGCCGCGTAGAAGACCGACTACAAATGTGGACGTCGGGGACATGCAAGACCCGGGGGAGTTTAGCACCGCAAGATATTGTACTAGGAGCAAGATTGTAAAACGCAAATTTACGTTATTTATTGTAAAAAGTTTTTTGCTAGAGGCACAAACTACCTTTTTCCAAATCGTGATACAAATTGATCCCTATCTTTTCTTTAGAGATAAATTTCAAAATTAATTTTGTTCTTCTATAGGCTTTCCTATCTTCTATGTACCGTAGGCTGGGGGTCTAATCTTAAGAGGTTTTCCAAGGTTTCCCTGCTTAAGAAAGTTCCCGAATGGGTAGACCCTGACAACAGTTTATGAAAGATCATCTTCCTTGGTTGTGCACAGCAAACATAACACCGAGATGCACGTAAAAGCAATACAGCCGCGGTACCTGTCTCTTCATTTCTTCTGTTTTCCACATTTCTTTTCTTCGTCTGTCTCAAACAAAATATTCTTTTTCAGTCGGAGGACTGACAATCATCACTTCCGGGTTATCCACATTAATAGATAGCTCGCGAAGTGTGTTCGGTGAATCAAAATTGAGCTCACAAACTTCGCTCGCTGCGAGGGGCATTGTAATATCCCCACGGAAAATTACCCTCTACCATGCACTAATTAATAATGATTAATCAAATCATCCATATTTATTTATGTTTAAAAAGTATCTGATCAGATTTTCTAGTAAGATATGCGCCGACAGCTCGTCGACGCCAAGGTAGTTTTCTAGTACGTTTATTCTCTGGAACAACAGAGGGAGAGATATGTATGCTCCATGGTTATTATAGTTGGGATAGAGAGAGGGAGAGAACGGAACTTTTTCCAAAAATCGGATTGTTAAAGAAGTTTTAGGTACTCTTCTTCGCACTAAAGCGAACAAGGGAAATTTGTGCCGCTAGTGGGAGAGATAAAGAAATGACAAACTTGTAAAAATAAATCTCCTGAGATTTAAAATACCCGAAAACGGAATCTGTACAACAAAGGATTTAATATAAACCGTTCATCTGAAATCAGGTTTGTGAACATTTTATTACAGAGTGAATGAAGAATGAGTTTTCTGTATGAATCATTGATGATTGTCTGGGCCTGTAATTAATTGGGAAGTTTCAGCTGTGACGAAGAGAACCTGCAATCTATGAGTTTTACAAACCGTCCAAAAAGGCTTCGTCCACATCTGAAATACTAGATCTGTCGTAAACTGAACGAACTGTTCAAACGATCGATTTTCCCAACTGAATGCAGCGCTTAATAATAATAACAAATGTAAAGATCTTTTCTAGCAAAACTGCCGCTGAATATCAAGACGAGGGGCTCTACCAGAGTTTCGACGAGGCTGATCTCAAGTAAAATATATTTTCATTGTACACAGATAAATTAGAGAGAGAGAGAGAGAGGGAGTGAATGTAATTCTAGAAATTACTTAGAATCCTCCAGTAGTATAATTGTTTATCTGTCCTTTTACGGATCAGCCAATCATAATCCACGAAGCCCTGACTTTACTGTACTGCTTCAGGTGAGAGAGTGAAGGAGCGATAAAGACGACAGTTACACATCTGTACAGACAAACACTACACCAAGTTAGCGGCAAGCTGCATTCAACACACAAAGACTTTCATCACGATTCAAAACATAACAAAACAATAATAAGGAAGAGAATTCATTAGATCAGTTCAGCGGACCAGTAGTGAAAATGTACTGAGCTACTTTCACACATATAATATTAGTATGGATAACATTAAAATTTTTTTTTTCTTCCTTTATACGATATTGATTAAATAAAGCATATATATTGCCCCATGCCACCCTCAAGTTAGCTGTGGAAACCACCGTAAATTCGTCAAGCACATTTGGAGATTAGTATGTTCAAACAGACGAAGAGACAGACATGATGGTTTTAAACTTTAATTTAAATCACTGTTTTTTCGTGATGTGGTTTTGGTGAAATAATGCCTATATGTTTCCTCAAGCCACACTCACGTTACCTGAGAAAACCCTATTAAAATTTTTTCTAGTAGCTTTGGAAATTAGGGTGTTGAAACAGACGAACGGAGAGACTAGTCGGTTCACAGAAATTCCACAGCGTAAGCCTATGCGTAATCATATATCTTTACCTATAGATACATGTTTGTGCAAAGGGCTTAGGATTCGAACTCCACCTACCCTTCCACATGGTTCTCGTTCACACTGGAACCCCCACCACTATAACTGTCACCTCCGCCACCACTCCATCAGCGCAGTCATGGGCCAAAATATTCTGTGCGCACCCTACCTCCAATACAGAGATGACTTGCGGTACAATTTCCCGTCGGCGAAATACACTCCTGCTCATAAGGATAATGCTGATTCATGGTGAAACAACGCTCTGGTGGGCGGTTTGCGGGTTTAAATCACCTCGGGGTATGACCATGCGGTGCATTTGACCTGCGGTCGTCGCACGGTGGCGCTGGCAACAGGCCACATACACTGAGGTGTGTTGATTCATGTCAAAAATGGTTCAAATGGCTCTGAACACCGAGGGACTTAACATCTGAGGTCATCAGTCTCCTAGAACTTAGAACTACTTAAACCGAACTAACCTAAGGACATCACACACATCCATGCCCGAGGCAGGATTCGGACCTGCGACCGTAGCGGTCGCGCGGTTCCAGACTGTAGCGCCTAGAACCGCTCGGCCACCCCGGCCGGCGATGCATGTCAGAGTAAGGTGCAGCGAGTAAGTGTGCAGACGTTTTCAGACGTGCTAATGGTGACTGTGTGTTGAAAATGGCTCAAAGAACACATATTGATGACGTTATGAGGGTTAGAATACTGGAACGAAACACAGCAGGTCGTAGCACGGGCTCTCCGTGCTCTCAAGATTATCTCAAGATCATGGCAACGATTCCAGCAGACAGCAAACGTGTCCAGCCGCTACAGTACGGGACGTCCACAGTGTACGACACCACAAGAAGACCGATATCTCACCATGAGTGCCCGCAGACGGCCACGAAGTACTGCAGGTAGCCTTGCTCGGGACCTTACCGCAGCCCAGAGACCTTCAAGGTGCATTCCACTGGCACCTGGTCACAGCAGAGCCCGTAAAGCCTGGTGTCAAGAACACAGTACATGGTCATTGGAACAGTGGTCCCAGATAAAGTTCACGGACGAGTCCAGGTATAGTCTGAACAGTGATTCTCGCCGGGTTTTCATCTGGTGTGAACCAGAAACCAGATACCAACTCCTTAATGTCCTTGAAAGGGACCTGTATGGAGATCGTGGTTTGATGGTGTGGGGTGGGATTATGATTGGTGCACGTACACCCCTGTATTTCTTTGACAGAGGAACTGTAACAGGTCAGGTGTATCGGGACGTCATTTTGCACCAGTATGTCCGCCTTTTCAGGGGTGCAATGCGCCCCACCTTCGTCCTGATGGATGATAACGCACGCCCCCATCGAGCTGCCATCGTGGAGGAGTACCATGAAACAGAAGATATCGGGTGAATGGAGTGGCCTGCCTGTACTCCAGACCTAAACCCTACACAAGCACGTCTGGGATGCTCTCGGTCGACGAATCGCTGCACGTCTTCACACCCTTAGGAAACTTCAGGAGCTCCGAGAGGCACTGGTGCAAGAATGGGAGGCTATACCCCAGCAGCTGCTCGACCATCTGATTCAAAGTATGCCAACCCGTTGTGCGGCCTGTGTATGTGTGCTTGGTGATCATATCCCATATTGATGTCGGGGTACATGCGGAGGAAACAGTGTCGTTTTGTAGCGTATGTGTTTCGGGACGATTTTCTCAACTTATCACCAATACCGTGGACTTATAGACCTGTGTCGTGTGTGTTCCCTATGTGCCTATGTATTAGCGCCAGTTTTGTGTAGTGCCACGTTGTGTGGCACCACGTTCTGCAGTTATCCTTAATTTATGAGCAAGAGTGTAGTATCCAGAAAAAGATTTCCCATAAAAAACGTAGCGCAAGCGATAGCGGCCGTTAGGATAGTGCAAAACTATTTTGAGCAGTTTATTTGTTGCTGTATACCACTGCATTCGATATGGGATGTACGCTGTTGGGCCGGTACCCTGAGGGGACAGCTGGCGCCACACCCGACTGTGTGTGGGGTGCCGCAGCACTGTGCACTAGCAGCGCTAATTACAGTCCGTCCCGGCTAATTGCAGTCAATTACCGCCCCCAGCCACCAGGGGTACAATCTCAAAATTCACACTACTCCACTCAGCGAGCGCCCAGTGCTGACACAGCCGGCAAACGCCCCGACATCAAATTTCGACCGCACTGCTTGCCTACGTCCTACGGTACAGATTCCGACGACACCAGCGTCGTAATACCAGGATACTTAAGTATGCACTGAAAGCCGTTGATACTTCGTTCACTATACTCACAGCATAGTACTTCTGTTGGGGTTGTTCTTCGTGCGACACGGGAATATCACGTCGCCGGATGCAATAACCAGGTGGTCAACGGCACTCCACCGCAATCTACATCTACATCCATACTCCGCAAGCCACCTGACGGTGTGTGGCGGAGGGTACCCTGAGTACCTCTATCGGTTCTCCCTTCTATTCGAGTCTCGTATTGTTCGTGGAAAGAAGGATTGTCGGTATGCTTCTGTGTGGGCTCTAATCTCTCTGATTTTATCCTCATGGTCTCTTCGTGAGATATACGTATGGGGGAGCAATATACTGCTTGACTCTTCGGTGAAGGTATGTTCTCGAAACTTTAACAAAAGCCCGTACCGAGCTACTGAGCGTCTCTCCTGCAGAGTCTTCCACTTGAGTTTATCTATCATCTCCCAATTACTAAATGATCCTGTAACGAAGCGCGCTGCTCTCCGTTGGATCTTCTCTATCTCTTCTATCACCCCTATCTGGTACGGATCCCACACTGCTGAGCAGTATTCAAGCAGTGGGCGAACAAGCGTACCGTAACCTACTTCCTTTGTTTTCGGATTACATTTCCTTAGGATTCTTCCAATAAATCTCAGTCTGGCATCGGCTTTACCGACGATCAACTTTATATGATCATTCCATTTTAAATCACTCCTAATACGTACTCCCAGATAATTTATGGAATTAACTGCTTCCAGTTGCTGACCTACTATTTTGTAGTTAAATGATAAGGCAACTATCTTTCTATGTATTCGCAGCACATTACACTTGTCTACATTGAGACTCAATTGCCACTCCCTCCACCATGCGTCTATTCGCTGCAGATCCTCCTGCATTTCAGTACAATTTTCCATTGTTGCAACCTCTCGATACACCACAGCATCATCTGCAAAAAGCCTCAGTGAACTTCCGATGTCATCCACAAGGTCATTTATGTATATTGTGAATAGCAATGGTCCTATGACACTCCCCTGCGGCACACCTGAAATCACTCTTACTTCGGAAGACTTCTCTCCATTGAGAATGACATGCTGCGTTCTGTTATCTAGGAACTCTTCAATCCAATCACACAATTGGTCTGATAGTCCATATGCTCTTACTTTGTTCATTAAACGACTGTGGGGAACTGTATCGAACGCCTTGCGGAAGTCAAGAAACACGGCATCTACCTCTGAACCCGTGTCTATGGCTCTCTGAGTCTCGTGGACGAATAGCGCGAGCTGGGTTTCACATGACCGTCTTTTTCGAAACAGGTGAACTGCCGTTGACCACCTTGTTATTTCATCCTGCTACATGATAGACCCGTATCGCACGAAGAACAGCCCCAACAAGACTGGAGCAACATTGTCAAGAACTAATCTATACATACCATAAATTTAAGTCCCACATATCGGGTATCTGCACGGCCACGGTTGACGTCAGGGACTTTTATTCGTACAGCATCAGCAATTTGAGCAGAAGTTTTCTTTTTCAAGGTCGTAAAATTTTCATCGCAAGCAGAAGATGAAGTTGCAGAGATAGAATGTGAGGTCACCGAACGGGTAATTTAGTACGTAAAGGGAGATGAAGCCTAATATACATGGGGAACTGGAATGCGGTTGTAGGAGTAGAAGAAAGGATCACAGGAGACTACGGGTTTAGTGGAAGGAATGAGAGACGAGAAAGACTAATTGAGTTCTGCAATAAATTTTAGGTGGTAGCAGAGAATACTCTGTTCAAAAATCACAAGAGGAGGAAGTATACTTGGAAAAGGTCAGGAGTTACAGGAAGACTTAGATTTCTTCACGGTCCGACAGAGATTCCAAAATCAGATATTGGATTGTAAGACGAACCCAGCGGCAGCTACTCTATGTGGTCAAAAGTATCCGGACACCTGGCTGAAAATAACTTACAAGTCCTTGATGACAGCTTCCACCCTCGCAGGCGTGTTTCTCGGGGAATGGCAGGCCATTCTTTATGGAATGCTGCACTGAGGAGAGGGATCGATGTCGGTCGGTGAAACCTGGCACGAAGTCGGCGTCCCAGAACATCCCAAAGGAGAAACTTCCTGGAAAATTAAAACTTTGTGCTGGACCGAGACTCGAACTCAGGACCTTTGCCTTTCGCGGACAAGTGCTCTACCACTTGCCCGCAAGTGGCAAACGTCTCGAGTTCGAGTCTCGGTCCGGCATACAGTTTTAATCTGCCAGGAAGTTTCATATCAGCGCACACTCCGCTGCAGAGTGACAATCTCATTCTGGAAACATCCCAGAGGTGTTCTATAGGATTCAGGTCAGGACTCTGTGCAGGCCAGTCCATTACAGGAATGTTATTGTCGTGTAACCACACCACCACAGGCCGTGCATTATGAAGAGGTGCTCGATCGTGTTGAAAGATGCAATCGCCATCCCCGAATTGCTCTTCAACAGTGGGAAGCAAGAAGGTGCTTAAAACATCAATGTAGGACTGTGCTGTGATAGTGCCACGCAAAACAACAAGGGGTGGAAGCCCCCTCCATGAAAAACACGACCACACCATAACACCACCGCCTCAGAATTTTATTGTTGGCACTACACACGATGGGAGATGACGTTCACCGGGCATTCGCCATACTCACACCCTGCCATCGGATCGCCACATTGTGTACCGCGATTCGTCACTCCACACCACACAACTTTTTTCCACTGTTCAATCGTCCAATGTTTACGCTACTTACACCAAGCGAGGCGTCATGTGGCATTTCGCGGCTTGATTTGTGGCTTAATAGCAGCCGCTCGACTATGAGGTCCACGTTTTCTCACCTCTCGTCTAACTGTCATAGTACTTGCAGTGGCTTCTGATGCAGTTTGGAAATCCTGTGTGATGGTCTGGATACATGTCTGCCTATTACACATTACGATCCTCTTCCACTGTGGGCGGTCACTGTCAGTCAACATACGAGGTCGGCCTGTACGCTTTTGTGCTGTACGTGTCCCTTCACGTTTGCTTCACTATCACATCGGAAACAGTGAATCAAGGGATATTTAGGAGTGTGTAAATCTCACTTACAGACGTATGACAGAAGTGACACCCAATCACTTGACCACCTGCAAAGTCCGTGCACCTAATATGAAAAACGTAAGTTTTTGGGGGTGTCCGGACACCTTCACGTTTGCACTTCACTATCACATCGGAAACAGTGAATCAAGGGGGTATTTAGGAGTGTGGAAATCTCACTTACAGACGTATGACTCAAGTGACACCCAATCACTTGACCACGTCCTAAGTCCGTGTACCTAATATGAAAAACGTATGTTTTCTGGGGTGTCCGGACACTTTTGCTCACATAGTGTATAGACCAGGTTACAATTTGGTAATGATCAAGAGGAGGCTGAGGTTTGAGAGACTAAGGAATTGGGATAAGAAAGTACTAAGGAATGACGAGATACGATTGAAGTCCTCTGATAGTATAGATACTGCGATAATGAATAGGTCACTAGGCAGTTTAGTTAAAAAAGGCCTGGACGTCTGTAAGAAGGGGAATCAAAGAAGCTGGAGGGAAAAACTTAGGTATAAGGTAACTGCGAAGAAACCATAAGTAAAAGAAGAAATACTTATCTCATCGATCGAAGAAGGAAGTTCAAAAAATTTCAGGAAAATTCATGACTGCAGACATAGACCTCCCTTAGGATTGAAATAACTATGAAGTGTACGGTGAAATGGCTACATGAAAAACGTGACGAAATCGAAAAAGAAATATATGTCGGAAGGACTGATTCAGCATACAGAAATGTCAAAAAAACCTTCTGTGAAATTAATAATTAGGAGTGAAATGGGAATTCCATTGTTAAATGCAGAGAGAGCGGATAGATGGAAACAGTACGTTGAGGGCCTCTATGAGGGGGAGGACTTACCTGACGTCAGGACTGAAGAGGAAACAGGGGTGGGTAGGAATGAGATATAGGATCCAGTATTAGTATCAGAATTTAGAGGAGCTTCTGAAGACTTAAAATCAAATAAGGCAGAACGGATAGATAACATTTCACCGGAATTTCTAAAATCATTGGGGAAATGGCAGTCTGGTGACACACCATCAGACTTTTGGAAATACATCATCCTCACAATTCCCAAAGTTTCGAAGAGCCCGCAAGTGTGAGAATTATCGCACAATCAGCTTAACAGCTCATGCATCCAACTTGCTGACAAGAATAATATACAGAAGATGATGATCAGTGAGGATCAGTTTGGCTTTAGGAAAGGTAAAGGCGTCAAAGATGCAGTTATGACGTTACGGTGATAATGGGAGCAAGTCCGAAGAAAAATCAAGATAAGTTCATAGGATTGCCGACCTGGAGAAAGCGTTCGACAGTGAGAAGTGGGGTAAAGCTGTCGGCACGCGACAAGAGTTAGCTAACGTTGACGTGACTGATGCTCCATAGTTTTGTGAGATCACTTCTCGCTATTCCAAGTTGAGAAGCCATTCCGCCACGTGAAATGCAAAATACGTTTTGTGATATTTCGGCAACGTGCCTCGTAAAGTAGAACCAATAAGAAGCAAGAACGCCTTCTACGTTACGTACAGATTGTTCCCTCTAAATTTTAGACTTCATTTCGTTGTAACATGGCTACCGCGTGGACGAAAGAAAACATATGTGTTTTGACGGAAGCAATAAAAGAAGCACAACGTCTGTATAGCGTAAAAAGCAGGTATTATTGTTACAAACATTGTCCTACGGAGGCGCTCTCGTGTTTCCTAAAGTGAACCGTTTTAGGCCTCAACGGAGCGACCCAAAGGATTGCCAAGTGAAGTTTTATAATATGCGGAAAATGTACAATGTATAAAATAGAAAGAGGAAAGAGAGTATAAGAAGTTGCGTATGAGAAGTCGAGTAGGAACACATGATGTAAGTATTCACCGTTCATCTACTGCATTATTAATAACGTAAGTACGTACTACTATTTGATAGTACACTGTAACCAGAATACGAAGTACAGCACGTTTCATAAATCGATTTCAATAATTGTTCAGGTGAATACACCAGGTTTGTGATCCTAGAGCCTGAAATTTCTAGGCGAACATTACATACCACGTAATGGCGTGGCAACAGCATTACACAACTCTACAAAAAGAATTCTTGCTGCCAGGGATATTTGAACGTATACTGGGTATATTTGGTATGCTGAATCTGAATCTAAAAACGGATTTGCCGGCCGCTGTGGTCGAGCGCTTCGGTTTGGAACCACGCGGCTGCTACGGTCACAGGTTAGAATCCTGCCTCGGGCACGAATGTGTGTGATGTCCTTAGGTTAGTTAGGTTTACGTATTCTAAGTCTAGCGGGACTGATGACCTCCGATGTTGAGTCCCATAGGACTTAGAGCTATTTGAACCATTTTTGAAATCACCTTTCCCGAACTGGCTCTATTTTCTTAGATACAGGCTATCTCTGACGTGTAGCGTTTAATCGTTAAATATCATTAAATCGTTTGTGAATTCCATAATTCTGTATGCCTATTCATTTTATATTGTGTGATTGCGTATGTACAAATATAATATCTTACATGTTACATGTTATAGAGGAGAAGGTGAGATTATGGGACGTGTCTCACAATTTCAAGAAGAGTCAGTTGGTCACACTGCTGCAGTGAAGGTCAGGGTCCCCCACCCCTTTGGCCGGCCGAAGTGGCCGAGCGGTTCTAGGCGCTACAGTCTGGAACCCAGTCTGGAACCGCGCTACCTCTACGGTCGCAGGTTCGAATCCTGCCTCGGACATGGATGTGTGTGATGGCCTTAGGTTAGTTAGATTTAAGTAGTGCTAAGTTCTAGGGGACTGATGACCTCAGCAGTTAAGTCCCATAGTGCTCAGAGCCATTTGAACCAGCCCACCCCCTTGTATGTCCCCAGAGCGGCTGTCGAGAGAGGAACGAGCGGAGGAGAGAACGCGATTTGTGTACTAGGTGTTAAAAGTTTTTGTTAGTGAAGAATTTCTCGTTCACTGTATCAAGAAAAAGATATGTGACGATTAGTTATTGCATTATTGTTAGTTAAATGTAAGTTATAGATCATGTTGTAATATGTATTGTCTTATTAGTTCCACCTTATTATATTTGTAATAATATATTTTTGCAAACATAATTATTCTATTTTATTCTTTTCATAGATAAACATGAGTTCTTCGCGTAAAGGTTCTTTCAACTCCCTGATGTGTTGCTACATTTGTGGAGAATACATTCTGCAAGGCCGGCCGGGGTGGCCGAGCGGTTCTAGGCGCTACAGTCTGGAACCGCGCGACCATACTACACAATTAAAAACTACAGCAGTGTTTAATAACCAAATGGGGTAGCTACTATTCCCTGTTACATTACGTGTGATCACAGTATACTGCTGTCACAGATAAATCATGTACCTAGGCCTAAGGTGTATGACAGTAATGTCATACTCCCAAGCTCAACATGTCAGTCATCAAGGTAGAATGTCAACTTAGTTTTTCAGATGGACACGAAGAGGTGCGTGGGGCCTTGTTGAACGTTTACAGATATGGAGTCGCTTTTCTGGATAAACTGGAGGGAGTGTACGGGGAGCAGCAGCATGTTTTTGGTCCATGAGTTATTAGATGGTGTCCATACCGCATGAAGTGATAAACTACTTCTCTCGAGTTCTGGTACAAAATGTGTATTATTGAAAGAATGTTTTGATGCAGTGCAGTTGTTAAGACATTGACCTCATATGTGGGAGGATTCTGTTTGCTCTGTCAAGTCATCCTGATTTAGGTTTTCTTAAATCATTTCAGTGCTGGGATTGTTCCTTCAGCAAGGCCACAGATGTCCAGTTGCCCTACCTCATAAAAATACAATTACATATTCTGCGTCTATGTACATTTGAGTTATCTTTTATTGCATTACGATAAAAAATACTATTTTACTCGTAGATGATCACAGTAAATAAATAAATACCACCAAAATTAGACAGTACTATATACCAATACATTATTCTTCTTGCTGCATCCAAAACAGGATAATGAGATTACCATAGCCAATTCGTACGGGATCGTTCTCCTCCAAATTTTATTGTCATTAGAACATTCGCCTTTTTGCTGATAATCTATTGCATGGGACTGACTATGAACACTGGGTCTTCTCATAATATGTTATGTACACTCCTGGAAATTGAAATAAGAACACCGTGAATTCATTGTCCCAGGAAGGGGAAACTTTATTGACACTTTCCTGGGGTCAGATACATCACATGATCACACTGACAGAACCACAGGCACATAGACACAGGCAACAGAGCATGCACAATGTCGGCACTAGTACAGTGTATATCCACCTTTCGCAGCAATGCAGGCTGCTATTCTCCCATGGAGACGATCGTAGAGACGCTGGATGTAGTCCTGTGGAACGGCTTGCCATGCCATTTCCACCTGGCGCCTCAGTTGGACCAGCGTTCGTGCTGGACGTGCAGACCGCGTGAGACGACGCTTCATCCAGTCCCAAACATGCTCAATGGGGGACAGATCCGGAGATCTTGCTGGCCAGGGTAGTTGACTTACACCTTCTAGAGCACGTTGGGTGGCACGGGATACATGCGGACGTGCATTGTCCTGTTGGAACAGCAAGTTCCCTTGCCGGTCTAGGAATGGTAGAACGATGGGTTCGATGACGGTTTGGATGTACCGTGCACTATTCAGTGTCCCCTCGACGATCACCAGTGGTGTACGGCCAGTGTAGGAGATCGCTCCCCACACCATGATGCCGGGTGTTGGCCCTGTGTGCCTCGGTCGTATGCAGTCCTGATTGTGGCGCTCACCTGCACGGCGCCAAACACGCATACGACCATCATTGGCACCAAGGCAGAAGCGACTCTCATCGCTGAAGACGACACGTCTCCATTCGTCCCTCCATTCACGCCTGTCGCGACACCACTGGAGGCGGGCTGCACGATGTTGGGGCGTGAGCGGAAGACGGCCTAACGGTGTGCGGGACCGTAGCCCAGCTTCATGGAGACGGTTGCGAATGGTCCTCGCCGATACCCCAGGAGCAACAGTGTCCCTAATTTGCTGGGAAGTGGCGGTGCGGTCCCCTACGGCACTGCGTAGGATCCTACGGTCTTGGCGTGCATCCGTGCGTCTCTGCGGTCCGGTCCCAGGTCGACGGGCACGTGCACCTTCCGCCGACCACTGGCGACAACATCGATGTACTGTGGAGACCTCACGCCCCACGTGTTGAGCAATTCGGCGGTACGTCCACCCGGCCTCCCGCATGCCCACTATACGCCCTCGCTCAAAGTCCGTCAACTGCACATACGGTTCACGTGCACGCTGTCGCGGCATGCTACCAGTGTTAAAGACTGCGATGGAGCTCCGTATGCCACGGCAAACTGGCTGACACTGACGGCGGCGGTGCACAAATGCTGCGCAGCTAGCGCCATTCGACGGCCAACACCGCGGTTCCTGGTGTGTCCGCTGTGCCGTGCGTGTGATCATTGCTTGTACAGCCCTCTCGCAGTGTCCGGAGCAAGTATGGTGGGTCTGACACACCGGTGTCAATGTGTTCTTTTTTCCATTTCCAGGAGTGTATATCATGCCACGAACCTACTACGTTGTTTTAGGAGGAGGAGAGTGACACTCCTACGTGGTGCGTCCCAGGTGGCTGATAGGGGGCTAACCGGCTTACCAGCCGACTTGAGTGAAATGAAGTAGCAGAGGTTGAAAATACCGCTTCAGTTGTAAATTACTTTATTTTCACACGACCGGTTACGGACGGTTATAAGCCCATCCTCAGGAGTCGTAGCTGTGCTGTGGTCCCCGAGAGCCGCGTGTACCAGGCGCGGTGTGCTGCCTATGAGCGCAGAACAGGGAGTTTGTTAATTGGGGTTTTCTGTCCTTGGGGCGTTACAGTCCCTTGCTGCAAATGAACCGATCATTGACTGAAAATGGTTATGTTCGGCTACTTGGAGACCATTTACAGCTATTCATACACTCCAGGTTCCCACACAACTATGTAATTTTTACGGATGCCAATGCGTCGTGTCACAGGGTCACAATTGTTCGCGACTGGTATGAAGAACATTGTGGACAGTTCGTCATGAATCCCATCGAACATTTATGGGACATATTCGAGAGGTCAGTTTACGCACAAAATCCTGCACCGGCAACACTTTCGCCGTTATGGACGGCTCTAGGTGTAGCATGGCTCAGTATTTCAGTGGTGGATTTCCAACGACTTGTTGAGTCTATGCCGAGTTGCAAAAGAGGTTCGACGCAATATTGAGAGGTATCCCGTGACTTTTATCATTTCAGTGTAAATGTATCCTTATCCTTTGGTATTAGCACTTTAGCTGGCCGCTGTGGCCGAGCGTTTCTAGGCGCTTCAGTCGGAAACCGCGCTAGTACTGCAGTCGCAAGTTCGAATCCTGCCTCGGACATGGATGTGTGTGATGTCCTTAGGTTAGGTAGGTATAAGTAGTTCTATGTCCAGGGGACTGATGACCTCAGATGTTAAGTCCCATAGTGCTCAGAGCCATTAGAACCATTAGCACATTACCTGCCACCATGTGTAGTGCTTGCCAATAGTGAAGTCTTGCATGACCTCAGACATTAAGTCCCATAGTGCTTAGAGCCATTTGAACCATTCTATTGGCACTTTACTGAAGCACAATAAGAGGTCCGCTCACTAATCGCGAAAAACATCCTTGGTTCTTCACTATTAGCAAGCACTACACATGGTGGCAGGTAATGTGCAAATGGTTCTAATGGCTCTGAGCACTATGAGACTTAACATCTGAGATCATCAGTCCCCTAGAACTTAGAATTACTTAAACCTAACTAACCTAAGGACATCACACAGATCCATGCCCGAGGCAGGATTCGAACCTGCGACCGGAGCGGTCGCGCGGTTCCAGACTGAAGCGCCTAGAACCCCTCGGCCACTCCGGCCGGCAGGTAATGGGCTCCAGGCACTCGCCGAACCCAAACCCTCCCATTGCCTTACCACAGGGTATAGCGTGATTCTCCACAAAGATCACTCGTTTCCAGCCGGTCACTGTCCAGTGGCGACGCGCTTTACACCACATCAAGCGTCGTTTAGCACTGACTACAGAAATATTTGTCTTATGAGCACCTGCTCGACCACTGTCCCCTGTTCTTTTTAAATCCCTACGCACAATCATTGTGCTAGCTGGGCTGCTGATAATACTCTGGAACCCACTAATGATTCCTTCCGCTGATTTCATGTGATATTCTACAATCACCATCCGCAACGCTCGCTTGTCCCTCTCCATCAGTACGTGACGTCTGTCTGATCAACTGGGCAGCGTTATCTAGCTGAAACTCAGGTGACATCCAATGTCTAGTCCACGTTAGAAGTCACTGAGATCACCTACTGACCCATTCCGTCGTTAATACTTGCCTGCTGACAGTAAAACCCTCCTCGCCTCATTTTATACTGAGAGGCACCCACGTGCCTTGCTCATACTGTGGCATCAAGCAGTCAGGCCTGCAAGATGAGTGATCTGCCAAGCGAGTAACATCAATGACTGATTATGAGCTCTAGTACTCACAATTAAGCTAAAAATTATTCTGCTGTTTGAATATTACGCAACGGAAACGGATAACGCACATCTGACTATTAGTAAATTAGTAATTTACACAACTCTGATTCTTCACTACGCACTGGCAATACCACATTTTCTTTCTTACCCAATGGCTTTGATCAACACGTGGCCATCGCGCTGAATATCAATGGCGCACACATTATAAATTCTGGAAATCATGACTACACACTATTCGAAGAACAAGGCAACCAATATTTTTCTTTTTACTATCTTTTTTATTCCGATAAAGTCTATTACATTTTATGCAACAATTACACACGAGAAACTCCGTCCAGAGGGCGTGGCTTTACATTGGTGATTCTCTATCTTATGGTCTCGTAATTAACGCTACGGTGCACTTTCTGTATAGGATGGCGGATCTTTTGCTATATCTCACACTTCGACTCTCACACCCATCACGAAAGTTTCCTCCAGACCGAGCGGAAAAAAAAGTTACATGCACAACCCACTGCCTCTGAGCCTATCTTGCTACTCTCCCACACAAACCACACATAATTAAATTACGTGAACTACATCACACTGGCAACATAGAATACAATCACAAAGAATAGTCACAACGTTAGAATCACTTCACTTTCAGCTTCCCCACTTCAATCAGTATTCATCCCAGTTTCACACGACACTGCCCCACTTCGTAACTTTTCTTTCCGACAGCGAACTCTGGAGGATATATGCACGCCTTCCTGTGCAATGCAAGCCAAGTGGCTTTGCTGGATAGACGGCTGACTCACCTTGCTTCTCTCTCAGAGTATTAGAGTTTGATTCTAGCGTCACACGGAAACATAACACGCAAAGTAATGTTAAGATCATATTCGTCACACACGCGAGTCCTCAACTGATACCTTGGACGAGTACTTCTCTTTATCCTTTGTCTCATACACAGATTGAGACTCACACAGTACTCACCACGTGGAAGTGCTCGTCTCTAATTTCAAGTCCTGCACACGCCATTTCTTAAATATTTCAACTTATAGTACACATGCCAGTAATTCAGCTTAACTTTACCACTCGGAAGTATTTCAACTTAGTACTAGCACTCGCAAGTATTTCAACTTACTGGTACACGTGGTTTCATTGTGACCGTTGGTCACTTCCGAAGATTACTACGATCCCCTTAATATTACCTGCCTGTCATTTAATTCTCCCCCCAAAAGTTCCTGAAATAGAGAAATACTTATTCCAAGCTAATCTTAAGTATTTCACATGCATACCATCTCTCCACTCTTTTGTCTTTACGGAGCACACCTAAGACAGGTCTTATCAACACAAGATCCAGCACCAGAGTGCTGAAACATGGCCGTTCTTCAGGTCACCTCGCACCTCCGCCAAGGTAGGGGAGCACCATGCTACCGTATTGGCCAGCCACATTTCAGGCGCTCAAAGCTCAGGTAAATTTCATCTCTTTTGTTCCACCAAAGGTGACCAAAGGACCGTCTCAAAGACGATCATATATTGCACATTCACTATCTGCGGTTAGCAGCCGACAATACATTCATTCATTTCGCAGATCTCACCAAAGTGGATGTAGGCATTTATTTTGTGGAAGTGCACATGTGATCAATTAAATAAATAAATTGTCCTTCTTTCCTACACTGGTATCCGGCTTCAGTGTATTAAGTGAAATTGAGTTATTATTACAAAAAATACGTTGTTCTGAGAAGATTAACGAAGAATGTTGTACCTATTTTCAATGTCGGGCGGTACTGTACCCTTTCAATGCAGGTAGGTCAGCCTCTCACGATATGTAGTCCTCACTCCACATTGGACACAGGGCTCCGGATGGTTTTATCAGACACTGTATTTCTCATCATGTTTCCGCTTTTTATAAGAAGAAGAGCCGTCGGCGCGGCCGTTGCCTCCAGGCGTCGCAGCGAGCGGTCCTCCGCCGCCGCGGGCATCGATCGCCGTCGCGCGGCGGCGTCGCTGGCCGCCATTTTGGGCGCCGGGGCGCGCGTCTTCAAACGCGCCCGCAGCAGCAGCCGCACTAAGTCGCCGCCGGCCTGAATTATTAATCTTGTTTCGGCGCGGCCGGCACGCCGCCTGATCGTGTTTTCCGGCACGCTCGTGCCGCGCCGCTGTTTTGCAAAGCGTCTTTGAGTGCGAGCGAAGCAGCGGTAGCCAACCCTTCTCCCTCCAGCGGCCTCCCTCTCTCCGGCAATAATAGAAGTGGTGGGAGGGGGCTTCCTTGCGAGAAGGCTCGCCTCCCACCCCGCCACCGCCCAGATGGAAAGCTCTTCTTAAAAGGAGGCGGCCTGCTGCAGCTGAGTAATTAAGGAAGCCGACCAAAGTAATGGGGAAACAGCGGGGGCGGCGGGATCGCTTCCTGCCCGCCAAGTGCTTCCGCTAACAGCGCGCTAAGAGGATTGCGCAACAGATCCCCGGCCACCCCTGTCAGACTGGCGTCTTACTTACGTCCAATGCATTCACTCGACACTGCTACGCCTGCGATGGAGCACAGGCAAACACTACTGAGACTCGGGATGAAGTGGTACGATAAGTGTCCATACACAAGGTAGATAACAGTGATCTAACAGAGCGTCATGACGGATACAGGGATTAGTGAACACAAGGTCATTGTAGCGAGACTCAAAACCATATCAACCAAAATCACTAAAAATATACGCAAAATATATCTATTTAAAACAGCGGATAAAAATTCGCTTGATGCCTTCGTAAGAGTGTAGACCAGATAAGCTCAAATTCAAAGATACAGTATCGGCGCCGGCCGCTGGTGGCCGAGCGGTTCTAGGCGCTTCAGTCTGGAACCGCGCGCCCGCTACGGTCGCAGGTTCGAATCCTGCCTCGGGCATGGATGTGTGTGATGTTCTAGGTTAGTTAGGTTTAAGTAGTTCTAAGTTCTAGGGGACTGATGACCTGAGATGTTAAGTCCCATAGAGCTCAGAGCCATTTGAACCATTTGAACAGCATCGGCAGCAATAGTAAGATTCATACCGCATAATAAGACACGGTACTGATCCACCATGGTACACAAAACACTTCAGAACACTGTTGCGGAAGCAACGAAAAGGCATGTCAATTTCAGAAGAACGCAAAATCCCCAAGACTGGCTAAGTCGGCCGAAGTGGCCGAGCGATTCTAGGCGCTACGTTCGTAGGTTCGAATCCTGCCTCGGGCATGGATGTGTGTGATGTCCCCAGGGTAGTTAGGTTTAAATAGTTCTAAGTTCTAGGGGACTGATGACCTCAGAATTTAAGTCCCATAGTGCTCAGAGCCATTTGAACTGGCTAAGTTTCACGGAAGCTCGTAATTTAGTGCGGACGTCAATGCGAGATGCTTTTAATAGTTTTCACAATTAAATATTGTCAAAATATGGTAGAAAACCCTAAGAGATTCTGGTCTTAAGTAAAGTACACCAATGCCAAAAAAAGTCAACACTCTCACTGCGCCATAGCGATGGAAATGTTACCGATGATGGTGCCACTAAAGCGGAGTTGCTAAATACAGTTTTCCGTAATTCCTTCACGAAAGAAGACAAAGAAAATATTCCAGAATTCGAAACCACAACAGCTGTTAGCATGAGTGACATAAAAGAAGATATTTTAGGTGTTGCGACACAACTAAAATCACTTAAGAAAGGCAAGTCTTCCGGTCCAAGGTGGTTTACCAATCAGGTTCCTTTCAGAGTGTGCAGATACAATAGCCCCTTTCTTAGCAATCACTTACAACCGCTCACTTGACGAAAGGTCTGTTCCTAAAGACTGGAAAGTAGCGCAGGTCACACCAATATTCAAGAAAGGAAGTAGGAGTAAACCATTGAATTACAGACCGATATCACTGACCTCAATTTGCTGTAGGATTTTGGAGCATATACTGAACTCGAACATTATGAATCACCTTGAAGAAACTGACTTATTGATATATAACCAACACGGATTCAGAAAATATCGTTCTTGTGCAACACACCTAGCTCTTTATTCCCATGAAGTAATGAGTGCTGTCGACATGGGTGAGCCGTGGTAAAATTGCTGTTTTGAAGAGCGCGCCGCAGCGCCTAGTGTGAAGCAGTCGCCCTCCGTTTCTGGCGGTGGCGCCGCTGTGGAAATCGCAGCTTTGGTGTCTCCCTCGGTGGGAAAGGGGAAGGGTAGCGTGCTCACGTGTATCTAAGGGCCGCTATGAGCTAGCTGGGTCCACCGCCCCACCTATGTTACCATCCATAATGCCACTTCCTACACCTTCTACCCCTCTGCAGGTGTGCCCCAGGGCTCTGTCCTCTCCCCTCTCCTCTACCTCCTGTACACGGCAGATATGCCCCAACCCCCCCCCCTCCAGTACACCTCTTGCAATATGCTGATGACACCGCATTCCTCGCCCTCGCTCCTACCCTCCAACGGTCCCAACGCCTTCTCCAGAATCACCTTGACCTTTTTGCTGCATGGTGTAACCAGTGGCTTCTGAAACTTAACCCTTCCAAGACCCAGGCAATCATCGTAGGTCGTACCACTCGCTCCTTCCGGCTCCTGGATTTCTCCCTTACTGTCTGCGCCCGTCCTGTCCGCCTCACCCCCACACTCACCTACCTTGGCCTCACCATTGACCGTCATCTCACCTGGATCCCTCATCTCCGCTCCATCCAATCCAAAGCCCACAACCGCCTCCGACTCCTCAAACTCCTCTCTGGCTGGACATGGGGGTTGCACCCCTCTACCATCCTCCACACCTACAAATCCTTAATCCGTCCCATCCTCTGTTATGCCAGTCCTGCCTGGATATCTGCCCCCCCCCCTCACCCCCCTCAAATTCTATCAGTCCCTCCAGATCCTTGAGCGTCATGCACTCCGCCTCGCCTTCCGTATATGCCTCCCGTCCCCCACGCGGATCCTCTATGATCTGATTCCTTTCCCCCATCTGCTCCTATTCCTCGAACATCTCCGCATCCTCTACACCTCCCACAATCTTGAACCCCCTCACCCCCTGGTTGCTCCTCTCCTCTCCGATCCCCGCCCTCTGCCCCGTCTTCACCGTTGTGTCCCCCCTACCCTCCATCTCTACACCCTACATCTCCTTTCCCAAGGTGGCTTCCATCAACTCCCCCTCCCGGATGATGCCCTCTCTCCCTCCATTTATCCCTCCTATCAACTCTGATCCTCACTCCCCCTCCTTTCCTCTGTCCTTTTCCCGGGCTCCCTCTCCCCCCCCTTCCATCCTCTTTCTTCCCCACCTCCCCTCTCTTTGCCCCCTTCTTTCCCCGCGTCCTCTCATTCCCTCTCGCGTCTGCCCTTCTCCCCCTTTATTAGTCCTCTCCCTCCTTGGTTCCCCCCCCCCTTTTCGTTTTTTCCTCTCCTCCCTCCTTGTTTTTCCCCCTACTCCAGGTCCCCCCCCCCTATCTGCCTTGTATCGGGAGTGCCATCTCTGTGCCGCCTTTTTCGTGCAGTGTTTTACAGTGTGTTTTTCCAGTGCGTGCTCCGTGTTGTGTCTTTTGGGAAGTGTAGCGAACAGCCATCATACTGTCGCTGGGTGTGCTTTTTATCACTTGCGAACAGAAACCAGCCTGTCGCCATGTTTTTTAATTGTGTGTCTACTAATTTACTTGTCTGATTCCTGTGTATTTTATCTACATTGGCAACCCCTTTTGCTTTCTGTTTTAACTTTCCGCAATTTTACGCCATTTTACACTTTAAATCGCCATTTTATCGCCTGTTTTTCCTTGTTTCTTTCTTCTTCCTTTATTTAAAAAAAGTCTGTAGGCTGTAGAGCAGCGTAGTAAGCTGCTGCCGGCCCGCCCCCTTCGGGGGGAATTGAAAATCAATAAAGAAAAAAAAACTAGCTGGGTGGGGGGGGGGGGGGGCGAGTCTGGTCAGTTGGTCAGTCGGGTCAGTGTGGGGCAGTCAGTGTCTGTCGGTCGTCCGGAGTGCTAGTATGTGTCTGCTCGAGTTTGCTCAGGAATGGTCATTGGCGGTTGGATCGATCAGTTGGACGGTCGCGCACTGGGGCACGAGATGACTCGTCCGTCTTGAGCGTCGGCGCATGTGAGGTCACCACGTCAGTCCAATGGGCCGCGCCATATAGCGAGGAGTAGTGGCTTCGCGGCCGACACGAGAGCAACAGGAGTCAACCCACGACATCGATCTGGCCGGCGCGAGCTGCGACGCCGTGAGACGGGAGACCGGCGCGCCTTCCTGCATCCGTTGAAGCGGCTGGCAGCGGACGGTTCGGGAGAGTGTTTTGGGGGTGCTGCGCCAGGTCTTCGCCAGACATCGCAGTTTATTAGAAGTTAAGTGATTCGTTATAAGTTGTTTCATTTACTTGTTAAAATCTACTTGTTTTCTTGGTGAGGTCATTAGCTGCTTGTTTTGGGGGCATCCCACCATTCTTCTCCGTTTTCCCACCAGCGGGAAGGTGGTTATTTATGAATTGGGTGGTCCGTTTTTTCCTTTCTGGAATAGGGGCGGGTTAGTGCAATCTGCGGTTAGGGTTGTTCAGTAATCCCCTTGTCAATCTGCCATACGTTAATACCTGCCTCTGTCATGTTTATCGGATTCAGTGTTAACGAATTTATTGCTTGAGGTGCAAAGGCCGAATTCCTGAAATATGTTTTTATCTTGCCTACCATCTTGAGAGGCGGTATATGTGTAATGTAGAGCATGTTTGTACATTTTATGTAAGACTGCATTTCATAGGTTTTTATTTAAACGGTCATTTTAGTACATAAAGTTGCCACCCTTCCACCGTAAGAGTTTTCCTTTTAAAAACAAGTTGCACTTTCGGTGGCAAGTAATTTTTTTTTTTTTAATGTGAGTGTTTTGTACCATTTCCATCCCTCCTATGGGGTGCATAGTTTATGTGTTTGTGTGAGTAGTTAAAATGTTTAGTTTAAAATAATCTGGTTTGTTGCAGATTTGCACCAGTGTAGTCTTTCAGAGGTTGTTGTGAGCGGTCGTGACTACGGCCGTGTTAAAAAGGAGCGGCAAGCTTCTCAGCCCGAAAGCTCATACTGTCAACAAAAAAAAAAAATGTTATTTTGTGCCTCTGAATAAATTGTAACCTGATATTTAGAGGGTGCTTTCTGATTATAATTTTTAAATCTGTTTTTTTTTAAGTGCTTTTAGGAATAAAATTTCCATTTTCTGAAAGAAATTTGTTTTCATCAGTTACCCATTGCCAACTACTTCCACGCTCACATAGTGTGATTAAATGTGTTAATGTTCTTGATGAATCGCTAGTAAATAAAGTAAATTCTTTAAGAAAAGATTTTGAAGGTAAATCCACGGTTCAATGGGATCTCAGATCGATTCCATATTCCTAGATTTCCAGAAGGCTTTTGATACCGTTCCTCACAAGCGACTATTAATCAAATTGCGTGCATATGGAGTATCGTCTCAGTTGTGTGACTGGATTCGTGATTTCTTCTCAGAGAGGTCACAGTACGTAGTGATAGGCGCAAATCATGGAGTAGAACAGAAGTGATATCTGGCGTTCCGCGGGGTAGTGTCATAGGCCCTCTGCTGTTCCTGATTTATATAAATGATCTAGGTGATAATCTGAGCAGCCCCCTTACATTGTTTGCAGATGACGCTGTAATTTACCGTCTAGTAAAATCATCAGACTATCAGTTTCAATTACAAAATGAACTAGAGAGAATTTCTGCATGGTGCCAAAAGTGACAATTAGCACTAAACAAAGAAAAGTGCGAAGTCATCCACATGGGTACTAAAACAAAATCCGATAAATTTTGGGTATACGATAAATCGCACAAATCTAAGGGCTGTCAATTCGACTAAATACCTAGGAATTACAATTACGAGCTGCTTAAATTGGAAAGACCACATAGCTAATATTGTGGGGAAGGGGAAACAAAGTCTACGCTTTGTTGGCAGAACACTTAGAAGATGCGACAAACCCACTAAAGAGACAGCCTGCATTACACTTGTCCGTCCTCTGCTGGAATATTGCTGTGCGGTGTCGGATCTTTTTTTTTTTTTTTTTTTTTTTTTTTTTCCCATCAGTCTACTGACTGGTTTGATGCGACCCGCCACGAATTCCTTTCCTGTGCTAACCTCTTCATCGCAGAGTAGCACTTGCAACCTACGTCCTCAATTATTTGCTTGACGTATTCCAATCTCTGTCTTCCTCTACAGTTTTTGCCCTCTACAGCTCCCTCTAGTACCATGGAAGTCATTCCCTCATGTCTTAGCAGATGTCCTATCATCCTGTCCCTTCTCCTTATCAGTGTTTTCCACATATTCCTTTCCTCTCCGATTCTGCGTAGAACCTCCTCATTCCTTACCTTATCGGTCCACCTAATTTTCAACATTCGTCTATAGCATCACATCTCAAATGCTTCGATTCTCTTCTGTTCCGGTTTTCCCACAGTCCATGTTTCACTACCATACAATGCTGTACTCCAGACGTACATCCTCAGAAATTTCTTCCTCAAATGAAGGCCGGTATTTGATATTAGTAGACTTCTCTTGGCCAGAAATGCCTTTTTTGCCATAGCGAGTCTGCTTTTGATGTCCTCCTTGCTCCGTCCGTCATTGGTTATTTTACTGCCTAGGTATCAGAATTCCTTAACTTCATTGACTTCGTGACCATCAATCCTGATGTTAAATTTCTCGCTGTTCTCATTTCTACTACTTCTCATTACCTTCGTCTTTCTCCAAAAATGGTTCAAATGGCTCTGAGCACTATGGGACTTAACTTCTGAGGTCATCAGTCCCCTAGAACTTAGAACTACTTAAACCTAACTAACCTAAGGACATCACACACATCCATGCCCGAGGCAGGATTCGAACCTGCGACCGTAGCCGTCTTTCTCCGATTTACTCTCAAACCATACTGTGTACTCATTAGACTGTTCATTCCGTTCAGCAGATCATTTAATTCTTCTTCACTTTCACTCAGGATAGCAATGTCATCAGCGAATCGTATCATTGATATCCTTTCACCTTGTATTTTAATTCCACTCCTGAACCTTTCTTTTATTTCCATCATTGCTTCCTCGATGTACAGATTGAAGAGTAGGGGCGAAAGGCTACAGCCTTGTCTTACACCCTTCTTAATACGAGCACTTCGTTCTTGATCGTCCACTCTTATTATTCCCTCTTGGTTGTTTTACATATTGTATATGACCCGTCTCTGCCTATAGCTTACCCCTACTTTTTTCAGAATCTCGAACAGCTTGCACCATTTTATATTGTCGAACGCTTTTTCCAGGTCGACAAATCCTATGTAAGTGTCTTGATTTTTCTTTAGCCTTGCTTCCATTATTATCCGTAACGTCAAAATTGCCTCTCTCGTCCCTTTACTTTTCCTAAAGCCAAACTGATCGTCACCTAGCGCATTCTCAATTTTCTTTTCCATTCTTCTGTATATTATTCTTGTAAGCAGCTTCGATGCATGAGCTGTTAAGCTGATTGTGCGATAATTCTCGCACTTGTCAGCTCTTGCCGTCTTCGGAATTGTGTGGATGATGCTTTTCCGAAAGTCAGATGGTATGTCACCAGACTCATATATTCTACACACCAAAGTGAATAGTCGTTTTGTTGCCACTTCTCCCAATGATTTTAGAAATTCTGATGGAATGTTATCTATCCCTTCTGCCTTATTTGACCGTAAGTCCTCCAAAGCTCTTTTAAATTCCGATTCTAATACTGGATCCCCTATCTCTTCTGGAATTCCCGTTGCACTCTTAATGTTACCGCCGTTGCTTTTAATGTCACCAAAGGTTGTTTTGACTTTCCTGTATGCTGAGTCTGTCCTTCCGACAATCATATCTTTTTCGATGTCTTCACATTTTTCCTGCAGCCATTTCGTCTTAGCTTCCTTGCACTTCCTATTTATTTCATTCCTCAGCGACTTGTATTTCTGTATTCCTGATTTTCCCGGAACATGTTTGTACTTCCTCCTTTCATCAATCAACTGAAGTATTTCTTCTGTTACCCAGTAGGATTGACGGAGGACATCGATGAAGTGCAAAGAAGCGCAGCTCGTTTCGTGTTATCGCGCAAGAGGGGTGAGTGTGTCACTGATATGATACGCGAGTTGGGGTGGCGGTCACTGAAACAAAGGCGGTTTTCTTTGCGGCGAGATCTATTTACGAAATTTCAATCACCAACTTTCTCATCCGAGTGCGTAATTATTTTGTTGACACCCACCTACGTAGGGAGAAATGATCATCATAATAAAGTAAGAGAAATCAGAGCTCGAACGCAAAGATTTAGGTGTTCCTTTTTCCCACGCGCCATTCGAAAGTGGAATGGTAGAGAAGTAGTATGAAAATGGTTCGATGAACTCTCTGAAAGGCACTTAAGTGTGAATTGCAGAGTAACCATGTAGATGTTCTCCGCTCTGTTCCGTAACGGAAATGACGCTTCCCAATAAGACTCATTCGAGGGCCGTTCGATAAATGATTTTTGTTTCTGAAAGCAAGTTGGTTTTATTCAGAATTACAGTATACCTAATAATTCCCCACTGTTTTGGCAATAAAATCCCCTGTTTTTCAATATAATCTCTGTTCAATGCGACCGCCTTACCCAACCTTATTGAAGGGCCTGTATGGTAACATGGCGCTACTCTACTGGTCGACGTCGGAGCCAAAGTTTCGTTGTATCAGTAAGCTCCCCATCATCCACGTAATGCTTCCAGTAGAGATGGTCCTTCGTTGCTCTTTATGGTCTTCTGTTAGGCAGCGAAGAACCCATTGGGCACACACCTTTGAGCACCCCAACTGGTGGCCGAGTGTGTCAGTAATACCAACAGAGATGGCCAGTTGTGCTGCGAGGTGTTTGATTGTCATCTGTTGATCACCTTGAATGATAGGTCTCCACGTTCCAACACTGCAGGAGCGATAGCTGCGTGCGGCCAACCAGCACGAAGGAGATAAGACAGGTTTGCGCGACCTTGATTTGATGATGACACACGCCTCACCCAACAACTCACCACGCTTTTGTTCACTTTCAGGACTCCTTAGACACTCTGCAAATGCCTATGAATGTCTGCGATGCTCCGGTTTTTCCGCTAAAACATACTAAGTGACAGTTCTCTGCTTGGTGGAGGCTACCATCGACCTAGTGTAACAAAAATGTGATTCACCCGAAGAGCCGACACGTTTCCATTGTTCGATGGTCCCGTGCCTCCTAAATGACGATGTCGTTGGATCAACATGTGAACACGTAGAGATTGTATAGTGCTGAGCTCGATGTTCAACAATGTACGATTAACGGTGTGCACCGAAACACTTGTGCGTGCACCATCATTGTGCCCTTCCAACAGAACCATCTATCCTACTTTGCAGAGCAGACAAGCCTCTGAACCTCTAGTTCTGTACATAGTCGTGACTTCCAACCATTTAGCGCCTAGTGGTGGTTTCACTGTCCTTCTAACTCTGTCCATAGATGCTCATGGCTGTAGAACGTGAATGTTCTACATCCACTCCTACATAGATACTCCGCAAGCCACCGTAAGATGCATGTCATTACCGCTCCTATTCCACTCGCAAACAGAGCGAGAGAAAAACGCCTGTCTGTACGCTTCCGTATGAGCCCTAATTTGTCGCATCGTATCTTCTGGACCTTACGTGCGATTTCTGTTGGTGGGAGCAGAATCGTTCTGCAGTCAGTTTCAAATACCTGTTATCTAAATTTTCTCAATAGTGTTACCCGAAGAGAACGCCGCATTTCCTTCGGGGATTCCTATTTGAGTTTCCGAAGCATCTCCGTAGCACTTAAGTTTGTTCGAAACTACCGGTAACAAATGTGGCAACCCTCTTCTGAATTTCTTCGATGTCTTCCTTCAAGAGATATTAGAGCCCACACAGAGGCATACCGACAATCTTTCTTTCCACGAACAATACGAGACTGGAATAGAAGGGAGAACCGATAGAGGTGCTCAAAGTATCCTCCGTCACACACCATCAGGTGTCTTGCGGAGTATGGATGTAGATGTAGATGTAGAAATCCGACCTGATACATTCGACCAGCTTTGCCGTTTTCGAGATACCCTTTCACAGACTTTGTATATGCTCCGCTTACATACACTCCTGGAAATTGAAATAAGAACACCGTGAATTCATTGTCCCAGGAAGGGGAAACTTTATTGACACATTCCTAGGGTCAGATACATCACATGATCACACTGACAGAACCACAGGCACATAGACACAGGCAACAGAGCATGCACAATGTCGGCACTAGTACAGTGTATATCCACCTTTCGCAGCAATGCAGGCTGCTATTCTCCCATGGAGACGATCGTAGAGATGCTGGATGTAGTCCTGTGGAACGGCTTGCCAGGCCATTTCCACCTGGCGCCTCAGTTGGACCAGCGTTCGTGCTGGACGTGCAGACCGCGTGAGACGACGCTTCATCCAGTCCCAAACATGCTCAATGGGGGACAGATCCGGAGATCTTGCTGGCCAGGGTAGTTGACTTACACCTTCTAGAGCACGTTGGGTGGCACGGGATACATGCGGACGTGCATTGTCCTGTTGGAACAGCAAGTTCCCTTGCCGGTCTAGGAATGGTAGAACGATGGGTTCGATGACGGTTTGGATGTACCGTGCACTATTCAGTGTCCCCTCGACGATCACCAGTGGTGTACGGCCAGTGTAGGAGATCGCTCCCCACACCATGATGCCGGGTGTTGGCCCTGTGTGCCTCGGTCGTATGCAGTCCTGATTGTGGCGCTCACCTGCACGGCGCCAAACACGCATATGACCATCATTGGCACCAAGGCAGAAGCGACTCTCATCGCTGAAGACGACACGTCTCCATTCGTCCCTCCATTCACGCCTGTCGCGACACCACTGGAGGCGGGCTGCACGATGTTGGGGCGTGAGCGGAAGACGGCCTAACGGTGTGCGGGACCGTAGCCCAGCTTCATGGAGACGGTTGCGAATGGTCCTCGCCGATACCCCAGGAGCAACAGTGTCCCTAATTTGCTGGGAAGTGGCGGTGCGGTCCCCTACGGCACTGCGTAGGATCCTACGGTCTTGGCGTGCATCCGTGCGTCGCTGCGGTCCGGTCCCAGGTCGACGGGCACGTGCACCTTCCGCTGACCACTGGCGACAACATCGATGTACTGTGGAGACCTCACGCCCCACGTGTTGAGCAATTCGGCGGTACGTCCACCCGGCCTCCCGCATTCCCACTATACGCCCTCGCTCAAAGTCCGTCAACTGCACATACGGTTCACGTCCACGCTGTCGCGGCATGCTACCAGTGTTAAAGACTGCGATGGAGCTCCGTATGCCACGGCAAACTGGCTGACACTGACGGCGGCGGTGCACAAATGCTGCGCAGCTAGCGCCATTCGACGGCCAACACCGCGGTTCCTGGTGTGTCCGCTGTGCCGTGCGTGTGATCATTGCTTGTACAGCCCTCTCGCAGTGTCCGGAGCAAGTATGGTGGGTCTGACACACCGGTGTCAATGTGTTCTTTTTTCCATTTCCAGGAGTGTACTTTTGTTAAGCTACACGTGCCCGCAATGCCACCAGGCGGTGTCCAACGCCGGGTGGTGGGCGGTGGTCATACTGTTTTGGCTTATCAGTATATGTTAGCGTAATTATCCATATATGTTAGTGTAACTGAATCTAGCACAAGTGCGAGGTTTGTTTACGTTGAAAGAGTTATCCTCGTCCGTCCCCTATTTCGATTAATTTCAAGTTTGGCTTCCCCATAAAGTAATGTAAGCAAATCTGGTGTTTCTTTAGTTGTGGAAGATGTCCTTGTTTATTGCTTTTAAAATGTTTTGTATGCTGATAGTGCAGACAGCTTCTACAGATGGTGCAGGTGCCATGTAGATGAGAGAGCTATTGAAATTAGTAGTTTAACTTGATGGCCACAAGCTGACGTTTGTAAACGGTCCACTGTGTTAAGATTTTCATGGCTTGTTGTACTATACTTATGTGAAGCGTTTCGAACCTGTGAAATAATCTGATATATGTTTTTGTATGTATGTTTCAGTATGAGTATCGAAAAGTTTTTAAAGGCGTGGAGAACGAAATTGTAAATTTGTTTGTGACTAGCGAGATCGAAGATTTGTTTAATTTATTCGTTAAATGTCCAAATGATAATTCTATTAAACGGGGACACGACTGCTGTTCACAAAATCGTTCTTCCTGCCAGGGTAATATGGCGATACTATGTTTATTAATAAATGATAACTTGGAAGTGTGTCCAGTAAAGCCTTCAGCACGTTCCACTTCCCAGCACCCACATTCCTACCGTATCGCAATAATGTAACATATCATTTGCAAGCCTCCCTGTTCACTACTGTAGTCCTCTGGGCCAGTATCTGGCTGCAAGGAGAAAGTTTTCATTCAGCCTGTAGTTGATATGCCATTGTCTCCCATGTCATAAATGGGTTGTGGCTAGGGCTCAGTGAGCTTGTAGGGAGAGCTTGTCCCCATGACAGCCCATGTTTCCGACATCTGTTGAATGCAGCATCTTACAGAACTGATGTAACCAGGAGCAGGAAATGGGTAATGAGAATGCCTACATGCTGCTCTCGATCCTGACTGGCTGAAAAACTGGCTGTTAAACAATTTCGTGGAGCGGTTTGGGAGCTAGCAAAATCGAGATGCCGGTAGGCAGCATTCATGGGGTTGAAGTGGCAAGTTATGGGCCCTCTGTTTATTGGCTGAAAATGATCTCTAAGTAGCCGAACACAACCGTTTCCAGTTAATTATCGGTTCAGTTGGACGTGAGGATCTAGTCCATTCCATGTAAACACAGCCCAGACCATTATGGAGCCACCACCAGCTTGCACAGTGACAAGGCTTCGTGGGTTCTGCGGCACACTCGAACCCTACCAACAACTCCTACCAACTGAAATCGGGACTCATCTGACCAGGCCACTGTTTTCCAGTCGTCTAGGGTCCAACAGACATGGGCACGAGCTCAAGAGAGGTGTGCTGGTATAACACAGCACCACTTAAATAATTTGGCAGTTCAGAGACTTCCTTTACCTGGATACAGATTAGCTGGCTGTTTTTCAAGGAATTCCTTGCGTAGTAGGGGAGTGGCCATGTACGTAAAAAACAGTATTCCATTTGAGTCGATAGAATAGGTTTGTTTATAAATAAATAAATCTTCTGCTACCAGTCACGATTTTCTTTATTTTACTATTCGCACGACGCGTTTCGAGAAATAATTCCCATTTTCAAGTGCGTTTTTATGATGTGTGTTAAGCAATTTCCTTTGATGTTGTCAGTGTGTGTGAGTCTGCTTCATTTTGTTGACTTTTACTGTAATACATAAGAAACGCGTTTTTTAGTTGGGTATCAATATTTTCTGTGAGGTTAGTGGCTAAAGTTTGAGAACAATTTGTACTTACAATTTTCTAATGGTCCATTTGTGTAGAGAGTCACACACACTTAACATCACACACAACTTGTACATTTTACACATCGAAAATATCTTATATAAACAAAACAGTTACAAAGATCTTCTTATAGGTAGTTCACAGAGATAACATTATAGGTCTTCCACAGATTATGACATGCTTTTCTACAGAGGTTAATTTATCTTTACAATTTGGCTCACGAATTACTTATACTGATTTTACAATTGTGCTTATTTCTATGTTTTACTATTTTTATTTAAGTATATTATCGAAACATCTGAAGAAATTCACTGATTCACTTTCCAGGTTTTCATTTAATATTTTATCTTCATATTTTCTGTAATGTGAATATATCTCCAGTTCTTCAAGCAAATCCATTTTATGTCCTTTATCTGTGACTGGTAGCAGAAGATTTATTTATTTATAAACAAACCTTTTGTATCTACAGTCGCAGGCTTTCAAAAACCATTTATAATGGATCAAAAAATGAGTCGATAGACGTATCACGGCACTGCACTGAACAGATATTTGAAAGTTGTACAGAGACAGTTGAATTTAGTGAAACTAAACTTCTAATTGCTGATGTTTATAGGTCCCCTAACTCTGACTTCAGAGCATTTCTGCTCAAGCTAGAGAGGCTTCTTGATTCACTTTATGGGAAGTATGAGAAATTAGTTATATGCGATGACTTCAATATAAATTTTGTATATGATGGTGCAAGAAAAAGGATGTTGGTAGATCTCCTAAATTCGTGTGATCTGATGCAGACTGTGTTTTTTGCAACTAAGATGCAAGGGAAGAGTAGCATAGCCATAGACAATATTTTTATTCATTCTTCATTACTAGCTGGACATTCCCGTTAGTAAAATGATGCACAAATTTTTTCACTAAAAGGCTTTTGTACTCAAACGTCACATATACGAGGGTTGGAACTTTAATAGTGGCATCTATTTATTTACAGCTCGTACAAAATAGATACGTGTTTCAAAGTTTTACTGACCTTCAAAGTAGTCACCAGCATTATGTATAACCCGTTACCAGCGATGTGGATGTCGTAGGATACTCTTAGCCGCGTTGACAGTTCGAGCGGCGCGGTCTAGTGCCCGACAAATTTATAGCAGTTCTGAAGCGAATGCCGTGAAGTGTTTCCTTCAGTTTAGAAATCGAGTTGAACTTACGAGGTCTTAAGCCAGGAGAGTCCAGTAGGTGGTATAGCACTTAGCAGCCCCATCAGTCAAACAAATCAGTAACAGCTTGCACTGTGCGTGCTTGAGTATTTTCCTGCAAAATGATAGTCAGGTTCTGCAGAAAGTGTCATCACTTCTGTCTCTTTGCTGTTCATTTTTGGAACACAACCTACGACCAGCTTGTCAGTTAGCACTGACAAATCCACGGGCAAACGCCGCAACTTTCGGTCGTTAAGTGAAGGCTGTCGGCCACTGCGTTGTCCGTGGTGAGAGGTAATGCCTGATCTGGTACCACGCGCCGCGGAATTTGAATCCGCGCCAGACGACATGGACGTCGAAGACCCCTAGAGGTCTCTGCACCATCGCGCCGTAAGCTGTGGCGGCGCGCGTCGCCTGGCCCGCATTTAGTGTGAGGGCGCCACAGTGGAACACGTGGTCCCAGCGGCCCATACCGGCGCCCCCGATCATGTATTTAAGCGCCTGCCTCTCGCTCAGCCAGTCAAACACGACGAAAAAAGAAAGCTGAGCCAGTCAGTCTAATCTTTGCGTGCGTCTCTTGACATATCGCCTCGACAACAGACAGCGTGTTTACCGTTCTTTGTTTTCGTTACTAGTGGACGTGGTGGATTCGTTTGGTTGTCTCTGTCACCCCGTTGCTTCTTGCGTGTTGTCGTCGTAAGGTCTCGCTCGATCGTCCGTCGTTGTTTCGTGTCCGTCCTTTCAGTTCGTTGTTTGTTCGGGGGCCGCTCTCCGTTTGGTCCCGCCGCGCTTTCTCGGCCAACCCACCACCGTTCCGGTCGCGGTTTCAACACGTGAAATGTGGTGTTCTCGGCACACTCTTGACACTGTGGACCTCGGAATATTGAACTCCCTAGCGATTTCCGAAATGGAATTTCCCATGCGCCTAGCTCCAACTACCATTCCGCGTCCAAAGTGTGTTAATTTCCGTTGTGCGGCCATAATCTCTACGGCAACCTTTTCACATTAATCACCTGAGTACAATTGACTATACACTGTCCTTTTATACTTTGTTTACGCGATACCACCGCCACCTGTATATGTGCATATCGTTATCCCACGACTTTTGTCACCGTAGAGTAATTTGTTGGAACTTATCGTCAAGAGTACGAGGATTCTGGTCGTATATGTGTGTTATCGCGCGACACTACGGAAGTTCCGAGGTGTGGACGAAGGGAACGTTTCAGTATTTGTAATTGCGGAACACTCCTCTCACCTGCACCTCGGAAGTTCCTTAGCGAAGCTGGACAAGAAGCGGTGGCCAGGAA
The DNA here is from genome assembly GCF_023898315.1 of Schistocerca nitens. Lineage (NCBI taxonomy): Eukaryota > Metazoa > Arthropoda > Insecta > Orthoptera > Acrididae > Schistocerca > Schistocerca nitens. The sequence goes on from NC_064621.1 coordinate 261,614,269, forward strand.
TCGCCAGATCTTAGCGGCGTGCCAAGAGCTAGATAAATTACATGACAATCCTCAGCGGACTTAGTCGCAAGCGTGTCGTTGTGCGTCCCATTCTTGAGTACTGCTGGAGTGTCTGTGATCCTCAGCATGTCTGATTAGTGGAAGACATAGAAGCAGTTCAGAGCTGTGCTGCCAGAATTGTTAACGGTAGGTTCGATGGACACGCGTGTGTTACAGAAATACTGCTTGAACTCAAACGGAAATCCCTGAACGGAAGAAGACGTTCTTTTCCCGGAACACCACTGAGGAAGTTTAGAGACACATTGCAGAATGATTCTACTGCCACAAAAGTAGTACATATCGCGTAAGAACCACGAAGACAAGACAAGAGAAATTAGAAGCATATAGATAGTCGTTTTTCCCTCGTGCCAAATCTGCGTGAAACAGGAAAGGGAATCACCAGTAGTGGAACAAGGTATCCTGCTTCATGCACCGTATGGTTACTTTAGGAATATATATTGTGAGGGGTCCACTTGTACGTGGATCCCGATTTTGTAATATAATACATGAAAAAAAAACAATCGTCATATGTAGAAGAGATTGTATTTTTGACACTACTGAACCAAAGATGTTGCCTGAGTGGCAGAATCGATTGTAACTAGGGGCGTGTGGAGCGCAGTAGCAGTTGCCGTTGCATTCTGTTATAGTTAGAGTGTAAGACTTAAAGCTTATTCTGTGAGAATTTAGTTGTTGGTCTATGGACGGAGCATAATACAATTTTTACAAAATGAAGTGATGAGTGATGTTTGTGCTCACACAGAGCCAATAAATATTAGGTAGTAGTTATTTCTATAAAAGTGTAATGTGTCTTATTAATCTGTGAGGCTGTAAAATTATCAGGAATTGAAGTGATACTGATCGTTAACAAATACTCAGCATTTACAATGGCAATTATAGAAGAGTAATGAACTGATACTGTAGTTCAAAGGTGAAGCAACTGGAACAAATTTGTAAGACAACGAAATTTTGTATATTTAGTTTTAAGTATGCAGCATCGCAATGAGAATTTCTATAATTTTTACAGTGCTGACCCTTGAATGTAGGAACCAAGTATTTTGCATCAGGTTTAATGTTTAGGTTGATAAGTTATACCCGACTTGTAATATTCTGTGTGTTTTGTAATCCTGCTACAGAGAAGTCAAATTCTCGAACCTATTTTGTCAAACGATGTCAGACTTTTGTCATGTAACAATCCAAGTGTTTTTATCTGAGATAGTAAGTGAGAATTGTAGAACGGTTGAGAAGTTCATTGATATTGAAGTTAATGAAAAAGTTTCATTTCAGATTTTGTGAAGGAGAAACTTTATTTTGAATACAATTTTCAAACTGCATTCGGTCTTAGGATATCCTCTTATAGGTACCTCATCCTCCTCCATGTCGTGTTTATTCAAATCCAATGAATATTTTTAAAAGAAATGATTTTTCAATCGGAATCAAAAAAAATTTAATGTGCCAGAATCAGAAAAATGATAATGTTTGTCACAGTTTCAATGCGGGCGGTATGGCACAGCACTGAGCCAATATCGAGTGTTTTCGTTGAATATTTGCAAGATTATTCATTTATCAGCCAATCTACTGATGTTATTTGCATAGAGTTAAAAAAAATCGTTCAAATGGCTCTAAGCACTATGGGACTTAACATCTGAGGTCATCAGTCCCCTAGACTTAGAACTACTTAAGGCGTGTTCCATGCGGAAGGCAGAATTACTACCTGCCTTCCGCATGGAACACGCCTATCTCACCGCTGACTACTAGTGTTAGACACATACGGTTACTGTCAACAAGTATGGGCCCGAAGATGATGTTGTAACAACATCGAAACTAGTTGCCAATAAAACCAACACCTTAATACAGCTGGAGGAATTTCGTCATTTTTTAACATATACAAAGTTTTACGCCTCGCCTGAGCCCGTCAACACCGACGTTGGACTGTTGTTGACTCGAAACGTGTTGCCTGATCGGACGAATCTCGTTTCAAATTGTATCGTGAGGATGGACACGTACGGGTATGGAGACAACTCCATGAATCCAAGGAGCCTGCACGCCAGCAGGGAACTGTTCAAGCTGGTGGAGGCTCTATAATGGTGTGGGGCGTGTGCAATTGCAGTGATCTGAAACCCCTGATACGTCTAGATACGACTCTGACAGGTGACACGTATATAAGCTTCCTGTCCGATCACCTGCATACATTCATGTCCATTGAGCATTCCGACAGACTTCGGCAATTCCAGAAGGACGTCCAGAATCGCTACACAGAGGCTCCAGGGACACTCTTCTCAGTTTAACCACTTCCACTGGCCACCAAACTCCCCAGACACTAACATTATTGACTATATCTAGAATATCTTGCAACGTGCTATTCAGGAGAGATCTCCACCCCCTCGTACTCTTACGCATTTATGGACAGTCCTGCACGATTCATGGTGTCAATTCCCTCCCGCACTACTTGAGGCCATGCCACGTAGTGTTGCGTCACTTCTGCGTGCTCGCGGGGGTCCTACAAGATATTAGGCAGGTGTACCAGTTTCCTTGGCTCTTCATTGTAAAACCGGTGACTTACATTAACGTTTTATTCCAAAATGCAAACTGAAAAAGCTTCAAAGTAGTTTTATGCCTAATTTACACAAAAAGAATTTGAAATTCCATTTTGAACTCTCAAGACAGTTTTGAAATCTCGCGAAGTTTTACTTTAGTTTTCTCAAAACTTCAAGATGTGTACTTACATCCCTTTGCTTCTGACTCCCATTAGTTAGTTTCAAACCCGACAGGAATCGCTGTTGTCAGTATTTGCGGGACCATCTGAAAGAGTGTCCAAGCGAACACTGCGAATTGAGCTGCATTAAACTGTCATTTAGAGTCGGGCACCTAGCGAACATCGATTGCTGTCAACGGAACATAACGATACCGATGTTTCGGGAGAACTGTAACTGCCTTCCTCAGACTAAAGAATAATTAGCTGGCGTGTGGTTTCATGAATATGTCCCTGTTCTGATGGTGTCACTAGACTACCTATGTCACTTTTATTAAATTTCAGAGGCCCTGAATAACATAAGGCGAATCGGAAAGGATATGAAGGTGACGATTTGTGGGTTGTGCAGCTTACTAGCAATTCGTAACTTGCTACGAAGCAGCAATAGGTCTCTAGGGGCCGTGTTTTCCTGCTGTTAGTAGCGGAAACACTACGCCAGATGTGAACGCGCTGTTATTTTATCCCAGGGCTTAAAAACTCGCCAATTTTGAACGTGAGCACTCGTACCTGCACAGACTTCTGTTCGCGAGTAGAGCAATTGCGACGTGTTGGAGAGTGAGGGGAAATGCACGCGCACCGTGAGGTCGAAATAATAGAGGAGAAGCGCCAGCTGCAAAACAGGGGATGGTGGCGGTGCTGCCTAGGTAGCAATGGTTACTCGGCGTCGTGTAACACTGGCAATGTCTTTGCAGTTCAATCAGCAGGAAGATGACTCTTCAGTTTCACAATCTGCTGTTATCAAAGATGACAGTCAATGACGTGTCGCATACATGATATGGCGGATGATCTTCACAATCAGTTTGTAAATCTTTGTAAAGAGTTTGTTACGGCACAGCTAGCCATTTTTGTGACACGTGTAAACAGTAAACTTGATTTTGAGAAGAGCACCTCGACTTGTTAGTAGGAACGAACATCATTCTTAGCAGCCGTTACATGACTGTTTTTCTCAAACTGTCCTGTAATTGATATACTTACAGCGTACGTACATGTATAATTTGACGTGGGTACCTACATCAGAATATTGTATGATCTGAAGACGGCAGTAATAATGAAGTGTAAACGTTTCTGTAATCAAGACGGATCTTCGAAATAAAGCGCCACGGACTCATTTTCAGAACTTATGTTTTCTTTTGATAATTCATATAAAACTCGAATAAAAAGACAAATCAAATCGGAATTAATTAATCCCGAACGACAAATGAAATAAGTACCACTGATTTCCAGTACTTAACTATATAGCTTACAATTTCCTGTCATGAACTGCATGCACACGTAAATACGATCATCTATGTAAGCCTCTTGCACTAGGCTTTAGGTGAGGCAACGCGCCCTGGATCATAAACTGCCAGCGAAGACAGCTGTATCAGAATTCTTGGAAGGTCCACTGGGTGTCTCGCACAGGTGCGAGAGACCTCCACAGGCGCCTGCCGCTGTGGCCGAGCGGTTCTAGGCCCTTCAGTCCGGAACTGCGCTGCTGCTACGGTCGCAGGTTCGAATCCTGCCTCGGGCATTGATGTCTGTGATGTCCTTAGGTTAGGTTTAAGTAGTTCAAAGTCTAGGGGACTGTTGACCTCAGATGTTAAGTCCCATAGTGCTTAGAGTCATTTGAACCTCCACAGGTGGTCCGACTAGGCAGTGCTTCGAGGAAAGCTAATTTGGCGCTGACGCACTAAAAGTAACGTCACGCATTGTCTCTCTAGGTTGTGCGGGGTTAACGGAGACTGTCTGTAGCAAGTTACGTGTGGTCTGGGGACGCGTGCTGGTTTGGAAGAGCCGCCAAAGAGCTCCTATTGTGGACAGAACTGCAGGAAGTAAGAATTAGTCGAAATACACCCACCTTTAAGATAACATCTTGAAAAGTGGAATGGGAACAGAAAAGTTCAACAACCGTGCACAGGACCCACAAGACAAATTTGTTAATGAAGTGTAAAGAGAATAGCTAACGTTGGTTAACCTAAGCAATTTCCAAGTGTGAGTAACAACCACGGCTGGGTTTCAAGAGGTCCGCCCTTCTTGCCAAACAGGCGATCATAGACACACACACACACACACACACACACACACACATACACATACAGAGAGAGAGAGCAGGACACAGTTTTGGAGCGTCAAGTATAACGAATTTCGTAACTAATTAACTACCTGAAATGTGGGTAAAGATGTGAATCTCGCATCTTCGAAGACAGCTTCTTACTGGTGAGCTCTAGGAATATATATCGTACAGCCAATCAAAATTACGTGTCGCCGGAAATCTCAGAGAAACGAGTCTTCCTTGCCGGAAGTGCACTTCAGAAAGTTACTTCTACAGCATTCAGAGAACCAGACGCCTACCTGGGGCAGACTTGGCAGCCAGAGGCTGTCGTCTGATGGAGCTAAATTTAGACGCGAGTTGTTGGTGGTTGGTGTAGAGACAATGATTCATTCACACTTTATTCACTACTTGCAGATTAGGACTGTGGTGAGACCCAGTCACAACCGGACTGCGAACTGTTGGGATAGTCGAACCATTTTTACGATGTTCGGTAATTTAAGTCTTCACGTTAGAAGTACAACGTGCTTTCAGATCTGGTAACAGATGCAACGGCATACCCGTCTGTAGTATTTCCTATCTCTTTGCACTAACCTTTAGCGATTATGGTACGACTTACATGGATGTGTAAATGTTTATCCATATACCCGTTCACTTGAATCATATCCCTGACCCATGTTCCGGTTTGCCACGGTCTTTAGCTTAATATTGTCAATGACTATCAAACCATATTTTATACATTTTCGTGTAATGTACTGAGTTAACTAATATCATTGTCTAATTTCATAGACAATAAATTCCTTGATCATTGTTTTGGTTGGTAAGTGATTTAGTTATATCAGATATACAGGGCCATAATTATATATCTAATTAAAGATTCACATTTTTAAACCTTCACCACCAACAATTCTACAGCCGAAAGCTTAGAATTTGGTGACTCCCCTTAGGATACGTTAACTGTGAACGCTTCATGCCACAGTTCCAAGTTTGATTTAATTTTTGAGGAATGATTTCCCTTTGCCATTTCAATAATCGTTAAATGAACGAAAATAAATTATTTTAAGTTGCTGGTGCGTAACCATTTCATGCACATTTTTCAGTAAGGTGAGACTGGTATAAGTGTATAGTTGTCCAGTTGAAGATCATGATTGAAGTTTTGGAGGGGTTTTGCTTGCTTCTTGCATGCTTTGTGTGTTTTGTTTTAGGAGGACACTGAATTATTCAAATCAAAGGGCTCCAAGCACTATGGGACTTAACATCTGAGGTCATTAATCGCCTAGACTTTGAACTACTTAAACCTAACTAACCTAAGGACTCACACACATCCATGCCCAAGGCAGGATTCGAACCTGCAACCGTAGCAGCAGCGCGGTTCCAGACTGAAGAGCCTAGAACCGCTCGGCCACAGCGGCCGGCCACTGAATTGTAGTCTGTATGTGGTATTTCAGCAGTTTATTGTAGGTTCGCTGGTTTTCACTCAAACGTTGGGAGTGTTGAAGTGTAGAGTTACTGTTTGGCCTTGTCGAAATTTAGAAGTACATGAGCTACAAGTTGATCAAGAACAAGCGAGGCAGAGAGAGAACTTTCAATTAATTCAGAAATGGTAGTGAGTGGTTCAGACATGGACGATCAATAGGACAACATTCAGAATGTAAACGTTAGTGAGCCATGGGGTGAAGAAGCGTAAAATAAAACGAGAGGAGGGGGGAGGGGGGGACAAGCAGTCAAGCACAGGTTAATGATGAAATGTCAAGAAAAGACGATAGAGAAATTTCACACGTAGCAGGGCCTTCCGAAATAACATGGCTTCAAAGCGTAGTACGGAGCGATGCCACTCGTAAGCCCATATCACAACAAACTGCAGCGTTAGACCTGCAGACTTTTCTCATTCAACAGTTCAAGAAAAATGAGTGCAATTAACGAAAAGCGAACGTTTACTCAAGAAGAATGAAGAGATATTAAAGGAAAGCAAAGAGAAAAACGATGCGAGGTTCAAGAAAATGGGCAAATGATTTGAGAAAGCGAAAATTTATTTAAGAAAGGTGAGGAAAAAAAGGGACGCACAATTTGAAGGAAATAGGATGCAATTTTAAAATCTAAATGTAAAGATTAAAGAACAAGTTGGGGCCATGAACATGAAACTTGAGAACTCATGAAGAAATGCGAAGAGCAAATTAAAGTTCCAAGATGCTACTCCAGGCGGGTGTAAAGTGAATGTGCGCAACGGAAAATAATAAACGCTAAAATGAATGACTACCCCCTGAATCAGATCTTAGGATCTCTTAATTCTATAAATTACAATCTAAACATAAATGAATGATGAAGGCACTAATCCTACAAAATAATAAACGTTGTTCCTGTTTATATATTTATTGTATATTAAAAAATCCTTTGTGGTCTAGCGGTTCAGGCGCTCAGTCCGGAACCGCGCGACTACTACGGTCGCAGGTTCGAATCCTGCCTCGAGCATGGATGTGTGTGATGTCCTTAGGTTAGTTAGGTTTAAGTAGTTCTAAGTTCTAGGGGACTAATGACCACAGATGTTAAGTCCCATAGTGCTCAGAGCCATTTGAACCATTTTGAAAAAATCCTTTATATTACAAAATTTACATTTCCTAAGTAAAATTACTAACCAATTGCCCAACTCTGCCCTTATTATGACTGCACGGTCTAATATTAACAACTCGAAATGACTGACGTCGTCTATGAACCAAACACTAGAAGACACTACTTTCAAAGATGATCTACGGTGGTGTGGAACCTCAGTGCAAATAAACTAACGTGATTACAGCTGTTTAGCTTTTACAGCTCTAATACGTGGAAGAAATTTGGGATATCACCGTATGTACTGCGTCCGGTGCGTCGAAGTGATGGTTCTCGAACTCGTCTGCGACGATGGAAGAACTCCAACCACAAATAAAGATTAATTTTGTATGTGATTGCAGGACAATGTAAGATGTACGAAGAATTCAAACGTGCTTCCCCTAATGAGCACTGGTCGAAGGCAAGACAAGATTGAAACTTAGGAAGTGGGGACGAGGGGTACACGCAGGATGGAAGGTCAAGGTCTTTGTTATGTCACTCCTTAAACAACTACCAAACTCATTGTTTATTCAAAACAGGTAAGAGATAATCAAAGTGGGCAGCTTTTATAAATAATTACAGGTATCTTGCTTCTCCACCAAGACTGCAGATTAACAATTACCAACAGACTCAAAGAGATGACCCACAGAGATTTCAAATAAATTACAATCTGAAGCTGATTTAAAGAAATGGCACAATTTTTTTCTTTAAAAAAAAATAATTTACAATATGAAGCTGGTTTACGAAAAGCGTCAGTTCGTTTAGAACCCCCAAAAACCTAATGAGCACAACACGTGACTAGAATTACAATTCATCCTCAATAAATTTAAAACATTTTTTTAAAAAAAGAAAACATTATATGAAATAGGTTACGTTTATCAAACGGACAGTGACCCCAGGCTGCCCTGTGCAAAGGTGACCTAACTTAAATGCCGGAAGCAGCAGACCAGCCGTCCAAACAACACCTAAACGCCAGGCCCCAAGCCGGCCGCGGTGGTCTAGCGGTTCTAGGCGCGCAGTCCGGAACCGTACGACTGCTACGGTCGCAGGTTCGAATCCTGCCTCGGGCATGGATGTGTGTGATGTCCTTAGGTTAGTTAGGTTTAAGTAGTTCTAAGTTCTAGGGGACTGATGACCAAAGATGTTAAGTCCCATAGTGCTCAGAACCATTTGAACCATTTTTTTGAGCCAGGCCCCAACCGGGAGTCACTTCCCACTAGACGGCACGTCACAGCTTCTGTGCACCGAAGCGGGACGTCGTGCCGCACCCACGCACCCCAACTCGCAGAAAGTGGAACACAAACAGACCGCAGAAGACACAGCAAACACCAACCAAACATCAATCAGTATACATTAAGAAATTGGTAATAAAATACACAAACCAATTACTGTTGAGTGAGTGCATTCAATAACTGCACGCATATAAGGAAGTACATACAAATGACTAGCTCTACAAGTACAAATTTAACTAATAAGAGAATAACTGGTTGCAATTTTTTTACAGCAATGTACCAGGGACGTCGCTTAATGACAATAACCCAAAATCACGCGTACGCCTTCGTGTTAATCTGCTTCCTAATAGTAATCCAGCCAGCGGATTTGAAAGGGAGTAGTAAGTGCTGGTCTCCATAATAAGTTCATGTATACCAAGAAGTACATGTAAATGACCAGCTTTACCAAATACAAGTTTTAGTAATAACAGAATAACTGGTTGCAATTTTTTTACAGCAATATACCAAGGACGTCGCTTGGTGGCAATAACCCTAAATCACACGCACACCTTCGCGCAAATCTGTCTTTTAATAGTCATCCAACCAGCGGATCTTAAAGCAAATAGTAACTGCTGGTCTGCATACAGTCATACAAACACTGCCGGTTGCTCTTACTTCGACAACACGTACATTAGAATCAACAGACCGACAAATACACTCGCTGCAACGCAAATCGTTTGACGAAACGAAGGCACCGAAACAACACACGTACGACGGAGAGCGTTGTTCGAGATGGTCTCCAGGGATGGGTCTCTCCGAGATAACGGGCCCCAAAGCAAAGCGACGAGCAGCGCCCGAAGTTGACATCAAACAGGTCCATCATAAACGCGCGACCGTCTTGCAAGGTAGACCGGCGGCGCCACCGCCGGCCGAGCCCGCGTGTTTGCTCCGTCGTCCCCTCAAGCACGTCCTAGCGCCTCGTAGCGAGTCAGACGACCAACTCGCCCACCGGAAATACCCACCAGCAGATCACAACAGGGGCAAAGACCGTAGTACAGCCGGGTACGTGCCAAAGAGCAGGTGTGCCAGAAAAGGCGCACCACGGCTCAAAGATCACGTAAAACTGGGGCAACATGCGAAGAAAGATTGTCCAGATACAAGGTGGCAGGACCCCACTCTTCAAGGAGATGGTCGACAGGAATCAGTTCCTTGACGTAACTTGCGAGCCAGCAGAACACAAATGAATTTGTTTGACGAAACTTCTGTACGAAATCCAGAGGGAAATTATAATCGCCGGTAGGATCACGCGCAACGTATGTGGATTCCAGCGTTTATTGCAAAAATTAGGTAACAGTCGAATTATGGAGGTGATGGAAACCGCGCACTTTATTCAGATGCACTTCCCATCTGAAACTCAGCGAAGGAATAAACAAAACTGGAGAGTGAGATACCCGCCATGAAGAAATGGAAAATGGACTGGGTTGGCGAAATGAAAACAGACGATGGGGATCGGAGTATGCTTGATTCGTTATCGAAAGTCTTCTTTTAATTTTCATCGGACGTCTGTTATATGCAGTCGAAGTAGCAGAATTCATGCACTTGCGTTATAGTTGTGTTTTCTGTCCTCGTAATTGTTGCCTCTTACATGTCCATTTCATTCATAATCGTTGTTTTGGTTTTATTTGACTAGATACCTGGCTTTTGGTTGGCACTCGAAATTTTATACTCCACAAAAGAATGAAATAGCTATGGTGCACTCAGATGGATGGCCATATTTTTTCATGGTGTTTCGTAACTCTAGAAATTGTAAGCTATGCTATGATACAATGCTTTTTAGGGTTCGGTGAGACTAGTTTTGTAACAACGTGTAAGAAGAGAAACCCGATGCTGAGGGCGCAGCACGTTTTCGTCTACGTAGAGCGATGTTTACGTGGCAATGAAAAAGAGGCAACAGCGCGATAATATCCTGGGTCTGTACATATATGAAGGAAAAACGTCAAACGAGCATGAAAAACTTCAGTTAAAAATTCTCGATTGAGAAGCCGTGGTCGATATATAAAGCTGTTCCCTGATAATTTCATCTACGACTGCGGGAGACTTCTTCAGAGGTAAGACGACAACTGCAGTATAAACTGAAGGAAAAACTTACCATGAAATCTAACATTTTACTATCACAAAAAGCTTCATATTTATAACTACAGAGCAATATACGCGCCTCTATAGTTTACTAGCGGATTCCAAATATCTGTTTTCGCCGTCTTGAGCTGTGCGCCGAATGTTGTTGTCGATGATATTTGGTTTGTGTGGTGCTCAAGTGGGCGATTATCAGCGCCCGTACAAATTCCCAGTTTTTCCACTGTCCAGTTTCCCGAATGATGATGAAATGACGAGAACAACACAAACACCCATTTCCCGGGCGGAGAAAATCCTCGACCCGCCTGGGAATCAAACCCGGGACCCCGTGATCCAGAAACAGCAACGCCAACCACTAGACCACGAGCTGCGGGCGCGAATGTCGTAGAGTTGTTGGTTATACGTATTACGAAGCGGCCCCGCTACAATCTTCATAATAATAGTTTTTAGTGGGGTGCAACTCGTAAATGAGCTATTCGAATAGACCCCTACTCAGGGTACAATTTTAATTAAGAAAATAACGGTTCAGATTTCTGTCAGTCGATTCTGGAAAAACGGTTCTTAAGGTTTCACGATTCACGCCCTATTAGAAGTGGCCTATGCGTCATGCAACACATCCAAAGTATAACAACTTACCAAGCAAGTATTTGAACGTTAAAATTTGAACAAGATGTGAACAGTAATATTCAGTTAAATATTTTTCAGGGAGTCTCTAGCCGCATACGCTCATTCGATTTATCGATCTAGAAAAAGAGTTCGGCAATGTGACAATGGTGCAAGATGTTCGACATTGTGAGAAAGAAGGGGTAAGCCACAGGGAAATGGGTGATACGGGCTACAATACGTACAAGAACCAAGAGGGAATAATGACACTGGAAGGCTAAGAACGCATTGCTCGTATTAAAAAGGGTGTAAGACAGGGATACAGTCTTTCGCTACAGCTGTCTCATTTATTCATAGAAGAAGCGATGACGGGAATAAAAGTCCCTTTCAAGAGCAGGATTAATATTGGGGGTGAAACGATATCAGTCATGGGATTCGCTGATGACATTGCTGTACTCATTAAAAGTGAAGCAGAATCAAAGGATCTGTTGGATGGAATGAACAGACTAATGAGTGCAAAATAGGAACTGAGAGTAAATTGGAAAAAGACAGAAGTAATGAGACATAGCACAAATGAGAAGAAAAACTCAATACCAATATTGGTGGTCAAGTAGATGTATTTCAGGAATTCTGCTACCTTGGAAGCAAAATTACCCATGATGGACGAAGCAGAAAGAACATAAAAAAAACAGACTAGACGGGCAGAGAAGTCTACTGGTATCAAAATAGTACTTAATTTGATGAAGAAGTTTCTAAGAGCGTACAAAAAAATGGCTCTGAGCACTATGGGACTTAACATCTGAGGTCATCAGTCCCCTAGAACTTAGAACTACTTAAACCTAACTAACCTAAGGACATCACACACATCCATGCCCACGGCAGGATTCGAACCTGCGACTGTAGCGGTCGCGCGGTTCCAGACTGAAGAGCCTAGAACCGCTCGGCCACATCGGCTGGCTAAGAGTGTACATTTGGAGCACAGCATTGTATGGTAGTGTATTATGGACAGTGGGAAAACCGGAAGTAAAGAGAAGCGGGGAGTTTCAGATGTGCCATAGAAGAATACTGAAAATAAGTTGGACTGATAAGATAAGGAATGGGAAGGTTCTCTGCAGAAACGGTGAAGAAAGGAACATATGGAAAACACTGACAGGAAGGTGGAACGGGATGGTAGGATATGTGTTAAGGCATCAGGAATTAACCTCCATGGTAATAAATGGAACTGTAGAGGGTAGATTCTGTAAGGGAAGACAGAAATTGGAATATAATCATCAAATAATTAAGGACATAGGTTGCAAGTGCTACTCTGAGATGAAGAGGTTAGCACAGGAGAGGAATTCGTGGCAGGCCACATCAAACCAGTCAGAAGGCTGATGGCTCATTAAGAAAATTAATACAAAATTTCTCCTGGTAGAGACCGCACGTTCCCTGCCACCTCTGGCAGGTAGTCGAGCATGGATTGCAGAGTAATCTCATATATATATATATATATATATATATATATATATATATATATATATATATATATAACTCTTTCCTTTTAGTTCTGTAGTTTTATGTTTCCGTTCGTCGTATCCTTCCCTCAAGTATTCTTTGTTATTCAATTAGGCGCTCATTCGAGCCATTTTATAACTTCCGCCGTCTGCTTTTCATTTGTGCCAAAATAATTAAGGAAAGGCAGATCTAGTTTGTCTTCTCCCGGTAGCTAAGCAATTAGCGAACACAGAGAGAGACCCGCTCACGCTTTCGTGCAAAATTTATTAAAATAAACGGTGAGTCTGAAAACACAATGTTGTGGACTACATTATTCGTTAAATTACATCACAATTTCATATCGGTGTTCATTAATTATTCAAATAAAAATCTATTTGTAACATAACACGTTTTTAAATCGGACTAAAAAGTAAATGATTTCTGCTAGCCCCATACAGACCCTAATACCGTTCAGATTGTTCTGAAAATTTCCGATTTTTAGTAATTACGAAAGTACTTGTAAGATTTAAAACGAAAACTGTGTGGGTCATGCAATAGATAACCGTAAGGAGGTGAACCATTCGTTTATCAATTACGTATTTCATGCGCCTCACTTTTCCGTTTTGAATTTTACAAGTAGTTCCATAGTTATTACAATTTCACGATCATAAATATTGAAGACTATCCGTATGGGGTTATGAATCTGTATAGGCGAAAAGATATTACTTTATACTTTTCTCTCCAATAAACACATGCTGTATTAAAAACTGATTTCATTTAAATAATTACATTCTTTCTTGCAGCCTTGCGTACGTGAAATTTTCCAGTCAATTTCAAACATTTTGATGAGATTACATCAGCGAGATGTGGTAAATTTCAGGTTTATTTTATCTGCGTCGACCAATATGTTGCTTCCTGTTACATATTTCACGCGAAAATACATTGAAGATAAAAATTAAAGAGATTCGTGTTCATATAGGGGCTTACCAACAATCATTCTTCTTGCGAAATATTCGCGACTGGAACAGAAATAAAGGGCAATGACAGTGGTGCACAAAGTACCCTCCACCACAGACCATACAAGAAAGCTTGTTAACATAGGTATAATTCCGTGTCCAGTGTCATTATAAATAAAATACTTTGAACAATAGGCTGCATCACTGTAAAACATTAAAGCAACTGCTGGCGTTTCGACAGACTTGCTGGAATAGTCTTCAGGGCGGTAATTTAATGCGAGAATTATTTTAATCGAGAGTTAACATTGCTTTGTCAACCATTTCTGAGCCACGTTGAATGTTTCAAGTTTCTAGCTCTTGGTGAAGATTCTCTAAAATAAATTGCAAAATTTGTACCGTGCAGACTAACAGACAAAGAAAGCGACCTAAGAAAAACGTATTAACTTCTATAATCTTTCTATATGGGGAACTGCAGCTTAATCTGTAGATAGTTAAGAGATATTTTCAAAAATATTCTGTAAAATCTTCCAAAAAACTGAAGAATTCTATTGTAGCTGATAATCCTCATTTATCGTGGGATCAAGGTACAACAGGTATCACGATAACGAACCGCATTTTTTGATTAGGGTGAATTACAAAAAGCCATTAAGCCAATACGATCTCCCAACGTTCCGTAAGCTGCATATCCTGGCAACATGAAATGCAATGGATGTTGAAAGATCCATCAGTATTCTTAGATAATTATGGGTAATCAGTCGAAATTAGTAAATCTCTCAGCGATGATCCGTAATTATCTAAGATTATCCGTTGCATTTGATGTTGCCAGCATATGTGCCTTATAGAACGTCGGAAGATAGTATTGGATGCAATTCAGCCAGATAAGCCTGAAGATGCGATTCATAATACCGAAACCTGTTGTACCTTGATCCCACAATAAATAAGGATTAACAGCTGCAAGCAGACTCTACAATTTTTTAAAAGATTTTATCACAAATTTTTATATATCTTTTAATTATGTATTAACTCCTCGTGGTCGGAATTGACAGTCATGCAGAATTTTTGAAGGACATCACATTCGCTGTTGGCTGTAGAAATTGTTTATTTGACAATTGCAATTTCAGCGTTCTGGTATACATGTCATCGTCAGGCCTAAACCATTTTACTATACAAATAGTCTACAGTAACATCAAATGGCTCTGAGCACTATGCGAGTTAACTTCTGAGGTCATCAGTCGCCTATAACTTAGAACTAATTAAACCTAACTAACCTAAGGACATCACGCACATCGATGCCCGAGGCAGGATTCGAACCTGCGACCGTAGCGGTCGCTAGGCTCCAGACTGTAGCGCCTAGAACCGCAATGCCACTCCGGCCGGCCTACAGTAACATCAAACGAGCGCAAAGCTCCGTAAATCGTGAAGTAATTACTTAATTTACATCATTTCACGATGTGCAGAGCATCACACAGCTTTGATGCCACTGTATTTCTATAGTGAAATGACTTAGATTTGACGATGACGTGTGTACATGCAGGAGGATTCTAAAGTCCGATATGCGTTGAAGCAAAATCTTTTCAGTGCCACTTGATAATGGTACAAAGGCCGATAATGCAATAGTTAAATAAAAACTTGCTACAGTCAACAGCGAACACGACAGCCTTTAAATAATAAAAACGTGTTAAAGAGAAACAGAGAAGATGAGGATACGGAACAAAGAAAACGAAAGATTTCTTCCGCGGGCTCTGAAGCAGTAGCAACAGAAAAAGTCGTATGAGAGTGTCTGTAGACCGTAAATACTGTCCTGGACACAGTTCAACAACGTCGATCGTGAATCAAACAAAAAGGTGTAGTGCAGTACACAACACTTGCTACAAAGGCTAATATTGAATAGCACATGTGAGTGGTTCGTTTGTGTATGATTTGAAACAGACGTGTCAGCTGCAGATGCCGGACCATATAATTTTGACCCCAAGTCATGTTTGCAGCAGGGGCGTACGTGCCGAACTAGAATATTCTGTAGCGGCCGACGCTACTGTCCACGACCGCGTTAATCCTTTTAGCGACGAGTCTAAATACATGTTTCCAAATAAACCATTAGGGGCGGCGTACAAAGCGGACGGCGGCGTTACGTGGTTATTAGTGATTTCAATGCGCGCGCTGCGCTGGGAACGCCGAGGGGTTCCCGTGTCGGCCGGCTGCTCCAGTTTGAAAATAGTTGCCAGCGGGTGGGGTGGGGGACGAGAGACCGTATTTACCCAAACAGCGCTTTGTTTGCGCGCAACATGGCGCCGCGGGGCGTGGCGGTGGCAGAGCATTGGCCGGCCGGCGGGCCAATGGCGAGCGCGGAGCGGTGGGCGAGGGCGGCGAAGAGCGGCGCGCACGCGGCGCATCGGCAGTCAGAGCGCTCCGCCATGTGCAGCAACGAGCGGCCGAGCGTGGCCGCGGCGGGCCCGCCGGCGCCCGGCCCCGCGCCGCTGCCGTACCCGCTGGCGGTGCTCAAGTCGCTGCACGAGTCGGACCAGTACCGGCTGCAGCTGTACCAGTACGCGCGCGCCTTCCCGCCGCACTACCCGGCGCTGTGCTACCCGGCCGCGGCCGCCGCCGCCGCCTACGCGCCGCGCGTCGCCGCCTTCTCGCTGCTGCACGGCCAGCACCCGCGCGTGCTGCAGCCTGAGGAGCCCAAGCCGCAGCACAGCTACATCGGACTCATCGCCATGGCCATCCTCAGCTCGCCCGAGACCAAGCTGGTGCTGTCCGACATCTACCAGTACATCCTGGACCACTACCCGTACTTCAGGACGCGAGGGCCCGGCTGGCGCAACTCTATACGCCACAACCTGTCGCTCAACGACTGCTTCGTCAAGGCGGGCCGCAGCGCCAACGGCAAGGGCCACTACTGGGCGATACACCCGGCCAACGTGGAGGACTTCAAGAAGGGCGACTTCCGGAGGCGGAAAGCGCAGCGCAAGGTGCGCCGGCACATGGGGCTCGCGGTGGACGACGACGGGACCGAGTCGCCGAGCCCGCCGCCGCCCCCGCCCCCGCCCCCACCGCCACCGCCGGCAGCGGCGTCGCCCCCGCTGTGCTGGGCCGCCGCGGCGCCGCCCCCCGCCGGCGCCTTCCCGACGCTGCCGTCGCACACGACGCTGCAGCACCACGCGGCGCCGCACCAGCCGTGCAGCCGCAAGCGGCAGTTCGACGTGGCGTCGCTGCTCGCTCCCGACGACCCTCCGCGGACGACGACCGCCACCTCGTCATCGCCGGCGCCGCCCACCAAGCGCTGCACCTTCGCGGCGGAGGGCAGCGAAGACGACGACATCGACGTGGTGAGCAGTGACAGCGGCTGGGCGTCGTCCCCCCCGACCCCGGGGGCGGCGGCGCCCGCCTCCGGCGCGGCGGCGTTCCCCGGGCTGGAGCAGGCGCTGGTGTCGCGCTACTACGAGTCGCTGCAGCTGCACCAGCGCCGCCTGCACCACCTCGCCGCCACCGGCGCCGTCACCATCACTGAGATCTCCGACGCCTGAGCGCCCGGTAACCTCGCCTCTGGCTCCGCGGAGCGTTTTCTTGCCCGTCCCGGTTACCACTCCCCGTAACGCGCTCCCCTCAATAGACTAATCTTATTTATTTTGTTCATATCGGACACTATGCTAATCTTATGTCTATGCTAAGATGAAACGAGGCACCAACAGTCACGTACTTTTTCCCTGTTTGACCCTTCCCGACGTACGAACTCCTTGAAAAGTATGTCATTGCATAGTAGAGGCTCCGCGGAGCGTTTTCTTTCCCGTCCCGGTTACCACTCCCCATAACGCGCTCTCCCTCAATAGACTAATCTCATTTATTTTGTTCATATCGGAGACTATGCTAATCTTATACCTATACTAAGATGAAACGAGGCACCAACAGTCACGTACTTGTTCTCTGTTTGACCCTTTCCCGACGTAAGAACTCGAAAAGTACGTCATTGCCTACCACTCCTAGACATAAAAGCACTGCAATATCGCATTTATCCGCCGACACCGAGCAATCGACTTTCAATTAAAATGTCTCCCCTGTACGGGAATATGGCCTCCTTTACGGATCTGTAAGTTCAGGTTGAAGACACATGGTCGACGACATGTAGAAGTTTCGGTCTGGTTGTGAAGCGTGCTCGGATAGCCTAAGGCAATACGACTGCTCATGATAGCGGGAAAACTGGGTTCGAGTTTCGGTCCGGCACAAATTTTCATTTTGCCATCCCACTGTAGAGCCGACTGTTGTCCATATTCGCAACTGCGAATTCATCTCATGTATTCCTTCAAAAACTCTTAAAACTTGCGTCGTATGATGTCATGGTAACCGCACTTCAAATTTTTCCCCCTTTATTTGGGCTTCAGCGTGGGAAAACTATTCACAATAATCACAAAAGAGCTCATTAATAAACATATAATTGCACATATTAGCCGACTAAAAAATAATTCTCCATTATTAACAAAAAAGTAAAAGTTTCTTAGTTTTTAAATATAGAGGTAATTATCAGTCTTTTCTTTACAAAAAAAAAAGTAATTAGAAACAGATTCGTGCATCCGCTAGTCTCTGCGACTCACACAGTTGTTAACGTATCGTGGTCTGGGGTTCACAGTCATGTATAATTTTTTTTCCTTCCACATGTAAACAATGTCTTAAAACATTGATTTGGAGCGATTTATGTGAAGGATGTTAACGTTGGTAACATTTCACGTAATCTACATCATTTCACGATGTACAGAGCTCCGCACTCGTTCGATTTTATTGTATTTCTACAGTGAAAAGGGTTATTTTTGACGATGACATGTATACATGACGCAGGATCATATAGTCTGACATGTGCTGAACCAAAATCTTGCAGTACTACTTGAAAATGGCCTAGAGGCCGAAGTTGCAATTTTCAAAGAAATAATTTCTGCAGTGAACGGCGTATATCATATGCCTTAAAAGAACAAACATTTATGTTAACTAACCACTAAAAATGGTAACTGCATCTTCTTTACAGGCCTGTGTTCAAATTTTAAAATTTCTGACTAAAATAAATCTTATGACGCATCTAAGAAGTACCTGATCATTCTGTAATAAAAGACCACTAATGCTTGTACGGAATTGTACCTTCAGCTTTCTCAGTTCTGCGAACAATTTTTCTGTTTTTTCTCCGCAACATCTTAACTGTAACTGAAGATCACGACCAGCTTCCTCGTAGAAATATTGTGCAGTTGCCACAACACTATCCGACGTAACATCCAAAAATGTTTCAGTCACTTACGTAATCGAATCTGATCAAATTTTGAGCATCTCGGTCAGCACTTTTGTTGCAGAATTACTTAAGAAAACTGACACTGGACCCGCTTTCAGTTCGAATCCGGCCGCGGTGGTCTAGCGGTTCTAGGCGCTCAGTCCGGAGCCGCGCGACTGCTACGGTCGCAGGTTCGAATCCTGCCTCGGGCATGGATGTGTGTGATGTCCTTAGGTTAGTTAGGTTTAAGTAGTTCTAAGTTCTAGGGGACATATGACCACAGATGTTAAGTCCCATAGTGCTCAGAGCCATTTGAACCAGCCATCAGTTCGAATCCGCGTATGGCCACTCATGTTCAGGACTTAGGTCCCTTCTTTGTGTCGCTCAGGTCATTTAAAAACGCCATAGACCACCGCCAATATCTGATAAAAAATACTTCCATATTATCACCAGGTTATCCTTTGACGTTCATCGGGCATTATATAATTTAAAACAGCTTACATGGAGGTATAGAAACTTCGACGTCAGTTAAAATAAAATAAAAAAAAAATCACTGCTGTCATGTAGTAAATATATTTAATTACTGACAGTCTAATATATTTTACTACAAGACAGCAGCGATATATGATGGATTTTGTGCTAATTCATGCTACAGATCCTATTTCGCCATGAAATTGTTTGAAATGCTTTGTGATATCTGATGATCGTCCGAGGACTGCAGTTGGCAGAAATAAAGAAGCATTTGTCATCAGCTATTGGCGTTGAACTGGGACCTTTAACAAATACTTGTTTCGGGGCAACAGCTTCGCAACATACATTTCTCTTCAGTCAAATGCTGGGACGAGGCCCATCTCTTTCCCCAACTCTAGCTTGTGCTCTGTCTCTGATGAGACTTTGAACCCTAATTTCTTGTGTAAAAATGAGCCGGCCCCAACGGCAAAGCACTACTATTACTTATTGACTTATCACACAACGCGCGCATTTGCTCACTGTTCATTCTCTCGCGCCTGACCTGTGCCTTGACAGTAGGCAAGTCACACAAATTACTAAATGTTCACTGGAAGACACATTAGTAATTTGCACATTATTTTACATTTGATCGTAGCCGTATGAAGATAAGCGTAAACACTCGACATCTGTTTTTTCTTGAATTGTAAAAGTGACTGTTGGTGCTTCATTTGATCATCATCAATGATGACTTGTGCAAAGAACTGAAACGGGGAACGACAGTAGCAGTCAAAACTTCCCTAGCAGATTAGATCTGTGGTATTTTCTCGTTCACTCAATTGCTGCCAGTCGCAACCAAGAGCTAACTGGGAGGTTCTGTATTAAATTCATTTGCTTTTCAAGCAGCCATTGTGCACACTGTTTAGTTAATCGAGACTCACAACTGAGATTACATAGTTCTATGGTTAAAATTTTTGTCCTCTAAGGGTGAGCAGTACACGATCGAATCGTGTTTTTTTTTTAAGTATGCATTTAAAATGCTCAAAGTTTTAGACATTATTATTCTTATTCACATGTTCCTAATTTTATTAGTGATTTTTGAAGCAGTAAGAGAGTAACCTTGTATTATGCTTTATTAATTATTGCTTCTCTTGTGTCTCTTTCTTCTTACCTTCTCACATTTGGTTTGCCGTAGTATCCATTTGTGTTGTGTGTGTCCCGCCCTCTCTGTAGAAAATTAGTAATTGTTCTTAAATGGTTAAAAAAAAGTTCAATCGCGGTTCATGTTCTGAACCAACAGAATTTATATTTTTTTGTGGCTGGGAGTCGAACCTGGATCATTGCCTAAAAAAGTATTTCCCACAGAAAGCGACAATCCAGGTTCGATTCCTGCTTCTAAATACGCATTTAATCTTTCAGGAAGTTTCACATGAGCGCACACTCCTCTGCGGAGTGAACATTCCGATTTAAAGACATAGCGTTATGACAAATATTTACTAAACTTAGAATTTTCCTGTCCAGTGGCAGATGGAGAGCCACTTTAAAGCATCTCTCTCTAAACTCGACCGTTCCTTTTTCACGCTAGTTTTATCGTAAATCACAAAAAGTATTACTCGTTGTTTCAATCAGTATTAGTTATTTCACCATTTCAGCTGTTATTGGGTTGATTTTCGTTCTACGTGTTCCAGTGTCGGTCACCGACTCTCCTTTGAACTGCTGCCAGTATTCAATAACTTTCTAAGAATCGAAACCGCCTTAAGATGAATAAAATGATCACGTTTAACGCTAAGTGTTTGTTGCTTCTAAAAGATACGAGAATCATGTTAATGTTTTCGGAAATGACTAAGTCATACTAAAATTTAGTGTGAGGCCTCTTTTTGCAGGCGGGAGAATGACTATTTTAACTGAATTTATATTATAGTTCACTTTTAAAATACCATATTAAAAAAGTTATGTATAACTAAATTTGGCAGTGTCTTTTCCACAAGGTAGAAGAATTCATTTAAGAATAATGATGGTAATAGAGCTATCTATACCAACCTTTCAGTTTATAATTCCCACAGTTGAATTTGTGATGGAATGAAAACGCTGGAAATATTCAGGTTTTTTATCATTGAATAATTGGAACCAGTAGTGACGGAAATAAATAATGAACCAAATAATGTACGCTCTGATTCGGTTTTAAGTTCATTGAATTATGTGGGTTCTCAGTCGATGAGGTCGGTGGAAGAAAGTGGTAACCCTCAGTAAGCAGCTGGCAATAAGTAGCTTCATATGTACAGCGAGAAAGCACCGCATACTACATAAAATGCTGTGTCTTATTGTGCTTATTTCCTTATCTTTGCATTTAACCAAGGATATAGCATACAAAATACTCAAGATACATGCGTGAAGGTTAGCACTTTCTGCCCGCCAACCCCTGTCATACGTAGAAAGTTATTCTGTTTTAGACTATTTTGTATGATTGCATCAGACTAACTCGAATAATTTCTGATCACCGAAGTATAAAATTAAGGAACTATCTCAAGAACATATTTAAGACTGTTGCTGTCAAAACTTAAATGGCCAATATACTTATGTATATAGCGGTAATTAGTAACCTATTCGAAATATTCTGTATTTGGACTGAAACATTTTTGTAGATTTTTTAACTCAATGTGGTTTGACCTTTTGTCTCAAAACCAGCTGCATTATTGACCTTCTTTATATACATTATGAACTGAATTTCAAGTCGTCAATGTCAGAAAGAATTTCTGGCGCAGAATACAATCATATCTCTTCACTCCAGCGGTCATTCTGGACCGATTTGTAAAAAATCTCTGACGTTTTAAGAAAACGCTCCGCTAAATTGTAAATAATCTGCCGAATACCGCCGTTGTGTGTTGCCTGACGACCCGACTTGATCGAGTTATTGCTTCAGTGGCAATTCAGTACAAAAAGGAAGCACCATATAACAAACTGATTGGCCAGCATTGCTATGATTTATGCAACTCATGCTTGTAAATAGCCCTGCCATCCCATATGTTAATGGACGTATCCAATAAAGCACTTTGTCACATAATCAGTACTAAACATGGTAAATATTTATATAAATGTCTGCAATATGAAATTTATGTACATAGTTCTCTGACAAGTGCACACACATTGGCGATTTCGGCTAAGCCACTGAATTCCATGTATATAATTCGCCAAACGAATTTCCAAATTGGTTTCTCTGTATGTCCTCTAGAATGAACAATCTCAACTCCTCTGTTAGTTCTGAGGCAGTTCCAGTAGCAATATTGCTGCCTGGAAGTTTTTCATAATATTGTTCCGAGTCCCGGAATAAGCCTTATGACAGACTCCAATGTCTTTGCGGTATTAAGTGCGTCACTTGTACGGAAAAATTCCAACCTACTTTTTGCTATTTGCGCAACTTTAAAATCATCACAGAGTGGAGCTATCGAAATGTTAATTTTAAATAATCCTCATGTTCCTAATGACAAGTTAAATATCTAATTTACAAAATGTATGACTCATTTCTTGTTGTGTACTGTTACCTGTCCAAAGAGAAACTGAACAATGACCTGTTTTCTGATTTAAAGTGTGATTTACTACGAGGGGCAGTTAAAACTGCTATAACCTGGCGTATTTTATTTAATAATATGATACTTGATTCGAGCGCGGTGTAAATATTATTAACTCCACGTTTATATATTGTCGTAAATGTGAATCTCTGTACATACGTTTAGTGTAAGTGTGAAACCACTTAAGAACCCCTTAAGAACTGTGATCCTTCATCGGAAACGCAAGTGTCATGTCTGTTTACGCTTAAAACATTGACACTTTTGCGTGTTTAATAATGTATTTTCATGCCCCCTCCCCCTTTCGTTAGAACAACAGATGCAATGCTGTTAGTCCTGCTGTATAAAGGAAATACTCTTAGGGCTGATGAATTCATTTTGCTATTCTTCTTTTATAAAATGACCTTGTTTTTTGGCCACTGATCTGTATTCTAAATTTTGTGTTTCATAATATTGTTCTGTGACTTTGGAAATAAGATGCATATTCCTGTGAATTTACTGTCTCCTTTGGAGTTATGATAACAGGAACTTCCACATTAACTTGTATGTACACTAATTTGTAAATATTGTGTAAGTCGATCAATATACAATTGTCCAAGACGAAAACTGTGTTTTTGATATTTTTTTCACCCCAATCATATCCGACCCAATGCCTCTCTACATTGCACCTGGAATTTACATACCTTTAGATGTTCTTTGTTAGCTTAAATATTTCATAAATGACATTCGGATGACTACTCGTGCTATATACAAGTGATATATATTCATGAAGAGAATGCAAGACGATTTATTGATCATTGAGATCTTTCATTATATTTAGCAAGCATGTGTCGCAAATAGCGTTTGTTATTCAGTAGTTGACAGCAATATCCCAGACTGATCCGATCAACACACAATATGTATTCTGGCTTGTTTCACAGTACTGACAATTTGGACTTGTAAAATTTAATGTTTTCGTCGACTTTTTCAAGACATGCTAATTTCAGCATTTACTGATACTGTACAACTCAAATGAAATGAGGTGATACTATGAATAAAAACTGCTGTCTTACTGGTTTGCCTTAAAAAAAAAAAAAAAAGGACTGATGTTACTCTTCCAACAAACAATGACGTCTCACAATCTGCATTGTTAATTAATACGTATACTTATTTTACTGTCGCTGTTACTAGATTCATTTTATAATTATCTTAAAACTATTCAGAATAAACCGTGCCACATTAAAACTTAGAATTTACAATGAACAACTGATTCTATTTCAGTCAAATATTGAATATAAAGATTATTACTAAAAACATTATCATATCTATAGGTAAAATTTATTACTTATTCTCTTTGTTTACAATTTTCTGCGCATTTCAGCCTGCGTAACACGGCAGTAAATTTAATTCAGTTCACATAATCGTGTTCTAATTTCACAGCTACTGCAAGCTGAAGTAATTTATAAAGAACTGGTTATAGTATGCATGTTAAGAACTTTTGGTATAATGTCCTCTTTTTCAGTTAACTTATGACAAATTATCATTATAATGTAACGAATTACAAATGCAGTGAAATTCGCTTTTACTCGACATAGCTAAGTTTTTTGCACAACACTTGAGTCGTGGATTCGTGTACACCAGTCATACTGCAACACGCACTAAACAAATCTATCTACTGTATAGTAGTTATTCTAACGATATGTCTCCCTTGAAAGAGCTATTTAAAACTGATTTTCTCGATAGTTGGAACACGATTCGGTAGCGCACATAGACAAAACTGTGGCTCCGTAATTTACTTATTTTTGCGACCCAAAATAGCTGCGGCAAATTATCGACCAACGTGGCTTTTTCTGGGTACTCATTTTTTCCAGGCGCCATGTGCCTATTTACACATACATCCCAAGTTAGCCACTGACTAATATTTAGCTGCCGACATGGAATTTTGGCCTATTAACAATAAAAGAACATTTAATACTTACGTTAAAACGCACATGGTTCCGCGCAATCATGCGCTCCTATCAGGACTCTACCAATTGTTTTCCTTTTATTTCACTATTATTTTAAAATAGCAATTTTTGTGATTTCAGTTCACGTCAAGTCTTTATATTTTCTGACCATGTTGTGAGTGCAGTCTCCTGTGCGACTTTTATTGCTTTCCCAACTACATGTGTATCGGATCTTTAGGATGTACCCCGGAAATTTTTAATAACCTGAGAATACTTTGTGATGTCAAATTCGTGTTATTTGACCGTTTACAGTAATAACGTAAAGTTACACTCATCTCAGCAGAACATGTACGGGGTTAGAAATGTTATATGCCTCATCTCCATGAAACGTGTGTTACATTCACGTATTGACAAGTTCTTGTATTCTGCAAATTACTGGTTTAAAAATTTAAGAAAAATTAATTTTATGTTCTGCCTTTTCAGCAATACAGGTGCACATAGAATTCTTAAAATTACTGGACAACACAGCAGGAAAGCTATTCAACGATACCCTTCTCCTTGTATGTCACCCGAGTCATTACCCGAGTTTTTAGAAAGGTCAAATATTGTTATAATTAGTTTCTTGGCAAATTGCAGAACACGGAATTGTTAAATGAAGGTTTTTGCGACCTTTTACTCTAATAAGATTTTCTCGGGTTTCCTAAAGGGTAAATTTTACATCTTGTCTGTGACGTTTCGGGACGTATATTCTGCGCTTCCAACTTCGACAGAAGATGTAGGAGAAGTGTACCTAAACGTTGCGGACACACTGCGAACCTAAGATTCAGGAAACCAGAGAACATTTTATTGAATGAAGAAGTTTCTTATTGTGGTATTTGTCGGTGCTCTCCCCATAACAATAATTGTTACAGATATTAAATAGTCAATCAAAAGAAATCATAAATTTAATATAATGTCTGCGACAATGGGGCCCTTCGTATATTACATAAGGACCCTCCCAAAGAGTTAGTTAACATTTAAACTTCAATTTTGTTATTTGCTGTGAGGGTTTCAAGTGAATCATTTGTTTAAAACAGAGTCTGTCCTTTGAAATGTAGAATCCTCTATTTTCATTTGACTGTATTTGCTTGCAAGGGAAACTGTAACAAATACACGACAAGAATAAATTGATAGAAATTACCCCACGGAATTTCTGGCCGTGGAGGTCTGAGCAGAACAACGAAGTGATACACTGGTATCCGCGAAGTCTTGTAGAATGATATTCTTGTACAAAGACTAACTATTCTCTTGCCACGTCAAATTTTGGTATAAACTTGAGGTTTCGATGACTGCTTTCGGGTGCATGTCATGACTAATTAACTTTCAAAAGTAGGTAAATACAGTGTTAAACCTGTCAGTAACAAATCATTTAGACAATTACTGCTAGTGATAGAGAACCAAGATGCATTTCCAACTGTCATATGTTTGCTCCTGACGAGGGCAGTTGGCTAACGTTCAAGGTTGCTTAGAATATTATCGCGAGAAGACGCCTGAGAACGTACGCACTAGAACCGGCGGGCAGGATGAGAGACACATTTTTACTATCTGAAACTGAAATGAATAAAATACTTGTTTCCTTGCAGCCAAACGTAGGTCACACGAATACATCTGCTAAATTGAATTACACAAGAAGCATGTATAACTGAAAGTAGATTTTTTATGTGCTGTGCCCCAACAGTAAACTAAAAAATGTATCAAACTATCAAGCTAAAAGATATGGTAAGAAATGAACGCGGAGAATAAAACTATTGTCCATCCAACTGGATTAGAAATAATTTCACAGCTCGTCATATTCACGATCGGTGCGCTAATGCCGACTTTGCATGATGATCCATCCAAAAGCGAATGCATTGTTGTCACAGTTTTTCGTCGCATACCGGCTCGAGGGTAGTCACCGTTTTCAGAAGCACAATGATAATAAACTTAGGCCACGTTGTCCGCGGAGTGCAGCGATCTGGCGCTATATTTAGGTTAAAACAACAGTCGCGATAACATTTGTTTTTTATGTTAAAAATCTTACGATGGCTTTAACATAAGCCGAGACCGGACGTAATAAACAAATGTTGTTGCGCTCTCCACTGTTGTTTTAACTTAAAAACAGTGATAGTAATTTTCACATTTGAGTCGCAGCGAAAAGTCGAATAAATGCCTACTTTTTAACAGTAAATGACGCGCGATATCCACTTGGAATACTATGTGTCTTCTATTATAGGGTCAAGAGATTCAGCAATCATCTGTAAAGTAACAAAAACAGAGACGAACATTGCTTCTGCAAAGGGGGAAAGAACATGGTGTGTTGTGTTTCAGGTTGTGAATTGCGAATATGTTGACCAGTGCCACCGCAAGCACACCTCAAAGAATTCTTAGAAGCGTAGTACCTTAGTAAGTGGCAATAGTGAACACGAGCCACGCGCAGATGTGAGCTCGCGATTGTGTGTGTGTGTGTGTGTGTGTGTGTGTGTGTCAGACAGAGAAATTGCAAATTGGTTTTCAAAGTCTTTGGTTCTGTGTTAATGTAATTAGACCTAACCACTTCCTTATGGCGAGTGTGCTGAATACATGATATCCCAAAGCTTGAGCGTGAAAAAAATAGGCATGGTGGTGTATCGAAAACTCAAAAAGATCGGTATAAGGGACTTTTCTGTTTATTTCTTTAGTTCACTTGACAACATTAGTGCCATCACG
This sequence comes from Schistocerca nitens, assembly GCF_023898315.1. Classification (NCBI taxonomy): domain Eukaryota; kingdom Metazoa; phylum Arthropoda; class Insecta; order Orthoptera; family Acrididae; genus Schistocerca; species Schistocerca nitens. The sequence continues at coordinate 261,641,949 of NC_064621.1, forward strand.
CCCTCTCTTACATGTAAACAGGCATTCGCGTGCATCTCCTATGGGTCGCCAGGCGTCCGTTCTCTGGTGTTTCGGCAGATATTTGCAATTTAGCAGCGTGTAGTTGGTGTCAGCCACAACAAATTCTGATCATCGCGTCTTTCATACGACGCCCAACGTCGACGGAATGCAACGGTTTGTTTCCCGTTTCATACAAAACGATTATTAAAGTGGAATTTTACGCTCCCATTCGACAGAAGCTGGCACATTACACAGTAAAACACGAAGAATAGCCGGTACTGCAGCAGCGACTGAGCAGCGCTTCTGCATGGTGGCAGCAGTCTGCGCGAGCCAGGGCGGCGCTGGCGTGCTGGTTGTTCCTCGTATTTCGCTGTCCCTGTTAATAGATATCGGTAAAACGAATATCGCTCTGGACTAATTTGGGACCTCTCTGTCGAATGGGCACGCAAAATTCCACTTTAGAAATCGTTTTGTCTGTAACGAGAAACAAACGCCTTCCATCGACGCTCGGCGACGCGTGAAAAACGAGATGAGCAGCATTTTGTTAGGGCTGACACAACCTACATGTTGCAAAACAAAATTGAAAAAATACTTGCCGAAACACCAGTGAAAATGCGACTGACGACTCTTGGGAAAGACACCACGCATATGTTTAGCAATACATTCAGTGCGATAATTTTGCTACAAGTTGTAGCTAATCTACAATATTATAAAACGGTTGTTAGTTACTACAGCAGAGAAAGAAAAAAAATTAACGCAGTTTGTATTCGTTTATGAGAAGTATAACAATAAAGACAAGTTGCAGGAAGATAGATATAAAGTATGAAAACTTGCAGCAAAGGACGTGAGAGAAAGAGGAACACGAATAACACAGATAATGAAGATAGGGGAAAGTGCTATGACTGATTGAGAAACGGAAAGAGGAAGAAGCGTAAATGGAAAAAGATGAGAGCGTTTTCTTCGCTGTTCGCCAGAGGGGATAGAGGCCATATACGTTAAGTTTTAGGAAAACTGTGTGAGGCTTTTTAACACCAACTGGAGGCTGAGTAGTGCGTATACTGTAGGGCAGCTTGTTCCAGACGCGTACAGCAGCAACATCGAAGGAATTTGCAAACGGTTTTGTTTGAATAAGCACAGGTAGGATACCAAATATGTGAGACATTGATTTTAGAGTATGATAAGATGACAGGTACCTACTTATCCTAATCACCGATGCGAGCTAGTGGGCTGCATGGAGGCTGCGGAAACGAAGAAGCAGACATACCGTTCAGTAGTTAACTAACATGTGTCGCCGTAACCAACCAAACTGGTAGTATGATATGGTCAAATAGATGTTGCACTCGTAACGCACACAAGAATTCATTGTTACTTCTAACCGACTGGTTCCTTACTACGCGTATCGTATTTATTGGATTACATTGCAATACGGGAGGCTCGGTGGTAGAAGAGATCGCATAATTTTACTTTTCACATCCTGTAGAAATGCATTCCGAGTCTGAGGGCGTACAGGCACCCTGCAGCTTTCCAGCCATGCGGCGAGAGTATTTCCGGCCTAGTTGAGATGCTCGTCCGATGTTACACTTTTTTTATTTGACCTAAATGTCGAAAAGTAATATTTAATTGCTTATTGGCATAAACAACGTACACTTTATAGGAACAGTTTCTTAACCATATACTAGTTGTCCAAAACAACGACCAGCAGATTCAGTATTGATTTACGAAGTAATGTAATCACAGAACTGAACTTTTGTTTCTGAATCGATCAGCCTCATTTATTGCACGCGTTGCTTATGATAACGCTGCAGCTGCTATTCCACCAACACTCTCTACACCATGTTCTTAGACGTAAGCATTTCACGGATACGTTAATCTTCTCCTCACACGATCCATGTCCTTCTACTCAGAAAACTGGCCAGCTCGCTGTGGCTTGTCAGTATTTTCTATGCCGGCGATAAATTTCTCCCAGTCAAGATGATGCGCTTAGCGAAACTTCCCTTTGGCCACCAATGAAATGATTGTCTACAAGTCCCTGTAACGAGTAATGCTCCACTTCGACAATCAGTCACGGATTACAGACAGTGGAAAACTTTACAGAACAAATATCGCAGACAACTGCTCTTCATGATTCAAAGTAGCGCCATCGACGCCTGTACGTCATGAAGTTTCTTGCGAAACGAAGGCACTGTTCCGAGGTTCAGTTCTATGGTGGGTCACAGTTTCTTACTTGCTCTCTCCCCTCCCTCCCCGCCCTCCCCCCGCCTTCCACTTCCCCACCTCCCCTCACAAATCCTACCCATCTACCCTCTCGCAAATATTACTTGCTGTGACCCACACTTTTAACGTGCCACAGATGACAACGATTTTAGTAATAACAACATTAAAAAATATATAAATTTTCTAAAACTGGTTTGGCCTTCTGAGGGCTACATGAAATCTTTCTTTTCTTTTTACTTTCTTTCGAGTAGTTTTTCGTTTTTTCCCTGCCTTGTTCTTTTCCTTCTTTTATTCATATTTCGTCTGTCTTCCTCTACTTTCTCCTGGAAGCTCTTGAAACGATTTTGCTTTTGCTCTGAATTTTTCTTTTTTCTTATTTATTCCCCCCTTACCTCCATTTCCCTCCCGTTGGTTAATTTTCTTTGATCCTTGTTATTCAGGTTTTTGAGAATTTGTCATAAAAGTTGAAAATTCTTTTTATTACTCTTTCCTCGTTTAGCCCTTTCTGGATGTCCGTTGAATAGATTTCTCTTCCTAATTGTGTCTAAATGTGTTCTATCATTTCATAAATTCATTTATTACTTCTTAATTTTCATTTCCCATTTCACATTTTGGTTCCAAGATTTTATTAATTTTGCCTTCTCATCTTTTCTGCTTTACGTAACTTTCAAGGCATTCTGGTCTAATGACAGTAACGTAGTGTCGGGGCCACATATTTATGGATAAAGATTTTTTGTTAAATAAAAAACCACTTTATTTGCCTTGTCCTTGCTAAGTTAGCTTTCTGTTCAACTCATTCGGTTCTATCATTTCACCTAGATGTCTCCATTTTATAGCCTTTTTTATTATTCGATAGTCAGTTTCCATGTATTTCGGTGTCTCCATCGCGTCTGGAATATCATATACATAGGCCTACTTTTGAAGCCCGCTCTTATAGGAAATTTATCTGTACCGTTGCCTGTTGTATCCCTTCCGTTCTTTTTCCCCATTCTCAGATATTTTAATATAATAATAATTTTGTTTGCGTCACTACTTAGTACATTACTTTCGAAAAACATCCAAGACATAACTATTCAAAGAAATTTACCCATTAAGAAGTATAATGACAGCAAACTGTGACATCTTTGGCGAGGTCGTAATTCACACAATATAAAACCGAAGCGTACATTCATTATTATCAATATTTCACTTAGCACTGGTACTCTGAACATACTTCTGAAATTGGCTATCCGAGTATGTAATTGAGAGTGAGCTGTTTCTTTCAGTAGTTTCCAACTACGTTTAGGAAGTCTGTCATCGAGCTAATTATTTTTTCTTAATGGAGAAGTTTGCCTTTCGGCCTTCATTGTTGAACTTTCTGTGGTTTTTCGGTTCTCCCCTTGGACTTAAGAAGATTAGAATTTAACGGTCCGTCAACGATGACGTCATTAGCGACTGGCCCGAAGCGCGGATTGTTCCAAACGTGAGAAGGAAACCTGCTGTGCCCTTTCAATGAAACCATGGTGGCAGTTGCCTGGAGCGATTAAGGGAAATCACGGGAAATATAAAGCAAGACGGCCGGACGCGGATCTGAACTGTCCTCCAGAAAGAAGAGTCCACTGTACCAACCACTGGGCCAGCTCGCTCGGCCACAGCAGCTACGGTGTGCCTGGGAATGTGCACCTTTACCTGGCTAGATTCCGGTCAGTTAGTAAGCCCAGCCACGTGGGCAGATCCTCACACAGGCAGCTGACGGACATCCTGTATTAAATGGAATGTGTAGTTCTAGATTAGGGATTACTAATTAATAATATTTCGTCGTCAACGTCAAGATTTTTTTATTGTTTTGATGGTGCTGTCCAACGCGTTTCCGAGCTACGGCTCCATTTTCAAGGAAAGTATGGGTAGACTAGGAGTTATATCTGCTTCATATTTCGACTTAACAGCGACAGAATGGCACATTGTGAGATTTAATGAGATAAACTTTGCCACAGACGGGATTAATGAGAAAATACAAGAGTAATGATAGAAATGAAGTCTAGTAATAAATTACCTGTGTTTGACCATGTGATCTTCGTATTCTGCATTGGTGAAAAACTTCCACATTTAGACTTACGTTCTGTAGCTGTTTAATATGTTTGTTACAGTACGACATTACTGCAGGGTGCATGTTAACCTATGTTACGGTGATGCGGTACTATATTTCCTGTTATTTCGGTTTACATAAGTGATTAAATAAAATAAGAAAAACATTATTTAGAGGAGTGACATTTAAGTTTTAGTTTGACATGCTTACATATTCAAGAAGAAATTTGACATGCTTATTTTTACGCAGAATGACTTAATAATCATTGCAGTTTTCTACTTCTACTGAAAAGTATCTAATTTATACCTCTTGCGACAGTAACTTCACATTTTTTTACATAAAATTAAGAATGTAAAATTTCGTCTTGTCAAACTAAAATTGTTAACTGTCACTCCGCTAGATAATTTTTAATTTCTTACTTTACTTCTTCAATTATGTAAATGCAACTAACAGTAAATCTTATTCTCCATCTCATCACTGTAACATAGGTTAATAAACACTGTCTGAGTCATTTAGTACTGTAATAAAGGTATTAAACAGTTTCAAAATGTAAGTACACATGTGCAAATTCTTCGCCAACGAAGGAGACTTTATTACTATTATGTCTCTTGCTTTATGTCCGCCTCTGGTAGCTGAGTGGTCAGCGCGACCGAATATCGTATCTAACGGCCCGGGCTCGATTCCCGGCTGGGTCGGAGATTTTTCCCGCTCAGGGAGTGGGTGTTGTGTTGTCCTTATCATCATTTCATCCCCATCGACACGCAAGTCGCCGAAGTGGCGTCATTTCGAAAGACTTGCGCCAGGCGAACGATCTACCCGACGGGACGTCCTGGCCATACGGCATTTCCATTTCTTGCTTCATATCATTAATCCCAAATGAGATATTGTTTATCTCGTCAAATCTAACAACTGTGTAGTTCTGTCACTTTTAGGTGACAAACTGAAGCAGATGAAACGGCCAAACGTATCCATACAGTCCTCTAAAATGGAGTTGTAGCTCGGAAATGCGTTGGACAGAAATCAGAAAATTAAAAAAAAAATGTGACTGGCGACGGAATATTAGTAATTAATTATCCACAACATAGTAGCTACAGTACGAACAACCCACGAAGTCATGTCTATTAATAGCTTGTAATTCCTTGTCATTTCCGAAGACTGCGTTGTTCTCTGAAAGTTAGGAGTTAGCTGTGAAATTTAGAAACTGATTTCTATAAAAAGGCAAACACTTCTACTGATACTCGTTTATTACTTCGCGGGGGGGGGGGGGGGGGGAGGGGGGTAGTCGAAACATGAGCCTTATGAAAGCCCACACCCCCTCCCACCCCCCCACTCTGTCCTTGCAACTGTGGATGTGAAACGTAAGCAGTCTGGAAAGACGTGTCTCACACGCATTGTTTAACCAATATCTGGTATCGTCTGAAATATAATATTTCCTTTATTGGTTCGTTATCTCAAAATTCTCAATATAACTATGACACTAAAGATCTGGGACATCGAGTCTACTAGTAAGATATTATTTTCGCTGTCTTTTTATTTTTGTTCGTTACAGGATCAGATTTTGTTGTTATCTCTTAACTGCTAGAGTTTATACGAATCAGCGAGATAGCGGAGTGGTCACACACTGCACCCAAATTTGAGAGGATGCCGGTTCAAATCCCCGTCCAATCATCCAGGCATACGTTTTCAATGGTTTCTCCGAATCGCTCCAGGCAATTGCCGGGGTGGTTCCTTTGAAAAGTACGTAGCCGATTTCATTCCTTATCCTTTCCCTAAGTAGAGCTTCTGCTCCGACTCTAATGACCTCGATCTCAAGGCGTTGTTAAACCCTAATCTCTCTTGCTTTGGAGTTAATACAGTTGTACAATTTGGAAAACTGCTAGCTAGCATCCTGATACTCCTTACAAGTTAAGTCAGGCCAGACGGGTGTGCTTGCATTTAGTGTATCTTAGGCTCGAGTCGTGTCTGTACCAAGTAAGGTACACTAAATAAACGTGAAATGTGCTTAGTGACCTTTTGCTTGAGCGTCAGACGTGGCAGGTGCTCAGGCGCTAGAGGTTCTTCACTGGCAGGTCCTTGTCAGATGATAGCAACGGTCCATTTCAAACGATTCCGGTAGCCTATAGACATTGCACATTTATCAGGACTTAACGCATTTTAGTGATAAAACTCTAAAGAAGAGTAAGTAAAAAATGAAGAATCAAAATGAAATGATTTCCCTTCGTTTTTAAAATGCACGGAACGCACAGACTGATGACGAATAAATGCGCCGATAACCTCGCCGTTAAGCAGCCGTAAGCTCCAAACACACAAACACAAAAACACACACACACACACACACACTGATGACCAATAGAGTCACGGTAACATTGTTACTCTGCGACTTAAGAGCACGTACTTAATAGGCGTTTGTAGCAGTGGTGCTGATAATCTTTTACTGGTTTCTTCCTTCACTCGATGTGTAAGTAACTGTCGTAACTCTTTCTGGTTTGGGATTCGTTTGATTGCTTTCCGAATTTTATACTCGGCTTGTGGTTAAACTAAGTATACAATAACCACCAACTTTGAAACAATATATTGTACTAAATTCCAAATATCGCAGAAATTTTGTCCGAGCCTAGTGACAAATCACCAGAGACGATTTCCTGCTAAGTTTTTTCCGTGCAACACTTTATGGGAACTAAAAATTTTCTCAGTAGGACTTGAGAATCTGCCTATCAGTGAATTCATAGCTGCACCATTAGACAAAATTTGTTGTGAACTCGCAATGAGTGAAATCTGTAGAGTATGTGGTAACGTGAAACAAAATTAAGTAAAAGAGAAGCTTCAGTGATCAATAAGTCATGAAACACGCTCGTCTAGAAGCGTCTAGAACGTATCAAAATACGAGCGTGCTTTATGTATTACCAGATATAAATTGTCAATATTAAAACTGCAGCCGGTCTCGGTGGTCTAGCGGTTCCAGGCGCTCAGTCCGGAACCGCGCGACTGCTACGGTCGCAGGTTCGAATCCTGCCCTGGGCATGGATGTATGTGATGTCCTTAGGTTACTTAGGTTTAACTAGTTCTAAGTTCTAGGGGACTAATGATCTCAGAAGTTGAGTCCCATAGTGCTCAGAGCCATTTGAACCATTTTTAAAACTGCACATAAGACAAAAATGTATGAGAATTCGTTACGACATGATATCACGTCGCATTTCATACTATTTATATTTCGATCGTCAGGACGCCATAATTACTAATACTGAGCCGCGCGGAGTGCCCGGGCGGTTTGAGACGCCATGCCACGGATTTCGCGGCCCCTCCCGCCGGAGGTTCGAGTCCTCCCTCGGGCATGGGTGTGTGTGTGTTGTTCTTAGCATAAGTTAGTTTAAGTAGTGTGGAAGTCTATGGACCGATGACCTTAGCAGTTTGATCCCTTAGGAATTCACGCACATTTGCACTAATACCACGTGAAGTAGGTTTTCGGCAATGTAGTAGCACTATTACTCTCGGTTTGAAATAGTGGCACTAGGTATTCTACACATGATGTATAACGTCAGCTTACAAGTATTGTTAACTTAGCGATCCGTTTGCTGGAGATACAAATGCTCCAAAATTCATGGCCGTGCTGACGACGAATAGATGCGCCGGTAACCTCGCCGTTATGTGAAAACTCTTAAATCTTTTTAAATAAGACAAATATTATTAACATTCTACATCTATACTCTTCATGTCCAAACATTTATTTCTCAACATTGTCACTCCGGCGACGAACACATTTCTCCCGACGAGAGCTTATTTTGTTGATACCGTCACTTTAGAATGTCTGACTTTGTTGACAAAGCCGCAACCTCTCCTCTGCTTGCATCGCTTCATCATTATCAGACTGAAGTCCTTGAAGATGTTCCTTAAGTTTTGCAGACAGATGAAAATCGAATGGGGCCAAGTGGGGACTTCATGGTGGATGATCAGTGACACTGAATCGAGATGTCGGATTGTCGCAGATGTCGCAACGCTCTTGCGTGGTCTGGCATTGCTATGCTGAAGGAGAAGGTGTACCATGTGTAGACGAACTCTTCAAATTCTAAACTCGATTACAGCGCACTGTTTCTCAAGTATCGACATAGTTACGTTACACATAGCCAGGTTACACGCTGCAGTTCAAAGCCCTCTAGCGGCAGAGGTCCGCCTGTCTGTAGACGTGTAGGTTAAAGATGTAAAATGTTAATAACGTTTGTTTTATTCAGAAAGCTTTAAGAGTTTTCACATAAAAATTCGTAGGCATTACTTTTCAGCGTGCCGCCGTATTTCACCTACTCAAGGAACAGCGACATTCTAAACAGTCATACTCGTTCGCTAGCCTAAACTGTTTTGCAGTCAGAAATGCAGACTTGGCGATAAACCGACTATTTTGGCGGTAGGTAAAGTGAATGCTTTGTCTTCATCACATTCTGGACGAAAATACTATTAGTTGTTTTTTTTGTGTGTTGAATACTCTGTGGATTTATGATTTTAGATAATGTTTTTCGACAATGTTTCACACAGAAAATGGTTTCGACTTCCTGAAAAAAGAGCACAATGAGCTTCGGTTTATATAAAGGGTAAAAACCGAATGCAAAGAACTAGTAACTTGTGGCGCTAGTGTCCGTCTACTGGCATTAATGACATTCAGTCATTAAAACAAAGGCGTTTCTCGTTGTGGCAGGATCTTCTCATGAAATTGCAATCACCAACTTATTCCTCCGAATGCGACAATATTTTGTTGACCCCCAGTTGCATAGGGTGAAATGATCATTGAAATAAAATACGAGAAATAGAGCTCGCACAGAGAGTGTTCGTTTTACCCACGCGCTGTTCGAAGAGGTAGAGAATTAGCTTGCAGATGGTTCGATGAACCCTTCTGCCAGGCACTTAATCGTGAATTGCAGAGTAATCATATAGATGTAGATGCAGACAACAAGGTTCACTCGAGGTATCAGTACATGTAAAATATGCTTTTCGCTTTATGTACAGCGTGGATAACTAAAACTTACACCCCTCTTATTTCGAGAACGGGCAAATGATAGTACGCAGAGGGGCACATATTATATTATTCGGGTAAAGCCCGTAACTCTTGTATCAGTCGAGATACAGTATCTGATCAACAATATACATACACCTCTATGAAATCGGAATTGATCACTAGATGTCACGAGAAGCTTGTCCGCCGGTAGAAACGGAGGCGGGAAGCATTTTGTTGTCAGTAGAGAAACAGTAACAGGAGAATGGTGCGATCAGCAGCGCTTAGTGACTTCGAATATGGACTAGTAAACGAATGTCACCTGAGTTACAAATCAGTGAGCGACATTTCAAACCCACTAATAAAGCAGCCCAAGTCGATTTTTCGTAATTTGATGGTGAAAGAAGAAAGACAGCCAAACCAAGAATAGGCACGTCCATTAATTACGTGACAGGTTTTCTTTAAGATTTGGACCCCTCTGCCGGCCGGTGTGGCCGAGCGGTTCTATGCCGTACAGTCTGCAACCGCGCGGCCGCTACGGTCGCAGGTTCGAATCCTGCCTCGGGCATGGATATGTGTGTGATGTCCTTAGGTTAGGTAGGTTTAAGGAGTTCTAAGTTCTAGGGGACTGATGACCTCAGAAGTTAAGTCCCATAGTGCTCAGAGCCATTTGAACCATTTTTTTGGACCCCTCTCTCCTTGGTGAGATGTGGTCTGAAACACCCCCATCTTCTCCCACGTGTGGTTGACCCACTGTCGGGTAAAAACAAGTGAAAATGATTTTTTGAAATTTGCTTTAAACATTGATTAAAATACTTTAATAAAACTATGTTTTATTTATAAAGTGTATTAAACAGTGTTTTTAACTCATGAGTAAAAGTACTTTATTTTAGACACGTCAACCATGAGTAGTATTCAGACGAGCGGAACAGAGGCACATGGAGAAAAGCGCTTCACAGTAAAAGTTTTAACTGTTTTAATAGATTCCTAAAAACCCACTTTTCATGGTGTATTGTTCACATTACAGGTCATTGATCCTTCATTTACTTTGCAGAGGAATGACATCGTTATTTGTACCTTTCTTTTAACCATGTGATTAAGTAGCTTGCCAGTCTCTTCATTAACATGATCACTGAGACTTTTAACTTCTAGCTCGCAAGAGCATTTCGACTTGTCGGCATGCCGCTTGACACAAGCATTGTAAGAGCTTTGAAACAAATTCATTGCGATCACAATTACGTCAGCTTTATATGAGTTGCAGAACACCACGACTGACTCACTGACACGCATTGATTTCGACTGGCGCTGCAGAGAACTCCCCAAATGAAATCAAACACTTGTGCGGCACTTGTTTCAAATCGCGGAATCCTGCACATGAACACGTGTAAGGCATTCTCTTCATTTCAGAGAGGCCATAAAGATTGGTGCGTAGTTTAATATTGTCTGAGCTCGTGATTAATTGTATGAAACAATGCTTTGTCTGTTATAATAATGCACATTCTCTGAATTAAAAAGTTGACGTGAGATTTCATGCCCCCACCTCCAAATGGGATTTGGTAAGATTTTTCCAGCCTCCTCCTGCCCGCCCAGGTAATTAATGGACGTTCCCTAATGCATTCAATGACTGGGACCGTCGTCCGTTGCGGTCGCTGATTGTAAAAAAAAATCGCATGATATCAACGGAAAGAATTACTGATTGAGTTCCAAAGTGCTACCAGCACTTTAGCTAGCACAATGACTGTGAGTCAAAAAGAACGGGATACAATGGCCGAGCAACCCCTCATAAGCCACACTTTCCTGTCCTTAATCCTAAGCAACGCTTGAGATGGAATAAAGAGTGATGCCACCGGACAATGGATGAATGAGAAAGAGTGACTTGTAGTAATGAATCACGCAATACCATTTTCGCGAAAGTATGCGAGAAATGTGCTAAAACTGCAAGACAAGGGTCCCGGAATCAGTTATTATTATTTAAACTTCGCAAGTGTGGTCATTATGACAGCTTTCGTAGCTGTTCTCAAATCTTTCGTCTGTTTACTTGTTACCACTGTAGCTGTTCACTCGAACCTAAGCACGTGCACATGTCTGAAAAAGTGTCACTAAGCGTCGTCTGAGACGATAAAAGATTCCATATAGTTTCATTTGCAAATCGCGTAGCTGATGCTATATCTGTGTCGTATAAACTAGGGCCAAGAATTAATACGTTCAGTGTTACTAGCTAGGCCTATCTTGCATGCTGCATATAACGACGGAGCTGCCATGAGAATCCCACTTGAAGATGCTTACACCACAGTAGCCGATTCCGACCGGCTTTTCTTCCAGGTCCTCCGACAAAAAACCGTTGCATATGTGTGTGGGTGTGTGGGTGGGTTGGGTAGTGGCTGTGGGATGGTGAGTGGGTGGGGATACTTTTCGTATTCCAGCCTTGTTGATAGTGCTAACGAACGCCGGTAACGCATTGTGGATGGTTGTTAGTACATTCATAATACGCCTGGGATTTTCCGGGTGTGCGTACATCGATGAGCAGACGTGAAAAAGTGAACGATGGCCATATCGAACACTTATTGTAATTTGTTTGTCCTCAGGCGCCTATCTGCAGTTTATATCACAGAGGAGTCTTGTCTGTTACAATGTGTTATTGTACTCAGTCACAATTACGTCATATCGGGGAAACCACAGGTTTCCGGGCGTATTTGTATTAAGATTATTTGCTTGTTTTATTGTCCTCTATTCAGCCCCACAACAGTTATACACCCCTTATATTGTAGGTGGTAGGTACTGGTGAACAGGTAGATTATTTGTCTTCCTACAGGCATTTGACACTGTGCACATTGTCAGTTCATAGCGAAATATCAGTTATTCAGGAACACTGCGCAAAAACTCTGCTGCCCCATTGTACATGTAGTGCTGAAATAACGAGAATAAGGTACTACATTATGGTTCAAATGGCTCTGAGCACTATGTGACTCAACTGCTGTGGTCATCAGTCCCCTAGAACTTAGAACTAATTAAACCTAACTAACCTAAGGACATCACACACATCCATGCCCGAGGCAGGATTCGAACCTGCGACCGTAGCAGCAGCGCGGCTCCGGACTGGAGCGCCTAGAACCGCACGACCACGGCGGCCGGCTACTACATTATGGCGTGAGGTACACAGACAGTCCTTTGCATGGACAGTCGCGAGGTATTTTCGACAGACAGTCATTTTCCATCATCCCGTACGTGGATCGAACAGCAACCTACGAAAACATCGTTAATTTTAATACCATGTACTGCTCATCATTCACTCTACATGGGCTTACGGCGAAGTGAATGTCATTGAGGTCTGTCATTTTAAACAGCTATGTTATAATGCACTACAGCTAACTGAAGAAGCTTAGGAAAATTTACAAGTGCATACTTTTTTTTTCTCGCTTGCTATAGCCCTGGAGAGAGGCGAGGGGAGTAGAGGCATTTAGCCCCGCCCTATAAACGGACAACCTGGTGGCGTAAGCGGTGCATGCTAAGTAAGCACAGCACCTCCCCCATGCAATGCTGGCAACTTAAGCTCGGAAATGGCAACGTGTGTCGTTCTTCCTATGGAGCAGACCAATATTAAACGGGCCTGCAGAAGTAACAGAGGCTAGATCGTGTGAATTGTTAACTCAGATTACTCGAACACGGCAACAGTAAAGGGTACGAAGGTTGTAATGATTCACTACCAACTCTTTGCTCGCGGAAATTGACGAAACGCGAAGCTCGGAGGCTGTTAGTCCGAAGAGTTCCGAGCTACAGAAACAGCGGACAAACAGGAGGCTACTTTTATTTAGGTTCGAAACATGGTTCTGTCAATATAGACTCTGCAGTGTGGCCACAGTGTTATCTGGTGTAAGAGGTAGATCGTGTTACCTGCTCCTGAAATTCTTCAGTCCTAAAGCGTACTCGTTTAAGCAACTGAATCGAAAGTCCTGGCGAATATGTCAAGTGATGTTTCGCTTGGGCACGAAATATTTGTCAGTAGAGATGCGACAGTGATTTGATGTAGTGTGTTCAAGGTGGTTAAATTACAGTGTATGACTCTTAAGAGCAGAATAGATAATGGAGTGTGAACTACGGAGTAAATTGTGTGGGAAACCCACTTTTAGCTTTAAAAGCGTGCGGCCGGTGTTCGCTATAAGGCGGAGGACGCCATTAATTGAGTGAGTTAATATTGCCATTGCAGTGCTGGTAGCACCTGATAAAGATCAGATTTGTGCAAAGGGATGAAGGTTTCCGCCTTTTTGCTTCTCCGTGGCAGAATTTCGTCTACTTGAGGGTGGTAATAACTGCGACGAATAGACGCCAAAACTGATAAAGCCACTCAACACACGCGAACGTTCAATTATGTTGTGAAGTAGGGACAGCTCCACTTGCTTTGTATTTCGGATTCATCTCCGGTGTACCCAAACAGATTGCAAAGGTTTTTTTTTTTTCACTTTCCTCTTCTTGCAGCTGGAGGTGCAAAATTCTTAGTCAAGATGAAAAAAAAAATGGTTCAAATGGCTCTGAGCACCCTGGGACTTAAAATCTGAGGTCATCAGTCTCCTAGAACTTAGAACTACTTAAACCTAACTAATCTAAGGACATCACACATATCCATGCCCGGGGCAGGATTCAAACCTGCGACCGTAGCGGTCGTGCGGTTCCAGACTGAAGCGCCTAGAACCGCTCGGCCACACCGGCCGGCAGTCAAGATGAAATATTACTCATAGCGAAGATACTTAGACAAACACAATTATTAAATGTCGAGTACAAACTTGGTCAAAGGCGTTGGTAACAGCTTCACGGCACCTGCAACCGAGGAAAATAAAATCCATTATAAAATCTATCGTCTTCCAAAATTTTGTTAAATATGTCATATCTATCGTCTCGAGAAGACTGTGATTGCTGTAATTGTTAAAATGTAAAACTGTCAAAACAATTATATTTTATCCACATTGGTTGGAGAACACATCTGCCGATTTCGTAAATCACGCTGTAGGAAATACTGCAACGAGCCACAAGTTTTCTTGAAATGATTTTATTATACCATTACTAGTTTCGGACCCGAGCCCACCGATAGGATGGTAAAGTTGACTTCTTTGCAAGTTTTACATTAGTGTGTTCTTGAAAAGTCCTCTCCTTTACTTATTACAAGACAGAGGTTTGATTTTCTGTTACAATCCATACAGTTCCAGTTGTTGTTGTTGTTGTTGTGGTCTTCAGTCCAGAGACTGGTTTGACGCAGCTCTCCATGCTACTCTATCCTGTGCAAGCTTCTACATGTCCCGCCGGCCGCTGGTGGCCGAGCGGTTCTGGCGCTACAGTCTGGAACCGCGCGACCACTACGGTCGCAGGTTCGAATGCTGCCTCGGGCATGGGTGTGTGTGTCGTCCTTAGGTTAGTTAGGTTTAAGTAGTTCTAAGTTCTAGGGGACTTATGACCTCAGCAGTTGAGTCCCATAGTGCTCAGAGCCATTTGAACCATCTACATGTCCCAGTACCTACTGCAACCTACATCCTTCTGAATCTGCTTAGTGTATTCATCTCTTGGTCTCCCTCTACTACTTTTACCCTCAGTGCTGCCCTCCAATACTGGTGATCCCTTGATGCCTCAGAACATGTCCTACCAACCGATCCCTCCTTGTAGTCAAGTTGTGCCACAAACTCCTCTTCTCCCCGATTCTATTCAATACCTCCTCATTAGTTATGTGATCTACCCATCTAATCTTCAGCATCTGTAGCACCACATTTCGAAAGCTTCTATTCTCTTTTTGTCTAAACTATTTATCGTCCACGTTTCACTTCCATACATGGGTACACTCCATACAAATACTTTCAGAAATGACTTCCTGACACTTAAATCTATACTCGATGTTAACAAATTTCTCTTCTTCAGAAACGCTTTCCTTGCCATTGCCAGTCTACATTTTACATCCTCTCTACTTCGACAATCATCAGTTATTTTGCTCCCAAAATAGCAAAACTCCTTTAGTACTTTAAGCGTCTCATTTCCTAATCTAATACCCTCAGCATCACCCGATTTAATTCGACTATATTCCATTATCCTCGTTTTGCTTTTGTTGATGACAGTGTCAGTATGGATTGTAAAAGAAAATCAAACGTCTGCCTTACAATACGCAAAGGAGTGCTTTTCAGGGAGACACAAATGAAAACTTGCAAAGAATTCAACATTAATATCTGACGAAGGGCTCAAGCCTGAAACTAGTAATGGTATAATAAAATCATTTCAAGAAAACTTGAGGCTAGTTACAATATTTCCTACACTGTATGTTAAAACGATTTGTTACATGCGCAGTGGAGAAGAAAATGGTTCAAATGGCTCTGAGCACTATGGGACTTAACTTCTGAGGCCATCAGTCCCCTAGAACTTAGAACTACTTAAACCTAACTAATCTAAGGACATCACGCACATCCATGCCCGAGGCAGGATTCGAACCTGCGACCGTAGCGGTCGAGCGGTTCCAGACTGTAGCGCCTAGAAACATTCGGCCACCCCGGCCGGCAAAGGTAAGATACACTGATGAGCCAAAACGTTATGATCACCTACTTAAAAGACTGTTGGTCCACCTCTGGCACACAACTCGGCAGTGATCCTGCGTGAGATGGATTCGACAAGTACTTGATAGGCTCCCAGAAGTTTGCAGATGCCTATGCACAGGTCATACATTTCCCTTAATTTACGGGCGGCTGGTTCGTGGGCGCGGAGCTAGCGCCCGATAGCGTCCCAGTTCGGTTTCATCGCATTAAGATAAGCAGAATTTAGTGGCCAAGACGTCAACGTGAGTTCACTATCGTGCTCCTGAAAGTACTGCAGCACGATTCTGGCCTTGTGACACGGACCGTTATCCTGCTCGAAAATGCAGTCGCTAATGGGGAAGACATCAAGCGTAACAGATTACAAGTGGCCCCAATAATGACTCACAGCTGTCATAATACAGGGTGATTCAAAAAGAATACCACAACTTTAAAAATGTGTATTTAATGAAAGAAACATAATATAACCTTCTGTTATACATCATTACAAAGAGTATTTAAAAAGTTTTTTTTCACTCAAAAATAAGTTCAGAGATGTTCAATATGGCCCCCTCCGGACACACGAGCAATATCAACCCGATACTCCAACTCGTTCCACACTCTCTGTAGCATATCAGGCGTAACAGTTTGGATAGCTGCTGTTATTTCTCGTTTCAAATCATCAATGGTGGCTGGGAGAGGTGGCCGAAACACCATATCCTTAACATACCCCCATAAGAAAAAATCGCAGGGGGTAAGATCAGGGCTTCTTGGAGGCCAGTGATGAAGTGCTCTGTCACGGGGTGCCTGGCGGCCGATCCATCGCCTCGGGTAGTTGACGTTCAGGTAGTTACGGACAGATAAGTGCCAATGTGGTGGCGCTCCATCCTGCTGAAATATGAATTGTTGTGCTTCTTGTTCGAGCTGAGGGAACAGCCAATTCTCTAACATCTCCAGGTACTGTAGTCCAGTTACAGTAGCACCTTCGAAGGAAAAGGGACCAAAAACTTTATTGGCTGAAATGGCACAGACACCCATTCTCTGTAAACTGTTTATACCAACGTTTAATACACCACCTATCAGGAGGTTTAACACCATACTTCGTTCGAAATGCACGCTGAACAACTGTCGTCGATTCACTTCTGCCGTACTCAATAACACAAAAAGCTTTCTGTTGAGCGGTCGCCATCTTAGCATCAACTGACGCTGACGCCTAGTCAACAGTGCCTCAAGCGAACAAATGTACAACTAAATGAAACTTTATAGCTCCCTTAATTCGCCGACAGATAGTGCTTAGCTCTGCCTTTTGTCGTTGCAGAGTTTTAAATTCCTAAAGTTGTGGTACTCTTTTTGTATCACCCTGTATATTCGATTACTACTACAGGTTCCATGGAAGCCCAGTGAATATCCCACGTAACACAACACTGCTCCCACTGGCCTGCGTCCGAGGCGCGCTGCATGTTTCGAACAGCCATTCGCCTGGATGATGGCGTATCTGGACTCGACTATCGACACGGTTTAACAATAAATGAGATTCATCCGACAAGGCGACGCGATTCCATTAATCAGTGTAATCATAATTGACGATGTTGTTGGGTCAACAGGGGAGCACGTAGCGGTCTTCCGCTACGGAACACCGTGTTCAACACTGTGCGCTTCGGTGCGCTCCAAAACATTTGTGCCTGCGCCAGCACCGTATTGTGTCGTCAGATCTGCCTCAGATCGCCGCCTATCCTGCTTTAGAGAATGGCCAAGCTTCCGATCCGTATGTCACCTACTCGTGGTTCTAGCATTCTTCAACCACTTTCCGTACAAGCTCACGACAGTAGCACGCGAACAACCTACCAGTTTCGCCGTTTCAGAGATGCTCGCTTCCAGGCACTGAAACAATGTGGCTTTCATCAGAGTCACTTCTGTCAGCGGATTTGCGCCACTAGCTAGAATGATTCCCTATTCATCTCTGCTCCACTCACATACTTCTTACGCGTCACGTGCCCTCAGTACCATCAGGCAGCATAAAACCTTGCGGTGGGAGTGTCGTAATGTTTTGGCTCATCAGCGTATATGGATCTCATGCAAGAGCTGGAAATCATTTCACATTACGCTAAAGAACCTAATTTCATTTTGAACGAACAAATCAAAAAGAAAAACCAAAAATTATTGAAAATATTGGAAATCTTGTGACAAAGGTAATACTAGTCAGGCGTTTATAAGTTAGCGATGTTTTTGCTAAAGGTTGATAATGTGTTTTCGTTGTTTAATTTTGTGTGTCCCTTGGATGGTTGCCCGTAATTGGCACACGCCATGCATCTACCTCTATATGGTTACGCATCATTTATAAATACTGTGTTTGTGACATATTGTTCTGTTCTGAGGCAAATTAGATCATGCAGTTAACCCATGCTGTAAGAACTCATATTGTTTATGTTTTTACTACAGTTGAAAACATCATTTTACGTCTCTTTTCTGCAATCATGACATTTGTACAATTGGCGCTGAACAATGGTGGTTGATCAAAACCGTTCGAACTTCACAGAAAATTTCAGCAGCAGCTTACTTTATTATATAAAGTCACTTCTAAATTATTTAAAAGGATCTCTACGCCTGAATAAGTTACTGTAAGGTTCAGTTTGTGTATTGTATTATTCAGACCTCATGCAGTATGAGCTCGAAAACTTCCAGTTACCTCGTGTGTATTTCACATATATTCCAAGAGCTCTACTGAATATTTTTGCATTAGATAAACACAGAACAAAATTTACATTTCGTTCTGGTCTTAGAGCTATTTACGTCCACCCTAACTACTCATTCATCATGTACGTCTGCAACTGTGTCTGTAAATTATTACGTAAGTTTGTAAAATAAGCTGTGTTAGAATTAAATGTGACGGTTGTCGTAAGTGAGATACAGTTCGCTTTACGAACATCTGGTGCGAGAAATACGTGATTTGTTTTAAAAATCTTGCGTGATTATACCATAATGTACACGTAAGTTTTTCATAAATGTTACCATTAAAAGATTACTAAGTTTGTTCATGTCATAATTGTAATTTGTGAAAGGTATTAATTTTATTTTTTTCCGATGTGGTAACATTGCGTATTTGTACAGAGCGGAGTACAAAGGTTAGGTATTTTGTTCCGCGTATATTTCTTTTGCAGACAACAGGTGCTCTTACGAAACGGTTGATGAAATCTGGCGCATAATTTACGCTTATGTTCAGAAAAAAAACCTTGGACAACTAGAGATAGGACGTTCATATTCACAGGACATGTACATAAGAATGCTCTGCAGAAACGATTAGCATTTCAGTCACTTCGGTTCAGCATGAGTCCTGCTGCCTAGTATGAACAGCGTCCGCCTTGGGCCCTGATAACTTGTTCCATGCGTAATAGCATAGACGCGTTTGTGCGAACGGCGTCCTGCGCTGTAGCCACTTATGCTGCATTCGCCTGGTTCCGAAGTTCATCTATGGTGGTTGGCATTGGGTCACAGCGCTGCACCCCTCGTTTCACCATGTCGCACACACTGACGATTGACGACAATTGTGATGACCTGGCGGGCCAGGGCGAAAGCCTGACATCCTGTCACCCCAAGAAGGCAAGTGCTCGTGTAACATCATGTGGTCGTGCATTGTATTGCTGAAAAATGGCGTCTGGGGTGTTGTGGAGAAATTGTATAGTTTCCGGTCGCAGGATGTCGCTCACGTCGGTCACATTGGTCACAGTGCCCTGGATACGCAGCAATTGCGATTTGTCGTTGTACCCAATAGCACCCCACACCACAAGGTCTTCAACTGGCGCTGTATATCTTGTGCGAAGGCCCCCGTCTGCGGCGAACCAAAATGCGGCCGTCATTTTCAAACGAACACAATCTGAATTCGTCCGAAAAGACTATCTGATGCCATTTCTGTCTCTACTAACGTTGTTTCGTGCACCATTGTCGGCAAGCATGTTTCTGCATATTCGTCAAAGATAGGCGAAGAAGTGGACGACGCGCACGTAACCCATGCCGTAATAAAAGGCGACGGACTGTCACCCACGATAGTGTAAGATGTGTTGCACTGTTCCACTGATGCGCCAGAACCGAAGAGGGCGCAGATCTGTCCTGCAATGCCATTCGGATGAGGTGCAGATCTTCTCGGGGGAGAGGGGTGGGGGTGGTCTTGGTGGTGCGACCTGAACCATCCCGTCGTTTTATACGGCCTTCCTTGAACCATTCTGCACCCACTGCTTGCATTGTCGAAACACTTCATCCCACACGAGCAGAGATTTCCCGGATGGATTCTGTCAAGCCAATAATGCACCCACTTCCACACTCACTGATTTAACGGTACGGTTCGCGCACAAGTTTCCTCAAGTACACTGATCCATTACCTTCGGTTTATAGCGCCAACGAGAGCCGCAGGCGTATTTTACAGGTAGGTGGTGTTGCTCCGCGATATCGATGTTGACCTTGAACCTGGGGGTCGACATGATTCAAATGGTAATCATTTCTGCAGAATGTTCTAATATACATGTCCTGTGGATATGAACGTCCTGTCCCTAGTCGTTCAAGGTGTTTTTCCTTAACATGAGTGTATTTCCCACCATTCAGCAGACATGGGCTCTCCTGAATTACGCTCAACCAGTGTAATATTTTTAAATTCAGTTTTAAGAGGAACGACAGATTTAGTGCAATAAATCGTTTTCTCGGCTTGTGGTAAGGCACCGGAAATAACCTGCTGCAACAGTTTAAAATCATTCTCGTTTCTTGCCTTCACTCAGATGACATCGATATTCTCTCTTTCATTGGCGAAAGTCTTACAGTCCATTCTCTCCCTCCCCCCCCCCTCTCTCTCTCTCTCTCTCTTACACACACACACACACACACACACACACACACCCACAGCCTCATACTGTGTTATGGACCGCACAAAGTTACGTTTCCCAAAGGAAAAGGAAAACAATTTCTTCGGTAATAACTTTAGTAATTTAAAAACTGACGAACCCTTGAGTAGATATTAGATAACATAAGATGTGACACGTAGTGAGAAAGATAAAAACATAATTATTCTAAACATTACGAATAATAACCCTTTTATCACATTTTTGCATAAATGTGTGATTTTAACTGTCGAAAATATTTTCTTCTTGCAGGTGAACTACACACCTCTGCTGCTGACGATGATGATAATGATGATGATGATGATGATGATGATTATGGCCTTAGATGAGTTTCTGATAGTCAGCATATTTCTTACATTGAATTGTTATTGAGGTACAGCAGCATACTACTCGTGGCGGCTAATAATGTGATACATACATGGTGTAAAATGTTATGTACGCAAAAGTTTAGAGTGAAAATTGTTTCTGGATATAATAATTACTTAAATAAAGAACTTTTTAGTACAACACAATTTTAAAAAGATCTAAACAGTATAAAATAACATCTCCTAACTGCATACAGATCCTTAACCCGATACAGATGCCCCTGAAAATTGATGGTTGTGAATTTTTACTAGCTGAGACGATATTTATAAAATTTAAAACGATACACGTGCGGCGCATGTAACAGATAACTGATGAATGAATAGTTAACCGTAACCACTAACAATTTTATTGTGCTGTAGATGATGAGAACTGTGTGTGACTTTTCTCAGGGGCAGCTACTCTCTACACTCTTATTATTATTACCTCATGTGCTCACTAAGTTTTACAGGTATTGTCGTAGCTATTAAAAATTCCATAAACTAAACTCCTCCCGAACAGGCCATGAAGGCCCAACGGTACCGACAGGGCGCCGTGTCATCCTCACCCCACAGGCGTCACCGAAGGCGGATATGGAGGGGCATGTGGTCAGCACACCGCTCTCCCGGCCGTATGCCAGTTTACGAGACCGGAGGCGCTACTTCTCAATCAAGTAGCTCCTCAGTTTGCCTCATAAGGGCTGAGTGCACCCTGCTTGCCAACAGCGCTCGGCAGACCGGATGGTCACCCATCCAAGTGCTAGCCTAGCCCGGCAGCGCTTAACTTCGGGTATCTGAACGGAACCGGTGTTACCACTACGGCAAAGCCGTTATTAAAAATTCACAAACATAAATTTTCAAGACTATCTATATGGGGTTAAGAATCCGTAAGGGCTACGAGAAATTATTTTGTACTTTTTGGTACTTTTTAACAACTATTATATTAAAATATTTCCTATTTAAATACTTACGTTCTGGTTTTTACTCTTATGTGCATGTGTAACATCTTTCAATTGATTTCAAATACACTCCTGGAAATGGAAAAAAGAACACACTGACACCGGTGTGTCAGACCCACCATACTTGCTCCGGACACTGCGAGAGGGCTGTACAAGCAATGATCACACGCACGGCACAGCGGACACACCAGGAACCGCGGTGTTGGCCGTCGAATGGCGCTAGCTGTGCAGCATTTGTGCACCGCCGCCGTCAGTGTCAGCCAGTTTGCCGTGGCATACGGAGCTCCATCGCAGTCTTTAACACTGGTAGCATGCCGCGACAGCGTGGACGTGAACCGTATGTGCAGTTGACGGACTTTGAGCGAGGGCGTATAGTGGGCATGCGGGAGGCCGGGTGGACGTACCGCCGAATTGCTCAACACGTGGGGCGTGAGGTCTCCACAGTACATCGATGTTGTCGCCAGTGGTCGGCGGAAGGTGCACGTGCCCGTCGACCTGGGACCGGACCGCAGCGACGCACGGATGCACGCCAAGACCGTAGGATCCTACGCAGTGCCGTAGGGGACCGCACCGCCACTTCCCAGCAAATTAGGGACACTGTTGCTCCTGGGGTATCGGCGAGGACCATTCGCAACCGTCTCCATGAAGCTGGGCTACGGTCCCGCACACCGTTAGGCCGTCTTCCGCTCACGCCCCAACATCGTGCAGCCCGCCTCCAGTGGTGTCGCGACAGGCGTGAATGGAGGGACGAATGGAGACGTGTCGTCTTCAGCGATGAGAGTCGCTTCTGCCTTCGTGCCAATGATGGTCGTATGCGTGTTTGGCGCCGTGCAGGTGAGCGCCACAATCAGGACTGCATACGACCGAGGCACACAGGGCCAACACCCGGCTTCATGGTGTGGGGAGCGATCTCCTACACTGGCCGTACACCACTGGTGATCGTCGAGGGGACACTGAATAGTGCACGGTACATCCAAACCGTCATCGAACCCATCGTTCTACCATTCCTAGACCGGCAAGGGAATTTGCTGTTCCAACAGGACAATGCACGTCCGCATGTATCCCGTGCCACCCAACGTGCTCTGGAAGGTGTAAGTCAACTACCCTGGCCAGCAAGATCTCCGGATCTGTCCCCCATTGAGCATGTTTGGGACTGGATGAAGCGTCGTCTCACGCGATCTGCACGTCCAGCACGAACGCTGGTCCAACTGAGGCGCCAGGTGGAAATGGCATGGCAAGCCGTTCCACAGGACTACATCCAGCATCTCTACGATGGTCTCCATGGGAGAATAGCAGCCTGCATTGCTGCGAAAGGTGGATATACACTGTACTAGTGCCGACATTGTGCATGCTCTGTTGCCTGTGTCTATGTGCCTGTGGTTCTGTCAGTGTGATCATGTGATGTATCTGACCCCAGGAATGTGTCAATAAAGTTTCCCCTTCCTGGGACAATGAATTCACGGTGTTCTTATTTCAATTTCCAGGAGTGTATTTTAATGAGATTACAGAAGACACATTTTGTAAATTTCAGGTCTATTTCATTTCCTCTTCACCTGGCTCAAGCAATATATTGCTTCATCCTAGGTATAAATCGCGTAACGATCGTGAGGGTAAAACATAGGGAAATCGACCTCACACGGAGGCTTACCAGCAATCGTTCTTACCGCGAAAGATTCGCGACTTCAGCAGGATAAATGGGAGCCAGAAGTGCTACAAAAGGTATCCTGCGCTACACACCAGACATAAAAGCGAGTTAATATTCCATTGTCATCCATTTCTGAGCCATGTTAAAAGTTTCAGGTATTTAGCTCATCGGGAAGTTTGTTTGACATCAATTGCAATATTAGAACCGGAGAGACAAAAAGACAGAAAAACAAAGTACACTCCGCCACAAACCAGACATGAAGCGAGTTGATATTGCATTGTCATTCTGCTGCAAGCTATACTGAAAGTTTCGAGTCACAAGCTTATCGAGAAGTTAGTTTGAAATGAATTGGAAAATTTGTACTGAATAGCAAACAGACAAGGATGGGCTCTAATGAAGACGTGTTCAGAAGAAACAGTTTTTTCTTTGAGAAGAATGTAGCAGGTGCACCGTTCCCCTGATAGGGGTACTTGTTGTTTTGACGCTGGTGATGTTCGGATGTGGTGTTCAAACTGCCATGTGATGAATATTGTTTTAGAGGTCTTGCTGACCTTAAATGGATTTCTTTTTGTTGCGCATTAATGTAAACATACGACATTTCCAGTAACATATCTAAAACAATATTCACCAGGTGACAGTTTGAACACCGTCTCTGGTCACCTACAGCGTCTAAACCTTCGTGGACGCCTATGGGGTGGGGGTGGGGGTGGGGGGAGGGGAAGGGGACGGTGGACCTGTAACATTTTGTTGTACACGAGGGCGTGCGGAAAACTAATGCCACCGATGTTTTAATTTGAAAACATTAGAAGTTCTTTAAGTAAAACAAATGATTTTAACATTCTACGTCTCTATTTTTCATGCCTACTTATTTCCAGCCATATGCCTATGCAGGGCTCCGAATTGCAGCGTGTCTCATGGCGGTGTGTATCGGTAACTTTGACGGGGCGTGAGAAACAGAACGCTGTAATGGAGTTTAGAATTCGGAGAGGTCGTCCACACACTGAGCACTCTCTCCTTCAGCGTCCACACATGAGCACTAATCTGATGCCTTGGGTTTACTGTCGTCGACCATCCTACATACAGTCCCCACTTGGTCTCATCGACGTTTCTTATGTTTCCATAACTTAAAGAACACCTTGGAGGACTTCACTTTGATAGTGATGAAGTGGTGCAAGCAGAAGTGAGGTTGTGGCTCCGTCAACAAAGTCAACACACTGGTCTCTCGTTGAGAAAAATGTGCTCGTCGCTGATCGTGTTGAGGAAATATGTAGACATGAAGACTGGAGCTGTAAAATGTTGGTGAAGTCTGTGTTTTTTTTTAAACTTTTAAGAGTTTTCACATAAAAAATCTTGGAGGCATTACTTTTTAACATACCAAACGAAGTGCATCTGAGAAGATTACAAAAGGATGCAGATAAAAATTTGATCTGACGTTTTCTCAATTTTGTATTTATCAGCATAATTTCCAAAGTAATTCAGGCTCCATGACACACGCTTTTCTAATCCTTTGCATACTTAAACGCTTCACCATCTTTCCTTCAGACCGAGGACGAGATATTAAATCCCAGTGGCGAGGTCAAAGCTGCAAACACAGGTTTGCAAGAGTTGTCCGTGGAACACAGGTCCCCTGCTTACTACGCAGATACGCTGACTACGTTGATAGCAGCGCCGTAGGGATGCAGTGGCCAACGCAAATCCACGAATTTCCCCAGCACGCCTCCTGGCAGACCCAAATTCTGAACTTATCCACCCACTACCTACGTAGTGCCCCTTGCTTACTATCATTACTCGCGGCATTTCGCCGATTACTGTAAAAGTTCGAGCGTGGTGTGAATCCAGACTGAAGAGATCAATGGCTGTCCTCGCCTTAAATATGTCCGAAAGAAAAGACGCCATATACATTGTTACTAGAATTCCCTGGCCGTCTGTACAGTGTGGATCCTGTGTAAATGACGTGTTCTGAGTCAAGACATTTCCAGACGCCGGTTTCCTCTTTTTCCTGGGAGGACAGTCGCGTCAGAGTTTAATATGGTACCAGACTGAGATTTTCACTCTGCAGCGGAGTGTGCGCTGATATGAAACTTCCTGGCAGATTAAAACTGTGTGCCCGACCGAGACTCGAACTCGGGACCTTTGCCTTTCGCGGGCAAGTGCTCTGCCATCTGAGCTACCGAAGCACGACTCACGCCCGGTACTCACAGCTTTACTTCTGCCAGTACCTCGTCTCCTACCATCCAAACTTTAATATGGTAGTTTATCCGTGACATCTACCATTAGCACACCCCTCTCTGTCCCAAAACATAACTGCCATGAACTGGCGAATTTGAATGAACGGCCTGTTCGTGTAACGTAAGGCGCAGGCTACAAACTTGAGAGTGGTGTTTAAGGTGGTTTCCCATTCTCGTTTAGACAGGTCTTCGGTTGGTTCCCAAATTCCGTCTCATAAAGTACGTACGCAAGCAGTTAAAATAAGATAATGCACAGAGTAAAGTTTACACGATCCAGAGATAGGTGGGGCATCCCGCTTGTCACCCATAGGTTATCTCAGCTACGGGAACGTCAGGAAGGGCATACAGCCACTGAGTTAAACAATAAAATTGCCAAAATGCTGAATAGCGGCCCCTTAATAGATGGGATAAACGCCAGGGAAATTGGAAATTTGTGGTATGGACTATGGGACCAAACTGCTGAGGTCATCGGTCCCTAGGCTTACACATTAATTAAACTAACTGAAACTAACTTATGCTAAGGACAACACTCACACCCGTGTCCGAGGGAGGACTCGAACCTCCGACGAGGGAAGCCACACGAACCGTGAAAAGACGCCCTAGACCACACGGCTACCCCGCGCGGCGAAAACGCCAGGGAAAAGACAGAAGGCTGTCAAAGGGTCCTTCTTATGGGGCAGCCGCAACTGTATAAGTCCATTCATTATGAAAAATGAAGAAACCGCACGACAGTTGCTTAATCCACAATCTTATTGTGTACGAGACCGGTTTCGGTATTACGCAAGTTTTTTTTAACAGGATTGGAACTGCAACTTGTTTATGGCTACTTACAAGTCGCCATTCGTCTTCCAAAATATTAAATATACTCCATACCCCTAGGTATAGATCCCTCTCCCTCCCCCCCCCCCCCGCCTTCCGCCCATCGAAACTATCGTACAGGTGCCCCACCTCAGGATGAAAATGGAAACGATGAGATGGAAAGACATGCTAGAGACGTGGAAATAGTAAAATTAATCAATGAAAAAAACCATATTCTAAGGACAGTTGAATTTGGTGAAAATTCAAAGGACGGAGAAGCTGACAACTAACAGACGAAGGATATATTTTTATTGTTATTTTAAATGGTTGCAGACAATTGCCCGTACAACCAAACACAAAATTAAGGAAAAACGTAGTCAGAATAAACTGAAGACATACAGTGTACTGAAATTTTAAACTTAATTATTCTACAGTTTCTTTATGGCCGCAGCTCGTGATCTAGCGGCTAGCATCAGTGCCTCGGGATAGCGAGGGTACCTGGTTTGCTTCCCGGCCGGGTCGAGACAGGGAGTTTGTGCTGTCCTAATCATTCATCTCATCTTCATCGACGCCGAAGCGGCGTCAAATAGGGAAACTTATTCCAGGTGACCGAACAACCCCAGATGGTGTCTCCCGGCCGGTCGTTTCATTCCATAATCATGAATGTAAGAAAACTGAACGTTTACAACATAAATTTTGTCTAGACCACAATTTATTTTATTATTCAATTTTTTGGCATTCACCTTTATCTAATCATAACGAAGAAGAAGAAAAAAGTATTGACACACTCAATCTCGTCAAAGAGTAGCATACAGAACATGGACAAGTCTTTTGACGAGATATGTTGGTATCCCACACATCTTCATTATGATCTAATTATTGTGTACGCGTCATACGTAAAATAGAGGAAGAAAATAATTCGATATATAGTGAAAATTCTGCGTGTAAGTGCTGAAATGATCAATGACGTATTTACGCATATTACATCCTACATTGTGGAAACTGAACGTCGTTTCATTTAAAGTTTAGTGCTAAACCATATATTAATTAAATAAATGAAGAAAGCATGTGAAGTTAAAAAACCGTTTATTTTAATGATTAGTTGCTTTATGTCTAAGGAATTTGACAGGCTAGATCTTTCAAAGAACTTAGAAACTACCGGAGTGAGAAGCGATTAACATTTTTGAGAACTTTTAATGTTTTTGTTCTTTGTTTCTTCTGTCTTATGCAGTCCTCTTCAGTTGCACACCAATTCCAAATGTTCTCTGCTCTTAATCTATTTAGGATGACATCTAAGACCAGAAATAAGGAACTCTGGATGCAGTGGTATGCACGGTCCCAAGTTACTTTGAAGTTAATGCTCTCGTTATTAAGCCTTTTCCTTCATCTTAACCGCAAGTAGACAAGAGCTGTCACAGTGCAGATGGGAATTTACGAGTTACAGCTCGTAGGTACCCGCGGAGGATGCAACAAAACTGCACGCTAGCTTTTTTTAGAAGCTATTCGGAGAGCTGCGCCGGCCCATACAGCAGCTACGTAACAGTCTCTAACACACGAGCACTTTGGACTCTAAGCGTCCGTCGCAAATAACAGTAAAACTCCCCCTCTCGTTCTATATAGGGTTCTATAAGCACGTTGTATGATGATGAACCGACATCTACACTACGCAAGATCAATGCGCAACAGTATTGCACTGCATCAATCTGTCTGGGAGCAATGGACCCTTCACCTGTGAATGCCATTTTTGTCAAGGCAAGAGAGATGCCCCTCCAATTGAGGAGGAATTTCTTGGTTCAGAAATTCATAGTGGAGCAGTGAACACAGCCCATACTCTCCTCCATAAAACTAACTTCTCCACTGAGGACAATGACACGCCGACAGAATCCGAGGATAGAAGGCATCTCTACTAGTTCGAAGCATAAACTTTCAATAAAATTTTGTCTTTATTTGAGAAACAAAATACAACGCATACGCATACAACTGCTGAGTAAAATTGACTCTTGGTTGGCCCTGTGTTGCGCATGTGAGCAGTGTGAAATAAAACTTTAAACCTCAAGAAATGCAAATTTTGAAATAAAGAAAATGAATCTAACTAACAGCCAAAAGAAACTAACTGTGTGGTTCGTGAAAATTATATAACAAACTCAGTACCGAAGCACATTATGAACGACGCATAATATAAAGGGCAAAGCTAGACTAAAAATATCCACTAAAATAAATTACCACTCTACTCGGAAGAAAAGAACTGTTTGATATTACCAACACTGTTCACTGAAAATTTTTAAAAAAATGTTCAAATGTGTGTGAAGTCTTATGGGACTGAACTGCTAAGGTCATCAGCCCCTTAGCTTACACACTACTTAACCTAAACTATCCTAAGGGCAAACACACACACCCATGCCCGAGGGAGGGCTCGAACCTCCGCCGGGACCATCCGCGCAGTCCATGACTGCAGCGCCTTAGATCGCACTGAAAATTAATGTACTTGCTAGTATGACACCTGACAATCCTGACTAAGCACTGTTTGCACTATAACTCATGCAGGTAGGTTTTACTTTGAAGAAAATCATTTTTGAGAAATCAAACTCTGATTATTGACAAAAAGACTGCACAACATTAGAAGACTATAACAATTACAAAATCCTCTCATTACAAAGAAACTACAAACATACCTCTGAAATTCCTCCATAATCTTCTCTATTAGCATAAAAAACAAGAAACTATTAAATGAATTTCCAGCTCCAAAATAAAGTATTCCAGATAGCTTCTCCCAGATTAACAATAACAGATCTATTTCCCTGAAAAACTCAACTGCACGCTACCATGCCTCAAGCAAGAATGTCCCAACGCTGCGCCACTGACTGGCCAACAAGTCAACCACAGACGAAACTGAACACAGAGTCAGGGATCTTGTTCGCTGATCCTGCAGCGTGCTCATTCATCTTTGTCCCAGTACGGTAAAGGTTAATTACTTACAATAGCAGAAAACATATGAGAACCTTACAAAAGTTACAGACAGCAAAGGTATGTGATAACTCTAATACTGAAAGACTCCCTGCCACCTGCAATTAGCTTGGGGATACGAAGTCTTTATTTACTAGCCCAAGAACTTCTACCAGCCCAGAAGATCAAATTTATCATCCACTCCCCCTAGTTCCATGTCCCAACTGTTTGCTTCACCGCGGTCATCATCGGGCAGAGTATACACATCATCATCATGAGTGTTCTGCCGAAAGGCAGGTTTCCATGGTAGTTCTCCAGGCTGTCCGATCTTCTGCCATCCTCTTCAGGTATGCATAATTTCCTGTTCCCTTTATGTCGTCTATCATCTTGTATCTCCTTCTTCTCCTCAGTCTTCTCCCACAAACAATTCCTTCCAAAACATCTGCTAGCAAGCACTCCCTTCTCAATTAATGTCCCAACCAGATCATTTTCCTTCCTCTTACAACCTTCAGCAGACATCATCTCTCACCAACCCTTTCCAATACTCATTCATTACTCACTCTTTCCATCCAGCTTATTCTCTCCATTCTCCTCCACATCCACATCTCAGTGCTATGTTTAAGCTTCCTTCGGAAGCCTGCATCTTAAATGCTATAGAAATTCTCGCAGTCAAGGAGGCTTTTTGAAATGCAGTAAATAAATTTGATGACATCCTTATTTTCACAGATTCAAGGAATGAAATCAACCTACCAGTGTGAACACCAACAAAAGCGTATCTAGTTATCAATCAAGAACCAACTTTGATACGCTGGTCTACCGCATACCGGTATACTGAAGCGAGGCTTTCAAGAACGGTCACAGATGTGACAGATCTCACAACAGTCGAAAGGAACCCATTACGCAGCAATCAGCCAAGCATTCTGCAAAAAAGTTTGCTTTTCGCATATAACGCTGTCTAGACGACATACCACTACTTTAACGCCCATCTAGTTGGGTCACGGCTGTATTTCTTCACTTTATGCGATGGAAGTTCAGACATCTTCGTACTGCGAAGAACATCCAAATAAGATCGCAGACATCAGCCGAGGCGCAAGCTCCTCACTGACTTGATCAGAGCAGGAGTTCTCCAACCTATGTCTGTGACCTGTTTCGACAATTTTTGGCTGTGGACTACGTCGGTACTGCCTGGTTTCTGCCAGAAGCGGATATGCAGCTATAAATCAGACGCAAAGGCAGAGGGAATTTCAGCACAGAGGGATCCTCATACTCAACAGGTCATCTGATGAATTCTTTCTGCATCCATTAGAATCCAGCATGAGAAGATGTGACACATAGACTGTGTTGAACAATCGGTGGACGACAAGAGGTTTACCGCCTTGGAAGTCTTGATGTCGCCGGCGCAATCTTCACGGGAAACCGTATGTTCATGATGCTCCGATGTGATACACACGGCCTGTCTATTGCTCCTGTGAACATGTCTTCCTCATTGTTATTGTTCATATTCTCTTCCGCTTCATTTGTGCAAAATGTATCATGATGTTTCAGTTGCATCGATGTAACTGAAATTGCCCATTTTGCGTACAAGATATTGAATAACAGTCCTGTCAATGTTCACATCCGTGCCTAAAAGGCTTTCCAAAGGCAGGTCAATAATTTAAAAAAATGCTTCCTACCACCCCCAGCACCGTGTGCGCGAAGGAGGGCAAGGGAACTCTTGGAATGGCTTCTCTTCGGAAACTAGAGCAGCGTTTCTCTGACGCCTGATGATTGACGAAGAGAGTGGAGGCGGCCAGGTGTCAGCGCAAGTTTCTGGCAGACTGCCGATGCTAATCTGAGGGCTGTGTAGTTTCGGGATTGGAGCCACCACCCTACGGTCCAGCCCTGCAGTTACGTTTTCCGTGATGAGTTTAAGATGTGCAAGATGTGGAGCGTGTATGCTCAAGCTGCTTCTACTGCAGCATGAGAAACCACAGTCCTAACGTCTATTCTGGCCACTGTACGCAAACACCGTCACAGTAAAGCATAACTTGATAGTATATTAGTTTACCTTTACGCTAACTAACCAGGGAGTCTATGGGACAGGGACCTCGAAATGGAAGCCAAGTCTGCTTTTAACCAATTTTTCGTTTACTCTAAAGTTGAATAAGATAAATTGAATGTTATTTGCTTTAATAGGATTTCTTGAATGAAACAGGGTTGGTCATAGGTAATGTGTTTTTAACAGAGTCTCATTCACTCTAAAATGAAACAAAAGTTAGTCAAAAGTTAGCAGCAAAACCAAATTAACTAAGCTTCCTATTAGGTTGACAAAAGGTAAAACTAATACTGTTGGAGGAACCCTATGGAAGGAAGACTACATGGAGGCTATATCACTAAGATATCTTTACAGAATGCAGGTTCAAACTGAAATTAAGTCAGCTATTTAGATTGCACATACGAAACATGTGGAAAGCAAACTGCTCAGATTTCGGATCGCGATACCACAGACTGAAGAAATTTACCTCGGCTCGAAGTCAGCAGAGGCCAGCAATCAGCGACAACTAGCTGCCATCTCCCATCTCCCTCAATCAACGGCCGCATTCCTCGTAGCTCCGTATCCCTAATCCGAAACAAATTCCTTCCTCCTTCGTAACTTCCAACCTCTCAAGATTTCCAGGTGGACATGCTGACTCTCTTCTATTGCCAACTTGACGGGCGAGAAATGCCATAAAATTTTCGAAAAGCCAAATTTCCCCTCCCCATTTTGTTACACGATGCACATTCTACCTTCATGAGGTTGGACTCAAGCAATGTTATTTCGATGGGTCTGCTCCTCAGCATCCTGCGCTAGATGCCAGGACGGAATCTCGTTGACCGAGTCCGATTGTTGGAAGGAAAACAGGTACGAGGCTCCCACACTAATTGGCACCGCTGTGTCGGGGCTTAGAAGCGAGCACAGAGAAGCCAGATTGTGGTACTCAGTTTATCTCCATCGGGTGGTGAGGCGGATGTGACATTCGCCATCTAGACTAGTGACCCTCGCCTGAACAAAAAGGTGGGTGGCACGGGTCGTCCCGACTTACGCCAAGGTCAGCCCGCCCCCATGAAGGTGTGGTTGACGCACTGAGATTTGCTGATGGTCTCTCAGTCCACAAAAGGACCTGCAGCCTCACCTGAAAACACCAGCATGACACGAAGCTATCTCTTTCAGCACACAATCTAAATATCCGCGAACGTAGTGGCAAAATACTAGACACGAAACAAATAGTTATCACGTAGCGATGTGTAACAGTAACGTTACAGTGTTAATGCAGGAGTACAGCGCGTCCACCTCGTAAATCATCTGAATGGAATGGTCTGTGATATCTTCTGATATTAACCTGACTAAAAATGCGCGAAGCCAGTTGAAACCTGTAGTACGTCGTAGCAGGAAGCGTTCTCGCACACTGAATGACGTCACGGAGACCGTTGTCGATAAGCAGGGCAGTCTTGATGAGCGTTGTCTCGACCACCTCGTCTACAGCGTAGCAAGGAGGATCAAAGCGTGTTACAAAGGCTAGGCTTTCCGAAGAGCAAATTTTACTAACGTGCACTTTCAACAGACAGTCCTTATTCTAGTTATACTTTTATGTTTATTTCAAATTTAGTTCCATAAACTAGAATTTTTCATTCCCTTCTCCCCTTAAATCTACACCAATAACGCTCGCAGATATGCAAGAATCTCCTCCAATAACTGTCGCAGATATGCAGTTGGTACTAATTTTTCTTTTTATTAGCTTATTTTGTATCAGTAATTTCAAAGTAAATGTCATTGGAGCCGGCCGTTGCGGCATGGATGCGTCGGGCATGGATGTGTGTTATATCCTTAGGTTAGGTTTAAGTAGTTCTATGTCCATGGGACTGATGACCTCAGATGTTAAGTCCCATAGTGCTCAGAGGCATTTGAACCATTTGAAACGTAATTGGGAGTAAGTTCGGTATAGTGAAGAACTAAAAGGATGAGAGAGAAGAGGAAGGGATAAAGAACATTGTACTTGCAGCGAAAATACCTGTTATAGATTAGAATAAGAATGAAATAATATTTATTGAATAATACGCTCCGTACGCCTCCGCTACACCTTATCTGTTTTCACTTCAAATTACAGGATATGGTTCCGACTTCGCGTTTACTTTCAACTGTCTCGACTGCAGAAGTAAAAATTGAATCGTACTTGGTATTTCAAAAAAAAATGGTTCAAATGGCTCTGAGCACTATGGGACTTAACATCTGTGGTCATCAGTCCCCTAGAACTTAGAACTACTTAAACCTAACTAACCTAAGGACATCACACACATCCATGCCCGAGGCAGGATTCGAACCTGCGACCGTAGCAGTCGCGTGGTTCCAGACTGAGCGCCTAGAACCGCGAGACCACCGCGGCCGGCTAGGTATTTCAATTCCATCAGGAAAACATATAAAGGGTGTTTCTAAAACTCTTTTGCAAATTTTCGCCGTGCAGCCCGACAGCTCAACATACCCTCGATGTCCGACTGACATGTGCTGCGTCGACGTTTACACATGAAACAATACAAAATTCAGCTACTGCAAGCTCTTCGTGAAGGTGAGTGAAGGTGACAAACAACAACGTGTGGAGTGCTGTAATTTCGTTCTTGGCAAGATGGAGGATGCAGTTTTCTTCCACACTTAGTGTTTAGTGACGAGGCAACATTCCATGTAATGGAAACGTGAACCAAATGTTCAAATGTGTGTGAAATCTTATGGGACCCAACTGCTAAGGTCATCAGTCCCTAAGCTTAAACACTACTTAACCTAAATTATCCTAAGGATAAACACACACACCCATGCCCGAGGGAGGACTCGAACCTCCGCCGGGATCAGCAGCACAGTCCATGACTGCAGCGCCCTAGACCGCTCGGCTAATCCCGCGCGGCGATACTGTGAACACATCTCTTCTATTGCAAACACTTTGATTGCCACGTTTTTAGAGGAAGTAGTGTGGAGCAAAGTAAGAAAAAATAAACCAGTAAACATGGGCTTTATAATGCATACCTTAAAAGCTACGGGCACTTGTTCTGTAGAAGAGATGTGTTTCACTGTAGCGAAGATGAAGAAGCAACCAAACAACTCAAACGTCACCGAGCACTGTGGCGAATATAATGGTTCGAATGGCTCTGAGCACTAAGGGACCTAACATTTGGGATCCTCAGTCCCCTAGACTTAGAACTGCTTAAACCTAACTAACCTAAGGAGATCACACACATCCATGCACGAGGCAGGATTCGAACCTGCGATCGTAACAGCAGCGCGGCTCCGGAATCGAATATTATAATGAAACGAAATATCATGAGACCAGTGTAGTGCTGCAAACGCCAAGTTTTCAGGACAGCATCAGAAGTTTATAAGTAGACGGTCCAGTCACATTAACGTGACTACCGACAATATGCAATAACCACAGGTGGAAGGTAGTAGCACTAGCAGTGGACGATATACGACGCGCCTCATAACGCGGAAATCACTGCCGTCGTTGTTGTAATGCGGAAACGGAGCAATTTAGCAGACGTCGAAAAGGTCCGATGGACGGACGGTGGAAGCATTTCGGAAACGGCTGCGTTTATAAACTGTCGGCATGCCATCGTGGTTAAAGTATTGCCGTGCATGGCAGAATGGCACTATCCAATACCATCTCTGAGGCAACGCTGGTGCAGAACGGGCCGTAGGTGACAAGGATGAACTTCGGCTGCGGAGATGTGTACAGGCGAACAGACTGCAACCGTTGAGCAACTGACCGACCAGATGAACCAAGGGGCTACCAACAGTGTCTGCTCAATGAAGATCAACCTAGCGAGGTGGCGCAGTGGCTAGCACACTGGACTGGCATTCGGGAGGACGACGGTTCAATCCCACGTCCGGCCATCCTGATTTAGGTTTTCCGTGATTTCCCTAAATCGCTCCAGGCAAATGCCGGGATGGTTCCTTTGAAAGGGCACGGCCGACATCCTTCCCCGTTCTTCCCTAATCCGAGGAGACCGATGACCTCGCTGTCTGGTCTCCTCCGCCAAATAACCCAACCCCCTCAACGACGTTCAGCGAAAGTTGCTGCGTATAGCTCTCCGCAGCTGCCACCTGCTGCACGCACCCATGCTGACCGCTGTTCGCCGACGACAAAGATTGAAATTTGCTCTCCAATACCGCACAGGACGTCAGGCGACAGGTGGCCTTTTCAGATGAATCATGCTTTACGCTCCGTGGAACAGATAGACATTGTCGTGTACGATGTGAAACGCCTGAAAGCAGGCACCCTGCAACCATGGTTGGAAGAGTCCAGGTCGAAGGAGGGAACATTATGGTCTGAGGAATGTTTTCATGGCACTCCCTGAGTGATCTCATCAATCTGGTAGACATAATGGATCAACACAGGCATGAATCCATGCTCGGGGATCGTGTCCACCACTATATGTAGTTTGTTTTCCCTCGGAACGATGGCGTATACCAGTGAAGCTTCTAAAAAGTATTTATTGTATTTTGTTACATTCCGTACATCAGCCATAATCTTTTTTTCGCAAATACTTTCAGTCTGCAGACACGGCAGTTTTACAATTTTGTTATTAGCATATGTATAGATAAGAATTACTTTCGGCTGCTATGTATAATTGCTTAAAATTGTCCGCCATTTTGCACATTGATCTTTTATGTGTATTTACTATATCGGCTTTTTTCAAGTTTTCTTATTCGATTTATTTTTTAGAAATCATCCCTAGCTTTACCAACATGCGAGAGGGGTGGAAGACCGAACCAACTCTTCGCAATGGAACGTGTCACACGGCTTGCAGTGTACGTGCGTGTTTCGAAGACCACCAGGACGAGTTCATCGTACTCCCCTGGCCACCAAAGTCTCCGTATTTACCAGTCGAGAATCTGAGGGATCACCTCGATCAGACTATACGCCCCATGGATTCTCAACCGAGAAATCCAGCGCAGCTGCCGACGGAACTGGAGTCGGCATGGCTCTACATCCTTGAACCTCACCGACTGTCTTCCTACACGTCTCGCAGCGGCCCCGCAGCAGAAAGTGGTTATTCAGGTTTTTGACAGGTGGTCACATTAATGTGTAAACATGTAGGAAAACCTAATAAATAGAGACGGAGATTATGCTTTAATCAAGGCTTAAGCCTAGTTTACACGACGACACTAGGTTGCAGGCAACTGCGCACCCGGCCACCGCGCATGCGCGCCGCGCGTTTGCGCAACTCGTCGGTGAAATTAAACACTTTCGGCGTGTTCCAACTTTGGCTAGTCTAGTTGCATGAGTTTGAGGCAATGTGTGTTCGTAGAGTGTAGACAAACTGAAATATGGTGTGGGCAAAGGAGAATAATGTTTGTTTTTTGGATATCTATGGCCGGCCACGGTGGCCGAGCGGTTCTAGGCGCTACAGTCTGGAACCGCGCGACCGCTACGGTCGCAGGTTCGAATCCTGCCTCGGGCATTGGTGTGTGTGATGTCCTTAGGTTAGTTCGGTTTAAGTAGTCATAAGTTCTAGGGGACTGATGACCTCAGAAGTTAAGTCCCATAGTGCTCAGAGCCATTTGAACCATTTTTTGGATATCTATGCTTTGCATAGGTGTTTGTGCGAATTCAGTGATGCTGATTACAAAAATAAACAACATACTGCTGCTCCTGAGACCGCCACGAGCGATCAGAACATACCTAATTTGACAATATCTGAGCTACAGGGCAAAATTTATTGAACTAGGAGCACATATACAACTAAATTAATAAAAATACAAGCAAATGTAATTCTAGCTGTAGAAATGCTCTTGTCAGCGAGACTAAAATCCCATCGTTCGAGTTGGTCGACTCTTTTTTTTTTTTTTTTTTTTTTTTTTTTTTTTTTTTTTTTTTTTAAGGAACATTGTTGGGAGGAGGGAAGGCTACACAAATCAAGAAGCTACATTATTTTTCAATATTCATCTATTTAAAACGTTGCAGCAGTGCTCCCCATTCACATATGTATGAATTTTGAAATACTGCCACTGTACAGATCTATCTTCAAGAGAGTAGTTTGCAAACCATTCTCTTCTTAATGATTCGTATAAATACTGCTGGTAATGTTAATAATCATTACTGTTAATAATTATTGGTGTTAATGAAAAAGCCTCATCACCAAGTAAAACCACATCTTATAGCATGCCGAATGTTCTCGATTCTAATGCAAGCAACGTGATATCTAATTCAGTTCTGGCGACAGTGCTTCATGCATTACAATATCTTTATTCCTTATCGCAAAAAAAAAAAAATGGCTCTGAGCACTATGGGACTCAACTGCTGAGGTCATTAGTCCTCTAGAACTTAGAACTAGTTAAACCTAACTAACCTAAGGACATCACAAACATCCATGCCCGAGGCAGGATTCGAACCTGCGACCGTAGCGGCCTCGCGGTTCCAGACTGCAGCGCCTTTAACCACACGGCCACTTCGGCCGGCATTCCTTATCGCATAGTTAACTCTGTTTAGAAGAAACGTTAGCATTTCTGGTGACATTCTAAGATAGTCAAAATAACTTCTCGGGTCTTCCATTACAAATTATTTCAGCAAGGATGCAGAGCAACTGAGCTGAAGTCTTTTCTTCATCCAGTCACGAATCGCAACGCGTTTCTTACTTTTTTACTCATGCAGTGATTACACACAAAAAGCTTTAACTCCATCACAACTTGTGCGACAGCCAGCTTCCAAAACTTTCGTTTCATACACGACTCAGGAACCCATAAAAAATGGGAGGGGGGGGGGGAGGGCTCTGAGCACTATGGAACTTAATTCTGAGGTCATCAGTCCCCTAGAAGTTAGAACTACGTAAACCTAACTAACCTAAGGACATCACACACATCCATGCCCGATGCAGGATTCGAATCTGCGACCGTAGCGGGCGCAGACTGTAGCGCCTAGAACCACTCGGCCACCCCGGCCGGCGAACCCACAAAACGACGAAACTGAAGTGTATACTGGTTTCGCCGTGTCTACGGTCAAATATGAAACCATTTGCTTGCAACTCATTCCACGCAACGAGTGGCGCAATCCAATGTTGTCGTGTAAATTAGGTTTAGGGTCCGGCCATGAATTTTCCACCAAAGCTGGAAACGCTGAGTGATTGTGCGTGTCGCAGAATACGAGAGCGGACTCTGAAAAACAAGAGAGCATCAAAGCGTGCAGTGGGCGTCGCGAATCGATCTCAGCTATAACTAGCTGCGAAAATTATAAAATTAGTTCACAGCCTGGTTCGAGTCGAAGCAGCGAGTACAAAAAAATGATTCAAATGGCTCTGAACACTATGGGACTTAACTTCTGAGGTCATCAGTCCCCTAGAACTTAGAACTACTTAAACCTAACCTAAGGATATCACACACACCCATGCCCGAGGCAGGATTCGAACCTGCGACTGTAGTGGTCGCGCGGTTCCAGACCGTAGCGCCTAGAACCGCTCGACCACTCGACCGGCGCAGCGAGTACACGTAACAGCGCAAGTGGCAGCACGTGAAGATGTTAACTGCTTCCCTCCTCGAAATATCGTCCACAGAATGGAAACACAACTCGTCAGAACAGCCGGAAGCACGTCATTAAGTTAAAACTCAGTAAGTGGATTCCCTGCCATCTGCTAGGCGGCGATGACGCCGTGATGTGCGGAGGCTAGGCAGCAGCAGCAGAGGAGGCACGGCCGCCCCAGACGGCCTGTGGCGCTGTGTCAGGCGGCTTGCGCAACGGCCCGGCCTGGGCTGGCGCGGATAAACACGCCGTGTTTGCTAAACAAACTTCCCGCCGCGGCCGTCCACACAGCACGCTGAGCTTTTGCCGCCGGTGGGGGCTGAAATCGCGTTACACGGCCGCAGAACAACGACTTTGCACCAAACTGGAAGCAAAGCTGACGTCTCCTGGATATCATGGTCGTTATTGACACAGCACTAGCTCAGGTGGGAACGTGGGTGGAAGAAATTGTGCTTGACTTGTGTGAGGAGTCGCCCCTGCGTTTATCTGAAATGATCTTGTGGTGTCATACGAAACATAGATCATGACTGTCGAGCGGAAATTGCGTCACTGCGAATAAGAGTTGGTTCGGTCTTCCACCTCTCTCGCATGTTGGTAAAGCTAGGGATGATTTCTAAAAAATAAACCGAATAAGAAAACTTGAAGAAATCCGATAGAGTAAATACACTTTGTAATGTAATAAAATAATTTTTTTTATTATTTTGTGACTATTAGTGTAATGTTTTAAAATAAAATATGAGCCGTGACTTATATAAATAAACATACATTAATGCAATGGTTCAGCATAAAAGAGAAATAACTAATGTAGGAATATTATTAACAGGGTAATATGTTGTTTAATTTAGCCCGATGTGTATAAGCACTCAGTAAACTAGCTCAGTTCTCAGGGTAGTTGTGTAATCGTCGATAATTAATTGTCCTTTTCTCATTTATCCAACACTAGGCTCGTGAGAAGTCGTGTGCTTGTTGCACCAGAGAATATTTGCCAAGTCTGTTCGGTGTACACTACTGTAGTGCGTAACTTAATACCGTGGTTTCGTCTCGCTTCCCCAATATAAGATAACACGAGTAGCATCTACAAATGAAATCCTATAATGGAACTGGAATCCTGTGACCAGACCTCTTTTGCCTGGGATGTTCTCTCGTGATATAAAGAAAATCTGTAAGTAAAATCGTTAAATTATTAGTGGCTGCCTCCGGTCTCGTGCGATCTGAAATAAAGTTAATTGTCCTAACCGACAGCACTTCTCGTAGATGAACAAAAAGAAAAATTGTTAAAGATTTTTCTAAGATGGCGCCAAACAATGAAAATTCTTTGTTAAGGCCCATATCTACTTAAGGCAATACAGGTATCAGACTAACAATAGATTGACCACGTACACAAATTCTTTTGACAAAATAACCATTATATTTTTCGCGTTTTAAGTACAACTTACATTATCAGCTGGTACAGAGAGAGAGCTTAACACAAGAAAGTCCTCTTAGGTCCGAATCCAACCAGATAAGATAAGGGAATGACAAAGGAAAGATATTTCATGCATAGAAGCGCAAGGGTCCATGGAATAACATGTCCATTGTAGTTCTATCTCTTCTTCTTTGGCGCACTTGTCGATTATTTATAAAATTTTTCGTAACATTTAGTTTACATTTTTTTAAAACCCAAGTCCACACAGGAGAAACAGTACAACATAAAAGATGAATGTGCAAAAGGGCGGACAATTTTAAGCAATTTTACACAGCAGCCGAAAGTCACTCTTATCTATACATATGCTAATAACAAAATTTTGTATGTGTGTGTGTGTGTGTGTGAGTGTGTGTGTGTGTGTGTGTGTGTGTGTGTGTGTGTAGTGAGTGAAGTGTTATGAAACAATGTGTGTATAGTGTGTGCAGTGACTGATAATGAGACATGAGTGAACGGTTGATAGTGAGACATGAGTGAACGGTGTGGCATTACATTATTTAATAAGTCATTTGTAAAAAAGAGTATTGTATACCAGGAATAAATCTAATGATTGTCTCTAACTAGAGGTCTGTAAATATATGTGTATACTAATCAGCTTATTTTAAATTGATCTAAACTTGTAAATACTTTGACACTTTCTATATCCTTGTAAAAAGAGATAAGGATGAATAAAGCTGCTACTACTACCACTATTACTACTGCCGTGTCTGCAGACTGAAAATATTTGCGAAAAAATGATTATGGCTGATATACGAAATGTAACAGAATACAATAACACTCTTTTTAGAAACTTTGTCTGTCTGTTTGCCTGTTAGAACATGCTAATCTCCGACACTACAACAGGAATTTTCAGGGTTCTCACAACCAACTTGGTCGTTGCCTAAGGCAAAATATGGACTTTACTTCATCAAAGTCGAATCACGGAAAAAAATCGTGATTTAATGTTTTAGGAGTCTGCTCAGCTTAGTATTTCTGATGTGTACCTTAGTGACGGCGTAGTACACCAAAGAACCAATAGATGTCGCTGTTGGTTTCGTAGTATACGAAAGATCCAATAGAAAACTCCGTTACTTTTTTACCTCAGTGACAAAAATATATTTGGAGGTTCATATCAGTGACAATTTAGCGCTGCAGTCTTATATTTTTGAATACAAACTAACAAAGAATTTACTTGGCTGGTATACACGGATTTATTGGTTCAGTTTTGCGTATAAAAAACTTAACGAAAATGCTGTGTTTCTTTTCATAGGTTTTACTTATATTTGACTTCTTGACTGAGTTCGCGTTGGAATTTGGGTCTTATTTATTACATTTAGATTTCGTTTTGTTAACAAGAATAAATTTCTAGAAAATGGTTGAGTATTAATCAATACGCTTGGACGACCAAAAGATTGTGGACTATGCTGTCTCGAGAATCCAATAAAGATCGTAGGCTGAGACTTGGCACAGCCAGAGAATATCAGGTTTTAACTTCTTTCTAAAAGCGAAGCACGGCGTAACTGTCATCGAGAGCGTCACTCATTATTTCGCTCCTCCCTGCATATTATAAACAAGTTGTTCGGCCATAGTGTACGTGCGAAGCCAGAACGGACCGCTAGTGTTGCTTACGAACCAACAACTGCTATGTAAAATTTTAGGTCATACTTCACAAAGCAGTTTTCATCTGAAGCAATAGCATAGGAATAGATTGTGTGGTCACAATCGACCTCAGGTTTCTGCAAACGAGCGGCGAGTTCATATATCACAAACAATACACCGAGAAACTCTCACCACAATAAACAAGGCAGACACTTGACGTTCCGCTGCATGACGGCAATGATAAACCACAGCAGAGGGGATCTCACCCTGAATAGGCTGCCACAACTACGTCTACATATTTACTCCGTAATCACTGGTTGATGACAGTATTCAAAGCAGGGGTTTCCTATACAGGTAGCACACTACAGGCTTGCGAGCAAAACTTGATAGTTATTTACAAGGAATGCTTACCTGTTCTCGCTCCTAAATTGTGACGTCGTCACAATGGACGTAAAACGATCCAGAGGATTGAAATTGTAGTATTTATAAACAGTCTTTGATCTTAAGAGGGTTTTACTTGGATCTAGTTTCGATCGTTAACGATCTACAGATCAGTCTAGAAGATATAAAAAGAGTGTATATAAGTATAAGCAATACACAAATATTAGAAATTATTAGCAATAATAATCAACATTGCGCCGGCCGAAGTGGCCGTGCGGTTAAAGGCGCTGCAGTCTGGAACCGCAAGATCGCTACGGTCGCAGGTTCGAATCCTGCCTCGGGCATGGATGTTTGTGATGTCCTTAGGTTAGTTAGGTTTAACTAGTTCTAAGTTCTAGGGGACTAATGACCTCAGCAGTTGAGTCCCATAGTGCTCAGAGCCATTTGAACCAATCAACATGCAACGTGCAAAGGCTACAGCATGCAAACCGAATAATACCGTCCTAGGTCAACAAACGGTGCATTGCTAACGTTTCTTCTTTTTCCCGATTGCATTCGACTTTTAAAAACAAGCATACTTCTCTTGCCATTGTTTATTGTATTTAAGCACTCAGGTACATCCTGTGCCCATTTATGAATGTTGTTATGTCTAACAACTTTCACGGTAGCATAAAGGTGGTGCAAAGCACTTTCGGTGCCGGCCTTCAGAATAAAACCGCATTCACCTACCGTAGGCTTTTTTTAATGTGCGAATGCTACTCTCTAATAAGCGAATGGAAAATGGGATGCATAAAATTTAATTGCTATCAAAATATCAATACAATATGCGCATTATCAAGAACATTAATTTATCCGAGTGTCCTATCTCGAACGTGCTGTGAAAAGATAAGTTTCCTTATCAGTTTTACTCCATACTTTATTTATCATTACCGTAATATATGACGTCATTGATATGTACGTTTTGCGTAATTATCATACTTCTTTCGTTTGCTCTTCGTCTGAACATACGACTTACTTCTGTCTGTTACAGTGCCCGACTACTTTTCGCGAAGAGCGTTTCAGAAAACTAGAAGGTCTTCCGGTATTA
This sequence comes from Schistocerca nitens, assembly GCF_023898315.1. Lineage (NCBI taxonomy): Eukaryota > Metazoa > Arthropoda > Insecta > Orthoptera > Acrididae > Schistocerca > Schistocerca nitens. The sequence continues at coordinate 261,685,562 of NC_064621.1, forward strand.
ACGGCCGTCATGACAAAACGGAAACAAACAACCTCCTGGAAGCTGTGATTTGCTCCAGGCTTGCAGAGATGGCTTATTTAGTTAAAGGATGAGAGCGATTTTATCTAAATGAGTTTCTCTTGCCGCTTCAAGTGTTCCATTGTAAGAAAGAAGCAGGAGTATAATTGCTCTGTTTTAAAGGAAATTGCAGTTAACTGCGAAGCTCTTTGCTGATGCCAAAATTTGCTTACATTTTGTCGAACAAAGGCTGAAATGTTTTAATAACTCATTGTTTACAAGGACGGAAAGCAGCGATAGGAACAGTCGACATTGCTCTGTTCGTCAAAGTAAACAATGCGTAACGTTCGCTTCTGCGTATATTACAGTGAATAAATGCATCATTCCTTGTTCTGTCACTGTATTACCATAAAACAGTAGTGATTTTGGAACGATGTTAACATTGTTGAGATATCGTTACCCAAACAAATAATCATCTTGAGGTTGAAGCTCTTGTGTCTGTGTTTGCTTACAGTTAAATTTGTTTTTGGAGGGTGGTCCGCCTTCAGCAAAACAACTTTTCCAATTTTTACCCATACATGTTTCGGTGATTTTCAGCATCAGCTGTGGGGTTTTATTTTCAGTCGTGTTACCACATGCAGTTGTTTTCCTAGTTTTTTACACTACTGGCCATTAAAATTGCTACACCACGAAGATGACGTGCTACAGACGCCAAATTTAACCGACAGGAAGAAGATGCAGTGATATGCAAATGATTAGCTTTTCAGAGCATTCACACAAGGTTGGCGCCGGAGGCGACACCTAAAACGTGCTGACGTGAGGTCAGTTTCCAGCTGATTTCTCATACACAAACAGCAGTTGACCGGCGTTGCCTGGTGAAACGTTGTTGTGGTGCCTCGTGTAAGGAGGAGTAATGCGTCCCGTCACGTTTCGGACTTCGACAAAGGTTGGATTGTAGCCTATCGCGATTGTAGTTTATCGTATCGAGACATTGCTGCTCGCGTTGGGTGAGATCCAATGACTGTTAGCAGAATATGGAATCGGTGGGTTCAGGAGGGTAATACGGAACGCCGTGCTGCATCCCAACGGCCTCGTATCACTAGCAGTCGAGATGTCAGGTATCTTATCCGCATGGCTGTAACTGATCGTGCAGCCACGTCTCGATCCCTGAGTCAACAGATGGGGACGTTTGCAAGACAACAACCATCTGCACGAACAGTTCGACGACGTTTGCAGCAGCATGGACTATCAGCTCGGAGACCACGGCTGCCGTTACCCTTGACACTGCATCACAGACTGGAGCGCCTGCGATGGTGTACTCAACGACGAACCTGGGTGCACGAATGGCAAAACGTCATTTTTTCGGATGAATCCAGGTTCTGTTTACAGCATCATGATGGTCGCATCCGTGTTTGGCGACATCGCGGTGAACGCACATTGGAAGCGTGTATTCGTCATCGCCATACTGGAGTATCACCCGGCGTGATGGTATGGGGTGCCATTGGTTACACGTCTCGGTCACCTCTTGTTCACATTGACGGCACTTTGAACAGTGGACGTTACATTTTAGATGTGTTACGACCCGTGGCTCTACCCTTCATTCGATACCTGCGAAACCCTTCATTTCAGCAGGATAATGCACGACTGCATGTAGCAGGCCCTGTACAGGCCTTTCAAGATACAGAAAATGTTCGACTGCTGCACTGGCCAGCACATTCTCCAGTTCTCTCACCAATTGAAAACGTCTGGTCAATGGTGGCCGAACAACTGTGGTATCGTGTTGAAGCTGCATGGGCAGCTGTACCTGTACACGCCATCAAGCTCTGTTTGACTCAATGACCAGGCGTATGAAGGCCGTTATTACGGCCAGAGGTGGTTGTTCTGGGTACTGATTTCTCAGGATCTATACACTCAAATTGCGTGAAAATGTAATCACATGTGAGTTCTAGTATAATATATTTGTTCAATGAATACCCGTTTATCATCTGCCTTTTTTTCTTGGTGTAGCAATTTTTTAATGGCCAGTAGTGTATGTTTTGCATTATAGTTGTTTCCCCTCCACAGTCTGTCATTTTTTCTGGTTTCCTCATTACATTCACAGTGAAAAACTGTACTATTTAACTTTCACTGACGCTGTTTATAAACTATGAAAACAAAATGGCGGACAGCAACCTTGTATTTTGTAACAGTTGTAGCCTTTCTCTTCCTTATTTCATTTGAGCACAGAGTGAGAGAAAACAACCACCTTGCATGTGCTTCGGTACCTATTCTAGACCCTGCACCTACATATATACTCTGCAAGGCAGCTTCTGGTGTGGTATTTTGTGTACCTTAGTCACTTCCACCGTTTCTTCTTCTAATCGCTTATGGCCTGCAGGAAGATAATTGGTAAGCCTCCGTGTGAGCTCGATATCTCTTTGATTTTACCTTGATGGTCTTTTCTTGAGATATGCTTAGAAGGGAGAAATATATTGATGGGCTCTTTTAGGAACATGCAGCCTCGGAATTTTAACAGTAAACCTCAATGCGATGCAGAACACGCCTATTGCAGCGTCTCCTACTGGAATTGGGTGAGCATCTCCATGATGCTTTCGCGCTTACTAAATGAACCTGTAACGAAACGCTTTGCTCTTCTTTGGATCTTCGCTCTCTATAAATTTTATCTGACTGACGAGCAGTGTCCAAGTACTGGTGGAGCGAGGATTTTGTAAGCTACCTCCTTTGTGTATGGATGATACTTCCTTAGGATTCCTCCAATAAATCACAGTCTGGCATCTGCCTTCCCTTCTATTAGTTTTCCGTGCTCGTTCCACATTAAATCGCTCCGCTGGCATACTCGATGATATTTAATGGATCTGGCTGCACCAGCTTGCCAAGATGGCTGCCGAGCCGATTTCTTAGGTTAGAGGTGAGTCAGGGGAGTAAGAACAGGAATCTGAAAAATCCCACATGTCAATTTTTTGACAAACCTGAGTTACCAATGCTTTTTTGTTTTAAACATGTAGGCTGAGCATGATATAGAGGAATCCCATACCTTTCGTCTTTTTCTTTTTTGTAGTGAACTGTATCATCTAAAATTCTAAATTGAAGAAAAACCCCCACATGTACAAAATATATGGGTTTCTCAAAATTTCATGTTCTCAGCACTGTTTTAAACAGAGAGAATAATAATGTAAGTGGAGAGAGAATAATAGCTATGTGGCTACAAAGGACAAGCAAATGTTTGAACTGAGGCGATACCTACCATTCCCACTAAAGGAAGAAATCAACCAGAACTTCTACACTGACATATGCTATGTATCAAAGACTGCACCATGTGCAAAGTATATTTCCAAAGAGAATGGAAAATAGGCATATTTTGGTTGATTTTTGTCCATATTAGTGATTTATGCTTATTTATTACAAAATATTGAGAAAGCCCACATTTTCTATAAATACAGAGTGTATCAAAAAGAATCATTAGCTTTGGGATGTCTATATTTCTGAAATTAATGAACACTTACAATGAATTTTGTTTTTTGATGTACGGGAAACTCAAAAAGTTTTTTTGCCCCCTTGAGATGCACGGCATATGTCAAGCGGTATGCAAATTGTTCGCACACTACAGCGAGCATGTCTTCAGTTACAGCTTCCACAGCTGCTGTTATGCGATGTCTCAGTTCATTCATTGTTGTTGGTAACGGAGGCACGTAAACGGAGTCTTTTATAAACCTCCGCAGGAAGTAATCACATACAGTCAGGTTCGGTGACCTTGGAGGCCAGTAATGTACGACTGAATCATTTGGTCCACTGTAAGCGATCCACCATTCATTAATCCTTCGATTTAAAAATTCGCGCACTTCCAGATGCCGGTGGGTAGTACCACATCCTGGTGGTAAATGAAGTCGTTCGAATCAGTCTCCAACTGTGGGAAAAGCAAGCTCTCAAGCATATGAAGATATGTCCTTCCTGAAACAGTGTTCTCGGCAAATAAAAATGGACCATACGCCTTTTCCAGTGAAACTGAACTAAACAGATTAAATTTCGGGCCGTCCGCTGTGGCCGAGCGGTTCTAGTCGCTTTAGTCTGGAACCGTGCGGCCGCTACGGTCGCAGGTTCAAATCCTGCCTCGGACATGGATGTGTGTGATGTCCTTAGGTTAGTTAGGTTTAAGTAGCTCTAAGTTCTAGGCGACTGATGACCTCAGACGTCCCACAGTGCTCAGAGCCATTTTGAACTAAGCCAAGAACGAAATTACAGAACTCCGCACGTTGTTGTTTGTCGCCCATGACGGACATCGGGGAGCATGTTGAGCTATCGAGGTGCACGGCGAACGTATTTCTACTGACTTCTTGTGAAACTATGGCGGATGCGTTCGACGTCTGCGTCAGACACTGGGGGACGGCCCGGCGTTTTGCCTTTACACAAATAACCTGTTTCTCGGAATTGTTCATGCCATGGTATAACGCTCTGTGCTGTAGGAGGATCAACACCATACCTGGTACAAAAGTCACGCTGAATGATTGTTATTGACCCACACTGCGCAAAACGTAGAGCACTAAACGCTTTCTGTTGTCCCAACACCATTTTTGCTAGAACTGAAGTGGGCGCACACTGCTGCTACCTAGCGGGAACCATGTAAAACTCGAGTGTTTACTCTTTCCGGCAGTACGTTGCGCACGCACATACCTTATTCAAAATGGTTCAAATGGCTCTGAGCACTATGGGACTTAACATCTATGGTCATCAGTCCCCTAGAACTTAAACCTAACTAACCTAAGGACAGCACACAACACCCAGTCATCACGAGGCAGAGAAAATCCCTGACTCCGCCGGGAATCGAACCCGGGAACCCGGGCGCGGGAAGCGAGAACGCTACCGCACGACCACGAGCTGCGGACGAGCACATACCTCAAATAACATAACAATTATGATTTTTTTTTTTAATCGGATGTTTCTTTTTGATACACCCTGCACATTTTTAACTTGAAGAAAACGTATCACGATTGTCTACAGTACTTTGACATTGTTCCTTCTACATTCATTTTAACGAAAAATGAGAAGAAAACCAGAATTTCAGCAGAATTTTAAGACATGGGATGTTTTTTCTATCTCTTTAAAAGTTTAGCTTTTTGGGGATGAGGGATTTCTCAGTATTTCCAGTCAGTTCGTATGTAGGTTCGCGGGTGCCGGGAATGTTATCTGACGTAGTGTCTTTTTCGTATATTGTAATTTGCACAGGAAGAATGTGCAAAGTTTTGTAGTGCTGCGACCGTCAGCACTTCCCACCACGTGAGCGGAGAGGTCGCCGCTCTTCAGCCGGCCAGGCGCGTCAGCACTCAGAGCTCGTCGGTCCTGACTCGTCAGCACAGCGCGCCTCGCAGCACTGCAGCACGCCTCGACGTCAGCGGCAACGGCAGCCGACGCGTCAGCAACCGTCAGTTGTTCTCCGCGCCCTTCTAGACGGACGCATCAGCGAGCTGAGCCGAGTAACGGTCTTGGAAACGGCGCAGCTTCGTACGGTTGCTGCTGTTGCTAATGAGCAGTCTCACAGGAGGTGAGTGGACCTTAATACTGTGATCAAGGCCACTGCGGAAACGCCTAGTGCTGTCCCTCATCCGTGCGCAAAAATGGAAACGGACACGCAAATTCATCGATGAGATCGCAACAGAACTAAAGTAAAGAACGTCTCCTTCAATGTCCAAACCTTATTTAAGCGCAACATAACAGCCTACGCATGACCCTAAGCGCGTTTGGTAAGACAGGTGGACTTACTAAAATAAGAGACGTAAGACTAAGACAAGCACCCGCCAGGTTAGCCGAGAGCGCTAATGCGCTGCTTCCCGGACTCGGGTAGGCGCGCCGGCCCCAGATCGAATCTGCCCGGCGGCTCAACGACGGAGGCTGGTGTGCCGGACAGCCTGGATGTGGCTTTTACGCGGTTTTCCACATCCCGCTAGGTGAATACCGGGCTGGTCTCCACGACCCGCCTCAGTTACACGGCTCGCAGACATCTGAACACATTCGCACTATTCCATGGATTACGCTAGACACAGACAGTTGGGGTACACTAATTCTGTCCCGGGGGGTACGGGGTGGCGACAGGAAGGGCATCCGACCACCCCTTAAATTAACCTTGCCAAATCCGATTAACCATGCCGACCCTGCGTCATTGTGGGAAAATGGCACAAGCAAAAGAAAGAAAGAAAGTAAGACTAAGACAAGAAGTTGACAGGCAAACAAATGCTATTGCAAGACACCATCTGGAGACAGTTGAGTCACTAAAGACATCCTTCCGCGGGACGAGGCAGGTAACGCTGACGTGGATGCGGACGGAGAATCCGATCTCACGAGAGTACCGTCGGCACAGGACACAATTTTGAAAGAGAACAGCAGAGCGATACCTGGAAGCATACACTGGGGAAAATCACAGTTAAATTCAACACATACGTATGACCCCCAGCAAAGCAGAGACTATACTCTACAGGCTTGACAGACTTGCACGCATTAACACTACACAGTACACACTACCAATCGCACGTACCAGAGAATGCTATTGCGCTATCGATGAGTCGATGAAAAGCTTCGCAGCAAGCGTATTGTCACACTGACTGTAGTGACCAACAGGACATCAATGCGGCGTGGGCAAAGTAGCACACTTCTGAGACTGTAGGGAGCATTCCGCACTACCGCAACGGAGGCGCCGCGTGTGATGCTGGGTGTCTTCTCCATCGACAAAACGATCAGATAACGGTATGCATACTGCTGTCTTAAGAGGAGACGACGCCAAAGGAAAAATAAAAAAAAGAAGAAGGACGTCGAACGCAAACGTCAGCTAAACACTTATCGATTGGATATCTGGAAACAGGTGTGAGACCAAAGCGGTACCGTAACGTGTACACCTTTTTCCTGAAGATCAGTAAATGCTGATTCATGCCAGTCCTGGTCGTGGAATGGCTCATTTCCTGACTGGTCGTGGGCCATATCCAAAGCGCCTACAGCGTGTCCTTTCTGCAGACAGCAACTGTCAATGCGGTGAACGTGGATCCCCTGAACACATCGTCTGTACTGTGAGCCGTGCTCACACCACGCAATCAAGGGCTCACACACATGGGGACAGCTACATGAACTAACAACCACACCTCCATGAGAGAATACACCATCTACGAGGGTAATCCCAAAAGTAAGGTCTCCTATTTTTTATAAGTACATAGACCTGTTTATTTTTACGATGGTTTACGTCAGTTTACAGCTTGAACATTTAGCTGTTTTTCGACATAATCACCACTTCTGTCCATGCATTTTTGTAGACGCTGTGGCAGTTTTTGTATGTCCATGTCATACGAGCTCGCCACCATGCTGTTCAGAAAGTTATGAACCTCTTCTTTAACCTTGTCGTCGGAGCTGAATGTTCTTTTAACTTAGGGAACAGGTGATAGTGACTGGGCGCCAAGTCAGGACTATAGTATGGGTGGGTGATTACGTTCCACTGAAACTGATGCAGGAGAGCGATGTGTGGGCGAGCGTTGTCATGGAGAATGTGTACGCCCTTGCTCAACATTCCTCTTCTCCGGTTCTGAATTGCCCGTTTGAGTTTTTTCAGGCTCTCACAGTACCTGTCAGCCTTAATTGTCGTCCCAGTGGGCATAAAGTCGACCAACAATACCCCTTTCCGATCCCAAAAAACGGTTGTCATGACTTTACCGGCAGACTGTGTTTGTTTGAATTTCCGCGGCTTTGGCGAAGAAGGATGCCGCCACTGGCGAGATGTTGCTTGGTCTCAGGTGTATAGTGGTATGCCCAGGTTTCTTCACCCTGGCAATTGAGTCGAGAAGGTTGTCCTGATCGGCTGCAAGGCCGTGAAGAAATGCGCGGGAAGCATCAACTCGTTGCCGCATGTGGTCCTCAGTTAGCATGCGTGGCACCCATCTTGTGCACACCTACCGGTAGTTCAGTGTTTCCGTTACAATTCTGTGAGCGGTGTTCGGGAAACCTCAGGAACCAACGTGCAGAGATCATCCAGGGTGATCCGCCGATGTTCACCCATGCTTTGCTCAACCTTCAACACGTCTCCTCAGAAATTGACGGTCTACCGCTCCTTTGTTCGTCGTGAATTTCGGTCCGACCAGCTGCAAACTCTCTACACCACTTACGAACATTTTTGACATCCATGAGCGACTCACCATACATATCCGTCAATTGGCGATGTATTTCAATCGGCACAGTGCTCTTTGCGTTCAAAAACCGAATAACTGCGCGCAATTCGCACTTGTGGGTAACATCCAACGGGAGCTCCATTTTCAACGGCTGCCAAGCCAAGACAGCGCCTCAGCGTGGCGTGCGCATGTTTACACACAGCTCGTGAAGCACTCTTCATAACAGTGTGACCAACTGCCACACAGAGTTCTGTACTTATAAAAAAACAGGAGACCTTACTTTTGGGATTACCCTCGTATAAACAAATGAGACCTTACAGGCGTCGTAGCCGACGTCAAAGACACGAATGGACTAGTTCAGATGAGGACTCCAGCACAACAAACTCCACCAACTCCGACACATATAACGTAACACATCGAGAATAACAAATGGACACTCAAGTATAGGAACATTAAACACAGATCAAACTAGAGAGATAGACTGCAGAGTCTTGCACCGCAAGGAAGCGAGGGAGAAGATGTTGTTATGGGTGCCCGGTATCCTCTTTCTACAACACATACGTACACGTGGATTAATACGGTTCTTTATTTGCATGATGCTGCTACTTAACTTGAAGAGAGTCCATGTTCCTGATACAAGCTCATCAGTAATTGTCCTCTTGCAGACAATATCGGTAGTCTTGTTATTACAAGCTTTACTCACTAATCTGGTTGCTATGCACTGTTGTAGCCTGAGATGATTTACACCCTCTCTGCGATCGAACTGACAGACGCCAAACTGGAGTGTGAGTCAGTGAGCGGCGGCGTCCTAAATACGCGCTGTCGAGAGGGCGTTGTCGGCGTGTTGCTTGTCAGTGTGTCTCTGGCCTCTCTCATGGTAGGTGCGCTTGATCCAGCGTCTACCAACGATCTTCACGCTGTATCTTTGTCGACCGGTGTGCTGGCGACAGCTTATGTCAGCACACATATGTTATCAATATAATCGTGGTCGCTTATTGTACCAGGCACCAGGTTAAACATGTTGCTGTGATGAGTAGATTTTAGCAAATAACGTAAGTTAGACTAAGAGAGCACACAGTAACACAACACACGTCAACAGTAAATTTTTATCAGATAATATACAAACACATGTAGAATCTAGAAATAAGCAGACCAGTGTATCAACACACCTTAGTAAGTACCCTCGGGAATCACTGCGCAGGGACGTCGGGCCCGAGGTCACATTCCGGCACCTCTTCCCTGAGCAGCGAGATGAAGGGACCTCTGCTACTCAATCTATCTAATCTTCTTTTATCGCTCTTGTTTAATTTTTTTCTTTTATAAGTTTTTGTTTCCACCCTGATCTATAATAGTTTTATAAGTATGATACAGCAGCCATTTACACAAAGAAAGACGGCGAAGATCTCCACGAGGCCCCACCTCCGTGTGGTGCCGCATGGGCAACGTAGCCGGTGCCCTCCGCTGAGTAGCAGTAGATGTGCGTGGTGGGGGTAGTTAGTTCCGGCTAAGTGGACTGGGTGAAGCACTATGGCCCACACGGAACTTGCTAGGTGGGAGGCTCTAGTAACCCAAGTGAAGCATGAAGAAAACGTTCCTCTTCTGATCTTTCTTCAGTTGTGTAATCATACAATAACGAACCATTCTGTTTATTTATGTACAGTACCTTACATTTGTTTAGGTAGAATGTGACGAACGTTTCCGAACGGCGTTCTCAATTTCACGTCATGTTCCACAACGTGAGTCCCCTGTTGTCGTGAATCAGCTCCTCCACGCGAGCTGTGTTCATATCTGTTGATGCCGTGGTGAGTTGGCCTCTGAGATCCTCGTCGACGACATTTTCCCCAACGGCTGCATACTTTCAATACTATTCAGCGACTTGCTGACGAGACATTACAGTCACACCATAAACATGTTCCAACTGCCGATAAATTTCAGCCGCAAGTGCACGTTTCGCCCACAGAAGTAGAGTATCCGAGCGGATTCTTCGCGGGACCAATTTTCCAAGGCCGGCCACTGTGGCCGAGCGGTTCTAGGCGCTTCAGTCCGGAACCGATTTGCTGCTACGGTGGCAGGCTCGAATCCTGCCCCGGGACTTGGATGTGTGTTATGTCCTTAGGTTAGTAAGGTTTACGTAGTTCTAAGTCTAGGGGACTGATGACCTCAGATGTTAAGTCCCGTAGTGCCTAGAGCCATTTGAACCATTTTTAAGCCAGTTTTTCAAACGAGTCACCATTTGTGCTTACCTTAGGGGGTGGGTGGCTGAAACTCTGCACAACTGCCAACCCGATGTATAAGAATTACTGAACACTACTAATTTTACTATAAGAGACGAAACTCCAGGAATATCGGCCTTGTAACTTTAGTTTCAGATCACCCCTCGTATGAGGCAGTCATGGAGCATGTCTCTTCCATGTGATCATATGACGGTGTCGCCGACGTAAGAGAAGAAAAAAACTGGTATGTTTCAATTGGGTTGATTCCAGGCCTTCCTCCTCAAAATGTTCCAAATACGAGGGCGTGCTGAAAAGTAATGCCTCCGAATTTTTTATGTGTAAACTCTTAAAACTTTATTAACATTCTACATCTTTATTCTTCATGTCTACATATTTATTTCTCAACATAGTCATCCCGGTAAGGAACAGATTTCTCCCAACGAGAGACGACTCTACTTTTATCAGATGTCACCTACATTTTTTTTCTGTTCTCAATATCGGTTGAGTTATAAAATGTCACGCATATTACTCGGTTGTCTTTGCTGCTTCGCTCACGCAAGCTGCAACCCTTTGCAGCTAGAGGGCTCTGAATTGTAGTGTGTAGTGTGTAGCATGCCAATATGTAACGTAACTGTGGCAGCGTGTGACAAACAGCGTGCTGCAATCGAGCTTCTAACCGCAGAAAGGGTTCTTCGACTTGGAGCACCCTTTCCTTCACCATGGCGATGCCTGGCCACACACGAGCGCTGCGACATCTTCAACAATCCGACGCCTAGAATGTCTGACTTTGTTGACGGAGCCACAACCTCACGTCTGCTTGCACTGCTTCATTACTATCAAAGTGAAGTCCTCTAAGATCTTCTTTTAGTTTTGGAAACCGATAAAAATCGGATGGGGCGAAGACGGGACTGTATGGAGGATGAGCGATGACAGTGCACCCGAGGTGTCGGATTGTTGAAGATGTTGCAACGCTGAAGGAGAGTGTGCTCAGTGTGTGGACGAGCTCTTTCTGCGGCTAGGAACTCCATTACAGTATGCTGTTTCTCACGAACCAACATAGTTATGTTATTCGTGTGGTATTTGTTCTTTTGGACATGTCCGAAACATTAGACACCATTTTCATCCTGCAGCCATTATCAATCAAGACATCAAGGAATTAATGACAGGCGGTTCTAGGCGCTACAGTGTGGAACCGCGCGACCCCTACGGTCGCAGGTTCGAATCCTGCCTCGGGCATGGATGTGTGTGATGTCCTTAGATTTAGTTAGGTTTAAATACACTCCTGGAAATGGAAAAAAGAACACATTGACACCGGTGTGTCAGACCCACCATACTTGCTCCGGACACTGCGAGAGGGCTGTACAAGCAATGATCACACGCACGGCACAGCGGACACACCAGGAACCGCGGTGTTGGCCGTCGAATGGCGCTAGCTGCGCAGCATTTATGCACCGCCGCCGTCAGTGTCAGCCAGTTTGCCGTGGCATACGGAGCTCCATCGCAGTCTTTAACACTGGTAGCATGCCGCGACAGCGTGGACGTGAACCGTATGTGCAGTTGACGGACTTTGAGCGAGGGCGTATAGTGGGCATGCGGGAGGCCGGGTGGACGTACCGCCGAATTGCTCAACACGTGGGGCGTGAGGTCTCCACAGTACATCGATGTTGTCGCCAGTGGTCGGCGGAAGGTGCACGTGCCCGTCGACCTGGGACCGGACCGCAGCGACGCACGGATGCACGCCAAGACCGTAGGATCCTACGCAGTGCCGTAGGGGACCGCACCGCCACTTCCCAGCAAATTAGGGACACTGTTGCTCCTGGGGTATCGGCGAGGACCATTCGCAACCGTCTCCATGAAGCTGGGCTACGGTCCCGCACACCGCTAGGCCGTCTTCCGCTCACGCCCCAACATCGTGCAGCCCGCCTCCAGTGGTGTCGCGACAGGTGTGAATGGAGGGACGAATGGAGACGTGTCGTCTTCAGCGATGAGAGTCGCTTCTGCCTTGGTGCCAATGATGGTCGAATGCGTGTTTGGCGCCGTGCAGGTGAGCGCCACAATCAGGACTGCATACGACCGAGGCACACAGGGCCAACACCCGGCATCATGGTGTGGGGAACGATCTCCTACACTGGCCGTACACCACTGGTGATCGTCGAGGGGACACTGAATAGTGCACGGTACATCCAAACCGTCATCGAACCCATCGTTCTACCATTCCTAGACCGGCAAGGGAACTTGCTGTTCCAACAGGACAATGCACGTCCGCATGTATCCCGTGCCACCCAACGTGCTCTAGAAGGTGTAAGTCAACTACCCTGGCCAGCAAGATCTCCGGATCTGTCCCCCATTGAGCATCTTTGGGACTGGATGAAGCGTCGTCTCACGCGGTCTGCACGTCCAGCACGAACGCTGGTCCAACTGAGGCGCCAGGTGGAAATGGCATGGCAAGCCGTTCCACAGGACTACATCCAGCATCTCTACGATCGTCTCCATGGGAGAATAGCAGCCTGCATTGCTGCGAAAGGTGGATATACACTGTACTAGTGCCGACATTGTGCATGCTCTGTTGCCTGTGTCTATGTGCCTGTGGTTCTGTCAGTGTGATCATGTGATGTATCTGACCCCAGGAATGTGTCAATAAAGTTTCCCCTTCCTGGGACAATGAATTCACGGTGTTCTTATTTCAATTTCCAGGAGTGTAGTTCTAAGTTCTAGCGGACTGATGACCTAAGAAATTAGGTCCCACAGTGCTCAGAGCCATTTGAACCAATTAAAGACAGCTACCAGAGGGCATTGATTCAGATCAACGGGGAAAGCTGAAAATTTGTGCCAGACAAGAGCTCGAACCCAGGTCTCCTGCTTACTAAACTGATACACTGACCACTGCCCATTCGGACACAGTGGTCATTGCAGCTGCACAAACTTACCTAGCACGCCTTCCGTCAGATCCAAATACTCAAGTTATTCACACGCTACTATTGTAGTGCCCTTGCCCATTACCGTCATTACTCCCGGCACTTCGCCGATTCCAGTAAGAACTGGAGAGTGATGTGCATCCGCACTGAAGTAATGATTAGCCGTCCGAAAAAAAAAAAAAAAAAACGCCACAGACATAATTAAGGCGAGTGATCAGTTCACTGCAGATGCACATCACGGTCATACTTTTACGGGAATCTGCGAAATGCCGGGCACTACATTAATAGCGTATGGGTAACTTGAGAATTTGGGTATGACGGGAGACGTGCTGTGGTAGTCCGTGCAGCTGCGATGACAATTGTGTCCTATTGGTGCAATGGTCAGTGCAGTAAGCAGTTGTAGTAAGCAGGAGAGCCGGATTCGAATCTCAGTCCGGCAGAAATTTTCAAATTTTCCCACTGGCAGCTAATGTCCCTAATTCTTTTCTTTCTTGATAGTTGCGTTACACACCGCTACGTTACGCTCTACAATTCGGAGCATCCAGCGGAAGAGGAGATAAGTGTTTAACATCCCGTCGACAACGAGGTCACTAGAGACGGAGCACAAGCTGGGATTAGGGAAGGATTGGGAAGGCAATCGGCCGTGCCCTTTCAAAGGAAACATCCCGGCATTTGCCTGAAACGATTTAGGGAAATCACAGAAAACCTAAATCAGGATGGCCGGAACGGGTTCAAACCGTCATCCTACCGAATGCAAGTCCACTGTGCTAACCAATGCGCCACTTCGCTCGGTCTCTAGTGGCAGAGAGATGCAACAGCGAAACGGAAAAGTAGACCGAGCAATATGCATAACATGTAATACCTCAACGTGTATTGAGAACTGACTACAAAGTACACTACTGGCCATTAAAATTGCTACACCACGAATATGACGTGTTGCTGACGCGAAATTTAACCGACAGGAAGAAGATGCTGTGATATGCAAATGATTACCTTTTTAGAGCATTCACACAAGGTTGGAGCCGGTGGCGACACCTACAACGTGCAGACATGAGGAAAGTTTACAACCGATTTCTCATACACAAACAGCAGTTGACCGGCGTTGCCTGGTGAAACGTCGTGATGCCTCGTGTAAGGAGGAGAAATGCGTACCATCACGTTTCCGACTTTGATGAAGGTCGGATTGTAGCTTATGGCGATTACGGTTTATCGTATCGCGACACTGCTGCTTGCGTTGGTCGAGATCCAATGACTGTTAGCAGAATATGCAATCGGTGGGTTCAGGAGGGTAATACGGAACACTATGCTGGATCCCAACGGCCTCGTATCACTAGCAGTCGCGATGACAGGCATCCTATCCGAATGGCTGTAACGGATCGTGCAGCCACGTCTCGATCCCTGAGTCAACAGATGGGGATGTTTGCAAGACAAAAACCATCTGCACGAACGGTTCGACGACGTTTGCAGCAGCATGGACTATCAGCTCGGAGACCATGGCTGCGGTTACCCTTGACGCTGCATCACAGACAGGAGCGCCTGTGATGATGTACTCAACGACGAACCTGGGTGCACGAATGTCAAAACGTCATTTTTTCGGATGAATCCAGGTTCTGTTTACAGGATCATGATGGTCGCATCCGTGTTTGGCGACATCGCGGTGAACGCACATTGGAAGCGTGTATTTGTCATCGCCATACTGGCGTATCGCCCGGCGTGATGGTATGGGGTGCCATTGGTAACACGTCTCGGTTACCACTTGTTCGCATTAACGGCACTTTGAACAGTGGACATTACATTCCAGATGTGTTACGACCCGTGGCTCTACCCTTCATTCGATTCCTTCGAATCCCTACATTTCAGCAGGATAATACA
Source organism: Schistocerca nitens (assembly GCF_023898315.1). Classification (NCBI taxonomy): domain Eukaryota; kingdom Metazoa; phylum Arthropoda; class Insecta; order Orthoptera; family Acrididae; genus Schistocerca; species Schistocerca nitens. The sequence goes on from NC_064621.1 coordinate 261,700,694, forward strand.
AGACCGCATGTTGCAGGTCCTGTACGGGCCTTTCTGGATACAGAAAATGTTCGACTGCTGCCCTGGCCAGCACATTCTCCAGATCTCACACGAATTGAAAACGTGTGGTCAATGGTGGCCGAGTAACTGGTTCGTCAGAATACGCCAGTCACTACTCTTGATGAACTGTGGTATCGTGTTGAAGCTGCATGGGCAGCTGTACCTGGACACGCCATACGAGCTCTGTTTGACTCAATGCCCAGGCGTATGAAGGCCGTTATTACGGCCAGAGGTGGTTGTTCTGGGTACTGATTTCTCAGGATCTATGCACCCAAATTGCGTGAAAATATAATCACATGTCAGTTCTAGTATAATATATTTGTCCAATGAATACCCGTTTATCATCTGCATTTCTTCATGGTGTAGCAATTTTAATGGCCAGTAGTGTAGATGTTGGCGACAGCTGATAAAAGTGGACTCCCCATGGCTACTGCTTCCGTCGCGCCTCGGTCGCCCGCAGCGCGAGCGTGAAGCACGAGCAAACGGCTGGAAAGCACGGCCAGCGAGACGGCAGGGCGGGGGCATCGATTTTGCGCCTCCCGCCTGCCGCTCCCGCCTGCTGCCACCCAGATTTCCCTGTGGCCTGGCCGTCGCCCTTGCCCACTGCCGTGCCATGCCGAGCCTGTAGCGGCGCGAGCTGACAGCGGCGCAAACAGAACGCTGTACCTCACCGCCGTCTCCACCCACAAACTTTGTTGGCCGACAATTACGCTGACAGATGCATTACTATTTTCTCCTCTTTCTACTTTAGATATCAGTAATTTATGACAGGTCCCATTTTTTTTTTTTTTTTTTGTCTTCGGAAGTTTTACTGATCATTGTTGTTTATCCCTCCTTTACCCTTCGGAGTTCCCACTCTACCCCAAGGCTGTGGTTCCCTTCTCATTTACTCCCCAGAAATGGTGGTCGCTTCATCTACCAACTTTGTGTACCGAAGTCTCCTTCTTCGCCGCTACTGCCATTAAGGTCTTCAATCGAAACACTGGACATGTGTTCCCTGTTATACCTCATGATATTGGGTCTCTGCCTCATCTCAGCCATCCTGTCACTCGGGCTTATTGAAGTGCAAGATGCCCTACCCCTTCGACGTGGATGCGCAGACAAAAATTACTCAAGTGGGGTAATAGGGAGTGTGGCCCCATCTTCCTTGAGCGTAGGAAGAGCACTGAGAGAAGCAAAAAAAAAAAAAAAAATGCAAATGGCTCTGAGCACTATGGGACTTAACAGCTGAGGTCATCAGTCCCCTAGAACTTAGAACTACTTAAACCTAACTAACCTAAGGACATCACATACATCCATGCCCGAGGCAGGATTCGAACTTGCGACCATAGCGGTCGCGCGGTTCCAAACTGAAGCGCCTAGAACCGCTCGGCCACACCGAGAGAAGCGTTCTATGACATTGAATGTAACATTTTGTCAACCGATCTGAATAAAACCTCTAAATCAGTAAGCAATTCGAAATCCTCTATTCGTTCAGTGACCATACTGGCACTGAAACGGAAGATAACAGACTGAATTCGGTCTTTTTTCACAGCGGGAGATAGTACCATCGTCGATATGGTAGATATTAACATAGCCCATCGCGGAATAGAAAATCAACCATAATCGCCTAGTACTAAAAAATCATCACCACCAGTTGAGCCACCTACACTATTCTGCAAAGATTATGCTAAAGAACTTTCTCCTCTTCTAGCAGCAGTTTAATGCAGTTCGGTGGAGCAACGAAGGGTACATAGCGACTGCACAAAAAGCGCAGGTCATTCCCATTTTGAAGAAGGGTCTTATGACAAATGCACATCATTATAGGTCTATATCGTTTACGTCCATCTATTTTAGAATTATGCAGCATGTTTTATCCTCAGGAGCTATGATGTTTAAGGACAACGAGAATCTCCTTTATCTAAATCAACAAGGGTTCTGCAAACAGAAATCTTTCGAAACTCAACTCCCTCTGTTCTTCCATGAGATCCGTAGGCATTGGACACCGTCCCGCACTGTCGTTTAGTGAAAAATAATACGAGTGTAACGACTATCGGACCAGATTTGCGTCGCGCGGGGTAGCCGAGCGGTCTCAGGCGCTGCAGTCATGGACTGTGTGGCTGATCCCGGCGGAGGTTCGAGTCCTCCCTCGGGCATGGGTGTGTGTGTTTGTCCTTAGGATAATTTAGGTTAAGTAGTGTGTAAGCTTAGGGACTGATGACCTTAGCAGTTAAGTCCCATAAGATTTCACACACATTTGAACATTTGAACCAGATTTGCGACTGGATTCAAGACTTCCTTGCAGGTAGAACTCAACACGTCGTTCTTAACGGAACAAATTCAGTTGCTGAAAAGATAATTTCTGAAGTACTCCAGGGACGTTTTATAGGTCCGTTACTGTTTTCTGTGTGTATAAATGATACAGTAGAAAGCGTCAAAAGCTCTTTCAGACTATTCGCAGATGAAGCGGTTGTCCATAAAAAAAGGTAACAATGCCACAAGACGGTACCGATTTGCATAATGACCTGCAAAGCATTGATGAGAGGTGCATGTTCCGGCAGTTGACCCTGAACGTAAATAAGCGCAACATGTCGCACATACATAGGAAAAGAAATCAACCGCTGTGAAATTACGCTGTTAATGACAAATTATCGGAAACAGTATCAACCGTAAAACATCTAGAAGATCATCTCCATCAAACTCCGCAAGCCACCTAATGGTGTGTGGCGTAACTGAGACCTCCAACGTTGTTCCACTCGCGAATAGAGCGTGGGAAGAATGATTGTTGGTAAGCCTCCACTATTTGTTTTGTATGGTCATTCCACTTAAGGTCGCTCCGGACAGCTACTCCTAGATATTTTAGGCAGATACTGTTTCCAGCGGTGTGTCATTCATGGTGTAGCTATCCAGTAGAGGATTTCTTTTCCTATGTATGCGCGAAAAGTTACAGGGTCAACTGCAAGAGCCTGCACCGTTCATCAATTCTCTGGAGGTCATTCTGTAAATCGTTACTGTCTTCTGGCATTGCTACTTTGTTATAGACATCCGCATCATCTGCGAACAGCCTTATAGAGCATCAGACGCTTTCTACCAGATCATTTATATGTATTGTAAACACTAATGGTCCAACGACATTTCCTTGGGATAGCCTGGAAATTACCGTTACATTTGTCGATTTTGTTCCGAAAAGAGCGACGTGTCGAGTTCTGTCTGCAAGAAAATCTTGAATCCATTCACAAATCTCTTCCGATACTCGATAAGATGGTATTCTTTTTTCACTAAACTGCAATGTGGGACGTTGTCAAAACCTTCCTGAAGTCAAGGAACACGGCATCAACCTGAGCGCCATTGTCTACGGCACTGTGGATGTCACGGACGAACAACGTGAACCGAGTTTCGCAGGATTTCTATTCGCGGAATCCAGGTGGATTTTTATAGACGAGATTTTCCTTCTCCAAGAACGTCATGTTACTGGAGTATAATACATGTTCAATAATTCTACAACAGAATGACGTCAACGATATAGGTCTATAATTGTATGCGTCTGTTCTAAGGGCTTTCTTAAAAACGGGGAAGGGCCTGCGATTTGTTCCAGTCGTTAGATACCTTTCTTTGCTCAAGCGACCTACGATAAATTACAGCTAGAAGGGGGGAAAGGTCTTCGCATAATCTTTGTAGAAGATTGCAATGACCGCATAAAACGTCTGCCCCAATAGCTGAGTGGTCAGCGTGACGGATTGCCGTCCTACGGGCCCGGGTTCGATTCCCAGCTGGGTCGGGGATTTTCTCCGCTCAGAGACTGAGTGTTGTGCTGTCTTCATGATCATTTCATCCCCGTACGGCACGCAGGTCGCCCAATGTGGCGTCGAATGTAATAAGACCTGCACCAAGGCGGCCGGACCTGCCCCGCAAGGGGCCTCCCGGCCAATCACGCCAAACGCTCATTTCCATTACCGCATAAAAGGAGATGCCAGACTGAGATTTATAGGAAGAATCGTAATGTATCTTATCCACGGAGAAAGTGGCTTACAAAGTGCTTGTTCGACCGATGCTTGAGTATTGTTTATCAATCTGGGATCATTACCAGGTAGTATTGATAGAAGATCCAAAGCAGAGCGGCGCATTTCGTCACAGGATCGTTTAGTCGGCACGAGAGCATTACAGAGATGATCAACAAACTCCAATGGCAGACAATACAAGAGAGGTGCTGTGCTCACAGAGAGGTTTACTACCGAAATTTCGAGGGGACACTTCTTAGAAAGAGTCGGACAACCTATTACTTCCTCCCACATACATCTCGCAAAATGAGAAAATTCGAAAAATTTGAGCTAATACAAAGGCTTACCGACAATGACTCCTAGCACGTACCGCTCGCCAAAGGAACAGGGAAGGGGGGATCACTTAGTGGTACTAAAAGTACCCTCCGCCACACGTTAGATGGCTTAGGGAGTGTGATGTAGATTTATGAATCTTTATACCACAGAAACCAGTTTGGAAACGCAATCCGACCTCGTCATTTTAACAGAATAAATACCGACGCACACACGCTTACATAATTTAAGCTCAATGAATATGGATTTTGCATAGCTTCTATTCAAATCAAGCATTAAACGACAGATAATTCATCAAGAAAGTGATTACGAGCTGAATAACGTCTCTCATTTCGGGTTTTAGCTTCCAGCAGTGTTGATTACCGTGTCCATCCACGTATATAATCATTGATACTAAGCGTTTAAGAATGATTGAACCATTAAGACCAGCGCACAAGTTATGAATACCATTTCCACCTAATATCTCAGTTAAGTGTCAGATCACTTGGTAGTGTAATGAGAAGGCAGAGCTCCTCAGTAACAGCAGCCGTCGGATGCCTTTCTACGTCTTGGGTCAAATGGCTCTGAGCACTATGGGACTTAACATCTGTGGTCATCAGTCCCCTAGAACTTAGAACTACTTAAACCTAACTAACCTAAGGACATCACACACATCCATGCCCGAGGCAGGATTCGAACCTGCGACCGTCGCGATCGCGCGGCTCCAGACTGTAGCGCCTAGAACCGCTCGGCCACTCCGGCCGGCTTTCTACGTCTGCAACCTGATTTCGTGCCGAGAGGAAACGCTCACTGCTAATGTTTTGCAAGTGCAGACTCTGCTCAGTAGATTACTTCTGTTGCATCAGAATATTTGCGTTCCGCAGTTGGCATCAATAATTAATAGCAGTATGACGGTGTGGCAGCGTTCCTAATGACTGGAAAGTAGCACAGGTCACACCAATATTCAAGAAAAGAAATAGGAGTAACCCACTGAACTACAGACCCAGATCACTGAGCTCAATTTGCAGTAGGATTTTGAAGCATATTGCACTCGAACATTATGAATTCACCTTGAAGAAAATGACTTATTGATACATAACCAACACAGTTAGCTCTTTATTCCCATGAAGTAATGAGTGCTGTCGACAAGGGATCTCAGATGGATTCCATATGTCTAGATTTCCTGAAGGCTTTTGATACCGTTCTTCACAAGCGACTATTAATCAAATTGCGTGCATGTGGAGTATTGTCTCAGTTGTGTGACTGGATTCGTGATTTCCTCTCAGAGAGGTCACAGTACGTAGTGATAGACGGTAAATCATCGAGTAGAACAGAAGTGATATCTGGCGTTCCGCGACGTAGTGTCATAGGCCGTCTGCTATTCCTGATTTACATAAAAGATGTAGGTGATAATCTGAGCAGCCCCCTTAGATTGTTTGCAAATGACGCTGTAATTTACCGTCTAGTGAAATCGTCAGACGATCAATTCCAATTACAAAATGATCTAAAGAGAATTTCTGTATGGTGCGAAAAGTGGAAATTGGCACTAAACAAAGAAAAGTGCGAAGTCATCCACATGGGTACTAAAAGAAATCCGATAAATTTTGGGTATACGATAAATCGCACAAATCTAAGGGCTGTCAATTCGACTACATACCTAGTAATTACAATTACGAGAAACTTAAATTGGAAAGATCACATAGATAATATTGTGGGGAAGGCGAACAAAGACTGCGCTTTGTTGGGAGAACACTTAGAAGATGCGATAAACCCACTAAAGAGACAGCCTACATTACACTTGCCCGTCGTCTGCTGGAATATTGCTGTTGTTTTGTGTTTTAAAATTTCCATGGCCTCTCCGCAGACACTAAGTAGAACTTGATAGAAGTATAGCATCGAGGAAACGAATTCGGTGGTTCCCTTGTCCCAGTGCATGATCTGTTGCTGTCGAACTATCAAGATCCAATCATTAGTATGCCAGGGTGAGTAAAACAAAACTGCAGCTGCATTATATGATTCGATTTTCGGCAATGGAAATGTAGGTTGGAAATGAACTTTGTTCTCGAAAGCTATTGTTAATTAGCGGACTGTATATTTGTCATATAGCTGTACTAAACCGGCTTCAACGCGTTTTACATGGGGAATAGTAGAGTAAAATGTAGTCGCATTTATGACGCGCCTAACATTGTAACAGTAATCGGCTTCCTAGTCGTTTAATTTATTGGCTGGCACAGATGCTTGTGGCTTCAGAGGGACTGTGCTTCGCACACAATACACGTCCTGTTTGTGTTTACTGCAGTGCGACTGAGTGTGCGACCTGCAGCAAAAACAGCTGGCCGGTGTTTCCGCTCGCGGCACAAGCAAATACTAATTTGCTGACACTTGTGTTTGTATAACCTCTGTCACCCGCGACTAAAATGGGACACATAACAGCGCTTTGCGAGCGTTTGTGCACTACTACTATGCTGCTAATCATGTTGTAGAAGTAATATCTTTTGATATAGCTCGTAATTGTTTCCTGTTTGTGTGAAGAATACGAACACATTTATTTCCGAATTTTGCATGATATCTTATTTCCCCAAGCCTGTTCTGTAGAATACAAATGCCTGACTTAGTTCTTTTCCCGTAATTTATTTTGTCATAATGCTGTAGGAGTAACAAATAATTCCGGGATCAGACCTAATGATGTATTTCCTACTACGAACGGGTCGTTGGTCGGCAGTGTGAAGGTCTTCTGGTTAACATGTCGTCCTTCCTGTAGTCAACGTAGGGTTTCTACTGATTGTGTCCGCAAATTCTTCATCGAGTAGCTCTTCCTATAACATGAAAATTAATAAAGCTGAAAGAAAACTCGTAGGGGTGAGCAGACAAAACACCGTTGCCCACCGTTCACTTAACAATGAGCGACTGGAGACTGCCGAATCTTCCGCCTATCAAGGAATTACAATTACATGAGATGCAAGATCAAAGAAGGATATTACAAGTCGCATGCACTAAATAAAAATTGCTTTTAACAATAAAAGAAACCTTTTCTCGTCCTCTTGCGAAGACCTACATCTCATGAAAGACCTCTAAATATGTTTTTTTGGAGTTGTCTGCTGCACGGGAGTGAATCGTGGACGCCCAGAGAAGCAGAATAAAAACAAGAGATGTGGGGCTACAGCAGGATGCACAATATTTTCTGTGTAAACAAAGTATCAGAAGAAGAGATGCTCCACAGAGTGGAGGAAGAGAAGCCGTGACTCTTGAGGCACATCCAACACAGAAAGGATACATGGGTAGGCCATCTGCACAGACATCAGAGTGTAAAAGTATCATTGAAGGGACAATGGAAGGGAAGAACACAAGAGGCAGACTGCGACTAGAATACCTCAACCAGATGTTGGAGGCTACCGGCTGCACCAACTGTACCGCTCGCGAGAGGAAAGCTGAAGACAGAAAAGCATGACGAGTTAGTGCTAAACAACCTGACGACTGCAGAACTAAGAAGAACTCCTGAAATATCTTCACAAGGAGAAAATGTAAATCCTTGCATTAAAATGTATAATTTTGTCACATTCTTCGCTTGCATTACAAAGACGTGTATAATTTTGTCACATTCTTTGAAAAGGTTTCACCTCCGTTTCCAGTGGAAATTTATACAGCAACGGCTTCAATTAACGTCATAGGAAAAAAATCCGTAGAAGTAAGAAGTGCTGATCGCGTTGGGGTTATGTTAAAACTGCCACATCCAACCCAATAATGAGAACACGTGTTGTTCTCGTCTTCCCGGGCATTTATATCGAAGTGGAATGGTGCACCAACGGGTTTAAACTAAATTTACATGCTAACAATTAGTAGAGTCGCCAATAACTGTAGCAGCACATCTCGAGCGAAATCATACTCGAGGTGTATTAAAACAGTACCGGGAATTTTGTAATATCGGGTGTTGTCTCAGTCCGAGTCACGCAATTTTTCGTTTTGTGTTCATAAACATGATGGAAAAGTACAGTACCTGCACAGTGCTAGCCGCATTGAATACTGAAGCCTGTTGTCAGCTGCCAAGAAGCTTACGGGTGGTTCGGTAGTGTCGGGCCGACTGCAGGCTGCACATCCGTAAGTGACAATGGAATTCAGAACTTTTGTAACAATGTTAGTTTCAGTTTTATCAACTGAAAGGGGTTTTAGTGAACTGAAAGCAATAAAAACATATTTAAGAAACAGGACAGCACAACAATGCATCACAAACTTGAGCTTTACCAGAGCACTGAACATTAGTTAGCGTCTAAGATCTCCTACGATGCTATTATTGACACTTTTGCGGAAAGAAAAATTCACAAAATTAAGTTTTAAGCTACAGTTTGTGTCATATTGCTTCTTTGTTTCTGCAAATATCTCAGGATTTTATTTATTTATTTATTTTTCAAATATTTTAGTTAGAAGAATGTTAACAGGATTACATGTTATTCAAAAATGGTTCAAATGGCTCTGAGCACTATGGGACTCAACTGCTGTGGTCATCAGTCCCCTAGAACTTAGGACTACTTAAACCTAACTAACCTAAGGACATCACACATCCATGCCCGAGGCAGGATTCGAACCTGCGACCGTAGCAGTCGCACGGTTCCGGACTGCGCGCCTAGAACCGCGAGACCACCGCGGCCGGCTTACATGTTATTCATTAATCTTTCTTTTAACTATTTCTTTTTTATTGTGTAGGTATAATTTTATTATTTTTTTTGTTGACTCTCAATCCAAAACGAGTTCATATTGTTAATTTTAGGAATTAAATTTTGCTAAGGCATTAAGTCTAACTTCTGGCGTTATTTATTTTTCCACTAATGCGATGCTTATGTCGAGAAAATCATGGTAGTTTAATATTAGATTTGACTTAGTCAATCTGCGTTTATTTCTTATTTAACATTAAATATATTTTGTTGCCTAAGATTCTCGATTGATAATGTTAAGCCTAGGCCTGTACAGTTTTATTTTTGATTTTCATCTGTATCTGTGTTAATGTATGATTTAATTCGTAACCTACCTGTTCTTCTGTTCGTTAGTAGAAGAATTTGACATAGCCACAATTGTTTTTGGTTGTATTACATCTCACACTTAGTCACTGAGGTGATAAGGCGGGGGTGGAGAGGGCTAGGGAGGGAGTGGCGTCGGGTGCTAGAGAGACCACATCCGTCCCCACTCCCTGGTGTCGGCTATTATTCATTATGTGTGAAAACTGATACGAGAATTTGTGTTAAATTTTATATGAGAATGGGGCAAATTGCACCACAGTTTTAGAAATGTTGCTTTTGGTGAGTCTGCTACGTGTAAAACAAAGGTTAACGGGTGGTATAAAGTTTTCGAAGAAGGCAATGAGGAAGATAAAACTGGCGAACACCGTGGACTCCTCAGAAAGTCACCAAGCGACGAAATCATTGAAAAAGTGAAAGAAATAATTATGAACGATCGCCAAACTACAGTCAGAGAAGACGTTGGCACACCAACCAGCTCATGTTATGACATGTTTTCGAATGTTTTGAATATGCAAAGAATTACAGCAAAATTTTTTAAATTCGAACAAGAACGGCAGCGAATGCAAGTGGATCAGTAGTCGCTGTATGAATTTATCGACAATGCAAAACTACTGAAACGAGTCACAATAATTGATGAACAGTGGGTTTGCGGATATGACGTCGAAAACTAATGGTCAGTCGTTCAGGTAAAAGCATTCTGGATCGTTAAGACTGAAAGAATTCCGGAGAGGCACGGTGAAATGTGAAGGCCATGGTCACTGTGTTTTATGATTTTAACGGAGCAGTATGAGTTATTGTCACAAGTCGAACGATCAGTAACTAATATTACAAGTTCAACGTCGTTGGCGCGAATCAATAAAAAAAGTTCAGATCTGTGTTGAAACGATTAATGGTTTTTGTAGCATGTTAATGCACCTACTTACATTTCGTTGCTTGTTCGAGAAGTTGAGGCCCTAAGGAATACCATACTGTAATGCCTCAGTATTCATATTCGCCAGGGATGGCGTCATGTGGTTTTTTTCTGTGCCCAAAAATACAGGAAACCTTAAATGGCCGTCGTTTTACAAATACTGCGGTGATTAAAAACGCATAGCAAAGGTCGAATTCCAGAAGTGTTTCGCGAATTGAAAAATGTGCTGGTGTAAGTGTAAAATATCTAACCGGGACTATTTTTAAGGACGTAACATTGATGTAGACGAATAAAATTCATTCCAAAAAGCAAAAATCCCCGTTAATCTTGAACGCATCGTAATGTGCACCACGCTTAACGGAGGCGGAGCAAAGGGAGTGGACCTCAGTTTGGTGGAGGGGTGGAGGGGAAGGAAGCTCAGCAAATAATGTTCTATTAATTACTCTTACACAACTGCAGTCTACAAATTGAAGAAAATCATTGCTAGTGTTGTGAGACAAACGTGGCTTATGGTTCTTCAGCACTGCGGACATGGTTGTTGCGGCAGTTCAAAGAGAAGAGCACTGCATGTCTTTGCTAGATAGCTAGTTTAGAGTAAGGAAATATGGGTTCAAAATCACTTGGTCCCTATGTAAATACAAGTTGTTATGTTATATTGTTAATGCTACTCTGCCATTACTGCTCACTCAAAAGGGAAGTGCGTTCCATCTAAATATCAGAACCGCTCAAAAATGTGCTTAGAATACAAATCGCCCATCCCTAAAACAGTTGTTATTGTTATTCGCATACAAAACTGCATGTCTTCCCACGAGAGTGATTTGAAAGCACACCTACTCAGGGTCTAAGAGAGGAACTTTGGTAATGTAAAGAAACAAAATATAGAAACAATAGGACCAACAATACACCGAAATCAACAAAATATTGATACCCTCTTGATGTTTACCTCCTTAGGCAATATACACCGAAAAGCCAAAGAAACTGGTGCACCTACCTAATATCAAAAAAATGTTCAAATGTGTGTGAAATCTTATGGGAGTTAATTGCCCAGGTCATCAGTCCCTAAGCCTACACATTACTTAACCTAAATTATCCTAAAGACAAACACACACACACCCATGCCCGAGGGTTGACTCGAACCTCCACCGGGACCAGCCGCACAGTCAATGACTGCAGCGCCCGAGACCGCTCGGCTAATCCCGCGCGGCTACCTAATATCGTGTAGGACACGCGCCAGCACGCAAAAGTGCCGCAAGATGATCTGGAATGGACTCGACTAATGTCTGAAGGAGTGCTGGAGGCAACGGGCACTATGAATCCTTCAGGGCTGTCCATAAATCCGTAAGACTACGAGGGAGTGGAGATATCTTCCGAACGGCACGCTGCAAGGCATCCCAGATGTGCTCAATAATGTTCACGTCTGGAGAATTTGGTGACCATCAGAATTGCTTAAATTCAGAATAGTGTTCCTGTAGCCGCTCTGTAGCAATTCTGGACGTGTGGGGTATCGCATTGTTATGCTGGAATTGCCCAAGTCCGTCGGAATGCACAATGAACATGAAAGGATGCAGGTGATCAGACAGGATGTTTACATACGTGTCACCTGTCAGAGTCGTGTCTAGACGTATCAAGGGTCCCAAATCATTCCAACTGCACATGCCCCACACCATTACAGAGCCTCCACCAGATTGAACAGTCCCCTGCTGACATGCAGAGTCCATATATTTATGAGGTAGTCTCCATACCCGTACACATCCATCCACTCGATAGAAGTGGAAATGAAACTCGTCCGACCGGCAACATGTTTCCAGTCATCAACAGTCCAATGTCGGGGTTGACGGGTCCAGGCGAGATGTAAAGCTTTCGGCTTTGATGATGTTTCGTTGAATGGTTCGCACGCTGACACTTGTTGATGGCCCAGCACTGAAATCTGCAGCAGTTTGCGAAAGGGTTGCACTTATGTCACGTTGGACGATTCTAGTCGTTTGTCCCGTTCTTGCAGGTTGTTTTTTTTTTTTTTTCCAGGCGCAGAGATGTCGGCGATTTGATGTTTTACCGGATTCCTGATATTCACGGTACACTCGTGAAATTGTCGTACGGGAAAATCTCCAATTCATCGGTACCTCGGAGATATTGTGTCCCATCGCTCGTGCGCCGACTATAACACTAAGTTCAAAATCACGTAAATCTTGCTCATCTGCCCTTGCAGCAGCAGTAACAGATCTAACAACTGCGCCAGACCCTTGCCTAATACAGGCGTTGCCCCGCAGAGCCTTACATATGTCTGCATTTCTTTGGCGCTTCAGTGTAAGATCAACGTGAGAAGGACCGTTTATTTTGTAAGACTACAATGTGAAAACCACAAGTAAATTTACATGATCGTCATTTTATCATCAGACTTCACTCTGTGCTGTACAGGCAAATTTCATCACCGAAGTACAAGCCTTTGTTACAGTAGGCTTGGCAAGATGTATGTTATGACGTCAACGTACCAATGTCTTGGTTTGAAATTATAAATAGTGCAATGTTTGATATTGAACTGATCGAATGCAGAAGCGACACTGAATGTCAAAAATCGGGTTTATTCAGTTGTGCATATTGTTCTATGTCACTTCGCTTTGAACAACTCACTGAAATCAAACACCTGCACTTTGAAGACTGGATAACACTATCGGGTCAGTAGAAAAAGTTTGTTGTTCAAATAGCGAAGCTATTGTAAGAAGGGGAAATATAACAATTAGACACGACATTGAAATATTTTTTTTCCCTAGTATATCGGTATTTTGTTTCTCCGCGTTATCAGAGTTCCAGAGTTAAACCTTGAGTACGTGATCATTCATAGGTCTCTCTTGGTGAGAAGCGCACTTATGCATGCGAATGTTTTCGCGATGAGAGATTTATACTCTAAACATATTTTCGTGCGGTTCTGTGAGTTCGAGGTCACGCATTTCACTTAGCGGTATCCGCCCAACATTCGAGCTCTCCACTCCGCTGTGCAGTGCATTAAATGTATTTCAGCACCGCTATGGTCGCAGGTTCGAATCCTGCCTCGGGCATGGATGTGTGTGATGTCCTTAGGTTAGCTGGGTTTAAGTAGTTCTAAGATCTAGGAGATTGATGACCTCAGATGTTAAGTTCCATAGTGCTCAGAGCCGTTTGAACCATTAGTATTTCAGCGAACGGCTGTGGCGAGGAAAAAAATGGTTCAAATGACTCTGAGCACTACGGGACTTAGCTTCTAAGGTCATCAGTCGCCTAGAACTTAGAACTAATTAAACCTAACTAACCTAAGGACATCACACACATCCATGCCCGAGGCAGGATTCGAACCTGCGACCGTAGCGGTCGCGCGGTCCCAGACTATAGCGCCTAGAACCGCTCGGCCACCCCGGCCGGCTTGTGGCGAGGAGCGCTCCGTCTTCGACAACCAGTGATGCACTAAAAGAGCGGCAAACTGCACCGTAAGCACATGGATAAGGTTGTGTATTGTTTTGCAAAGTAGCGCGAACAACGTCAGTGTGGCGGGCAGTGGTTTGTTGTGAAACATAAGCTGTTTATAAACAAGTGTCTTTCATGAAGCGCTGATGCAACCTCGTACAGCCTGAAACGTCCACATCGGTCGTTGATTGCTTAAATTCGTCTACGTATGTGAACGATCAACATAGGTGGCTGGAAATTCAGAGAGGGGGGAGGGGGGACGTTGTGACCGAGCGGTTCTAGGAGCTTCAGTCCGGAACCGCGCTGCTGCTATGGTAGTAGGTTCGAATCCTGCCTCGGGCATGGATGTGTGTGATGTCCTTAGGTTAGTTAGTTTTAAGTAGTTCTAAGTCTAGGAGACTGATGACCTCAGATGTTAAGTCCCATAGTGCTCAGAGCCATTTGAACCATTTTGAACTCGGTGGGGGAGGGGGGGGCGGGGGGCTGGGGGTACGGGGTGCACTCAGCCTCGTTATGTTAGCTGAGGATTGAGAAGTAGCGGCCCCAAGTCCTGGTAAGCCATAAAAACGTCTGGGAGTGCGGTAAAATGACCAGTTTATACCGTCTGTCTAAGGATTTGAGACACATCGTGTCCCGCCAACTTATTTTCCTTCATCTGCAAGAAGGCCTCTTAGCACTTCACTATGATATTCGTGCAGTAAATCTGTTAAAAAGTCTCCACGAATTTAAGTACGAAACATTTAAGACGATAAACGTGAAACTGAATACTAATTCCCGTTACATTATACACATTCGCCTTTTACCTATTAACATCTGGTAATACCAAACACTGCTGCGTTTTGCCCACATGGAACAGTTTTATCGGCACTTATCCGTTATCATAAACAAAAACGTATAAGTGTCGTAGCAGAGGCCCTTAATGTACATTTGTACGGTGGCGCACGACCCAGAGATATCCGGTTCGAGCGTAGGTTTTGTGTGTGTGTGTGTGTGTGTGTGTGTGTGTGTGTGTGTGTGCGTAATCATCCAGGGTGCACTCCCAGATTTATTCTCCAAAATGAGACTTCGAAGGTATGTAGCACCCTTGATCTCAAAACTACACTGACAAATACCTTATTCTACTGTCAAAATTTATCATTAGTATGCATGTGATTTAAGCTAGTATTTAATAAAACCGGAGGGGGAGAACCACAACAAAATAAGATAGGCAGGAATCCAAGGCAAGAGAACTCAACGCTACCTTCAAAGACGGAATAAAAGAAGAGAATCTTACAAATCCCTGCCTAAAAACAGTCCTGGAGAGCGATGGAGCGCTGGACCTGCGCAACACCACTTATGCGTCAGAAACCATACATATAAATTTGGATGTATGTATACCTGTATATGTACACTGGTCAGCCAGAAATTATAACCACCTACCTAACAGCCGGTATGTTCACCTTTGGGACGGATAAGAGGAGCGATGCTCGTGTCATGGAACAAATGAGGCTTTGGTAGGTCGCTGGAGGGAGTTGGAACCACATCTGCACACAAGTCACCTATTTCCCATATGTTCTGGGCATGGGGGGATCAGTTTTGACGCCACGTTCAATCACATCACAGATGTGTTCGATTTCAATTGGATTCAGATGTGGCGAGTTGGAAGGCCAAAACATCAATTGAAATTCGCCACTGTGTTCCTCGAACCACTCCATCACACTCCTGGCCTTGCGACATGGCGCATTATCTTGTTGAAAACTGCCATTGCCTTCGGACACGATCGTCATCACGGGGTGAACGTGGTCTGCAACCAGTGCATGATACTCCTTGGCCGTCATGGTGCCTTGCACGAGCTCCACTGCACCCATGGATGCCCATGTGAATGTTCCCCAAAGCATAATGGAGCCGCCGCCAGATTGTCTCCGTTCCGCAGTACATGTGTCAAGGAACGGATTCGCGCCCTCCCATCGGCATGATGAAGAAGGCGTCGGGATTCATCAGACCATGGGACGCTCTGCCACTCTGTCCACTGCCGATGGTCCAATTCTGTCGTAGTTGCCGATGTCGTGGAGTTAACAGTGGCACATGAGTCGGTTGTCGGCTGCGCAGACTGATCGTTAAGAATTTTCGGTGTGCCGTGTGTTAAGATACACTTGTACGCTGCCCAGCGTTGAAGTCTGATGTTAGTTCCGCCACTGTTCGCCATCCGTACTGTTTCCCCAGTTCGCGCAGCCTCCGACGTCCGACATCTGTAATGAGGGGTGGCCGCCCAACCCCACGACATCTCGACGTGGTTCCACCTTGGTTTCGCCACGTGTTGAAGACACACCACAGCACTCCTCGAACACCCGACACATCGTGCAGTTTCCGAAATGCTCGTGCCAAGCCTCCAGGCAACACAATCTGCCTCGGTCGAACTGAGACATATTGCGCCCTATTCTACACATGGCCAGCACGCTCACTGATACTGCAAACACTGTGCCTTTGTCTGACGCCGATCGGAGTGGCCGAGCGGTTCTAGGCGCTACAGTCTGGAACCGCGCGACCACTACCGTAGCAGGTTCGAATCCTGCCTCGGTCATGGATGTGTGTGATGTCCTTAGGTTAGTTAAGTTTAATTAGTTCTAAGTTCTAGGGGACTGATGACCTCAGAAGTTAAGGCCCATAGCGTTCAGAGCCATTTTTTTCTTTGTCTGACTAGCTGTCATTTCTCACCAGATGACGCTGCTATCGCCTAGATGGTTTTATATGGATAGTAACTCGGTGGTCATAATGTTCTGGATGACGAGTGTATGTATGTGTGTATGTACGTATGTTAAATCTCCACCTGAACCACTGGTCCGATTTCAATCAAACGTGGTACACATATCACTTAATGTCTGAAAAGAATCGTTGTCGGGATAAGAACTCCCTATCTGACAAATGGATGGGGATAGGGGTGAAAAAGTAGCCTACCTTCACCACGCGAATTCGTATTTGAGAATGAAACTTTTTCTCGTTGACAACCCCATAAAATGAAGAAAGGAAAAAAAAAGTTTATCGCTTACTACATATTCGTTATTCATACGGTAAAACTGCCACCTGAAGCATCACACTTTGTGACACACTTTGCAGGGAGTTTTCACATATTACACTGAATGTACCAGCAACATTGTTTCATTGTACGACATTACTACAGGAGATATAACGTCATAAACATGGAGATGCGTGAGTAACTGTCGCATTATGCACCAGTTTTAAACTTATAATTTCATTGCTACTAACTCTACTGACAACACATTTCGGAGGCAGTATACACATATGTCACTGAATGTACCAAAAAAAAAACATACCATTGTCCGCCTCATTGCTCTGGAGACATGGCGTCAAATATTGAGATGCGTGAAAATCTGCCCCTTTATGCATGTCGTTTTATTTTATCATTTCTTTATTACTATTTCTATTCGCAAGACATTTCACAGACAGTATCCACATACTCGTACCTACAAAAATACATCGCTAATTTTAACTGATTATTATATTGCATTATGTCTTTTGTCTTAGCAAAAAAAAAAAAAAAAAAAAAAAACGTGTGCTATTGCTCTGCATTGGATGCAGGCTCTGCCAGATGATGACGTCAAGATTAAACCTACACTGAAAGGTGAAAGAAACTGGTATAGGCATGTGTATTCAAATACAGAGCTACGTAAACAGGCAGAATACGGCGCTGCGGTCGGCAACGCCTATGTAAGACAACAAGGGTCTGGCACAGTTGTTAGATCTATTACTGATGCTACAATGGCAGGTTGTCAAGATTTAAGTGAGTTTGAGCGTGGTCCTATTGTCGGAGCACGAGCGATGGGGCATAGTAACCCCGAAGTAGCGATAAAGTAGGAATTTTCCCGTATGACCATTTCAAGAGTGTACCGTGAATATCAGGAATCCGGTAAAACATCAGATCTCCGACATCGCTAAGGCCGGAAAAAGATCCTGCAAGAACGGGACTAACGACGACTGAAGAGAATAGTTCATCGTGATAGAAGTGTAACACTTCCGTAAATTGCGGCAGATTTCAATGCTGGGCCATCAGCAAGTGTTAGCGTGCGGACCATTCAACGAAACGTAGTCGATACGGACTTTCGGAGCCGAAGGCCCACTAGTGTACCTATAATGACTGCTCGACGCAAAGCTTTATGCTTCGTCTGTGCCCGTCAACACCGACATAGGACTGTTGATGACTGGAAACACGTTGCTCGGTCGGACAAGTCTCGTTTCAAATTGTATCGAGCGGATGGACGCGTACGGGTACGGAGACAACCTCATGAATCCATGGACCCTGCATGTCAGCAGGACACTGTTTAAGCTGGCAGAGGCTCTAATGGTGTGGGGTGTGTGCAGTTGGAGTGATATGGGACCTCTGATACGTCTAGGTACGACTCTGACAGGTAAAACGTACGTAAAGCATCCTGTCTGATCACCTGCATCCATTCATGTCCGTTGTGCATTGCGACGGACTTGGGCAATTCCAGCAGGACAATGCGACTCACCACACGTTCGGAATTGCTACAGACAGGCTGCAGGAACACTCTTCTGACTTTAAACTCTTCTTCTAGCCATCAAACTCCAAGACATGAACGTTATTGAACATATCTGGGATACCTTGCAACGAGCTGTTCAGACGAGATCGCCATACCGCCGTACTCTTGCGGATTTTTGGATAACTTTGCAGGATTCATGGCATCAGTTCCCTCCAGCAGTACTCCAGAGATTAGTCGAGTCCATGCCATGCCGTGTTGTGGCACTTCTGCGTGCTCGTTGGAGCCCTACACGATATTAGGTAGGTGTACCAATTTCTTTGGCTCTTGAGTGTATTTCCAGACTTGTGTTGCTTATTTACAATAAAATGTCTTTTGTGAAAGCTGTGAAGCAACGGTCTTAAGATGTTTTTCTCTATTCCTAGACACTGCAAGACTGAAACTTTTTTCACTGACCTGTTGCCGATCGCGTACTCAGATGTTATCGGATATTTTAGTTCTTTATATGCTTCGCATTCCATTCATTTATTTCCTGACAGCTTCCTTTCTGTACGTAACTTAGTCGTCGGCCATCAGCATTTTATGGCTACAGACTTTATCCGCTATATCATTAGTACATACGATAAACGTTAAACAGCAATGGCTCTGTCAGTAAAAGTAGAAGATGGACAGATACGAACGCAAGCGAAACACGCACGTGGCTGAAAGTAATGCATGCTTACAAGAACTACCAGATCTGTTGGTAACTTAGCACTTACTTTGAATTGACGGTGAATAAAACGATACAAATTGGATCAGATGCAGTAGGAAAGGAAAGCAATACCCTGCTAAATATCAAAGAGTGGAAAGGTGAAGTAGAAGATACGAAGATTTTGTTTACACAGAGGGTATGAATATTAACGTCTTCAGCCACAAAAAAATCATTTATTAAACGATTTCCGACTGATCATAGACTCGTCGTGGGGGAAGGGGGGGGGGGAGTTAATGAATAATAAAAGAAAACGTTTTTGCATTTTTAGTGACTGAAGGTGGTATTACTCATCCATTCTGCATACAGAATACAGTCACGTCCACAACTGCAAATATATATTAGGTTGGCGCCTAAGTTCGTAGATTCTTCCCATAAATTTAATAATAAACACAACAGATACACATAACAGAGACTTTATTCAGCAACAATATATTCTCCTTCCCCATTTACAACAGTCTGCCAGCCTTAGGGTAACTTATCGATTCCTCGATTGTAGAAATCACGTGGTTTTGAGGCTAAGACCTCATCGAGCCATATTCGGAGCGCATTTTCGTCCGGAAAGAAAGTTCCTTGAATGTTGCTCAATGGAGAGCGGAAAAAGTGAAAATCTGAGGGCGCAAAATTAGATGAAAATGTTGAGTGCGGAATGACTTTCTATACCAGCTACAGGCGTTATGTGGAATAGCATCACATTATGCAGTCTTCCTGGTCGTTATACTTGGATTGGGTCTGCAAGACGCCTCAAATGGCTCTGAGCACTATGGGACTCAACTGCTGTGGTCATCAGTCCCCTAGAACTTAGAACTACTTAAACCTAACTAACCTAAGGACATCACACATATCCATGCCAGAGGCAGGATTCGAACCTGCGACTGTAGCGGTCGCACGGTTCCGGACTGCGCGCCTAGAACCGTGAGACCACCGCGGCCGGCGATTGGGTCTGCAAGACGCCTCAATTGGCTCTGAGCACTATGGGACTTAACTTCTGAGGTCATCAGTCCCCTAGAACTTAGAACTACTTAAACCTAACTAGCCTAAGAACATCACACGCACCCATGCCCGTGGCAGGATTCGAACCTGCGACCGTAGCGGTCGCGCGGTTCCAGACCGTAGCGCCTAGAACCGCTCGGCCACTCCGGCCGGCACGCCTCAATTGACAATAAATGTCATCAGTGATGATTGCACCCCAGGGAAGCAATTCGTAGTACACCACTCCGTCGCTGCTCTACCAGATTCATAACGTTATCTCTTGTGAATGCTCGCAGATATTTTTACGGGGAAATGCTGCTTTGCCTGGGCTCAACCACTTCTTTCTTTTCCCTGTGTCAATATAAACATGCCATTACTCTTCAGCAGGTAACGATAGACGATAGGAATGGTCGATGTTGTTCGAGAGCCAATTGACGACGAGTAAGTTAATGCGTATAAACGATCTTCACCAAACCCCGATGGTCTTCCTAATCGTGGAGTGTCACTAATGTAAAAACGATCCTCCTGAAAACCATTTTCTTGCCGTGTTCTGTCCAGTGGCATTATCTCCACATACGGCGCAAATGTTCCTGGCTACCTCCGCTGCTGTAACCCCTGTTTTGAACTCAAACAGAAGAACACGCCGAAAAGTTCCGATTTCTGCACGTGGCACTCCATTTTCTAGCGTCCACTGCTCCACTTACTATCTGCAAAAGACAAAATGACAATCTGTAAGCTCAGATAGCAACAGTGAACAATAAAAAATGATAATTGGTAAAAGAACCCACAGATTAATTATGGGAAATTATGCACAAACCGAATCGATAACAGTAGATGGATTTGTGTTTCTTGATTATTGTTACGAAGGCAGGAAGATTACTTTAGTTGACTTAAGTAAGGCAGGTATTAGTTACATAACGGCGGTGACAACTAAAATTGTCTTCTACAGATGAAGTTTCATAATATCAAACAAAGACTTACAAGCGAGAAAGGAGTTCCTGCCCCAGTAACGTATGATGCACAGCATTCTATGCAAATGCAACATTTAGCCTGCTACTTGAAAATGGTACTAAGAACGAAATGGAAACGTTTGAATTTGTATGGAACTATAGGCGTTAAAAATTAGGGATATTCGGAAATTATTGACTGGAGAAGTATAGATCGGGGCGATAGGTGACGAATTCTGTTGGGAAGTTTCATCCCAAAGAGGAACCCGTACAGAGGGGTAAGAGTTAATCTGGATCTAATCTATGATGTGATGGTAGACAAAGCGTAGACTAGTGAAAACTGATTTGCTGGGAGTAGTTGATATAAAGAGATTAAAAACTGCAGTAGAGCATTCACATATGGGAAAGATGGCCGACGGTATGGACCTAGCCGGTATGCGTATGAGTGTGAAACGAATTTCTGTTCGTCTCTAACTGTATTCGTACCTAAAAGCCTTATTCCCGGCGGGGTCAGGGATTTTCTCTGCCTCATGATGACTGGGTGTTGTGTGCTGTCCTTAGGTTAGTTAGGTTTAAGTAGTTCTAAGTTCTAGGGGACTGATGACCATAGATGTTAAGTCCCATAGTGCTCAGAGCCATTTTGAACCTAAAAGCCTTCGCGTTATCAGCAAAAATTCCGAGTTCGGCCGTGAATGGATAAAAAAATTGAAAGTCGAATATGTGTAAAGAAAATGGCGTAATAAATGCAGACTGTCGTTCGTTTTCGGCCCAGACGCTAATTCCGTTACGGGGAATTGAACTCCAGCTTTCGCCGCTCTTTGTTCTCTTTTAATCTGGATTACTAAATGGTTTGTGCAGAATAAAAGATTAAAATATGCGCGACAAAAAGCCCTATTGTTTGCTATCCGAAATACGATTTCACGTTTATTGCTATTTTGCGCATTGTTAGAGCGCGTCTCTATTTAAACGACTAATTACGCCCACCACAGTGCCCGCCGTCTGTCAAAGCGCGGCCGGCGCTCCGTCGGAATTAAAAGCCGCCTCCCCTCCCCCTCCCCCTACCCCACCTCACCCACTGGCTGAATGTGGGCACTCGCCGTGAAATCTCCCCGCGTCCGCCACTGCACGCCCCTGTCTGACACCGAAGCAGGGGTAGTTTAGCGCTGGCTTACCAATGGAGCACCTGCCACACCCATACGCACAAAAGAAGAGAAAAGCATGGCTAATAATTCCATCATTTACAGTCCATCTATGCTTCAAAAGATAACAGATTTTCTGTGAGACAGCCAAATTCTGGTAAGCTCCATAGCCAGTTTGTAACCTGTGTACAGTGAAGTAGAGGAGTAGGTACACAGGGTGTCCTAAACCTATAGGATACTGATCGGCTTTGGAACATTTCAGCTCCATAGTTCCTTTGTTATTTATTTATTTATTTATTTATTTTGTGGCTGAGTACCAAGTGTTGCCTGGGTATGTATTTATTACAATAAGCTATCAGCCCATCCGCACCAGCCACTCCCTCTGTCCATCTCCTTCTACTCCTTTGTCTCTCTCCCCCTCTCTATGTCCGTATGCTCCTCCCCTCTCTCTCTGGTCATGTGCTCCACGCCATTTGCCCACTACCTCCTTCCCCCTCTCCCTTTCAATCTCCTCCCCCACCCTCTTCTCACAGTTCATCTCCCCCACCCTCTGTCCATCTACTCCTCTTTCCATACTCTGTCCATCTCCTCCTCTTCCCTTCCTCTGTCCCTTTCCCCCTCCCCTGTCTCTGCCCATCTCTTCCCCCATCCTCTCCAGCTCTGTCCACCACCTCAACCTTCCTTTCTCTGTCCATCTCCTCCCCTCTCTCTGCCCATTCTCACCTCCTCTCATTCTGTTCGTCTCCTCCTCTCCCCTGTCCATCTCCTCCTCTTCCCTTTCTCTGTCCCTTTCCTCCTCCCTGTCTCTGAAAATCTCTTGTCCCTCCGCATCCAGCTGTGTCCACCACCTCATCTTTCCTTTCTTTGTCCATCTTCTCCCCTCTCTCTGTCCATTCTCACCCTTCATTCTGTCCATCTCCTCCTCTTCCCTTTCTCTGTTCCTTTCCTCCTCCCTGTCTCTGCCCATTTCTTCCCCCTCCCCATCCAGCTCTGTCTACCACCTCATCCTTCCTTTCTCTGTCCATCTCTGTCCCTCTCTCTGTCCATTCTCACCTCCCCTTATTCTGTCCCTGTCCATCTCCTCTTTCCCATCTCTCTGTCCATCTCCTCCTCTTCCCTTTCTCTGTTCCTTTCCTCCTCCCCTGTCTCTGCCCATCTCTTCCCCCCTCCTCTCCAGCTCTGTCTACCACCTCATCCTTCCTTTCTCTGTCCATCTCCTACCCTCTCTCTGTCCACTCTCACCTCCCCTCATTCTGACCATCTACTCCTCTCCCCTCTCTCTGTCCATCTTTTCCTCTTCCCTTTCCTCCTCCCCTCTGTCCATCTCTTCCCCCCCCCCTTCAGCTCTGTCCACCACCTAGTCTTTCCTTTCTCTGTCCATCTCTCCCCTCTCTCTGTCCATTCCCACCTCCCCTTATTCTGTCCCTGTCCATCTCCTCTTCCCCCTCTCTCTGTCCATCTCCTCCTCTTCCCTTTCTCTGTTCCTTTCCTCCTTCCTGTCTCTGTCCATCTCTTACCCCCTCCTCTCCAGCTCTGTCCACCACCTCATCCTTCCTTTCTCTGTCCTCCCCTCTCTCTGTCCATTCTCACCTCCCCTTATTCTGTCCCTGTCCATCACCTCTCCCCCCTCTCTCTGTCCATCTCCTCCAGTTCTCTTTCTCTGTTCCTTTCCTCCTCCCCTGTATCTGCCCATCTCTCCCTCCCCCCCCCCTCCAGCTCTGTCCACCACCTCGTTTTTCCTTTCTCTATCCATTCTCACCTCCCCTGATTCTGTCCATCTCCGCCTTTCCCCTCTCTCTCTCGATCAGTTTTTCTGCTCGTATTATTTCTTTCTAGACCATAACTAGTGTGTGTACGAAAACTAGTTAAAATCATTCCAAGGATGAGTAGTTTACCTGTGGCTTTGTCTGCGTACACACATGTCAAATATACTTCACATATATTAACACATTTCAGACATTTTTGCACATATTTCACCTGTATTTCCAGCGAATTTCACCCTATTGTTTCACTTTCACATTGCTTAATGTTTACAAAGTAGTATCTCCTGAAATATGTGTCGTACAATGATATAGTTTTGCATGTACATTCAGTGGTATATATGGCTACTGTTTATGTAATGTGTTGTGCATAGGGATAGTAGTAAAGAAATTATAAATTAAAACGTTATTCATGATGCAGCAGTTTTTCAGGCATCTCAGTGCTCGCAACGTCATATCTCTTAAGCTTATAAAATGTAATACATAAGTTATCCTTCGCTGTGTGTATATGTGACCCTGGCAAACAAAAGTATGTTACCCACCACAACTACTTTTCACATTCAGTCATGATGCCACGAAATCGACAAGTTTGGATCTGAATGGGGCTTTACACACAGTCTTTTTACAGGCAGAGCAGAGTATCTGTAACCGACAGTGTATGTGGTAAACAGTATTACAATGTATGCACTTAATACATGCACTACATACTATACTATAAATTTCATGCACATTTTGTTAGAACCGAAAACACATAATTATAACACTGTCAACTAATTATTACAAAACACAAATTATAAATTGTATGTCACAAAAGAAACAAAAATATTTAGGCTGGAGAAATAGTTGACCACATCTTATAAAAAAAACTAAACAAAAAAGTACAAGCATTAATTTGTATAGTAGCCTTCAGCAAATTTTCTTATAAGAATAAGGAAGTATTATGTCCAAAAATGTGGTATCTAGAAAAAAGTGAATGCTTTATTACATGAGTAGTGATATACATAATCAAACAACAATTTATTGCCAGATACAGTCATTATTTCAAAGTAAATGATTAACTTTGATAATACAAGCATGATAAAATACACTCCTGGAAATTGGAATAAGAACACCGTGAATTCATTGTCCCAGGAAGGGGAAACTTTATTGACACATTCCTGGGGGCAGATACATCACATGATCACACTGACAGAACCACAGGCACATAGACACAGGCAACAGAGCATGCACAATGTCGGCACTAGTACAGTGTATATCCACCTTTCGCAGCAATGCAGGCTGCTATTCTCCCATGGAGACGATCGTACAGATGCTGGATGTAGTCCTGTGGAACGGCTTGCCATGCCATTTCCACCTGGCGCCTCAGTTGGACCAGCGTTCGTGCTGGACGTGCAGACCGCGTGAGACGACGCTTCATCCAGTCCCAAACATGCTCAATGGGGGACAGATCCGGAGATCTTGCTGGCCAGGGTAGTTGACTTACACCTTCTAGAGCACGTTGGGTGGCACGGGATACATGCGGACGTGCATTGTCCTGTTGGAACAGCAAGTTCCCTTGCCGGTCTAGGAATGGTAGAACGATGGGTTCGATGACGGTTTGGATGTACCGTGCACTATTCAGTGTCCCCTCGACGATCACCAGTGGTGTACGGCCAGTGTAGGAGATCGCTCCCCACACCATGATGCCGGGTGTTGGCCCTGTGTGCCTCGGTCGTATGCAGTCCTGATTGTGGCGTTCACCTGCACGGCGCCAAACACGCATACGACCATCATTGGCACCAAGGCAGAAGCGACTCTCATCGCTGAAGACGACACGTCTCCATTCGTCCCTCCATTCACGCCTGTCGCGACACCACTGGAGGCGGGCTGCACGATGTTGGGGCGTGAGCGGAAGACGGCCTAACGGTGTGCGGGACCGTAGCCCAGCTTCATGGAGACGGTTGCGAATGGTCCTCGCCGATACCCCAGGAGCAACAGTGTCCCTAATTTGCTGGGAAGTGGCGGTGCGGTCCCCTACGGCACTGCGTAGGATCCTACGGTCTTGGCGTGCATCCGTGCGTCGCTGCGGTCCGGTCCCAGGTCGACGGGCACGTGCACCTTCCGCCGACCACTGGCGACAACATCAATGTACTGTGGAGACCTCACGCCCCACGTGTTGAGCAATTCGGCGGCACGTCCACCCGGCCTCCCGCATGCCCACTATACGCCCTCGCTCAAAGTCCGTCAACTGCACATACGGTTCACGTCCACGCTGTCGCGGCATGCTACCAGTGTTAAAGACTGCGATGTAGCTCCGTATGCCACGGCAAACTGGCTGACACTGACGGCGGCGGTGCACAAATGCTGCGCAGCTAGCGCCATTCGACGGCCAACACCGCGGTTCCTGGTGTGTCCGCTGTGCCGTGCGTGTGATCATTGCTTGTACAGCCCTCTCGCAGTGTCCGGAGCAAGTATGGTGGGTCTGACACACCGGTGTCAATGTGTTCTGTTTTCCATTTCCAGGAGTGTATGTAACACTCGAATACGAATAACTGATCGGTTTATTAGCATACATAGCATCTAGAACACCAAACTGTCATGATCTTTCGAGAAGTGCTTCCTACAACACAATATGACTCACGCACATTGTATAGGTATCTCCAATGTACATATACCAATAAGATAAAGACGTATTTAATAGTATAGTAATAGCTGTAATGTGTTTGTAAACTTACATTTTCCTTTTTAGTTAGAGTAGTAAAGAGGATGTGTCAGGAGAATTGGAAATCGGAAATTTGTGGTAAGGTCTTATGGGACCAAACTCCTGAGGTCATCGGTCCCTAAGCTTACGCACTACTTAATCTAACTTAAACTAACTTACGCTAAGGACAACACACACACACCCATGCCCGAGGGAGGACTCGAACCTCCGGCGGAGGGAGCTGCGCGGACCGTGACGAGACGCCCTAGACCACGCGTCTACCCCCCGCGGCGTGTCAGGAGAGATTTAAAGTAAAATTAGTACATAAATTTATCCAACATAAATTTATCCAAGGGGAAGATAGATGCCAGATGCAGATTTACTGGGGAAATCATAATAAAGTGTAGTTCATAGACAAAACAGGTCGCTTGGGACTACAGTGTGTCCGAACCTTCAGCACTGTTCGTCTGTCTGGAATCACACCCGAGTTAAAATAATAGGATATATAGGCAAGATTTTAGGAAGAGCTGTAAGATTAATTACGAATGTATTTAGTGCGCGTGCGATCGCCAAAGCTGATAAAGAAATGGCGCTAGGAGACGCCACGAGAATGGGCTGGTTTGGGTTGTTTGGGAGAAGAGACCAAACTGAGAGATCATCGGTCTCATCGGATTAGGGAAGGACGGGGAAGGAAGTCAGCCGTGTCCCTTCAAAGGATCCATCTCGGCATTTGCCTGAAGCGATTTAGAGAAAATCACGGAAAACCTAAATCAGAATGGCCGGACGCAGGATTGAACCGTCGTCCTCCCGAATGCGAATCCAGTGTGCTAACTACTGCGCCACCTCGCTCGGTCCACGAGAAAGGTATTGTGCATTGCACAGTGCTTACTCATAAAATTTGGAGAGCGCAAGGTCCAAAACGATCTCCCAGTGACAGCAAAGACAAGACCAGTCTGACCACAGCGCTCACAAAGGAGTTTAAGGCAAACACTCTTACCCCTGCTCTGTATGCGAATGGAACGGACAGAATCCCAAATACGTGATACAACAAGAAGTACCCTCTACCTTGCACCTCACTTTTCTACACGCCAAGAGTTACTCTTCCAAAGTAATGCTCCCAGCTATTCATCCGCAAAATCGTTAGAAGCTCCACATGGAAAAAGAATCATCGAAATCAACAATACTTTTACCAACTACATCTTCATCCACATGACTACTCTTTAATTCAAGTGCCCGGCAGAGAGTTCTTTCAACGATCTTCCGACTATTTCTTTACCGCTGTACTCTCTAACAGCGCTGGGAGAAAATGAACAATTAATTCTTTCCGTACGAACTCTCATTTTATTACGATGATCACTTTTTTCTACGTAGGTGTGTGTCAACAAAATATTTTAGCTTCCGGGGGAGAAAGTTGGAGATTGAAATTTCGTGAAAAGATCTCGCCGCAACGAAAAACACTTTTGTTTCAATAATTGCCACATCAATTCGTGTACCATATCCATGACAATGTCTTCCCTATTTCGCGATAATACGACGAGCTACCCTTCTTTGATTTCTTCGATGTTCTCTGTCAATCTTAACTGCTAAGAATACCATACGCACAGCAGTTACCTAGCAGAAAGCGGAGAAGCGTAGTATTGGCATTATGTTCAGTAGACCTGTTGCATTTTCTCAGTGTTCTGTAAATAAAACGCTGTTCTTTCGTTTGCCTTCACCACTACATTATCTATGTGATCGGTCCAATTTAAGCTGTAATCTCTAAGTATTTAGTTGAATTTATAGCCCTTAGATTTGTGAGATTTACCGCGTAACAGAAATTTAGTAGACTCCTTTTAGTACATTACCACACTGTGCCATAAGTTATGCAACAGTTTGAATATTGTTTAGAATTAAAAAAAAAATAGAAATCTAGTTTAGCTGCTGCCTGTTCGCTGTTGTGCTTTCGAGAAATCTGCAGCAATGTCGTCAAGAAACGGGGTAAGTTGAAATTTTGGTTTGGGCCATATAATTGTTTTACTTCAGTCGGTTCAAATGGCCGGCCGCGGTGGCCGTGCGGTTCTAGGCGCTCCAGTCCGGAGCCACGCTGTTGCTACGGTCGCAGGTTAGACTCATGCCTCGGGCATGGGTGTATGTTGCATGGGGGCTTAATTATTATGAAATGCAAATAATTTTAATTTTTTTGCTTTAGTTGCTGTCTGTCCGTTTACGCAGTCTCGTAAACGGTTGGCCCTGACTAGTATTATTACGCAATTTGACTGCATAGAACAACAACAAAGAATGAAATGGAAATTTTCATTAACACAATTAATTAATTAAGTCCCCAGCAACTATAAAACCTACGAAACCAAAGCATAAGTATAACTGTTCTGTGTGTGGAAGTGTGATTCAACGTACGCATCTGGCACGGTTCTTCTTCAATAACACAAGAAATTTTAAATATCATTTATACTGAATTAATTAAAGAAAATAAAAATACCATAATTACTCAAGAGAACCAGAATTACACTCTAATCCAAGAACACAAGCCAGATGCTTTGTTGACTGAACCTGTAATGAAGCATTCCTTACGACATTAAACAATGAAAAATAAATCAAGTTTCGTTACCTTCATATATTGACCAAAATCACTCTAATCATTACAATATATCTCCACACCGACTCGCTATTACCACATCTCAACAAGAACTTTTCAGTATCACATCTCAGCAAGCACTCCCTACTAGCACATATCAACAAACACTCTCTGCTACGAGTTCTTAACAAGCACTGACTACCACGAGCTCTCCCCAAGCACTGCCCACTACGACATCTCAATAATCACTGCCTACTACGAGTTCTGAACAAGCACTGCCTACCACGACATCTCAAGAATCACTGCCAGTGGAGGCGGCGGAACAATACTCTCTAGCGCGATCTCTGGCGCTGTGGCTCAGTGTAGCCACCTTTCATATGCCCTTCCTCTACAGGCTAGAATTTGATGGTATTTTTGCCAGCATTGGTGGTGAAAATACCACCAAATTCGTCAAAAAAAATACAGACAAAAATAAAAGATAATATTCATGCGTAAATATCATATAACTAGATAAAATTTTGGCTTTGCACTGACCTTTCAATAACCTAATATATAAAATACAGTAAGCAATACAAATTCTTTCATACATGTGACTTTACATAACAGTTTACGCAAGTATTATGTGGTTAAACAGTTCAATCAATAGCGTCAGCAATGACGAATATGTGCAGGTAAGAGTCTCATAACTTTTCACAAACAGTAATACACAAAAAATCAGTTTATACAAATATTCACATAAACGCTTTCCATAGCCCAAGAAACAAGTAGTTGACAGTTCCAGCAGTAGCACCCAGCAATGGTCAACAGGTGCAAAAACCAACAAGTAACATTTTTTCAGTAGAAACAGTCCATCAGTGGCACCCAGTAATGTTGAGCAGGTGCAGACACCAACAGGTGACATCTTTTCAGTAGAAGCAGTCCATCAGTGGCACCCAGCAATGTTGAGCAGGTGCAGACACCAACAAGTAACACCATTTCAGTAGAAGCAGTTCCATTAGTGGCACCAGTAATGTTGAGCAGGTGCACACAGCAACAGGTGACATCTTTTCAGTAGAAGCAGTTCCATTAGTGGCACCAGCAATGTTGAACAGGTGCCGACACCAACAAGTGACATCATTTCGGTAGAAGCAGTCCATCAGTGGCACCCAGTAATGTTGACCAGGTGCTGACCGCAGTCCATAAAATTCACTATCACTAATCACACAGTTCATCAGCAGAAATTAAACATGTCCTAGTGGCACCAATCATGTAGAAAAAGTGCAAATAACAGTCCAAAATATTCCCTATCACTAATTACACAGTTCATCAGCAGAAATTAAACATGACCAAATGTCACACATCATGTTGAAAAGTGCAGCACCATCACTAATCAGACAGTTCAGGCATGAACAATAGTTTGAATACACATACAATGCTTTTACACTAAACATACAAATCATAACAAACACACAAATGATATCAGATAATTGTCCTATTAACTATTACAATACACAAATACCAGTAAACCTATAATATTTATGGGTGTCAGTGCAAGCCACAACAAACAAGTAAAATAATATTTAGGAGATAGGTTGGGATCACTTCTCTGGGATTATAAAAGGAAAACACACAAAACACACTCACTCATATTTCATCCATATTAGTGCTACTGTGTAATTGAATAGTGTTAACTGTGTAAATGCAATTCTGTCGAAATTTTATGTTCATCATGTGATCAAGTAGTAGTGGCAGCAATGTATAACAGTCAATAATAGTTAGTCAACGTCATAGTCATCAAGTCAAGACCAATGTTTGCCAAGCCAGATCAAAATGTACGGTTGCTGAACAACTGTCAGTGAGCCAAGATATGCAAATACTTCCTCTCTTCAAAAAAAGTATATACTGCTTAGTGATTTAACAAAGTGTGTGTGTAGACAATCTTCCTTCTACTTGAGTGTTCTAGTCTGCCATCTTTATCCTCCTTATTCCATATAGACCAACAAAAAAAAAAATATGCTCCTCACTTACTTCACCTCTTATCCACCAAAACTCCAATAATCATCAGCATCACATAATCTCAATACTTCAATAATACCTCTTCAATAAGTCGATCATCAATATCATTTACCTTACCTCTTGTCCACGAAAACTCCAATAATCATCAACTTCACATAATCTCAATACCTCAATCATACCTCTTCAATACGTCGATATATATAACCTCATTGCCAATATCATTTCACTTCCATAACAACTCTTTCCTCTAGTCAGTCTCCTCGAACAAGTGCAGACAAAATCCTAATGCAAACCTCAATTCATCATCTCATACAATCCGAAGACACAATGTCAACACACAACCTCTCGTGTAATCCATCTGATCCAAATCTGCTACTCATTATAAATTATAAGATACATTTTGTTTACCTTGTCCATCATTAAATAAAAGAAATGTGTACATGACCTCTAACAGACTTAGTTCGAATAACTCTCAGTAATTAATTACGATTACGGAGTGTGAATGATCATAATATTTCACAGTGTGTACACCACTTCAAGAATCATGACAGAAGCAAACATGTGGAGTATTTCTTGTGTCAAGTGTCACTTCCTATTTCAATTACTCACGAAAAATGCAGTGTAATAACTGTCAATGGTCTAAACCTAGTGTTGGTATGTCATGTCGTTATCTTCCTTCCTATTAGCATAAATTTATACAGCTTCCATAAAACCTCCAGCTCATGTGACTTCTATGAAGTTTCTCGTACTAATGTCGTTCGTCGAATTATAGCAGTTCATTTTCTTATCTTAAAAATATAAAGCACTGAGCGTAAGCAAAACATGCAATAGCGAGTAAATATACCAGTAGAGAACAGAATGTCAACAAGTGGATGCAGCACAATCCCTACAACGAGGCTCTGCCAAGCAAACAATCTATATTTAATACCACAGTGTAACCTAAACTCTATGTTCGTACACAGTATATCAGCATTTCTATATTCTAAATTAAAGAGTAGTTATGACAACAAAACAGAAATGTGTAAATATGCAATCCATACGCAAGGCAGCAAATATGTTATCTAACATAATAAGCAGGTCATTAGCATCATATCAGCATAAGCAAATAAATGTTCATACGTAACCTTAATAAGTAAATATGAAGGCGCAAGCAGATAAATCACAAAGTATATCTTACATACATAACCACAGTCAGGACAATTAATCAGTTGTCAATTACAATTTAAATAAATAAGCAAAGCAGGCACATAATAAAAAAAATATGACATCAGTGAAAAAGCATAGCAGCCAAGCGATGCATAATATACACAAGTAATAACACTATTCATTAATAAAACATTGTCAAAATCAGTAAATGTACACAAGCACGTCGCTTCACAAGTAAATTCATAGAACATGAAATTAGCACAAAGTATGAATCACGTAATCGCGAGCAGCAAATTACATCTAAAATACGTACCTAAGTGGAATTATGTTACCTGAAAAATAAACTCAATTAATAGTTACCTTTTTTAGTTTATTACTTTTTTCTTCGAATTTACATTCTTCCTGAAATTTTCTCCATAGCAAGTCGTCTTAACGTCGGACATGCACAGAATTTACCTGAAGGTCTTAAATATTTTACACAACCGTATCCTGAAAAATACTGAACGTTAATAACATAATTTATAAAGTCACCATAGCTTTATACAGAATTTAGTCGGAGAAATTAGACCGTATTTGTTTACGTCTGTCAGTGCATTCGCACTGACCGCTCGATCAGCTGTAGGCGCGTGACGTAGGAAGTGATTGTTTGCGGTCAACGACTGCCTTGTGCGGCACGCAGACTGACTGTTGCTTTGAGTATCTGCCGCCGCCGGAACACGGCGCGGTATCCTTGCATTCTCTTCGTTTTTACATGTAGCTGTTAGTTTCTCACAAGTTTGTCATTCCACAAAATTTTTTTAAAAGTATATCATTCCACAAAAATTTTAACGTTAGATATATGATGTATTCCCTTAGAGCGCCGAGATTTAAGAGTTTCTACTTCAACAGTGTTATCATGAATGATTTTGCGAACCCTATATGGACCATTATAAAGCAGAAAAAATTTGCGACACAAGCCTTTTCCTTTATGAGACAAACGATGAGACTTAATTAACACCTTCTGACCAACTGACAAAATTTTTAAACGACCAGGGCGTTTAGCTGATTTCTCTCTTCTAGCAGCCGCAGATGCAATATTTCGTAGAGCCAGGTTGACAACTTCAGAATGCCGCAGTTTCCGTGAAGGCGGAAAAGGAACTATTTCAGAAATGCGACTTGACGGTGCTTTATTTTTTAATATCAATAGAGGCGGTAAAGAAGTTGAATCATTAGGAAGTTCATTCAGAATGTTTTGAAAAATATGAAGATACTGATCCCACGTTCTGTGATTCTGATGACAATAAAGACGACACAATTTATTGATTTCCTTCATCCATCTCTCTGAAGCGTTAGATTGAGGGTGAAAAAGTGAAATGAAAATTGGTTTAATCTTACGACGCCGTAGAGTACGAAGCCAAATTTTAGAGCGAAACTGTGATCCATTATCTGATATAACCTTATCAACATGACCAACTTCTTTAAGAAAATGTTTGATGAAAGCATTAGATACTGAACGAGCTGTTGCTTTGCGTAAAGGTGTAAAACACACATATTTTGATGTCAATTCCACTGCTACGAAAATGTACGCAAAACCATTAGTAGAACGAACCACTGGACCGAACAAATCGACTGCAGCCATGTCCTTTAATTTCACTGGAATGATAGGAAACAACGGTGCTCTGTGCGAAACAGTTGGCGGCTTAGCCTTTTGACATAATCTGCATTTGGCAAGAACAGATCGAATACGTTTTTCCATGTTACTGAAGTAGCAATTTTCTCGTAATTTATGAAAGCATTTTCTGGGACCAAAGTATGCATAACTGAAATGTGTAAACGAGGTGTGGCCAAATCATCCAATCTAACAAAGCGTCTAACAAAATTACAGACACCAAGGAAACTACGAACATCACGTTTTGTGGAAGGAACAGCATAATTACGAATAGCGTCTAGTTTCTCTGGATCAGGAAGAATACCGTCTGTAGAAATAATGTGACCGAGAAATTTCACCTGAGAACGACCAAATTCAGATTTTTCTAAGTTCACTGTAAAGCCAACTCGTGCAAAAATACGTAATAATGAATCCAAAATTTTGTTATGCTCACTCCAAGTACGTTTAGCAATAAGAATATCGTCAACATATGAAGTAATATTGTCACGAAGATAATCAGGTAAAATTTCGTTTAAATTACGAATGAATGCTGCAGAAAATATAGTAAGTCCAAATGGTAATTTCCAAAGTCACTTTTGGGTAAAACAGTCAAATCCGGTTATTCTTTACCTACTGTCTAGATAGATGGATAGTAGAAGAATTGTTTTTATAGATACAAAGAATAGTGAAAGAGTAGGCAGCGGTGCAGAAAACTAAAAGGGAAATAGCACAACTACAGCTCGGGGCCCTGTGAACGCTACGGCACATATTCACTTAGTGTAGTGAATCCCCTGAGGACTTTAATAGCTGCACATAATTTTCAGTTTGTGACTTAGTGGCAAACTTGGCGGAAGTGCGTACGTAAATTGATCTAACCATGCACATGGATGTATGTCATTCTTAGAATTGCGGAAGATCTTAAATTTCCGAACAGTCAAAAAGTGTTTATAGTCAAAGTTTTCGCCTCGTGGCGACAAAGACCTACCGCGTCTGTCCCAGTCCCAATGTCGATTATTGTCAAGTTCGCGCGCCTGGCGCTCTCTTGTTGCATCCCGTAAATGAAACAAATTATTTTCTTCAAACCCCCCTGGTATCTGTGATTCTAAATTTCTTTTGCCGTCTTTTCCTACGATTTCGCCTTCAATTTGTTTGACTTGCTTTTTTAATGCCTCAAATTCCCTTTTCACGCGTTCATTAAATTTTCCCTGATTTTCAACATGCTTATTTACGTTCTGATACTCTTCGGTTTCTGCAAATGGCAATGGTGCTGTATCATCTGAATCTCTGTCCCCATGTAAACTAAGATTTGTCAATTTATCTGAAATCTCCTCAACTCTTTCCGATAAGTCACCTAATTGCTCTTTCTGTTTATTTACGTCTTCCGTAAGTGTCGCGACTCGGGTTTCAGTATTGACACATTTAGTAGTTAACTGTTCATATTGTTGTGTTAGATTATTTATTCTGTCATTTGGTACGGATTCCTCGATTTTCTCAAATATTTCCTCCTTATCGCGTGCACGTTGTAAATTTAACTCTGAAAATTTTTGTACTATCACGCGATCTCTTTCTTCCTGTTCTCTATCTTGTTCCCTTTGTCTAATCTCTACTGCAATTAATCTATTATTGTGAGAATTCAAAATTGGTTGTACTTCTTCTCTGATTTCTTTCTTTCATTCATTTTTCATATTTTTGAAACATGTCCCTATTCGAGAGTCTAACCGTGTTTCCATTGTTTCCATCTCTGTCTTTAATTCAGATCCAAACCGTGTTTCCATTGTTCCCATATCAGTTTTTAATTCAGATCGTAAAGTTCCCATATCAGTTTTTAATTCAGATCCCAAACTTCCCATCTCGGTTTTAATTGTTCCTATCTCTGTTTTAATTGTTCCTATTTGTGATCCCAACTGTGATCCCAGTGAGTCTAACCGTGTTTCCATTGTTCCCCTTTGTAAGTCTAACCGTGTTGTCACTGTTTTTAATTCAGATCCCAAATTTAATATTGCACCCATCAACTGCTCCATAATAGCCGGTTCGAAATTCTTTTCGCCCCTAACATTTCCCGCGAAACCAACTTCTTTCGTCATGGCTGTAAAGCTATCTGTGTTCGATACTATTTCAGAATCTTCTATCGTTAATCTCGTATTCTGTGAATTTTCTGATTGAGAAAAATTTTGAATTGGTTCCGGACTATTTTCCCGACTTATTAAATTGTTTTCCACTTCATTATTCATGATACTGTTTTCCTCTGTTGGCGAGTTCGCCATGTTAACAATTTCGTCATTCTCACTATCTATCATTTTTGCCTTTTTCATCGATCGTGTAATCATTTACAAAACATACAAAACTCGTCACTATATGAAAATTACACACAATGACACTTTGTCTCCAACAATACCATTCACACGAAATGTTTCCCTCAAACACGATTAATCGAACAATTGAAATAATTGCACTAATTGTCAAACCCGTAGACAAGACAACAGAAATGAAATTTTGCAAAAAAAAATACCATTAGAAGAATGACAATTACCAAATCTACACATGCAAAATAGACTACAATTGCTAAACTACAAATTACTACAACAATACTACTGTCTACTATTTTTACAGTCAGAAGATTCCAAGGGACGATCCGAAACAGCGGTCGCCACGTGCATGGGGGCTCATTTAAAAAATAATGCAAATAATTTTATTTTTTGCTTTAGTAGCTGTCTGTCCGTTTACGCAGTCTCGTAAACGGTTGGCCCTGACTAGTATTATTACGCAATCTGACTGCATAGAACAACAACAAAGAATGAAATGGAAATTTTCATTAACACAATTAATTAATTAAGTCCCCAGCAACTATAAAACCTACGAAACCAAAGCATAAGTATAACTGTTCTGTGTGTGGAAGTGTGATTCAACGTACGCATCTGGCACGGTTCTTCTTCAATAACACAAGAAATTTTAAATATCATTTATACTGAATTAATTAAAGAAAATAAAAATACCATAATTACTCAAGAGAACCAGAATTACACTCTAATCCAAGAACACAAGCCAGATGCTTTGTTGACTGAACCTGTAATGAAGCATTACTTACGACATTAAACAATGAAAAATAAATCAAGTTTCGT
This sequence comes from Schistocerca nitens, assembly GCF_023898315.1. Taxonomy (NCBI): domain Eukaryota; kingdom Metazoa; phylum Arthropoda; class Insecta; order Orthoptera; family Acrididae; genus Schistocerca; species Schistocerca nitens. The sequence goes on from NC_064621.1 coordinate 261,737,574, forward strand.
TACCTTCATATATTGACCAAAATCACTCTAATCATTACAATATATCTCCACACCGACTCGCTATTACCACATCTCAACAAGAACTTTTCAGTATCACATCTCAGCAAGCACTCCCTACTAGCACATATCAACAAACACTCTCTGCTACGAGTTCTTAACAAGCACTGACTACCACGAGCTCTCCCCAAGCACTGCCCACTACGACATCTCAATAATCACTGCCTACTACGAGTTCTGAACAAGCATTGCCTACCACGACATCTCAAGAATCACTGCCAGTGGAGGCGGCGGAACAATACTCTCTAGCGCGATCTCTGGCGCTGAGGCTCAGTGTAGCCACCTTTCAATGTGATGTCCTTAGGTTAGTTAGGTTTAAGTAGTTCTAAGTTCTAGGGGACTGATGACCACAGCAGTTGAGTCCCATAGTGCTCAGAGCCATTTTTACCATTTGGTTCAAATGGCTCTGAGCACTATGGGACTTAACATCTGAGGTCACCAGTCCCCTAGAACTTAGAACTACTTAAACCTAACTAACCTAAGGACATCACACACATCCATGCCCGAGGCAGGATTCGAACCTGCGACCGTAGCGGTCGCGCGGTTCCCGACTGAAGTGCCTAGAACCGCTCGGCCACACCGTACTTCAGTTGGACATTTACTATAAAGACAAGTTGTATTCAGACCAGTTACATTTTAACTCAGATTAAGTTCTATTTTCAAAGGTTAGCATACCAGTTGATTACTGTTTGTCGGTTCATTTTTTTTTTTTTTTTTTTTTTTGTAATACGCAGATTTTTGACAGAGTGAGGGTTAAATTTGGGCCAAGTTTCACACAGAAACATACGTGAGGGGTGGGGGGATCTTACACTGTTTGTAACAGATTTTAAAGTAATTCTACTTTAGTTAATGAGAGTGTAGGCGCTGATGACCAGTGCAGACATGCATGGAGACGCCCCGCGCAGTGATGGGACACCGACGTACCGTCACCCGCCACACGGCTCGACAACCAGGAGTGATGGTGTGAGGTACCTTTTCATTTCATACCAGCACCCTTTTGGCTGTCATCTGCGGCTGTAGCACAGCAGTATGTCGACGATATTCTACGCCCCATTTTATTGCCCTTCATCTAGTCATCCTGGGTTTACATTTCAACAACATAATGACCGCCTACACATGACGAGAATTTCTACTGCTTGTCTTAGCGCTTGCAAAAGCCTACTTTGGCGAGCAAGGTCGCCGGAACACTTCCCAATCGACAACGTTTGGAGCGTTTTAGGCACGGACCTCCAACAAACTTGAGATTTTGACGATCTAACTCGCCTATTGGAAAGAACTGGGCATGCTATCCCTCATAAGGGCATCCAACAACTCCATGAATCAATTCCAAGTCGAATAATTGCTTGCATAAGGGCCAGAGATGGACCAACGCGTTATTGACTTGCTAAATTTGTGAATTTCTTTCTCCTGAATAAATCATCCAGTTTTTCTGAAATTTTAATCATGATCCTCTTTATGGTGCAGCTGGAAACCTATGAAGCACCGTTTCAATGAAATTTTTGCTTCCTCGTTTGCCTCTTCCGTCATAAATTTAATGGCATTGCACATAACCATACATATCTGATTATGAAGGACTTCTTTTGCATCTGTGATGTGTGAAGACTGCACGGCCATACTACTTAGAAAAGAGAGAGCAACAGGAACACTCGAAGTAAGCAGGACGGCAGGCAACAGTCAATTGGCCACTCCTTCGGAACAACAGGATAGACTCGCCGAGAGCTCAGCACGAGAACGCGTTTCTGCGCTGTTGCTACATTATTTTGCCCTAGTTCTACCGAATTTTTATTAGAAAAATATTAATTTAGAACCAATCAATGGTTTTTTACGGATATCTAAAGGAACAATAATTGTTACCAGTTTCTATAATGTATTTTTACACCTTTTTTTATCATCAGAATTGGCATTTATATCGTAGGGTGCTCACTGCATGGTATGTACACGAAACGCCATATAAAGCCTTTCAGTGCTGGACCTCATTAACATGTATGCATCCATTCAATCCAAAAGCATCTCTCCATACAAAAGGTACCTACCCAAAAGACGTCTTCAGGTCCGAAGGGCACAGAGATTAGCTTGGGCGTAGGAGCATCGCTATTGGCCACTCGAATCATAGTGAGACTTGGCTTAGGTTGACGAGGAACTGTGTACGTTGATACACTTATTTTAAGAGTTTGTCATAAAAGTGGTGGAAGGAAGAAAGGATAATTACATTTGTAAGTCAAGTTCATGACTAGAGTGGTTAGATTATTGTGTATGTGTGATAGTAATGGTGCCCTCTTTAATAAGGTTTAATCAATGGTAAGGCACGTATAAGGTTAAGGGTGGTACCCTCACATGGAGTACATCTGTAGTGTCGGCAGACTTGCCAACACTACGCACACTAATTGAAAGAGGCGGCCAAGATGCACGCGCTAACTCACGAAGGATGGAGTGAGGTCTGAAACAGGATACGTAATGAATGCTATAAAGAAAAGTACGTAGCTTCTTGAATACTTAAATTTTAATCCATCCTTTGTATACATCGTTCTTGATGAGACATCTGGAGATTGTGGCGATACAAGTGAGACTCTTTAGATACAAGCTATCTAAGGCTAATGGCGCCTTGCTAGGTCGTAGACATGGACTTGCTGAAGGCTATTCTAACTGTCTCTCGGCAAATGAGAGAAAGGCTTCGTCAGTGTAGTCGCTAGCAACGTCGTCGTACAACTGGGGCGAGTGCTGGTACGTCTCTCGAGACCTGCCGTGTGGTGGCGCTCGGTCTGCGTTCACTGCCAGTGGCGACACGCGGGTCCGACATGTACTAATGGACCGCGGCCGATTTAAAGCTACCACCTAGCACGTGTGGTGTCTGGCGGTGACACCACAACATCTATGTGGGATACATGTGCATTGATTTTGTGACAGTGTCAGATAACTGGTATATAGGACTGCATAAGGTTGCACAGTAATATAAGAAGCCTACTGTCTGCATAGAAGGACAACATGGCGCCGGAATGACGCGGAGATTCCAGTGTGGCACCTCGGTGACGCACCCTGGCGTCATGACGTCACCCACATCAGAAACTTGCGATTGGCTGCTCTAGGCCCCAACATATACAGTAAAAAGGAATTTCCGTTGCTAGGATTGGCTGAAACGAGTGACGCAGAGGCTGACTTGTTTCGGCAGGCCTGAAGGTCGTGCTGGTAGCAACTGTCTCAGAGGGGGAGCCATAGTAATTTGAAGTATCGATGTTGGTTCTTGTCAGCTGTTAAGAATATCATTAAAAACATTGTTTGTCATAGTCTTGGGCCAATCTATTGTGTGGTCGCGTAAAGTGTGTCGGAAGTAATTAAAGTGTCTAAGTTACTTAAATGTAATCTGCTTACAACTACAGAACGGAAATGATAATTAATGTTGTGCAACATATTAAGTGTACAGTGAACTGTGATATGAAAAACAACAGCAACCATTAAATGACGTCCTTAATTGTATATTATTTACTGCAATCAAGTAGTTAAGAATTTCCTCCAGATATCACCATTACAGCACTACCTCAGCCACTTCTGTTCGAGACCACGACCAGAGCCTCCACTGCAGCGAAGGGACATCTCTGAAGATACAAGGTTAGTGACTTTCACGAATACTGTCAAATGTGACTGGCGGACTTGCACATTTTCAACGACAACCTCACATGTACAATCACTCTATTGCAACTTGGACACGTCTTGCCAAGACAAGGAGGATCTTGTAGTTTCTTTCATGTAAAAGATGTTCTATCTCAACTCTCCGCTGAAGGTATACGAGTATCTAACCATTAAGGCAATTGCCTTTTTCATTGCTTCCAGATTGTATCAGAATGGCTAAACGAACGCCATGCAGACTCTATGATCCTCACAAGACAACTGATTTCATCTGTCTTCAAGCAGATTAAGCACATGCAAAATGTTGAAGAGTTGAACCCTGATCCGATGACTTTCAGTCACATGCAGGAGTCCTGTAAGTCCTCAAGAATCAGGAACGCTCCTTAATGCTTCCAGTCTCCTAAAGAGTTCCTACTGCGACGCATGACCGCCATCACAACAAAGAAGCTGCTACAGGTAGGTATCCCAATTTCAAACACTCGTTACTGTAGATCCTGTTAATCCTAAGTAAAAAGAATGACAAAGCACATCTGCCAACAAGATTCGAACAGTAGTGTGCACTCTCCCACCCTACCCACACTCCTCATCACTCCATCCTCCCCTCCCCCCCCCCCCTCCCGCCGCTCATTACATCCAAAAAGGAACTGTATTACTTGTGTTGCCTTATGAATTACACTAATTGTGATGTGTCGTAAATTAGGTTAGTAGCAGATTGGGAAATTTACTTAAAAAGGGACGAATACTAGAAAACAGTAAATTAAACATACTCACGAGAATCATCTCATTTTTTGGCTCTATGGAACGAAAACTGAATCTAATCCAATCTAATTTAAAAAGTACCAAAATTATGGGAAATCAATACCATCCTCAGTGACTACAGAAAAGTGCGCTAATTGCATCTCCACTAATTTCATTTCTGTGTTTACGTCGCTAGTAACCATTTTGGATACAAAATTAGAATATTAAATTTCGATGGCGGTAACTAAACATTCTTTTACAGGCTGCGTGTGCAGCGTTTTTGTCTGAAGAAAGTCATTCACCTCAGCTGAGTCTGAAACCATGAATTTCAGAACGAGATGATAATCAGACTTCACGGTGAGCCGTGGTGAAAATTGCTGTTTTGAAATGCGCGCCGCAGCGCTTAGTTTAAAGCAGTCGCCTTCCGTTTCTGGCGGTGGCGCCACTGTGGCAATCGTAGCTTTGGTGTCTCCCTCTGGTGAGGAAGGGGAAAAGTTGCCTGTTCACGTGCATTTAAGAGGGGCTATGAGCTCGGCAGTCGGTCAGTCTGTCAGTCTCAGCGAGTCTAGTCAGTTGGTCAGCCAGGCGTCAGTCGGAGTGAGGCTAGGTCAGTCTCGCGTCACCAGTTGCTGGTCTGTCTCTCGTTTGCATTTGTGTGGCAGTTAGTGTCTGTCTGTCGTCGGAGTGCTAGTATGTCTGTCGTTTGGATCAAACCCGCGAGAAGGTGATTATTTGTCAATTAGGTGGTCCGTTTTGGGGAGGTTTAGAGCAATCTGTGGTTCGGGTTGTTTAATAAACCCCCCACCCCCCTGTTAATCTGCCATACGTTAATAGCTGCCTCTGTCATGTTTGTCGGATTCGGTGTTAACGAATTTATTGCTTAAAGGCCGAATTCTTGGAATATGTTTTTATCTTGCCTATCATCTTGCTAGGTGGTATATGTGTAATGTGGAGCATGTTGTACATTTTATGTAAGTCTGCGTTTTATGGGTTTTATTTAAATAGTCATTTTAGGTTATAAGGTTGCCACTCTTCTTCCACCGTAAGAGGCCCAAAAAAAAAAATTGCACTGTCGGTGGCAAATAATTTGAGTGTTGTACCATTTCTATCCCTCTTACGTGGTGCATAGTTTACGTGTTTGTGTGAATTGTTAAAAGTTTTTTAGTCTGAAGTAATCTGGTGTGTTGCAGATTTGCGCCAGTGTACTCTTTCAGACGTTGTTGTGAGCGGTCATGACTCCGGCCGTGTTGAAAGGAGCAGGCAAGCTTCTCAGCCCAAAGGCTCATACTGTTAATATTGTTCTTTCTGCCTCTAAATAAAATTGTAACTTAATATTTCGAGGGTGCTTTTCTGCTTATAATTTTAAATCTGTTTTTGAAAAAGCTTTAGGAATAAAATTCACATTTGTTAAAAGTAATTTCATTTTCCATCAGTTACTTCCTGGCAACTACTTGCCCGCTCACCTAGTGCGATTAAACGTGTTAATGTTCTTGCTGAATCGCTAGTAAATAAAGTAAATTTTTTAAGAAAAGATTTTGAAAGTAAATTTCTGGTTCACACGGGCACCTGCAGCAATTAATCTTACGAAAAATTACTTATAGTTATAACAACTGAACTTTATTTGAAAAGTAAATTACTGTAAAAAGTTTGTAATGAGAAACAATGAAGAGTTATTTTAATGAGTAGTCAATACGTTTTGTACCGCTTGGCTATCTGGGAAGGCGAATGGTCGTAGATTCAAGGGGTGAAATAAAAAAAATAGCCAAAATAAAGTTAATCTGCTCGAAAACGCACATTTTTGCAAATTCATGAAATCAAAACTGGGGCTCTTGTTCCATCCTGCACATTGTAACTTACTTGGATCCCGTTTGATATTTTGTCCATGAGATGGTCCAGACTAGGCTGTCCAAGCTCTAGCGGCCGCCCGTGGGCACCTGGCGTGCCCGTGGGCAAAGTGGCTCACACTGCGATAGTCAGGCACTCGGCCTGTAGTTCACACAATCATGCTGCCCTGGTCTCGCGGCCATGGACAGAGGTGGCCAAGTGGTTTGCCCATTCTCAGAACGTGAGCAATAGTGCTACATGGCAGGTAGTCCATACTGGCTGCACCTGCTCATGAATGAGATGGCGAGCGCGACCCAGTGTCTGGGTTCCATGGAGAAGCGTTGCAAAAGCCTAGCCTAAATGTCGCTCTTCGAGCCTGTCCCAGTCTTCCATGAAGAGCCTTCTGGAGTTATCCAGGATGGGAGGATATTGCCTGAGACAAGAGACTACAAGTTTCAACTTGTCCCATGCATGCTTCAGGACAGCAGATAGCGTCATTCCATTAGGTGACTCTTGTCTCTTGGAGAAAGATGTATGTCTTATCGTCTTGAAAGACTAATCCATTGCAGAAATTTGGATTTAAGAGTTGAACAGTAGGTTGAAAGAACCTGTGCCGATTCTGAACAGTCCTCCATCATCCATAATAGCTATGAGAGCCATCGAAATCTATACATGACACCAGCTCCAAACGTGGCTGGCCCAATTCCCAGCTAGAACCGTGGTAATGCGCACCAGAGGGTTCCTTTGGAACTTGTTCGCATCCACTCACTCTTTTGCGACGATCACCAGGCAACAGACAAATTTCGTTCGAACATCTGTGAGTATCGCAGATTCCATTCAGTTCTTCCCTTGCCAAACATCTCCATCGGCCACTATGGTTGAGGGTGACGGGGGGGGGGGGGGGGGGGGTAGCAGGGTGACAAGAGTGAAAGGGGAGTTGTGCTTTTGTTAGTACCGTCTGGCGTGTACTGTGTAACGTAGGTGGAGTGGGATTTGGGCTGTGAGTTGTGTAGAAATAGGACTCAACAATTTTATTTACTATGCAAATACCAACTTCCACAAGATAAAAAACGGTGTTATAAACAAAAGATTTCTAGAGGTCTGAATAAACATGAACAGAGCTTGAACAATACAAAATATCTTCTCGGGATAATAACAATAATTAAACAAAACAACTCAATCTGGCCCCAGGTGAGCAACTCTAATATCAATATAACGCTTAACAACATACAGCCTTCGACCATCAGTAGTCCTAACAATAACGACTTATTATTCCAGAAAATATTAACTTAGCTATGATGGAAAACTGAGTCAGTTCCCTACTAACTACATCCTGTCTTGATTCAAGTAGCTCCTCCCAATCACCAACACACCAACTACCAATATTCTACTCAATTGCCCATGCTTACGTCTGAGTGATAGGACACCAGTTACATATATAAAGAATTCATTCACCTAAGAGAACACAACAATTCATAATATACCAGAATGAACATCAGGTTCAATAATAAGATCTGTACCGAATAAACACAAAAACCACAGAATACAGAAAATATGCACAAGGCACAGTCACGTCCACCACATGTAGTGATATGAACCGACTTCCTTTCTAACATAATGTTCAATTTAACATACCCCCCCCCCCCGCCAACCTCCATGCAATACATAATATTCACTTGACGAAGTGAGCTATAGTCGACTTGACTTAATGCACTTTTGTATCCTGACACTGTGACTCAGTTCTTCCACACAAGAACGCCAGGATACCAAAATTAACTCTAATGCACTCTGACTGTGCTGCTTGCAGTTTGCTGAAGCCGTTCCTTGCCTTCCTGCACCGCCAGGTCTGCAACCGGAGCAAACAGCACCCGCTCCGACAGGTTTTTGACCACACGCGAACGTCGTCACGCTGACTGTGTCCGTCCGGTGTCTTGGACGTGCCTCCCGCAGAACTGCTTTCTTTGGTATCTCTCCAGCAGCACCCTCCACTGACAGTGATTCTCCAAGCAAAGGCCGGGCCACCAGCTACGGCTACCGCCACTGCCTTTCGCGCCCTGTCTTGACCACAGACACGGCACCAGCACTAGCTTCTAGGAGATGTCTACATGCGTCCAGTTGTCTGACCGCCGCCGTCTGCGCCTCTTCCCAACACTGCCACGACGGCGCTTCCGTCGCCACTTGCAGTGCAAGAGAACGTCCGACACTATATTAGGAGGTATCCCATGACTTTTGTCAGCTCAGTGTAAGTTATTCCAGGCACGATTCAAGCACAGAATGACCGTTTAGGTCATGCCATGCTAACAGTACCACAACAGGGAATTTTATCGTTTTCTAGAAAATGTCTTAAATGGTTATTATGTCAGTTTATTCTTATAACATGTTTTTTTTCCTCGTGAATTTCAAAAAAATGTTCAAATGTGTGTAAAATCTTATGGGACTTAACTGCTAACGTCATCAGTCCCTAAGCTTACACACTACTTAACCTAAATTATCCTAAGAACAAACACACACACCCATGCCCGAGGTAGGACTCGAACCTCCGCCGGGACCAGCCGCACAGTCCATGACTGCAGCGCCTCAGACCTTTCGGCTAATCCCGCGCGGCTCGTGAATTTCGATATTTAAGAAAAAACGGAAGTGATATTCAAATACACTCCTGGAAATTGAAATAAGAACACCGTGAATTCATTGTCCCAGGAAGGGGAAACTTTATTGACACATTCCTGGGGTCAGATACATCACATGATCACACTGACAGAACCACAGGCACATAGACACAGGCAACAGAGCATGCACAATGTCGGCACTAGTACAGTGTATATCCACCTTTCGCAGCAATGCAGGCTGCTATTCTCCCATGGAGACGATCGTAGAGATGCTGGATGTAGTCCTGTGGAACGGCTTGCCATGCCATTTCCACCTGGCGCCTCAGTTGGACCAGCGTTCGTGCTGGACGTGCAGACCGCGTGAGACGACGCTTCATCCAGTCCCAAACATGCTCAATGCGGGACAGATCCGGAGATCTTGCTGGCCAGGGTAGTTGACTTACACCTTCTAGAGCACGTTGGGTGGCACGGGATACATGCGGACGTGCATTGTCCTGTTGGAACAGCAAGTTCCCTTGCCAGTCTAGGAATGGTAGAACGATGGGTTCGATGACGGTTTGGATGTACCGTGCACTATTCAGTGTCCCTTCGACGATCACCAGTGGTGTACGGCCAGTGTAGGAGATCGCTCCCCACACCATGATGCCGGGTGTTGGCCCTGTGTGCCTCGGTCGTATGCAGTCCTGATTGTGGCGCTCACCTGCACGGCGCCAAACACGCATACGACCATCATTGGCACCAAGGCAGAAGCGACTCTCATCGCTGAAGACGACACGTCTCCATTCGTCCCTCCATTCACGCCTGTCGCGACACCACTGGAGGCGGGCTGCACGATGTTGGGGCGTAAGCGGAAGACGGCCTAACGGTGTGCGGGACCGTAGCCCAGCTTCATGGAGACGGTTGCGAATGGTCCTCGCCGATACCCCAGGAGCAACAGTGTCCCTAATTTGCTGGGAAGTGGCGGTGCGGTCCCCTACGGCACTGCGTAGGATCCTACGGTCTTGGCGTGCATCCGTGCGTCGCTGCGGTCCGGTCCCAGGTCGACGGGCACGTGCACCTTCCGCCGACCACTGGCGACAACATCAATGTACTGTGGAGGCCTCACGCCCCACGTGTTGAGCAATTCGGCGGTACGTCCACCCGGCCTCCCGCATGCCCACTATACGCCCTCGCTCAAAGTCCGTCAACTGCACATACGGTTCACGTCCACGCTGTCGCGGCATGCTACCAGTGTTAAAGACTGCGATGGAGCTCCGTATGCCACGGCAAACTGGCTGACACTGACGGCGGCGATGCACAAATGCTGCGCAGCTAGCGCCATTCGACGGCCAACACCGCGGTTCCTGGTGTGTCCGCTGTGCCGTGCGTGTGATCATTGCTTGTACAGCCCTCTCGCAGTGTCCGGAGCAAGTATGGTGGGTCTGACACACCGGTGTCAATGTGTTCTTTTTTCCATTTCCAGGAGTGTAATTTGTAAAATCGTTCAAATGTTGCATTTAAGTCACGTGAGGCCTGTGATATCGCTGGCTCGCACGCTGCTCCTGCTCTTGTAAAGCTAATTTATAACGATATCAGCCGCGTGGTGTAGCTGCGTGGTCTTAGGCGCATTGCCACGGTTCGCGCGGCTCCCCCCCCCCCCCCCCCCAACGGAGGTTCGAATCCTCCCTCGGGCATGGGTGTGTGTGTGCGTGTTGTCCTTAGCGTAAGTTAGTTTAAGTTAGATTAAGTAGTGTGTAAACCTAGGGACCAATGACCTCAGCAGTTGACCCCATAGGAACTTACCACAAATTTCCAAAATTTCCATTGATATCTTGTTTTGATATTTACCTTTTCGGAAAATGTGTTACGAATACATCTATAAAAACTCCTGAAACGCTGTTTCTGAGTGTTTCAAAGAATGATACGATGCTTACACTGTGATTCCATCTCGCTTGAAGACATCCAAATGAGACAGTGGTCACTAAATGAATTCATTTCTTTTATATCCATCTTTTCGGAGACTAGTTACCTTGTTGAAAGCTGGTTGTTGAGCCTCTGTTGGCCAGCTAGACCTCTCACAGCTTCATCAGACCAACTTTTAAGAGTTCCTATATGGCCTTCACAGTTACTGTATTGGCCCTGGGGCACTCTAAATCCCCACGGTATTCGCCTCTGTAAGGCGTCCCCCATTTTGAGACGTTGTTCGCAGATTGTGAAATGGCAGCCATGGGAAATGGAATTGCTCAGAATTAGGGCAGGAGTAACAAGGAGAAATAGGATGAGGAATTAAATGGTAAGGGAAATAGTGAAAGAATAAACTTTTGTAGAGCAGTACAGGAACATTAAGGCTAAGATGGTGTGGGCTCTTAAAGAGAAAGAAAAGCAAGAGGACTGCTAAGAAGATACATGATACGTTGACATGAAGGAACCGACCAAGAGGAAGACCAAGGGATATATGGCTGAAAGGTGTGGAGGAGGGTGTTGAAAAAAAGAGGCGAGAACTGGACCAGAGTGAACACAGAGAGATGGTGGGACAACTAACCAGGTTGCGAGGCTTATGTTCCAAACAGACCCACCCTGGGGCTGGAAACTGGTCAAGACGATGGCGGCGTATGTTCACTTCTGTGAAGATCAGTTTGAAGTAAATATGCACTCCATATGGCACATCTTCGGCTATAACGTAATAGGTAGCGTGCTGAACTGCTAATGTAATGTTCGCAAGAGCGATTCTCATTCGAAGTAAGATGTTTTCCTTTCTTTCCTTTTTTTATTCTTTGGAGAGAAGTCGTTGAAGACATTAATTTAGGACTTCCAGCTGCCTCCATTTAGCCTGTTCTTAAATTGAATGCTTTTGACAGACTGAAATACTGATCACTGTATGGAACTTACGAGGAAATATAATAAGATCAGGGCATTACGATAAAATGAATGTTGGTCCTGCTTAGGTACATTTAAATCATAGCATTTCAGCACCAATTAAGTATGTAGTAGAAAAACATATATTTATGTTCTGTTGCTTAAACTGCACATTTTATAGACATAATTTTCCGGTGATTTAAATTAATGACATGGAGAAAAGAAAACCTACAGTGTATAAAGCTATTGAAGACAAAACGCGATGATGCTCTGCGATTCCCAACACTGTCTGAAAATTTTAGAATTGAGAAAAGAGGTAGCTGGAAAACAATAGTAGTTGTGGCAGTAACCACAGCAATTAACAATCAGAATTATCTTCTGAATGAAAAAGTTTGTCCGCAGCTCGTGGTCGTGCGGTAGCGTTCTCGCTTCCCGCGCCCGGGTTCCCGGCTTCGATTCCCGGCAGGGTCGGGGATTTTCTCTGCCTCGTGATGAGTGGGTGTTGTGTGATGTCCTTAGGTTAGTTAGGTTTAAGTAGTTCTAAGTTCTAGGGGACTGATGACCATAGATGTTAAGTCCCATAGTGCTCAGAGCCATTTTTTTTTTTAAGTTTCCGATATGTTTTATTGTGCAGGCTGTCACAAATTGCTCTAGGAAACCTACTCAGCATGTTCGGAGCAAATAATCCACGCACAGATTCCCTCGGTTTTAAGACAATTCTACGACTCAGTGTAGTGTCGCAGTACTTCCGTCCCAGCAGCTATCCATTGTACTTTCCGTTTCTCCTTTTGGGAACGAAAAATCTGCATTGTGTTTGAAGAAGAAAGAGACCATAAATGCATCAATTTTCGGAAAGTTTCCACTATCATGCTTTACAAAATTCCTTTCCATTGTTACTTTAAAGTTGTAAGTGCGTTTTACACCACTAAATAACTAAACTGTTTATAGAAATAGCGCAGGCCGCTGTGGCCAAGCGGTTCTAGGCGCTTCAGTCCGGAACCGCGCTGCTGCTACGGTCGCAGGTTCGAATCCTGCCTCGGCATGGATGTGTGTGATGTTCTTAAGTCCCATAGTGCTTAGAGCCATTTGAATTTATAGAAATAGTACGGAAGAACACTAGCAACATCGGCTAACACTCCTGTAACACACGTATAGCTTCGTCTTATTCCTAGTCTGTGGCGTTACCGGAGCTTCAGTCGATGACCGTTTTCGATCACGTGACCAAATCTTGAAATTTAATAATTAATTACATACAAATAACAGATGTTTTGTGAGAATGTTGACCGAAAATCTTATTTGAATTTTATAACCATTCAGAATAACAATAATCCGAACCTTATTTTTAACGCAGGAAAATTGTCTGTTGTGGTAAAGCTAAATTTTGCGTAAGAATATTGACAGAAAATGTTGTTTAAATGTTATAATCATTCAGAATAACAACAATCCGAACCTTATTTTAAACGTAGGAAAATTGTATGTGGTGATAAAGCTAAACTTTGCGTGAGAATATTGAGGGAAAATGTTGATTAAATGTTATAATCATTCAGAATAATAACAATCCGGACTTTATTTTTACATAGGAAAAATGTCTTTGGCAGTAAAGCTGAACTTCGCGTTTAGATTTTATCGGGCGCAAACCTATCTGTATTGAAGTGGTTGCAGAGGCAACATGAAGTGGCTGAGAGTATCTCCTTATTGATCTTAGAGAACCATAGAAGAGCTCGAACTATGGGCAAAGTACCCCCAGCGCTTTTCACAGGGCATTGTTCTGAGCATACGCCCACAAAGCTACAGTTCATCAACGGGTGATTGTCAGGACACATAGTGATTTTAGGATTGAAATAGTTTCCAACAGAAACTGCAGACCCATCATTTGGATTCCTCTTGATGCTACTAAAACTTCAGAAAACTGGCAAGCTTGTTCTTTCAAGATTATAGCCTTTTTACTTCTCCGACCAGAACCAACTGGTATAGCCAATCTTCTGTAATGATCACACTGTGATGAATTGACCCATTCATGATGCCCTTATTTTTCCTGTACCCGTTCTGATACACAGAAGCTTTCTGAATTTGAAACTTGACAACATTTCAGTAACTCGCAAATCAGTTAAACAATTCCGGAAGTTTTTCTCTAGTCTTCTACGTAAGTGCCTGTGCCGACATTGTGTTCCCTGTTTCTCTTTCATTCATCTGATCATATTGTTTCCTGTTTCTTTTTCATTCATCTGATCATATTATTAATATTGCAATTTTTGCATTACCTATATTTTCTCCGTTAAGCTATAATAGAAACTTTCGGATAAATAATTATAAAATTGTGATATTTAAAAAACGTAACTCGCGTCCTCTTGAAACAGAAGGGAATAAAGTGACACTGTATTTATTGTATACAAAAGACATATGTGTACTATGGTTTAGACATATGTGTGTGTGTTCTGTGTAGAGAAAGATTTAATTTTTTTAGTGTCCTGTGGTGTATCAAAATCATGGAACATTAATGTGTAAAGAATAATACGTTTCAATAGCTGTCGTTAATATTATACGAGAGTTCTTCATCTTTTTCTTCCGCATTAGTAAACTATCACATCTTATCATTTACGTTGCTTCTGTGAAATATTACGTTACTGTTCGTCCATTGACATTTTTCAAAATAAACAGTCTTCTAACATAATTAAACACTATGCAACAACTGATTAAAATTACGCTTATAGCAGTGTGTTTGACTGTTCTAAATATAAAAACATATTCAAAAGGAAAATTCGTTAATACACGTTTTGCGAATATTTAGTTTTGTGATTAAATTCCAGCTGATGCGATAACGTAGTTATTTTCATCATAGAGTTTCCTGTATCAAAATTATTCAGATTACAAATTTTAATTTTTAATGTATATTTTGCTATAATTATTTCGATATTGTTCAGATTATTAAGTAATTTTCGGAGGTAGATTTCTCTTTTTCAATTCTATTAAATTCTCGGAGTATTTATGCAGGATTCATTACGGCGCTACCGATGTTATGTTCACCGGTAATGAAACTTGCACCAAGCTTCGAAGGTTTGTTCACAGGAAACGGTCTGCTATCGCTCGTTCCTAATTAATTCATAATGTTGCTATATGGCATAGCTTCTCCAGTTTTAGTCAGATTTTACAAACTGTGAACACCAAACCTGCAACACTATGTGTTTCTCCATCCAACGTGCACCAGTAAACTTGTTAGGCTATTTCGATAGTTTGTGAGTTCTTATCCTCCCAAGCAAATTTGACTGAGGTCTGATATTCGCTTTTTTCTGCGACTTCTTTTCAGTTTCTGCAGCCTTAGAGTTGCCAACAATAGACATTATTTCTCATGCGTTTAATAGCACGACAACACTGACACCTTGTACGTTATATTTTCCAATTGCGACATTTAGCTTTCTTATCACGTAGATTCCGCATCTGCCTATAAGTCTCTGGAAATTGAATGAAGGTTTCTTATTTATAACAAACACAGACAAAACGGAGAAGTGCTAAACTATGACACTGTCAGATCATTGAAACTATGGCCGAGCTAGTACTTTCCAACTATGCTTCAAAATCTCAAAATCCAACAACGGTTACATTCCCAGAAAAGGTTCAAACGGCTCTGAGCACTACGGGACTTAACTGCTGAGGTCATGAGTCCCCTAGAACTTAGAACTACTTAAACCTAACTAATCTAAGGACATCACAAACATCCATGCCCGAGGCAGGATTCGAACCTGCGACCGTAGTGGTCGCGTGGTTCCAGACAGTAGCACATAGAACCGCTCGGCCACTCAGGCCGGCTCCCAGAAAAGAATTTGCTACAGACATGACATATGCAAGGTAACAACCAGTTGTTTTCTCTCTCGCATGTTGCGGGCACACGGTAGGAGACTATGATTCAAAGATAACTGGCAAAAGAAAAATTAAAATAAAGACTAGAAAATTACAAATACATTCAACATACACCCTTACAACATTCATTCAGGACCACAGGAAGGCAGAAAATGGAACGGAAGGACATATCGCTACAAATTTACACTCAAAATTAAATTAATTAAAACAATCAAGCAATGAAATGTAGAAGCAGCTAAATACAGTAACAAAAAAACAGCACAATTGTTCAGGTAAATATGAATTAAAATGTAACAGCTGAAAGTAAAAAATGGAAATATTGTTAGAAATATTAATAGCAGATCAATGAGCATATCAGAGTACTGAAAGGACGGGGTACACGTTCTATGTACGTAGAACGCTGACAGAGGAAAACCATCACCACTCTGGAATAAAAACACACAGCAATTATTTCGCAAAAATAACAGAAAAGAAGTGCTTGCTCACTATCCGGGATCACTTCATACATCTACATCTACGTGATTACTATGTTATTCACAATAAAGTACCTGGCAGAGGGTGACTACAAAGAGAAAAGGAACATATTGAAAGACCACACGAGCACCAACAGGAAAACAATGAGTTCATGCACACACAGATTACCATATACTAAAACACAACAAAAACGGACACACAGAAGAAGCAAACGCGCACGAGGCAGAAAGCACGACTCAGAGAAACCTACTCTCTATCTTCCCACCCCAACATAACTACTCTACCGGCTCAGCCATTTAGATTTAAGTGTTCCATGGTTCTCTTGCAAACACTGAGGTGAAACCTTTAAAAAAATACGAACATTTCCTCCAACATACCTGCCCAATCCAAGGTTGGGCTTTATCTCCAAAGAACTCTTCTCCCCACCCATATGCAGCCAATGTTGTTTCGAGTACGCTGCAAAAGTTTCCTAGGAAGCCATTACACGCCCTCCATTAGTGCCGATCTCTCCCCATGCGATTACCATATTTTTGGAGCCCAGAAGGAAGAGGAATAAGCGCACGTCTGGGCACAATCATGGTTCCGCAGGCAGCCGCAAACATTTTTCAATGAAAGCATGGACCGTCCTGTTTCACAGTGGATAAATGCATTACTTTTGAAATAATAAACATATACTTACATTTTTCCTCCTGTCTCGTTTTCATTTGACGACCCCTTACAGTTGCAGCGCTCCGTATTGTGAAGAGACAAAGCGATCATAATATTGGGTATGGTGTTTAACTGGTTCTCACGCGGCAGTGATTTTACTATATCGCTTGACATAAGTGTTTATTTCACCCAACTGAAGATATAAATAAAGTGGCAATCATTTTTCTTAAACCAAAAACTTTGAATATTATTAAAGCAACAACATTAATGATCCCAGTGACCAAAGGTACTTATAGCTATATTAGAAGCCACGACCTACGAAGAAAAATTCCGATGAGGACAACGAGACATCTTTCGAAGACATGAGGTAAGAAGGCAACTCTTCCAACAATCAAATGGCTCTGAGCACTATGGGACTTAACTTCTCAGGTCATCAGTCCCCTAGAACTTAGAACTACTTAAACCTAACTAACCTAAGGACATCACACATATCCATGCCCGAGGCAGGATCCGAACCTGCGACCGTAGCGGTCGCGCGGTTCCAGACTGTAGCGCCTAGAACCGCTCGGCCACTCCAGCCGGCCTTCCAACAATCATCGAATTACCGAGTACGGACGGTTAGGAGTTATTCTCGTAGTACATCCAACGTAATGTAGCTCTCCACATGCAAATTCACGTAGGGACCAACTTAGGGAGTAAGCATATTCATATGCAGTAATGTGTTGCGACAGGAAGATTTTATTCTTTTTACGAGTCCAGTAATCGCTACATTATGTCCAGTACATCCCTTATTACAATGCTAGTTCACACCTATTTTGCGAAACGGTGTTGTAGGCTTTTTGTAGCTCCACATAGAAAAACTAAGTCATTATGCCCCCTGCTGTTAGTATCTCCATTACATTTAAGCCTGAATGTACTGGCCTAAATCCAAACGGCTCTTCTGTTTCATGTACTTTCAATTATACACTTTATTTCAGATTTCCGCCTTATAATCGTGTGAAGATCGGCATCACCCTAAAGTCTCGGTAGTTATGACAGCCCTGTCTTCTACTCCTTTTATAAACAGAGCGGATTATGGCTTCCCTCCATTTATCTGGAACTGTATCTCTTTTTAACAGTGTGGGGAAAAAACAGATTGCTACTTACCGTAAAGAAGACACGTTACGTTGCCGACAAACACAATTAAAAGACAGTTCCATAAAGTCTTCGGCCACAGCCTTCATCAGAAATGGTGTGGTGTGCGATGGTGTTTGTTTCTATTTTGCCGATTAAGGCTGTAGCCGAAAGCTTTATGTAAGTGTCTTTTAACTATGCCTGTCTACAACTTCACGTGTCTCCTTTACGGTAAGTAGTAGTCTATCTTTTCCTACATTTCTGTTACTCCTACCTGGAGTTTCCATTGTTTGCATCTCTTCTTAAGCATTTTTTCTAGAGTTCCGCTTACAGTATCACTGGTGTAGCCTTTGCAAGTTCGATATTTAAATTTCTAGCACCCAGAACGTTGTCGTTTTTCATATATTTCATATATTTTCGCGCTTACAGGTGTTACAGGTAAATGCTCTCTTCTTTCCACTTTTCATTCACTTTGATTGTGATAAACGAGCTCTGTCTTCTGTGCATCTCCTACGGCAAAGCTTCATTAATTGCTCAATGCTTATTGCTCTTATCCGAGTATTGTTTGTATTCTTTGTTCTCATTGTCTTAAATCCCTACCACACTTTATTCGCGAAGGCATATCTCAAGTTCCTCTCTATGTCTTCACCAGTTAGTGCTATGATTTCTTCTTGGCTCTGCTTTCATCCTTCTGGGCATGTTTCTCTTTGCTTTATTAACAACAAGAAATTCGTCAGATTTCATGTTTGGCCCTCAATGATGTGCCATATTTTCCTGCAATAGTCTCTCAACTGCCAAATTCCACCACAGTTCATTCGATTTGATCAGTGTGGGTCGTCTTTCGCCCACGGTTTTAGAGCCTGCAATGTATATTGCTGTTTAATCACGTCGTGCGCATTATTTTCTGAAACACCCGCTGTAGTCGACAGTTTTACACCTAACCTGAGCTGTTCTGGACCATCTGCGAGGGTTATCAATTTGTATGGCATTTTTTCATTAAAGCTATGTGGCTGTAACCCAGAACATTAATTTCGGTGGGAAATATTCTAGAATTCGAGCACTACGGGCACTCCCTATTGGTCCGTTCGAAATTCCATACACTCAGCACATGGGCATTGCTGGTTGAAGCTTCCTAATTCATGTCTGTCGACTTAGTTCAGTACCGCCATAGTTCAATAAATGAAGAAGGCTCATTTTCGCGTACACAGCAAAGTAAATTTTCTCCGTGGAAATACTCCTTCGTTCTCGTCTAAAAAAAATACTCTGCCTATCATTTTTTTCCTGTGGTAATATAGCATGGAGAACGGTTCGGAAAGGAAGCAGAATTTTTGTCATGTTGAACCTCTGACTGGGTCCATGTAGCGTGCCTCAGTCAAAAATAAGGAAGACATTGCTAACGAAAGGTAAAGAGCTAATTCCAGTTCTGAAAGGACACATAGTTTTAATCTTCAGGGTCGTTCATTTTAGTACACACTTCTCTGGAGGATAACATTTACATTCTGAAATAAAGGTCATTGCAAATAATTTACGTAAGAAAGAAAGGAAAATTACTCTTTAACATCCTGTCGACGACGGGGTTCATCAGAGATGGATACCCGGATTGTGAGGAAAATATGCTGTGTCCCTTTTCAGGGGAAGCAGCTCTGTGTTTGCTTTAATCTGAGGAACCACGGAAAACCTAAATTTCGATGTCAGGGAGCGGAGGCGGGGGGGAAGTGATGTGAGGAGCGAAGAATTGAAACGCCGTCCTTGCGTATGTGAGTCTAGCGCATTACCACTGCGTATTTTGCTGTCAGAGGACTCTTGGAACAAAGATTACCCATCCATAATGGATATTAAGAGTAGTAGGGAAACCACAGAGTGATTAACGGTATAGTCTCACTGCTATTTTATCTTCTCATTTCGATTAGTGGTTTAGGGTTAACGCTAGCCTAAATGGCCTTGGTTCAAAGTTCGAACCTAACTGTAAATTGTATAGGGTGTTAAAAAGTATTCCATATTTTGAGAGGTGCTAGTATTTAATAAACATGGACTTTAAAATGCATACCTTAAGAACCTTGAGTACTTATTCGTCTTCACCACCGGGAAACACAACAGGAATACGAATGGTTGCGGTGTGACAGGATCCGCGTTTGTTCGAGCTACGGAGTCAGATTCTATTAGTTGGTGGTAAAGACGGCTAAATAACTGTGCAGGTGGTACCCTGTTTTCTAGATATTTTTCAGCATACAGGACATGAGCTTGACGGTTGCTTCCATATGGCAAAGCATAAGAGAAGGTCATGTCTGTCATTTCCCGAGTGAACCAACAGGCTTCCATTATGCTGAAAAGTGCAAAGATAGAACTACAATGTAAAAGCATTTCACAAATTTATCACAACGCAGCCTGAATTCATTAGAACTATTGTATGCGTCGCACCTATGCACTGACAGTGAACACGATTTACTGCAAGCTGTATCCATGGGCAATAACAGAGGAATGCGTCCTTATTTGTTTGCTTCATTATCGCAGTTTACAACAGACAGTCCCAAAACTACCATCGTCTTTTTTCACCAACGTGACTGCAGAGCTCCGATTCCACTGCCAAGTACAAACATACTGCGAAATGACTGTGTACTGTATTGTAAACACGGAGAGTACAAGCACGTTCTAAACGGAACTGAGTTCGTAATTCTGAATTAATTGTGCCGCTACAAATTGCAGCAGCTATAAAAAATATTTCCGAGATTGTAAAAATCGAGCCCCGTTTTGGATCTATTAAAATGTGTCTGATATCCGCAAAGAAACTCGTTAAACGACCTACAGGCCGTGCAAAGCATCAGAATGTACGTGGCAAGCACTTGGATATACTTGTAATAAATTCCTTTTGAATTTAAGTGTATCAGGTTACAAATGAAGGGCTTATTTCAATAGTGGTACAAGTCCATTACCTCCACTTTTCTGTCTATAACGCTTCTGAAATTAATGAGCCAAACAAACAGAAAGAAAGGTTCATCTCTAGCAAGAAGCCATATGCTTGAATATTTCAGATTTTTCAGCGCTCATTTAACTTTAGGACTCTGTATCTCAATATGAACAAAAATGGAGTTGTACCACTATTGAAATAGCCGGCTGGATTGGCCGAGCGGTTCTAGGCACTACAGTCTGGAACAGCGCGACCGCTACGGTCGCAGGTTCGAATCCTGCCTCGGGCATGGATGTGTTTAATGTCCTTAGGTTAGTTAGGTTTAAGTAGTTCTAAGTTCTAGGGGACTGATGACCTCAGCAGTTAAGTCCCATAGTGCTCAGAGCCATTTGAACTATTGAAATAAGCCCTTCAAATGATAGTATTACGACTCTGCTTCTGTGAACCGTATATATTACATTGCACTGAGACTTAATTATTATATGTTACCAGTAATGGGAGCCGGTATAAAGTATTACTTTAATTTTATTTTCCTCTCCATACGGGAAAAATTACCACGTTTAGTGACCGAAACATCATTAAGAATATCAAGTACTCTGTTGATAGCTTTCAATTTTTCTGCTACTACACGCAGCCGCTAGGAGCGCTAGCAACGCTCCAGCTTTTGACTGCTGAAGCGACGCTAGCGCTCCAAGCAGCTAGCGTGTAGTATCGTAATTCAAAACGTTGCATTTTTTTGCCGCACGGAGTTTCGCAGTTGTATGTAGATCGATTGTAATAGCAAAGAGCTTGCAGAAACATAGATATTTTCCACAGCAGCAAAGACGAGCTGATGCTGGTAGCTCTTCAGGTATGGATTTTAGAACCCATGTTTACTGGACATTTGTTTCTTGTTTTGGACCATATTATCACTTCTAAAAACACTGAAAACTTTTTTGTTGGCCGTTAAAATTGCAACACCAGGAAAAATAGCAAATAATGAAATTTTACTACTTGTGCCTATCCAGAATAATAATAATAAGAATACATTATTATATCTGTAGTTGATTTGGGAGTATATAAATTGCGACATTTAGTACACAGAGCTGTCACCTCTGCAGCAACAGTGGATGTGACTTTGCTGAGCATCGAGTCTATCTTGGATGAGAGATACGATACGTCATCCCACGTAACTTCAACACTGTGCCAGAGTCCGTCAGGCGTAGTGGTTAGCGAGAGTGCCAAGCCACGACTAGAGGTTTTCAGTGAATGACAGATCTGGGGATCTGGGCAACTGTCGAACAACCTCTGTTTTTGCCGTAGGTCAGGGCAGCACAGTCAACGTATTGGCTGGTTATATTTAAAGTGCAGCTTCTCAAGGAAGTCCAATGTGCGCCCTAATTATCGTATGGCGGAGAAACTTGGTAGATATTCTACTGTGTTAATACGGAACCAATTTGACCTGGAAAATATTAGTTCCAATTGTGGTCACCAGATGCCAATCTAGCGCTGTACACGGTATGACGGTATGACATCCACGCTGTTATTTGAAAAAATATAATGTGAGTGAACAGCATGGCTAACTAGAAGAGAAACCGAGCGCTATTAGTGAAAGTGTTTTATGTGAACGGCAGCAATTACAGTGCTGCATTGAGAGGGTATCGCCGACTGAGAGGTCTCACGAGAGACCCAGTGTCGTTAAATTGTTTTAAAAAAAGATTGTAATGGAATTCGGAAGCACTGGTGAGCTTGGTGTGGCCCTCGAATAGGAACGCGTCCTTTCCTGGTGGAAATTATGAACGTGGTTGCTGTTGCTGTAACTGACCATGCAGCACATGCTGCTTCTCATGCAATGTCACGTGAATAGTTCATCCCTAAGTCAACAGTACGGACAGTTCCCCTATCTCTTTTACACTGGTACCTGTACAAGAACTAGACTGCAGCAACTGAAACCTCACGATCCGCAGCAGCGTTCTAAATTTGCTCTTTGGTTTCTGGTTCGGATCGATGTTGATAACATGTGGCCGGGCAATATTTTGTGGAGTGTCGAGCACATTTTACGCTACAGGGTGCACTGAATACGCAGAATTGTCGAATTTGGGGTACTGTCAACACGCGCACGAGGAGCCATTGCACTCTCCTTATGTGACTGTGTGGTGTGGATTCACATGCACCTTTATTCTCGGTCCGTTCATCTTTCAAGGTAATACACCCAGAGGGCTCGTCAGATGTACGTTGGGCAACAACTCATGTCGCTCATCCAGTGAAAGATTGCTTAACGCATCCTTCAACGAATATGTTATCTCCAGAGGTTTTCCAGATGCATGGGCGGCAAGATAATCTGATCTGAATCCATGTAACTTTTGGCTCAGGGAATATCTAAAAGAACGCGTTTACCAGGACACTTTTGGTATCTAACTAATTTGAAGAACAATATACAAGAAAGCATTGCTCAGATTCCACTGGAACTGCTGATCACATCGTTTTACGGATGCAGCGTCTCATCCACATCACCAGTGCTCATATTGAACAAACTGTGGAAGTGGTGGTCAATAATAAAATAAGCATAATGGCTTCCGCACTTGTTCAACCTTTTCTGCTCAAGTCCAGTTCCTAATCCATTACATATGGAAACATTTGTACACGTCTATCTTACATTTATAGCGCCAGTCTTGGACGTAGTGGTCAAAATTAGGACTAATTTTTTACGGGGGAAATCGGTTCCGCATTAACGCATTGGAATATCTACCAAATTATGCCGCCATACGGTAATTACAGCCACACTGGACCTCTTTGAGTTATTGTTGTTGTTGTGGTCTTCAGTCCTGAGACTGCTTTGATGCAGCTCTCCATGCTACTCTATCCTGTGCAAGCTTCTTCATCTCTCAGTACCTACTGCAGCCTACATCCTTCTGAATCTGCTTAGTGTATTCATCTCTTGGTCTCCCTCTACGATTTTTACCCTCCACGCTGCCCTCCAATACTAAATTGGTGATCCCTCGATGTCTCAGAACATGTCCTACCAACCGATTCCTTCTTCTAGTAAAGTTGTGCCACAAACTTCTCTTCTCCCCAATCCTATTCAATACCTCCTCATTAGTTATATGATCTACCCATCTAATCTTCAGCATTCTTCTGTAGCACCACATTTCGAAAGCTTCTATTCTCTTCTTGTCTAAACTATTTATCGTCCATGTTTCACTTCCATACATGGCTACACTCCACTTTAATTACAGCCTTCTGGTAAGTATGCAGTCTAGCGCTGACTTGTTGAAACATAACCGACCCTGAGATCTCGAATGCAGGGCACAGCCAGCTGCTTTACATCACTCAGAATACCGGCTATGCGCATCAAAGTTGATCGTCTTATGTAGCCAATGCTACCCTGTAACATGATGCCAGGTGCCGCGTCCGCATGATGATAATGAATGCGGTCTGGCAAAATCTTTCTCTTTGGAGACTAAAAACATCGTGATCCAACACTTTGAACCGTCTGGAAAGAAGGTGTCGCTACTGTCACCAGTGTTATGAAAAAAAAAATGTTCAAATGTGTGTGAATTCCTAAGGGACGAAACTGCTTATGTCACCGGTCCCTAGGCTTACACACTACTTTAACTTATGCTAAGAACAACACACACACCCATGCCCGAGGGAGGACTCGAACCTCCAGCGGGAGGGGCCGCGCAGTCCGTGACATGACGCCTCAAACTGCGCGGCCACTCCGCGTGGCCCAGTGTTATCGTTAGGTGTAGTGCTCTCGCTCCTTTTGCGCCATGGGAAAGCACAACAATGGGCGCCGTGATGCACCAGACGATGTCGCACTCTGTATGTGGTAGATGGCTTGCTGCAAACAGACTGATTTCTGACTTGACGGACGTGACGTTCCTCTACGATTCTGCACGTCCGAGTGAGCAGTATGTCTGTCCTCTCGGACGCTAATCGCGTGGGTACGTTGAAATCCTGCATGGCGTTGAGCATGACCCTTCTGACCGCATCGATTGAATACTCGCGGAATCACGACCACTATGAGCAGCAAAGTTACGGAACGATAAACAGTCTCGACGAGCTACGATCCTGCCACTATCGCATTCCGATACCTGCTGGAACACGTTTCTGCTTCTTACACGAGGCATGAAACGGTCTTCTCACAAATAAGCAACAATCAAATGCTATTTCTGAATGACAAATGTTTCCTTACATGCTGAATGTAAATGGCTGTACTTCTACCTAATTTGGGCGACTGAGCTGAAATGGTAATCAGTTGAATATTCAAGCATATGGAATATTTCACGCCAGGTTGAAGGTTGTTATATTCTGCCTTCGTGGTGTTGCAGTTTCGATGGGCAGGAGTGTATTTGGATTAAAATATCACCAGAAATGGTAAATACAAAGACTTCCATCATGAGGGGTTTGCCTAATTCTGCCAAAAGCCTTGTGTTGAAGAAACGGATAGAGGTTCAGGACACACTGCCCCTAAGGGGAAATAACTAGCAGTGATCAATGGTTTTAGGATGCAGAACGCAATGGAAATCACTGAACTGAAGATACACAACATGTATCCAAAAGAAATGTGTTTAAAAATGTCTTAATGATATCTAACGAAAAATACTGGATTCGTCGCCTATTCGAATCTGCCAAGGAGGAAATGACTATTAGATAACAATATCAAAAAATCTGTGAAAGGATAACATTTTGCGAGTTACAGCGTGTGAATGTACAAGGAAGTTAGACAAATGGAAATGCAAAGGCTAAGTCTAGACGTTGTAGGGCAAACTGAATGAAACTGAAAGATGAAAAAGACATTTGGCCTGTGGAATTGAGGGTAATACCACAAGCATCGCTAAATGCTTTGAGGTGAACATTCGTTATAACAGGAAAATAGTCGAAAGAGTGAGAAACTGTGAATAATTCTGCGATAGGATTATTCAAGTCAAAATCGGAATGAAAACAACGACAACAGCGGTAGTGCAGGTCCACATGGCGACTGTACTAGGATAACATGAGATAGAGAGGGTATGTGAGGATATTGAGCGTGTAACGGAACAT
This sequence comes from Schistocerca nitens, assembly GCF_023898315.1. Classification (NCBI taxonomy): domain Eukaryota; kingdom Metazoa; phylum Arthropoda; class Insecta; order Orthoptera; family Acrididae; genus Schistocerca; species Schistocerca nitens. Next base: position 261,763,275 of record NC_064621.1, read on the forward strand.
AATAAAGGCTTTACTTTAATGAAGTATGCGATACCCTCCAAATTCAACCAGTTTAACGAGTATTTATGATTATAGAAAAGTTATTGTGTATGTTAACAATGTTTGCACAACATGTCTCCATAAACAGTCAACCCATTAAATTATACTAAATAACTGACCCACACAAAAGTTAATATCACTTGATCACTGATACAGCAAATGCCATCATGTAAAAACACTAAGTTTATCTTAAATAATTAATATGAAGTACGAAAAATAGTGGCCAACTTAGGTATTTTGGATCTCCTTAAATAAAAATCACCCAGTGAAACCTATTTGTTCACTAGGAGCGTTTTCACTCAGTATTCACGTAATCAATCCTATTTTAGACGAAAACCAATGTAATTCTTAATAATTCATGTTACTTACTTATTTATGCAAATTAGAGAAGTCAATTGACAAACTTCTAAAACACGGCCTTTTTGTAACAAAGAATTACTCTGTCAAGCCAACAAATCTGTCTGTCATTTTAATAACATGTTAAATTATGTCACTCGATGCAAATTAATAACTTTTCTGCACAAATTATGATAACAGATGTACATGTGACTTATAAACTATATCTATTTTTAGTAGTTCTTTGACAATGTTATAAATACAAGCAGCAAGAAGGGTCGGAAGGCAGTCGGAATGTCACTTTGGTAAAGTGTGTTTCTGTGTTATTGTTTGAGATGGATAAACAATGCAGAGAACATGTAAAGGAAGTACTACTTTGTGTTGTGTCATGGTCTGTGGAATTAAGATGGCCACCAAAGTAATAAATATTTGATGTTTACATATGTGTTGGTTTCGTTCGTTCTTTATCATCAAAAGCACATAAAAAACACGGGACCTCATGTTTTTAACCCTAGACAACCAGATTTAGAGCCAGCATCAGCATCGAGACACAGCAGCGATTACTACAATGCATTTTAATGGCGCCAACCTAACATCAAGTGCTAACAAGCTCCGTAAATGGGAGTGAAATAGTGCGATTACAGCAATTAGAAATATCAACGACTAGGCGACCATTACAAAAGTGGGGGCTCAGCCGGGATCTTTAAGTGCATCGATGATAATAGTGGAGCGATAAATTTCGTAAGTGCTTAGCACTCCAAAAAAAAAAAGTTTATTTGTGCAATGTGGTAACAGTGAAAATATGTCAAAGTGAAAAACAAAAAAACCTGTGTTTGTGCGACTACGAAAAACTATCATCACACCGCTCGGAAGATTAACGTCTGGATTATGTCAATGGAATTCATCAATCAAGACTTCAGCTTCGATAAAACCGAATAGATGTGAAGAAAGCCAACAAGAACACCGCTCACGACATCATAGCATAGCTACATAAAGCAAGGTATTTTGTTGTTGTTGTCATTTACAAAATTAATAGTAAACATGTCTCTACCTGAGAGTGATGAGATCGTAGGAAATGTAAAAATTGAACCAGGGGATGGTGAACAATTAAACTTAACAGAGTGGCTAGCAGAGTTTGCAACTCAAATAAGCTCACAACTTAAACAATCGAGTGAACAAGTAAGTTTGAAACTTAAAGAAAACACAGATAGACTGGATAAGTTAGGTTTGAATTTTGATCTATTAAGTACTCATCTCAATGAGAAGTTTGAGGAAATTAAAACTACCCTCAGTAAGGACACTAGAGAGCAGCTGATACACTTCAGAAAAGAATTTCAAGTTAAAGTTGAAAGTTTAAATGAAAACATACAAGCTAACACAGACAGCATTGCTGTCATCTACAACAGAGTAGATACTGAAGTTGAAAGATTAGATCAGAGAATAGACAAAACATCAGAAAACCTTAAACAAGAATACAACCTGTATACCACTAATGTAGATACAAAAGTAGAAAATATACACACTAAATATACACAATTGTAAGATGCATTGATTTCAAAACAAATGTTTTACAATCAAAATACATTGTATGGGCACATCCAAGTGAAACGCTTTCCTGGTGAAAATCTGCACCCTATTGACTTTATTCACCAATGTAAGGATATGTTTCTTGTAGGAATGTCAGATAACATAAAAATTAAGTTAGCAAAACGGTTTCTAGAAGGGGAGGCCCTATCCTGGGCAAATGAGAATAATGATTCTTGGAATACTTTTGAAGAGTTTGAAGCTAAATTTATTTGTAAATTTTGGTCACAATCCATACAAGCCAGATTAAAGTCAGAATTTCTAAATGGACCAGTGTATAGAGGGAAAGTAGGGGGAATGCAAAAATTTTGCAGAGATCAATTGAAAAAACTGGCTCATTTGAATAACTCTTTTGATATTATGACACAAATTGATATTTTAAAAAGAAGGTTACCAGAGAGACTGCAGTGGGAATTGGTCCATGGACCAGACGATTCAATGGAAGAGTTCCTGAAATTTGTAGATAGATTAGATACGGCCTTGGAAAGAGAAAATAACCAAAGTTTTGGCTCTGGCAACAACCAGTATAGGGGGTGGAACAGGAATGTAAATAGAGATTATTATGGGAGGAGAGACTTTGAAAATTCTGGAAATAATGCTCCAAATAGGGGAGATAGGAGATATGAAAATGATTTCAGAAACAATACACAGGAGGGAGGATGGAGGAGAGATAACAGGAATGATAGAAATAGGTATTGGGGAAGAGAACAAGACAGAAGGAGGTTTGTTGAAACTAGTGAACAAAACGACAACTACAAACGGACAGACCGAGGGAACCAGCCGGGAAACGGTGGACAATCCCACTAGATGTCCGTAGTTTTGGGGCTAGACAATATTATGACAGGACAACACATAACCGAAACTGGAAAAGGAGGGGATACAATGTAAAGAGTAAATACCATGAAAATACTGATGTTGTTAGAATGAATAAATTAGAATTTAATAAAAGGTTTTTGGATACTATGAGTAAAAGTGATACTGTTAATAAAAACTGTGTTCAAGCAAAGGTAGTTAGTGAAAGTGCAGAAGTTGAAGGTATTGCAGAGTTCCATAGTTGGGCTGAAAAAGATACTGGTGTGAATAACAAGTCAGACACACCACAAGTAGAATCTATTTTGGGGGGTTTATTTAATACGAAGGGGGATGGCGAAGTGTTTAATGGAGCCAAAGACACAATTGCTGACATTCAGATACATAGGGGGGAAACTGAAGATGGGGTTGTTGTTGAGGAGGAGGAAGAAGTAATAGAGGGACATTTAAATAATGATCCTAAATCAAGTGATGTTATTGATGAGAGTGTGGAGGAAGAAATAAAAGTATTTGTAGAATTGAAAAGTGATGATGAGATAAAGATAAGTGATGTGACAAACATGGGTAATAATGAGGTTAATTTAAGTGAAATGCAGACTAGGGAATGTGTATCTGAGGACAAGCTATTGCCTATTGGGAACTATGAAACACTAATCTATGAGAATGGTAAAAATAATAATATTAAAGAAAATATAAAGGGATGGAACGTAAATGTGTGTTTTCAAGGAAAAGGGTAAAAGTTTTTAGAAGTTTTGTGGAACAGCTATGGAAACTGTATAAACAAAGATGCCTTTTGGAAAGAATTAGCAAAGGTAAGTGCAACCTTGTATCCTATATGGTGGATAAGAATCCGTAGCGGACTTCATAAAAAATGGGGTGAAAACAGTAATTTGTTGAGTGGCAACACAGTGTTGAGAGGAACAGATGAAAACAAAGGTTTATGTTTAAATGTCAATGCTTTGCAAACAGAGAGGGATGTGTCTAAGTGTAGGAAAGAGACATTAGACTTAGGAACTAAAGACATTGAAAATGATGTATTATATGTTAAAGTAAACATTGACATTTGTCCATTTGAAATAAAAGAAAGCCCACATCCTAATGCGTATCGACTTATCTTTCCCAGATTAAGAAGGTTATATGGATTAAGAAACATCACTGAATTGAAACCATATAAACATGATTAAGCACATTTCCCTCTTTGAATACAGTCACTTACCCATTTTCCGTAAAGCGTTTTACCAGCAAAGATTTTTACTGGGTGTGTCAAATAGCAACTACCACTCATCCTATAGACCCTGGAAAAGTTCCAGATCTCTGAGAGAATGTTTTTATATTTTTATTGTCACTATTGACTATTAAATTTTGAGACATCTTCTTTACTTGCAATGGGCAAGAAGGTGACAAACATTTATTACTTTCTGTTTGTATTGTTGAATATGGGACATACTTGCACCAAATATAAAAGACAATGTAAAAAATTGTTGTGCAAGACCCATCATTTTGTTACTATTCTTTTCTTAGGCATAAGAGTTGTGTACAATTTTCTACAGCTAATCAGATATTCACCAAGTTTGATGTTTGTGTTATGTTGTGACCAAATTAAGTGTGCAATTTTGGTATTAATATGTTCTTGTACTATCTTCACTATGTGTCTCAATGGGAGACAAGTTTTTTAAATATTTTCTTTTTTTTAAATGCATATTATATTCATACATGTGACTTCTCTAGTGTTTGTGTTTATATATCATGTCCATACTTATAATTATGTTCTTTGTTTTCATTTCCTTTATGTGGCTCAAAAAGAGCAGACAGTTGGAATATTTTCCTATGGACATCTGACCTGTCCATCTATGTAATATACTTATGTTCCTTCTATTATCTTGATTATTCTGTGACTCAATGAGAGCTGACTTTGAAATAATTTACATATTTTTTTTATATATCTTAAGATCACATGTGATATATTTGTGTCTGTTTTTGATCATTTTCCATGTGGCTCACTGGGAGCAAAGATTAACAGGATTTTTTTTTACTTTCATATATTACTAAATATTTTTATTATGCTGTCATAGTGAGAGCCATAACACAAAGTGCATTTGAAACAACACAACTAAAATATTTGCAGGAAACGGTCATTGTATACATACACATTATGCATAGTAAAACAAAACAAAAAAATATTAAAGTAGTACTTTTCCAAATTTTAACCATTTGACACATTTGTCCTGGTCGGCTAATATCATTAACATTCTGTAAATGATATTACCCGAGGGGGGTATTGTAACGGAACATAATAAAGGCTTTACTTTACTGAAGTATGCGATACCCTCCAAATTCAACCAGTTTAACGAGTATTTATGATTATAGAAAAGTTATTGTGTATGTTAACAATGATTGCACAACATGTCTCCATAAACAGTCAACCCATTAAATTATACTAAATAACTGACCCACACAAAAGTTAATATCACTTGATCACTGATACAGCAAATGCCATCATGTAAAAACACTAAGTTTATCTTAAATAATTAATATGAAGTACGAAAAATAGTGGCCAACTTAGGTATTTTGGATCTCCTTAAATAAAAATCACCCAGTGAAACCTATTTGTTCACTAGGAGCGTTTTCACTCAGTATTCACGTAATCAATCCTATTTTAGACGAAAACCAATGTAATTCTTAATAATTCATGTTACTTACTTATTTATGCAAATTAGAGAAGTCAATTGACAAACTTCTAAAACACGGCCTTTTTGTAACAAAGAATTACTCTGTCAAGCCAACAAATCTGTCTGTCATTTTAATAACATGTTAAATTATGTCACTCGATGCAAATTAATAACTTTTCTGCACAAATTATGATAACAGATGTACATGTGACTTATAAACTATATCTATTTTTAGTAGTTCTTTGACAATGTTATAAATACAAGCAGCAAGAAGGGTCGGAAGGCAGTCGGAATGTCACTTTGGTAAAGTGTGTTTCTGTGTTATTGTTTGAGATGGATAAACAATGCAGAGAACATGTAAAGGAAGTACTACTTTGTGTTGTGTCATGGTCTGTGGAATTAAGATGGCCACCAAAATAATAAATATTTGATGTTTACATATGTGTTGGTTTCGTTCGTTCTTTATCATCAAAAGCACATAAAAAACACGGGACCTCATGTTTTTAACCCTAGACAACCAGATTTAGAGCCAGCATCAGCATCGAGACACAGCAGCGATCCAGCAAGCAGCAGCGATTACTACAATGCATTTTAATGGCGCCAACCTAACATCAAGTGCTAACAAGCTCCGTAAATGGGAGTGAAATAGTGCGATTACAGCAATTAGAAATATCAACGACTAGGCGACCATTACAAGCGGAAGTTTAGTATATAAAGGGAACTCTGTAATAACTGGAGGAATAGAAGGCAGAGTTAAGGGGGTGAACGGGCTAGATAGTAGGAATGTCAGAAGAGAAGTGGTTTCTGATACAAATATCAGTCAGTAATAGGAAACAGAAAATCTTAAGGGGTGGGGCTGCAAACACAGGAAGACACAAGCTGGATTACATAATGATGAGACAGAGATTCCGAAATAAGATACTGGATCATGACGTGTAACCAGAAGCAGACGTAGCTCATAATTTAGTACTTATGAAGACTAGGTTGATTTGTAAGAGAATCGTCGGGAAATATTAAAGTGAGAGAAGTGAGTATAGAGCTACGAAGAAACGGTAATATGCGTTCAGTGTTCTGTGAGACTCCAGATAATACGACACTGGTAACGCAACCCACGTTGGCAGCTCAGTTGAATGAGAGTATGGATCCTTAAGAAGAGTAATACACAGAAATTAGAAGCACAAATACACATACAAAAAAGACTACTACAAAGAATCTGTGAGTAACAGAAAAAATACTTTTTTATTCGGTCTATGAAAGAAAGAAATACAAAAATGTTCAGGAAAAGAAAGGAATACGATAATATATGTTCCATCGAAATTAAATCAATAGAAAGTGCAAGGAGATTACCCTTAAGTGGTTACAATAAAATGTATAGAAATCGAAAAGGTAATGCTTGTTGGAAGCTCGTATTCAGCTCACAGAAAAGTCAAAATAACTAAACTTTCGGAGAATTTAAAAGCAAAGACGTCTACATTAAGGGCGCAAAATGACTTCCACAGTTTAATGCAGCGGAGAAAGCGAATAGATGGAAAGAGTACATTGAAGGGGTAGAACTGTCTGCTTTCAAAGTTACAGATGCTACTGCAAGAGAGTCACGATATGAAAGAGCTTTCGATGACTTGCAATGGAACAAGGCAGGATGGATTGATAACATCAATTTCCTAATTAATTGTTAAATTCATTTGAGAAAATGGCACCCAAAAAATAATTCAAGTCAGAGAGTAGAGGCTAAGAAAATGGAGAGGTAAATCGCCTCACAAAAAAAAAAGAAAAAAATGGGAGGAGAAGGAAAGGAAACAAACTTTCACCAGTTTAGAGGGTACGTGACGTTATTTAAATGAATACAAAATCGGGACAAATTTACAAATGACTTGGCATTATGAGATCGCTTATCAATATGCCGTTGCATCCTCTCTGTCAACGATACATGGACTTATTCAGTTGGGAAGGGTGTCATTATGCCGTTGCATCCTCTCCTCTGGCAAGCTGGCCCATAACTGTTGTTAACTGGTTGGTTGGTGTTTAAGTCAGAGCTGGTTCCACAGGTCTTCTATCGAGAACAGATCGTGTGTTCTTGCCGATCAGGGGAGTACATCAACTTCACGCAGACTGCTCGTAGGAACGCGTGCCAAGAGTGGATGAGCTTGTTCTCTTGCAAAATGACACTTCAATACTGTAGCATGAGAGATAACACATTAGGATGCGGGATATTCTTGACGTAATGTACTGACATAGTTCCCTCCATTACTACCACATGTGACATGACGTCATACCCAGTGGCTGCTTACCCCATGACGTCAAAAGTAGCACCTCTGTGCTTCTTCGAAACACTGGAAGAATGTGACCTCTCCCTATACCGCCATACTCGTCGACTACGTTCATTCGGGGTCAGTGCAGCACAGCAATTCATCGCCGAACAGAAGGCGACGTCATTCATTAGTAGCCCATGCTTCCGGACCACGGCACAGCAGCAACGCAGCCGTTTCTGTCGTGGTGTTAACGGAGGATATTTGGACTTTCCGATCGTGGTGTTTCGACCCTTTTGCAGCTGCCGCAGGTACCGTCGGACTTCGGACTGAACAGTTTTGCACCGTGGGTTTTCCCAACCAGAGCCTCACCCACCGCTGGTTTACCCCAACCGTTCACCAACAGCGGGTGTGTTGTCATCGCCAGTCTCCCAAAATATGGAAACCAAAGTGCTTATAGTAGACGAGATTTGTTTCACAATATCGAAGATGAAGAAGTGCTCATAGCTCTTAAGGCATGCGGTTTAAGCCCATGTTTACTAGACTTCTTTGCTTCGAATCACCTTTCCTGTCGTATTCCTAAATATTGACCATTCCTCCTGGGACACCCTGTGTTATGGGTATAAGAGCAGATATTATTCACTGAAGAGAGTACACTGAACAACATTACATCGTTACGCAGGCGACAGCATGCGCTACCTAATACGAGTCTGTTCCAAAACGCCGCGCCTAAAAGCGGTATCCTTTCGCGGCTCATACCTTGGGTGCTATTGGTGATAGAAAGATACTGTCAAGTGTATTGGGTAGCTCTAGGGCTACGGACCATTCTTACACCCAACAAAAGAATGGCCTACACACTTCCAACAGCTAAGGAAAATGGATCAAATCAGTTGCTTCTTTTTGCATTCTTTGTAGTCTATGATGCTCCTTAAGGGGCTTATGAGGGAAAATCCGAAAAACATGGATTTTGGGTTCCAAAACAGAGCCGCGGATTCCAAGACGGCTACGCACAGCAAATGGCTGAAAATTTTACAATATATTCCTAAAATCCCGATCTCAAACTTCCTTGAAAATTCTCTTCGTATCCTTATCCGCTTCCGAGATACAAAGGTTCAAATTTACCCTACTTGTACGCGTAAAACATGCAAGTAATATCCGGTGTGCCAGCCGGTGTGGCCGAGCGGTTCTAGGAGCTTCAGTCTGGAACCGCGCGACCGCTACGGTTCCATAGTGCTCAGAGCCATTTGAATATCCGGTGTGAGACGAAATTTTGATTTATAAAGTGACGTAGCACAGAGAAACATGCTATAAAGTGTCCCCATTACCATCATAATGGTTCTGGGAACACCATGTTGTAATACCTGAACACATACAAAATTTCTGCGCACATAAAATCCGATCTGAAGTGTAAAATGGGATTTGCGTTATTTCAATTTTACTTATGTAACTTCTAATTTTTACTGAACCATAAAGTTCTTTTCAAATGAGTGACGTCCCTTGCTGCAGCAGGGAAAAGAAGAGAACGAGCGGGAAAATACTCCTATTGAAGACAAAAATGGCTAATATGCTCCTGTTTTCAAGGACTCTGAAAAGTGGATACTAGACGCCTCGTTACACCTTCTTCAGCACCTTTAAAAATTTTCCCAAAATTTTATCATGTGAACACATTCCTGTTTTTTTATGTTGAGTGAGACGGAGAAAGTGGAAATGGGAAAGAGACGGAAAAGTAATAAATACTGGAAGATAGTAGACAGTAGTCATGATATAGAAAGAGTGAATGAGACAATGACAGTGAGAGAAGGAGAGAGACACAATGGCGTTGGAACATAGTTGATAGTGACAGAAGAGTGCCAGGAAAAGAGTGAAGGAGACAATGCCAATGGCAGAGGAATAAAGAGAAGGAGAAAGTGAAAGTGGGTGATAGCCAGTGATAATGAGAAACATAGTCTATGACAATGACAACGAGGAAGAAAGAGGTAGTGACTGTGAAAAGAGACAGATGCAGTGACCGAGCGAGGTGGCGTAGTGGTTAGACACTGGACTCGCATTCGGGAGGACGACGGTTCAATCCCGCGTCCGGCCATCCTGATTTAGGTTTTCCGTGATTTCCCTAAATCGCTCAAGGCAAATGCCGGGATGGTTCCTTTGAAAGGGCACGGCCGACTTCCTTCCCCATCCTTCCCTAATCCGATGAGACCGATGACCTCGCTGTCTGGTCTCCTTCGCCAAAACAACCAACCAACAGATGCAGTGGGAAGGAATGAATGTGATAGCAACAGTAAGAGAGGGAGACAGCGACAGTGAGAGGAGACAGTAGTAGGAGAGCAGAACGAAGGAGACTGTCGCTTTGAGATAGGACACAGTGAATGAAAGACACAAAGAGATAATGCATAGAGTTAGGCTGAATGTGTGAGTGAGAATAGGCACGTGGGAGTGGGTGAGTATGAGCGATGGACAAGTGGGTGTGAATGAGCTATAGTTAATTTTTTTTAGGATGGGGCCCCTCCACGCCCACACCAACGTGGTGACCAACACAAAAGTTCTACTGTCACCTCCGTAAACATGTTAGTTTTGAATCAGGTGTCACAGGATGCGGGCTGTGATGTTATCCATGCGTCTGGGTAAGGCTACTCATTAACATGGTCCATCAGGAGATAGAAGTGGTCGAAAACGATCGAAGGGTAGCGGTTTTAAGAGCAGAGGAAAAAAAGTGCCAAGACCAGCGCCAAGGGAATAAAACCTCTGCGACAGTAGGACGGGTAGTAAGGGCAGTAGCGGCTTGCCAGCTGCGACAGAGCATGCAAGGTGAGGGGTGGGTAGCGTGAGGTATCGCGCGACGTTACCTATGTACTGCGTGGTCGTTAGCTGGGTCAGTCCGGTGCTGCGGCTGGGCTCGCTTGTAGTCTCCTGGGCCGGCCGCAGTGGCTTCCTCCCTGTAACATAAAAGAGTTCGGCGCGGCAACGCATGCGCTGCTGTTAGGCCCTCTGCTGCGCCTTGTCGTCAGTGACTTGGTGCAGCTTCATCAGGCTGGCGCAGAACGACGGCGATCGGCTGCAGCGTCCTCCTCTACTGCACGGCGCAGCCCTTCTGCATTGCAGCTGTAAGCTGCTCCGCACTTCCAGTGATCCGCGCCGCTTCAGCGTCGGAGAGATGCACGCCGTTCGCTCGCGCTTGCGCGATGACGGCTGCCTTTCTGTCTTCTCGGTCCCTTGAGGGGTCGAATCCCGCAGCGGGCGGCGTCGCCACCGGCTCCTCTGGGGCAGCGGTTGTCTTCCTTGCGCCTCTCACCTGCGGTGCTGCTGGAACAAAAACTGGGATAGGCGCGCGAACGTCCTTCTGCGAGGTCGCAGGAGTGTTCGCAGGTGCGACTGCGCTGAGGCCTTGGGCGAAAACTGCTCGCAGTTGCCTCAAGGCCTCTTCCTTCTCTGCAGCCACGGCGGCTGCGAAGGCAGCCCTCTCCGCCGCCATGACGGCTTTGAGGGCTGCTGTGGCCTCCTTCACGGCGGTGCCGAGTTCGAGGTCACATCTCTTCACGGGAGAGCGAGATGCGTCCTGGCTGCCCGTTTCCGAGCGGCCGTCCCTGCCCCTGGCAGTTGGAGCTGCTGCTGCGCCGTCCCTCAGCTGCGCCGGGCTGTTCTGCGCCCTACGCCGTTTCCGACGTCGTCTTCTCTTCTGCTGCTGCGTCGGTGCGGCCGCGGCCGCTTCGCCGCCCCCGTCACGGTTGCGGCTTGAGAAAGCTGCGCAACCGCGCCAACTGGCGACGTGCGGGCCGCCACACCGGACACAAGTCGGCAGAGCGTTGCTGCCGCGGTCGCAGGCGCGGCTGTCGTGCTCACCTGAGCACTTGACGCACCGCGCCGCGTTGCGGCAATACTTCGCAACATGGCCCTCGCCCTGGCACCTGTAGCACTGGGGCTGAGGATCCATGGCGGTCGGGAGAGCCTCCGTCGTAACCGGGAAGCCCAGCAACTTCCGCAAGTCGAAGATGTCGCTCCCGCCGTCGACCGTTTGCACGGTCACGACATAGAGCGGCGCCCTCTTCTTGTTGGTTCGGTTGTGCAACCTTGCGGCTGCATTACCAAACCCGGCTCGCAGCAGCCCTTCCCGGACCGCTGCCTCATCACAGCACCAAGGTAACCCCCTGAGGAGTGCCTTACTCGTCTTCATCCTTCCTACGGAAGGTGCCTTCTCACGCGCCGGCGGCGCGTCGACGATGTGGTCGGCCACTGCGACCTTGATCGCCCTGTGGTCGGCCACGTTTGCAGCTCGAACGCAGATCAGTGAGTCTGTATCGACAGACTCGTAGACCAGCTCGTTCCGAGCGCAATTCGTAATGGTGTCGAACAGCGCTGTCCACCCGCCTTTGCACTTGACGTACAAAGGGGGGACAGGCCGCGACTCGTCTTCTCTGGAGTTCCTTGCACGGTCGGCAGACTCAGTGAGTTGCACAACCGAAGGACCCTTCGTAGCGGCAGGTTTCCTCTGCGCACCCTTCTTCCCCATGCTGCGAGGCGCGGAACACGACAATATGCACGCGTTGTCAAAACAACGCACGACAATTTGCTCTCCGCGGCGCCCACAGCACAGAAAACCTCTTCACGAGCTCTCAACGGCCGAGTAAGCAAAGCGCGCAACGGCAGCGATGCGCTCTCCTCGCCAGCTCAGGCCGCTCTCGCGAGCTATAGTTAAGGGAGCTTGTGGGAGTGTGATGTGAACTGCATGTTAAAAAGGCTGCGAACAAGTTCGCATGCCAAAATTTTTGGGAAATTTTTTATAGGTATTGAGGAAGGTAGAATGAGGCAGCTGGTGCCCCACTCTTCAAAAAGAGTCTTTTAAAACAGGAAAGAATTCGCCTTGTTTGGGCCCCGATAGGGGCATTGTTCCTCTGGTCAGTGTTCACTTAAATTGCAGACTAATGATTATTGTTATTACGAGTAGTGTGTTTGTAGGTTGGTTAGAACCTCCAAGAAGTGAAACACGGACGATAAATAGTTTAGGCAAGAAGAGAATAGAAGCTTTCGAAATGTGGTGCTACAGAAGAATGCTGAAGATTAGATGGGTAGATCACATAACTAATGAGGAGGTATTGAACAGAATTGGGGAGAAGAGGAGTTTGTGGCACAACTTGACTAGAAGGAGGGATCGGTTGGTAGGACAAGTTCTGAGGCATCAAGGGATCACCAATTTAGTATTGGAGGGCAGCGTGGAGGGTAAAAATCGTAGAGGGAGACCAAGAGATGAATACACCAAGCAGATTCAGAAGGATGTAGGTTGCAGTAGGTACTGGGAGATGAAGAAGCTTGCACAGGATAGAGTAGCATGGAGAGCTGCATCAAACCAGTCTCGGGACTGAACTCCATAAGAACAACAACAGAACCTCCAAGTACGTGTGGCACAAGCAAGACATTAATGTTTATTTTCCCCTGCGCAGCAGCTCAGCTATTGTGTGGACACATTGACGGAAAACAGAAAGTCTTTACTGCTAGACGTAGTCCACTTCCAGGTGCAGTTACAACCGTGTGAAGATATCAGGTAGTAAATTACGTCATGTTTTTGCGGGAAGACTGATGCAAAGAAAAAATAACTAAAACACTGAAGTAGGTACATATTAAGTTACCAATGAGCACAATATCTGCGCCTTCACGCCTAACACCCTATATAGTATGTACTGGGTGAACCACAACACCGACGAACTTTCACATGTTGCTCAGGAAAACCCGAGCATTTCTATACAAAGCACCTTGGTCTCTGGCTACTCGTTTGTATAGTAGATCTTTGGATCTGTATTGCGATGAAAATAGTACGCAATGGTGCAAACTTCGATTATATGTGACACCAATGGACTTCTTCCTGTCGTGGCATGTGAAGAACTTAAAGAAGCTTACTTTACGAGACTCCAGTGGACAGTCGCACGAATCTGGTTTGATAGAATTACCTCAGTCGCGGAAGTAGTACACCAAACTCATGGAATACTCCTCCCTTGTAAGACAGTCGATGGTGCGTCGCTGAACACTGCCGTGATCTTGGTGTTCGACGGTTCGTATAATACCTGCAAGGGAACGGTTTCCATTTTTTGCGTGCTGTACTGTACACTGACAGAACAGATTGAACATTCTCTGACAATAGTGTACTTGTGTTGTGTGTTGTACGTTTTCATTAGTGTATGTTACAGGCTTCTTCACTGTTATGAAGGTAGTTTTACAGAAGCAAGGGTTACTCCGGATGAATCCATATATCGAAACGAGGTTTTCCACAATTGATAGAAATCTGAGGGGCCCGTCATGCCTTGAATTGATAATGCTCTGGTACCAACCAGAATACTGAAACAAGTATGATTTCTTTCAATTGAGACCTTATTCCTTTCATAACTTTATTCAATAGCGCTTGGAAAGACAATTACAGTGACGTAGCGCTTGATAATACTGACGCTGAAACCTTTCGCAAAATAATCCGAGAAATGTAGTAAAACTGGAAAGCAAAGCGACCAGACTCGTCCACTGTCGTGTAAAAACCGCCAAGCAAAGCTTTCATGTCGGCTTCCGTTGTTGCACGCAACAATACGGGCCTATGCTACTAAAACAAAACTTCATCTTCCATACGTCATAGGTACCGGGTCACCTATCATTGCTGAATATGGAACTACGGCATATGCTAGCTTTTGGCGCGTCAGCTCGGGATTATTTCAAATGTGTGCACGTTTCCGAGTTTTTATGGAAACAATCACAGTTTCGTCAGGCACTTTTCCACTGAAACCTTCCCCGTTGCCGCTTACTTGTCAAAGCCGAAACAGAAACGTTGGTCAGATCTGCAGAAAAAGAATACTTTAGCTGTCTTAGAATGCTCCTTAAAAGTAAAACACCTGCTATCGGGGAAATGTGCCTGCAGATACCACTCGAAACTGTAGTTAGACGGCCGGCCGGTCCCGCCGAGCGATTCTAGGCGCTTCAGTCTGGAACTGCGCGACCGCTACGCTCGCAGGTTCGAATCCTGCCTCGGGAATGGATGTGTGTGATGTCCTTAGGTTACTTAGGTTTAAGTAGTTCTAAGTTCTAGGGGACTGATGACTTCAGATGTTAAAGTCCCATAGTGCTCAGAGCCATTTTTTTGTAGTTAGACGCAATGCACTTTAAATAAACTAAACATTTTGTTCAGAACGATTGACATCACCCACAACAACAATACTTTTCTTAACGAAACATAGTTTTACACTTCACTTAACCATGTGCCATCGACTGCAACGCATATTTGCAATCGCCTTTCGAGAGTTTGGATGATAAACCGTTGCACTCTGTGGCAATTTGACGGACTAATGACCTCAGCAGTTGAGTCCCATAGTGCTCAGAGCTCAGAGCAATTTGACGGTGCATATCACCTGGCGTAATTAGAGAGGTGTTGCAACCGCACACATTGTTTCTTATCCTGTGGTACTTCCTGTAGAAGAACAGGTAAAATATTCGTTAGAAAGTGTGCACAAACATTTTCATTTAACACTTCTGGAATTTTCTATGACATTACAACCTACTTTCATAGTCCAGGGTCTTTGGTGTTGCACATGATGAAGCCAGCTGGCGTTTTCAGCTTCCCAGTAGTGCATGTTACGTAAATTTACATTACCGTGATTCATAAACGTTGTTTCGTCGGTAAAGAACACACGTTGGTAAAACGTACAATCGTCTCCCACGTGCTGCAGGGTAAACCGAAAAAAATTTTATACGACATTCGAAATCAAGTCCTCAGAGTGTCTGATGCAGTGACGCTTGATAAGGATGGAATTTATGTCGAGGTAAGATGTGATTGACTTTCGTCTGGCTGATTCCAGATTCCTTGGCAATACGTCTCGTGGCATCATGAGGATATAAGCGACGTAGCCAGAACAGCTTCTTCATGTGCTCTGTCAGTTGCAGTCTTTGTCCTCTGACGTTGAAGGTGCCAATTCGCACCGGTGCGACGAACAGCGACAATCACAATAGACATCCCAATACCGATAAAAGTACCACGTGGAACTTCTCTTCATTGGTGCACAAGTCTGCATGCAAGGAACGTTGAAACAGACATGACCTGCCGACAGACGACACAGTTCCTGACAGTTCCGTAGTGCAAAAAGGCCGGTTTTTTTTCCTTCTTTTAATTGGCTTTCGGGCCAAGACCATTTGTCCGTCCCAATAATAATGCCAAGTATAACGATACGAACGTAAGGACAAAACAGCGCCTACTCTCTTAGAGGAGAAAATCTCCCACCCGGTCGGGAACCAAACCCGCGCCCCTTTACTTCGCAATCCGCGGCGCTGACCGCGTAGCTACCGAGTTGGACAGCGAAAGGCTCGATACAACGACGTAGCCTGGCATACGCATATTTACAATGCGATAGCCGATTCCTGCCAACTTCTCTTTCCACTTTAGAATATTTCTCGGATTCTTTCGCGAATAGTTTCAGCCTCAAAATTAACAGTCATTATATGACTGTACTCGTCTTTTCAAGCGATTTCAAATACCGTTAGGAAAGTGTATCACTCTGTTTAAAAAAAATCATACTTGCTTCAGTATCTCGATCGATACAAGATTTCAGACTACCGCTTGAACAAACGTACAGTTTCTCCCAAACGTTTAACACACCCCCCATCCCCCGCCACATTCACACAATGGATGAATGGTTGCCAAATGAATGTGTGTTCGTGGAAGAAGCCGCAGGCAAAAAACGAAGACCCGATTTGTGACAGACACTAGACTAGTTGTTCCACCACGACAACGCACCTGCACATACAGCCATCTCTGTTAGCTAGTTTTTGGTTACAAATGGCATGGTTCCGCACCTTACTCGCCTTACCTGGCTCCGTGCGACTTTTTCTTATTTCCACGCATGAAAAGGACACCAATTTGATAACATTGAAGACATCAATGAAAAAACGAGGGAGGAGCTGTCAGAAATTTCTAAAGATGATTACAAAAAGTGTTTCGAAAGTGGAAGTATCGGTGGGACAAATGTATTGGTTGTAATGGAGAGTATTTTGAAGGGAATAAGGTCGTTTTGTAAACAATTCGAAAATATATAGCTTTTAAAAAATAATTCCCTTTTTCTTTGGGTAGCCCCCGTAGTCATATGCAATTTTTTTACATCACCAAAGCAAAAGGACAAAAATTTGTGTGACGACAAAATCGTCTCATTCCCACGAGGGATTTTTCACAGCACTCCTGAACAAAGTCAGTGCGTGGTGAAACGTTCCCTTGCTCGGATGCAGGCATTAATCCGTCGTGGCATACCATCGATGAGATCATCAAGCCAGCCAGCTCTGGTTCAAATTGTCCCACTCTTCAATGGAGAATTCAGCGTAAGTCGTGCAGAGTACGTGGTCGTTGTCGATGCCCAAAAACACTTCGTTTCAATCGATCCCGGGATGTTCGATTGGGTTCATATCTGGGGAACAGGCAAGTCACTCCATTCTAGTGATCCTAACATGCTGAAGGAACGCATTCACGAGAACATCGGAATGAGCACGCGAGTTATAATTCATCAAGATGAAACTGTCACCAAAATATTGCAGACACGGTCCCACTACTGATTACAAAATCTAGTCTCTCTACCGTAGACCAGTCAGACTGCCCCCAACAATCGTACCCGGTAGCCACATGTAATGCCACCACAGAACATCACTCCACCACAATCTTGTTGCTCATGTGGTGTTCTTGGCTACCGATTCGTCTCCAGAGACGCTGCCTTCGATTATCAGGGTACAAACATGTCCGACTTTCGTCTGTAAACAACATGCAATGCCAGCCCTGGGACATCCATTCAGCATGATTTCTCGCTTACCTGTAACGAAGTTGGTTTTCTGATTTATTTGGGGGAGGTGACCAAACAACGAGGTCATCGGTCCCATCGAATTAGGGAAGGATGGGGAAGGAATTCGGCCATATCCTTTAAAAGGAACCATCCTGGCATTTGGCTGACGCGATTTAGGGAAATCACGGAAAACCTAAATCAGGATGGCCGTATGCTGGTTTGAACCGTCGTTCTCCTGAGTGCGAATCCAGTGCGCTAACCATTGCGCCACCTCGTTCTGTGTGTAACGGATCCCGTTGTTTTGGGGTGTACGACTTGCTCACAATGGTTGTCGGGAACGGAGAGTCACATCATGCAATCGTCTCCTAAAATGTTGATGCAATGGATGAATTCCTGTAGCCTCTTCGAACGCGAAGTTCAGTTCTGGAGTACTCACACCATGGTTCTTTTGACTCCCTATCGATCATCCCGTACAGCTGTCGAACATGGACGGCGTGTGCTGTATAAGTCCTCAACATTATCTGTTAGGTGGAACTGATTTCGCAACCGGACCACATCAAATACCTCGTTGACATGCCTTCTGCGTGTAACATGATGTTGCGGACCCGATCATTGGTCACGATTATCCTTCGTGGGATGAGTGATGTTTACTATCGCACAGACGTAGCTAATTCGTCTCTACTGGTGCTTTGCTTTCAACTGAAATGCTGCAATCCATTCGAGTGCTGCGTCCTGCCCGTAAGTGGCGCCAGTGGTTACCGTATGTATGTTTACAAACAACGCCAGGAGTGACCCGATCGGTATAGGAACAGCCACAATGGCAATACACCTGCACGACATATCGGGGTAATGCAAAAGTTTTGTCGATGTGTATATGTTTGTAGCACCTTCAGCATTATTTACTTGTAAGACAAGTTAACGCATCAAGTTGTTTCACAGATGATACTTGAAATTTCGACATCAGATCGGACATAGACTCCGCATCGCCATACATTAATCAGTTACAGCATTTTCAGAGATGAATCATCCACTTTTATTATTTGTTATTTATTTATATATTTTTTATTATAAAACAGCTAAACTGGTTTATGGCTGTAGAATCTTCTGTTCCGAAGCAAGATTTCTGTGGAATATGGAGCCACGATTCATATTACATGGACTTATTAACAGCAGAAAAAGTTATTTTCTGCGTGTGCTGTATCATTCTTGCACGGTTCCTTACCCATTTGGCGTCCTTTTTACACTGCAAGCATTTATTGTTTGTAGACGTGTGTACTGTGCGATCAATCCTGCTTACTGTTGTTGTGTGTGTTGTGTTTCTTGTTGATCGTGTTCTGCTCGAAGGACCTTTATTTGCCCTGGCTGTTCAGTCAAGTTAACCACGAGTTAGTATGGTTTCCATCACAACACTTGCTTTTCAACTCTGCCCTTTTCTCCTCCTTGACTATGATTCTAAGAAAATTCGTCTAGTAGAAATTATATCGGTTGGTATCCCTTAGGTATGCTGTTCTGTATGGTTATTCGACTAATTTAATACGAAACAGCACTCAGCGACTGCTGCCTAGAAGGCACTACCAGGGGGAGCTATGATCGTGAGATATGTGAGCAGTTTGTCGCCTATAGTGTCCGGACACTTGGAACGCGTCGACTTGTGACTCCGGACAGGTGCTGTTAAGGTTCGTTTGAGCAGTTACCAGAAAGCGCCAGACAACAGGCTGTACTGCGCATGCGCAGCTACGATGACGTAGGCAGCCCGTGCTTGGTGCTTGCTCTGCTCACGCTTTTCGTCGTATTTCTGGTGGGGCATCACGTGACCATGTGTAGCCGTGCCGCCCGTGCGGCATGTTGTTGAGAGGACATGCTGAGTTGTACTTACAAGGGAACCTCCCCATGGCACCCCCCTCAGATTTAGTTATAAGTTGGCACAGTGGATAGGCCTTGAAAAACTGAACACAGATCAATCGACAAAACAGGAAGAAGTTGTGTGGAACTATGAAAAAAATAAGCAAAATATACAAACTGAGTAGTCCATGCGCAACATAGGCAACATCACAGGAGTGTGAGAGCTCAGAAGCACGGTGGTCCCGTGGATAGCGTGAGCAACTGCGGAATGAGAAGGCTTTGGTTCAAGTCTACCCTCGAGTGAAAAATTTTTCTTTCTTTATTTTCGCAAAGTTATGATCTGTGGGTTCGTTCATTGACGTCTCTGTTAACTGTAAGAAGTTTAGTGTCTGTGTTTTGCGACCGCACCGCAAAACCGTGCGATTAGTAGACAAAAGGACGTGCCTCTCCAATGGGAACCGAAAACATTTGATCGCAAGGTCATAGGTCAACCGATTCCTCCACGGGAAAACACGTCTGATATGTTCTATACGACACTGGTGACGGCATGTGCGTCACATGACAGGAATATGTTGTCGACCCACCTAACTTGTACACTTGGCGAATGGGTGAAAAGATTCTTCTACCTTGCCCGATTTAGGTTTTCTTGTGGATGTGATAATCACTCCTAAAAAGTGATGAAAACATAAGGGTTTGTCACATAAACTGCAACAAATGAATGCAACAGTTTCACAGTCGCACAGTTTTCCCTGTGTTCTGTCAAAACGTATGTTTTTAACGTCAAATCCTGCATTTGTCCAAGCAAATCTGAACATGTCCTGGAATTTTGGAGAACGAAGTTGATTATGTGTGAGTTGCTCACGCTAACCACGGGACCACGGCGCTCGTGAGCTTACAGCACCTTGTTATGTTGCTTATCTCGCACATGGACTACTCAGTTTTTATATTTTGCTTATTTTTTTTCATAGTTCTACATAACTTCTTCATGTTTTCTCGATTGATCTGTGTTCAGTTTTTCAAGGCCTATCCACTGTGCCAACTTATAACTAAATCTGAGGGGGGGGGGGGGGGTGCGATGGGGAGGTTCCCTTGTTAGAGCAATTGTTTTATCATATCCCACACAGATAAAGGATGCAAATAAGGAAGCAGTTCTTGGCTTTTGAGTCATTTCAAAATTAGACTCCACAGCTCGAAGTACCATAAAATTTTGCTAAGGGGTGACTTTGACAGTTTTTTTTTTTTTTAATCCGTACTCTGTAATATTGTTATGTAGCATTTCCAACACGTTTACATCTACACAGCACTGCAAAAAGCTACTAGGATGGAATACAAATTACTTGCAACAAAAAAGAGACAGTTTCTTGTGTAGCTTACACCGGAATAAAGGACAATAAATTTCATGACTATTTCAAAATGTGAAAAAATTAACATGGTTGTCTGTGAGGCAAAGAAACTGTACAACTGACAGTTTACATTCTACTCTAGGAATAAATATGAAGCCATGTGGGGAGTTAAAACGATAAAACATGGTATGCTGCCAGTCTAAAATTTAGCATAGAATGATAGAATGGCATTCTATAAATTTAAGACGTAAACACAAATTAAGAAATAACTTCAGGCCCAGAGGAAGTACTAGACAAGTGCCTTGTGATCGAAAAACACTTTCACAGAAGGCAGATCTACAACATTCTGCTACAGCTGTCATTATATTTGAAGCAAAATATTTAATTCAAAACTAATTTGCCTACTTAGCTTCAAGTCAATGTTTACGTATATTCGTACGCATATAGCATTAAGAGATCTTACAGTGTCATACAAGGAACAGGACATCAGAGACTACTCCAGCAGCATGGGAATTTCATAAACCATACTAAAATGCTTCATTCCGCTCTAATTGCACATTTCTATGTCCAGATGGACTCTGAAGTACCTGATATTCAGCTTTTTATGTGGTTCTCGTGATACCAATTTTCTTGGAGGTCCAGTACTGTAATCTCATGTTTGGTTCTTTATTATGGTATAACGTCATTCGTCCCAGAAAATGAAAATTTGCACTTTAAATTTAACGCCGTTGAAAGTAGCCAATAGCGCGGAATGAAACACTTCGTTTCAAATAAACTAACTGCCTCAGCGGAAAAAAAAATTAACTGAAGCAAATTTCTCTATAAAACAGACAGAAATAGCTTCATTAAGACATTAATGGTTGATTGCTAATAACCTGGAAATAATATAAAATCAGAAAATTGAAACTACTAACTTATTTTGGTCTTTCATGGTTATGAGTATGTATATTAATTCACTTGATGGCCCGGCCACAGAAATCTGTTTTGTTTTCATTTGAGTTTTGGGACCTGTAAACGAAGACACGGCCGCGGGTCACGTGGAGAAGGACCCCCACACTATAACTCAGCTTGCTCTGCGCATCCGCAAATCTGGCAGCTTGGGCGCGCCAGGAAAATTTTTCCGGGTAGCTTCTGGCTACTTGCTGCTACTGCTCATACACCAAACAGCCACGCTCCAAGTAGCCAGGAGCGGGAGGAAGGCACTGCTCATACGCGAATTCAGCTCTGCGCATGCGCACGAGCCCGCTGGCAACTGCTCATACGAACCTAATTTATCTGCTCTGAAAGGTTGTCCTCGTCTCCCACCACCCCGCCCCTGGAATTCCCCTGGAAGGTGTCCAGACACAGATGGTTTTACCTGCTCCGAAAGGGTAACACCACACTGGTCGAAACACAAGTCCTCATGTTAGGGCGACCAACTCTCCCGTTTTTCCCGAGATCTCCCGCATTACAATTTTTCTTTAATACATCCGGCTCCCTTACTGACCGCCTCTTCCTCCTCTATATTTCGTTAGTGTTCGCTGTTATAAATATTAATCCCGAGAAGTACTATCGATAATTCAAAATCCCTGACCTACAATAAAAAAATGTTCAAATGTGTGTGAACTATTATGGGACTGAACTGCTAAGGTCATCAGTCCCTAAGCTTACACGCTACTTAACCTAAGTTATCCTAAGGACAAACACACACATCCATGCCCGAGGGAGGACTCGAACCTCCGCCGGGACCAGCCGCAGAGGACCTACAATAACCGATATTATTGTCGACATATAGTCTTTTTGCCTGTACGTGTTTGTACAGAAGGAAAACTGTTTGGCACAAGGTAATGCGAGAAGCGGAGAAAGAAATACTTGGCCTACGCGTCTGGAGGGATCGTGAGAGGGGGAATGTTTACTTGTTTCTAGGTCAGTGTTGGCAGTAACGGATGGTCTCGCCTCGTATCGATCAACACCCATGGTATAAATAAGGAGGGAGGAAATATGGACTCGCGAAAGCAGATTAAGGAGACATTCGTGCTAAAGGCACTTGTTACTACTCAACTGATTCATACAATCTGTGTGGTATGTGTGCGTGGCTTCAGAAACGCTCACAGGGGTAGTGCCGATTGCATCCTACATTCTTGTGTAGAAGTTCATAATCGGAACCAAAAACAAGTGATGGCGTCCTAAAATGTACTCAGATATTTTGATAATGGTTGTAAGTACATTAAAAACGTTTTAGGTATGTCAGCAATAATTTCCATACCGTCAAATGTACCTTCAACTACAGAAGCATGGATAATTATCGAAGGACATTTTCCATTATTATAATTTGGGTAAGATGATGTTATGTGGTCGAGCTAAGGCAGAAGCAACTGTGCAAAAAGGTTTTTGCCTCCAAATAATATTGAGAACTTCATTGACGTCTTGAAAAATTAATTGAAACCATGCAACATTTGCTCTACTGCAGCCGATGCCTTCGGCCACAGAAAAGAAATATTTCCCTCTAACTGTGCTGTATATTGATCCTGAAAGTCAATAAGAAATAGGCTTATGGACTTCATTGAATGTTCTGATGAGGCAGAAAATGACGTTCACAATCTGATCAAGTATTCACTGAATGTTCATACACTACCACTCATTAATTTCAATACACCCTGATATTTCAGATTTACAACACAAATCAAACGTTATTTCTCACAAAATATAATTATATTAGCTTCCACATAAATAACACAATCACAATCATTTTATTTTACTCTCATCAAAGTATCCTTCTTTGCATTTAATGACTGCCCCACAAATTCAAGGCATGCGGCCAATCATTTTTTGTAGGTATTGTGAGTCCATATGATTCCACACATTCTTAACAATATACCAGAGATGTTCCTTGCTGGGTATATTAACTTCCCTGATACGTCTGTCTACTTCATTCCAGGCCATTTCAATGGGATTACAATCGGGGAGCCGCGCGGGATTAGCCGAGCGGTCAGAGGCGCTGCAGTCATGGACTGTGCGGCTGATCCCGGCGCAGGTTCAAGTCCTCCCTTGGGCATCGGTGTGTGTGTCTGTTCTTAGGATGATTTAATTTAAGTAGTGTGTAAGCTTAGGGACTGATGACCTTAGCAGTTAAGTGCCATAACATTTCAAAAAAAGGGTTCAAATGGCTCTGAGCACTATGGGACTCAACTGCTGTGGTCATCAGTCCCATAGAACTTAGAACTACTTAAACCTAACTAACCTAAGGACATCACACACATCCATGCCCGAGGCAGGATTCGAACCTGCGACCGTAGCAGTCGCACGGTTCCGAACTGCCATAAGATTTCACACACGTTATTATATACATTATATTACAATCGGAGCTTTGCGACGGCAGCACCATATCATTCAGTACAGTATGCCGACCGATGTTTCGGGTCATTATTCCGTTTTAAGGTGAACCCTTACACTATTAAGCGCAATCCGCTTCGTATTGCATGATACTGAAGTATGCAGTGGTCCTGCTTCTGATCCATACAGCCTTCTACTTTTACAATGTCGCCAACTCTTACCTGCGGCGAAACATCCACAAACCGCAATAGAACCTCCATCGTGTTTAACTGTAGGTAGAATACACTGCTGGGCTACCTTTCCCTTACAAGTCGGCGAACAAATATTCACCTTCTTGTTCCAAAAATCTCGAACATCGATTCATCAGTGAATAACACGTTCATCCACTCAAAAAAAATGGTCATTATTCCCTTTTAAGGTGAACCCTTACCCTATTAAGCGCAATCCGCTTCGTATTGCATGATACTGAAGTATACGGTGGTCCTGCTTCTGATCCATACAGCCTTCTACTTTTACAATGTCGCCAACTCTTATGTGCGGCAAAACATCCCCAAACCGCAATAGAACCTCCATCGTGTTTAACTGTAGGTAGAATACACTGCTGGGCTACCTTTCCCTTACAAGTCGGCGAACAAATATTCACCTTCTTGTTCCAAAAATCTCGAACATCGATTCATCAGTGAATAACACGTTCATCCACTCAAAAAAAATGGTCATTATTCCGTTTTAAGGTGAACCCTTACCCTATTAAGCGCAATCCGCTTCGTATTGCATGATACTGAAGTATGCGGTGGTCCTGCTTCTGATCCATACAGCCATCTACTTTTACAATGTCGCCAACTACCGCAAGACCGCTAAGGTCGCAGGTTCGAATCCTGCCTCGGGCATGGATGTTTGTGATGTCCTTAGGTTAGTTAGGTTTAACTAGTTCTAAGTTCTAGGGGACTAATGACCTCAGCAGTTGAGTCCCATAGTGCTCAGAGCCATTTGAACCATTTTTTTGTCGCCAACTCTTATCTGCGGCGAAACATCCCCAAACTGCAATAGAACCTCCATCGTGTTTAACTGTAGGTAGAATACACTGCTGGGCTACCTTTCCCTTACAAGTCGGCGAACAAATATTCACCTTCTTGTTCCAAAAATCTCGAACATCGTTTCATCAGTGAATAACACCTTCATCCACTCAAAAAAAAATGGTCATTATTCCGTTTTAAGGTGAACCCTTACCCTATTAAGCGCAATCTGCTTCGTATTGCATGATACTGAAGTATGCAGTGGTCCTGCTTCTGATCCATACAGCCATCTACTTTTACAATGTCGCCAACTCTTATCTGCGGCGAAACATCCCCAAACCGCAATAGAACCTCCATCGTGTTTAACTGTAAGTAGAATACACTGCTGGGCTACCTTTCCCTTACAAGTCGGCGAACAAATATTCACCTTCTTGTTCCAAAAATCTCGTACATCGATTCAACAGTGAATAACACCTTCATCCACTCAAAAAAAATGGTCATTATTCCGTTTTAAGGTGAACCCTTACCCTATTAAGCGCAATTCGCTTCGTATTGCATGATACTGAAGTATGCAGTGGTCCAGCTTCTGATCCATACAGCCTTCTACTTTTACAATGTCGCCAACTCTTATCTGCGGCGAAACATCCCCAAACCGCAATAGAACCTCCATCGTGTTTAACTGTAGGTAGAATACACTGCTGGGCTACCCTTCCCTTACAAGTCGGCGAACAAATATTCACCTTCTTGTTCCAAAAGTCTCGAACATCGATTCATAAGTGAATAACACCTTCATCCACTCAAAAAAAATGTTCATTATTCCGTTTTAGGGTGAATCCTTACCCTATTAAGCGCAATCCGCTTGGTATTGCATGATACTGAAGTATGCAGTGGTCCTGCTTCTGATCCATACAGCCTTCTACTTTTACAATGTCGCCAACTCTTATCTGCGGCGAAACATCCCCAAACCGCAATAGAACCTCCATCGTGTTTAACTGTAGGTAGAATACACTGCTGGGCTACCTTTCCCTTACAAGTCGGCGACCAAATATTCACCTTCTTGTTCCAAAAATCACGAACATCGATTCATCAGTGAATAACACCTTCATCCACTCAAAAAAAAATGGTCATTATTCCGTTTTAAGGTGAACCCTTACCCTATTAAGCGCAATCCGCTTCGTATTGCATGATACTGAAGTATGCAGTGGTCCTGCTTCTGATCCATACAGCCTTCTACTTTTACAATGTCGCCAACTCTTATCTGCGGCGAAACATCCCCAAACCGCAATAGAACCTCCATCGTGTTTAACTGTAGGTAGAATTCACTGCTGAACTACCTTTCCCTTACAAGTCGGCGAACAAATATTCACCGTCTTGTTCCAAAAACCTCGAACATCAATTCATCAGTGAATGACACCTTCATCCACTCAAAAAAAAAGGTCATTATTCCGTTTTAAGGTGAACCCTTACCCTATTAAGCGCAATCCGCTTCGTATTGCATGATACTGAGGTATCCGGTGGTCCTGCTTCTGATCCATACAGCCATCTACTTTTACAATGTCGCCAACTCTTATCTGCGGCGAAACATCCCCAAACCGCAATAGAACCTCCATCGTGTTTAACTGTAGGTAGAATACACTGCTGGGCTACCTTTCCCTTACAAGTCGGCGAACAAATATTCACCTTCTTGTTCCAGCAATCTCGAACATCGATTCATCAGTGAATAACACCTTCATCCACTCAAAAAAGAAAGGTCATTATTCCGTTGTAAGGTGAACCCTTACCCTATTAAGCGCAATCCGCTTCGTATTGCATGATACTGAAGTATGCTGTGGTCCTGCTTCTGATCCATACAGCCTTCTACTTTTACAATGTCACCAACTCTTATCTGCAGCAAAACATCCTCAAACCGCAATAGAACCTCCATCGTGTTTAACTGTAGGTAGAATACACTGCTGGGCTACCTTTCCCTTACAAGTCGGCGAACAAATATTCACCTTCTTGTTCCAGAAATCTCGAACATCGATTCATCAGTGAATAACACCTTCATCCACTCAAAAAAAATGGTCATTATTCCGTTTAAAGGTGAACCCTTACCCTATTAAGCGCAATCCGCTTCGTATTGCATGATACTGAAGTATGTGGTGGTCCTGCTTCTGATCCATACAGCCTTCTACTTTTACAATGTCGCCAACTCTTATCTGCGGCGAAACATCCCCAAACTGCAATAGAACCTCCATCGTGTTTAACTGTAGGTAGAATACACTGCTGGGCTACCTTTCCCTTACAAGTCGGCGAACAAATATTCACCTTCTTGTTCCAAAAATCACGAACATCGATTCATCAGTGAATAACACATTCATCCACTCAAAAAAAATGGTCATTATTCCATTTTAAAGTGAACCCTTACCCAATTAAGCGCAATCCGCTTCGTATTGCATGATACTGAAGTATGCGGCGGTCCTGCTTCTGATCCATACAGCCTTCTACTTTTACAATGTCGCCAACTCTTATCTGCGGCGAAACATCCCCTAACCGCAATAGAACCTCCATCGTGTTTAACTGTAGGTAGAATACACTGCTGGGCTACCTTTCCCTTACAAGTCGGCGAACAAATATTCACCTTCTTGTTCCAAAAATCACGAACATCGATTCATCAGTGAATAACACCTTCATCCACTCAAAATAAAATGGTTATTATTCCGTTTTAAGGTGAACCCTTACCCTATTAAGCGCAATCCGCTTCGTATTGCATGATACTGAAGTATACGGTGGTCCTGCTTCTGATCCATACAGCCTTCTACTTTTACAATGTCGCCAACTCTTATGTGCAGCAAAACATCCTCAAACCGCAATAGAACCTCCATCGTGTTTAACTGTAGGTAGAATACACTGCTGGGCTACCTTTCCCTTACAAGTCGGCGAACAAATATTCACCTTCTTGTTCCAGAAATCTCGAACATCGATTCATCAGTGAATAACACCTTCATCCACTCAAAAAAAATGGTCATTATTCCGTTTAAAGGTGAACCCTTACCCTATTAAGCGCAATCAGCTTCGTATTGCATGATACTGAAGTATGCGGTGGTCCTGCTTCTGATCCATACAGCCATCTACTTTTACAATGTCGCCAACTCTTAGCTGCGGCGAAACATCCCCAAACTGCAATAGAACCTCCATCTTGTTTAACTGTAGGTAGAATACACTGCTGGGCTACCTTTCCCTTACAAGTCGGCGAACAAATATTCACCTTCTTGTTCCAAAAATCTCGAACATCGATTCATCAGTGAATAACACCTTCAGCCACTCAAAAAAAATGGTCATTATTCCGTTTTAAGGTGAACCCTTACACTATTAAGCGCAATCAGTTTCGTATTGCATGATACTGAAGTATGCAGTGGTCCTGCTTCTGATCCATACAGCCTTCTACTTTTACAATGTCGCCAACTCTTATCTGCGGCGAAACATCCCCAAACCGCAATAGAACCTCCATCGTGTTTAACTGTAGGTAGAATACACTGCTGGGCTACCTTTCCCTTACAAGTCAGCGAACAAATATTCACCTTCTTGTTCCAAAAATCTCGAACATCGATTCATCAGTGAATAACACCTTCATCCACTCAAAAAAAATGGTCATTATTCCATTTTAAAGTGAACCCTTACCCTATTAAGCGCAATCCGCTTCGTATTGCATGATACTGAAGTATGCGGTGGTCCTGCTTCTGATCCATACAGCCTTCTACTTTTACAATGTCGCCAACTCTTATCTGCGGTGAAACATCCCCTAACCGCAATAGAACCTCCATCGTGTTTAACTGTAGGTAGAATACACTGCTGGGCTACCTTTCCCTTACAAGTCGGCGAACAAATATTCACCTTCTTGTTCCAAAAATCACGAATATCGATTCATCAGTGAATAACACCTTCATCCACTCAAAATAAAATGGTCATTATTCCGTTTTAAGGTGAACCCTTACCCTATTAAGCGCAATCCGCTTCGTCTTGCATGATACTGAAGTATACGGTGGTCCTGCTTCTGATCCATACAGCCTTCTACTTTTACAATATCGCCAACTCTTATGTGCGGCAAAACACCCTCAAACCGCAATAGAACCTCCATCGTGTTTAACTGTAGGTAGAATACACTGCTGGGCTACCTTTTCCTTACAAGTCGGCGAACAAATATTCACCTTCTTGTTCCAGAAATCTCGAACATCGATTCATCAGTGAATAACACCTTCATCCACTCAAAAAAAAAATGGTCATTATTCCGTTTAAAGGTGAACCCTTACCCTATTAAGCGCAATCCACTTCGTATTGCATGATACTGACGTATGCGGTGGTCCTGCTTCTGATCCATACAGCCATCTACTTTTACAATGTCGCCAACTCTTATCTGCGGCGAAACATCCCCAAACTGCAATAGAACCTCCATCGTGTTTAACTGTAGGTAGAATACACTGCTGGGATACCTTTCCCTTACAAGTCGGCGAACAAATATTCACCTTCTTGTTCCAAAAATCTCGAACATCGATTCATCAGTGAATAACACCTTCATCCACTCAAAAAAATGTTCATTATTCCGTTTTAGGGTGAATCCTTACCCTATTAAGCGGAATCCGCTTCGTATTGCATGATACTGAAGTATGCGGTGGTCCTGCTTCTGATCCATACAGCCTTCTACTTTTACAATGTCGCCAACTCTTATCTGCGGCGAAACATCCCCAAACCGCAATAGAACCTCCATCGTGTTTAACTGTAGGTAGAATACACTGCTGGGCTACCTTTCCCTTACAAGTCGGCGAACAAATATTCACCTTCTTGTTCCAGAAATCTCGAACATCGATTCATCAGTGAATAACACCTTCATCCACTCAAAAAAAAAGGTCATTATTCCGTTTTAAGGTGAACCCTTACCCTATTAAGCGCAATCAGCTTCGTATTGCATGATACTGAAGTATGCAGTGGTCCTGCTTCTGATCCATACAGCCTTCTACTTTTACAATGTCGCCAACTCTTATCTGCGGCGAAACATCCCCAAACCGCAATAGAACCTCCATCGTGTTTAACTGTAGGTAGAATACACTGCTGGGCTACCTTTCCCTTACAAGTCGGCGAACAAATATTCAGCTTCTTGTTCCAAAAATCTCGAACATCGATTCATCAGTGAATAACACCTTCATCCACTCAAAAAAAATGGTCATTATTCCATTTTAAAGTGAACCCTTACCCTATGAAGCGCAATCCGCTTCGTATTGCATGATACTGAAGTATGCGGTGGTCCTGCTTCTGATCCATACAGCCTTCTACTTTTACAATGTCGCCAACTCTTATCTGCGGCGAAACATCCCCAAACCGCAATAGAACCTCCATCGTGTTTAACTGTAGGTAGAATACACTGCTGGGCTACCTTTCCGTTACAAGTCGGCGAACAAATATTCACCTTCTTGTTCCAGAAATCTCGAACATCGATTCATCAGTGAATAACACCTTCATCCACACAAAAAAAATGGTCATTATTCCGTGTTAAGGTGAACCCTTACCCTATTAAGCGCAATCAGCTTCGTATTGCATGATACTGAAGTATGCAGTGGTCCTGCTTCTGATCCATACAGCCTTCTACTTTTACAATGTCGCCAACTCTTATCTGCGGCTAAACATCCCCAAACCGCAATAGAACCTCCATCGTGTTTAACTGTAGGTAGAATACACTGCTGGGCTACCTTTCCCTTACAAGTCGGCGAACAAATATTCACCTTCTTGTTCCAGAAATCACGAACATCGATTCATCAGTGAATAACACCTTCATCCACTCAAAAAAAAGGTCATTATTCCGTTTTAAGGTGAACCCTTACCCTATTAAGCGCAATCAGCTTCGTATTGCATGATACTGAAGTATGCGGTGGTCCTGCTTCTGATCCATACAGCCTTTGACTTTTACAATGTCGCCAACACTTATCTGCGGCGAAAAATCCCCAAACCGCAATAGAACCTCCATCGTGTTTAACTGTAGGTAGAATACACTGCTGGGCTACTTTTCCCTTACAAGTCGGCGATCAAATATTCACCTTCTTGTTCCAAATATATCGAACATCGATTCATCAGTGAATAACACCTTCATCCACTCAAAAAAAATGGTCATTATTCCGTTTTAAGGTGAACCCTTACCCTATTAAGCGCAATCCGCTTTGTATTGCATGATACTGAAGTATGCTGTGGTCCTGCTTCTGATCCACACAGCCTTCTACTTTTACAATGTCGCCAACTCTTATCTGCGGCGAAACATCCCCTAACCGCAATAGAACCTCCATCGTGTTTAACTGTAGGTAGAATACACTGCTGGGCTACCTTTCCCTTACAAGTCGGCGAACAAATATTCACCTTCTTGTTCCAAAAATCACGAACATCGATTCATCAGTGAATAACACCTTCATCCACTCAAAATAAAATGGTCATTATTCCGTTTTAAGGTGAACCCTTACCCTATTAAGCGCAATCCGCTTCGTATTGCATGATACTGAAGTATACGGTGGTCCTGCTTCTGATCCATACAGCCTTCTACTTTTACAATGTCGCCAACTCTTATGTGCGGCAAAACATCCTCAAACCGCAATAGAACCTCCATCGTGTTTAACTGTAGGTAGAATACACTGCTGGGCTACCTTTCCCTTACAAGTCGGCGAACAAATATTCACCTTCTTGTTCCAGAAATCTCGAACATCGATTCATCAGTGAATAACACCTTCATCCACTCAAAAAAAATGGTCATTATTCCGTTTAAAGGTGAACCCTTACCCTATTAAGCGCAATCCGCTTCGTATTGCATGATACTGAAGTATGCGGTGGTCCTGCTTCTGATCCATACAGCCATCTACTTTTACAATGTCGCCAACTCTTATGTGCGGCAAAACATCCTCAAACCGCAATAGAACCTCCATCGTGTTTAACTGTAGGTAGAATACACTGCTGGGCTACCTTTCCCTTACAAGTCGGCGAACAAATATTCACCTTCTTGTTCCAGAAATCTCGAACATCGATTCATCAGTGAATAACACCTTCATCCACTCAAAAAAAATGGTCATTCTTCCGTTTAAAGGTGAACCCTTACCCTATTAAGAGCAATCAGCTTCGTATTGCATGATACTGAAGTATGCGGTGGTCCTGCTTCTGATCCATACAGCCATCTACTTTTACAATGTCGCCAACTCTTATCTGCGGCGAAACATCCCCAAACTGCAATAGAACCTCCATCGTGTTTAACTGTAGGTAGAATACACTGCTGGGATACCTTTCCCTTACAAGTCGGCGAACAAATATTCACCTTCTTGTTCCAAAAATCTCGAACATCGATTCATCAGTGAATAACACCTTCATCCACTCAAAAAAATGTTCATTATTCCGTTTTAGGGTGAATCCTTACCCTATTAAGCGCAATCCGCTTCGTATTGCATGATACTGAAGTATACGGTGGTCCTGCTTCTGATCCATACAGTCTTTTACTTTTCCAATGTCGCCAACTCTTATGTGCGGCAAAACATCCTCAAACCGCAATAGAACCTCCATCGTGTTTAACTGTAGGTAGAATACACTGCTGGGCTACCTTTCCCTTACAAGTCGGCGAACAAATATTCACCTTTTTGTTCCAGAAATCTCGAACATCGATTCATCAGTGAATAACACCTTCATCCACTCAAAAAAAATGGTCATTATTCCGTTTTAAGGTGAACCCTTACCCTATTAAGCGCAATCAGCTTCGTATTGCATGATACTGAAGTATGCAGTGGTCCTGCTTCTGATCCATACAGCCTTCTACTTTTACAATGTCGCCAACTCTTATCTGCGGCGAAACATCCCCAAACCGCAATAGAACCTCCATCGTGTTTAACTGTAGGTAGAATACACTGCTGGGCTACCTTTCCCTTACAAGTCGGCGAACAAATATTCACCTTCTTGTTCCAGAGATCTCGAACATCGATTCATCAGTGAATAACACCTTCATCCACTCAAAAAAAATGGTCATTATTCCGTTTTAGGGTGAATCCTTACCCTATTAACAACAATCCGCTTCGTATTGCATGATACTGAAGTATGCGGTGGTCCTGCTTCTGATCCATACAGCCTTCTACTTTTACAATGTCGCCAACTCTTATGTGAGCAAAACATCCTCAAACCGCAATAGAACCTCCATCGTGTTTAACTGTAGGTAGAATACACTGCTGGGCTACCTTTCCCTTACAAGTCGGCGAACAAATATTCACCTTCTTGTTCCAAAAATCTCGAACATCGATTCATCAGTGAATAACACCTTCATCCACTCAAAATAAAATGGTCATTATTCCGTTTTAAGGTGAACCCTTACCCTATTAAGCGCAATCCGCTTCGTATTGCATGATACTGAAGTATACGGTGGTCCTGCTTCTGATCCATACAGCCTTCTACTTTTACAATGTCGCCAACTCTTATGTGCGGCAAAACATCCTCAAACCGCAATAGAACCTCCATCGTGTTTAACTGTAGGTAGAATACACTGCTGGGCTACCTTTCCCTTACAAGTCGGCGAACAAATATTCACCTTCTTGTTCCAGAAATCTCGAACATCGATTCATCAGTGAATAACACCTTCATCCACTCAAAAAAAATGGTCATTATTCCGTTTAAAGGTGAACCCTTACCCTATTAAGCGCAATCCGCTTCGTATTGCATGATACTGAAGTATGCGGTGGTCCTGCTTCTGATCCATACAGCCATCTACTTTTACAATGTCGCCAACTCTTATGTGCGGCAAAACATCCTCAAACCGCAATAGAACCTCCATCGTGTTTAACTGTAGGTAGAATACACTGCTGGGCTACCT
This sequence comes from Schistocerca nitens, assembly GCF_023898315.1. Lineage (NCBI taxonomy): Eukaryota > Metazoa > Arthropoda > Insecta > Orthoptera > Acrididae > Schistocerca > Schistocerca nitens. The sequence continues at coordinate 261,797,099 of NC_064621.1, forward strand.
TTCCCTTACAAGTCGGCGAACAAATATTCACCTTCTTGTTCCAGAAATCTCGAACATCGATTCATCAGTGAATAACACCTTCATCCACTCAAAAAAAATGGTCATTATTCCGTTTAAAGGTGAACCCTTACCCTATTAAGCGCAATCCGCTTCGTATTGCATGATACTGAAGTATGCGGTGGTCCTGCTTCTGATCCATACAGCCTTCTACTTTTACAATGTCGCCAACTCTTATCTGCGGCGAAACATCCCCAAACCGCAATAGAACCTCCATCGTGTTTAACTGTAGGTAGAATACACTGCTGGGCTACCTTTCCCTTACAAGTCGGCGAACAAATATTCACCTTTTTGTTCCAGAAATCTCGAACATCGATTCATCAGTGAATAACACCTTCATCCACTCAAAAAAAATGGTCATTATTCCGTTTAAAGGTGAACCCTTACCCTATTAAGCGCAATCAGCTTCGTATTGCATGATACTGAAGTATGCGGTGGTGCTGCTTCTGATCCATACAGCCATCTACTTTTACAATGTCGCCAACTCTTATCTGCGGCGAAACATCCCCAAACTGCAATAGAACCTCCATCGTGTTTAACTGTAGGTAGAATACACTGCTGGGATACCTTTCCCTTACAAGTCGGCGAACAAATATTCACCTTCTTGTTCCAAAAATCTCGAACATCGATTCATCAGTGAATAACACCTTCATACACTCAAAAAAATGTTCATTATTCCGTTTTAGGGTGAATCCTTACCCTATTAAGCGCAATCCGCTTCGTATTGCATGATACTGAAGTATGCGGCGGTCCTGCTTCTGATCCATACAGCCTTCTACTTTTACAATGTCGCCAACTCTTATCTGCGGCGAAACATCCCCAAACCGCAATAGAACCTCCATCGTGTTTAACTGTAGGTAGAATACACTGCTGGGCTACCTTTCCCTTACAAGTCGGCGAACAAATATTCACCTTCTTGTTCCAAAAATCTCGAACATCGATTCATCAGTGAATAACACCTTCATCCACTCAAAAAAAATGGTCATTATTCCGTTTTAGGGTGAATCCTTACCCTATTAACCGCAATCCGCTTCGTATTGCATGATACTGAAGTATGCGGTGGTCCTGCTTCTGATCCATACAGCCTTCTACTTTTACAATGTCGCCAACTCTTATCTGCGGCGAAACATCCCCAAACCGCAATAGAACCTCCATCGTGTTTAACTGTAGGTAGAATACACTGCTGGGCTACCTTTCCCTTACAAGTCGGCGAACAAATATTCACCTTCTTGTTCCAGAAATCTCGGACATCGATTCATCAGTGAATAACACCTTCATCCACTCAAAAAAAAGGTCATTATTCCGTTTTAAGGTGAACCCTTACCCTATTAAGCGCAATCCGCTTCGTATTGCATGATACTGAAGTATGCAGTGGTCCTGCTTCTGATCCATACAGCCTTCTACTTTTACAATGTCGCCAACTCTTATCTGCGGCAAAACAACACCTAACCGCAATAGAACCTCCATCGTGTTTAACTGTAGGTAGAATACACTGCTGGGCTACCTTTCCCTTACAAGTCGGCGAACAAATATTCACCTTCTTATTCCAGAAATCTCGAACATCGATTCATCAGTGAATAACACCTTCATCCACTCAAAAAAAAAGGTCATTATTCCGTTTTAAGGTGAACCCTTACCCTATTAAGCGCAATCAGCTTCGTATTGCATGATACTGAAGTATGCGGTGGTCCTGCTTCTGATCCATACAGCCTTCTACTTTTACAATGTCGCCAACACTTACCTGCGGCGAAACATCCCCAAACCGCAATAGAACCTCCATCGTGTTTAACTGTAGGTAGAATACACTGCTGGGCTACTTTTCCCTTACAAGTCGACGAACAAATATTCACCTTCTTGTTCCAAAAATCTCGAACATCGATTCATCAGTGAATAACACCTTCATCCACTGAAAAAAAGTGGTCATTATTCCGTTTTAAGGTGAACCCTTACCCTATTAAGCGCAATCCGCTTTGTATTGCATGATACTGAAGTATGCTGTGGTCCTGCTTCTGATCCAAACAGCCATCTACTTTTACAATGTCGCCAACTCTTATCTGCGGCAAAACATCCCCTTACCGCCATAGAACCTCCATCGTGTTTAACTGTAGGTAGAATACACTGCTGGGCTACCTTTCCCTTACAAGTCGGCGAACAAATATTCACCTTCTTGTTCCAAAAATCACGAACATCGATTCATCAGTGAATAACACCTTCATCCACTCAAAATAAAATGGTCATTATTCCGTTTTAAGGTGAACCCTTACCCTATTAAGCGCAATCCGCTTCGTATTGCATGATACTGAAGTATACGGTGGTCCTGCTTCTGATCCATACAGCCTTCTACTTTTACAATGTCGCCAACTCTTATGTGCGGCAAAACATCCTCAAACCGCAATAGAACCTCCATCGTGTTTAACTGTAGGTAGAATACACTGCTGGGCTACCTTTCCCTTACAAGTCGGCGAACAAATATTCACCTTCTTGTTCCAGAAATCTCGAACATCGATTCATCAGTGAATAACACCTTCATCCACTCAAAAAAAATGGTCATTATTCCGTTTAAAGGTGAACCCTTACCCTATTAAGCGCAATCCGCTTCGTATTGCATGATACTGAAGTATGCGGTGGTCCTGCTTCTGATCCATACAGCCTTCTACTTTTACAATGTCGCCAACTCTTATCTGCGGCGAAACATCCTCAAACCGCAATGGAACCTCCATCGTGTTTAACTGTAGGTAGAATACACTGCTGGGCTACCTTTCCCTTACAAGTCGGCGAACAAATATTCAGCTTCTTGTTCCAAAAATCTCGAACATCGATTCATCAGTGAATAACACCTTCATCCACTCAAAAAAAAAGGTCATTATTCCGTTTTAAGGTGAACCCTTACCCTATTAAGCGCAATCAGCTTCGTATTGCATGATACTGAAGTATGCGGTGGTCCTGCTTCTGATCCATACAGCCATCTACTTTTACAATGTCGCCAACTCTTATATGCGGCGAAACATCCCCAAACTGCAATAGAACCTCCATCGTGTTTAACTGTAGGTAGAATACACTGCTGGGCTACCTTTCCCTTACAAGTCGGCGAACAAATATTCAGCTTCTTGTTCCAAAAATATCGAACATCGATTCATCAGTGAATAACACCTTCATCCACTCAAAAAAAATGTTCATTGTTCCGTTTTAGGGTGAATCCTTACCCTATTAAGCGCAATCCGCTTCGTATTGCATGATACTGAAGTATTCGGAGGTCCTGCTTCTGATCCATACAGCCTTCTACTTTTACAATGTCGCCAACTCTTATCTGCGGCGAAACATCCCCAAACCGCAATAGAACCTCCATCGTGTTTAACTGTAGGTAGAATACACTGCTGGGCTACCTTTCCCTTACATGTCGGCGAACAAATATTCACCTTCTTGTTCCAAAAATCTCGAACATCGATTCATCAGTGAATAACACCTTCATCCACTCAAAAAAAAAGGTCATTATTCCGTTTTAAGGTGAACCCTTACCCTATTAAGCGCAATCAGCTTCGTATTGCATGATACTGAAGTATGCGGTGGTCCTGCTTCTGATCCATACAGCCTTCTACTTTTACAATGTCGCCAACTCTTATCTGCGGCGAAACATCCCCTAACCGCAATAGAACCTCCATCGTGTTTAACTGTAGGTAGAATACACTGCTGGGCTACCTTTCCCTTACAAGTCGGCGAACAAATATTCACCTTCTTGTTCCAAAAATCACGAACATCGATTCATCAGTGAATAACACCTTCATCCACTCAAAAAAAATGGTCATTATTCCGTTTTAAGGTGAACCCTTACCCTATTAAGCGCAATCCGCTTCGGATTGCATGATACTGAAGTATGCGGTGGTCCTGCTTCTGATCCATACAGCCTTCTACTTTTACAATGTCGCCAACTCTTATCTGCGGCGAAACATCCCCAAACCGCAATAGAACCTCCATCGTGTTTAACTGTAGGTAGAATTCACTGCTGGGCTACCTTTCCCTTACAAGTCGGCGAACAAATATTCACCTTCTTGTTCCAAAAATCTCGAACATCGATTCATCAGTGAATAACACCTTCATCCACTCAAAAAAAATGTTCATTATTCCGTTTTAAGGTGAACCCTTACCCTATTAAGCGCAATCTGCTTCGTATTCCATGATACTGAAGTATGCGGTGGTCCTGCTTCTGATCCATACAGCCTTCTACTTTTACAATGTCGCCAACTCTTATCTGCGGCGAAACATCCCCAAACCGCAATAGAACCTCCATCGTGTTTAACTGTAGGTAGAATACACTGCTGGGCTACCTTTCCCTTACAAGTCGGCGACCAAATATTCACCTTCTTGTTCCAAAAATCTCGAACATCGATTCATCAGTGAATAACACCTTCATCCACTCAAAAAAAATGGTCATTATTCCGTTTTAAGGTGAACCCTTACCCTATTAAGCGCAATCCGCTTCGTATTGCATGATACTGAAGTATGCGGTGGTCCTGCTTCTGATCCATACAGCCTTGTACTTTTACAATGTCGCCAACTCTTATCTGCGGCGAAACATCCCCAAACCGCAATAGAACCTCCATCGTGTTTAACTGTAGGTAGAATACACTGCTGGGCTACCTTTCCCTTACAAGTCGGCGAACAAATATTCACCTTCTTGTTCCAAAAATCTCGAACATCGATTCATCAGTGAATAACACCTTCATCCACTCAAAAAAAATGGTCATTATTCCGTTTTAAGGTGAACCCTTACCCTATTAAGCGCAATCCGCTTCGTATTGCATGATACTGAAGTATGCGGTGGTCCTGCTTCTGATCCATACAGCCTTCTACTTTTACAATGTCGCCAACTCTTATCTGCGGCGAAACATCCCCAAACCGCAATAGAACCTCCATCGTGTTTAACTGTAGGTAGAATACACTGCTGGGCTACCTTTCCCTTACAAGTCGGCGAACAAATATTCACCTTCTTGTTCCAAAAATCTCGAACATCGATTCATCAGTGAATAACACCTTCATCCACTGAAAAAAAAAAGGTCATTATTCCGTTTTAAGGTGAACCCTTACCCTATTAAGCGCAATCCGCTTCGTATTGCATGATACTGAAGTATGTGGTGGTCCTGCTTCTGATCCATACAGCCATCTACTTTTACAATGTCGCCAACTCTTATCTGCGGCGAAACATCCCCAAACCGCAATAGAACCTCCATCGTGTTTAACTGTAGGTAGAATACACTGCTGGGCTACCTTTCCCTTACAAGTCGGCGAACAAATATTCACCTTCTTGTTCCAAAAATCTCGAACATCGATTCATCAGTGAATAACACCTTCATCCACTCAAAAAAAAATGGTCATTATTCCGTTTTAAGGTGAACCCTTACCCTATTAAGCGCAATCCGCTTCGCATTGCATGATATTGAAGTATGCGGTGGTCCTGCTTCTGATCCATACAGCCTTCTACTTTTACAATGTCGCCATCTCTTATCTGCGGCGAAACATCCCCAAACACCAATAGAACCTCCATCGTGTTTAACTGTAGGTAGAATACACTGCTGGGCTACCTTTCCCTTACAAGTCAGCGAACAAATATTCACCTTCTTGTTCCAAAGATCTCGAACATCGATTCATCAGTGAATAACACCTTCATCCACTCAAAATAAAAATAAAAATGGTTGAAATGGCTCTGAGCACTATGGTATTTCACATCGGAGGTCATCAGTCCCCTAGAACTTAGTTTTACTTAAACCTAACTAACCTAAGAACATCACACACATCCATGCCCGAGGCAGGACTCGAACCTGCGACCGTAGATTTCGCGCGGTTCCGGACTGAATTGCCTAAAACCGCTCGTCCACCGAGGCCGGCTTTCGTCCACTCTTTCGATGTCCAATTACGATGTTTTCTAGCCCATTCAGGTCTCTTCTGTTTATTTAAGGGCTTTAGGAAGTGTTTTTTTGCTGTGACACATCCTTTCAAGCCGGCTTCTGTCAGTCTCCTTTTTACTGTTGCAACAGATATTGTTGTGGTGTTCATTTCTACCAATTCTGCGCGAATTTGGGGCGCTGTTTTGAATCTTTTTCTCTTACTGGCTATTCTGATATTTACCTTCAGTTGTTTTACGAGGTCGTCCTGATAGTTATATATCCTTGTTGCTACCTGTTGTCTTATGGCGGTGAAAGGTGTATTGCACTCCCCCCTATAGAGCCATTACACTGTTTCGCAATTTGGCTAAGTGCTACAATTGCAGCACGTTTTTCTATGCATATCTCCACTCGTGCAGCCGTACTAACGATGTGATCACTTCAGTGTCACGAAGGAACTAACGTGCAGGAACCACATGTTATGTATCGTAGCAATGCTTGCCGTTCGCTGCGGACATCACATCACTACATGGAACAACACAGTTGCACCAAACGTGGCGTCCGTCGGCAAATAGGTAAACAAAAAAATGGCTCTGAGCACTATGGGACTTAACTTCTAAGGTCATCAGTCACCTAGAACTTAGAACTACTTAAACCTAACTAACCTAAGGACATCACACACATCCACGCCCGAGGCAGAATTCGAACCTGCGAGCGTAGCGGTCGCGCGGTTCCAGACTGTAGCGCCTAGAACCGCAGGCCACCCCGGCCGGCTTTTTCAACTTTAATTCCCTATTTAGTAACCATATTTTCTTTCTCTGCTTTAAACGTTGTCCCACGACACATCATTAATGAATTTTTGGTTGCAGGGGATATCGGATTTTACTGGGAAAATCAACGTGGAGTATGTTGTTCTTCGTTTTAACCATTCTCGCACTTTTTTTCTGAAGGAGGAGACCCTTTGCGCACTGGCTGTGTCAGGCGAGATTTGGAGATGGTGGCCTGAATACGGACACGACGAGTACGAGGAAGAGCTTCCCTTGCCTGAGCGATCGCTGCCCAAACTGCCTGGCGAAGGGGTTGACCGAAAATGTCCGGCAAACCCTGCCGACCGCAAATGGCCACTATCGCAACTGTGCGGCATTCGCCACCAATCCTTCCAGCCGTTATTACCAGCAGATGAATCCTAATGATGTAGCTGTTTCTTTACTTAAGCAGCTCTTTATCTGGCCTCACGATGCTGAGTGGACCCCATTACACACCTCCCAGCCTTAGGCGAACTCTTAGGAGGTGCCAGGAATCGAACCTAGGCCCCGCTACGGTCGCAGGTTCGAATCCTGCCATGGGCATGGACGTGTGTGATGTCCTTAGGTTACTTAGGTTTAAGTAGTTCTAAAGTTCTGGGGAACTGATGACCTCAGAGGTTAAGTCCCATATTGCTCAGAGCTATTTGAACCCAGGCCTTTCTCCACCGGAGGCAGCGATGCTAACCATTCCGCAAGCTTTAATTATGCCTGCATTAGTGATGCAATAAAATGACGCACCATGAAGTTATTATACGAATAGGACAGAAACCTATAGATGTGACTTACATGTACAGACAAACAAATGATTACAATTTCAGAAAAAATTGACGTTTTATTCAGGAGAAACAGGACCACAAATTGGAGGAGTCAGTAACGCGTTGGTTCACCTCTTGCCATTATGCAAGCTGTTGTTCGGCTTGGCTGGCTAAATGGCTCTGAGCACCATTAGACTTAACATCTGAGGTCATCAGTCCCCTATACTTAGAACTACTTAAACCTAACTAACCTAAGGACATCACCCACATCCATGCCCGAGGCAGGATTCGAACCTGCGACCGTAGCAGCAGCGCGGTTCCGGACTGAAGCGCCTAGAACCGCTCGGCCACACCGGCCGGCTTTGGGATATTGTCCCAAATTCTGTCCATATGGCGCGGATCGTCAAAATCCCGGACTGGTCGAGGGCCCTGCCCATAATGCTTCAAACGTTCTCAATTGGGGAGACATTTGGCGACCTTTCTGGCCACGGTAGGGTTTGGCAGGCACGAAGACAAGCAGTACAAACTCTGGGGGGTGGGGGGCATTACCTTGTCGAAATTTAAACCCAGAATGGCTTGCATTAATGGCAACGAAACGTAGCATGGAATGTCGCAGACTTACCGATGTGCTGTAAGGGCGTTGCAGATGACAGCCGAAGAGGTCCTGCTATATAAAAAAAATAATGGCATCCCAGACCATCAGCCCTGGCTGCAGGGTCGTATGTCGGATGAGAATCGGGTTGGCATCTCACCGCTGTCCGGCGTGACTTCGACCTGGAATCTCATTCACTGGAGCAGAATTTTCAGTGATGAGTGCCGCTTCGAACTGTATCCCGATGAGCAGCGAAGGCGTGTCTGGGGACTCCCCGGACAGCAGTGGGATAGCAACCTGATTGACGCCCGCCCCCGCCGCATGGCACGGCAGCCAAGAGTCATGGTCTGGGCTGCCATTTATTTTCATAGGAGGATCCCTTCAGTTGTCATCAGCGGCACCCTTACAGCGTATCGGCAAGTCGGCAGTATTCTACGTCCCGTTTTGTTACACTTCATTGTAAGACATCCTGGGCTTACATTTCAGGAAGATAACGTCTGTCTTCGTGTTGGCAAACCCTGTCTTGTCCTGCAAGGTCGGCGGATCTCTCCCCAATTGAGGACTTTTGGAGCATTCCTGGCAGAGTCCTCCAAGCGGTTCAAGATTTTTGAGGATCTAACGCACCAGTAGGACAGAACATGGCACGATATCCGTTAGGAGGATATGCAGCGACTCCGTCAATCAATGACAAGCTGAATAACTGCTTGCGTGAGGGCCAGAGGTAGACCACGCGTTATTGTGAAACTGTTCCTCTTGAATAAATCATCCAATTTTTCTGAAGTTGTAATCATTTGTTGATCTGTACATGTAAGTCACGTCTATCGGTTTCCGTCCTATTCGTATAATTGCTTCGTGATGCACCGTTTCTTTCTCTTGGAATGTATCTCTTTGGTCCAGTTTCTTGGTACAAGATGATCAAATTCATAATTCATTTGTATGTTTGATCGAGAGTTTATATAGAGTCTAGCTGACATACCCGGCATCGCTCCAGTACTCATTTTGCCAATTTTCTAACAGCAAAGGAAACAAAAAATGAGCTGTGCTTGTAGTGTAATATCGAAAAATCTCATTTTGATGTATTTGTGAAAACACCTTTAAAATTATGAAACATCCTGCAAAGAAATGTGCATAATGTGCAAGTATATAAGTACAGTATCCAAATTAAGAAACACAGTATGCAAAACAAAAATTCTCTGTGATGTTTCTTTAACTCAGAACTTGGTTATAAACAATATTTCTGATTACATGTCAATGAGCAACCATGAATAAATTCTAAGTGGATCCACATCCTAGCAAGTGACATAAAGTTGTCCATGAGAAAAACATGGAGATGTCAAATCCACTCTGCAGTACGTAATAGACTGCCCCTGTGACTTGTTAATTGTAGTGACAAGTGCAAGTCTTTCTGGAGACTGCAGTCTCTCCAAGTGAAAGGGGAGATCTGTCGGAGTAAGTGGTATCTCTTGAACTATGTGTGGTACAATGGCATATTTTTGTTGGGTACATTCAGCGGCATTGTGGATACTGTCTGTGAAATGTGTTGCAAATTGAGTTAGTAGCAAAGAAGTAACAAATTTAAACGTCCTGTAGAATATGGCAGTTGTTCATGCATCAGTGTTTATGTGTGGCACCATGACACAATTTTGTAGATGTATTTAACGGCATGTGTAGATATGTCTGCGAAAATCATTGCGAATAGAGTTAGTAGCGCAGCAGTAATAAATTTAAGCGATATCTATTATACTGCAGTTTTTCATGCATCTCATCGTCTATGGCGTCATATCTCCTTACAAGGGATATGTGTACGAAGCCCTTTTTTTTTCTTTTTTTTTTTTAATCGGTCCAGTGCTTTAGGAGATGTGGAACATACACACATACGTATATCTGTTTTTATAATATATATGGATTTTAAAAAGCCTTATGAGTCAATAGATAGACAAACATTATTCCACACTTTAGAGGAATTCAGGACTGACAGGAAAACAAGGTCAATTATTCAACAGGCATTAACAGATACAACATCCAAAGTTAAATTCTTTGGAGAAACATCAGAAGCAGTTCATATCCATACTGGTGTTCGCCAAGGAGATGGAATGTCTCTCCTTCTATTTAACATGCTTCTGGAAAAAAAATGTGAGGACATGGGAAAAGGAACTAAAAGAAATTCAGCTTGGGATTAAAAAAGAACAGAGAATCAGGGCGAAGTGTCTGGCTTTCGCGGACGATCTTGCCATCCTAACGAACAATAGAGAGGAAGCCAAACTTGCATTGGAAAAACTACACGAAATCTGAAATCTCACAGAAAATTGGGCTACAAATCTCCTACGAGAAAACACAGTAAATGGAAAACAAACCTGTAGATAATCTCCCCATTTCTACCCAATACGGGAAATTGGCCAAGCTGCCCACTTCAGATATCTGGGAGAGATAATCCAACCATCAGGACTTAATAGCCAATAAAGAAAGAATCTCCAGATTACAAAAAGCGCATAAGCTCACTTGGAATCACTATAATAAGAAATCTATTTCTGTAAATGCGAAACTAAGGCATTACAACACAGCAGTACTATCAGAAGCACTTCATGCTGCTGAATCTACAGTGATTCATGGTCATACGAAGGTCAGAGAGATTGAAAAGCAGGAAAGAAAAATTGTGAGGAAAATATATGGACCAGTGTTTCGGGAAGGAATTTGGATGAAGAGACTAACTAGAGAGATTTACCAAGACATCGAAACAATGACAGACACTATTAGAAAGAGAAGGATGAAATTTTATGGACATATCAGCGAGATGAATAAAAGCAGGCTCACAAAGCAAATCTTTGAGATAGTAAACAAGAGCAAAAACAAGACAAAGTCGATCACTGAATCAGAACAAGACATTAAAGAACTGGGTATCATACAAGGCAACCTAAACAATAGAGAACAGCTTAGAAACATCATAAAGAAACACACATTTAAACAAGAACACACGGAGAACAGAACGGGAAAAAGATGGTCAGAAGAACGCAAGAGAGAACACAGTGAACGTATGAAGGGAATTTGGGAAGAACGAAGAAAGAAGAAGAAATCATGACTACTCAAGTTCAGTCGCTCTCTTAAAAGGGAATAATCGAAAATAACAATAATAATATATGGATTCCACATCGGCATTCTGTTAGATTTCGAAACGTGCGAATAGCGAGGCCCAATTACATCTTTGTGGGCGTGTCATTTCAAAATGTATTATTGGAAGATAACCTTCAATGGCCGTTAAGGCCTGGCCAGACAGAATCCGGCCTGCCGCTGCGACGGACGGCGCAGCGGTGGGCCGGACCTGTCAGCGGCCAGGGACGCCACACAGGCAACGGCCGGCCGGCCGCAGCGACTCTTGATGCGTCAGCTGTTACACTGTGGAAGGGGCCGAAACCCATTATTACGCTTGCATGCGTAGCGCGATTGTCTTGCGTTAGACGATTTGGAAGCTTCACGCGGGACACGTTATCTTTGTGCGAGTTTTTTTTTTATTTTTATTTTTTTATTGCAGAAATGAGTAGCTTGCACTAGCGATACGAAATGGCACCAAGAAGAGGAGATGTTGGGTGCACGACATTGATAACAAGAGAGAAAGCTTAGGAGAATACCGTCGTCTGTGTATTGATCGAGAGTCTGACGAAGATAGGTTCTTCAAATATTTTTGTATGTCGCGAGAATGTTTCGAGGAAATGCATCGCCCGACAAAAAGGTAGCACCGAGAAGTGCACAACGAACTGGAGAAAGCCAATTGATACAAGACACAGACAAGCCGTTTGTTTGAGGTTAAGTTTTACCGTTTGTGGCCTCTTTGTGCTTGAAATAGAAGTCATATAAATTATTCCATTTCAGTTTTGCTGTATCATATGAAAGGTTCGGCGGAAGAAAGTGCTATCCCACAACGTAGTTACGAGTGGAGTGATAAATTTATCTGCAGTGTTTACGAATACAGCAAACGATAGTAACATCTAGTTCTGTATGTCCCGCTAGAGAGAACTTTCTACTTAATAGATTGTTTTGTTTCATTGTATTCATAACATTGTCATTGAATTTAAAGAAACATATCTTTGGTCGTTAACTTATCTACTCGTTCTATCGGTATAATTGATTTTAATCTTTTCCAGATACTTGACTACAGGCGACAGTCACCAGACCATAGCTTTTTCTTTTCGGTTAGGACGTTCAACTCTCTCAGATATTGTGAAACAAGTGTGCCAGACAATAAGGACTGTTCTACAGCCCAAGTATTTTCCTACTCCTACAACCGAGATGTGGAAGAAATCTGACGAAGGATTTATAGAACTGGGGGTTTCCGAACTGCCTTGGGACCGAGCGAGGTGGCGTAGTGGTTAGACACTGGACTCGCATTCGGGAGGACGACGGTTCAATCCCGCGTCCGGCCATCCTGATTTGGGTTTTCCGTGATTTCCCTAAATCGCTCCGGGCAAATGCCGGGATGGTTCCTTTGAAAGGGCACGGCCGTCTTCCTTCCCCAACCTTCCCTAATCCGATGAGACCGATGACCTCGCTGTCTGGTCTCCTTCCCCAAAACAAACAAACTGCCTTGGAAGCATAGACGGAAAGGCTGTCAGGTTAAAATGCCCGAAGGATAGTGGATCTCAGTTCTTCTGTTACAACAGTTCTTTTCGCTAGTTCTCCTGGCGATCGTTGATCCATACTACCGAGTTTACAGTAGTTGATATTGGAAGTTATGGTCACCACAGTGACAACACTATTCAGCTTTCTATCAAGAGTATATCGAGGACAAATGTATTCTACCTCCAAATCAGGATCGCGTGTATCATACAAAAAGTTGTATTGTCTCACCTCCTGTATAAGTCTTTCTGTGTCCATGATGCATGCACTACGAGCTGCAAGACAAAAACCGCCTCACGCCGCTGCTTCTAGTGTGACCACACAGCAGTTGAGTGCGCCAACAGAGGCAAGCAGCCGCCCCGGTTTGCGGCGAATCTGTAATCTGTGACAACCTGGCGGCGGCCGGTGCGGCAGGCCGCGTGCCGGTGCGTCAGAGCCGCACTCTGTGTGACCGCCGCCATACAGTAACGAGCGATTCAACAGTGCGGCCTGTGTTAACTCAATGTTATAAGCCCCATGTAAACTCGGCGGCACGGCCTTAGTAATTTTAAAGGCCGTGCTCGCTGCCAAGCTACCTCCCGCCGACGCGGCGGCGGCGCGCGCTCGTGGCGCTGCGGTCACTTGCTGTTGCTAACTCTATGCGCTGCAGGGGGGGGGGCTGCGCCCCCCCCCCCTGACCCCTCCTGCCAAAAAAAAAAACACCCAACCTAACCTCGTATTCAGGGCTACGCTACAGATCACTTTATTTATGAAAATACAGTGTACAATCTCCAACGAATTTAACGTATTCACAAACTCCTTTTCCTTTACACCAAATAAATAAACTTTCATTTACATTAATCTTACGTCTATTACGAGTATACAGGACAAATGGTGAGGGAGACATATATGTTGATTTGCCGAAGTCTTTATTTGCATTTTCAGGCCGCACTGTTGAATCGCTCGTTACTGTATGGCGGCAGTCACACAGAGTGCGGCTCTGACGCACCGGCACGCGGCCTGCCGCACCGGCCGCCGCCAGGTTGTCACAGATTACAGATTCGCCGCAAGCCGGAGCGGCTGCTTGCCTCTGTTGGCGCACTCAACTGCTGTGTGGTCACACTAGAAGCAGCGGCGTGAGGCGGTTTTTGTCTTGCAGCTCGTAGTGCATGCATCATGGACACAGAAAGACTTATACAGGAGGTGAGACAATACAACTTTTCGTATGATACACGCGATCCTGATTTGGAGGTAGAATACATTTGTCCTCGATATACTCTTGATAGAAAGCTGAATAGTGTTGTCACTGTGACGTCCATAACTTCCAATATCAACTACTGTAAACTCGGTAGTATGGATCAACGATCGCCAGGAGAACTAGCGAAAAGAACTGTTGTAACAGGAGAACTGGGATCCACTATCCTTCAGGCATTTTAACCTGACAGCCTTTCCGTCTATGCTTCCAAGGCAGTTCGGAAACCCCCAGTTCTATAAATCCTTCTTCAGATTTCTTCCACATCTCTGTTGTAGGAGTAGGAAAATACTTGGGCTGTAGAACAGTCCTTATTGTCTGGCACACTTGTTTCATAATATCTGAGAGAGTTGAACGTCCTAACCGAAAAGAAAAAGCTATGGCCTGGTGACTGTCGCCTGTAGTCAAGTATCTGGAAAAGATTAAAATCAATTATGCCGATAGAACGAATAGATAAGTTAACGACCAAAGATATGTTTATTTAAATTCAATGACAATGTTATGAACACAATGAAACAAAACAATCTATTAAGTAGAAAGTTCTCTCTAGCGGGACATACAGAACTAGATGTTACTATCGTTAGCTGTATTGGTAAACACTGCAGATAAATTTATCACTCCACTCGTAACTACGTTGTGGGATAGCACTTTCTTCCGCCGAACCTTTCATATGATACAGCAAAACTGAAATGGAATAATTTATATGACTTCTGTTTGAAGAACAGAGGCCACAAACGGTAAAACTTACCTCAAACAAATGGTTAGCCTGTGCCTTGTATCAATTGGCTTTCTCCAGTTCGTTGTGCACTTCTCGGTGCTACCTTTTTATCAGGCGATGCATTTCCTCGAAACATTCTCGCGACATACGAAAATATTTGAAGAACCTATCTTCGTCAGACTCTCACATCAATACACAGACGACGGTATTCTCCTAAGCTTTCTCTCTTGTTATCAATGTCGTGCACCCAACATCTCTTCTTCTTGGTGCCATTTCGTATCGCTAGTGCAAGCTACTCTTTTCTGCAATAAAAAAAATAAACAAATAAATAAAAAACTCGCACAAAGATAACGTGTCCCGCGTGAAGCTTCCAAATCGTCTAACGCAAGACAATCGCACTACGCATGCAAGCTAATAATGGGTTTCGGCCCCTTCCACAGTGTAACACAGCTGACGCATCAAGAGTCGCTGCGGCCGGCCGGCCGTTGCCTGTGTGGCGTCCCTGGCCGCTGACAGGTCCGGCCCCCCGCTGTGCCGTCCGTCGCAGCGGCAGGCCGGATTCTGTCTGGCCAGGCCTTAAGCTGGACTCGCACCGAAATCTGAGAAGCACCTGCGAGACAGCGTCAGCCTCTGCTAAGGATTCTTTGCGTCTTCTGTGGGGAAAACCGCGTTCTCTCACGGCCGGCGACACGGCTCGCAAACAACTACAAAAGGCCATGGAGCGGGCTACCAGGCGATTATCTGCTGTTTGTTGACTGTTGTCGTCAAAGCTTCCGGTCTGGAAATCCCTGCGTGCACCTTTGTGGCCTCATTAGTACTGTCCTCAGAAGCCGTCAAATGGCTCTGAGCACTATGGGACTTAACATCTATGGTCATCAGTCCCCTAGAACTTAGAACTACTTAAACCTAACTAACCTAAGGACGGCACACAACACCCAGCCATCACGAGGCAGAGAAAATCCCTGACCCCGCCGGGAATCGAACCCGGGAACCCGGGCGTGGGAAGCGAGAAGCTACCGCACGACCACGAGATGCGGGTCAGAAGCCGTCAGTCAAACACGACTTAAACAACTTCCTGTGAACTGAAGATACTTCGTCAGCAATTAACAGGTTGAGGGAAACCGCGGCTAAGTAGCGAAATACAGGCGACTTTTAGCGACAATGCATGCTGAAGAGAAAATAACATCCTGTAATGAAAATTATTAATTAAACTGCGGTCTAACTCCGCTTTCACACTGCGACTTAAATATTGTTTGCAAGTACTGCCCAATACGCACACTTCGTTATTGCTAATATAGGTATCGATACTAAGGATTTGATAATTTCATTTGCGTACTGTATGTGTGTGTCGGTATTGGAATTTGTAATGGTATGATGGGAGGTAAGCTTTCACCACTAGTTCAGTGAGTATTAAAATGTATAAACTATTTCTGTAGTACACAGGAAACACCAGTGGTAAAAACTACGTATTATGCGCTATCTGTAATGGACATAACAGATTTGAGGAACATTAACCAGCAACAACCATTAACTAAAGTGGTGCAGATATTCCAATGTACGGGTTGTTTTAAAAAAGTAACGATTTTTTTTTATTTTTCGTCCATAAAACAGTTGTCCCCATTCAAAATAATCCCCATTAGACTTACAATTTTTATAACACTTAAGGGAAAACAGCGATCTTATAATCCATATACAATTAGTGAAGAAACAGTATTGATCGCGATGGCAATTTTTATTAAAATGACCGGTTTCTGCCTAGGCTTAGGTCATCTTCAGACATCACCATCAGCTGAAGTTGACCATGGGTAGAACAGTCAGTTGACCTCAGTCCCTGTAACTGATTTCAGCGACTGAGGTCAACTGGCTGTTATACACATCGTCAACTTCAGGTGATGGTGCTGTCTGAAGATGGCCTAAGCCTAGGCCGAAACCGGTCATTTTAATAAAATAACGATCGCGATCAAGACTGCTTTTCAGTGATTTTATGTTACACTTATGCCAACGCCCGATACATCTGGAACTCGATCTCTGGGACAGTTTTGGCTCTCAGCGACGCGTTTCTAATCTCATCTTTGCTTGCAAAACGACATTTTTTTAAAGATTTTCTTTATTTTTAGGGAGGGAAAAATGCCACATGGGGTCACCTCCGGCGAACATGAAGGCTGGGGCTATATTGCAGTATTGTTGTTTTTAATATTTCAAGGACACGCAACGAAGTTTGAGCAGTTGTGTTATCGTGGTACAGAAGCCATGAACTGTTTCGCCACAAATCTGGGCGTTCTTTTTGGGATTGCTTCATGCAAACTGCACTGCACTTGCGCTCAGTTCATTGTGCTTATAATTAAACTTTCGCGACTAGAGAGAGTTCGCATGAAAAGCAAGTGATCGTAGGACAATGAGACTTTGTGGAAACATTTGTAAGGACATGTGGAAGAGAAATAACGAATAAGTCACTGAAAGAAACACATTTTAATTGCCACGTGAGATGGTAACGTATGTTAATCGTGTACCATGATTTTCCAGATTACAAACGTTGCACAATATGACGACCTCCTGCATCCACGACAGCCTGGAACCGCACTTCAGATACCATTTCACAACCGTCCGCAACATTTTTCGAACGGTGGACCGTGGAATGTTCAGCTGACGTGACAAAGCTCGTACACTGCTTGAAGATCGCACATTGCGTCCAGCATTCTCACCAATGGCAACAATAACTACTTGAACAATTTGTGACGCAATTGGCCATCGGCCCTTCGCAGGAGCAATTCGCAAATCGCCAGTTAATTCGAACTTCCGAAGCATGTTCTTCAACCGTGGTGCGGAAAGATGACCACTCCGTATTCCTATAATACGACGATACTTGCAACGAGCGTGTAGTTTTTTTCAGAAATGATTTTATTGTACCGTTACTAGTCTCGGGCCTGAGCTTATCGTCAGATGGCAGCGTTGATTTCTTGGCAAGTTTTATATTTGTATCTTCATGAGAAGTTATTCTTTACATATTATAAGAGACACGTTTGATTCTCTGCTTCGGCCCATGCTGATCCATGAGCTAAACTAAATACAATATCTTGTATTTGATTCAGCTCATGGATCAGCGTCTGAACATCATTCCTATAAAGCTAGGTACCTATACGGCAAAAGTTTTTCGTCTACTGTGTCAAGTAGTGAAAGTTTAACTATAACCACCCTGTACTCCTTACCGATAGTTATACCTTGTAGCAAGAATGCACGGTGTGAGTTGCCGTTAAAATCGAACAGACGCAGCGTAACCTTATAACCTTCCCATTTGATCGCATTGTCGAATCTTTTTCGGTCTTGGCGGCCCAGAATGCTTCTTCTGGGACGGCTGAGCTTAGTTTCAACAACTGTTACAAAACATTTCAGTAGTTCTGCATTGTTGCTGACTTCTTCTAACTACTGCTGAGCAACTTCTATTTTTGTTCCAACAATTTAGAAAAAGTTCTGCTGTCACACGTTTCATACCCACTCCACCTGAAAAATACATGACATAATCCAATTGATAAGCCAATATCATTTGCGATTTCTCTGACTGTGATTCGGAAATCGTTCATTTCTTACATTTTTTCCACAGTTTCATCGGTTGACGATGTTCTACGACGTCCAAGGCGCTCGGCAACTTCAGTGTCTTCACGGCCTTCATCGAAAGATTTGTACAATTTGTGTAAACCCATGTTTTACTTAGAACAGACTGACTAGAAGGAATACAGGGTGTATCAAGAACAATCATCTGATTTAAAACATCATAACTATTATGTTATTTTAGATATGTGTATGAACAACGTACTGTTGGAAAGAGCAAACTCTCGAGTTTTACATGGTTCCCGCTAGGTAGCAGCAGTGTGTGCCCACTTCAGTTCTAGTAAAAATCGTGTCGGGAAAACAGAAAACGCTTTGTGTTCTACGTTTTGCGCAGTGCAGATTAGTAATAAGTGTTCAGCGTGACTTTCGTACTAGGTATGGTGTGGATCCTCCTACAGCACACAGCATTAGACGATGACATGAACAGTTCCCAGAAACAGGTTGTTTGTGTAAAGTCAAATTGCCGGGCCCTCCCCGAGTGTCTGACACAGACGTCGAACTCATCCGCCATAGTTTCACAAGGAGTCCGCAGAAATCCGTCGGGCGTGCGACAGCTCAACATGCCCCCGATGTCCGCCTAGCGTGTCTTGCGTCGACGTTCACACATGAAATCACACAAAATTCAGCTACTGCAAGCTCTTCGTGGAGGTGACAAACAGAAACGTGTGGAGTTCTGTAATTTCGTTCTTGGCAAGAAGGAGAATGCAGCTTTGTTCCACAATTAGTGGTTAATGACGAGGCAACATTCAATTTAAATGTTAACGTAAACCACCATAAGTTGTACAACATGAGAGGGAATTTCCAAAATTTAATGTGATTTGTGCAGTTTCACGGAAAAAGGTGTATGGTCCATGTTTCTTTGTCGAGGACGCTGTTACTTGTAGCACATATCTCAATATGCTCGAGAACTTTCTTTTCCCGTGGTTGGAGACGACTTCATTTACCAACAGAATGGGGTACTGCCACACTGAAAGATGGATCGGTCGAATTGGCCTTACATTACTGGCCTCGAACATCACCGGACCTGTCTGTATGTGATTATTACTTGCGGGGGTATATAAAAGACTCTTTTTATATGCCTCCGTTACCGCACTGACATATGCCGTGCATCTCAAGAGGGCCATATTGAACACCTATGAAATGGAATGAAAAAAAAAATTTTTGAGTTTCCCGTTCATAAAAAAAACAAAATTCACGGTATTTGTTTCTTAGTTTCAGAGATACAGACGTGCCAATCGGATGATTCTTTTTGATACACCCTGTATTTTACATTTATTAACCTTTTTCATTTTGTTTCGTTCTCATAGCAAAATTTAATGCAAAAGCTGTTGTTCATTTTTCTACAAAATAAATAATCGCGGATTCTATCAAAACACAGGTAACCAAGATGAAAGAGAAAGTCTGACATCAGCTGAAATCGAGCACTGATATAAATCCAATGGCGACAAGTAAAATTTACGTAGTTTATTTATTTAATCGTATGGTGCTTTTATACAATATACAGTTGATACAAGGCAAGTGATTTTATACAATATGCACATGATATAAGACAAGATTAAAACTTAAAGTTCGTGTTTTTCAACCAATTAATTAAGCTGGGTGTGAGAGTGAACAAGTCGTCAGGAATTCCAGGGTATGAATGAAGTGGACAGCGTTGGACTAAATGTTCAATTGTCTGCTCTTCTTGATTACATTCACACATTGGTGAACTGATCCAGCCCCATTTGTACCTGAAGTAGCTACAACAACCATGTCCAGTCCTTAACCTGATGATGCGGCACCAAAGGATCCTCGGTAGGTCAAAACCTTTTGGCTTCTTTGTGGGATCAAGGTGATGTTTTTGTTGTCCATTCATGCTTCCAGCTTTCATTTAGATCAAAACCATCCGCGATGAGTTGTCCTGCAGTAACACTTGCTGGTCTTCTTGATTGCAATCGTTGCTGTGGCGAATGACAGAATACCTGGTGCAGTGGTAGAGAGGGTGATCAGAGATTTTCTTGGCCTCCCTCAGTAGAGCTTTTTCCGCCTTAAGTGCCCCTGTCCGTTATCCTCATTGCTCGCTGCCACATGTGATTCCCACAAGAGGTCGAGCGAAGAGTGCACCCGCATTGAAGGCATCATTATTTGCCGTCATGGTGCATATATTTATATTTCCGAAAGAACAGGCGCCATTCATGGTTCTGCAGCCGTATATATTACAGATCACGAAAGAAATTGAAATGGTTCAAATGGCTCTGAGCACTATGGGACTTAACATCTGAGGTCATCAGTCCCCTAGAACTTAGAACTACTTAAACCTAACTAACCTAAGGACATCACATACATACATCCCCGAGGCAGGATTCGAACCTGCGACCGTAGCGGTCGCTCGGTTACAGACTGAAGCGCGTAGAACCGCTCGGCCACACCGGCCGGCGTGACGAAAGATAAATTTCTACACCAGCTGCAGTCGGGCATTGAAATAAAGCCAACGGCGGACGAGGACTCGAACTCGGATGTCTCGCTTATCGCAAATAATTATGCCTTCGGTGCGGACGCTTGCGGAAATTCGGTGAGGCTGCAATCGATGAGGGAATGGACAGGGGACATCACGTATGTAGTTTCCGAGAAATGGCAAGTTGGGTTGGACGGGAAGCGTGCTCGGATAGTAGTAGTGATTAAGGCGAACACTCACGATAAACAGAAACCCCGGGTCCTAATCCTGGGCCGACATAAATTTTCACTTGTCTCTACTGGATTTATTTCAATGCCCTATTGCAGACAATGTCGGAGCTTCTCTTTCGTCATGTCTCCGGCAGAAGGATCATGAATGATGACTGATGTTTCGGACATGTCTAAAAGAACTGACACCACACATACAAATAAGACACTTGTTACCTGTTTGATGACTGATAACAGCGTAATTATCCAATGTGGCTAACACTGCACGTATATAGGGTGTATCAAAAAGAATCATCCGTTTTGACACGTCTATATTTCTGAAACTATTGAACATATACAATAATTTTTTTTTTTTTTTTTTTTTTGATGAACGGGAAACCCAAGAAGTTTTTTTCATACCTTTTCATAGGTGTTCAATATGCTCCCCCTTGAGATGCACGGCATATGTCAATGCGATATTCAAGTTATTCCCACACTGCATCGAGCATGTCTTGAGTTACAGCTTCCACTTCTATTATGCGATGTCTCAGTTCATTCATTCTTGTTGGTAATGGAAGCGCATAAACAGAGTCTTTTATAACCCCCACAAGAGATAATCACATAGTCAGGTCCGGTGACCTTGGAGGCCAGTTATGTAAGGCTGAATCATTTCGTCCTGTGCGATCGATCCACCATTTACTCGGGGACGGACTAGCGAGTTACCTTTACACAAATAACCTGTTTCTCGGAATTGTTCATGCCATCGTGTAATTCTCTGTGCTGTAGAAGGTTCCACATCATACCCAGTACGAAAGTTACGCTGAACAATTATTACTGATCTGCACTGCGCAAAACGTAGAACACAAAACGCTTTCTGGTGTCCCGATAGCCGGCCAGGGTGACCGAGCGGTTTTAGGCGCTTCAGTTTGGAACCGCGCGACCGTTACGGTCGCAGGTTCGAATCCTGCCTCGGGCATGGATGTGTGTGATGCCCTTAGGTTGTTGTTGTTGTTGTGGTCTTCAGTCCTGAGACTGGTTTGATGCAGCTCTCCATGCTACTCTATCCTGTGCAAGCTTCTTCATCTCCCAGTACCTACTGCAACCTACATCCTTCTGAATCTGCTTAGTGTATTCATCTCTTGGTCTCCCTCTACGATTTTTACCCTCCACGCTGCCCTCCAATACTAAATTGGTGATCCCTTGATGCCTCAGAACATGTCCTACCAACCGATCCCGTCTTCTGGTCAAGTTGTGCCACAAACTTCTCTTCTCCCCAATCCTATTCAGTACTTCCTCATTAGTTATGTGATCTACCCATCTAATCTTCAGCATTCTTCTGTAGCACCACATTTCGAAAGCTTCTATTCTCTTCTTGTCCAAACTATTTATCGTCCATGTTTCACTTCCATACATGGCTACACTCCATACAAATACTTTCAGAAATGACTTCCTGACACTTAAATCTATACTCGATGTTAACAAATTTCTCTTCTTCAGAAACGCTTTCCTTGCCATTGCCAGTCTACATTTTATATCCTCTCTACTTCGACCATCATCAGTTATTTTGCTCCCCAAATAGCAAAACTCCTTTACTACTTTAAGTGTCTCATTTCCTAATCTAATTCCCTCAGCATCACCCGACTTAATTCGACTACATTCCATTATCCTCGTTTTGCTTTTGTTGATGTTCATCTTATATCCTCCTTTCAAGTCACTGTCCATTCTATTCAACTGCTCTTCCAAGTCCTTTGCTGTCTCTGACAGAATTACAATGTCATCGGCGAACCTCAAAGTTTTTATTTCTTCCCCGCGGATTTTAATACCTACTCCGAATTTTTCTTTTGTTTCCTTTACTGCTTGCTCAATATACAGATTGAATAACATCGGGGAGAGGCTACAACCCTGTCTTACTCCCTTCCCAACCGCTACTTCCCTTTCATGTCCCTTGACTCTTATAACTGCCATCTGGTTTCTGTACAAATTGTAAATAGCCTTTCGCTCCCTGTATTTTACCCCTGCCACCTTTAGAATTTGAAAGAGAGTATTCCAGTCAACATTGTCAAAAGCTTTCTCTAAGTCTACAAATGCTAGAAACGTAGGTTTGCCTTTCCTTAATCTTTCTTCTAAGATAAGTCGTAAGGTCAGTATTGCCTCACGTGTTCCAGTGTTTCTACGGAATCCAAACTGATCTTCCCCGAGGTTGGCTTCTATTAGTTTTTCCATTCGTCTGTAAAGAATTCGTGTTAGTATTTTGCAGCTGTGACTTATTAAACTGATAGTTCGGTAATTTTCACATCTGTCAACACCTGTTTAATTAGTTCTAAGTTCTAGGCGACTGATGACCTCAGAAGTTAAGTCGCATAGTGCTCAGAGACACTTTTTTGAAATCGGATGATTCCTTTTGATACATCCTGTACTTTTCAGATATGTGTGTTTAGGAACACAAGAACGAAAATATCGCACGAATCGGACCATATAACACGATAAATTACAAAATTGCCTTTATTTTTTGAACAGACCTCGTATGTGAACTAATTTTTTTGTTCTGTGTATTTCATGAACGTCTATGAAAGTGTGTGATGTGCATACTGATGTTGACTTCTAAAGTACTAGGATATTTATGAACTTTAAGAATGGCCACATGTTTAGTTGTAATAACAATACAAACGGAATACGACACTTTATGGCGCGTTGCGGGCCTACAAACTTTACACTTTTCGTTCAAATACCGACATTATAACGTCCCATAATGTGGAAATTCCTGACGCAGATGAAAGAAGCGTAGGAGTTCAATCTTTGCCTTTTGTGGTGAGAAGTAAATACTAACACAGGAAGAAATGGTCGAGCTCCACATCATTAAAAAAAGAAAACACATGATTCTGCGAGCAATCAAATACTAAGTGCAAAGTGTGTAATGACCCGTCGTAGAGGAAACTGATAGTAGTCAACGGTCGTCGTTAGAGCAGGGCAGGAACAATAAATTTTGCCTTCTTCTGTTCGTACCTGCGAACGTACTTGTTGATTTTCAGCAACACAAGGAAAGCATGCGTTTGGGCAAGACTGTTTTGTCGAAAACGAAAGACGCGAGTCAAAGAACGTAACTTCCAATCCTTGTCATTTGACCGACAAGAGCCGGGCCTGACAATGGAATTCATAGGGGTCTAAACTGTTATTCTAGATGTACAGTTCTGGTGGCTAAATAACTAAAAATATCAGGGCACCCCGTTAGTAACCTCTGATTAATACCTTTTGATTCTGATGAACTGAGAAATCTTGCGTAAACTGAAATAAAGTCTCCGACATAGAAACGATAATCCTTGGTGGTGAATGTCGTTGTTCTTTTGCTTGAATCCCGTTTTCTTTCTAAATACCAAAACTTCACCTATTTCTAAACGATTCTTCATAGCAATTAATAAGTGAAGTTACTCTTTTATTATCGTTCATACGATACCGCCAAACAACTTCATTAAACAAGACATACGAGGACAATAAAATCTAATTAAACTTCAAAACTAGTACCAACCTCCATAAGGTATCTAAGGATTTCAGCAGGATCAACAGAAATAATTTGTTTTTAAACACTACATTAGCAGCTCAGGTTTGTACACGTATCGTCGATTTCAAAGTAACGAAGCCAGTTTTAACCTTGGATTAAGCTGTAATTTACTCATAGATCATTTTTCAAAGCAGAATACAAAATCAGGCAGTTACGTATGAATTTACTGCGCTCGAACAGCAAATTTAGAAGCAAATATTTTTCCCCCGTGGCGATATCGACCAACTCTTTTTCGTTTCTCATCAATGTGTCATTTCATCTTTTGTGCTCTGAAATCGTTAAACACAATGTTGCCGTCCCCTCACGAAGAACATGCTCTGAGACTAGGTCATCATCACTAAGTGAACTTTGCGCAACACACTGAAAATATTGCAATTCAAAGCAACCCTTTCAAATATATGCACAACTGGAGCGAAGATTGCCACGAAATATTATTTTAGGTGCATAGAATACGCGTTTGTCACTATCATTTTACCGATCCAAGAAAACTGATTGCCGTGGGCTGGAAATTTTTTCAACATTAATTCGCCCGCTTGGCATTTATAATTACAATCAAACAACAATGAAAATAGAAATAATCAAATCGAAATGATTAAATAAACTATGATATGAAACTAGACTCATACACCGATTGTTCACACAGACGTTTTCATACAAAGAGCAAGTCCATAGTAATAACACCACTATATTAAAAATAGGTTCAAAATGCCGTATGTATAATTAAACTTCTGCTTACGTGCTGACCTGAATTGTTAGCGGAGCTTTCGCGCCTGGTATGGCAAGTCAGTGGGGTAACAGGACGGGTATTAAATACATTAATATCTATGACTCTACCACTCAACGTCTGGATATCTTATTGTTAGTGCTTTGGACTTGCGAGAATGACAAGTGACTAACATAGGCCAACTCTAGTAGCACGGGGACTTCTTATACACCGTACGCGGCGAGTTTGTAATTAATTTGTGTGGAAAGCATTCTCTCGCGGTTAAAAATTCCGACATCACTGCTGAAAAGCAATCGCGTCTGTTGTAATACCTTAGGATTTATTCGACTGCGGCACTAGTGTTACTGGACGACTACGAGAGAGATCCATTGGCGCTAACTATCCTGTGTTCGCTGTCCACGGCTTCGCTTTCCTGCTGGTGGCCGGCTTTTCCGCTAAAACGGATCCGACAAGAAGAAATAGGTGAGTACCAGACCAGGCCTTTCGCCGTCTTCTTGGAGCTGAGGTAAGTGCTAATGATCCTCATCGCCATTTTGATTGATTATAACAGTAAAGCACAGAATCTTCTATAGTGTTAATGAAGCGCTATTGATCCGTACAAAGCGAGTATAGAGCTGATGCTACTGAAACATTGCAGGCGTGTGATAAAACTCGGTACAACTTAGTTTTTTACTGGTAGGTAGTTCGACAATCTTTATTTACATTGTTATTCTGTAGAAATCATTTATAGCAAGACAGTCACTCTGGTTTCCGCTACTCGAAGGTTCACTGAGTGACAAACTGGCATATGGTCTTTAAAGAAGACAGATCTGTCTGAAAACTATGATAAAGATCTTTTCTCTCTACACTTTTCTTCGTCACCTAATTAACCATAAAACCAGTATAATTTCTAGTAGCTAATACAACAGCTTTGAAGCAAATACGTTTATCTCCGTGACACAGAATTTACATAAACGTTCGTTAAACAAATATGTTGCGATGTCCTTGTAAGTTAATTACTTAACCTTCCATTTGGTGCGTTAACTTTGACGACACCGCTACTCGCGATGTATCTCTTGGATACAGGCGATGATTCTTGTTCGTTTTCATTTTTTGAAGATTGTAGTTCTCCTTATTGGTATAAATATGGCACATACAGACCTGAAAATCAGGCTCATTAGGTTTTAAACTTAGTATCAGTAGTTAATATAATATAATGAAAAAGTATGTAATAGCTATACACAGAGATCCAAGTTAATTATATATTAGCAGTTATTGAACTAATTGCGTACCACGTTTGTCACTCACATACTTGCTGAAACAAGTCTTTCTGTCTTATTTTCCTATGCTTGTTCCTGTTTTCATGTTTCGTGGTTCCGAAGAAGTTCAGTTTTTTTTTTTTTTTTTTCGTGGTAATTTGGTTCTGAATTTCACCAGCACTGACTTACATCATCTGGTAGTTCCTTTGAGATGGTCTTCCAGTGGAGTCAGAGCCAAAACTTTGAAGTACTCATGCCTATCTGAATATCTATTCTTGTTGCTCAGGAAAATTACCCTTCCGTTGGTGCCTGCAACGTTTAGCATTTAGGAAAAAATCAGCATAGTCACCTCCTTGCTGACGTAGCTTAGCAATAGTAGATTGCACAGAAGTTGTCAATTACGTCGACCTGGGTTTGATGTCACTACAATGAAACATGAAGAAAGTCTGGCTTTTCCTGTAATCCTTCCGAAATCTCATTTGATGAGAGTTGTTGACCTATCAGTATTGCTATGTTGTTCTTAAGACTACTAGTATTATTTTTTTGTTGTATTTTGATGTCACCAAATAATTTTCATAATTTT
This sequence comes from Schistocerca nitens, assembly GCF_023898315.1. Classification (NCBI taxonomy): domain Eukaryota; kingdom Metazoa; phylum Arthropoda; class Insecta; order Orthoptera; family Acrididae; genus Schistocerca; species Schistocerca nitens. The sequence continues at coordinate 261,824,089 of NC_064621.1, forward strand.
CCTGCCTTTCATTATTTTCCTCGTCACCAAATTCATGATCTTTAGATTAATCTACAGATCTTGTTTCAGTTGTGTCTACAAAATGATCTTCAAAAGGTAAATGATCATCGAAAAGAGGGCGACATACCTCTTCCAAATACTTAGGGTTTTCTAAATCATAAACGTTGCTCGTTTTCAAAGATAGGATTCGTGGTAATAAAGAAACGTAGCCTCATTTCCAAGACAACAACAAAAACTACTGACTGGAGCACGCTCTACACAGTGTTGTGGTTCCATACAATAGCGGCAACAATGCGTTTGCCTATCTTGTGACCACAGCATTGTGGAGATTAGGTTGAAACTTCTGTGAAACAATAATAAGGGTATGATGCTAGATGACCTGGGGCGGCAGTCACATATATATATTTATTGCGGTAACATTGAAGAAAAATTAACCCGTGTGTCCCACAGACACACACGTGACTGACGAAGGGTAAGAAAGGAAAGGACTCAAAGAGAGAAGAAATTGTGAAGTTATAGACTTAAGCCTGTACATAGATTACTTTCTAGTATTGGCACAGCTTTCTAACGGAAGAGTATCTTCCGTTCAATTTCCGCTGGGCTTATCCGACACTCCCTTTAACTCATGGACAAGTATATAAACGTATGAACACGAGAATTTCAGTTCACACTCAAATCTTTCGACAGGTTTCCTGTGTTCGTAGTGGAGAACTGACGCGGCGGTTTTTACTATGAATGCGGTTTTTACTATGAATGATGGCAGAAAAATATATTCCACGTTTCCCTGTGTGGCTTCCTTGCAAGGCAACAGAATTAGCAGTGAATGAACAACATTCGTAATTTGATTTAACCAGGCAAGAGTACGGTATACTCTTATCTTTTAACGTTTGAAGGCAAATATTTTTCTAACGATAGTATATTATTTACATGACTGAAGCTTACGAAATCGTGTCCCTTGCCGAAAATTTTGTTGCACTCTGTACTTGAATACTGGCTAATACGGTGTTTCACAATTCCTACTACAGTCATCTAGCGGTTGTAGAGGGAACTCAGTTTTTATGAGGAACACGTGTTCGGAAATGTACCACTAAAATGAGAAGACCGGACCGCTTTCAAATCTGCTGATTCACGATACGAACATTGCTGTCACATGAGCTCTGACCAGTGTGCGCTTCAGCAGGGTTTCCCAAACTGCATTGCGGAACATTGTTGTTCCGCGGGAAGTGAATAAGTGCTTCGCGAAAACCTATTAATTTAAAAACATGGCGTCCGCCTCCGTAGCGTAGCGGTAGCGTTACCGCCTACCACGCAAGGGGCCCGGGTTCGATTCCTGGCAGGGGACTGGGTGTTGCGTCCTTCATAATCACTTTCATCATCATTGACCCGCAAGTTGCCGAAGTGGCGTCCACTAAAAAGGACTTGCAATACGGCGGCCAAACATCCCCGAATGGGGACTCCCGGCCAACAATGCCATACGATCGTTTCATTTCAATAACATGGCGGTTTTTCTTTTTTTCGACATTTTGACGCTACTTTTGTTTTTTGTGGTATTAGTTATGGTTTAAAATTGAAGCTATCACGGTATAAAACAATTTTATCTGATTTTTTAAAAATTTTATCAATCTTCAAAATAAACAAGGTGTTCCATCAAGTCGACAGGATTCTCGAAACGTTCCTTCAGTGTAAAAGTTTGGGAAGCCGTCTGTGCAGGAGCTGCTCCACGTGGCATCACAGCCGTTCGTTGCACATGTATATGTGACGCATATGTGACACACCGACCGCAAACCCTGGGGCTGGTCCGTGGATCACCAGCAGTCAGCTCTCCTAGTTGCTAACGTAATAGTTTGTTGCAGCCATTGTTGTAGTCGGACGAAAATGGTGTGTGACGTAATGACTTGATCCGGGAAAATGTTTTCGATACATGCGTTGTGCAGCCCTACCGTGGCATACCATAGTGTCAAGCGAGTAATTTGAAGGCGATCCGTTCTTCAAACTCGTTTACATACAAAGGGTACATTTTCAAACATGAGCTCCTTACGAAAACCTTATCTATCAAATCCCCTCTACAGCACCGAGAAGCCTGTAATACGAATTGTGAAATTACATATATATGAAAAATTGCTTGCTATTGTTTTTTCTTTCCAGCATTTTGTCTAGCTCAAATTTCAGAGAACAAAAACATGTTTTCACCTTGAGTAACCCACTGTGTGCTATTTGAACGTTTCATTGTTGATTTGTTTTAAGCATTTGAACAGAAACTGTGGTTACGATAACTATTAATATGTCAGAGTGAACCCTTAGAGGTAGCACATTGGTTGATGTGTCAGCAAAATTGTGAGCTCTGCTAACGTTTATGGGACGCCGTAAATCTATTCAACATTTTTTCGGAGCTTGTTCTCACCATTGTACCACTCTGTATAACAACAATTTCGTATGTGAAACTTCCTGGCAGATTAAAACTGTGTGCCGGACCCACACTCGAACTCGGGACCTTTACCTTTCGCGGGCAAGTGCTCTACCAGCTGAGCTACCCAAGCACGACTCACGCCCCGTCCTCAAATCTTTACTTCTGGCAGTACCTCGTCTCCTACCTTCCAAACTTTACAGAAGCTCTCCTGCAAACCTTCCAGAACTAGCGCTCCTGTAAGAAATGGTATTGCGGAGACATGGCTTAGCCACAGCCTTGGGGATGTTTCCAAAATGAGATTTTCACTCTGCAGCGGACTGTGCGCTGATATGAAACTTCCTGGCAGATTGGAACTGTGTGCCGGACCGAGACTTGAATTCGGAATCGTTGCCTTTCGCGGGAGAAGTGCTCTACCATTCGCAGGAGAGCTTCTGTAAAGTTTGGAAGGTAGGAGACGAGAGACTGTTAGAAGTAAAGCTGTCAGGACGGGGCGTGAGTCGTGCTTAGGTAATTCAGATGGTAGAGCACTTGCCCGCGAAAGGCAAAGGTCCCGAGTTCGAGTCTCGGTCCGGCACACAGTTTTAATCTGCCAGGAAGTTTCATATCAGGGCACACTCCTCTGCAGAGTGAGAATTTCATTCTGGAAACAATTTCGTATGTGTCTGCAATATTTGCTTTCAATTGACCATTCTGTTTCTGAAGACTTTTGCAACCTGCGTTACACGAATACAAAAACCTTAGCGCAAAAACTTTAGAAGAGTACGTCTACATCTACATAATTACTCTTCAATTCACATTTAAGTGCTTGGCATTCATCGAACCACAATCATACTATCTCCCTACCATTCCACTCCCGAACAGCGCGCGGGAAAAACGAACACCTAAACCTTTCTGTTCGAGCTCTGATTTCTCTTATTTTATTTTGATGATCATTCCTACCTATGTAGGTTGGGCTCAACAAAATATTTTCGCATTCGGAAGGGAAAGTTGGTGACTGAAATTTCGTAAATAGATCTCGCCGCGACGAAAAACATCTTTGCTTTAATGACTTCCATCCCAACTCGCGTATCATATCTGCCACACTCTCTCCCCTATTACGTGATAATACAAAACGAGCTGCCCTTTTTTGCACTTTCGATGTCCTCCGTCAATCCCACCTGGTAAGGATCCCACACCGCGCAGCAATATTCTAACAGAGGACCAACGAGTGTAGTGTAAGCTGTCTCTTTAGTGGACTTGTTGCATCTTCTAAGTGTCCCGCCAATGAAACGCAACCTTTGGCTCGCCTTCCCCACAATATTATCTATGTGGTCTTTCCAACTGAAGTTATTCGTAATTTTTACACCCAGGTACTTAGTTGAATTGACAGCCTTGAGAATTGTACTATTTATCGAGTAATCGAATTCCAACGGATATCTTTCGGAACTCATGTGGATCACCTCACACTTTTCGTTATTTAGCGTCAACTGCCACCTGCCACACCATACAGCAATCTTTTCTAAATCGCTTTGCAACTGATACTGGTCTTCGGATGACCTTACTAGACGATAAATTATAGCATCATCTGCGAACAACCTAAGAGAACTGCTCAGATTGTCACCCAGGTCATTTACATAGATCAGGAACAGCAAGGTCCCAGGACGCTTCCCTGGGGAACACCTGATATCACTTCAGTTTTACTCGATGATTTGCCGTCTATTACTACGGACTGCGACCTTCCTGACAGGAAATCACAAATCCAGTCGCACAACTGAGACGATACCCCATAGGCCCGCAGCTTGATTAGAAGTCGCTTGTGAGGAACGGTGTCAAAAGCTTTCCGGAAATCTAGAAATACGGAATCAACTTAAGATCCGCTGTCGATAGCGGTCATTACTTCGTGCGAATAAAGAGCTAGCTGCGTTGCACAAGAACAGTGAACTGTTGAAATACGGCGTCGATTGAACAGTGAGATTCAGAGATAGTGACTGACGGGATTATGCGTTTGTAACGAGACATGAGCTATGGAGAGTTAGAGCTGTCATCTGAAATACTTTATTATACTGTTAAGATCTTCTCGTGAGAGACAATACATAAATTAATTTTTTTCGACATGAAATTTTCTGCTAGTTCTACACGGCTCTCTACATGGTTTTTATTTTACAAATCATTCACGATGAGCCCATTTCGGCAGATTCCCATTATCAGGTGCTCTTACAAGTAATATCGTTGCTGCCATGTCTGGGCTTTTTTTAGAACTATTAGACGTACGTTGGATACGTTTATCTGACTTTAGTCGACTTTTATGTATGTCCAAAGAAAAATAGCATACATAAAAACCAATTAAAGTAGGATATACGTCTCTAACGTACATCTAAGGAGAAACTAATAATTCCAAAAAATAATCGGACATGGCAGCAACTGTATTACATGTACGAGCACCTGATGATGATGGCAATCTGATACAATAATCGCGTCATTGTTGGATTACATTACAATAGCGGAGGTTTCGGAACTTCCCCTATCATACTTTTCTGTCTCTGAGAGCTTTTCGCACTAGGTCGAATATTGGCTTTCTGCCAAATCTAACATAGTAAATCGCTTATTCCAGCGAGTATTATTGGATTGTTCCAGTGTTCTGTCAAGAGCACTGAGAAAGCCACTTTGCTTTACGTAAGTTAAAAGTTCTTTCTGTGCAGTCCAAAGAGCGTGATCTTGCAGGTATTCGGCGCAAACGTATTCCGCGTTAAAAGCATGTCGTAGCATTGTATTTAACGTGAAGCAGGAACAACTAGACCAGTCGTAAAATGCATATCCTTCAAAGTAGTCTCGTGAATACCAAGAGACGTAAATCGCCTTAACCCTTCCGCTGCTATAGACGTGCTCTCTGCTTTGCGAGCTCATGGCGGCTTCTGTTATGGCTGTAGTGCTCGCCAAATGCTGGTGCCTGTGCTGAGAAACAGTGTCCCGGCCGATAAGAAATACTTATCACCTGATTTTTCGAAAAACATTAGGAAAAACATTGATTTTTGTACGTCTTACAATCTGATATCTTCACTCGATAAAGAACTGAATTTCTTTTCGTTGCCCGGCACACTTACTGCACTGCATCAAATTAGGTAAAACATGGCACGCAATTCGAAAGGGTTTGTTGAGGTAGAAACACATCGCGGAAACGTTGCATATGGTTGATTTTAGCTCATACATTGCAGTGAATATAATGTATATAAGATATTGAAATTTCATTTAAAATTGAGATCAGAACGGTATCTCATTTTGCTCTCGAAGTATTGGTTTTTATATCCGTCCGATACTGCCTATGCAAAAATGCTTGTTGCTATTAAATACTTACCAACCGATTTAGAGAAAAGTATTAGGTGAAGAAAATTGAGTTTGGCTCATCTTACAGTTTGATATCTGCACTCGATAAAGAACTGAGTTTCTTTTCGTTGCCTGCCATAGGTACAGCGCACATTCAAATTAAGTAAAATGCTGTGCAATATATTCACGTCCTTTCGCACTGCTGATCACACGTGGTCATAATAATCGTGATATCTCATAATCGATTCAGTGAGGCACTTATTTTGTATGATTAATACTCGAATCTTTTTATTCATTGAGACATGAAAGAAACTCATCCGCAGCTCTAAGAGGACGGCGGCTCAGGACGCATACAGACGTCAATAGCACTGTAGGAAAAACCGAGGCCGCGCGGGATTAGCCGAGAGGTCTGGGGCGCTGCAGTTATGGACTGTGCGGCTGATCCCGGCGGAGGTTCGAGTCCTCCCTCGGGCATGGGTGTGTGTATTCGTCCTTAGGTTAATTTAGGTTAAGTAGTGTGTAAGCTTAGGGACTGATGACCTTAGCAGTTAAGTCCCATAAGATTTCACACACATTTAAACATTTTTAAAAAACCAAGCGGCGCGCTTAACGTCCACAGCACCTAGGAAAACAGCGTAGCAGATCGTGTATAGACGCCCACAGCAGCTAAAGTGGGAACAGTTGTGCATACGCTACAGGCTTAAACACCATCCAAATTGAACTTTAAAAATTCGTTTCAGATTTTGTGGTTCTTTAGTCACACTGATTAATTTTTTTCGTTTATTTCCCTTTTTCTCGGCATGCGCACATTCCATAGCAAACTACGTTTAGTTTCCGCACACAGTTTACCTGAAACGAAAAGATGCTAAAATCGATGATAATGTAAACAAGCCAACACGCGTCGCCTCACCAATCCACTGAGAACTTTTGCTATTCGCCGTTCATAGATAGACCTTAGCAGTGCTTCCGTCAGCCCACCAGTGCTAGCGCGCAACAATGTCCTTCCCTTCTGGCCCTGCTTCCTGTGCGGTGACGTCACGGGCTCGTTTCGTCCGACATCTTCGTAGCCCAGTGCGGAGCAGTGCGGCCGCGATCCTAAGACCAGACCGTTGTACACAACTCTGTTGTGAAGTACGATTCTTTTGGGCTCATTCGCTGCCAGTCAGACTGTCACGGCCATCAAATACTCTCACTTTTTTCGTTGGCAAATGACTCCACTGGACGCAAGACTTCACATAGGTCGCTCGGATCAGTGACCTTTTTTTCCTGACGATCCAAAGTAATAGTTGCAAAAAAAATGTATTTCCACCATAAAAAAAGGTTCTGTACTCGTTATAATTCATTCTTAACTGCACACACCGTACGTTTTTAAAAACAAAGCACAGAGCTTGATATTGGGACAGGATTGCGATTAAGTTTCTCACGCTCGTAAGTCTAACACACAAGTATACAGTGAAAGTTTATTGTATGCAGGCATGGGGTCTGATTCTCACAGACATATGCAAGGCTGCATTGTAGCGTTATGGAACATCACTGGACATGGTCCATTGGATATGTAATATTCTTTATGAAACTGCTTATTTCTAATGCGATGTCTCATTTTCCTTAAATTTGATACATAGGATGCGAAGTACGATTTTTGAAGATGAGGAAAATTCAGCTTACTACTACCACACCTTCTTAATTAATCTTCACGTCGTTCTCTGGACGAATATTACTTCAGATATCGGAGTAGGTGGCAGTCAGAGAGTACTAAACCCTCTGTAAATAGGTGATATCCTGAACATCTGATTCTTCAGATCCCTTTTCCCATTTTCGAAGTACATGGTGACCAACGAGCAACGGATTGGCAGAGTTGAAAATTGTACTAGAGAGAACTGCCGCCACTTGGATGACATAATTTTTAGTAAGTGACTATGTTAAATAAAAGATGTGGATGATTTATTCTGCAAAAGTAAAAGTTTTTTCTTAAAAATCAACATACTATTTTCAAGTGAAAATCGCCCGTTTTCCGTAGCCTTCTTTTATGAACTTTTGTGTTATCTAGAAGAAAGATTACTTTTTGTTTTGTATTGCATAATTTAGCTGCCATTTGGGTCAATAGTATTGCTATTTACTGTTTCACTATTTGCAACATTATTAGGCAGAATAATTCACTTTGCATCACAATAACACTCCTCATAATCTTTCCTGTATATGAAGTCCACTTCCTGGCAGGTGAAATCAACTTGGGCTTTTTTGGTGATGTCTCACCAGCTGCTACCCACGCTTTATTACTGTCTAGTTCCTTTTGTAAGTGGGTAAACCTGCAGTGCATCCGCAATAACATATTTGCGATCAAACTCAGTACGACTATTTTTAAACTGATACACACTTTCAACAAACGCGGCATCAATCCTGCATAAAATTTTCTCACAGCAAATTATGCACGTCTAAAGTATCGAATTCTTCCTTTATATTCCTATTACCTCTGCTTCTCCGTGCATTTTAACATCCTTTCTTATAACATCATAAGATACAGTGGAGTGTACTTTCATTTGTGGCTACAGTTTTAGGATAATTTTCACAGAGATTATCTTCGAGAGAAATAATGACATTTTGAAATCAGCTGCCCTTACAGTAGCTGCTGAAAATGCAGAAAAAGACTTTTATTGTGTGAAGGATTCCGGAGTTCCTCTGGTAGCTCTTTATTGGATTGCTTCTTAATACAACAGATTACACATTCCATCATCAAATGAACTTGGAAACCAATCACATCTACATTGATCCAGTTAAATACAACCAGTATGAGTAAGCGATGAAAACAGGTATTTTGCCATACCACTTTACTACACAGGTGATATAAATTCATGTTGTGAGTGTTTTTACTTTGCGGAGGTGTTATTTGTAAGTAGGTTATCAGTGAGTATTTTGGCTGTCGCGCGCCCATACAAACATTCCGTCCACCCATCCATCTATCCTTCACCATGAAACTGTTAGATGATTGAGGTTGGCAGCAGTCTAAAATAGATAATAGGTGACACGAAGTGTTCCAAATGGTGGCGACTTTCATCGATCAGTACTAGAGGACCTGCGGCCAACTTATCACGCCCTTACTGTAGCTGGTCATAACAAACTAATTTACGTAGCATGAAATGTATTCGCAGTTTCGAATATAGACAACCATCAGTTTTATAATGGAATGATGACAATGAAAATTTGTGCCGGACAGGGACTCGAACCCAAATATCAGGCTTATCGCGGGCGGTTGCCTTACCTTTGGCGACCGTAGCAGTCGCGCGGTTCCGGACTGAGGCGCCTACAACCGCTCGGCCACCGCGGCCGGCCCTTGTTTTATTATGATGATCATTTCTCCCTACGTAGGTGGGTGTCAACAAAATATTTACGCATTCGGAAGAGAAAGTTGGTGATTTAAATTTCGTAAATAGATCTCCCCGCAAAGAAAACCGCCTTTGTTTCAGTGACACTCTCACCCCTATTGCGCGATAACACGAAACGAGCTGCCCTTTTTTGCACTTTTTCGATGTCCTCTGTCAATCCTACCTGGAAGGATCCCATACCACGCAGCAATATTCCAGCAGAGGACGGACAAGTGTAATGTTTCGCCTTCCCCACAATATTCAATATGTGGTCTTTCCAATTTAAGTTGCTCGTAATTCTAATTCCTAGGTATTTAGTTGAATTGAAAGCCCTTAGATTTGTGCGATTTATCGTATACCTAAAATTTATCGGATTTTTTTTAGTACCCATGTGGATGACGTCGCACTTTTCTTTGTTTAGTGCTAATTGCCACTTTTCGCACCATACAGAAATTCTGTATGTACTGGGAGATAAAGAAGCTTGCACAGGATAGAGTAGCATGGAGAGCTGCATCAAACCAGTCTCAGGACTGAAGACCACAACAACAACAACAGAAATTCTCTCTAGATCATTTTGTAATTGGAACTGATCGTCTGATGATTTTACTAGACGGTAAATTACAAAAAAATGGTTCAAATGACTGAGCACTATGGGACTTAACTTCTGAGGTGATCAGTCCCCTAGAACTTAGAATTACTTAAACCTAATTAACCTAAAGACATCACACACAGCCATGCCCGAGGCAGGATTCGAACCTGCGACCGTAGCGGTCGCGCGGTTCCAGACTTTAGCGCCTAGAACCGCTCAGCCACCCCAGCCGGCGGTAAATTACAGCGTCATCTGCAAAAAGTTGCTGGTTGTCCATATTCGCAACTGCGAATACATTTCATAACGGCTGTAGTCATCGGAGTGCCTGTTCCTCCGGACATACATGCATGTTCGAAAGAACATTTCATCATACTTCTGAGCAACAAAGGCACTGCAATATCGTATATAATTTGTGTAGGTTACAAATTAATTACAAGATCGGTACATATGCGGGCCGAGGTGTCGCCTCACAATGTCGATATTGGCTCTTGAGTAAAAACGTTTGACGATAACTAAAAAATTGTGTGTGAAATCTTATGGGACTTAACTGCTGAGGTCATCAGCCCCTAAGCTTACACAGTACTTAATCTAAATTATCCTAAGGACAAACACACACACACCCATGCTCGAGGGAGGACTCGAACCTTCACCGGGACCAGCAGCACAGTCTATGACTGCAGCGCCTACGACCGCTCGGCTAATCTCGCGCGGCTTCACGATAACTGTTCTAGAACATCGATAAAGGAAAATCTTAATAAACGCTTATAGTAAAATGTTCTTTGGAGGTTGGAGGGTGGTTGGGGTCACAACACCCCTCTCCTGCCACCTTGTGATTCGCGCCTGCGTTACATCTAGTGTTGGCAAACTGTGGCACCCGCGTCTGGGAGAGCAGGAGGCGGAGGCTGGTGGAGTGTAAGCTCGTTACGGAGCGCCCTGCCAAGCGCAGCGGGCGACAATCACTTCTGGTTCAGCACGCCGTCGGCGCATTCAGTGGGCACTTAGTTAGGCGACGACCTCCTGGGGACCTGCTCTAGCCATGCGCCACCTGGTCAACCTCGCGTTCACCGCGCTGCAGCGACCCGTTGCTAACGAGAGACGTTTGTTCCAGAATGAATCTTTCATGCTGCAGCGGAGTATGCACTGTTTTGAAACTTCCTACTAAACTGAAACTTTGTGCTCCGGCTGTGGCTAAGCCGTTTCTTCGTTACAGTCTTTCCTCCAGCGGGACAGGCCCGGCGACGTAAGCAAGAGTTCTTCTGTGAACTTTGGGAAGTAGTAGAGACATACAGAGAGAAGCGAATCTTTGAGGGCGGGTCATGATTCGAGCTTGTATTTGTAGCGATACGAATATTTTGATACATCACAAGACAGCTGGATTGTGATATTGAGGCAGTGCTCTCTATTTGTAAATACTCGTATATACACTGATAAGCCAAAACATTACGAACATGGCCCACGATGACGTTGGATGCCGCCGGGTGGCTTTGCTGGCACGTGAGGTGGTACCAAAACTATGTAAGCTGAGCAGACACGGACGGAGGATATCCCTAGCGAAGATATGTTCGGCATATGGGGAAATCCATTGAGATAAGTGACTTTGGCAAATGGCAGATTATTACACTACTGGCCATTAAAATTGTTACACCAAGAAGAAATGCAGATGATAAACGGGTATTCATTGGACAAATAGATTACACTAGAACTGACATGTGATTACATTTTCACGCAATTTGGGTGAATAGATCCTGAAAAATCAGTACTCAGAACAACCACCTCTGGCCATAATAAAGGCCTTGATACTCCTGGGCAGTGAGTCAAACAGAGCTTGGATGGCGTGTACAGGTACAGCTGCCCATGCAGCTTCAACACGATACCACAGTTCATCAAGAGTAGTGACTGTCGGATTGTGACGAGACAGTCGCTCGGTCACCATTGACCAGACGTTTTCAATTGGTGAGAGATCAGAAGAATGTGCTGGCCAGGGCAGCAGTCGAACATTTTCTGCCGGCCGCGGTGGCCGTGCGGTTCTAGGCGCTTCACTCCGGAACCGCGAGACTGCTACGGTCGCAGGTTCGAATCCTGCCTCGGGCATGGATGTGTGTGATGTCCTTAAGTTAGTTAGGTTTAAGTAGTTCTAAGTTCTAGGGGACTGATGACCACAGATGTTAAGTCCCATAGTGCTCAGAGCCATTTGAACCAGCCATTTTTTGAATATTTTCTGTATCCAGAAAGGCCCGTACAGAAACTGCAGCATGCGGTGGTGCATCATCCAGCTGAAATGAAGGGTTGCGCAGGGATCGAATGAAGAGTAGAGCCACGGATCGTAACACATCTGAAATGTAACGTCCACTGTTCAAAGTACCGGCAATGCGAACAAAAGATGACCGAGACTTGTAACCAATGGCACCCCATACCATCACGTCGGGTGATACGCCAGTATGGCGATGACGAATACACGCTTCCAATGTGCGTTCACCGCGATGTCGCCAAACACGGATGCGACCATCATGATGCTGTAAACAGAACCTGGATTCATCCGAAAAAATGACGTTTTGCCATTTGTGCATCCAGGTTCGTCGTTGAGTACACCATCGCAGGCGCTCCTGTCTGTGATGCAGCGTCAAGGGTAACAGCAGCCATGGTCTCCAAGCCGATGCTGCTGCAAACGTCGTCGAACTGTTCGTGCAGATGGTTGTTGTCTTGCAAACGTCCCCATCTGTTGACTCAGGGATCGAGACGTGGCTGCACGATCCGTTACAGCTATGCGGATAAGATGCCTGTCATCTCGACTGATAGTGATACGCGGCCGTTGGGATACAGCACGGCGTTCCGTATTATCCTCCTGAACCCACCGATTCCATATTCTGCTAACAGTCATTGGATCTCGACCAACGCGAGCAGCAATGTCTCGATACGATAAACCGCCATCGCGATAGGCTACAATCCGACCTTTATCAAAGTCGGAAACGTGATAGTATGCATTTCTCCTCCTTACACGAGGCATCACAACAACGTTTCACCAGGCAACGCCGGTCAACTGCTGTTTGTGTACGAGAAATCGGTTGGAAACTTTCCTCATGTCAGCACGTTGTAGGTCTCGCCACAGGCGCCAACCTTGTGTGAATGCTCTGAAAAGCTAATCATTTGCATATCACAGCATCTTCTTCCTGTCGGTTAAATTTCGCGTTTGTAGCACGTCATCTTTGTGGTGTAGCAATTTTAATGGCTAGTAGTGTGTTACCCAGGGCGTGTGAGCGAGTATCTCGAAAACGACGGAGTTGGTGAGAACTTCGCGTGCTACTGTCACGAGGGACTACGGAAAAATGCAGGACAGTGATACTAGGCGCTAAATGGTTGGACGTCCAAGACTTCACAGAACGTGGGATTCGGAGGCTTGCCTGCACTGCAACGTACGACAGAAGGTGGTCTGTGGCACCTCTACCGGAAGAGCACAATGCTGGTGCACGCGCAAGTGTTTCAGAGCACACCGTTCATCGTACACTGTTGAACATGGAACTCCGCAGCAGACCACTCCAACGTGTTCACATATAGACCAAACGATGTCGTCAATTACGATCGCAGTGGGCAAGGGACCATCGGGATTCGACTGTAGTTCAATGGAAATGTGTCTGCTCTTTGGGTGAATCACATTTTTGCTTCACATGGTCGCTAATCATCTCTACAAACGCCGTCACTCAGGTGAAAGGCGGCTCGAAACGAACAGCGCACCACGGACACAGGCTGGTGGCAGCAGTAATATGCTATGGGAGACATCCTGCTCCATTTGCATGGACCCTGTTGTAGTAATCGAAGACACGCTGACAGGTGTTAACCACATGCATCCCTTCAAGCCTGATGTCTTCCCCGTCCGCAATGTCGTCTTTCAGCAGTATAATCGTCTATGTCTCGGTGCCAGAGACGTGATATTGTGGTTTGAGGACCATTATAGTGAACTCATGTTGATGTCTTGGTGACCAAATTCGCCTGATGTAAACCCTATGGAACCCATCTGAGTCGCTATTGGGAGCCATCATCGAGTATGCAAATCAGCGGCCCGTTATTTATGCGAATTATATGACTTATGCGCAGATATCTAAAGTCACATACCACCTCAAACCTACCAACAAATTGTTGGATACCGGATACGCAGAATCAATTATGTATTTCGTTCCAAAGACGGATAAACAAGCTATTAAGAAGGTGGTCATAATATTTTGACTCCTCTGTGTTCAAAGTCAGCATAGCACATTCGGATATTTACGCCATCGCTCGGCTCGCCTTGGGTTTCCAGCTGATGACACAGATTAGAGCTTGTCAACTGGAACTGCCTATCTCATTTACGTAATTTGTGTTTCTGTTCTTTTTAGTATAAGCATTAGTAAATAACACTTGTCCATTGTGGTTGTATTAAAATATTGCACTGTTGAAACTGAAGGTAATTTATAATGAATTAGCTACAACCAGTTCCATTTACCAGCATTTTTTTTCGTGATAACATTTCAAGATGCTTGGCATCCCATCTTGAGATGTTCACATTTATGTACGTTTCGTACACGTTGTTTCTTTACTAACGGCGCTGCACAATTTTGCATTGAAGTTTTTAAGACAGCTATTGTTAAACGTCATAAGTAAAGAAACTATGTTTACACTCGTTAATACATTAAATGTACACATCTAAAGACGCGGTGAACATAAAATGAATGAGCTTTCAAAAAGGCGTTTTTTGAGGCATAATTCGTTGGCGTGGAGAGAAGGGGATGCTATTTGTATCGGTGCGTTAACTCACAAACATTGACGTGACGGACGCTTCAATTTTGATTTTATGCGCTGGAGCGTTGTTGTCGCGTCACGTCACGAAGCGGCCCGCGAGCTTCAGTATATGAACCATACCCCCGGGTCACCAAAGGTTGCCCAATCTGATCTAGTCGATATCCAGGTTGTCTCCATGTCTTTGTCAATATCTCTTCCAACAACGTCTCTATGGTAACTCGTATTTGTACTGTTAGAGTTTGCATATCATGGGCCGGTGAACTGAACAATTTATCCTTCATGTAACCCCACAAGAAAAATGAAACAGGGGTTATGTCTGTTGAATATGTGGGCATGGTGTAGGACCGTCTCTACCAATCCATCTGTCCGGAAAGATTTCATCTATGCAAGGAAATGCAGCTCTTTGTGTAAAATCTTCATCACAGTAAATGTAAATTGAAGGTGAAGGTGTGAGAATGCAAAGGATAGGTATTATTGATGTCAGTTCCATCGAGACTTTCCGTTAAATCAGCGGCGACGAGTGGAAATGTGTGCCAGACCGGGGTTCGACCCCGGGATCTCCTGCTTACTAGGCAATTTCGTTAACCAAAGCCCCACCCGGACACAGTGTTCATCGCAACTGCGCAGACTATCTCAGCACGACTCTCTGCTGACCGATACTCCCATCTAACGGCACTTATCCGCAGTCCATGACCAAGTCCTCCATGCTCGCTACTCAGATTCCCGCAGGATGTCGGACGTGTTAGAGCTTCCGCACTGAGGACGGTGGATTCGTTGCCCATTGAGGAGAATCAATTATATGAATGTGTGATGTCTGTTCTTCCCGACATGTCCGAAAGACCAGATACCACTCATTCATGCAGCTTCATCACAGTGTTCCGAGGTATGTTCGTTTCTCTGGAAACACGACACGACATTGCTGTACTCAAGGTATCAACGATGTCATCACTCACTCCAGGTCTGCCCGCATCTCGTGGTCGTGCGGTAGCGTTCTCGCTTCCCACGCCCGGGTTCCCGGATTCGATTCCCGGCGGGGTCAGGGATTTTCTCTGCCTCGTGATGGCTGGGTGTTGTGTGCTGTCCTTAGGTTAGTTAGGTTTAAGTAGTTCTAAGTTCTAGGGGACTGATGACCATAGATGTTAAGTCCCATAGTGCTCAGAGCCATTTGAACCATTTGAGCCACTCCAGCTCTACCGCTTCTTGCCTCGTCCTCAACAATCCCAGTTTCATTAAGCTTCTCGTATCATCTTTTCATGCTCCTCACAACTTGCTGATCTCGACCATAGGCACTTCACGAGCAACGCGACTGTATTTCATGAAACCAGAAAGTACTTTGCGCTTTCTCCCGATAGACGTCGTTGTGATGGCAGCGCGCGAGATTAGCCGAGCGGTCTCGGGCGCTGCAGTCATGGGCTGTGCGGCTAGTCCCGGCGGAGGTTCGAGTCCTCCCTCGGGCACGGGTGTGTGTGTTTGTCCTTAGGATCATTTTGGTTAAGTAGTGTGTAAGCTTAGGGACTGATAACCTTAGCAGTTAAGTCCCATAAGATTTCACACACATTTGAACATTTTGTGACGGCAGCACTCCTAAATTACATCAACACGTCGAAGTGTATGCAAAAAACAAAAAAAAACTTTGAGTTAAGCTACTATTTGCAAAAAAAAACACTTATACGTGTTTGGAAATAGCGATAAAAAAGCTAACTACCATTTTCAAGAAACCGCACAGTTGTTTAGAAATATTTTTTTTGTAATCAGGCAATGACTTTATGTTCCCCTGTATTTTAAAACAGTCAATAACACGAGCGAAGGAGATAAAGGAGGAAAATAACTCTCGGTGGCGCGTCTAGAGAAATCTTGAGATACGAAGTGAAAGGGTGGCCCTAAAGTTCAAACTCGATGGAAAAGACAAAGGTAATGTCTGGCGCAAAATCGACCTTACCGGAAAACTTAACAGAGATGATTACTTCTGTCGTTCTTGTGGCAAGAGTGTGCAACATGGAGGAGGAGGGAGGGAGGGGGGGGGGGGTCTGAAACTGTAGGAGATTCTCTGAAGCCAGCGGCCTAAGGAAGGATAACGGTTTTGGTGGTGGAACAAGAGCACGTTGAAGTTGGGCAGTGTGAGGGAGTACGACTGTCTCCATGAAAGAGAGCCTCTGCTTCAGTCACCGGAACCGTGCAACACCCAGGTCACTGTCTCCGCAGCAAACCACGTTATAGACACTCTCTCTGAGCGAAGGAAAACCCAACTGGCACATTGTTAATCCTCTGATTTCTCCTTCGCTCAGTGGAATTTTGTGCATTCTCCACGTCATGGCTCCCGAATTGAAAGTCATTAAGAATATACACTACTGGCCATTAAAATTGCTACACCAAGAAGAAATGCACATGATAAACGGGTATTCATTGGACAAATACATTATACTCGAACTGACATGTGATTACATTTTCACGCAATTTGGGTGCGTAGATCCTGAGAAATCAGTACCCAGAACAACCATCTCTGGCCGTAATAACAGCCTTGATACGCCTGGGCATTGAGTCAAACTGAGCTTGGATGGCGTGTACAAGTACAGCTGCCCATGCAGCTTCAACACGATACCACAGTTCATCAAGAGTAGTGATTGTCATATTGTGACGAGACAGTCGCTCGGCCACCATTGACCAGACGTTTTCAGTTGGTGAGAGATCTGGAGAATGTGCTGGCCAGGGCAGCAGTCGAATATTTTCTGTATCCAGAAAAACCCGTACAGGACCTGCAACAGGCGGTCGTGCATTATCCTGCCGAAATGTAGGGTTTCGCGGGGATCGAATGAAGGATAGAGCCACGGGTCGTAACACATCTGAAATGTAACGTCCACTGTTCAAAGTGCCGTCAACGCGAACAAGAGGTGACCGAGACGCGTAACCAATGGCACCCCATTACACCACGCCGGGTGATACGCCAGTATAGCGATGACAAATACACGCTTCCAATGAGCGTTCACTGTGATGACGCCATACACGGTTGCGACCATCATGATGCTGTAAACAGAACCTGGATTCATCCGAAAAAGTTTTGCCATTCGTGCACCCAGGTTCGTCGTTGAATACACCATCGCAGACGCTCCTGTCTGTGATGCACCGCCAAGGGTAACCGCAGCCATGGTCTCCGAGCTGATAGTCCCTGCTACTGCAAACGTTGTCGAACTGTTCGTGCAGATGGTTGTTGACTGGAAACGTCCCCATCTGTTGACTCAGGGATCGAGACATGGCTGCACGATCCGTTACAGCTATGCGGATAAGATGCCTGTCATCTCGACTGCTAGCGATACGAGGCCGTTGGGATACAGCACGGCGTTCCGTATTATCCTCCTGAACCCACCGATTCCATATTCTGCTAACAGTCATTGGATCTCAGCAATGTCGCGATACGATAAACCGCAATCGCGATAGGCTACAATACGACTTTTATCAAAGTCGGAAACGTGATGGTACGCAAGTCTCCTCCTTACGCGAGGCATCACAACAACGTTTCACCAGGCAACGCCGTCAACTGCTGTTTGTGTACGAGAAATCGGCTGGAAACTTTCCGCATGTCAACACGTTGTAGCTGTCGCCACCGGCGCCAACCTTGTGTGAATGCTCTGAAAAGCTAATCATTTGCAGATCACAGCATCTTCTTCCTGTCGGTTAAATTTCGCGTCTGTAGAAGGTCATCTTCGTGGTGTAGCAATTTTAATGGCCAGTAGTGTATACAGTGTTTACAAATATTGCTGTGTTTATTAATTCTTGTGCATGACCAGCTCAAAAGTAGGTGTGTTACTGTCCTCACCCATCTGGCTGCCCTGGAATCTATCCATGGTTATACTGCTGTCAAGCCCTTATAGTAGGATCGAACCGTTGGATTTCTATTTCGGTTACTCGTTCGTTACTGCGTAACATTAATCTGGCAGTAATATTTTGTTCAATTATTTCAGTTAGCTGTATAGGAACAGTCGGGCGAAGTAATCAGTATGCCACAGACAATGAACTAATTTCAAGTGGAGACCAATAGAGGAGTCCTACCACAGATAGCTCAGTGGCACTGCTGAGCTCTCTGGGGCAGTTACTCGCGAGGGAAGTGTGTTTATTTCGTTGATTGTAGTTTTTAGCTGTATACTGTACGTGTTATTTATTGTTTGTTTTTTGGTGTCTAGTGTTCTTTGATGGTTGCCAAGTGAACTATCCATAAATAACTTTAGAAGACGGAAACGATTTCTCGTAGACATATAATCTTACTTTCAATCGTGAATATCCAATGCCTAGTGCTCTTTAAATGCGTAAGTTTGTTACTGAAGCAGCAAGAATCTCCTTACAACATACCATAGGAATTCATGTTAGGCAGTATGATATTATTGCTTATTTTAAATTAAGAATAAAGTTCATTAACTGTTTGTTGTCCTGGGTTGCGTATTACCACTAAAACAAATCACATGGTACACTATGACTTACACACATACAGAATGGGAAACATACAATACTAACAAAAATAGGACCTCCATATATCATATAAAACTGGTAAAATTTTCCGGACAAACGTAAGCCAACCAACAGCGACAAATTCCAGGGATCAGCAATGTATAAATTTGTTTGTCGAAGTTGCGATGAACTGCTGTATTTTTAAAACACGGTACAAAGAAAAGGTCAGATGCTGAAATAACATAACCATCGTCCAACACACATAGAACAGAACATGAAAATCATTAGGGCAATCAGCTACAACAAATACCTTACACAAATACGGGAACACTGTCATATCCAGAAAGCTATAGCAGACACGTGTTAAACGAACAGACACACATCACGGCAAACTGTGATAAATTTAATAAAACAAATAAAGCAATTACAAAGAAATCCTTTCATACATACAGACATGTTAAAACAAACCATACAACCATGACACACACACACACACACATACATACATACAGGGACAGATCACTGAGGCACTGATGTCGCAGACAAAATGTTCATGTCCTAGTGTCGTGAAAACGAAATTTAGTATGGCAGAAAGCAGAGGAGGAACAGCTGTAAAACAGGAAAAAGAACGCATGTAGAACTGCATCTCCAAAACTGTAAGTAGAAACTTGTACTGTCACTACGTCATAGATAAGCAGAACGTGCCAGAGGTGTTTGTTACCTTAGTATGTGATGGCCAAAATGTAAAGGAAAAATAGTTTAAACACAAATATATAAATATTCCCATATTCCAGGCCACCGAAGACGCGTTGCATATAAAAAAAGACAAAACGCGAATGGCGAAGAAAATTTGTTTTAATCAGTTGTGGTAGACGAATCTAAAGTGATAATTATCAACGTAATAAGGATGAAGAATTGTGTTATAGAATTGTAGAGAAATGTGGAGATTCCTTATTAGTAAATCGCCGTAAAATTTACGATTGCGGTTGGAATTTCTTCTGGGTACGCGCCAATCTAGACACATCGGCGATATGTGCTCTTCAGCACCTTCATGGCAATCATTGTTCCTAACAATGGCTGAATTATTTATTGTCTGACTCCAGCGATTTCCTGACTCTGGTGCTCTTGTCATAGATATTACGAATATTTAGTAATGGTGTGCATGTTTTCTAATAGCAAGCACATTTGTGTTATTGCTTAGAACTTATCTTAGTGTTTCATCTTAGGTGAAATATCATGCAGTAAATGTCAGAAGAGCGTTAGTTTATATCACATTGCCCCTCTGCAGTGCTAATCTCGTCCTTTGCTACTGAAATTAGCCAGAACGTACAACCACCTCAAGGGAGAAAACTATGCTCATTTTGTCCTTCGAGCAAATGAAGAATGACGATATTTTACAATCATTGTCCAATAGGTATTTGTGCAGAACACTGAGCTAGGTCTTGTTTAGAGCGTCCGAAGCAGAAGAATCTACTCGTTTTGCGTGTAGAATATCGTACTCTTGGAATTATAATAATTATAACAGCTTGTACCTAGTGTATAACACAAATTACGACTTCTTTCCAATGCAGTGGTTTAGTAGCAATGTAACGTCTCCCCCCTTTAGTGGTCTAGGATTAAAGTTCACGCACTCAAATGGAAATGGCAGCGATGTGGACAGGGCGGTGTTCGACAACTCCCAGCCATTGATTCCAGGTACATTTCCATCTGTTCCTCCAGGTCAGTGATTTCTAACCTTTCTGAGACCGTTATCCGTGAATACAATCAAATATTAGCTATTGCCCCTTCCTCCCCCCTGTCCCCCACGTCTCCCTCACCGCATTAGTGCCTAAATAAACTTTGAAAAGGAATTGTTAATACTTTTATTTTATCATATGCACCGCGATTGTTATCTTCTCAGAAAAGAAAACTAACTAATCATATTGAGGGTAAACACCTGTTAGAAAACATATTTCCTCTGCACCACTCCTCTCCCAAGTTACACTCGTTCCACTTAAACCCTGCATCACCATTTAAAATCAATCTAGTTACAATTTGTGTACTATACAAATACAGGGTTTCGCGGCGATATGTACTGATAAAAGTTAGTTCGTGCTTCCAGCCGCACCAAGTGGTTTAAAATCCGAGTTCTCCACGCCATTTCCAAGTGGTGACTTGACTTTTGTTTGCGGCTACCGACTTTATATAGCAGTGCTGTCTTCGTTACGTCACTCCAGCTCCATATAAGGTAATGTTTTCGTTGCTCGCCCGCTTCAACCTTCCGATGGCTGGGTCCCAAACTGTGGTCAGCTGCAGGCCGCCGTCTTTACTAATGGGGTAGTTGCAATTTTTATCTCAGTCACGTCTTTTATGACGCTACCCCAGAAACTTATTGGTTCATGTAATAATAGATATCTCGTCGAATGCAGTACATGTCCATTTTTTTTAGACCATGCTGTGCTACCACTGATATCTCAGGGTACCGAAGGCCAAAACATCTCTCGTGTTCTACACGGCATTGTTCAATAGTACAAACAGTCTGTCTGACATAAAACTGTCTACACCCACACGGTTCTGAGGCTACAATATGCCGGCACATCGGATTGCAAGTACTCTGCTATATGTGCAAGTGCGCGCTCAAGTGCATTGGATTACGAGCACTCTGCAGTATGTGCATGCAACACAGGCTCTGAGCACTATGGGACTCAACTGCTGTCATTAGTCCCCTAGAACTTAGAACTAGTTAAACCTAACTAACCTAAGGACATCACAAACATCCATGCCCGAGGCAGGATTCGAACCTGCGACCGTAGCGGTCTTGCGGTTCCAGACTGCAGCGCCTTTAACCGCACGGCCACTTCGGCCGGCATGCAACACAGGAATGTCAGATTTCAAGTACTCAGCAATACATGCGTGCGCATGTTGTACAGACTACAGTCACCTCTCGCCCCCACAAAAAGTGCGAACGTAGCACGTGTACTACACGTGTGACTCGCTCACACGAAACGCGTGAACATAGCAGACGTGTGAACCACAGTTGACATTCGTTCCCTCGAAAGTGCGAATACAGCAACTATGGCTGTGCTCCGCAGGAGTTGGGGGGGGGGGGGGGGGGGCGTGCTTCATCCTGACAAGACACATGCAATTTTTTAAAAAAATCGTAAGCCATGGGCTTCATTACTGGGGCCTGGGGGGGGGGGAGGGGGGCGTAGAAGCCCTCTAATCCCCAATCCCTTCATGGTCTCTGCACATGGCTGGATGCAGTTCCCGGAATGACCTTGGTGATAATGAAGTGCTGATGTTGATATGACATGCATTATTATATCAGCTCTAATATGACACTACAGATAAGAAAGCGCTGGGCCCGCCAGGGTAGCCGAGAGCGTTAACGCGCTGCTTCCTGGACACGGGTAGGCGTGCCAGCCCCAGATCGAATCCGCCCTGCCGATTAACGACGAAGCCTGGTTGTGGTTTTTAGGCGGTTTTCCACATCCCTCTAAGTGAATACTGGGCTGGTCCCCATGTTCCGCCTCAGTTACACGGCTCGCAGACATCTGAACACTTTCGCACTATTCCATGGTTTACACTCCTCGACGCAGACAGTTGGAGTTCACTAAACCCGTCCCAGGGGGTACGGGGTGGCGGCAGGAAGGGTATCCGGCCACTCCTTAACCATTAACAAGCCAAATCCGATTAACGATGGCTGACCCTGCGTAACCGCGGGACAAGGCTCAAGCGATAGAATAGATAAGAAAGCGCTGATCATGAGATCAGCATTTTCACGCAGCACATACACTGTCCCAGTACTTGCATGAGTTCTAATTTATCTAATTTTCTCGTTGTGGTCATTATGTGAGAAGTACAGGAACTGTACAAAAATATAGATTCATCACAAACACAGCACATTACCATGCGTAACACAGTAAAGGAAAACTGTTGTCAAAGCAGCTTCCACTCATCTCGGAATAGATAAATCCACGTCCAATATGATTTTCAAGAGAATCTTTTACTTTTCTTCCTGCAAAATAGTGGCAAGTACTGGTAACGACGATGGACGTGGATAGCGATCGAGCATCCTCCTCTCCAAAGTAGGCGACAATGGCTCAATAATATTGAGATCTGGTGACTATGGTGGCCAGTGGAGATGCGATAATTCATCCTCGTACTCACAAAACCGGTTCTGGAAGAAGCAAGCTGTGTGAACTGGGGCCCTCTCATTTTGGAACACGGAAACATATTGGGGAACAATCATTATAGCGTGAGATGGACAAGATCAGCCAAAATGGTCACATAATCATTGGCAGCAAAGCGACCTTGCAGAGTACCGATGGGGCCAATGGAATATTACGATATGGCTGCTCAAATCATTGCTGAATCCCCGCCGTGTCTCACTCTTGCTATTTAAACCCTGCCAGAAGTTGGAAACAGAAACAAGGCACATCAGACAAAATGACTTTCTTCCATTGCCCCATAGTCGTTAAGTTGTATGGCTTTGGCGCCACATTTTCCTGTGACGGGCGTTTCTATCACTGGTCAGTGGTTATGAAATTCCAGTTCGCCCGGCAATTCCATTCTTATGGTCCTCCCCTTAAATTGTTTTGGTGCTGACATTGTTTTTATTTTTTTATTTTTCTTCGCGGATGGATCACTTAGGACCACGCGTAATCAACATTTGTTGGCCTTCCTTTTCGCCCAGTATTCCTTCATAGACAACGAATGGGCTAGCTTTCGTTGCGTAGACCATGTATGTCGGTTAGTTTTTCTCTCTTCTTCCTCAAAACCCCGTGTGTTTGTGATTTTTCTGATTTCATTTCTATCACGTAGATTTGGAGACCCTAATTCTCTTAGGTCTTTTTCCGTCTGTTTGTACCAGTTCGGTCTTGTACTTTTGTTCTTTAAAAATGTATGGATTTTGTACGTTAACCTGTTTGAGTCCATTCTTTCTAAGTACCCCATGAATTGGATTCTTCTCATGCGCATTGTGTCTGTTATTTTGGAGATATTTTTATATATTTCTGCATTGGGTTTTGGATAATGTACCCCATCTTTAGTTCTTGGTCCTAGGATTTTCGTCATTATCTTACGTTCCTTCACTTCTAATTCCTCTTTTAGTGTTCTGTGTTTTATTTTATTTTATTTTTTTTTACAGTCCTCTTCCATGACCGACCATCACGATCACTCCACAGACATTTTCCGTTCGCGTTATACCTTAATGGACGACATTTTTGCGCCCTCCCTGGTACACGGTATAAATCTTCAATTCGGTGCCTCTTGAAACACCAAACAGTTTAGCTCCCTTGGTTGTGGAAGCACCACCAACACTACACCTACATCATCTACGTGATTAGTGACACTATCTCCCCAATTTCACGATAATACGAAACGAGCTGCCCTTCTTTGTACCTTTTCGATGTCATCCGTCAGTCCCACCTGATGCTGATCCCACACCGCACAGCAGTACTCCAGAATAGGGCGGACAAGCGTAGTGTAAGCAGTCTCTTTGGTAGACCTGTTGCACCTTCTAAGTGCTTTGCCAGTGAAGTCTTTGGTTTGCTCTACCCACAATATTATCTATGTGATCGTTCCAATTTAGGTTATTTGTAATTGTAATCACTAAGTATTTAGTTGAATTTACAGCCCTCAGATTTATGTGACTTATCGCGTAATCGAAATTTAGCAGATTTCGTATAGTACTCATGTGAATAACTTCGCACTTTTCTTTATTCAGGGTCAATTGCCACTTTTCGCACCATACAGATATCTTATCTAAATCATTTTGCAAGTCGTTTTGATCATCTGATGACTTTACAAGACGGTAAATGACAGCATCATCTGCAAACAATCTAAGACGGCTACTCAAATTGTCTCCTACATCGTTAATATAGATCAGGGACAATAGAGGGCCTATAACGCTTCTTTGCGGAACGCCGGATATTACTTCTGTTTTACTCGATGACTTTCCTCTATTACTACGAACTGTGACCTTTCTGACAGGAAATCACGAATCCAGTCGCACAACTGAGGCGATACTCCGTAGGCACGCAGTTTGATTAGAAGACGCTTGTCAGGAACGGTGTCGAAAGCCTTCTGGAAATCTAAAAATATGGAATCAATTTGACATCTCCTGTCGATAGCACTTATTACTTCATGGTATAAAGAGCTAGTTGTGTTTCACAAGAACAATATTTTCTGAATCCGTGCTGACTATATCTCAATAAATCGTTTTCTTCGAGGTACTTCATAATGTTCGAATACAGTAAATGTTCTAAAACCCTACTGCAAATCTACGCTAGTGATATAGGCCTGTAATTCAGCGGATTACTACTACTCCCCTTTTTGGGTATTGGTGTGATTTGAGCAATTTTCCAGTCTTTAGGCACGTATCTTTCTGTGAGCGAGTGGTTGTATATAATTGCTAAATATGGAGCTATTTTATCAGCATACTCTGAGAGGAACCTGATTGGTATACAATCTGGACCGGAGGCCTTGCCTTTATTAAGCGATTTAAGCTGCTTTCTTACACCGAGGATATCTACTTCTATGTTTCTCATCTTGGCAGTTGTTCTTGATTGGAATTCAGGAATATTTACTTCGTCTTCTTTGGTAAAGGAGTTTCGAAAAACCATGTTTAATAACTGTGCTTTAGTGGCACTGTCATCAGTGACTTCACCGTTGTTATCGCTCAGTGAAGTTATTGATTGTGTCTTGCCACTGGTCTGCTTTATGTATGACCAGACTAGCATCAACAACTTGCTCACGTTCGAATTCACTTAGCTCCGGCCTAATGCACTCATAACTACATAGAATACTGTTCTGATCACGAGTGACACTTTGCAATGTACAAAGGGCATTGCAAAGGTGCCGTTCGTGGCCAAATACAACAGCGGAACCTGATTGTTTGGCTAGCATCTGCATTTACGTTGGAACACGCATTCCTCGCGGTGTACCCATATTTTTGTCCAACCCCTGTGTGTACTGTATATTATATTTCTTTCGGGTACTCTTACAAAATTATTTTTACATCTGTCGATTTTGTTCTGTTGAGAGCGACATGTTTACGTCAGACAGAAATCGTGTCTTATTTAGACAGTGGAGACTTTCCGCAACCAGCGATATGTGTCGACATATCGTACCAACAAAAGTAAATACCGTTTATTTGCTAGTTCAAACTCCCCCAGCAGATATCGCAGAAGTTGGCTGCTCGTCTACTTTTCTGGCACTGAGAAATAAGTGTCGCGGGAACATGGGGGACTAGAAAGAGCCGTTAAAAGTTGAAGTTTGAAGAATTAATTAATACGAACTTTGGGACGTTACAAACAAGAGTTATAAAGACAGAAGGAAGAAACGTAATGCCTTTACGGAAATGGCGGAAGAATTTAGTACGACCGAACTAGAGATTCAAAGAAAAATTCTTAATTTGAGAAGTCAGTTTCACAGAGAATTTAAAAAGAAGCACAGAAACAAAATATGGACAGGGCACTGAAGAATCGCGTGTATCAAAATATCCGTAGAACAATTTGCTGTTACGTTTTTCTGCAAGGAGGCTCTGCGTGCAAACCGATAACAGGAAATTTGCTTGCGTAGGAATCAACTATGAATGTATAAAGAGCAGTTTCAAACAATATACTTTTATGAACACTTCATGGAATAAAATATTTTTTTATTAAGTACTGTTGACACCTACTTTCCTGATGCTGAAAATCGCAGTTAAAACAAGTCCTTCTGTTCGCTAATAACATTCCTGTATTCAGTATATTTCTCTGATATAAGTGGACCAATTTTACAAGCAAGGTTTTCGAAATAAGCTGGTGTTATTCCTAAGAAATTCGGGAAGTGCTGTGAATCCTCAATACGAAGCTCAGATTATTAATTGATTGCAAGTACCGAAATTTTCCCAAAATCCACCCTGGAACCCACACAACATTTTCGTTCTTTCTCGTCATCTTTAGAATAATTATACAGGTCGATATTTTAAGTGTCGATGCATTTAACGTGGTAAACGGAATTAAACACATGTACGACACAGTAAACCTTTGTATGTATCATGCAGTAACTAAGCGGGCCGTACATTTATTACAAATTACAGCATTTCGGGTACTGTCAGGCACATACCTTTCATACAAATTTCTGGTGATTTCCTCTATCAGTATGTAAACAGTCAAAGTGGTTTTTAGCCCAACATTCGAGATATATTTCCGGAGATAAGTGTCAGATGCAAATGCACCTTTGAATCCTAATCCTGCTTTCTTCATGTGATATCATGGGAACATATCAAAATACTCTCCGATTTGATGCCATGATACACGGAAGATCTAGTAACTGCTCTATATGGTTTTTTATGTTTTTTATGGAAGATACAAGAGTGTGGGTGAACGCACTGCGTGTAGAGCTGCCCGTGAACGGCCGTATTTGCGAGGACGCGCGGCTTCCTATATAATTAAGTGTAGAGCTTTGCGGGTCTTTGTGTGCACAGCCGCGCGGCCTGTTGGCAAATACAGTTGCAACTTGCGTGGCTTCTGAAACTCAACGCGCAAACAAAGTGCCGCCAGCCTATCGCATCAATGACGCTATCGCAAGAAGCTATATGAATTCAGAGTTCGCCGTTACCACAACAGTGGAAGCGGATGACATTTAATATAAGTCATGGAGATTGGAAATAAATCGTCGCGCCATTTTGTAATCTTGTTTCTTTCAAACAAATACCTGAATTCTATTAAACTGATATCTACATCCACACGACTACTCTGCAATTCACACTTAAATGCGTAGCAGAGGGTTCATAGAACACTTTCAGACTTTTGTTCGACAGCTCTATTCTTGAATTGCACGTGGAAAAAATGAACACCTATATCTTTCCTTGCAAGCTGTGATTTCTCTTACTTTATCACGATGATCATTTCTCGTCGTGTAGATGGTTGTTAATAAAATATTTTGGCATTCGGCGGAAGAAGCTACAAGGAATAATGTCTTTGTTTTAATGATCTCCACACCAACTCTTGCTATCATATCCGTGACATTGTCTCCCCTATTTCGCGATAATATAGAACGAGCTACTATGCTTTTAACTTTTCCGATGTCTTCCGCAGTCGTATCGAGTGAGGATCCCATAGCGCAGACCGCGTGACCGCTACGGTCGCAGGTTCGAATCCTGCATCGGGCATGGATGTGTGTGATGTCCTTAGGTTAGTTAGGTTTAAGTAGTTCTAAGTTCTAGGGGACTGATGACCACAGATGTTAAGTCCCATAGTGCTCAGAGCCATTTGAACCATAGCGCAGAGAAATACACCAGAAGACGACAGACAGTCTCTCTATTAGTAGATTTGTTGCATCTTCTAAGCGTTCTGCCAATAAAGCATGGTGTTTGGTTCGCCTACTCCCCACAACATTTTCTTTGTGATGGTTCTGGTTTAAGTTATTTCTAATTTAATCCCCACATATTTAAGCCTGTCGACTACCCGTGAATTTGTGCGATTTATCGTGTAACTGAAATTTAACAGAATTTTTTTTTAGTACTCACGTGGAAAACGTCAGATATTTTACTGTTCAGTTTTTTAGGACTCACGTGGATAACGTCAGATATTTTTCTGTTCAGAGTCAGTTGCTTTTATTTATTTGGCGGACCTAACCCTTTTTATTGTTTATGATCAGCTGCCAGTTTTTATATCATACAGATATCTAGTCGAAGCAATTTTGTAATTCGTTTACATCTTCTGATGACTTTACTAGACGGTAAACAACAGCTTCATATGCAAACAGTCTAAGAGGACTGCTCATATTGTCTCTTAAATCGTCTGTATACACCTTGTGCCCGAGAAGTACGCAACTTTTCGTGGGAAATAGCACTTTAATTCAAATGAAATATTTACAATGTGAAAGAATATGAATATAACACGGAAGAAGACAGCGTAATTCCATGAAACTACTGCCGTTCGGCATGACTGCCCTCAAATCCAAACTGAGTTACCATCCGCCCAAGGCGCACCTGAACATATTCTGCAACATTACTGGGTTAACTGTACACATCGCTACCGAAATGTGTTCCCTAACCTTCGCCTGACTCTTGATTTAACCCCATGCAAAGAGGTCTAAGGGCGTTAGATCAAGCGAGTGTGCTGTCCAGAACCGCGATGAACCTCGTCCAATGCAGCGTTCTGGTAACGTGTCATTGAAGTAATTACGCACAAAGGGAGATGAGGAGTCTCCCTGTTCAGGCACCACCGAATTCAGATGGTTGTCGACAAACAATTGGGCCGCCAGGCATTGCTCAAGCACGTCCAGGTACGATGTTGAGCTATAGTTGCTACAGCAAAAACAAATGGACCGTATGTGCGCTGCTGGGTGACGCCTGTGCACACTTTGTTTATTGCCTCAGTTAAGTCGTGGCACATGATGATGAATACTACTGCCGCTTGGGATTAGCCGAGCGGTCTAAGGCGCTGCAGTCATGTACTGTGCAGCTGGTTCCGGCAGAGGTTCGAGTCCTCCCTCGGGCATGGGTGTGTGTGTTTGTCCTTATGATACTTTAGGTTAAGTCGTGTGTAAGCTTAGGGACTGATGACCTTGGCAGTTAAGTCCCATAAGATTTCACACACATTTGAACATTTGATGCATACTGCATAGTGATCAGGTTCAAGATGATAAAGCACCTGGATATGATAAGACTTTTTCTTCAGTAATAAGCTCCAGGATTGCCACGCAGTGATCTTTGGGGTGCCGCATTCCCGGCTGAGACGAAGTGGCGACGGTTTTGGTCAGTGCTCGATAGCCTGTCGTATGGTCTCCAAAGTTTCCTTGCGACGTCGTGGTCGCCCAGAACGTCCCTCGTCGCAAATATTCCCAGTATTCTGCAATTTGCTGACTAAACCTCTAGTGATTGTTCGCTTTGGGGACGGAACGTCAACTAATTCGTTCTTGAACCTCAGCAGAAGGCAGTCCATGGAGTCTCCAATTTACAATACTGGTTCATTGTTCTGTGAACTTCTTGTCATTAAGGACAGCAGAGGGCCTGCAGCACTTGCTTTGGGAATGCAGATGTTAACTTCAATTCTACTAGATGACAATTACTATGATCTGTTGTCCGCCCCCAGTAGCTGAGTGGTCAGCGTGACGGGTTGTCAATCCTCTGGGGCCCGAGTTCGATTCCCGGCTGGGACGGGGAATTTTCTCCGCCCAGGGCCTGGGTATTGTGCTGTCCTCATCATCATCCTATCATCCTCATCGACTGCAGGTTGCCGAAGTGGCGTCAAGTTGAAAGACCGGCACCCGGCGAACGGTCTGCCCGACGGGGGGCCCTAGCCATACGATTACACTAAAAAAAAAAAAACTACGATCTGTGAATTTTCTGACAAGTAGCAACGAATGCAATCATACAATTGGGCGATACTGCTTAGACAAGTAACTTGGTTACAAGCGGCCTTTGGTAAACGGTGTCTTAAGCCATCTGGAAATGAAGAAAAATGAAATCAGTTGGAGATCTCTTGCTGTATCACCCATTACATCGTCAGAGTGAACAGCTGGTTGTGTTTCACAGCAACAGTGCCTTCTGAAGCTGGTTACCTATCAACTTTTGTTTTTTTTGGGGGTGGGGGGGACGTATTTCTTGATTTTGGAACACAAAAAAATGGCTCTGAGCACTATGGGACTTAACTTCTGAGGTCATCAGTCCCCTAGAACTTAGAACTACTTAAACCTAACTAACCTAAGGACATCACATACATCCATGCCCGAGGCAGGATTCGAACCTGCGACCGTAGCGGTCGCGCGGTTCCAGACTGAAGCGCCTAGAACCGCTCGGCCACCTCGGCCGGCTTTTGGAACACAGATTACATCCAAAATCCTACTACAACACAATGTCAGTGACATGGATCTATAATTGAAAGAATTTTTTTCTATTTGCTTTCCATGCCCATTGTTATTGTGACGTGTGCAACTTGCCAGTCATTAGGTACCGATCTTTCGTCGAGCGAGCAGTTGTATACGATTACTAAAAATTGAGCGATTTCATCGGCTTACTCCTAAAGGAATCTAAATGATATACAGTCTGGAGTGTATGACTATCCTTTATTAAATATATTAAATGACCTAACTTACTTTCAGTTATTAAATGACTTAAGTTACTTCGCTACACCGAAGGTATTTACTTCCAAATTCCATGTGTTGGTAGCTCTCTTTAACTCGAAATCTGAAATATTTACTGCAACTTCTTTGTTGAAGCATTTGCAAAAGACGGTTTAGTAACTCCACATTAGTGGTGCTGTTCTTGGTAACATCATCTTTGCTATCTGTCTACGCCCCTTCATTTGTCTACTTCAAAGTTGTAAAAATAATTAACCTTTGCAGCATCTGTTGTTTTCACTTCTTCTAAATGATCGGCTTTTGTTAAAGAATATAACATAAGTTTATTTATTATGTTTGAAATAACACATGTCTGGACCAATTCAGCCTTCAGAAATGTGACATTTTGGTATTTTTTTTTCCGAGACGAATTAGCTTCAGCTACCAACATAATAAACAACTTTCTCACCAATAACTGGAAACACATAGTGCTACGTCTAACATCCAACTATAACCGGCACCCCGAAAACAACAAACTAATTTCGAAACGAACTGCAAACATGTGGTTTTAACCACCACCGCGCAGATCGGCTGGAAGCGCCCGGAAGCCCATAAGGACGTCTACGCTTCTACGTCTGCATACAGACGCCGCCAACCATCGTATGGTATATGGTAGAGGATATTTTCCACTCGTAAAAGGAGCGATGGAACAACAGCTGTCTACATGCCTCCCTAAAAGACTAATTTCTTTCATCTCCTTGGTCCTTCCGCGAAATTTACGTCGGCGGCGGCAGAATCATTCTGCAGTCAACTGCAACTACGGGTTCACTAAAATTTCTCAGTAGTGTTTCTTGAAAAGAAAGTCATATTCTATAATTTTCAATGCGATAGGGTTCGCAGCTGCGGTGAATTTTTTTAATGATTTCTTGAAGCCTTCAGCAAAATATTATGTATTTATGCAAAATATTATGTACCCGTTCATTCGAAGTGCCCACAGCACTAGCAGTCTCACGCACCTTAACTCTTCTGCCATCGATCACCATATCATGGATTTTATCAATGATTTCCGGAGTCGTAACCTCCACAGGGCCTCCAGAACGTTCAGCATCACTTGTGCTCATATGGGCACTCCGAAAATTTTGAAACTATTTATAAACTGTTCTAATCGAAGGTGCAGAGTCACCGTAATGCTTCTCTTTTGTCTCCTGAGGCGTTTTGCCTTTCATAAAGTAATGTTTAATCACCACACTAAATTCTTTTTCTTCCATTTTTTGACAATCACTCGATTTCCTTGATTCACACGAATGCCAAACACAAAGAAGTAGACCAATATGGCTGAAACTTGGTGCGCGTTCTTTCCAAAGATGCTACTAACTAAACATGACCACGATACGCGCCGGTGGTACCATCTCTCGGACTTTGCACGGACTTTTCAAGCGCCCCTCGTACTTCCATCAGATTTTGGTCATCCCAAATATCATTGTAACTTAATCACTTACCTAGCAGACACGACAAAGGGACGGCGAGGAAGAAACAAAAAGTGAATAACATACCAAAGCGCGAAATGACACCCTTCGGAGGGAAAAACTTAAGGTAAGCGTGACGTAAGCGAAAATGCTAATAAAATGTATTTACCACAAAACGCATAATTAGCCGCGCCGGCTGCAGGGGTAAGAGCCCAGCTCATGACAGGCATCCAGCTTTAAGAAGCCGCCGCCGGCGGTATCGCTTTAGGCAGCCTTTGAAAACTTCCGCTGTCAGGAGTTCCGTGCGATCCGTTTCCGCCAGTCACCTCACAGCCGCCTCGACAAAAACCCAAATCAAGCGACGGGCGGCTCTTCTTGCGGCTGTTTTTTGCGCTCGGCGAACCTTTCATCAGCGCAGGAGGGCTTTAAAAGTTTTCGGCATTCCAGGGACAATTTCTAAATTAAAAAGAAGGACCGAAATAGTTAAGACGTGTTTCAAAAACCGGCGGCAACCTGCTCGTCACTTTTAGCGGAACAGAATGAAATACTTCTACTAAGCTGTAGCTTCTTCGCCAGCTTCTCTCTGTATCCTCGTTTTTGAAACGCCTGCTGAAGAAATACTGGACCGTCACCTCGCGTCGCTGTACTTTGTGTTACACGGGCTGCGCTTTGACAAACTTCTTCTCCTCCGGAATGAAAGAAAGTGCAAGTACACCTTAATCGCAGGATTTATCACTTTCACAAATTAGAAGGAAGAACTTAGTTCTGTATTACTACCAATGACGTGCAGTTGGAGGCAACAACTTGACACTTCATGTGCTGCTTCTCAGGGCTACATGGCACATCAGGCACACACCACAGAAGTTCTAAACCCACTCGCCTTCTGTCTTCTAAACATATTTTTCCACACTGACTTATCTTCTGTCTTCCAAAAGTATGATTTCACAGAACAGGTTGAACGTGGCCTCAGATTCGTTTATAACTCAACTCTCACGCAAGTCGAGAGCGCACAAAAAAAAAAAAAATCACCTTTTAGGATTAGACATTTCTAGATTATTAACACGAGAGCGTTCTGAAATGCGTCCGAATTTTTTATTCTGTTCTCGATATACTGTACGTTGAGCTATCAAGTGTCATGCATATTACTGGGTCGACTTTCCTGCTCCGCCGACGCGAGTTGGAACCCTTTGCCGCCAGAGGACTACGAATTGTAGCGCATAAAATGGCGGGATGTAACTACATCTACATACATATTCTGCAAGCGGACTATACCCTGTCTTTCCCTTCCCAGTTCCACTCGCAGACAGAGCGAGGGGAAATCGACTGACTATATGCTTCCGTATAAGTCCTAATTTCTCGCATCTTATCTTCATGGTCCTTACGCGAAGGGTATATTGATGGCAGTAGATTCGTTTTGGAGTCAGCTTCAAATGCCGGTCATCTAAATTTTCTCAATAGTTTTCCTCGATAAGAACGTCACCTTCCCTGTTCGGATTCCTATTTGAGTTCCCAAAGCATTTCCGTAACACTTATGTGTTGTTCGAACGTACCGGTAACAAATGTAGCAGCCTGACTCTTACTTCAATCTGCCTGATGCGGATCCCAAACACTGGAGCAGAACTCAAGCATAGGTCGCACACAATAAACGGAAGTTGGCCATTCGCCTTCCAAAGAAAATTCGGTGCGCGAGAAACAGCATGCTGTAGTCGAGTTTCGAATACGAAGAGTTCGTCCACCCATGGAGCAATCTCACTTTCACCATGACAATGCCGGACCACGCATGAACGCTGCGACATCTGCAACAGTCCGTCGCTTTGGGTTCACTGTACCGATAATCCTCCATTTTGTCCCGACTTGGCTCTATTGATTTTCATCTGTTTCCAATACCTAAAGAACAGCGTTGAGGTTTTCACTTTGATGGTGATGAAGCGGTGCAGCAGAGATGAGGTTACGGCTTCGTCAGCAAAGTCAACATTCTGCAGTGAAGGTATCAACAAACTGTACGCAGTATGCCGTGATTGTCCACGCTGTTGTTTACATTTCATGTTTGATTGTCGAAAACCAAGCAGTACTTCTTAGAGGAACTTGCAAACTTGTTTTTAGGTGCTGGCGCAGCAACCAAAAAGTCAAATCTTTAGTTGCTATACAGACGCCATCCTAAAAAAGTAAAGTGTTTATGTCAATAAAAAAAACAAAACATTAATTTCTAACGATTAGCCTCTTCAATCAAAGTATACAATTTATATTTCTTTGCCATCTGATTAATTTTAGTTCTAATACTTTTAGACAACTTGTAGGTATAGCTTCTTGCTACGAGCTGCCGCGAGTGGTAACAGGAAGCGACGACTATCTGAAATGAGTACTTACAATTACGTTTCTCGTCCCACTGGCTTATTTGATAAATGATTGTCGTGGAGATAAGAGCGTCTCACTCCGACAATTGGCAGGCGAAAAACCGAAACATACACTACTGACCATTAAAATTGCTACACCGAGAAGAAATGCAGATGATAAACGGGTAGTCATTGGACAAATATATTATACTAGAACTGACATGTGATTACATTTTTACGCAATTTGGGTGCATAGATCCTGAGAATTCAGTACCCAGAACAAACACCTCTGGCCGTAATAACGGCCTTGATACGCCTGGGCATTGAGTCAAACAGAGCTCGGATGGCGTGTACAGGTACAGCTGCCCATGCAGCTTCAACACGATACCACAGTTCATCAAGAGTAGTGACTGGCGTATTGTGACGAGCCAGTTGTTCGACCGCCATTGACCAGACGTTTTCAATTGGTGAGAGATCTGGAGAATGTGCTGGTCAAGGCAGCAGTCGAACATTTTCTGTATCCCGAAACGCCCGTACAGGACCTGCAACATGCGGTCATTCATTATCCTGCTGAATTGTAGGGTTTCGCATGGATCGAATGAAGGGTAGAGCCACGGGTCGTAACACATCTGCAATGTAACGTCCACTGTTCAAAGTGTCGTCAATGCGAACAAGAGGTGACCGAGACTTGTAACCAATGGCACCCCATACCATCACGCCGGGTGATAGGCCATATGGCGATGACGAATACACGCCTCCAATGTGCGTTCACCGCAATGTCGCCAAACACGGATGCGACCATCAAGATGCTATAAACAGAACCTGGATTCATCCGAAAAAATGTCGTTTTGCCATTCGTGCACCCAGGTTCGTCGTTGAGTACACCATCGCAGGCGCTCCTGTCTGTGATGCAGCGTCAAGGGTAACCGCAGCCATGGTCTCCAAGCTGATAGTCCATGGTGCTGCAAACGTCGTCGAACTGTTCGTGCAGATGGTTTTTGTCTTGCAAACATCCTCATCTGTTGACTCATGGATCGAGACGTGGTTGCACGATCCGTTACAGCCATGCGGATAAGATGTCTGTCATCTCGACTGCTAGTGATACGAGGCCGTTGGGGTCCAGCACGGCGTTCCGTATTATCCTCCTGAACCCACAGATTCCATATTCTGCTAACAGTCATTGGATCTCGACCAACGCGAGCAGCAATGTCGCGATATGATAAACCGCAATCGCGATAGGCTACAATCCGACCTTTATCAAAGTCGGAAACGTGATGGTACGCATTTCTCCTCCTTACACGAGGCATCACAACCACGTTTCACCACGCAACGCCCGTCAACTGCTGTTTGTGTATGAGAAATTGGTTGGAAACTTTCCTCGTGTCAGCACGTTGTAGATTTCGCCACCGGTGCCAACCTTGTGTGAATGCTCTGAAAAGCTAATCATTTGCATATCACAGCATCTCTTCCTTTCGGTTAAATTTCGCGACTGTAGCACAGAGAGAGACAGAGAGAGCCGGCCGAAGTAGCCTTGCGGTTCTAGGCGCTGCAGTCTGGAACCGCGAGACTGCTACGGTCGCAGGTTCGAATCCTGCCTAGGGCATGGATGTGTGTGATGTCCTTAGGTTAATTAGGTTCAATTAGTTCTAAGTTCTAGGGGACTAATGACCTCAGAAGTTGAGTCCCATAGTGCTCAGAGCCATTTTTAGAGACAGAGAGAGGGGAAGGGGAAGAAAACAAAGCTACAACAGGGGCAGAAAATCGGTCGTGCGTATTCAAAGGTGCCATTAAACATAATGAGGTATCTCGATCAGGAAGCCCTCCTCCACGCCAACCACCACGGATTAAGAAAACATCGATCACGCGAAACCCAACTTGAGCCTTTCGATCACGACATTCTGAAATCCATGGATCAAAGCAATCAGATGAATATACACCAACGATTATTAACAAAAGTACAAATATGTGAGGGGCGTTCAGTAAGTGATGACAACAGGTATTTTCTCGAGCAATTTCGCTTGAGAAACAGCAGAATTTGTTGTGGGACATCGTGAAATATTCCCGTTTCACCCTCTGCAATTTCATGAAATTCCCATAGGTGGCGGCGACAAACGCAGCCTTCGAAATGGTGTCTGTAACGGAGACACGTTCCGAGCATAGAACTGTCATTGAGTTTCTGTTGTCGGAAAACCAGGTAATGAGAAAAGCATGATGAGTCACGGTTTAGACGTTTGTCACCATCGCAGAATGTACCCCAAACTTGTCGGAATAAAACCAACCTGCTTTCAGAAAAAAAGGTGTTGCGTTGCTTATTGAACGCCGTTCGTACATGGCTGTCCAGTGTTTTTCGATTGTGCCACCTAGCTCGGTACTGTGTTATGCAAGTCAGTGGTTGCAGGACCGTATTGAGACTCTGAAGTGACCGTGGGATGGTGGAAGGACGGGGCGGGGGGGAGGGGGGGGGTGGCATCACTACCAAGCGAAATTCTGTGATAACCAATCCACAAAAATAGCATATTAAAGTTATTTTCTAAATCTTATAAAGGTAAACTTGTCATTAGCCGGAAGGTCGGTTTGAACACCACAGTACTGGCTTTGCATGGTCCTATTGCAGTCGGTATGAAGTTACAGTGTTAGCTATAGTTGAACATAGACTGTGAACCACAGAGTAAATCTCCATTTTTTACAATAACAAACCTTTCCAACGGTGGAAAAGTGATAAAACATAGGGAATCGAACCAACAGCCCTTGCATCCGTAGTCCGGCACCTACAGCGCAAGACTTATTATGAAATTTAGAACTTAATGAATTGCTGAAATCTAAAAAAATCTACTGAAATCATTAAGGTATTCAATAGGATTTATTACGAGGGCGTGCTGAAAAATAATTCCCTAGAATTTTTAGGTGTACACTCTTAAGGATTTTTAAATAAAACAAAAGTTATTAACATTCTATATCTTTATTCATCATGTCTACATATTTATTTCTCAACATAATCACCCTGGCGACGAGCACATTTCTCCCACCGAGAGATCAGGTTGGTGATACCCTCACTGTAAAATGTTTGACTTCGTTGACGAAGCCGCTACCCCAACTCTGCTTGCAACACTTCATCGCTGTCAAAATGTAGCCTTCGAAAGTGTCCTTTACTCTGCTTGCAACACTTCATCGCTGTCAAAATGTAGCCTTCGAAAGTGTCCTTTGAATTATGGAAACAGGTGAAAATACGTTGGGGCCAAGTCGTACCTGCATGGAGCAGGGTCGCTAAGAGTGAATCCAAGGAGTAGGGTAGTTCCAGATGACGCAGCGCTCGTGTATGGTCTAACACTGTCATGCTTAAGGAGAAGGAGCACCCTATGTGGATTCATCGAATTCGGAACTTGACTACAGCACGCCCTTTGTCACACATCTATACACACCCGGGGTGTCAGAGAAACTGATATAGGCATGCATATTCAAGTACAGAGACATGTAAATAGGCAGAATACGGCGCTGCGGTCGGCAACGCCTATATAAGACTGCAACTGTCTGACGCAGTTGTTAGATCGGTTACTGCTGCTACAGTGGCAGAATATCTCGATTCGAGAGTTTGAACGTGGTGTTATAGTTGGCGCACGAGCGATGGAACACAGCATCTCCGAGGTAGCGATAAAGGAGTGGGTTGAAAATAAATAAATCGCCAGGTCCTGATGGGATTCGAATTTAGTTTTATAGAGAGTACTCTACTGCATTGGCTCCTTACTTAGCTTGCATTTATCGCGAATCTCTTGCCCAACGTAAAGTCCCGAGCGACTGGAAAAAAGCGCATGTGACGCCTGTTTTTAAGAAGGGTAGAAGGACGGATCCTCAAAATTACAGACCAATATCCTTAACATCGGTTTGTTGCAGGATTCTCGAACATATTCTCAGTTCGAATATAATTAATTTCCTTGAGACAGAGAAGTTGCTGTCCATGCATCAGCACGGCTTTAGAAAGCATCGCTCCTGCGAAACGCAACTCGCCCTTTTTTCACATGATATCTTGCGAACCATGGATAAAGGGTATCAGACGGATGCCATATTCCTAGACTTCCGGAAAGCGTTTGACTCGGTGCCCCACTGCAGACTCCTAACTAAGGTACGAGCATATGGGATTGGTTCCCAAATATGTGAGTGGCGCGAAGACTTCTTAAGTAATAGAACCAGTACGTCGTCCTCGATGGTGAGTGTTCATCGGAGGTGAGGGTATCATCTGGAGTGCCCCAGGGAAGTGTGGTAGGTCCGCTGTTGTTTCCTATCTACATAAATGATCTTTTGGATAGGGTGGATAGCAATGTGCGGCTGTTTGGTGATGATGCTGTGGTGTACGGAAAGGTGTCGTCGTTGAGTGACTGTAGGAGGATACGAGATGACTTGGACAGGGTTTGTGATTGGTGTAAAGAATGGCAGCTAACTCTAAATATAGATAAATGTAAATTAATGCAGATGAATAGGAAAAAAAATCCCGTAATGTTTGAATACTCCATTAGTAGTATAGCGCTTGACACAGTCACGTCGATTAAATATTTGGGCGTAACATTGCAGAGCGATATGAAGTGGGACAGGCATGTAATGGCAGTTGTGGGGAAGGCGGATAGTCGTCTTCGGTTCATTGGTAGAATTTTGGGAAGATGTGGTTCATTTGTAAAGGAGACCGCTTATAAAACACTAATACGACCTACTCTTGAGTACTGCTCGAGCGTTTGGGATCCCTATCAGGTCGGATTGAGGGAGGACATAGAAGCAATTCAGAGGCGGGCTGCTAGATTTGTTACTGGTAGGTTTTATCATCACGCGAGTGTTACGGAAATGCTTCAGGAACTCGGGTGGGAGTCTCTAGAGAAAAGGAGGCGTTCTTTTCGTGAATCGCTACTGAGGAAATTTAGAGAACCAGCATTTGAGGCTGACTGCAGTACAATTTTACTGCTGTCAACTTATATTTCGCGGGAAGACCACAAAGATAAGATAAAGAGAGATTAGGGCTCGCACAGTGGCATATAGGCAGTCATTTTTCCCTCGTTCTGTTTGGGAGTGGAACAGGGAGAGAAGATGCTAGTTGTGGTACGAGGTACCCTCCGCCACGCACCGTATGGTGGATTGCGGAGTATGTATGTAGATGTAGATGTAGAAAGTGAGAATTTTCCTGTACGGTCGTTCACCGGCGTTACCGTGAATAACAGGAATCTGGTAAAACATCAAATCTCCGCACATCGCTGCGGCCGGGAAAAGATCCTGCAAGAATGGGACCAAAGACCACATTCAACGTGACAGAATTACAACCCTTCCGCAAATTCCTGCAGATTTTCAGTGCTAGGCCATCAACAAGTGTCAGCGTGTGAACCATTCAAGCCGCGCGGGATTAGCCGAGCGGTCTGAGGCGCTGCAGTCATGGACTGTGTAGCAGGTCCCGGCGGAGGTTCGAGTCTTCCCTCGGGCATGGGTGTGTGTGTTCGTCCTTAGGATAATTTACGTTAAGTAGTGTGTAAGCTTAGGGACTGATGACCTTAGCGGTTAACTCCCATAAGATTTCACACACATTTTTGAACCATTCAACGAAACGGCATCGATATGGGCTTTCGGAGCCGAAGACCCACTCTTGTAACCTCGACTGCACAATACAAAGCTTTACACAAAGCAACGTGCAAACCATTCAGGTACTCGTGTACCCTTGATGACTGCACGAC
Source organism: Schistocerca nitens (assembly GCF_023898315.1). Lineage (NCBI taxonomy): Eukaryota > Metazoa > Arthropoda > Insecta > Orthoptera > Acrididae > Schistocerca > Schistocerca nitens. The sequence continues at coordinate 261,864,485 of NC_064621.1, forward strand.
ACAAAGCCTTAAGCCTCGCCTGGGTCCGTCAACACCGACCTTGGACTGTTGATAACTGAAAACATGTTGACTTCTCGGACGAATCTCGATTCAAATTGTTTCGAGCGGATGAACGTGTACGGGTATGAATACAGCCTCATGAATCCATGGACCCTGTATGTCAGCAGGGAACTTCAAACTGGTGGAGGCTCTGTAGTGGTGTAGGGCGTGTCAGCTGGAGTGATACGGGACTCCTGATATGTGTAGATACGACTCTGACAGGTGACACATACGTAAGCATCTTGTGTGTTCATCTGCAACCATTCATGTCCATTTTGTATTCCGACGGACTAGAGCAATTTCTGCAGGACAATGCGATACACCACACGTCCAGAATATTGCTACAGAGTGGCTCCAGGAATACGCTTCTGACAAGGGAACCTCCCCATCGCACCCACCTCAGATTTAGTTATAAGTTGGCGCAGTGGATAGGCCATGAAAAACTGAACACAGATCAATCGAGAAAACAGGAAGAAGTTGTGTGGAACTATGAAAAAAATAAGCAAAATATACAAACTGAGTAGTCCATGGTAAGATAAGCAACATCTGAGCTCAGGAGCGCCGTGGTCCCGTGGAAAGCGTGAGCAGCTTCGTAACGAGAGGTCAAATATTCCCTCGAATGAAAAGTTTACTTTTTTTATTTTCGCAAAGTTATGATCTGTCCGTTCGTTCATTGACGTCTCTGTTCACTGTAATAAGTTTAGTGTCGGTGTTTTGCGACCGCACCGCAAAACCGTGCGATTAGTAGACGAAAGGACGTGCCTCTCCAATGGGAACCGAAAACATTTGATCGCAAGGTCATAGGTCAACCGTTTCCACCACAGGTAAACACGTCTGATATATTCTATACGACACTGGTGACGGCATGTGCGTCACATGACAGGAATATCTTGTCGAACCACCTAACTTGTACACTTGGCGAATGGGTAAAAAGATTCTTCTACTTTGCCCGATTTAGGTTTTCTTGTGGATGTGATAATCACTCCCAAAAAAGTGATGAAAACATAAGAGTTTGTCAGATAATAATTGTCTGAAAATAAAAAATTTAACTTTTCACTCGAGAGAATACTTGAACCAAGGACCTCTCGTTCCGCAGCTGCTCACGCTACCCACGGGACCACGGCGCTCCTGAGCACACATTGCCCTTGGTGTTGCTTATCTTACCACGGACTACTCAGTTTGTATATTTTGCTCATTTTTTTCATAGTTCCACACAACTTCTTCCTTTCTTCTCGATTGGTCTGTGTTCAGTTTTTCAAGGCCTATCCACTGTGCCAACTTATAACTAAATCTGAGGGGGGTGCGATGGGGAGGTTCCCTTGTGAGTATAAACACTTTCGCTGGCCACCAAATTCCCCATAAATGAACATTATTGAGCATATCTGGGATGCCTTGCAACGCGCTGTTCAGAAGATGTCTCCACCCCTTCGTACTCTTACGAATTTATGGACAGCCCTGCAGGATTCATGTTGTCAGTTCCTTCCAGCACTAGTTCAGACATTAGTCGAGTCCATGTCACGTCGTGTTGCGGCACTTCTGCGTGCTCGTGGCGGCCCTACACGATATTATACAGGTGTACCAGTTTCTTTGGCTCTTCAGTGGAGTTACATTACACACTGCCGTTTTACTCCCTATAGTTTTGAGCGTAGAAATGAAGACTAAAATTTTTTATTGTTAATGAAGTTTCTAAATAAAACAAAGCTTTAAGGGTTTTCAAATAACACATTCTGATGCAATGCTTTTCTGTACGCCCTCGTACGACACATACTTCAGGAGATATTCGTTATGAACACGTGAGTTCGGTTCTTTAAGGAATCGTAGTGGCAAAAGGGTGGGGGCGGAGTTACCTCATCTGTACAGTGAAAAATTCAGCCGAATAAGCCCATGTAAAATAGTTAACTTTAAGTATTTTACAGTTTATAAAAGGGCACCCAGTTTTAATACGAAGACTTTATAACATTTTAAACTTTTGTGTTGCGGTCCCGCAGCTTGTAACATTATGTGATTGCCGTATCATTTTAAATCATTCACTAATCGAGCAGTCGCTCGACTACAGCTACAGTTAGCAAATAATGTTGCGAGAATGTAAAAGGTGAACGACCTGTAACGCAACGTGTTTATTGTCGAAGCGCTGTCAGAGATGCAGTGAGTTACTAACTTTGAAAACCGCAGCGCGGAAAACGGACAGAAGAACACTTTTACACATTCTTTTGATGTACGAGATATTCTCGATGAACAGTTTCTCAGTTACTCATTTTCTCTTGCCTCATGTAACTTGTGTCGGACGCGCATGCCTTACCGCCGTATTATTATTGTTAAAAATAATATTATTTTAGTGTAAAGTAAAAGTGCAATACTAAAAGTGCAATACTGCATAGCAGTAGATTTATTGTGCGACATGTATGTGAAAACGTCAAAGGAATTATTTTCATTACGAGAAGTGCCAGTCAAAACGGCATCCATGTTAAATCCTTCATTGCAGTGTAAGTTCATCTATTAATTGCCATAAATTCAGAGTTAAATGGAACTGGTGTGTGGACTATTTATTTAGTATAGAATCTATGTCTCACTCCTTCATGAAGTTATTTAATTTTCTTTATGTTTCTGCCAAATAGAGAGTTCAAAGTCACGAATTCTTTCGTCGAAATCGGACGGAAGTTGCATGCGGCGAAATATTTTCTCCCCGCCATATTCTACTGGTAAATGCATGATAAACTACGGTCCCTTAGGAAATTCATGTTGAGCTATCCAAAAATAATTATATTTTGAATAGGCATTTACTCTTCTCTGCAATGCAACTTCCGACTGATCAGACGATCCAACAAGAAACAGCTGCACACGGTCGGCGTTCGCAAATACATTTCCACCGCTGATTATAGCTATATGTCACAGCACAAAAGTAAACATATTGTTATAATTAGCGACTACGAACGGGGACATTTATAACTGTATGTTTATGTATACACATTACGTAAACATATCGTTATAAGCTTGTAGTCTTAATCGCCTGCGCGTAAATGCGGCCCTGAGTGGTTGCAGAAATGGTTTCACTGTGAGATAACCTGTAAGCACAGTCATGGTGAAAAATCAACCGCGCCAGGAACACAGGGAATGCCAGAAGCTGGCAGCTGAGCCGCTGGAGAGGTGGGCGGCGTCTAGCTGTCAGAGGAGACACACAAAGACCGCGGAATGCATTGTGCCGGCCGGCGAGTCCTGTATAAACAATAAATACCAGCGGCCGCGCCAACGCCTACCGTATTACGGCTCGAGCGCTGGAATAACACAGCCTGCGTGCGAAACTCTAGCGCCCGCCGCATTCCTTACTACGGCGTCTCAAGGGTCCATTCAGTATCGGACACAGTGAGAATCAAACGAACTTCACAGCCACGAACCGCGCAGTAGGAGTCGATAAAGCCGAAGCCGAGGACGCTTCCGTTTGCTACTCGTATATGTGTTTCTGCCACTATGTTGTACTTTCTCAAAAAATACCTCCTTCATGCAGTTTTGTCAGATAATATTATTGTAGAACTGTGGCAATTATGTGGTTCAGAAGGTTCTGGTGCGCAGCAGCAAGTAATCACAATTCGGTTTTGGTTTATTTTATTAAAATACACCATTACCGGTTTCAAATTTATACATTCATCTCCAAGTGGCTCACATGCTTCTTTGAAAAAATAAAAAATAAAAAAATAAATAAAAATAACGTGAAATTTTGTTGCGCTACAAGCTCGTGTTTGAACGCAGTTTACAGGAACTGACCAGCAGGAACATTTGTTTTATCATCATTCTGGAATTAATGACACTTCATGTGTAAACATGAAGAACAACGTAAGTGATATTCGTTCGAGAAAGACGTAAAAAACAAATGTTCTGGTGGTAATTTCACGTAAATTGCGTGTAACACGAGGTTGTAATGCTATTATGATTGTCACATTGTTTAAATCATGGATTTATGTTTATTCTACGAAATTCATCCTTAAACCAATGTCCACGTATTTTAAAAACAGCATGTAAGCCGTCGGATGATGAATGTATAATTTCAAAACCAATAACTGCTTTTCCGATAAAGTAAAATAAACCAAAATCAAATTGCGGCTGGTTGCTGCTGTGCACCATCAACATTACGTTAACTCATTCAACTTTTCTTTCTCTTTCAATCTGACCTCCTTTTCAGTAAACTTTCAAACATCGTCGGTTTCCGCGAAAAGCTTTAATCTCTTTTAACGTCCTCTGCAGTCCCTGAATGTACTAAAATCTGCACAGGAGGACGTCCTGTGAGTTCTATCCAGAATGATGCGATGCTACTATTTGAAGTTAATTTTACCCATTGATGCCGGTTGTTGAGTCGTAATTGTATTACTTTGATAGAAGACGAAAGGAAAATCTCCCTTCACTCACAAATCTTGATTTTATTGAAGAGGCACCAGATATGTCAAGCTCTTCAACTTAAATACAACCATACAAAACAAAGTTCAGCACCATTTGCAAATTCGGTAGTCTTGTACCTAACAGTATATCAGTGTAAAGATGAAATTAAGAGATTCTCCCAGTACCCAAAAAGCAATAAATGCTTCTGAGAAGCCGGCCGCTGTGGAAGAGCGGTTCTAGGCACTTCAGTCCGGAACTGCGATGCTGCTACGGTCGCAGGTTCGAATCCTGCCTCGGGCATGGATGTGTGTGATGTCCTTAGGTTAGTTAGGTTTAAGTAGTTCTAAGCCTAGGGGACTGATGACCTCAGATGTTAAGTCCCATAGTGCCTAGAGCCATTTGAACCATTTTTGCTTCTGAGAAACAGTCGTTAAATACGAAATGAAAAGTTTCTGCTCCCAAAAAAGAAGCCTTAAATAATAAGCTATGTAAGACTCATTTGCAACTTATAAAACGTGTTAATAATATTGCCATTCTCTGTCATCCGTTCAACCAGATTGAGAATCATTACAGTGCTGTGAAACAAGTAGAGAAGTGCATAGAAAAAAATATTGTTAAATACCAACTGAGCTACCCAAGCACGACTCACGCCCCGTCCTCACAGCTTTACTTCTGCCAGTACCTCGTCTCCTACCTTCCAAACTTCCGTAAAGTGAGGACGGGGCGGGAGTCGTGCTTGGGTAGCTCAATTGGTAGAGCACTTGCCCGCGAAAGGCAAAGGTCCCGAGTTCGAGTTTCTGTCCGGCACACAGTTTTAATCTGCCAGGAAGTTTCATATCAGCGCACACTCCGCTGCAGAGTGAAAAATCTCATTCTGAAAAAAGATTGTTATTCGACTAAATACACTTCAAACTTTCAACTAAAAGTACAGCAACATGAAGGGTTATTTATTAGGATTTACCGTACCATTGACGACGAGGTCATTGGAGACAGAACACAAAGTCGTCCTGTAAAGGTTGGGGAACGAAATTAGTGGTGTCCTCACAACGGCAACATCCCGGTATTCGTCTTAAACGATTCAGAAAAATCATATTTACTTTCGTACTTCTGACTATTGACAACACATTTCGCAGATAATACCCACAAATACCACCGGATGTACGTGCAAAATTATATCATCATACAGTACATAGTTACGAAGATACGTCGTCAAACACTGAAACTCCAGGGCGAAAATTGCTAGAGATACAGGTGAAATACGTGTACAAATACGAGTGGAATACGTGAAATAGATTTTACATGAGCGTATAGGGGCAAAGCCACGGGCGGAAATCTCATGCTAAACCAATGGAACTATATCGGCAATATTTGGTACACATATTAGTTACTCTCTGGAAAGAAATACTGTGGGGGTAAGAACCAGCAACCTCCTATAGGGGTGAACACGATGACCTGGAGAGAGGAGGGGGGAGGAGGAGAACGACAGACAGCAAGGAGGAAGGACGAAACTGAGACAGATAGAGGGAAAGAGGAGACGGCCAAAGAGAGGGTACAGGAGGAGATGACAGAGCACAGAATGAGGAGAAGATGTACAGAGAGAGGTGGATGAGGAGAAGATGGACAGGGAGAGTGGGGGGGGGAGGAGAAAGAGTAATAGAAGATTGGAATAAATACGTAGCCGGCCAACGCCGGATACTCAACTAGTAAGCAAAAAGAAAGAGTGCTTTTGGAGAAAGGTATGATATATTACGTGAATTCAGAAATACTTGAGGATTGAGCACTGAAGCACCAAGGAAACTAGTACAGACATACGTATTCAAATACAGAGATATGCAAACAGGCAGAATACGGCGCTGCGGTCGCCTACGCCTATATAAGACAAGTGTCTGGTGCAGTTGTTAGGTCGGTTACTGCTACTACAATGGCAGGTTATTAAGATTTAAGTTAGTCTGAACGTCGGCGCACGAGTGATGGGACACAGCATCTCCGAGGTAGCGATTAAGTGGAGATTTTCCGGTACCACCATTTAATGAATGTACCGTGAATGTCAGGAATCCGGTAAAACATCAAATCTCCGACATCGCTTCACCGGAAAGAGATCCTGCAAGAACGGGACCAACGACGACTGAGGAGAATCGTTCAACGTTACAGAAGTGCAACCTTTCCGCATATTGCTGTAGATTTCAATGCAGGGCCATTATCAAGTGTCATTGTGCGAACCATTCAACGAAACATAATCGATATGGGCTTTCGGTGACGCAGGCCCACTCGTGTTCAAAAATGGTTCAAATGGTTCTGAGCACTATGGGACTTAACATCTATGGTCATCAGTCCCCTAGAACTTAGAACTACTTAAACCTAACTAACCTAAGGACAGCACACAACACCCAGCCATCACGAGGCAGAGAAAATCCCTGACCCCGCCGGGAATAGAACCCGGGAACCCGGGCGTGGGAAGCGAGAACGCTACCGCACGACCACGAGATGCGGGCCACTCGTGTACCATTGATGACTGCACGACACAACGCTTTACGCTTCGCCTGGGCCCGTCAACACCGACATTGGATTGTTGATAACTGGAAATTTTTTTGCCTGGTCGGACGCGTCTCGTTTCAAATTGTATCGCGTGGATGGGCATGTACGGGTATGGAGACAACCTAATGAATCCACGGAACCTGCATGTCAGCATGGGACTGTTCAAACTAGTGGAGGCTCTGTCATGATGTGGGGCGTGTGTAGTTGGAGTGATATGGGACCCCTGATATGTCTAGATACGACTTAGACAGGTGACACGTGCCTAAGCATCTTGTCTGATCACCTGCATCCATTCATGACCATTGTTGTGCATTCCGACGGATTTGGGCAATTCCAGCAGGACAGTGCGACATCCCACATTTTCAGAATTGCTGCAGAGTTTCTCCAGGAACATTCTTCTGAGTTTAAATACTTCCCACGGCTACCAAACTGCCCTGACATGAACATTATTGAGCATATCTGGGATGCATTGCAACTTGCTGTTCAGAAGAGATCTCCACTCCCTCGCAGTCTTACGGATTTATGGACAGTCGAGCACGATTCATAGAGTCAGTTTCCTCCAGCCTTACTTCAGACATTGGTCGAGTCCATGCCACGTCGTGTTGCGGCACTTCTGCGTGCTCGAGAGGGCCCTATACGATATGAGGCAGGTGTACCAGGTTCTTTGGCCCTTCAGGATATACAAAATCTTTCTATAACACCGGCGAGTGTTCCTACAAGGGAAGCTAGAAGGGAAAACAGCGATGTGAACAAAATGGTTCAAATGGCTCTGAGCAGTATGGGACTTAACTTCTGAGGTCATCAGTCGCCTAGAACTTAGAACTAATTAAACCTAACGACATCACACACATCCATGCCCGAGGCAGGATTCGAACCTGCTACCGTAGCGGTTGCTCGGTTCCAGACTGTAGCGCCTAGAACCACACGGCCACTCCGGCCGGCCGACGTGAACATTGAGCTAACTAGAGACAGCCGATTTCCAGAACTTACTGCAGAAAACAGATGCAGTTCGGTGTCTAATTTCCTTGAGGGTTAGTAATACCGCTGAATATCTTCGTTGCTGGCACACAATACTTCTCTCACCATTTGACAAGTGATGAAGAAACAGTAAGAGTCAGCTATTAGCATAAGAGGAGTACTGCTCCTGCAGTAGGAAATTTTACTGGCAACACGTGCTTTGGAACGCTGCGATCCGTTTTTCACATGTTTTTAAACTGCGACTTCTCTCATATTCAAATCAGGCGACCGAAGTTGACGTTCGCACACAAAATAGCAGCAACCATGCCTGAAACATGGGAATGGCGCAAAGCGTATTACGTTTGTGATTACACCGCATGCAATCTGGCGTACAGAATTTGCATCGTTTATGACGCTCCGGTTAGCTGAGGCAAAAAACCCCGGTCACAATCACGGCCCGTACTGTCGTATTTGCATTTCAACGCCGAAGTGAAATATTTTGCTGCTCCGTGCAAACATTATATCTTTGTCGTGATTCAACTCCGAGCATGAATATTACATGAGGGCGAGGAAATCACGTGTTTACTGGCTTTGTACAGCATTTCATTAAGTATTGATCCGCAGCGATGATGGAGCGCTCACAGGAACTAACGGGTGGCGGATCATGTCATTTTAGATAACATTAATTACTTAAAATAACAGCTATGCGTTCATTACTTAAAATAACAGCTATGCGTTGCAGTGGTGAATTTAATATTATAATATTGATGTAGATTTTAAATAAACAGAAGGGCTGACGTTGATTATTTACAAAGAGGTAAACTATCTGAAGGACACCTTCTTTATTTTCTTTCATTTTACTTTCTCTCTGTCGGCTGTTAGTATCTTATCCTGTAACATGTGTTCACGCACCTAGGCACACACACACACACACACACACACACACACACACACACACACACACACACACACACAGAGCGAAGGAAATTTAATTTTGGACCCCGGTCTCTCAAAAAATTAGGATCGTTGCAATTGTTCATTTTATTTTTCGACTATATTTGTTGTTTTTTAACTATCGTTCCAAGTTCACTGTCGCTATTCGTTATACACTCCTGGAAATTGAAATAAGAACACCGTGAATTCATTGTCCCAGGAAGGGGAAACTTTATTGACACATTCCTGGGGTCAGATACATCACATGATCACACTGACAGAACCACAGGCACATAGACACAGGCAACAGAGCATGCACAATGTCGGCACTAGTACAGTGTATATCCACCTTTCGCAGCAATGCAGGCTGCTATTCTCCCATGGAGACGATCGTAGAGATGCTGGATGTAGTCCTGTGGAACGGCTTGCCATGCCATTTCCACCTGGCGCCTCAGTTGGACCAGCGTTCGTGCTGGACGTGCAGACCGCGTGAGACGACGCTTCATCCAGTCCCAAACATGCTCAATGGGGGACAGATCCGGAGATCTTGCTGGCCAGGGTAGTTGACTTACACCTTCTAGAGTACGTTGGGTGGCACGGGATACATGCGGACGTGCATTGTCCTGTTGGAACAGCAAGTTCCCTTGCCAGTCTAGGAATGGTAGAACGATGGGTTCGATGATGGTTTTGATGTACCGTGCACTATTCAGTGTCCCCTCGACGATCACCAGTGGTGTACGGCCAGTGTAGGAGATCGCTCCCCACACCATGATGCCGGGTGTTGGCCCTGTGTGCCTCGGTCGTATGCAATCCCGATTGTGGCGCTCACCTGCACGGCGCCAAACACGCATACGACCATCATTGGCACCAAGGCAGAAGCGACTCTCATCGCTGAAGACGACACGTCTCCATTCGTCCCTCCATTCACGCCTGTCGCGACACCACTGGAGGCGGGCTGCACGATGTTGGGGCGTGAGCGGAAGACGGCCTAACGGTGTGCGGGACCGTAGCCCAGCTTCATGGAGACGGTTGCGAATGGTCCTCGCCGATACCCCAGGAGCAACAGTGTCCCTAATTTGCTGGGAAGTGGCGGTGCGGTCCCCGGCACTGCGTAGGATTCTACGGTCTTGGCGTGCATCCGTGCGTCGCTGCGGTCCGGTCCCAGGTCGACGGGCACGTGCACCTTCCGCCGACCACTGGCGACAACATCGATGTACTGTGGAGACCTCACGCCTCACGTGTTGAGCAATTCGGCGGTACGTCCACCCGGCCTCCCGCATGCCCACTATACGCCCTCGCTCAAAATCCGTCAACTGCACGCACATACGGTTCACGTCCACGCTGTCGCGGCATGCTACCAGTGTTAAAGCTTGCGATGGAGCTCCGTATGCCACGGCAAACTGGCTGACACTGACGGCGGCGGTGCACAAATGCTGCGCAGCTAGCGCCATTCGACGGCCAACACCGCGGTTCCTGGTGTGTCCGCTGTGCCGTGCGTGTGATCATTGCTTGTACAGCCCTCTCGCAGTGTCCGGAGCAAGTATGGTGGGTCTGACACACCGGTGTCAATGTGTTCTTTTTTCCATTTCCAGGAGTGTAGTTTTCCCCACTTGCTAGTCCTGTTTAGGCTCGTGTGTCTTAAGTAACTTGAAGAGACACAGAATGCTTTCCCTAGAAAACGGCCTAGTGTAAGTCATGATTTGGGTGCTTCTCGCCGTAGATGTTTTGCGCCCTAAGGCCCCAACAAACACACTCACACATGGACACTACACGCTCGGTCTGGAGACAAGTGGCACAGAAATAGGATTCATTACACGTCGATATTAAAGTCGTGATAGATGGAGCACTGACTCGTTTGGAGAAAGTTGGGCGAAGGAGCTTGCTGTATCTTGTTGGATGAAGCATAAGGACGTTCACCTGAAGCGGTTTAGGGTAAAGTTCGGTATACAGATCTATTCACAGCTTCAGTTTAGGAAACACTAAACCAGCCTGAAAACAAGACCAATGTGTTAACCACGGCACTATATCCCTCGCTGTATATCTCTGACTGCGATAAAAAGACAGGAATGTGGGTAAGCGTTGCGATTATACACTGTAGCGCCAAAGAAACTGGTATAGGCATGCGTATTCAAATAGAGAGATACGTAAACAGGTGGAATACGGCGCTATGGTCGGCAACGCCTATATAACGCAACATGGGTCTGGCGCAGTTAGATCGGTTACTGCTGCTACAACGGCAGGTTATTAAGATATATGTGTGTTTGAACGTGGTGTTATAGCCGGCGAATGAGCGATGGGACACAGCATCTCCGAGGTGGCGACGATGTGGGGATTTTCCCGTACGACCATTTCACGTGTGTACCATGAATATCAGGAATCCGACAAAACATCAAATCTCCGACATCGCTGCGCCCGGATAAAGATCCTGCAAAACGGGGACCAGTGACGACAACATTAGGGAGGTGTACCAGATTCTTTGGCTCTTCAGTGTATAAACAAAATCTCAGTGTTTGCCTGTCTGCTCTTTCTCCCTCTGCCTGTCTATCTGCTCGTCCCCCTGCGCCAGTCTGCTCTTTCCCCTTCTGTCCATTCCCCCCCCCCCCCTCTCTCTCTCTTCCCATCTGTTCCTCTCACCTGTCTCTGACCATCTCCTCGTCTCCCATTCTTTCTCTACGTTATTCCTCCAACCCAATAGGAGGCTGATGGTTCTTACCCTCACAGTATTTCTTTCCAGATCGTAACTAATATGTGTACCAAATTTGGTCACAATCGTTCCATGGGCTTAGGATGAGCTCACTGCCCCTGGCTTTGCTCATGTTTACATCTGTCAAACATATCTCACTTATATGTAATATATTTCATATGTATTTGAACACATTTCGCATTTATCTCTAGTGAATTTCGCCCTGCCCCAGCTCAGTGTTTATGACGTCGTGTATCCTGAACTGTGTGTCGTACAATGATATATTTCTGTAGGTAAATTCAGTGGAATGTGTGGATTCTGTGTGCGAAATGTATGGCGAATAGAACTAGTAGCAAACAAGTGTAGTTTTTGATGCATCTCGGCATTTGACGTCATATCCACTGAACTATTTGTCTTACAATGTTGTATTTTTGTACATATATACTGCGGCATATGTGGATACTGTCTGCGAAATGAGTTAGCAGCAAAGAAGTAATAAATTTAAAAGTCTTGCATGATGCGGCAGTTTTTCAAGCGTCTCAGTGTTTATGACCTCATATCTCCTGAACTGTGAGTTGCACAATTAGGCTACATAATTTTACTGGTAGATTCAGTGGTATATGTAAATACTGTCTCCAAAATGTATCGCTAATACAGCTGTTAACAAAGAAATAATATATTAAAACGTTATACTTTGTGTGGCAGTTTTACTGCACGAAAATGTTGTAAGCGATAAACTGTTTTTCTTTCATTATTTTGTGGGGGCTGTCAGTTAGGAAGAGTTTCGTAAATGTTTGAAATTTTGTGCAAGTCACAAAGTGCTCTCATTCTACTTGATGAATAAAGTATGTATATTCGCCCGTCATGGGCTACGCTGCTCTTTCACCGCCGCCCCCATCCCTTTGATGGGCAGGTGGTTCTTACCCTCACAACGATGATTATCTCCAGACAGTAAGAGGCATGTTCACCAAGTTTGGTTGAATTCGATCCAATGGTTTAGGAGATGTGTGTGTGTGTGTGTGTGTGTGTGTGTGTGTGTGTGTGTGTGTGTGTGTGTGTGTGTGTGTGTGTACATTCATTTTTATAATATGTATAGATGAAACAAGCCGCAGGAGACGCTGCATTTATTTTATGAAGAGAGAAAATATAAAAATGGAGCACACGAAGCAGGCGAAAAGGAAAACAGAAGTCTGTAAAGTGGGACTGACAGGAAACGCAAAATGGCTAAGCAGAAATGGTTATAGGCCATTTTAAAGGCCGAAGAAATATTCGTGGCTGGAGGAAAGATAGATTCTGCCTGTAAGAAATTAAACAGACTTTAGGAGACAAGAAGAGCAGCTGTACGAATACGAAGGGCTCAGATGGTCAACTAGACCCAAACAAAGAAAGGAAAACTGAAAGCTGGAAGCATTATACAGTGGTTCTACATAAGTAAAACGCGAGGACAATATTATAGAACAAGAAGAGCAAGTAGGTGAAGATGAGCTGAGACAAGATACTGAGAGAAGAATTTGACAGAGCGCTCAAAGACTTAAGTGGAGTCAAGACACCTGGGGTTGACGGCCTTCCCCTAAGAATTGTTGAGGTACCTGGGACAGACAGACACGACAAAATGTTTCCAACTGCCGTGTAAGATATACGAGACAGAGGAAATACCTCCAGTCGTCAAGAAGAATGTCATAACTCCAATTTTAAATAAGGGAGCAGCTGACATTTGTGAACATTACCAAACTATCAATTTAATAAGTCATGGTTGCAAAACTATTGACGCGAATTATTTATTGAAGGACGGAAAAACTGAAGGAATGTGAACCTCTGAGGTGACTGGTAGGAACACGTGAGGTAACACTAACTCCACAACTGATCCTAAAAATATTTTAGAGCGTCTGGATTTAGGGAAGGTTTTTGACTGGGAATACCAGAGATAAAAGACAGAGTTTGAAAGGCTATCTGCATCTTGCACAGAAACCAGACTGCGGTTATAAGACTCGAAGGACATGAAAAGGGAAGCAGTAGTTGAGGAGGGAGTGAAACAGGGCTGTAGCCTATCCCCTATATTATTCGCTGAGCAAGGATGAATTTAAGTGTTAGGAAATATTTTCGGAAGGTATTTGTTTGTTTGGACTGTAGTTTTGTACGGAAATGAAACGTGGACGATAAGCAGTTCAGACAAGAAGAGAATATAAGCCTTTGAAATGTGATGCCGTGAAGAATGTTGTAGATTAGATGGGCAGATAAAGTAACTAACGAGGGGGTATTGAATCGAAAACAATTTAGGCCACGCAACTTGACGAAAACAAGGGATCGGTTGATAGGACACACCTTGAGTCGTGGAGGAACTGTCGATTTGGTAGCAGAGGGAAGTGAGGAGTGCAAAAACTGGGGGGGGGGGGGGGGGGGGGAGATACAGGCCTGAATACAGTACGGTGGTTCAAATTATTAGGGTGCAGTAGTTATTCAGAGATGAGGAGGCCTGCTTAGGATATATTAGCGTGGAAAGCTGCATCAAACCAGTCTTCGGACTGACGACCCTGTGACAGCAACACACATATAAATGTGCGCCTAATTGACTGTTAATAAATCCAACAGTTTCCTTTCTGATCGACCTGCAGTCCTTATTAGGTCGAATAACGGCATGTTACATAAATTCTTCCAACTTTTTGCTGCTTTTTTATTGATACTTTATGAATAAGTCTCATGTCTATCACGACCAGCACGTTTCAGCATTTTTGCAATTTTCAGGTGAGCGTGGAATGATGTCAGAATTTTTCGTAAAAAAGAACGATAAACGGATATTGCTTACGTGTGTAGTATAGGGTCTAATAAAGAATTATACGGTTTACGTATGTGTCAGTCGTTACCGATTTTCTGTCTCAGATTTTGTGACGTATATTGCATATATGCATGCTGGAGCGTCTTTTTGATTCTTTCCCAGTGCTATTGGTCACGTTTATAACATAATTTATGTAGCACTTGTGTGTGTTTGACAGTTTTCTCCAGGAATGCTTCTGTGTTTATAATGAATTTTATTTGTGGAAAATCAGCGATACTAAATTCATTACAATGAATAAAAAACACTGTACAAACAGGCCATGAAGGCCCAACGGTACCGACCGGCCGCCGTGTCATCCTCAGACATTAGGCGTCAGCGGATGTGTATATGGAGGGGCATGTGGTCAGCACACCGTTCTCCCAGCCATTGTTAGTTTTCGTGGCCGGTGCTGCTACTTCTCAATCAATTATTTCCTCAATTGGCCTCACAAGGGCGGAGCGCATCGCGCTGGCCAACAGCACTCGGAAGACCCGAACGATGACCCATCCAAGTGCTAGCCAAGCCCGACAGCGCTTAACTTCAGTAATCTGACAGGAACCGGTGTTACCACTGCGGCAAGTCCGTTGGCTCACTTTACAAAGATTGATTAATTAGAATTTTTCGTTTCTGGTACGAAAATACGTTAATATTCTATTGTCTTTTATGTCTCTTGAAATGTTGAAAATTTATCATTTTTCTTTGAGGATTTGAGTAAAATTTTCTAGTTTTTTTTGTTCTTTTGTTCTGCTTGTTCATTTATATTTTCGTTTGGGTAAACGTCTGCGTGGGTGTCGTACCAGCATATTCTTTGTATGTCATTTGAGTACCTTATGTAAAATTTCCGCGAGTAAAATTCATTTTACGCTCCAGGATGCGAAACGTAATATACGTCAAAATATCTGAGCCGTAAAGCAAGTTACTACTAACATATAAGCCATATAATTCCATGTTATATTTTAGATGTATATTGGCCATTAAAATTGCTACACCACGAAGATGACGTGCTACAGACGCGAAATTTATCCAACAGGAAGAAGATGCTGTGATATGCAAATGATTAGCTTTTCAGAGCATTCACACAAGGTTGGCGCCGGTTGCGACACCTACAACGTGCTGACATGAGGAAAGTTTCCAACCGATTTCTCATACACAAACAGCAGTTGACCGGCGTTGCCTGGTGAAACGTTGTTGTGATGCCGCGTGTAAGGAGGAGAAATGCGTACCATCACGTTTCCGACTTTGATAAAGGTCGGATTATAGCCTATCACGATTGCGGTTTATCGTATCGCGACATTGCTGCTCGCGTTGACCGAGATGCAATGCTTGTTAGCAGAATATGGAATCGGTGGTTTCAGGAAGGTAAGACGGAACGCCTTGCTAGATCCCAACGCCCTTGTATCACCAGCAGTCGAGATGACATGGCTGTAACGGATCGCGCAACCGCGTCTCCATCCCAGAGTTAACAGATGGGGACGTTTGCAAGACAACCATCTGGAAGAACAGTTCGACGACGTTTGCCGCAGCATGGACTATCAGCTCGGAGACCATGGCTGCGGTTACCCTTGACGCTGCATCACAGACAGGAGCGCCTGCGATGGTGTACTCAACGACGAACCTGGGTGCACGAATGGCAAAACGTCTTTTTTTGGGATGAATTCAGATTCTGTTTACAGCATCATGATGGGTCGCATCCGTGTTTGGCGACATCGTGGTGAACGCACATTGGAAGCGTGTATTCGTCATCGCCTTACTGGCGTATCACCCGGCGCGATGATATGAGGTGCCATTGGTTACACATCTCGATCACTTCTTGTTCACATTGACGGCACTTTGAACAGTGGTCGTTACATTTCAGATGAGTTACGACCGGTGGCTCTACCCTTCATTCGATCCCTGCGAAACCCTACATTTCAGCAGGATAATGCACGACCGCATATTGCAGGTCCTGTACGGGCCTTTCTGGATATAGAAAATGTTCGACTGCTTCCCTGGCCAGCACATTCTCCAGGTCTCTCACCAATTGAAACGTCTGGTCAATGGTGGCCGAGCAACTGGCTCGTCACAATACGCCAGTCACTACTCTTGATGAACTGTGGTATCGTGTCGATGCTGCATGGGCAGCTGTACCCGTACACGCCATCCAAGCTCTGTTTGACTCAATGCCCAGTAGTATCAAGGCCGTTATTACGGCCTGAGTACTGATTTATCAGGATCTATACACCCAAATTGCGTGAAAATGTAATCACATGTCAGTTCTAGTATAATATATTTGTCCAATGAATACCCGTTTATCATCTGCATTTGTTCTCGGTGTAGCAGTTTTAATGGCCAGTAGTGTACTTTCGACGTACAGTTTTACGAAAAAATGTACTATCATTGCAGGATCACTCGAAAATGGCAAAATATGCCGAAACATGCTCGTCGCGATAGACATATGACGAATTAATAAAGCCTCAATAAAAAAAAGCAGCAGAAACTTGGAACAACTGATGTAATATGACTACAATAAATACCTTGAAGGTTACTTAAGTGTCGAAATGATACTTATAACCACCAGAAAAACTCATCATGATGCTGAAAATGTTCATGGTGCTAAAAATGTTTATTATCGTTTTGTGTATTACAACAAATTATATACCGGTTTGACGTTAAAGATATTAAACAAATCGTACTAAGCAACCGATGTCGTCATTTTACTCGCCGTGAATTTCGTGATATTGGTGCGATCTTCGGAGCACCGTGTGTATGGAGAAGAAAGTAGCTGTCTCTGTGTGCTGACGCTGTTGGCGGAGAAGACAGCTGGGGGTCCTGACGCAGCGCTGGAGTCTCTTGTTCTGCCGACGACGCGAGATGCGAATATCTGCACACGCATGACTCGCTAGCTAACAACCTCTTCTCGCTCGTATGTTCCATTCGGTTCAGATCGGAGCTCTGCGCAAGCCAGTCACTTTCAGGGGTGTTATTGTTCACAAACCATTGCCTTACGGATTCTACTTCATGACAGACGTCATTGTCATGCTGACAAACAACCATCGTCTCCGAACTGTTTCTCTACTGTACAGAATGTTGTGAAATGTACGAGGGCGTGCCGAAAAGTAATGGCTTCGAATTTTTTGCGAAAACTCTAAGATTTTTAATAAAGCAAACGCTATTAACATTCTAATATTTATTTCTCAACATAGTCACCCTGCTGACGAACATATTGTAATGCCCCCTTAGAAAAATTATAAATGACTGTTCTGATAAACCTCTTTACGTTATTTGATATTCAAACAGCTGATCAAAACTGAACGTACTCAGACATTTCTCTCTTTACTTATTCTGATCTTCTCTAAACCGACACACAATGTTACTTTCAATAATCCCTACAAAAAAATGGCCCTGACTAACAGTAACCTGTACCTTTTATGAATCACTTACCTCACAAAAATCTTCGTTACTCGAACTACTGCAATACAGCGAGCGCCAATGCTGCCAGCTAAATGAAAGATTCTAACTACTGAAGGCACTAACTGCTGATAGGCATAGTTAGCAAATGAAAAATTTTGATAGAGAACAAACAATGTATTTACCTTAGTAGTGTTCAAAAGTCATAATATATGGTATCAGTTCATGACATCCAGTCTTACTAATTTCCTTTTTCTCAAAACTCTGCCATCTCTTTTCCCACATCCACCACTGCTGGCTGCTCCAACTGCAACAACGCTACGCGCTGTTCACATCCAACTGCCCGACACTACAAAAGCGAATATTCCAACAATGAGTTCAATCAGCCACAGACTGCACACAGCACAGTCAGTGATTTTCATACAGAGCTCTACGTGGCGTTACCAGCATAAAAACCTAAACAGCCTACTTACAATATTTCTTCCAGCAAGAGACCTGTTTTTTGGTACCGCCTCTGTAGTGTTTGACTTTGTTGGCGAAGTCACAGCCCCACCTCTGCTTGCACCGCTTCATCACTGTCAAAGTGAAGCCCTCGAATGTGCTGTTCAAGTTTTGAAAACAGATGAAAATCGGATGGGGCCAAGTCGGGACTGCATGGAGGACGATAGTTACAGCGAACCCAAGGAACCGGATTGTTGCAGCACTCGTGTATGGTCTCGTGCTAACGGCGAGGGTTCTCCATGTATGGACGAACTCTTCGAATCCGAAACTTTACTACAGCGCGCTGTTTCTCCAGCATCAATATGGCTAGGTACCGGTATGTTACACGCTCCAGTTCAAAGCCCTCTAGTGGCAGAAGGCTGTAAAGATGCAGACATTTAAAATAAAGATTTATGTTGTTAATAACGTGTGATTCATTTAAAAAGCTCTGAGAGCTTCACATAAAAAATTCGGAGGCATTATTTTTCAGCACGCCCTTGCATTAATAGCCTTCAGCATCAGCGTCTTCTTAAGCGCGATATGCAGCTACGGTCGCAGGTTCGAATCCTGCGTCGGGCATGGATGTGTGTGACGTCCTTAGGTTAGTTAGGTTTAAGTAATTCTAAGTCTAGGGTACTGATGACCTCAGATGTTAAGTCCCATAGTGCTTAGAGCCATTTAAACCATTTTTAAGCGCGATAAGAGGACCACACGGCAACCATAACAAACACGTCCATACCTAATACCACCTCCACCGTGCTTCACAGTCGGCACTACACATAGTGATAAGTAACGTTTCCAGACATTCGCCAAACTCAGACCCTGCCATTGCCTTGCCGCACGGTATAGCGTGATTCATCACACCATATCACTCGTTTCCAGTCATACAACGTCCAGCTGCGTCGTCCTTTATCCCGAGAGTTGCTTAGCACTGGCTGCGGAAATGCTTGGCTAATGGGGAGCTGCTCGACCATTGATCCACATTTTTTAACTTCCTACGCACAGCCATTGTTCTAGCTGGACTGCTACAATTACAAACTATTACAGGTGAATATTATTCAGCGTTATTGGACCGTTTGAAAACCGAGCTGCAATAAAAACGTCGGCGATTAGACGGCAAAAAAGTCCTGTTCCATCACGACAGTGCACCAGCACACTCCTTAGCAGTTGTGGTCGCAAAATTAATCGAAATAGGATTCCAAAAAAAGTATTCACTGCTCAAAAGAAAGTTGTTAGAATAATGTGTGGGGCTAATAGTCGCACATCTTGTAAGCATCTCTTTAAAAGGATAGGAATTCTTACAACAGCCTCACACTACATGTACGCAGTAATGAAATTTGTTTTCAGCAACATGGACCGGTTCAAAAACAACAGTGACATTCATGATTATAACACCAGAAGAAAGAAAGACGTATACTATCCTCTACTTAACCTATCTTTGGCACAGAAAGGGATAAAATATGCTAGTGTAAAACTTTTCGGTAAATTACCAGCTGAAATAAAATGTCTGACAGGCAGCAGTAACAGTTTTAAAAATAAATTTAAATCATATCCCCTTGACAACTCCTTCTATACCATAGATGAATTCTTGAATAGGAATAAATAAATCTATACGTATAATATATGCATTTTGTGCCATTTAAGGGAATGGGGGAAAAAACCTTCATTCATGTGTGCATTTCTTATGCACTTGGCACGTTTCACATCATAACGGTTACCGTGAAATTGATCAATGGAACACGTAACTAATTTTACAGACTGAACAACGCACAAAATCCCCATTGGTCCATTCACGATTGGAGGCATAGCGCGTTCTACTGAGCTGCTGTGAGATTGCGATTTTACTTCCATCACACACTTGGCCACACACAGCAATTTCCTGTTGTCAGTACAGTATTGAGAAAGACGTTTCCGAGCACAAAACGCCAACTGTTCAAGTCACTAGGATGTTGCCAAACTTTTCTTGATCAGGTTAGCTTTTGAGCAGCCTGTTAGGCACTGTTCTCTATCAATCACAGCTGATGTTTTGAAGACTCGTATGCGAATTGTGGTAAGTGTAGCTTGCCAAGTATTTTTTCACTGTGTGCCTCTACGTTAAGATGATCTTTCGCATCACAAGTTTCTCACCATACTGTATCTCTGTCTGATATCAAAATCAGTTTGAGCACAGTTTGAGCACAACACGACGTCCTGTGACTGCACGAAAAGCATTATTCAACATGGTGGCGCTGCTGTCAGGGTTCCTCCGAGCCATAATCCGTAGGTAGCGGTCATCCACTGCAGCAGTAGCCCTTGAGCGGCCTGAGCGAGGCATGTCATCGACAGTTCCTGTCTCTTTGTATCTCCTCCATGTCCGAACAACATCGCTTTGGTTTACTCCGAGACGCCTGGACACTTCCCTTGTAGAGAGCCCTTCCTGGCACAAAGTAACAGTGCGAACGCGGTCGAACCGCGGTATTGATCATCGAGGCATGGTTGAAATACAGAGAACAGAGCCGTGAACCTCTTTCCTGGTGGAATGACTGGAACTTTTTTTTGTATTTCTTTTTCTTTTTTTTCTTTTTTTTACTTTTTTTTAAAAAAAATATGGGCCTCCTTCCTCCCCTATAGCCCTACCTTTTCCTCTCCAAAAATGCCGCCATCCTCTAGTGTCGACGCAGCACGTAAAGCAAGGTGCTGTTAGTAGCAAGACTTATTGCCAGAAACCGAAATAAAAGCGGAGGCATAGTCTGCTATGCCTCAGGGGGCGACGACACACTACTCATGAATACACCTCTCTCTGCAGGTGTGAAGCAAGTGATGAGTTTAGAAACTAAAAAGGAAGAAATAAATAAAGACAGAAATGAAGGCAAATTAAAAACAGGGACGGCAGCACACACAAATGAAAACGAAACTGGCGAGATAATCCCATCGCCCATAGAATTAACGAAGTAATAATCCTCTAAGATATATTACGTGTTTTCTAATTTCCCAATAATTTTCCATACAAAGTTCACACAATTCCCATGTTACCAATTGTCATATCATTAGTATCATAGAATAGTCTACTCTAGTGATGCCCAGAAGGCCAATGTCAAATCTAGGGTATAGGCAAGTCAAGGGTAGTTTGAAAGTCTGAGTGACATAGCTCCAGGGGTAAACTCAGGCAATTCCTGGACGAGGTGCCTTAGTCAACCCGGAACACCTTTTGGTAACCATGAACCATTGCAACTTTCAGAAATCTTGCAAAGGTAGTGGCATATTTCCGGTCAGATTCCGCCAGGCGATGCTGGCTCCATAGGTAGTCCATGAAAGAGACAGCATCGGTGAGGGAAAGGTCATAGATCGTGAAAATGGTGTGGCCCAAGAGCCACACCATTGCGTTACGTCGCGTTCGGGGGTTGGTCTGAATATCAGGGGTAAGGAACCAGTCGATTGACACATTGTCTGGTGTCTTCCCAACGATCAGCGCTAATAGCACACGTGCAAGGTCCCACACTTCTGTGACGTGAGGGCATAAGAGACGATGCTCTCTGGTGTCTACGTCACCACATCGGCCGCAAGCAGCCGAGGGCCGTAGGCGGATGGCCGCCAGGCGATGATTAGTGGGTATTAAATTGTTTACGACACGATACCATAGCGCTGAAACTTCCGTGGGAAGGGCTGGGTTGTTGATATTAGCCCAAGCTTGGTGCCAGATGACCGACGGTCGTCTGTCCTCTAATTTATGTGGTGTGGGCTGGCCTCGAAGTGCCTGGTAAAGGCGCTTCGACGTGCGTCCCTTGTCAGTGGTCACTGTTAGGACGTAACTTTGATTGAGGTAATAGTCCTTGACTGTCGTCATCCGGAACGGAATATGTGTTCTCGCACATACTGGTGCACGCGCCGATTGTGGGCGATAACGGTCGAAAAGAACCGCTGTTGTCCCACCTGGGTCTGTTTCACGCAAAGTGGCGATACGATGAATCAGGAGGGCTGCACATTTGCGGGGAAAGTCAATGAGTCCAAGGCCACCATCGACCTTTGGCAGTGTACAAGTCTGTGCATCAACTTTGAACAGTGCATGCCGCCACAAAAGCCAATATACGGAACTGATCGGCTGTCGGACCCCCTCTGTCTAATAGGCGCTGCTCATGCATGGTTGTTTACATCTTTGGGCGGGTTTAGAGACATCTCTGAACAGTCAAAGTGTCTGTGATACAATATCCACAGTCAACGTCTCTCTTCAGAAGTTCTGGGAACCGGGGTGATGAAAAACTTTTTTTGATGTATGTACTATAAACCCACCCCAACCACCGGAGTTCAATCTACCTTTGCAGTGTAATACAAAAACGAGTCATATTTCAGTAACATTGAGCCTTAGTCATGAAACAACCTTAGTAAGAAACAAAACACACAGTTTGCACAGTCCTGATGAGGAGTCGGTTCTTGGAGCTTCCGTGAACTACCACGAGCTATCCGTCATCAAACCCTGACTAGCAAGCAAGGAACAGAAGAGAAGCTCCGCCCATCGTCCCCCACATGATTTGTAAGATCTGTTTATAAAACGATTAAAACTTACAAACAACACGTGCGTTTAGTAAAGACCCATTATATTGTACATGGTGGTTACAATTAAAGTGCCACTGCTCACAGATGTCCAGTGTGGGCTGTAATTCTCGAATGGCTGTGAAACTTCGTAGATAGAACCGATTTACAATGGAAAAAATATTTCCTATTTTGGCCACCAGCTCCAAGTCCGGCGTTGTGAATGCAAGAAAGACGTATAGAAATATTTCCATGTGTTATTGACTAGGAACTGGGCATGAGCAGGGAAGATCAAACAAGTGAGAAAGGCATCAATGTTGGTTTTATTATTAACTGTCGCTTATACAGTTTTTTCAGTACGAGCACCGTTGACGTCGACGAGATGCTGTATCCGTGAAACGACGTCATCATAGCTGCTGGCAGCAGTTCCGGTAGAATCTAAGCAACGTGTTCCTGTATACTTGCCTTCACATTAGGCAGAGACCGAATGAACGTGTTCCTGATAGACGCATTCTTTTAGATATTCACAGAGCTAAGAGTGTGATGGATTCAGATAACAGGCGATCTTGCAGGTCAAACATGTGTAAAACCTCTGGAGACAAAATGTTCGTGGAAGGTTGAATCAAGCAGATCTTTCAATGTGCGAGCGACATGAGACATTGTCCCATCTTGCATGGAAATAGTGGTTTCCTCACAGTTGCGCTCTTCCAAAAGCAGGAATCACATGCTGCACAAGGAGGTCTCGACAACGTGCAGGCGTCACTGTAAACCTGACAGGCCCTCTGGGTATTCTCTTCAAAGAGGAACGCGCCGAGTATAAAGGTGCTCGGGAATGCACACCAAACAGTCACATACGGCGAGTGCAGTGGCTCTTTGTGCGGTTTGACAGTACCCCAAGGTCGGCAGTTCTGTGTATTCACTGCACCCTGTATTATAAAATGTGGCTCGTCACTCCACAGAATACTGCCCGGCCACATGTCTTCAACTTCGATCCTTGCCAGAAACCGAAGAGCAAATTTAGAACGTTGCTGCGGATAATGAGGTTTCAGTTGCTGCACAGCCATGATCTTGTACGGGTACGGGGACTTGACTAATCTTTTCATCTCATCGTCATTGACGGGCAAGTCGTTGGAAAGGCGTTAAAAAGACTTATATCAGGCGGCCGAATAACTTCGACTTTGGACCACTAATACAATCATTTTATTTACTCTTAATGTTCAAAAAACACGAAAGTAACAGCCAGAATGGTAAAAAAAACCTGACATGTCGTGTGTCTGTAAGGGACTATTAGTTTGTGTATCTTGCCAAACTGCCGTTCGCAGAAGAAGGTTTTATTCCGCTTGGGCGAAGACTATGCGATCGTTATGGTAATGCAAGTCAGCTCGTACTACCTACATTGGCACAGCACAACACAACTACGTTTCCAGTCTACTACTCGGCGTTCGGCGACCTCTTGCCTGTGCCATCTGTAAGCACCACCCAGCCATTTTCTTCCATAGACGGCGTTTTTCACTAAAAACAATGCTACAGTAAAAAGGTCGCTTGCATAGTGTGGCAATAAACTTATTATTCCGTACGTCATACTGTATTTTCTTTCGTAAAATATATTTCTTAAAACACCGTTCAAATTCTTCTTTCTTTTAGTGTTCAACCCTGAGGTTGGTTTGCAGCGGAACGCCATTCCTCTCTCCTGTCTGCCTTCCTCTTCATTTCCACGTATGTGTTACATCCAACGTCATTCATGAACTGTTGCATGTATGATAGCCTTGGTAGACCCTCCGATTCCTTCCCTCAATAGCTCATTCTGCTATTGTTCCAATGATGCTGTTGTGTCGTAGGATGCGCCCTACAAGTTTGTCTCTTCTTATTTGGATGTGCCTCCACAGAGATCTGGTTTTCTGTACTCTTCTAAGCACCTCTTCATTTGTTACTTTGTCTCTCCAGCTGATCTTCATCACCCTTCTATAGCAACACATCTCCAGGGCCTCTAGCCGTCTTCTCTCTTCCAATTGTCCAAGTTTCACATCCGTATAGGGCCACACTCCAAACGAAACGTTTCATGATACGTTTCCTTATTTTCAGACATATTGTTGCTGGTGAGTAAGTTCCTTCTCCGATTAAATGCAATTTTGGCCTTTTGTATTTTGCTCGCAATTTCTTTCCGGCTTCAAACATCCCTTGTGATTTTGCTTCAGAGGTAAGTAAATTCCTCTATCACTTCCAGCTCCTCTCTTCCAATTCTCATTTTCAGAGGTTCATAATCAGCTCCTGTACTGCATACCATCACTTTAGTCTTTTTCATGTTTATTCTCATTCAATACTGATTGCATAGAATTTTTTACATTGTTCTGAGGACTTCCTCTAGATCTTCTTTTGTCTCCTTCCAATTGGTATTGTTGAATCCCGCCTTCACGTGAAATATGGGAGGTCTAGGAAGCCTGCCTTCTCGGATCGCTAGACAACATTCAAATCGTATTAACACGTTTTATTACTAAACGAACAGCGACAATACTTAACTTTGACAATAACGCAGAGAAGTGTCGCAAGCAAAGGGCGACATGCAAATAAGAAATCTCTTCAGTATATACAATTTCTAATACAAGTGAAGTAATACAGTTGACTCTTCTGTTCAGGTTGCTGGTCGTGAAGCTTCTATAGAAAGAGAATATAAGGGCCGCGCCCGACCGGCCGCGGCCCTTATATTCTCTTTGCATAGAGGCCGGTGCTGTCGCGTTGTCGTTCTGGAGAGGGATCGTTCAGCGTACAATTGGCTGACGTCTTCTTCACAGCCCTCTCTGCTCCCTTGTTCGCGACTGGTGTGCCTGTGCTTGACTTTATGCCGTAACAAGCATCTTATTATAAAACATCCTATTCTGTACACAAATTGGTCATTAACGTAATAGTTGTGGATATGCTGCATTTAGTGAATCGAACTATTTTCTTTACGAAGAAATGATTTACATAAGCTGCCGTTTCTGTTGTAAAGCAACAGCTGTATTATATTTTCTGAGTACAAATCGCACTATTGTCAAAGAGTGTACCACGAATCAGTCGGCTTTAGGGAGCACAGCTCATTCGACAATCAGCTTCGCATTTCTCGTCGGATATCCTTCAAACTATGAATCAAAGGCAACAGGCAGATTAGATATTCCTATATATCCGGAGAGCTTTTGGCAAGCTACCACACTGCAGACAAAGTACCGAGCTTACGGACTAAGTTCTCAGTTATATACGTGCTTCGTAGACTTTTCATGAAATACGAGGGCGTCCTGAACAACAATGTCTCCGAATTTTTTACGACTAACTTAAGCCCTTAAAGCTTTTTAAATAAAACAAACTTTGTTAACATTCTACACCTTTAGTCTTCGTTTCTATATATTGAGTTTTCAACATGGTCACTCGGTGACGAACACGTCTCCCAACAAAATCAGTTTGTTGATACCGTCACTGTAGAATATTTGACTTCGTTGACGGACGCACAAACTCACCTCCGCTTGCACCGCTTTATCACTATGGAAGTGAAATCTGCAAGGTGTTCTTTAAGTTCTGGAAATAGATGAAAATATAATGGAGCCAAGTCAGGTCTGTATGGAGGAATATGGATGGCAGTGAATCCAAGGCATCGGACTGCCGCAGATGTCTCTGCGCTTATATCTGGCGTAGCATTGTCATGCTGAAGGAGAGGGACGAACGCTTCAAATTCGAAACTCAACTACAGCGCGCTTATTCTCACGCACACCCCCATGTTGCACAATTTGGAGCTCTATAGTGGCAGAGGGCTGCAAATGTGTAGCCATGAAGAATAAAAATTTAGTATGTTCGCAAACTTTGTGTTGTGCTTTACGGCAGGTCTCGTCATGGGGAAAGCCTTCTCAGAGGTCCACCGCATGAGCGTCTAGGGAAGTGGTTCCAGTGGTGGTTTGCCGTTGCCTTCCACTGGTGACGATGAAATGATAATGAGGACAACACAACACCCAGCCCCTTACCGGAGAAAATCACCGACCCAGCCGAGAATCAAACCCGGACCCCTTGGCGTGACAGACCGCCGCGCTGACCACTCAGCTATCGGGGCAGACACGTTAGTAAAGTTTGTTTTATTTAAAAAGCTTTAAGATGTATCACATACAAATTTATTACTTTTCAGCACACCCTCGTAGATCCAATTACACTTCCTCGACGACAAGTATACAGGTTGGTCCATTGATAGTGACCGGGCCAAATATCACATGAAATAAGCATCAAACGAAAAAACTACACAGAACAAAACTCGTCTAGCTTGAAGGGGGAAACCAGATGGCGCTATGGTTGGCTCGCTATATGGCGCTGCCATAGGTCAAACGGATATCAACTGCGTTTTTTAAAATAAGAACCCCCATTTTTTTATTACATATTCGTGTAGTACGTAAAGAAATATGAATGTTTTAGTTGGACCACTTTGGAAAGAAACTTCGTTGTACATATCCACTTGGCAGTTTTCTGCCTTTTTTGAGACCACTTTGTCTCACGCTGCATTGACGATATTTGCACTTCACCTTAATTTAAAAATAAAGCTGTAACTGCCCGCAGCTCGTGGTCGTGCGGTAGCGTTCTCGCTTCCCACGCCCGGGCTCCCGGGTTCGATTCCCGGTGGGGTCAGGGATTTTCTCCGCCTCGTGATGGCTGGGTGTTGTGTGATGTCCTTAGGTTAGTTAGGTTTAGGTAGTTCTAAGTTCTAGGGGACTGATGGCCATAGATGTTAAGTCCCATAGTGCTCAGAGCCATTTGAACCATTTGAAAGCTGTAATTGCATGTTTTCGCATTCAGCACAATAGTGCGATGTTTATTTTAGTTCATTTGTTTCTCGTGTAGTTTGTGAGCATTGCCAACTTGTGAAATTTTTTAATACGTTAGCAAAACTCTTAACCTACACGAAAAACAAATGAACAAATATAAACACTCTAATACTGTATTGAGTGCGAACACATGGAACTGCAGTTTTCTTCTAAAGTGAGAGGAAGTACAAATAACACCAATGCAGCAAAACATTGCCAAATGTACATGTAGAACAAACTTTCCACCGACCTCAGCCTCAGATAACAAAGAAGGAAAAAGGTGATCTGCGTAGTATGTGAACAAGAGGCAGAAACGCCGTAAGTAAATTGCAGGCTTAGTTCATAAAGAAATATTGTTTATGGCCTTTAACAACTAAAATGTACAAACAAATGTATCCATATTTCCGGAAAAAATGTATTCATATTTGCAGAATGACCGCAGAAGATGCTTTGTAAATAAAAACGAAACGCGTCTGATGTAAAATTTTCTGTGATTATTTGCAGTAAGTTTAAGATGGAGAAACCAGTAATAGGCTAATTGATATTAACAGCTGCTGCGGAGAATAGTCATGCAAAACGAACACGTTATTGAGAAAGTTTAGAGAACCGGCATTTGCGACAGACTATTGAACGATTCTGCTGCCAGCAACGTACGTCTCGCATCAGAACAGCGAAGATAATAGGGATCAGGGCTCTTTAGGGAGCTATATAGACATCGTGTATCCTTCATGTCGTTTGCGAGTAGATCAAGAATGAGAATGAGTGGTAGTGTAGTAGTGGTATATACTACCCTCTGCCATGTACCGTTTGGTGGCTTGCGGAATATATAGGTATAGCTTTATTGGTTTCAGAGCGTTCAACTGCATGATGTATGTAATGTTTCTGTCTTCATAAGTTTGTACACCAATCTGAACTCTAATTATAGCTAAAATTTAAGTCGCACTGGCACAATGAAACAAACTGTTTTTTATAATATTTATTCGAGAATCTTGAACAATTCACAGAAATGAAAGGCGTAACAGCAAAAGCGATGTGAGGTTCCGCGTGGCTCGTGCGGCCGTGTGAAAGCCTTCACACCTCGAAGTCTGTCGCCAAATAAACCTCTAGATGTGAGTTGGAGCGTGAGTGTATTTTTGTAGCATTCGGTCAATAGAGACGGCAGAGACAGGGAGAGAAATGAATAGCTTTAAAAGGAATACAAGAGCCGGGGCGAGAGTTTCGCGCACCGCTGACCGCGCCGGACTTTCGCATGGCCGCGCGCGGCGGGCAAATAGAGAGGCCCCTGGCCGGACCACACGCTGCGGGCATTAGCGGCCATTGCGCGCGCGCGCCGGCTCGGAAGACGAGGCGACAGCAATTATGCGCGCGTGCAGCGGCCGGGAAGAATTTAAAGAGGCGCCACCCAAACGTGTGCAGCGCACAGAACTAATGTCGCAGTCGGAGCGCGACGTAAATACTGCGGCACGGGCGCGCGGCTGCCTGCAAACTTTGCCGGCTCTCCATTCTCAGCGACCCGTGCGAAAGTGCTGCTTCCCGTGGAGACTGGGGACCCCTAACCGCGTTCATTCCATTCTGTTGCCAAAGTTGAAGAGCTGAAAAACAAATTCGGCCAAGTTTTTTCTTAATATAGTAATATTAATTAAATATTAATATAAAATTAAAGGCAAACCTAAGTTTCTAGCATTTGTAGACTTAGAGAAAGCTTTTGACAATGTTGACTGGAATACTCTCTTTCAAATTCTGATGTTGGCAGGGGTAAAATACAGGGAGCGAAAGGCTATTTACAATTTGTACAGAAACCAGATGGCAGCTGTAAGACTCGAGGGACACGAAAGGGAAGCAGTGGTTGGGAAGGGAGTGAGACAGGGTTGTAGCCTCTCCCCGTTGTTATTTAATCTGTATATTGAGCAAGCAGTGAAGGAAACAAAAGAAAAATTTGGAGTAGGTATTACAATCCATGGAGAAGAAATAAAAACTTTGAGGTTCACCGATGACATTGTAATTCTGTCAGAGACAGCAAAGGACCTGGAAAATCAGTTGAACGGAATGGATGTCTTGAAAGGAGGATATAAGATGAACATCAACTAAAGCAAAACGAGGATAATGGAATGTAGTCGAATTAAGTCGGGTGATGCTGAGGGAATTAGATGAGGAAATGAGACACTTAAAGTAGTAAAGGAGTTTTGCTATTTGGGGAGCAAAATCACTGATGATGGTCGAAGTAGAGAGGATATAAAATGTAGACTGGCAATGGCAAGGAAAGCGTTTCTGAAGAAGAGAAATTTGTTAACATCGAGTATAGATTTAAGTGTCAGGATGTCGTTTCTGAAAGTATTTGTAAGGACCGTAGCCATGTATGGAAGTGAAACATGGACGATAACTAGTTTGGACAAGAAGAGAATAGCTTTCAAAATGTGGTACTACAGAAGAATGCTGAAGATTAGATGGGTAGATCATATAACTAATAAGGAGGTATTGAATAGGATTGGGGAGAAGAGAAGTTTGTGGCACAACTTGACTATAAGAAGGGATCGGTTGGTAGGACATGTTCTGAGGCATCAAGGGATCACCAATTTAGTATTGGAGGGAAGCGTGGAAGGTAAAAATCGTAGAGGGAGACCAAGAGATGAATATACTAAACAGATTCAGAAGGATGTAGGTTGCAGTAGGTACTGGGAGATGATGAAGCTTGCACAGGATAGAGTAGCATGGAGAGCTGCATCAAACCAGTCTCAGGACTGAAGACCACAACAACAACAACAATAATATTTGATTCACATTAAGTATGCTAAACACAAATACCCTTTGACGTTCTGAAGTTATTCTGTGTGTCCTGTTGTCAGGAGTTTTTCATATAGTGAAGAGTATGCTAAACACAAATGCTCTTTGACGTAAGGGATTTATCAGGGACTAGCTGAGTTCCTGGCGTTGCTTGGGTAAATACTTATTGCAGTGTTCAGTTATTCCGTCACCTCGTTCACTCCATTTCCATCTCCTCTTCCCACCACTCTGTCCATCTCCTCCGTCTTTTCCCATCCGCTCCTCCCCCCTGTCGCTGTTCATTTCCCCCTCCCCTTCCCCCTCCGTCTGTCCATCAGCTCCCCCTCCCCCCTCTAAGACCATCACTCCTCTAAGTTCATCTCCTTACCCGTCCAAGGCAATTCCCTCCTCCACCCTCTCTCTGTCCATCTCCTCCTCCCCCTTTCTCTGTCGGTCTCTCATACCTACTCACTCTGACCATCTCCACCTACCCACTCTCTCAATCCATCTCATCCTTATTCCTTTCTCAATCCATGTTCTTCTCCCCCTCTCTCTGCCCACCGCCCTCCCACCCCCCATTCCCCACTCCATATGTGTCCATCTCCTCCTTCCCCCACCTTTTCTCTCCAAGTTAGCACTCCAACCCCAATAAATGGCTCTGAGCCCTATGGGACTCAACATCTTAGGTCATAAGTCCCCTAGAACTTAGAACTACTTAAACCTAACTAACCTAACGACATCACACACACCCATGCCCGAGGCAGGATTCGAACCTGCGACCGTAGCAGTCCCGCGGTTCCAGACTGCAGCGCCAGAACCGCACGGCCACCGCGGCCGGCCCAACCCCAATAGCTGTACGATGGTTCTTAACCCGAAAGTATTCCTTTCCAGATAGTAATATAACGGTGTCCTGAAAAGAAATGCCCGCATCTCGTGGTCGTGCGGTAGCGTTCTCGCTTCCCACGCCCGGGTTCCCGGGTTCGATTCCCGGCGGGGTCAGGGATTTTCTCTGCCTCGTGATGGCTGGGTGTTGTGTGATGTCCTTAGGTTAGTTAGGTTTAAGTAGTTCTAAGTTCTAGGGGACTGATGACCATCGATGTTAAGTCCCATAGTGCTCAGAGCCATTTGAACCATTTGAAAAGTAATGCCTCCGAATTTTCATGTGAAAACTCTTCCAGGTTTCCAAATAAAACAAAGTTTATTAACAGTTTACATCCTTATTCTTGAAGTCCTCATATTTATTTTTCAGCATAGTCACCCTGGCGAAGAACACGTTTCTCCAAAGGGAGACCATTTTGTTGATACCGTCATTGTTGAATGTTTGACTTCGTTGAAGGAGCCACAACCTCACCTCTATTTGCACTGCTTCATCACTATCAAAGTGAAGTCCTCGAATCTGTTGCTGGAGCTATAGAAACAGATGAAAAAGGGATAGAGCTAAGTCTTGACAGTAACAAGTGCTGTGTTGGCAGAAGAGCCAACACCGTGTTGCTAGAGGAGGCCGAAATGCACGCGTTTAATTACACGCAGACTGGCGTGAGGTCTGGAACAGGACAATGTCTTGAGAATTGCAAATAAAGTACGTAGATGATGTAATACTTAACTTTAATCCATAATTGGTGTACATCTCTCTTGACTGTACATGCTTCAAGATAAATATCAATTGAATACGGCGCCTTGCTAGGTCGTAGCAAATGACGTAGCTGAAGGCTATGCTAACTATCGTCTCGGCAAATGAGAGCGTGATTGTCAGTGAACCATTCCTAGCAAAGTCGGCTGTACAACTGGGGCGAGTGCCAGGAAGTCTCTCTAGACCTGCCGTGTGGCGGCGCTCGGTCTGCGATCACTGACAGTGGCGACACGCGGGCCCGACGTATACTATCGGACCGCGGCCGATTTAAAGGCTACCACCTAGCAAGTGTGGTGTCTGGCGGTGACACCACAACAAGGATGATCTATGACAGTAAATCCAAGGCGTCGGATTGTTGCAGATATGGCAGCGCTCGTTGTGGTCTACATCTAGTGTTGTCAAGCTGAAGGAGAGGGTGCTCCATGTCTGAACGAACTCTTCGAATTCGATATTCAATTCAGCACGATGTTTCTCACGCACTGACACGGTTATGTTACACACCGCATGTTACAGGCTACAATGGGAAGCCCTTTAGCGACAGAGGACTGTAAATATGCAGACTTAAAGATGTAGAATGTTAATAACGTTTATTTTATTTAAGAAGAATTAAGAATTTTGGCATTAAAAATTCGGAGACATTACTTTTCAGCACGCCCTAGTATGTGAACCATGCAGATGTGTAGGAGAAACATTTTACCTATGGCTTTTCCAGGGCACGCACATGTCACATGTATTTCGCACATGTTTAACACATTTCACTCATATTTTTACACATATTTCATCTGTACCTGTAACCAATCTCGCCCAGCAGTTTCCTTTTCACGCAGCACAACTTTTAAGACGTCGTATGTCCTCATTTTGTCATACAGCGATATAATTTAGCAGGTACATTGTGGTGTATTTGGACACTGTCTACGAAATGTCTCGCGGATATAACTAGTAGTAAAGATGTAGTAATTTAAAACATCACGGAGGATGCGGCAGTTTTTCACGCATCTCAGTGCTTATGACGTCATATCTCCTGAACTGCACATTGCTGTGACCACCGCATATGTTCGACGTCACCGTGCAATAGCTGCTCACTGACGGCAGATGGCAGCACTAGCAGTGGAGGGTCTCTTTAGAGCAGGGGGCGGGCAAACGTTGCACGCGGCTCATGAGCACACAGCGCTGCACGTGTGCTGCTCGCGTGCAATCGTCGAACGGGCAGTGGCGACAGCCGGCAGGTTGCCGCAGTGTAGTTCCAGGCTAACCTGCGGACGTTGAAGCGAAGCGACCACTACGTAGTGAATTTCAGTAACCGGAAAATGCAGAGTGAATCAAGGAAACGGAGAATTGGAGATTTGCTATCTTTTAAAAAGGAATGGGAGAATCATTTTTTCTCTGCGCAAAAACGTGAAAATTGGAAATGTATAAAATGTGACAGTATTCTCGCTGGTCAGTGGAAGTTTAATATTGAACGCCATTATAATAAATTTCAGTATGTTGCCGTTCTTAGTGCAATAAAAGAGGAATTTCTCAAGCGATTTGGGGATATATCTTACTTATCCCAAGGTTTTGAATAGTTCTCGAGACAGTCTGCTGTTTCTGTAGATGATATTCATCCCAGTTTGCAAATGGAATTAATAGGTCTACACCGTAATTCTCGTCTGAGAGACAGGTTCCTTTTGGCAAGACGTGTGACAGATTTTTATCACGACTTTCCACAGCAAGTTTCCTCGTCTCCATCGTGAAGCCGCGAAGATAATGTCAATGTTTGGCTCGACATACGTTTGTGAGAGATTTTTTTCTGTTATGAAAATTAATAAGTCTCGGTTAAGAGCAAACATCAGTAATGAAAATTTGCGTAACTGTTTGCGTTTGTCTGTACGTAGAAATTTTGTTCCAGACATTAAACGTATTGTAAACTCCACCTGTGATAATTAAATAAAACTTATCGTAGGTAATAGGTACTCTTTCAAACTATGATTACTTTCAAGCACTCCTACTACCCTTATTCCTTCATTCAATAAAGCAGGCCAGGAAACAAAACGCATTACAGAGGAAGAAGCGGAGAGACGGTATGGTGGCGAAGGGAGAGAAGCGGGTGGCCAGCTTGCCCCTGTGTGCACGCAGAACACCTGTTAACTGCACACGTGCATGTGCACCGCACACGTGCAGAATTCCTGCCCGCCCCTGCTTTAGAGTGTCGGAGGGGAATGGGGTGGGGGGGGGGGGGGGGGGGTCACGGAAACATTGCAGTCGCTGTTGTAATGCGGAAACGGAGTGATTTATCTGTTGTCCAAAAGGGCATGATCATTGGCTTTCGGGACAAGGGTGTAAGCATTTCCGAAACGACTAAGTTCGTAAACTGTTCTCGTACCGCCGTGGTTAAAGTATACCGTGCATGGCAAAATGGCGCTATTCAAAACTGGCGCAGAGGCAACTGTGGTGCACCATGGGCAATAGACTACAAATATGAACGATGACTGCGGAGATGTATAAGGGCTAATAGGCGTGCAACTGTTGAGCAGCTGACCGCCCCGCTGAATCAATGGGCTACCAACAGTATCTCCTCAACGACCGTTATTCCGTATCGGCCTCTGCAGCAGGCTCCTTGTTCCACACCCATGCTGACTTCCGTCTAGCGGCGACGAAGGCTGGAATTTGCACGCCAATACCGCAACTGCACGGCATTGAATGGTGACAAGTGGTCTTTCCAAATAACAGATTGTCACTGGCGTGCACGGCGTGAAACGTCTGAAAGCAAACAACCTGCAACAATGTTTTGGCGGGTCGAATAATTGGATAACGTTTGCGAAGTAAGGAATGAACCATAAAGGAATCAAAGCTTCTTATAACAGCTGCCAACATAAACAACATATGCAGTGTGATTCGCGCAAAATTAACGAAAGAGTTCGGTATTGTTTGATCGATCCAGCACTAATGACATACTCAGAACCGCCAGATACTTAGGCGTCTCCATCAGGGAAGATTTGAGGCAGACCAACCAAATATAAATAAATCTGTGGGTAACACAACGGGAAACAGATGTTCATTGGAACATAATCATCATCTTCTTATTCTTCTTTTTATGAACAGGCGATTCGCCTGCTCTGGCGATACAACTACGTTTCCTTCGTCTTCCAATGTATTTCCTACCATTCAATCTATATTATAAAACTTCTTTTGGTAATCGACCTTCTTGCATTCTTTTTAGACGAGAGAGCTCTTTTTTGCTATTTAGTAGACTTATGGCTTCTCAGCTCTCCCGGCACGCCCTCATTTATTCAGTCTCGTACAGCTTTTCACAGATATCAGGAATCATTTCTGATGATTGTAAGTTATCTTACTAAATTGTTTTGTATTCGTTGCCCATGTCTCTGATCAGTACAACAAAACTGGCACCGCCAGCTCTTTACGAAATTTAATTAATCTCTCATTGTTCATTTGCTAGGATAATGGTCTTCGGATTGTTCAACAAATGGGGTGGTACTTACCCAGTTTGTGCTCGGTATCGCGACCTAGCGTCAGTTGCGACCTTCCCCGGCTTCTGACGGGTAACACTACGTATCTGCCGCCGGCTGACTTATTTATATGATATAGACAAATCCCGTGTTCCAACACACGTGAGGCAACTTATCTTAGAAGAAAGATTAAGAAAAGGCAAACCTACGTTTCTAGCATTTGTAGACTTAGAGAAAGCTTTTGACAATGTTAACTGGAATACTCTCTTTCAAATTCTGAAGGTGGCAGGGGTAAAATACAGGGAGCGAAAGGCTATTTACAATTTGTACAGAAACCACATGGCAGTTGTAAGAGTCGAGGGGCATGAAATGGAAGCAGTGGTCGGGAAAGGAGTGAGACAGGGTTGTAGCCTCTCCCCGATGTTATTCAATCTGTGTATTGAGCAAGCAGTAAAGGAAACAAAAGAAAAATTCGGAGTAGGCATTAAAATTCATGGAGAAGAAGTAAAAACTTTGAGGTTCGCCGATGACATTGTAATTCTGTCAGAGACAGCAAAAGACTTGGAAGAGCAGTTGAACGGAATGGACAGTGTCTTGAAAGGAGGATATAAGATGAACATCAACAAAAGCAAAACGAGGATAATGGAATGTAGTCAAATTAAATCGGGTGATGCTGAGGGAATTAGATTAGGAAATGAGACACTTAAAGTAGTAAAGGAGTTTTGCTATTTAGGGAGTAAAATAACTGGTGATGGTCGAAGTAGAGAGGATATAAAATGTAGACTGGCAATGGCAAGGAAATCGTTTCTGAAGAAGAGAAATTTGTTAACATCGAGTATAGATTTAAGTGTCACGAAGTCGTTTCTGAAAGTATTTGTATGGCGTGTAGCCATGTATGGAAGTGAAACATGGACGATATCTAGTGTGGACAAGAAGAGAATAGAAGCTTTCGAAATGTGGTGCTACAGAAGAATGCTGAAGATAAGGTGGGTAGATCACGTACTAATGAGGAGGTATTGAATAGGATTGGGGAGAAGAGAAGTTTGTGGCACAACTTGACTATAAGAAGGGATCGGTTGGTAGGACATGTTTTGAGGCATCAGGGGATCACAAATTTAGCATTGGAGGGCAGCTTGGAGGGTAAAAATCGTAGAGGGAGACCAAGAGATGAATACACTAAGCAGATTCAGAAGGATGTAGGTTGCAGTAGGTACTCGGAGATGAAGAAGCTTGCACAGGGTAGAGTAGCATGGAGAGCTGCATCAAACCAATCTCAGGACTGAAGACCACAACAACAACAACAACAACAACAACAGACAAATCCCCTAGGAATCAGTCTATCTGTTAGTGAAAATCGTATCGAAATCCTTGTACTAATTCCTGAGATTAGCTTTCACACACAAATAGAAAAACGCGGCTGGTAATATGCACAGAAGACGTGCATAGATTACCGGAGGAAAAATGTTTCTATCGAAGAACAAAAAAATGTCCTGTTTGTTTAAAAGACCCAGAGCAAAAACTTCCTCAGCACGTCATGTTTAAAAAATTTCACAAAAATTTTGGCATGCGAACATATTAGCGCTTTTTTATACATTCACTTTACCTCAGACTCCCATAAGCTCCCCTAACTATAGTTCACTCAACCCACTAATCCATCAATGTAAGGCGCTCATACCCGTCCACTCCCATTTGCCCTTTCTCACTCATTGATTCAGCCCAACTCATTGTCATTACCTCTTTGTATGTCTCTGCCACTGCCATTGTCTTCTGTATCACAGCCACAGTCCCCTTCGTTCTGTCCTACTACTACATTCTCATCTAATTGTCGTCCGCCCCGGGTAGCTGAGTGGTCAGCGCGACGGAATGTCATATCTAACGGCCCGGGTTCGATTCCCGGCTGGGTCGGAGATTTTCTCCGCTCGGGGACTGGGTGTTGTGTTGTCCTTAACATCATCATTTCATCCCCGTCGACACGCAAGTCGCCCATCATTTCATCCCCGTCGACACGCAAGTCGCCGAAGTAGCGTCAACTCGAAAGACTTGCACCAGGCGAAAGGTCTACCCGACGGGAGGCCCTAGCCACACGGAATTTCCATCTCATTGTAATTCCTCCGTCTTGCTCTTTCTTACTGATAACACTCCTTCCTTCTTTCCTGCTGCTGTTGTCTCTTCTCACTGCCACTATCTGTCTCTTCCTCGTTGTCAACTGTCAAATAGTCTCCCTCCGGCACTGTTTCATTCCTTCTTTCCCTATCACTGTTTTGTCAGTCAATTATGTTCCTTTCTCATTATGTCCCTCCCTTTCTCTCACACTGCCTTTGTCTCCTTCGCTCTTTCTGCAGGGTGAAAAGTATTTAAACCGACAATCTCTGGAAGGTTGTAGGGGACATCAAAACAAATATTTTCCCCTAATGTCATTTTTTCCTATGAGGATTATTTAAACCGGTGGAGGCCGTATTACGCTCTTCAGTTGTAGGCAACTGCTGTCCACCAGTGTGGTAGTGCATTGTCTCTGTTTACTAATGGAGCGATACACGTGGAGTGAGTACACTGATATGGTTGGTGCATACTACGTAGCGCACCACAACGGACGAGCTGCACAGCGGGTTTATCAACAACAATATTCTGATCGCCGTATCCCGCATCATACAACCTTTGCTGCTGTGCACCAGCCTCTGCGTCAGACCGGGTCATTTAGCAGATTACCTGGACAGGGACACCGTCGCACGGTAAGAACGCTGCAATTTGAGGAAGCTGTCTTGCAGCATAGGGAACGGGATCCTTCAATCAGCACTCCTACAATTGCACGTAACATGGGGACGAATCAGACGAAAGTAAGAACAGTAGATCGAGAGCAATTGTTACGTCCATTTCACTTACAACGTGTCCACAACCTGGAACCAGTTGATTATCCACCCAGAGCACAGTTTTCGCAGTGGTACCTGGAATAGTGTGAAATGCATCCTACATTTCCAACTTCTGTGTTGTTTACTGATGAAGCAACGTTCGGGCGTGATGGAGTCTTCAACATGCACAATTCGCATGTTTGGAGTGAGGATAAGCCACATTCCACCGTTACTAGCGCTCATCAAGTGCGGTCCTTCGTTAATGTGTGATTCGGTGTTGTTGGGGACTGTGAAATTGGGCCGTATCTGCTACCTAGGCCATTAAATGGCAGGCACTATTACAATTTTCTCGCCAGAGCATTGCCAGAATTGATGGAAGGCGTCCCGCTCCCTACAAGACAACGCATGTGGTTCCAACATGATGGGCGCCGGCACATTTCAGTCGTCGTGTGCGTCGATTCCTAGAACGACGGTTCCCAGAAACGTGGATTGGCGGAGGTCGTCCTGTACCATGGCCTGCTCGATCCCCAGATATGTCCTCTCTGGACTTTTTTGTGTGGGGAGAGATGCGAAATCTTGTTTACGCAACCCCTGTTGCATCAGAAGAGGATCTGGTTGTCCGGATAGTAGCAGCAGCAGCAGGAACAATTCAGGGTACTCCTGGGGTTTTTGCCCGTGTCAGACAGAACATGACCCGACGGTGTAACCTTTGTTTACTTGTCAATCGAGGAATTTTTGAAAGTCTACTGTAATTAAAATTGGGTTATGTTAATGCGTTGTCTCTTGGTCATCAAATAATGGAAAAGTGTTTGTTGGTTTAATTAATTGCCGCCAGGGGGATCTTCCTCTACCGGTTTAAATACTCCTCATAGGAAAAAATGACATCAGGGAAAAATATTTGTTTTGATGTACCCTACAACCTCCCAGAGTTTGTCGGTTTAAATACTTTTCACCCTGTATAATACTACCACTGTCTACTATCTTCCAAAGTTTATTACTCTTCTGTCTCTTTCCCTCATCTACTGTCTCCTTCTCCCTCAGTATAAAAAAAGCACGAATATATTCGCATGCCAAAATTTTTGGGAAAGCTTTTGAAGGAGCTGAGGAAGGTAGAATGAGGCAGCTGTAACTCACACGCAAAGAAATGTATTGATGGGTCAAATTTAGATAGTTTACTTACGCGAAATTGAAATCCCGCAAATTTAATTTTAAACCTCAGACCGGACTTTACGGGCAAAAAAAGTTTTGTAAGTTCTTCATTTATACAACATGGGGTTCACAGATGACATCGGAGATACTTTACAGCATATTTCCCCGTGCTACGTCACTTTATAAACTACGTTTTCACCTCACACCGGTTTTTACGTGCGTGTATCACTTGTACAAGCAGCGTAACTTTGAACCTCTGTATCTCGGAAACGGACAAAGATATGAAGAAAATTTTCGAGATTTTTCAAGTTGGGTATCTTAGGAATAAATCGTAAAAATTACGGCTTTTTGCTGTGCGTAACCGCCTGGGTATCCGTACTGAAAGAAACAAGTTTCTGGGGTGTTTCTCGATAAAGGATACAGATTTTTGAAAACTGGAGATGGCGTTTCTAGATGAATGCCTAGAGAATACACCCTTAAGATTTGAGCAATTTTCTGCGGTTATTTATTTTTTATATGTCTCCCCATACCGGATTTTACATGTAGAAGTAGGGTAGCTTTGAACCTCTGTATCTCGGAAACCGATAACGATATCA
Source organism: Schistocerca nitens (assembly GCF_023898315.1). Lineage (NCBI taxonomy): Eukaryota > Metazoa > Arthropoda > Insecta > Orthoptera > Acrididae > Schistocerca > Schistocerca nitens. The sequence continues at coordinate 261,904,423 of NC_064621.1, forward strand.
AGAAAATTTTCGAGGTAGTTCGAGATCAGGATCTTAGGAATATATCATAAAAATTTCACCCATTTGCTGTGCAAGACTGCCTTGGAGTCCTCAGCTGGGTTTTGGTCCGCTGGTGACGGCGAAAATATAGTAAAAACAATCTTTTTGTGGGGTTTTTCCGAGGAACCGCCGACGAACGAATGCTACCTCCGTAAGTTCCATCAGGTCCAACGTAGACTACATCCATTGCAAAAAGAAAAAAACGATTTTCTGCATTTGACTAAGCAGGTGAAAGTATGTAATTATTCGTATTTTGACCCTGTGCTGCAGGAATTTGACACTATTACGATCCTTCTGTTGGGTATATAAATGGTTCCTAGGCCAAGGACCACCCAAGACACATGATCTTAGCCCGCATCTCGTGGTCGTGCGGTAGCGTTCTCGCTTCCCACGTCCGGGTTCCCGGGTTCGATTCCCGGCGGGGTCAGGGATTTTCTCTGCCTCGTGATGGCTGGGTGTTGTGTGCTGTCCTTAGGTTAGTTAGGTTTAAGTAGTTCTAAGTTCTAGGGGACTTATGACCACAGCAGTTGAGTCCCATACTGCTCAGAGCCATTTGAACCATTTGAACCACATGATCTTACCTGTTTATCACCAATAGCACCCGACATATCAGCACCAGAAAATCTCGTTTTTATGGGCGATGTTTTAGAACATTTTAGGAACTCATGCTGTCGCATGCATATCGATAGTCACTGCTTTCTGAAGTTGCGGCAGCTGTTCACTGCTTTTCCCGCCAGATATTGCCACCTATCCAGCTGACCAGCTCGTAGCTTCCATCATTGCCACGAGATTTATTTCCGGTCGCCATTTAAGTATGGAATAGATGACACTGCATGTATTATGTACTCACAATTGCTACAAACAATAAATTATATGCACTATCCTTCTTCGTTGTTTTGTCTATCCATTAGAGAAAACTGTTTCAAAATCCCCGTAGAAATTCCCGAAATTAGCTGAAACTTATAGACAGAAAAACACGGCGGTTTGACTTTATAATGTACGTAGGTGTGAAAGCCATGACACTGAAAGTAAGAGACTTGTATACTGAGTCTTGTTATCTGGAGTTCCTTTTTTTTTTGAATGGACATTCGCCTCTAAAAGCCGAAACCGCAGTCTTTTACTGGAGACTTTCATGTTATATGCAGATGAGATCTGTTAAAGATACACAGATGTCTGTCTGATCGTCATTCACAGTCGCTTTAAAATAGCATCCTGGTACATTTCGTTTACGGAGAGACACTCTTAGATTATTCTAGTTAGACCAAATGTTGCATATTATTTGTTAGTTCGAATGGCAAAAGAGAGGGAGAAGGTTCAAAGAAGTCGGGGATGGTCGGTCACGAGTTTCTTTAGTCAGTGCAAAAATATCGTGGAAATGGCCAATGAACTCAGGAGTCGGTCGAAGAAAAACTGCATATCACGGAAAAGGTTACTGTGAAAATTCCTAGAGCGCCTCTACCAAGACGAGACAAGAAACGTATTACGTCTTCCGATATATAGCGTACGGCGCGGGAACTTCGTTATTTGAAACGCGCGCCAGCAGCGGCCGTTACTCATTGTTATGTGGGGTTGAGCGCCTTCGAAAGCGCGGGACCTAATGTGTTTTAAGGGTAGTTTAGTACCGATCATGCAGTGGACGAGGAGCAGCACGCGTTCACAGTGGTGACTTGCCTGTAGGGATGGAGAAAAACCGACCGATTAAAACCGAAACCGGCATTTTAGTTTTGAATCACAGGTCGTTCTTGGCATTTCTTTGGTCTCGGTTATAACAGGTGTTTTTAATTTTTTACTAATAACTGGATAAAAAACGAAATATTAATTAGCTATAGCATCAGTGCTAAAATTTGGTTTTTAAATCAGCTTTTTTTTAAAAAAAAGTGTTTTTATTTGTAAAATTTCCTTAGTTTCGAAATATAGCGTTATAACGGAAAATGGGAAAAGCGATCAGTGATATATCAATAACAGTGTCGGCAGAAACGAGCAACAGACACATTGGTACTGCGTTACTGAAACAAAAACGTATCTCTTACCATGCGTCGTGGCCTATTAAGTGGTATGCGTGTATATGCAATGTGCAAGATTTGCCCCAATCTGGCCTGTATGGTAGATTCTCGCAGTCGTCGTCAGACATCAGCTGTATTACAGAATTGCACCAACCCTAATCTGTAACTATTTTACGAAGTATGGTGTCAGAGAAGTGAATTGTTCCATTTCCTTCAAGAGATTAAAAACAGGAAAAGACATGACGAACTTGTGATGTAAGGAGAAAATTTAAAACTTACCAGTTAATTGATAGTTTACGATAAAAATAGAAAGTAGCTGTTCTGCTTCCTGTGTCTACATAATATGCCTTTATCTGCTTGCAGCTCTTTTGAAAATGGGCGAATTAACAAGAAAATTTAGTTCTTCAACCTTAGTTTTGACCCTTTAGCACTCACTATTCGTAATGCCCAAATAGAAGTATGACCCCCGACTACAAAATGATTTTTGAGCAGAGTTTCAAAGAATTAGAATCAGTAGGGGAATATTGGTGATTTTTTGTGATTCACCTACTTATCACTTGTTGAGAAAAGCAGCGAACGGTCGACGGACTAAATTTTCTTTTATTTGCCTACTTAATATTTTGAAATTGAGAGATTCTTGAAACTGACAAGAGTGTAAATTTTACAATATTTGTTGGATTTCTAAGTTTATTACAATAAATAATAGGAATAAAAACTAAAAATGGTTTATTCCATAAATCAATTACTATGAGCGATTTTAATAGGTTAAAACGGCATTCAAAAAAAATTTTATAAACGAAATTCGGTTGTTTCAGCGATAACCGCCATCCACTTGCTTTTCCAGCGGCCATTCATACATCACAACCCAGCGTGCATTCAGGTAACAGTTTAATATCACGACTGCAGGTCGTATTCCTGATCGAAAATAGATTGTTACGTGGCTGCAGACGTTTATGGATACTGGTAGAGTGCAGAAACAGAAACCAGGACCTTAAAGAACCACCAGGAAACCAGAATAAGTCGAGAAATTAAGGCTGGCGATTTTGAATTCCCCCAGGCGATCTGCACCCAAACATGCAGCGGGTCTTGCAATTTCTGATGCACAGTGAGACCAATTCCTCATGAAGACTTGAAATTTTGACTATTCAAACTGGCAGTGGTGCACAAACTTAATGCATGCGAGTTTGTTTCACGAAAAAATTCATGCGAAGCCGTGATTGAAAAACCTGCCTCATGACGTCCTTCTGTTCTTCAGCGACGAGGCACATTTTCCTTTGTCTACATGTGTGAATAAACAAAACATGCAATATTGGCTTGGTTCAAATGGCTCTGAGCACTATGGGACTCAACTGCTGTGGTCATAAGTCCCCTAGAACATAGAACTACTTAAACCTAACTAACCTAAGGACAGCACACAACACCCAGCCATCACGAGGCAGAGAAAATCCCTGACCCCGCCGGGAATCGAACCCGGGCGTGGGAAGCGAGAACGCTACCGCACGACCACGAGATGCGGGCATGCAATATTGGATTCACACGAAACCCCGAGAACGTCATGAGCGGATCCTGCATTCAGAACGTGTGGCTGGTACGCATTTTCCAAAATTGACATTATTGGCCCATTGTTAATCGAAGACAACGACAGGGTAGTTACGGTCACTTCTGAGTATTATCTCCAAACGATGGAGAAGTTTTTTCTTCCCGAACTTTAAGAAATGGCACAAATGTTAATAACTCTTTTGCGCGACACTTCCTCGACCGTCTCATCTCCTTGAGGAGCAATCTTCAGCTGTTAAAACGCTCGCTAGATTCAGCCCCCTACGACATTTATTGTGGGCTATCTTAAATCTGCTATTGCCAACATAGACCGAGACTTGCTAGATAATGTGGATCTTGCGGTTTATAATCTCCAAATGCACGGAGGAAAACGGAAGCCATCTTCCAGATGTCATTTTCAAAACCTAATGAAATAAAGCTTTAAAGCTACGTCATGTAAAGAAAAAAGTATTAAGCTAATATTTTAGGTACTTCATGTTTTATGATTTTATTAATATGTTGTAGTTCCCACGTTGCACTCTGTACTTCGCATAATGACAGTGGTAGTAAAATGAGAGAACGTTTGGCTTGAAGGCGAACCCACGATCATATTTCCCGCGTAATGGAGTAGGAAGGGGGTGTGGCACAGTGTGTGCCGTCAGCTACTCGTCGTTCAGTGTGGCAGAGCGCAGTCGCAGCCAAAGCGCCCGCTGGCTAGCAGGTGTAGCGACTTTTGGGACGCACTGTACCGGCTGTGACACCCTTCCGCGAGCGGCCTCACCGGCTTGAAACGCCGCAAATATTGGCCGAGTATCGGGTTTGTCTATTTGAATATACATGCGGTAGCTGGCCAAACACGGGCGGGCGCTTCTGGGCGGGAACAAACACGCCTCCGGCATACTTTCGCTGGCAGCTCCCGCCCACGGCTTCGCTCGGGCCGTGCGCGCGCATCTTCAGCCGTCACTCGCTATTTATTCTCTCGCTTCCAAAACACCCGCAGACAGCTGTGACTGCGTACCGGCATATGTTACGAGGAATACAGCACACACTCACGTATCAGGCATCACGTCAGTCTCCTGGATTTAGCGTGCGTAGTCAGCTATCTTTCAGGAAAAAATGCTCAGCGTAAAACATTCTAAGAAATATTAAATAAATCATGTTTCTGAGAAGTTTTCCGTAGAAGAAGACTGAGGAATATTTTCGTGTTAGGCCTTTATTAGGCCTCTTACGAATTTAAATGCACTGTCAAGAAAAACGACGTTGATTTTGATCCAATGACGGTATGTGCCACCTGAGGGATAGTAGGTATACTGATAGTGGTTTCCACGTCGTCCGCCAACGAATAACGTAGTGGCTTAGCTTCCGGGGCGCCATCTGTGTCTACCTTTTAATAGGGAGTGCTCACAGCCAGAAGCCTCAGTGTGGTGCAAATGTGTGAAGCAAGCTGAAAATCGTGCCACGGAAAGAACGCCCTCGTGCTTCCTACAGCCAGCTGAGGGAGTCTGAAAAAGTTCACATAGTGGCCCTCCGAGTGGCGGGATGGCCCATTCGTAGAACTGCCACGCAAGTTGGACAAGCTGCGTCAGTCCTGCAACGACGCTGGTATCAGTGGTCACATGAACATTCACGCCCGTAGACGAGTTCTGGACGTCTGGACAGCACAGACGCCCGCCATTATGCCATTATCAACGTATTGTAGGGGTACCAGTGGCAGATCGTACAGCTACCACACCACAGATAAGAGGGCTCGTGAGCGCAGACGTGTCAACGCGAACGGTTGCGGACTACATCAATAAACACTTCCGGGCTAAGTTGCCGTGGTCGATCTGTAGAACTTCTTCTCCTTGACGTTTCGTTCTCAACTACGGAGAACATCATCGGAGGTGAGTCAACGACTCCTTAGTATGTATGAGTCAACGACTCACCTCCGATGATGTTCTCCGTAGTTGAGAACGAAACGTCAGGGGGAGAAGAAGTTCTACAGATCGACCACGGCAACTTAGCCCGGAAGTGTTTATTGATGAAGACGCCGGCCGTGAAAGCCTACATGGAATGGTTGCGGACTAGTTATTAGCAGTGCACACCTCTAGCTCGTCTTCCACACATCCCACAACATTGAAGTGCACGGCCCGACTGGTACCGTCAGTGGACCACTTCTACATCTACATCGATACTCTGCAAATCACATTTAAGTGCCTGGCAGAGGGTTCATCGAACCACCTTCACAGTTCTCTCTTATTCCAATCTCGTATAGCGCGCGGAAAGAACGAACACATATATCTTTCCGTACGAGCTCTGATTTGCCCTATTTTATCGTGGTGATCGTTTCTCCCTGTGTATGTCGGTGTCAACAAAATATTTTCGCATTCGGAGGAGAAAGTTGGTGATTGGAATTTCGTGAGAAGTTTCCGTCTCAACGAAAAACGCCTTTCTTTCAATGATGTCCAGCCCAAATTCTGTATCATTTCTGTGACACTGTCTCCCATATTTCGCGATAATACGAAACGTGCTGCCTTTCTTTGAAATTTTTCGATGTACTCCTTCAGTCCTACCTGGTAAGGATCCCACACCGCGCAGCAGTATTCTAAAAGATGACGAACAAGCGCAGTGTAGCCAGTCTCCTTAGTAAGTCTGTTACATATTCTAAGTGTCCCGCCAATAAAACGCAGTCTTTGGTTAGCCTTCCCCACAACATTTTATATGTCTTCCTTCCAATTTAAGTTGTTCGTAATTGTAATACCTAGGTATTTAGTTGAATTTACTGCTTTTACATTAGACTGATTTATCGTGTAACCGAAGTTTAACGAATTCCTTTTAGCACTCATGTGGATGACCTCACACTTTTCGTTATTTAAGGTCAGCTGCCGATTTTCGCACCATTCAGATATCTTTTCTAAATCGTTTTACAATTTGCTTTGATCTTCTTATGACTTTATTAGTCGATAAACGACAGCGTCATCTGCAAACAACCGAAGACGGCTGCTCAGATTGTCTCCCAAATCGTTTATATAGATAAGGAACAGCAAAGGGCATATAACACTATCGTGGGGAACGCCAGAAATCACTTCTGTTTTACTCAATGACTTTCCGTCAGGTACTACGACTGTGACCTCTCTGACAAGAAATCACAAATCCAGTCACGTAACTGAGACTATATTCCATAAGCACGCAATTTCACTACAAGCCGCTTGTGTGGTACAGTGTCAAAAGCCTTCCGGAAATCCAGGAATACGGAATCGATCTGAAATCACTTGTCAATAGCACTCAACACTTCATGTGAGTAAAGAGCTAGTTGCGTTTCTCAGGAACGATGTTTTCTAAACCCATGTTGACTGTGTGTCAATAGACAGTGTTGGTTCAAATGGCTCTGAGCACTATGGGACTTAACTGCTGAGGTCATTAGTCCCTAGAACTTAGAACTACTTAAACCTAACTAACCTAAGAACATATCACACTTCCATGCCCGAGGCAGGATTCGAACCGGCGACCGTAGCGGTCGCACGGTTCCAGACTGTTGCGCCTAAAACCGCTCGGCCACCCCGGCCGGCTCAATAGACAGTTTTCTTCGAGGTAATTCATAGTGTTTGAACACAGTATATGTTCCAAAATCCTGCTCATATCGACGTTAACGATATGGGCCTGTAATTTAGTGGATTACTCCTACTGCCTTTCTTGAATATTGGTGTGACCTGTGCAACTTTCCAGTCTTTGGGTACGGATATTTCGTCGAGCGAACGGTTGTATATGATTGTTAAGTATGGAGCTGATGTATCAGCATACTCCGAAAGGAACCTAATTGGTATATAGTCTGGACCAGAAGACTTGCTTCTATTAAGTGATGTAAGTTGCTTCACTACTCGACGGTTTTTACTTCTACGTTACTCACGTTTGGCAGCTGTTCTCGATTCGAAATGTGGTATATTTACTTCGTCTTCTTTTGTGAAGACATTTCGGAAGGTTGTGTATAGTAACTCTGCTTTGGCAGCACTGTCTTCGATAGTATCTCCATTGCTATCGCGCAGAGAAGGCATTGATTGTTTCTTGCCGCTAACATACTTCACATACGACCAGAATCTCTTTGGATTTTCTGACAGGTTTCGAGACAAAGTTTCGTTGTGGAAACGTTATAAGCATCTGGCATTGAAGTCTGCGCTAAATTTCGAGCTTCTGTAAAAGATCGCCAATCTTAGGGATTTTGCGTCTGTTTAAATTTGACATGTTTGTTTCGTTGTTTCTGCAACAGTGTTCTAACCCGTTTTGCCTACCAAGGAGGATCAGCTCCGTCGTTTGTTAGTTTATTTGGTATAAATCTCTCAACTGCTGCCGATAGTATTTCTTTGAATTCAAGCCACATGTGGTCTATATTAATATTATTAATTTGGAGTGAGTGGAGATGTGTAGGATAGAATGGCGCGCCGTGGTCTTCAGCGACGAAAGCAGGTTCTGCCTGCCTGCAAATGATGGTCGTTAGTTCGTACGACATGGACCTGGTGAGTGCTGTGTCAGAGTGCATTCGTCGAAGACACACTGACCTCACACCAAAGCCATATGGTCTGGGGTGCGATAATCTACAACTCACGTTCACCTTCGGTGATTTTCTTGTTCTAACAGGATAATGCTCGCCCACACACTGTCCGTGAAACTCAACGTTCTATGCAAGACGTGCAACAACTACCGTGGCCAGCACGATCTCCAGACTTCTCTCCAATCGAGTGCGGTTGGGATATGATGCGACGAGAAGCGACTCGTGCGACTCGCCAACCAACAACCCTTGTGAACAGGTCGAACAGGTTTGGCATGAGGTATTCCAGGACAGTATTCAGCATCCGTACGATCGACTAGATCCCAGAGTCAGCGCCTGCATTGTCGCCCGTGCAGGCTACACCACGTAATAATATGGGTGTTTCAGCATGGGTCGATACCGGGTATCTCAGAACTGCTTGTGCTGTTGATCTGTAAATGCTATCATTTCATATACTCCGTATGCACTGTTCAGATAATAGATCTTGAGTGAATTGGAAAGCTCTAAAAGTTTCCACTAATTTTATTTCCGGCAGTGTATAACGGAAAATTTCCGCCCCAGTAACTTCAAAGCAGCTATACTTTCTAAAATTCAAATACAGATATACGTCCACATATGTACTGTGCAGACCGCGCTGAACTATATGGCAGAGTTTACTTAGCATAGTACCACATATTAGAGTTTCTTCCTCACATCCAGCGGACGACGGTTCAAATCCGCGTCCAGCCATCCAGATGTTCGTTATCCGTGATTTCTCTAAATTGCTCTGTGCAAAAGCTGGGATGGCTGCTTTGAAAGGACACGGCCTATTTGCGTCCCCATCCTTGAAACATTCTGAAATTGTACCCATCTCTAATAACCTCGATGTTGACGGGACGTTAAACCCTAATCGTCCTCTCTTTAGATTTTCTTCCCATTGTAATTGCATTGTTCGGTTAGCGTGGTATCGTCCAAAGATCGAGGTCCCACGGCAGAGTTGGTACTTCAAGAGGGAACAACAAGTAAGGACAGTCGTTGCCTGACGCAGCAACGTATGAGTGACGTCGGGGTAGAGAAATCCTCAAGAGGTTCCGTACCCCGCAGCTACTGGAAGACTACTTAGAGCGCCGTGCTGCTCAGCCCCAGCCCGCAATCATTACTTACGAAGACAGCATCGTCTTGATTCAGATCCAGCAGTTCGAGTTGTATCAGAAGTCAGAAATACACTGACCAACAAAAAAAAAAAAAAAAAAAATTAACACCAAGGAGTTGGTAGGTATGTTTCGACATCTGAAAGATGCTGTCTACTCCAATTTCGCGCCATTAGTGTAAGGATGGCGCTAGTGGCACCACTATGAGAATGCAAATCAGGTTTGCTTTAAATTTGCAGCCGGCCGAAGTGGCCGTGCGGTTAAAGGCGCTGCAGTCTGGAACCGCAAGACCGCTACGGTCGCAGGTTCGAATCCTGCCTCGGGCATGGATGTTCGTGATGTCTTTAGGTTAGTTAGGTTTAACTAGTTCTAAGTTCTAGGGGACTAATGACCTCAGCAGTTGAGTCCCATAGTGCTCAGAGCCATTTGAACCATTTTTAAATTTGCGCTGCAACGGCCATGAGCGACAGTTATCTTAGAGATTGAACATGGTGAGTTGATGCTAGTCAAGAAAGCCTTTAAGGCGACAAAGAAACCATTACCAACAACTCAGTGAGTTTGAATGAGGTAGTGCAATAGGGCTACGAGAAGCTGGATGTTCCTTCTGCGATATTGCAGAAAAGTTTGGCAGAAATGTAGCCACTGTATATCATTGCTGGCAGCGGTGGTCACGAGAAGACCTAACCCCAGACGGCCAAGTGGCACTACCTAGGCTGAAGACTATAGTGTTCAGTGTATGGCTCTGGTGCATCGTACTGCATCTGTAGTAGCCATTCGTGCAGCAGTTGGCACAACAGTGACACAAGGAACTGTTAGAAATCGGTTAATTCAAGGACAGCTCCGAGCCAGATGCCCTGTAGCGTGCATTCCACTAATCCCAAACCACCAACATTTGCGACTTCATTGTTGTTAAAAGCTCGTTAGAGGGCAGGGTGGTGGTCTGCTATGTTTTCTGATGTAAATTGGTACTGTCTAGGTGCCAGTGATGGCGTCGTGTTGGTTAGAAGGAGGCCGGTTGAAGGCCTGCAACCATACAGTTTGCGTGCTAGACACGATGGAGGACCTGTATCTGGAGTTATGGCCTAGGGTGCGATTTTTTATGGCAGCAGGAGCACCCTCGTGGTGATCCCATACATCCTGACTGCAAATTTGTACGTCAGTCGTGATTTGACCTGTTGTCCTGCCTCCATGAACAGCATTCCAGGGGGTGTTTTCCAACAGGATAGCGCTTAGCTACGTACCGATATTGTAACCTAGCAACCTGTACAGAGTGTCGACATGTTTCCTTGGCCTGCTCGACCACCAGATCTGTCTCCAGTCGAGCACAAAGGGGGCATCATTGGACAACTCCAGCATCATCGACACATAGCATTAATGGTTTTTGTACTGACCGACCAAGTGCAACAGGCATGGACATCCGGCACTTGAACCACACAATGCATGCACGGTTGCATGCTTTCATGCAACTTTCTGTCGGTTACTCCGGTTATTAATGTAGCAACGTTTCACATTGGCAGTATATTAACCTGTGATCTTGCAATGCAAATTACTTAAATATGTTACCTAGACAAATGTATTTAGGTTCTTGAAAATTTGTAAATATACTTTCGCGAGATAAGAGGTGTTTATCTTCAAACACTGCAAGGTCCGTTACAGTCTTCAATGACTCAAATATTTGATAGTTCCTCGTGTTGTAAATATTGTAGCTGAGCGCTACTGTTAATTCTGACCACGGTAGCAGAAAGCTGCTAATACACAATTGTTTGATAGGGCTCTCTATAACAGAAATATTGCAACTCAATAAGAAAAACAAGATTAAGATTACGTTACTAAATGGTGCTTTGGTTCAATTTGATGCGTGGCACCTGGTGTCCTAAACCTAATACAATGGTATCTACATATCTTTGCGGTCTCTTGGCGGTCCATGAGGTTGTCACTATAACTGAATTTAATTACACAGACACTCTTATAGTCCAGTTACTCCATAAATAGTGACTACTAAGACGGACGGTTGTGCGAGGTGGAATCCAAAATTTTCGGGACTGGTGCTGCCATCTGGAAAGTAGTGGTAATAGATCTTTGTACCGCTAGGTGGCGAGAGCTGCATATCTGATGAGTCAGTGTGCGGAGTGGCATTCAGCTGGTAGGACGCGTTGCATGTCCACAGTGATTTCCGTAATACTCTGTGCTTGGTGTGTGGCGATTTTACGATGGATCCGCGTACAGAGCAGCGCGTGTGTATCAAATTCTGTGCAAATGTCGGGAAAGTGCCACGGAGACCCTTGCAATGATTCAATAAGTGTTTGGGGGACAGAGCATGAGAGCAACAATCGTCCCAGTGGAAGAGCCCGGGCTCTCCAAGACCTAAAAAAGCGAGACAGGGGAAAAGCAAAGTGAAGAGCATGATCATATACCAAGGGAATTTTTCACAAATAATTCGTCCTATCCAACCGAACAGTGAATTCCGCATACTACTGTGACGTTCTGCGACGGCTCCGCGAAAACGTGAAGCGAAGACGACCCAGGCTTTGGCGTCAAGGGAACTGGCTGCTGCATCACGACAACGCGCCCTGTCACACATCCTTGCTCATCAGGACCTTTTTGGCAAAAAACAACATGGCAGTTGTACCCCAGCCACCCTACTCGCCGGATTTGGCACCTTGTGACTTCGCTATATTCCCAAAACTGAAACTCAAGTTGAAAGGCCGTCGGTTCGACACTCTAGAGAGGATTCAAGAAGCATCGCTGGTGGTGATAAACACCCTCAAAGAAAGGGACTTCCAGAAAACGTTTGACTAGTGGCACAAGTGCTGGGACCGGTGTGTACGTGCGGATGGGAACTACTTCGAGGGTGATGACGACCATTAGTCCAAAGTTAAGGTTTTCAACAGATGGCAGCACCAGTCTGGAAAATTTTGGATAGCACTTCGTATTCAGAGAACTGTACTGAGCGGGCTGCAGTCGCTGACTATACTGTCCAACTGCTGGTTCGTAATTGTCTGAATGTCCGTAGCGTATCGTCTCTAGATGCCTGTGGGCGGAAGGATCTCCCTCTCCGCCAATAAAAAGCGGAAGAAGCGTTGTCCGTGGCCGATAGTGTACCCTATTAGCCGTCCACAGTAACGGCGTTCGTGTACGACACTTTGGAGGAAGTGGTGTGGAAGCAGGAAGAGGTCCGGGTTTGTGAGTGCCATTTGGAGGCTGCCCGGAACAGGGAAACGCCGGACGACTGGTCGTTCCTGTGTGGTGGCAGCCTCTTGCAGTAATTATTGTGTACCGCTTACTTGGTACACAGCAATCCTATGGGGACCAAGTCTCTTACACTTGAGCAACAGTCCAAGATGCACAACTGATCTGTTAGTGGCCTCCTTTGTAGACTGACGGCATCTTCACAGTGTTCTGTCAATGAACCGCGATGTCTTCCACCTGCCTTACTGATTCTTTGTGACCATTTCATTTCATATCCTTGGAAGATGATACACCCGGGGATGTGTACAAGTCGACTGATTGCAGTTGTAGCAAGATATTGTAGTCAAAGCATACTTACCTGTCTGCATTTTCTGACGTTCACACTTTCCCATTTCTGAGCATTTAAAACAAGTTGTCAATGTTTAGAACACTTTAAAATAATTAAATAGAAGAAAATTCGAAAAAAGTTATAAAAAATCGTAAATTGTTTGTAGAAAAAACTGCATAAATGACTCTAAATTTACAACATTCATCTGCCAAACGAATAATTAACTAATTTAATCAATAACGTATAACAATTCTTTTACCATTTCGTAGTAATGTGAATGTTTAATACGGTGTCCAGTAGATTAATGTGAAGACCTGTGAAGAGCCTCAGTAACCACTTTTTGAAGGACGGCCCGCTGCAATACGTGCAAGAAGAGACTCACTGAGGTTCTGGAAGGTACTGACAGATGTGGAGCCATGCCGATTCCAGTGCCGTGGCACACTGCACTATGTTTCTCGGTGAGAATCCATGATGCTTACAGCCTGGTTAAGGTGTTCTCACAGATTCTCTAGTGGCCTTAAGTCCGAGGAGTTTCGTGGGCACGAGACAACGGTAAACTCATCCTAGTGCTCTTTGAACTACATACGTACATTGCAAACTGTGGGACACATGCCGAGGATAAACAAGCCGCATGCCAAGGATAGACGCATACGTGTGTTGATCCATCGTACCTTTCAGAATGACGAGATCACACATGGAATGCCACGGAAACATTCCACAGACCATAATGCTCCCGCCTCCGCCCTGGATTCTTCTGAGGATTGTTGCAGGGTGTTGAAATTCAGATGTTTCGCGCCATACACGCCAATGGTTATTTGGCCAATAGAGCATAAAATGTGATTCATCTGAAAAGGCCACCTGTCGCCACTCAGTGGACGTCCATTTACAGTACGGGCGTGCAAATTCCAGCGTTCGTCGCCGACGTAAGCAGTCAACATGGGTGCATGAACAACGTCGCTTGTGTGAACCCTTTACCTGCCAACATTTTCCGAAATCCTTTCGCCGACTGGCATCGAGAGACAACACTGTTGGTAGTCCCTGGATTTATCTAGGCTGTCAGTTGCTCAACATGGATGGCTATTCGCCCGTGCACATCTCCGCAGCCGTCGTCTGCGGCCCTTGGTGCACATCAGTTGCCTCGGCATTGGTTTTGGGTAGCACGATTTTGCCGTGTACGGTATTCTTTAATCACGGCAGCAAGCGAACAGTTTACTAAGATGCCACCTAGCGTCTGTGAGTGGTTACTGGTCAATAGACTTCGAGTATAGGTGGCGGTAACATTAATGGATCGTGTAACTTAGGATCACAGACCTAGCTCAAGCCAGTCTGAATACATATTTTGGAAGAATTTAAAGGTCACACTTGTTTACAAAAAAAGATAAAAGACTGTGTGTACAGAATTACAAACCCAATCTCGTCGATGTCAATCTGTTGCAGGACCGTAGAAGATATTACAAGTCCAAAACATTTTGGGGCTGCTGGAGGGAAATAGCCTTCTCTCAAAGAATCAGCACGGATTTAGGAATAGTTACTCGTACGAAACACGTCTTACGTTATTTACAAACATCTTGAAACAGTAGATGGAGATGAATTGGTAGATTTTGTCTTCCTTGATTTCCGAAAGGCGTATAAAATTGTACCACATCACCCAGCGTTTTTCAATACGTAATTGGCTCGAGGAATATCTGACTGATAGAAACTAGTATATTACAGAGGAAAGATGTGTAAAGCGGTCACCCTAAGGAAAATATTGTTTTTGTCCCTCATCATGTGGTAAATAAGAATTTGAAATATATCTCTATAAACTGTATACATTCTGCAACTATAAAACTATTGTGTTATTACTCCAATTCTCCTTTTGTAGTAGAAAATTGAGCTTAAGCGAAAATCTGCAAAACGGGCACTTTGCTTGGTAGGTAGGACGAAGTGGCCAGAGGCAGAGAAAAGCAGAAATAACTCAGATGAACTGAAATCTGGTCTTCTAAGACCTAAGTTTGAATGTCGCTTCCTAAACTGTTCACGCAATCGTTGCCTGCCTCTTTTTCTCTTTGTTATTCCCCTCAGCAAACTGGAATGCCAAGTGGCATAAATCAGTTACTGATGTGCTATACTATCTTCGTTGCATGTCAAAAATATCGTTAAGGAGTTCTTCCTCTTGCTCTTTGTTGAATACACATCCGAAGTTCCCAAGAATCACCTTGTCTTCAGTATCATCGAGTTTTCAAAGAAATCTTGTTTGAAGTACTTATCTTGAGTTTGGCTGCTGTAGAAAATGGCATATATCCTTTTCTTACAGCATCCAATGCCTGTTGTGTAGGTTGATCTCTTGTTTGTGGTGATGATTTTCTTAAATAATTTGATGGCATCTTAACATACGCCTTTAATAAGCGCACATAGTTTTCCACCAAGTTGTAATATGTGGATGGATGAAATATCACTACTCGGTGTAAATGAAAGAATGAAAGAGTGAGAGGACGTTGCTAGAGGTCTCCCAGTCGCACACAGGAAGTTGCATGTCACATGGCGTGAGGTCAGTGTGACTAACGACAAACGGGGACGGCCCCGTAACTCGAGGCAGTTGAAGGGGCTGGAAAAGACAGCGTGTTTCAATCAGCGAACAGTTTCGGTGTTGTGTGATGGTGCTCTTCAGATGGGGAAGAATCATCGGGAAAGTCGAAGTAGGACGAAGTGTGACAGGTGTAGCCCAGCAGTTAGTTACTACTCACAGCATTGTTTCATGTACATCAGGATCTTTCCGAACAACGGGCACTGCTGCCCGAAGGACAGGACATGGTCGACCATGGTCAACTAGCAGCACATTCTGCAACAGGCAAGAAGGGACATGCCTCAAAAAGTGGATTTAGTTGCCACCACTTTCAACAGGACAACAAGGCATCCGTGGTGATCACGCCTCCTACATATCCCGTCTTTTGCGATGTCCAGGGGACCATCGTAAATCACGGCTTCTTCAGTGTAATTATTGCTTTTGAGTAAACGTGTCATTTCTGTTAGTCTCATTGCGTATCTCTGTCAGTTACCTTACGCACTGCACTGTACTGTAGGAGGTGATTTGTGTTTAAAGTCCCGTTGACAACTAGGTCATTGGAGATGGAGCGCCAGCTCGAATTAGGGAAGCATATCAGTCTTGCCCTTTCGAAGGAACCACCCTGACATTTCCCTGAAGCGATTTAGGGAAATCACGGAAAATCTAAATCAGGATGGCCGGACGCGGGTTTGAACCGTCGTCCTCCCGAGTGCGAGTCCAGTGTGCCAACCACTGCGCCACCTCACTGGGAACTGTACTGAACTGTACTATACTGTACGGATAGCAGTTCTCTCTGTTTATGGCCGAAGTCTCATGGCAGTAACACACATCATGTGAAAGTTACTTTCGTCCTTAAGTTTACCAGTGTGCATTCCATATCATTAGAAATTGGTCTAATGAAAGCGACACGTTTTAAGTCAGAGATATCAAGATAACAGCAGTCTTCCTGAGGGTTACGTTCCTTTTGCTGGAATGCATAACAATCAACCATTTCAATGTGATAGAACGAAAGGCACTGATCGTCGATGCTCTGAGACGAATACGAGAAACTTTGTCCTCAGCCTACAAAATAATTTATCGGGGCTTTGTTAACACATACTTTAGCTCTAAAGGAATATATTTTATGTATGAATCACCCTCAAGTAAGTCAACGTAATCCTGCATGACTGACAACTTTAAACAGTTGAACATCTGCAATTGGATTTAGTTTAGTTTCTACGCAGGTCTGCTGGATGATTGTGAGTATGACATCAGCAGCAAAGCGGCAAACGTTAATTGCCACTTAAAGCGCTGTTAACGTCTACTGATGCGTTAGTAGTGAAATCACGCGCAAGAGAGTGTTGATAAAACGTTCAGTTTCGTCCAGACAGCTAGTAGTGACGAATGGGTTCCGAAAAGTCCTTTCCTCAAGGAGCCTAATGCAAATACATTTAGTCTGAATGGGATAAGAGTCTCCGAGACTTCGTCTCCGGTAAGAGGAAATGTGGAGAATTGAAGATAACAGAGAGAGAGAGAGAGAGAGAGAGAGAGAGAGAGAGAGAGAAAGGAGGACTAGGTGGAAAGAGAGATAGAGAAAACAAGCTGCTTGTCGTTAATTAGGTTAAATTACTGTTATATACATATCAGGAAGCCGAGGATATTAGTGAATTCTCCGTCGTCCTTTATAAATCGTGTTTTTCCTCAGTGAAAGGAGGCTGCTTGGGGTAAAATGGAAAGACAGAAAAAGGAAGTCACTCGGAGGATTGTTTGGTGTGTAAACGGAGCCGAGGTGGCAAAAACAAACAGGCCATTAGTACGGCGTAACGTAAAGCAGGCGTGCTCTTCCATGCAGAGCGTGTACCCACAACCTCGACGGGTGCGGGATGTGTTTGCCGGCCGAAACCCAAACAGCCACTGCCGTGTCGTCCCTGACGCCCTGCTCACAAAATTAGCCACAGTGCGCCCCCACTATACTTTTGGAGAACTTGCATAACTCCAGTCGCTTCTTATACATTACTACTTAACGGTAGTACCGATCTTTTCCATCACATCTACATCTGCATAATTACTCTATAGTTCACACTTTAAGTTGGCAGAAGAAACACAGAACCACCTTCAGTCTGTTTCTCGGCCGTCCCATCCTCAAACAGCACGCGGGAAAAACGGAAACCCAAATTTTTCCCGGTGAGCTTTGATTTTTCTTACTTTGTTAGATGGATATTTCTCCCTACGTAGTTTGGAATCAACAAATTATTTTAGCATTGGTGAGTAAAATTTCGTGAATAGATGTTGCCGCACCGAAAACGTCCTTTTCCTGGTGATTACCGCGCCAACTCGTTCATCATGTCCGTGACGACTCTCCCCCATATTTTGTCATAGTACACAACGAGCTGTCTCTTCATTGAACTTTCTCGATGTCTTACGTCGGTAATTAGGGCTAGTATGTGTATGACCTAAAATCTCCATTATAGGTACAGGAAATACGTCGTTATAACCAAAAATTTACAAAAACTATGCAGAATAACGTAAAATATTACCTAAAAATATTAAAATGAGGTAAAATTTCTTATCAAAACTAAATTAGTAAGTCACTTCATGATAATGAAATATTTATTTAAGGATTAAATCCTTATGAGAGGCAAGTTAAAGCACAGAATTTGATGTTGTAGTGTGTTTTGATTAACATTATCAGAACACGGTTAGCCTTTGATGTTTTTTTTATCTTTAGTTTTACTTCAATTTTCGAGCTCTGGGTTGCATGCAGTCAAAGATAAAAGATGTACTATCGTAAGCCAACAAAGCCTTGTACTTCGGAAAGCTTCTTTCTTATTTAGCTGACACAAGAGGAGCAGATTTAAAATGGACAGTTGCATTTTAAATTAAATCTAAATAATTAAGAGAGAAGTTCTCAGATAGCAAAATCAGTGAACTGCAAACAGTGGATGATAGCCTTCGTTTCTTTCTAACATCTTTTCCATTCCGTTTGAGATTCTTTTCCCACTTTATCGCAAATTTTTAATTTCTTCACTTTTTTTCGTTTGTTCTGTCCGCTTCACTAGTGACACTTCTGATTGCACCAAAGCAGTTACGGCAGTAGGAATGAATTCAAAATTTGTTTTTATGTGCGAAAGCTTGGCTGGAATTTCAGCATTAGACGCTAATTCTTGGGCTAGTCCAATTTAAGCGGCTTCACTACTGTCGAATGAATCAACTATGCTTTTCACGAAGTTGAAATTCTGGCAGTGATAGTTGCAGGCTTCAATCCAGGACCTGCATCTTGTCGAAATGGGAGATGGTGTTAAGGAAGGGGCTTTAAAAAATACCTCGTCGATACACCAAATAAATTTGTCAACATCGCTGAATTTACTAAGAATTTCTTCTTCAACATCGTGTAAGGCATGAGCTAACCAATTCCCATGCTCCATTTTACTGTACTGTTTTTAGTGAATCAGCAGCATCTGCTACGAATAGTAGTAGATCGTCATGCGTAACACTTTCGGACCGAATGGCTCCCATAGATCTGTCGAGCAATTTGTTAATGGTGAAAAAAATCAGCTTTTTCTAAACGTTTACATCTATTAGAAACGTTTCTCCCGTCTTAAAGCAGCAGCTGTGAATCAATGGATTGTGGACAGCAACATTCTTGAAATGGACTAGCCTGTCTAGAGTCCCAACCTGAAGTCCAGTCGCCAGCGTCCACAACCACTACCTTACTGTGATTTTGGCTTTTGTAGTATCTCTAGCAGAGTTCAAGCTGTTATAAAGTCGAAGGGTGGACGCACTCCAGAATAATGTTCGCTAATTGTAGGCAGGATACTTTTGTACATATCAAGAGTCGACAGTGAACTACAATGTCGAACACTTTTTGGAATTCTGGAAAGACTGAGCCTGCATGCTCACTTGTGATACGTATTTCACACGAATTTTTTTCGTGGTGGGAGCAGCCCGTCTGTCCTTCCAACCTACCGGAATTTGCTAAACTAAAGTCATTACTGTCATTTGGCATTAGATCGTGAAAAGACGTCTCAAGTTCAAAGTCTAACCGGTAGAAGTGACATAGTGTACACCTCTCATTTCACTGTTTGCATACTGCTACCTCATGACTTTTCGAAATTCATCAGCGTAAAAGTCATTGTACGCCGTCTGAATACCCGATAGTAGGTGAAACGGAACTTAACTTCAGAGGACAATTTTCTTCCAAAATCTTTATCGCGAAAAAACCTACTAAATAAGGCTTCAACATTGCCAGCATAGTTCTTCGATGGTATTCCTTATGTTGGGAAGGAAATAAAAAAAAAAAACCAGTAAGCCTTTCCGTGCCAACGAGGTATGTCCTACAGCTTTATAAATCTGTAAAAACTAGAAACAAATATCATGACAGACAACTGGTTCACATCGTGCGACTTGGCCGAAGAGTTGACTAAAATGAAACTCTCATTAGTCGGCACGTTACGAAAAGATAAATTGCAGATACCACTGGAAATGACAAACTCCAGGGACGCATCTATCTCGTCTAGTTTTCTCTATGACGCTGAAAAAAAAGGCTCGTTTCTTTTAAACCAGAGAGATACAAAAATATTACTTTATCATCCATGCAGGATTAAGCTGGAACAGACGCGCACGCGCAGAAATTTGAACAAATCAAATTCTACAATATGACAAAATGCGGAGCGGACATTTTCGACCAACTTTGTTACTATATGAACATAAAACGTAAGATTAGAAGGTGGGCACTCCGGTACTTTTACGGAGTTTTGGATGCTGCTGGTGTGAATGCATTTGTACTTTCAAAACTGAACCGCCTTCATACCCGTAGGTTCGGCAGAAGGGAACGTGGCTGATTCCTAAAAGATTTCCCCTGTATTTAACTGGACCACTTACGAAGAAGAGAACTTCGACTTTCTATCGAGAGTTATTTCGGCGAAGAGGAAGGTGAGCCGGAATATTATTGGAAGCTGCCAAAAAATCTCGTCTATGTGACGTTTGCAATGAAAATAAGTGTAACAATAAGAGTAAAGGTTATTCCTTTTGTACAAAATGCAATTTATGTTTGTCTGATGAACATAAACATGTCTTGGCTTGTAGTAAAGTAATAATAATAGTTATTTTATTTTTGTTGTTTTTTAATTATTTTGTAACAAATTGTCTACCTTTTTGGAGTTTAGTTTGTGGTCAAGTGATGAGACGAACGTACCCTAGCTGTGTATGATATGACAGTAGTAAAATAATACATGTAAGACTGAAGATTTTTGGGCATACAGTTACACGTTACCTATTTCAATAAAATGTTGTCTTTTTATTCATTCTTTTTGCCAACAATGTCAACAAATATTTGATTTATTAGTGTCAGTTGTGGTACATTTAATTACGCTTAAAAAGACGAATGTATTTCAGTGAGTATTATTTCACCTAACATTGCTGCTGAGGTCCTTCCAATCCACCTTGCTGGCAGAGGGTTAATTACGTAAAAGTTTACATTAATACGTTTTTTAATGTTTCTGTTCAAATGAGCAGTGCGCTTGAACTTGGTTAACGTATTTCCCATTCTTTTCCTCCCAGTATCTCTGCATTCATTCACTGTGCTTCCTTTTACGTTCTTCTGTCCATCCTGAATTTTGTAGAGTAAATTTCTCAGCGAATTCGCTTGGAATCAGTTTTCTAAATTTGGTCTTATTTTGAATGATTTCTTCACAAATGCCAATTTCTTTTATAAGGGGCAGTCAAATGCAAAAGAGACGGGTGGAAAAAAGTAAGTACATTGTTCATTATTTCAAAATCAATCACCGTAACTGTTAATAACTATATCCCAATGTGAGACAAGATGGTCAGTGCTTACAAGGAAAAATATTGCGGTTGCCTGCGGAACCGTGATTGTAACCAGACGTTCATCTCTTCGTCCGAAGCAAATTGGGCCTAGATGTTGCCAAGGGTGTTTCGAGTGGGCTGCGGCAGACCCGACTCGCAATCTCTATCCATGCGATTTCCATATTGTTGTAGATCTCTAGACAGAGCGTCGATTTGCTTCGGACGAAGAGCTGCACACCTGTGTATAATCCCGGTTCCGTAGGCAATGGCAAATATTTTTCCATGAAGGCATTGGCAGACTTGCCTCACAGTGGGATAAATCTATTAACAGTTGCGGCGATTATTTTTGAAATAATGAACACTTTACTTACTTTTTTCCCATCCGTTTCGTTTTCATTTGATTGCCACTTCATCAGCTTGCGTTAGTCAGTTGTCATGGTTCTTCTTCGATGAAACTAAGGTTAGAATTTTCTTTGTAAGCCTTCTATTCTTCATTCTGTGTAGGCCACAGTGAAACTTTGGTCGGTCTTACCTGTAATGTGATAGATCTCTTGTGATTTTTCATCCAAATTCCATTTTCGCATTTTGGTCCTAATATCGTGTTTGATTGTTTCTTTCTTATTTTTCATTAATTTTTAGTTAGTTCTGCAACTAGTTATTATTGTTTTAAATCTGTAAAGAGCTCCTGTTTTAGCAACTCTGTTATAACGTCGTAATATTCCATGTTTTTGTTGTATCTGTTCTATTTGCCACGCCAGTTTTGTAACTTCCACCAGGTACTTCAGCTTGTCTACTTGGAGATTTTGCATAATTTGGTGATGGCGTTGTATACTGGTGTGCAAAACTGAAAGACGAAAGTAAATTTCGCATGATCTGACCCTTCCAAGTAGCTTAGCTCGATGAAACTTGAACAGTACTTGGAAGAAAATGCTACATTATAGTACAGAAGACAACAGAGAGAAGTACTCAGTGAGACCAACAGAAATGACACTTTTACTCAAAGAGAACAGATACACGGAAGTCACCGCGGTTTACGATGCTCCACTGAACTTACAAAAGTCGGGACATGGCTCTCGCAATATGGCGCCTGATCATCACGGGCAGCAGTGCATGCTCTGCAACTTGCTCCCATCCTGACCACAAGATCTGTAAGGATTTATTGTGGTAGGGCCTTCCATTCGTCCGTCAACGCAGCTAACTGCTGGATGGTCGTTGGTGAATGTGGTCGTATTGCAATACGTCTGCCCATTGCGTCGCACACGTGCTCGATAGGACGTAAGTCGCGAAAACAGGCTGGCCAATCCAGTCGCCGATCATACTCTCATCCCAGGAAAACCGAATGCACCCTGAAAAGACGCACATGAGGAAGGATTATAGTGTCACAATAACGTTGACAGGTGAGTGTCAAAGATCTGGAGATCAGTGTGCAACATTATGTCTCCTCACGACGTAATACCTGAACAACCAAAACGATCATATTCGACAATATTCCTGGGTGCATTGCGTGGTCCCGTCTCTCGCCATATGAGAGTACGTCCAGAATCTCTATCCACTCTGAATCTGCTCTCATCCGAGGAGAGCACCTGGCCGCTCTCCTCGTTGGTCCAGTCATTATGCTGTTGGCACCACCGCAGACAGTGCAGCTGATGTGCGGGTGTCAACGGAACACAACGTATTGATCGTCGGGCAAAAAGACCATCTCCATGGAGTCCCAGTCCCACTGTGGAGCGTGAGATTTTGTGTCTTCCAGTCCTGTTAATTGTGGTTGCAATTGCTCCCACTGTTTCACGTAGATCCCTCCTTGCCTGCTGCACAATGTAGCAGTCATCTGCAGCTGTAGTTGACCGTGGTCGACCACCTTATCTCCCAGGGGTAGCAGTGACTGTAATTCGGAACGATCCGCATGCACGTGAAAAAACTCTTGGACTATGTTCGTCACACTTCACCCTTCTTCCAATTTCCCGATGATTATTCCCCGTGCGAAATTATTCAAATGTTGTCTCCGTCCAATATTGTAATACGAGGTGTGACAATAAAGTAATGAGACTTATGTGAAAAAAATATTGCCTGCCGTTTTAGTTAAGTTTAGTGCTGTCTCCTTCAAAGTAGTTCCCTTCTGATTGCACACACTTTTTCCAGCGCTTCTGCCATTGATGGTAACATTTCTGGAACTCATCTTCTGTAATATTCTCCAAGACCCTCGTCACAGCCTTTTGGACATCTTGTGTTGTTTGAAAATGGTGTCCCTTGACCACCGTTTTGACTCTTGGGAATAGAAAAAGTCGCACGGAGCGATATCTGGCGAATAAGGTGGCTGTGTTAGTACCGAAATTTGTTTTGAGGTTAAAAATTGCTGTGCTGACAGAGCAGTATGGGATGGCGCATTACCGTGATGCAGAATCCAACTATCAGCAATGTTGGCACGGTCACAAAGAACTCTTTTAGGAAGTCTTTCTAAACTTTATTTGTAGTAATATTGGTTAACTGTTTATCCAGGAGACACCCACTCTTTATGAACAATTCCCTTGGAATCAAAGAAGCACACAAACATGCATTTCACTTTTGACTTTGACATGCAAACTTTTTTTTGGTCTGGGTGATCCCTTTGAGTTCTTGACATAACCTCCTCTCCGAAAGCCTTCTGAAGCTTACCGTAAGTTGTCGTCGCGTTTTTACCCAATTTAATGCAAAAAGAAATGGCATACCGTTGTGCAATATTATGTGGTTCAATTTCCGTGACGAGAGAGACAAACATGTGTTAACTTATATTACAGCACAACTCACGACTGAGCAGTTGCATCGATGTGCCGCTTGGACTAGAAGCAGCTTATAGACCAAGGTCAAAGATATTGTACCTACGCAAGCCTGCAGGGTTGCCAATTCTTGCAAAGAAAATCAGTCTCGTTCCTTTATTGTCGCACCTTGTAAGTAACACCACCACAGTTCACAGTAATTTCTCGCCTATTAATACACACTGTCCTGTCCCGTTCATTCAGCTGCCTCATGTTGCGTGGTCATCCCCATTTGGCGCTCTGGTCACGCTGACCTCACACTGAAGCCCACGAGGAAAACAAGCTGTGACGCGTAAGTCACAGCACGTGACACTGCAGGTCTTAGACTGCCAGCAGCCGTCTCAGGCGGGAAGTGAGTAACTATTTCAGACGATTTTAAATGTATGCAAGTTCTCGATAACACACGAGCTAATTAAGACCTTAAGTGGCTACCTTTTCAATTAAATGTTTATTTCCCGTGGATCCTGCACGGAGCCGAATATTCGCGAGGCAGACTAGTGTGATGTCACGGCCCGTATACATCGTTGCCCCCCCCCCCTCCCCCCCCCCCCCCCACACACAAACACTATATGATGGCTAACTTTCCGTGCACGACTGTGAGACTTCTGGCAACAGGGGCCCTTACCTTCATTCATTTCCACCAAGAAGTTGATATGCTATGTTATATTATGTAGCTCGTCCTGACGTTTCTCAGGACAGTGTACAAGTAAACCAAAATGAGAAATGTTTCTGTCGTAGTAAAAAGAGGTGAACATGTCCTGGGCAGGGTTAGGGACATAAAAGAAGGAAACTAGCTTTTGGACGTAACTGACCGCATCAAAGGCTAGTAAATCAAAACATCTCGATTTATTTGCGCTTTTTCACATGTTAGTATTTTTTTTATTTTTTTTTTATTTATACGGAGTGCACTTTACGTGCCACTGTCATTACCTCCCTTTCCTGTTCCAGTCGCGTATGATTCGCGGGAAGAACGACTGTCTGAAAGCCTCCGTGCGCGCTCTAATCTCTCTAATTTTACATTCGTGATCTCCTCGGGAGGTATAAGTAGGGGGAAGCAATATATTCGATACCTCATCCAGAAACGCACCCTCTCGAAACCTGGCGAGCAAGCTACACCGCGATGCAGAGCGCCTCTCTTGCAGTCTGCCACTTGAGTTTATTAAACATCTCCGTAACGCTATCACGCTTACCAAATAACCCTGTGACGAAACGCGCCGCTCTTCTTTGGATCTTCTCTATCTCCTCCGTCAACCCGTCTGGTACGGATCCCACACTGATCAGCAATACTCAAGTATAGGTCGAACGAGTGTTTTGTAAGCCACCTCCTTTGTTGATGGACTACATTTTCTAAGCACTCTCCCAATGAATCTCAACCTGGTACCCGCCTTACCAACAATTAATTTTATATGATCATTCCACTTCAAATCGTTCCGCACGCATACTCCCAGATATTTTACAGAAGTAACTGCTACCAGTGTTTGTTCCGCTATCATATAATCATACAATAAAGGATCCTTCTTTCTATGTATTCGCAATACATTACATTTGTCTATGTTAAGGGACAGTTGCCACTCCCTGCACCAAGTGCCTATCCGCTGCAGATCTTCCTGCATTTCGCTACAATTTTCTAATGCTGCAACTTCTCTGTATACTACAGCATCATCCGCGAAAAGCCGCATGGAACTTCCGACACTATCTACTAGGTCATTTATATATATTGTGAAAAGCAATGGTCCCATAACACTCCCCTGTGGCACGCCAGAGGTTACTTTAACGTCTGTAGACGTCTCTCCATTGATAACAACATGCTGTGTTCTGTTTGCTAAAAACTCTTCAATCCAGCCACACAGCTGGTCTGATATTCCGTAGGCTCTTACTTTGTTTATCAGGCGACAGTGCAGAACTGTGTCGAACGCCTTCCGGAAGTCAAGAAAAATAGCATCTACCTGGGAGCCTGTATCCAATATTTTCTGGGTCTCATGAACAAATAACGCGAGTTGGGTCTCACACGATCGCTGTTTCCGGAATCCATGTTGATTCCTACATAGTAGATTCTGGGTTTCCAAAAACGACATGATACTCGAGCAAAAAACATGTTCTAAAATTCTACAACAGATCGACGTCAGAGATATAGGTCTATAGTTTTGCGCATCTGCTCGACGACCCTTCTTGAAGACTGGGACTACCTGTGCTCTTTTCCAATCATTTGGAACCCTCCGTTCCTCTAGAGACTTGCGGTACACGGCTCTTAGAAGGGGGGCACGTTCTTTCGCGTACTCTGTGTAGAATCGAATTGGTATCCCGTCAGGTCCAGTGGACTTTCCTCTGTTGAGTGATTCCAGTTGCTTTTCTATTCCTTGGACACTTATTTCGATGTCAGCCATTTTTTCGTTTG
Source organism: Schistocerca nitens (assembly GCF_023898315.1). NCBI lineage: Eukaryota > Metazoa > Arthropoda > Insecta > Orthoptera > Acrididae > Schistocerca > Schistocerca nitens. The sequence goes on from NC_064621.1 coordinate 261,930,686, forward strand.
TGCGAGGATTTAGAGAAGGAACTGCAGTGCGGTCTTCCTCTGTGAAACAGCTTTGGAAAAAGGTGTTTAATATTTCAGCTTTACGCGTGTCATCCTCTGTTTCAATGCCATCATCATCCCGGAGTGTCTGGATATGCTGTTTCGAGCCACTTACTGATTTAACGTAAGACCAGAACTTCCTAGGATTTTCTGTCAAGTCGGTACATAGAATTTTACTTTCGAATCCACTGAACGCTTCTCGCATAGCCCTCCTTACGCTAACTTTGACATCGTTTAGCTTCTGTTTTTCTGAGAGGTTTTGGCTGCGTTTAAACTTGGAGTGAAGCTCTCTTTGCTTTCGCAGTAGTTTCCTAACTTCGTTGTTGTACCACGGTGGGTTTTTCCCGTCCCTCACAGTTTTACTCGGCACGTGCCTGTCTAAAACGCATTTTACGATTGCCTTGAACTTTTTCCATAAACACTCAACATTGTCAGTGTCGGAACAGAAATTTTCGTTTTGATCTGTTAGATAGTCTGAAATCTGCCTTCTATTACTCTCGCGAAACAGATAAACCTTCCTCCCTTTTTTTATATTCCTATTAACTTCCATATTCAGGGATGCTGCAACGGCCTTATGATCACTGATTCCCTGTTCTGCACTTACAGAGTCGAAAAGTTCGGGTCTGTTTGTTATCAGTAGGTCCAAGATGTTATCTCCACGAGTCGGTTCTCTGTTTAATTGCTCGAGGTAATTTTCGGATAGTGCACTCAGTATAATGTCACTCGATGCTCTGTCCCTACCACCCGTCCTAAACATCTGAGTGTCCCAGTCTATATCTGGTAAATTGAAATCTCCACCTAAGACTATAACATGCTGAGGAAATTTATGTGAAATGTATTCCAAATTTTCTCTCAGTTGTTCTGCCACTAACGCTGCTGAGTCGGGAGGTCGGTAAAAGGAGCCAATTATTAACCTAGCTCGGTTGTTGAGTGTAACCTCCACCCATAATAATTCACAGGAACTATCCACTTCTACTTCACTACAGGATAAACTACTACTAACAGCGACGAACACTCCACCACCGGTTGCATGCAATCTATCCTTTCTAAACACCATCTGTACCTTTGTAAAAATTTCGGCAGAATTTATCTCTGGCTTAAGCCAGCTTTCTGTACCTATAACGATTTCAGCTTCGGTGCTTTCTATCAGCGCTTGAAGTTCCGGTACTTTACCAACGCAGCTTCGACAGTTGACAATTACAATACCGATTGCTGCTTGGTCCCCGCATGTCCTGACTTTGCCCCGCACCCGTTGAGGCTGTTGCCCTTTCTGTACTTGCCCAAGGTCATCTAACCTAAAAAACCGCCCAGCCCACGCCACACAACCCCTGCTACCCGTGTAGCCGCTTGTTGCGTGTAGTGGACTCCTGACCTATCCAGCGGAACCCGAAACCCCACCACCCTATGGCGCAAGTCGAGGAATCTGCAGCCCACATGGTCGCAGAACCGTCTCAGCCTCTGATTCAGACCCTCCACTCGGCTCTGTACCAAAGGTCCGCAGTCAGTCCTGTCGACGATGCTGCAGATGGTGAGCTCTGCTTTCATCCCGCTAGCGAGACTGGCAGTCTTCACCAAATCAGATAGCCGCCGGAAGCCAGAGAGGATTTCCTCCGATCCATAGCGACACACATCATTGGTGCCGACATGAGCGACCACCTGCAGATGGGTGCACCCTGTACCCTTCATGGCATCCGGAAGGACCCTTTCCACATCTGGAATGACTCCCCCCGGTATGCACACGGAGTGCACATTGGTTTTCTTCCCCTCTCTTGCTGCCATTTCCCTAAGGGGCCCCATTACGCGCCTGACGTTGGAGCTCCCAACTACCAGTAAGCCCACCCTCTGCGACCGCCCGGATCTTGCAGACTGAGGGGCAACCTCTGGAACAGGACAAGCAGCCATGTCAGGCCGAAGATCAGTATCAGCCTGAGACAGAGCCTGAAACCGGTTCGTCAGACAAACTGGAGAGGCCTTCCGTTCAGCCCTCCGGAATGTCTTTCGCCCCCTGCCACACCTTGAGACGACCTCCCACTCTACCACAGGTGAGGGATCAGCCTCAATGCGGGCAGTATCCCGGGCAACCACAGTCGTAGTCCGATCGGGGGATGCGTGGGACGAGCTGGCCGTCCCCGACAAACCCCCATCCGGACACCCACAGTGATGCCCATTGGCAACAGCCTCAAGCTGTGTGACCGAAGCCAACACTGCCTGAAGCTGGGAGCGAAGGGATGCCAACTCAGCCTGCATCCGAACACAGCAGTTGCAGTCCCTATCCATGCTAAAAACTGTTTTGCAAAGAACGTCTGAACTAATCTACAGAGAGCGCAAACAAATCGACAAAATTTAAACGGTTGTTAAAATACAAGATTGCCTAGTAAATGCAGTAATGCTGCTACTAACGCACTGCTGACACACTGCTCGGCAGCGGAAGGAGACTACGCGATTTTACACTATTCAGGTACTAAAACGCGATGCTACAACTCGCAAATACTATAATACGCCCGAAATTTATGTATCAAACAATGCAAGTACCAAAAACACTCAAAGAAATTAAGAATTAAACTATGTAAGAAATGAGTGAGCTAGGAGTATACGACTTGCTGCTGCAGCTGCTTATCCAACGGCGGCAGGGAGAATCCTTGTCATGTAATATAATGCATCGCGTCAGGTAAAGTAACGTGCTACATGATATCATGTCATATACTACATGATAAAATGTCATATACTACATTATATCATGTCATATACCATGACACACGCCATTCATGTCATCCAACATGGCATATGTCATGTAGTGCAATTAACACATCGCGTCGTTAAAGTTTACGACGCAAGCATCGCCATTCTAGGATACTCACTATAATAGATGCACCATCATTCTCCTATACTTCCCATTGTAGACGCATCCCAGTCATAAATTTGTACCTGATTGTCTTACAAACATCACCGTAAGTGTAACATGGGGTGGGTCTAAGAGATCTCATTGCTCTGGGGAAGTAGGTTTAATTCCTAAAACAATTGGAATGTCAAAATATTTAGATTTAAATGCCTTTGAAGCTGGCAGATATGTCGAAAAGCTAGTTCCCTTCAAACTTACTGGCAGAATAAAACTGTGTGCCGGACCGAGACTCGAACTCGGGACCTTTGCCTTTCAACTGAGCTACCCAAGCACGACTCACGCCCCCTCCTCACAGCTTTACTTCTTCCAGTCCCTCGTCGCCTACCTTCCAAACTTTACAGAAGCTCTCCTGCGAACCTTGCAGAACTAGCACTCCTGAAAGAAAGAATATTGCGGAGACATGGCTTAGCCACAGCCTGGGGGATGTTTCCCGAATGAGAGTTTCACTCTGCAGCGGAGTGTGCGCTGATATGAAACTTCCTGGCAGATTAAAACTGGGTGCCGGACCGAGACTCGAACGGGAGCTTTGCCTTTCGCGGGCAAGTGCTCTACCATCTGAACGATCCAAGCACGACTCACGCCCCGTCCTCACAGCTGTACTTGTGCCAGTCTCTCGTCTACTACCTTCCAAACTTTACAGAAGCTCTCCTTTGAATGGTAGAGCACTTGCCCGCGGGGGCAAAGGTCCCGAGTTCGAGTCTCGGTCCGGCACACAGTTTTAATCTGCCAGAAAGTTTCATTTCAGCGCACACTCCGCTGCAGAGTGAAAATCTCATTCTAGCTAGTTCCCTTCTTTTACATACTTAACTCTGCCTAGGGCACATTCGCTTTTTTTGTGCTATGATAGGAGAATTTTCCATTATGGTTCCGAATTTTTACTCTATCAAAATTTTTACATTAAACCGCTATAACTTGACAACGATGTACATTTTTGTTGACTCGAGAGAAGACTGATCCGGTATACGTTTTTTATTGACTTTTGAACCACGTTGCTGATATAGTGCCAACAGACAGAGCTTTAACAAAACTATTAATTACATGTGTTTGTCTACCTTCTTATAAAATTTGAACCGATTCGCACGAGTGTGAAACATTAAAGTGGAGCGCTTAAAGAACCTCACAGAAATCCCGCGTAAAATCCGAATGAAGCTAGATTTTTTAAAGCGAGTTTTCAATTTATCGTAAGAATGCATTTTTGATTTGTTTGATTCACTTTAAACTGTTCCCGCGCTTTCAATTCACGTAAGAACGAATTTTACGTGTTACATTTAGTTCGACGTTAAACTACTTTATCCCGACAACGGATAAATATTACTGGACAAAAAAAAAAAAGTCTTGACTTCACCCTTTATCTTCCTCTGTGCAGAGCTTGAACCTCCTCTGTGCAAAGCTTGAACCGACTCGTAATATCTAAAGTATAGAAGTAGCACGCTTGAAAACCTTCTACAAAAACGTGTTTTTTGCTCGTAAAATTCATACGAAGCAAGAGTTTTTCAAACAGTTAAAACATATCTTACACCAGGGTCCGATACATCGATGTATCAAATTCGAACCATCAGTCTCGCTGCAGTTCAGAGTTATTTGAGGGTGACCGTTTTTGCACGTAAAATCCGAACGACTGTGACTGCTTCTTCACGTAAAATACGAACGGTGCACTTACCAACGGCGCCGTTAGCTGAGCATTAATTTCGGCCCAATTACAATCTTTAGCAAAGGGAATTAAGAATCTGACTGGGCGTCATTCAAAGTAGCTACAGTAAGACAGATGTCCGAATGGCTATACAAACGGCCGCTAGTCCGGACTAAACCAAAAACTTTTTAGCTCATATTCCTAGCTCAAACATGAACCGCAAACTGCGATTTGTCGTGCGGGCTTTTCAAACATATTTGTTACAGCGCTTCCGTGCTGAAATGGTAAATTGGTTCCTTAAAGAGTGCTGATTTTTTTCAGAAATGGTAATTGTATAAGTGCCTCCTACCCCATCGACTCCAACAAAAAAATTCGCGCATCTTACGGTTACGTCTTCGGGTTTGTTACATCCCTAGCATAGAGCTGTATTAAGCTGACCAGGTGACTGTGATGGTTTCTTCAGTAAAAAAATTTAAAAAAAAAAGAAAAACAGATTCTTCAATTTCATTAAAGCTGTGTCATTACTTTCTGTGTAGCTCTTGTTGGTCGCTACACGTCCATAGACAAAAATAGTTGAAGACGCAGCAGACGGTAAAGCGCCGAGAACGAGTGTTTAGCGGAAGTTTGCTTAGCACAGGCGGCGGCCGTGGACCTGTGGCGTGATACAATCAGCTGCTGTAATTGCTTCGCGGGCGAAAAGCTGCGGAAGTGGCGCCGTGCCGCGGTCACGCCACATACTATTCATCGCGGTCTCTTTGTCCTCACCTGAGCCCTTCCCAGAATTATAAACACCCCGGAGTGCTGTAATGAAGCACATTTGTTGTCTTACCGCCGCGAAGACCATTTCCAGCGCAATTTATAAATCACCTCGTCATTCTATAACCGGATCTGACTAGCGAGAGGTTTTTGTCTTGTGTTCGCGGCAGAATTTTTAACAACCTCTCTTTTCTGAGATCGAGGCATGTTTCCGGGCACGAATTTTGAAATCTGCATAGGTAATTGCTTACTTATCATCCAAGTAGTCTTGTGCTAGTAAATACAGTATTTCAACAGGTCCTTAAGCCGTTTCTGCTCTCACGCCTTTGAACAGCAGGCGTGTGAGAAAGATGTAGCGATATACTCCCAGACCGCTTTGAGAATTCTTAATCCTCACAAGATCTTAAGAGTAAAATGAGATTGCTGAAATGGAAAATAGATATTGTAACAGCAAACGAATAAGGATTGACATTCTCTCTCTCTCTCTCCCTCTGTGTATATGTATAAATAATGTGTGTGTGTGTGTGTGTGTGTGTGTGTGTGTGTGTGAGTGTGAGTGTGTGTGTGTGTGTGTGTGTGTGTGTCCCTCTCTCTCCCTCTTTTTTTAGATTACGCATATTTTTGGAAGGAGGAGAGGTGGGGGTCGTACGTTTTCTGATAACACTATACAACAAAACAAACTTGTTTTCAGGTACAGGGATCAAACATGGTGGACCTAACTAATTTGGACTTGCTGAATCTGTAAATGCAGTTAGATTTTCGCCATCACCCTCCAGTTTTTTGTTGCGGAAGTTTTTAAATGGCCACATATGTAAAAACAGAGACTAGGGTGGTCCACACTAATTATACACAATATATAACATACTTAATGCCATAAAACTATATTACTCTTGTATCCTGGGCCTAATGTACATTTTTACAACAAAAATTGCAACATTCCTTTGCTCGATGATATGCTGATGGTGGAGGGTTGAGTCTTTTTGATGACAACTTCCTTCTGTGGGATATATATCGTTCACGTTTTAAAAACCAACAGTAGTCACTCAACATTGAAGGGTTCCATCTACCTCTATAGCGGCTTTCAATTCGCAGAATTCTCCGTGTTCGTCACGAACCGCTCCTAAATTGGTAGGGGAGAAATCTAAATGAGAATGAAGGAAGTGCATTTTTAGTGACATTCTGCATCCAAGATTTTTATAGTTCTCTAAAAGAGTTCCTACTAATACGTCACTGTTTTCTGCTCTTGTGTTCCCTAGGAGACCTTCAACGACATTCTTAAAACAATGCCGGCTGTAAGTCCTAACAGACTTAATTTTTCTTCGAAGTTCTTATCATGCATTAACTTCCCAATTTGTGGCCCAGTAAAAAATCCCCTCTTTCAATTTGGCGTTACTTAATTCAGGGAACAATTCAAATACATACATGAAACCATTTGCATTTTTGTTCATTCCCTTGACAAAATTCTTTATAAGGCCGAGTGTAATATGCAGTGGGGGAACGAAAACATTTTGAGAATCCACCAAAGGTACATATTTCACATTTTCTCTCCCTGGAGCCAATTTCTCTCGTGATGGCCACTGTTTAACTGTATGATGCTTATCTGTTGCACGGCTGTCCCAAAGACAAAGGAAACGGCAATACTTTGTGAAACCACTTTGGAGACCAGTTAGTAAACCAATCACCTTAAGATCACCACATCTTTTCCAATTTTCTTCCTTATACTTAATAGCTTCAATTATCTCTGACAATTTTACGTAGTTCTCTTTCATAGTCACAGAGTACGCTAGAGGTACAAATGGAGACGTATTACCATTATGCAATAGTACAGCCTTCAGACTTGTCTTGGAAGCGTGAATAAACAATCTCTACTGAGCAGCATCGTATGGTATGTTTAACTGTTTCATTAATCCTACTACATCACTACAAGCACAAACGTTGCCCACTCAACGGTAATATGTCATCAGATCTTTATTAGGTTGCCTAAAGTGAGTAATACTTGTAAAGATAAAATTTCTGCATGCTAGGCGCTACAATCTGGAACCGCGCGACCGCTGCGGTCGCAGGTTCGAATCCTGCCTCGGGCATGGATGTATGTGTTGTCCTTAGGTTAGTTAGGTTTACGTAGTTCTAAGTTCTAGGGGACTGATGACCTCAGCACTTAAGTCCCATAGTGCTCAGAGCCATTTGAACCATTTTTTCTTCGTGCTCCTTGGATAAGTATAAATCACGAACTAGGTCATTCAAGACTGCTTGTGTAGTTAAATGTGATCTTCGTTCTGCAAAATGCTCCTCTTCACTTGATTGACATTGAGCTTCCTAAAAAAAAAAATGGTTCAAATGGCTCTGAGCACTATGGGACTTAACTGCTGTGGTCATCAGTCCCCTAGAACTTAGAACAAATTGAACCTAACTAACCTAAGAACATCACACACATCCATGCACGAGGCAGGATTCGAACCTGCGACCGTAGCGGACACGCGGTTCCAGCCTGTAGCGCCTAGAACCGCACGGCCACTCCGGCCGGCTGAGCTTCCTCAGCGTCTGTAGATTTATGATCAGAATTAGGCACTTCTTCCCACATTAGTGGAGGAGTTGGAATTGGCAGGCCTTCACCGTGGGGAACAGGTCTAATTGCTGAGGGCAGGTTAGGGTACTTAATATTCTTCTTATTCTTTGATGAAAAGGCAGTTACATTAGTCAAACAGAAGTAGCAATCATCAACATGATTTGAGGCACTCGCCAGATCATTGGTCTGCCAAATGGTAAGTGCTCTTTTTTTCCTTTAAGCATTGTGTTAGTTTAGAATTACACCTATTGCAAGTTATGAGAAGTGCCCACTCTTTATTCTGATCTCCCAATTGGCAGTTCAAGTATAAATGATACGACGTCTTCAGTAAGTTAGAAACTGGTCGTCTTTGTTTCCTTGTCGTAAATTCACTACATATATAACGAAATGAATCGGGATGGTGCGTGTACATCCACGTTTTGATTTCTTCATTTTGTATTTTCAATGCCTGAAAAACACTTTTCTGTCCAAAGAACTTAGCAAGATCAGTTCCTGAAACAGAAAACAAAAATTCAGAGACTTGAGATAATATAGAAGGAAAAATACGCAAATGCATGTGACTGGAGGGTTTAAATACACAATGTAAAATACACTGATGTTATATATTACATTTAAAAAGTAGTTCACATTAAAGTTAATAACAATAAAACATCACTGCACTAACATTTATCACACTTCTTTCAAATACAAAGCAATTAAGAATTATACAGTAAATTCAACTATGTTATATAACTTGCAGGTGATAACTTTTCATCCTGACGTGATGAACACTTTCTGATTTCACATTTTATGTCACATTACAATATAGAATTAAGTTTTACACATACTTTGTCTGTACCAAAAACACTGTTGACTAGTGTAATCAGGCGCTCTGCTATGAAATGTGTTGAATTTCAAACCTTTCCCCGGTGTTGGCCGTAACACACTGTTTATGGTAATAATTGTTGTACATCAGGTTCATTAGCTTCCACTTCGTTGTAATTATTTAAATAGTCTCTATTATCTAATTCGCTTTTCAGGAATTCTCAAGTGCCAGTGATAAAACTATCATGTTCTAAAAGCAAACAATTAATGACTAAAACAAAAGCCTGCTTCGGTATTTCCCCTGATGGAAAAAATACGTGCAACATTTCGCATCAAAGTAGAACGATAAGATTCGTTTGTACACGTCACATCTTCAAGTACTCTTTATTCATGACGTGCTCGTAGCCACATTAGTCGCCCTATCTTGCTTGAATATCTGTACACTAAACTAAAAGAAAACTATAATGTAAATTACTACAACTAGCGACGCTTTTCTAAAGACTTAATACTTATTTTGTTTACTATCAGGGGGAACAGGTTGTTATAGTTGGTTGTGCACTGAACAGCCAAGCTACGAACAGTAATTGCGGCATTATGGGTGACCTGGATGAAACAGGAACAACTACTACACACACAAATGTGAGTTTTGTGCAGGTCCTGCAGCCCCATGACCAGCCCTTGGTTAATACTGCTGTGAGTGCAGTGTCAGTTGTTACAATTGGGAGATGGGAACATGCTAGACGTGGCCACAACTGAGGAGATGAAAAGATAATTTCACTGACCTTCTAGCAGATAATATACGGAGGGCCACTATCAAAAATGGCTCTAAGCACTATGGGACTTAACATCTGAGGTCATCAGTCACCTAGACTTAGAACTACTTAAACCTAACTAACCTAAGGACATCACACACATCTATGCCCGAGGCAGGATTCGAACCTGCGACCGTAGCAGCAGCGCGGTTCCGGACTGAAGCGCCAGAACGGTTCGGCCATAGCGGCGGGCAGGGCCACTATCACAAATTGGAAGGTCCCTGTGGTTACTGGTGTCGGAGGAGCATTTCAGACGAGAATTAGGATTCAGGCATCCTGTTTTGAAAGAAGAAATCCACAAAATGCTTAAGAATGTACGGATAAGTAAGATTAGCATATTTCATCAAAATTTTAGTGGATTGACTAGTAACGTAGAAGACCTTCTTGTCCATTTAGAACATTTACAAAGCTCTGAAAAGATATTGTGCCTGTCTGAACACCAAATAACTACAGGGTTATATAAATTACATATAAAAGATGACACTATTACAGCTTCGTCATGTAGAACTAATATGGGAAAGGAGGAGATGTGACATGTATAAAGACAGAACATAAGTTCAGAAGCATTGAGATAAGTAGATATTGTGATCAGGACACGTACGTTTGTGCTTGTGAATTAATACTGAAAAATCGTTCACTTTTAATTGTAAATGTATGTGAATCCCTACTTGCAAATTTTGAACTGTTTATGGGCAATATGGATTCCTTACTATGCTAGCTGTCAAGATACCAGCAAGCAATTAATGGTCTGTGGTGACTTCAATGTAGATTTTCTAAAGAACTCTGACAAAGAAAGTTACAGTATCTGCAAACCTTATTTGGATTCCACTATTTGATCTCAGTAATTAACTTTCCAACATGAGTGGATAAAGACAGTAGGACCCCAATCTATAATTTTTTCATTGATGAAGCTCAAAGCAAGAAAATAACTGTTTACCCAGTATCAGATGCTCTCCCTAATCATGATGCACAGTTAGAATAAATGACATAGTGCCTTAGAGTATTGATACTCTTTACTCGAAATCGGTTAGAATAATTAATGACTCTAGGTTAAACGTTTTTAAGAATAGTTTACAGGAGATGACATGGGACTAATTTATAATGAACCAAATGCTAGCATAAAATTTAATCCACACCATCATAAATTCATATCATTATTAGCCAGTGAGAGAGGACACTAAACACCCATGCAAAAATACATGGATCACCATAGGGATTACAGTGTCTTGTGAAAGGAAAAGGGAAATGCATCCTCTGACAAGAACAAGTAGAGATCGTGCAAGAGTTGCACACTACAAAAACTACTTAACATTACTGAGAAAGGTTATTTAAAATACAAGAAACACGCACATGATGTCAGAAATCAGTACTTTCAACAACAGACTTATGGCTATATGGAATGTACTGAGACTAGAGGCAGTCTAACGCTCTAGACGACAAGAATCGATGTATAGATGATTTGCCAACTTCACACCGCTCTCACATCAGTTGACTTACTTGGTATGCACAGTCGATCTTCCTCTCTGGATAGTCGCACACGTCGATCTTCAAGGGAATTTACCCGACTCTCTCTCTCTCTCTCTCTCTCTCTCTCTCTCTCTCTCTCTCCTCATGAAATAAGTGCATACTTGCAGAATACTTTTAGTTTAGTCTTGGTCTTTTTATATTTCAGCTTCCACAAAGAAAAACTCACCATTTCTCACATTAATATTCGAAAGTTTGCAAGTAAACCGATTTGTATCGCATTAGAGTCGATTAAATACAATTACAATAGCTTTGGTTTAAGAATCACATAATTTATGAATATGTCTTGCTTCTAGCAAGTCCAACACATGACTTACTTAAAAGTCTAATTTCATTTCTTCATTTGTCCTTAATAATCATCACAGTCACTAAAAGCACAGAATAATACATAAACACTTCTTGTTCTCCTCTACACATACCCTGAAACTCTGTGGATTGTACAACAGGTACTTGTCGGCCGTCGTGTCCACAATTTGTTCGTGACTGTTTCTATTCCTTTTTTTTTCATTTTACTTTAATTATAAAACGTGAACATTTCAATCAATGTTGGAGTTCGTTCTCCTGTATCTAGGAATCATGAGGATTAAACCTATAGTTTTCAATAGTAAGCTCCAGGTGTTCATGACACTTAAGTACTTTATTTTTTATTCTAATTTTTCCCTTAGTACGTACTAGTATCATTATTTATAGTAGTTTGTAGTCTGGAGGAACTCTGGGCAACTGGATGCGTTCTTTTCGACACTTGTAAATTCACATAAAACATAATAAAGCTAGTGGTATATAGAATTCAAACTTACCAGAATAATTCCGATTAAATGTGTGACTTCTGTCACGATACTGTCCTTTTCCCCTAGGATCAGTACCTATACCTTACATGTGGGTTGACCATATGAGTTCACTTCCTCCTTCTGTTCTGGTAGGTACGCCCCTTTATAAATCATCCCTATTCATCAGGCCACAGGTCGTCGTATCTCTACGTAGGTACGCCTTCCCTATATCCTTAGCAAATGCCGGGTGCGCCCCCCTTATCCTTTATGAGTAGGCCTCATGGTCCATTGCCCTAGTATTCATCTATATGTACACTATAATTAAATATTTCCCGGTACAATAAAAATCTGTTTTACACTTCACTCTAACTTCTTAGTACCTCATTTAATACCCTAGAGTCCTCCTCTACTTTTCAACTTCTATAGTCTTAAGTAGATACTTGTTCAGATAGTTGCGTCAGATGGTGTATAAATTTGCTACCTAATGTTATATTGAGACCATACTTATTATATTTATCATTAAGTAAATATTGCAGTGATACGTCCAGAAACAATATCAACTAAATGAACTTTGAGAATATAACTAAACAATAATTAAATTTTTTAAAGAAGTAATACGGATAGACTAAGCAGAGGGGCTGATTAAAGGGTTCTAGGGTGTAAATTTCGCAGTTTGATAAAACTCTTCAAAACTCTTAATTGTTCACTGTCCAGAAAGCGGAAACTCATGTTCTTCAAGTCTTAGTTTTAATAGCAATTTTCCATTATTGAAAATGTTTTTCATACTATTTATAAAACCACAAGCTGGCAAAATAAACGTAGCACAGGAATTATACACCTGATACGAATCATAAATTACGAACAGGCAGCTCAAGGAACTGATATGGGATTTTATCGTGCATAACGGCGGATTTTCTGCGAGTTCACGTCCCCGGACAGGTTGGAGCATAGCTCATCTGAAGAAATGAAAACTAAGTTGCCAAATTTCCCGATACCACTTCATCGAGATATCGTCTCGTGTTACTCATCTACAACTGGAATTCTGAAAGAATGAAAATGAAGTTCCTGTTTTATAACCCTTCTGACGAGACTTCCACAACTAATCCGCGATACTACACTCCTGGAAATTGAAATAAGAACACCGTGAATTCATTGTCCCAGGAAGGGGAAACTTTATTGACACATTCCTGGGGTCAGATACATCACATGATCACACTGACAGAACCACAGGCACATAGACACAGGCAACAGAGCATGCACAATGTCGACACTAGTACAGTGTATATCCACCTTTCGCAGCAATGCAGGCTGCTATTCTCCCATGGAGACGATCGTAGAGATGCTGGATGTAGTCCTGTGGAACGGCTTGCCATGCCGTTTCCACCTGGCGCCTCAGTTGGACCAGCGTTCGTGCTGGACGTGCAGACCGCGTGAGACGACGCTTCATCCAGTCCCAAACATGCTCAATGGGGGACAGATCCGGAGATCTTGCTGGCCAGGGTAGTTGACTTACACCTTCTAGAGCACATTGGGTGGCACGGGATACATGCGGACGTGCATTGTCCTGTTGGAACAGCAAGTTCCCTTGCCGGTCTAGGAATGGTAGAACGATGGGTTCGATGACGGTTTGGATGTACCGTGCACTATTCAGTGTCCCCTCGACGATCACCAGTGGTGTACGGCCAGTGTAGGAGATCGCTCCCCACATCATGATGCCGGGTGTTGGCCCTGTGTGCCTCGGTCGTATGCAGTCCTGATTGTGGCGCTCACCTGCACGGCGCCAAACACGCATACGACCATCATTGGCACCAAGGCAGAAGCGACTCTCATCGCTGAAGACGACACGTCTCCATTCGTCCCTCCATTCACGCCTGTCGCGACACCACTGGAGGCGGGCTGCACGATGTTGGGGCGTGAGCGGAAGACGGCCTAACGGTGTGCGGGACCGTAGCCCAGCTTCATGGAGACGGTTGCGAATGGTCCTCGCCGATACCCCAGGAGCAACAGTGTCCCTAATTTGCTGGGAAGTGGCGGTGCGGTCCCCTACGGCACTGCGTAGGATCCTACGGTCTTGGCGTGCAGCCGTGCGTCGCTGCGGTCCGGTCCCAGGTCGACGGGCACGTGCACCTTCCGCCGACCACTGGCGACAACATCGATGTACTGTGGAGACCTCACGCCCCACGTGTTGAGCAATTCGGCGGTACGTCCACCCGGCCTCCCGCATGCCCACTATACGCCCTCGCTCAAAGTCCGTCAACTGCACATACGGTTCACGTCCACACTGTCGCGGCATGCTATCAGTGTTAAAGACTGCGATGGAGCTCCGTATGCCACGGCAAACTGGCTGACACTGACGGCGGCGGTGCACAAATGCTGCGCAGCTAGCGCCATTCGACGGCCAACACCGCGGTTCCTGGTGTGTCCGCTGTGCCGTGCGTGTGATCATTGCTTGTACAGCCCTCTCGCAGTGTCCGGAGCAAGTATGGTGGGTCTGACACACCGGTGTCAATGTGTTCTTTTTTCCATTTCCAGGAGTGTATTTTGCCGAATTACTTTCAAGATGTCTTTCATGTGATCAATGTCTGCTGGTGTTCCTACTGGTTTTTGGTGGTTTTCTAATGATTTCTTTGTTTATAATACGTTGTCACAAAAACCAATACCACTTCCCTGCACCTTATTATTTTGTTAGAATGTACTTTCAGTCAAGATCGCAAACAAGATTATTAGTGTTAAATCATTACATGTTTCGGTTCATGCCATATTCTGTGCAAGTCTATACAATCGTCTTCTGCGAAACGAATATATCATAAGATCAAATGAGTGGCCAAGCACAACGTAAAACAGTATTAACTCTTGCTGCGCCTGACATAGTAATAACTTATTTATGATGTACTGTCAGTTGCCTTTTGTCTCAGGATTTTTCGGCCGTCGTTTTTTAATGACTTTTCTAACTGTTCCCCAACACGAGTGGCTAACACTGTCAAATATTCGTCCAGCCACTCGTGCTGACAAAAAGTCAGAAAAATTAGTAAAGAAACGGCGGCCGAAGATCTTGAGACGATAGCTGATAGGGAATAATCAACAAGTATAGTCCGAAAGCCTCAAAATTTTTGACCTTATTTATCACTTACTTGGCACGTCAGGGGAAGTAGAAGTCAATGATGTAGTTGTTCGCTCGTTTGACTCTTAAGCTCAATATATCTGAGGACAATGCCCCAAAATTAGAGTCGAGACACTTACGGAATACACGGGAACTGAAATTGAGAACAGCAAGGCAAAAGCAAAAATTCTGAACGCAACTATCAAACGTTTCTTTACAAAGGAATATCCAGTTATCTGTCGCACCTCTGCAAATATTAGTGATTTGGATCGTAGTGTCAGTGGCGATGAAAAACAGCTGAAATAAACAGGATTGAGCAAAACCCAATTGCCCAACGAAATCCGTGAGAGAGTGTGCAGAATTTTCGGCCAAGTTGGCCCCGCCTCTAACCAGAATACACTGTAAATCTCTCGTGCGAGAAGTTCTATTCCGTACTTGGAAGAAAGCTCTGGTCAACCACTTCGTAGAGAAGGAAAGTGGCGCAGAAAACTGCCGTCCAATATCTTTGACATCCAGCTATAATACGATAGTGGAAATCAGTATAAAGGCAGAGTTCCACGAAAGTAATAGTACATTGTCTGACGTATACGTGTATCTAATTTATTATGAAAGGAATAGATACGTGAAAGACATAAACAATAATGACGGAATTACATAGTTTCTTTCATAATTCGAGTAACTAAGTAAGGCGTTCGTATTTTCTGGATGGGAATTGGTATAAAGGCACTCTATCCTGTTTTGTTATTGCATTGTTAGTAGTTTGTCCAACCTCCGGTCTTCCTAATTACCTCAGAAATTCTTTTCGGCATTGATTTTACTAGGGTTTGTAGTTCTTGCAGTGAAATTGTCTCCCACTCTTCTCGTATCGCTCTTTTCAACTCACATACGGCCTCTGCCTTCCATTGTGATAAACACGCCTTTCTAGTATTCGCCAAAGACTTTCCACGAGGTTTAATTCTCGGAGGAGTGCGGGTCATATCTTCAAACAACATTTTGATTTAGCAGAAACATACATAGATGCATTATCTTGTTTAGACATTAGACTTTTGTCCCGTAGATCCTCATTTATTCTGATCAGTTCTAACATTAGCATCTCTGTGTACATGTTAGAGTTCATTCTAGTGTTCAGCTAAAAAGTGCGTGACTTACCTGTAGCGCAGAAGGCTGCCCGAACCATACCATTTCCACCATCAAAACTTCTGCTCATTTTTACTTGCTGCTCTATTCTCAGATCATGCCAATAATATTGAAATCCAACCTGCTCTTCTAAATTAAACTTCTTCTCATCACTGAGGATCACTTTATCCCATTCTGAAGTCCATGACATATGTTTTTCAGCAGACTTCAATCTAATTTTTTTTTTTTTTTACGTTTAGGTGTTAGAGCGGGTTTCAGCAGTCCAACATGTGTCATGTGAAAAACTTTGCCGTAATTTATGGAAACCTAAATCAGCAACAACTTGAAATGGATAACAATTGGTGGCGCTTGCTTGCGCAAGAGTAACCCTCTCTATGCCATATCTTCCGTTCTGCCCATATTGTGCACCAGTCTAACGAAATTATGAATCATTCTACTTGAACAGTTCAGCTTCTTGGCAATCTGACGATTTTTGCTTTCTCATCACATGATAACTGTTTTCTATAAAATGCGTACTTGAACCAACAGCTGTTTTTATTTTAAACCCAGATGTCTACTGGTTTAGGTCTTGGACCATCATCACGGATGAAGGATTAAAGTAATTTAAGCCACCATATTGCAATAGTCATTCCTTATAATGTGTTGTGCATGTCATGAATGTAAATATATGATACAGGAATACTAAATGTATACAGAGCAGTAAAATAAAAACAGCTGACAGTTCAAATACTCATTTTATACATTACTTAACGGCTGTTGACAGTACCCTCCCAAAAATGTTATAACTGTTTTCCGCGTGGAATTGCCACAGTCGTGGTTTATGTACAAAGGGCGTTCAAACAGTTTTGCACAGTCGTCTCAACTTTTTTTATTTTTTGTAGGAGGAGAATGAAATTTTTTGTGAACGTGCTTGGAACATTTAGCTATTCGTTGAGCTTACTCAACGTAACCTCCATCAGCTATGACGTATCTGGCCCAACGTTCTTTCCATGATGTAAATGCACTTTGGTAAATTTCTGGGGATTGACTTTTACACCAACGTTTGACACAGGAAATAAGGTATTTCTCACTATCAAATGTTTTATCGCACAGGTTTGCCTTCAGACGATCAAAGAGGTAAAAATCAGACGAAGCCAAGTCGGGATTGTAGGGAGGATGAGGAACAATTTTCCAACCCATTTTCCTGATTTTCTCCTGCTTCTTAAGGGCTGTATGGGGTTTGGCATTATCATGGTGTAGTCTTATGAGCTGACCATGAAGCTGTAGTCTGTGGGTCTTGATGGCACGTCGCAGCTTGTCCAATGACAAATAGTAACGGTCCCGGTTAATTGTGGATCCAGATTCCAAAAAGTCAATGAAAATGACACCACACTGATCCCAGAAGAAGGAGGTCACCACCTTTCGGCCTGCTGTCCGTGAAAGTCTTTGTTTCTTCTTCCGAGGGGAACCCGGATGACGCCACTCCATGGATTGGGTTTTGCTCTCAGGTTCGGACAAAAACAACCCTGTTTCAACCTGGGTAATGACGCCGTCAAAACACTGTTTCCACTTTTCAGTAAAGGTCTTCATGAGGTCCTCGCACACATTCTTCCTCATCGTTTTCATTTCTCTTTTTAATAATCTAGGGACCCAACGTGCACAGATTTTTCTGTACCCTAGTGACTGTACCAGTGATACCACACTACCCAATGACAAACGAGTCATTTCAGCAAGCTGTCGTGTCGTCACACATCTGTCATTTTGGATGATTTGATCAATGGTCTCATTCACATCACTCACTGCCGTCGATGGTCTACCGCATCGTGGATTGTCCAGAAGAGAGAAATCACCTTTTTTAAACCTCTGCAACCACTGCTGGATACTGCTGCGATCCAGTGTCCTCCCCATAAACAGCAAGCAACTTCCTGTAAATCGATGTGGCAGAGTCATCGCCAGTGTTGAAGCGGAACTCCATCACCGACCGTTGTCGCAACCTGACAAATACTTCACGGTCCATTAAGGCTCACTTGTAAATAAAAGAAAATACTTTTATATACCAAGTTATAGCTAAATGTTCCAAGTATGTTCACAAAAAAATCCATTCTCCTCCTGCAAAAAATAAAAAAATAGAGACGACTGTGCAAAACTTTTAGAACGCCGTTTGTACACGCACTGCCAGTAATATGTCTGTTCCTTATCTGCGGCGGGCCGGAGTGGCCATGCGGTTCTAGGCGCTACAGTCTGGAACCGCGAGACCGCTGCGGTCGTAGGTTCGAATCCTGCCTCGGGCATGGATGTGTGTGATGTCCTTAGGTTAGTTAGGTTTAAGTTGTTCTAAGTTCTAGGGGACTGATGACCTCGGAAGTTGAGTCCCATAGTGCTCAGAGCCATTTGAACCATTTTGAACCATTATCTACGGTACTGGCACGTACTTACACAGAGCCATCTGCCTTTATACCGAGTTCCACCATCTGTCATCTGAATCGTTGATGTCTTGTTACATACTGTACTACTGACATCAAATGCAATACCATTTGACTGTATTAGTCGGTATACTGGATTACATACTGTTAGATATACATTGTGCTCCTATTCCAACCGACAATGTTAATTTTCCTGCAAATATCTATGCCTTCATACTGATTTCCGGAACTACAGAATACTAGAACGTATTCTGAGGTCAAACGTAATGAGAGGTAATTCTAACAGAATGACCACCTCCATGCCGACCAGCTTAGGTTCTGAAAACACCAATCATGTGGAACCCAACTTGCGGTGTTAAGTACGATTATATGGGGTATCAAACAAAATTAATGACTAGATTGATGATTTCCTGTTAGGGAGGACGCAGCATGCTTGGATGGTGAGTCAGATAGGTCTGTTAGTGCCCTTGCAGTTCATGTACTATATTAATGACCTACTACAAACATTAATCTTCCCCCAGACTTTTTGCACTTATTTGTAAGAAAAATTCCTTCTGAAAAACAACAGCATAAATATTCAGTCAGATAATGACGAGGTTTCAGAGTGGCGTAATGGTGCATGCATTGTCTACTTGTTTTTATGTTCAAAAAGACAAAATTGTGCACTTCACAAGACGTATAAACGTAGTATCTTCTGACTACAGTATCAATGAGACACAACTCAAATCTGTCAACTCTTATATATACTTAGGTGTATATTTCTGTTCATATTAAAGGGAATGATCACATTATGTTCTCTGTGGGTAAAGCAGGTGGCAGACTTTGGTTCATTGGTTGTACACTGGTAAAACGCAATCAGTCTTCAAAGGTGATTGCTTACGTTACACTTATGAGACCCACCCAAGAGTACTGGCCAAACATGTTGAAACCATATCAAATGGGATTAATTGTGGATATTGAAGGTAAGTATGTAAGCATTAGGGGCATAGGTTTGTTTAACCCGCGCGAGCGAGTCACGGAAATGCTGAGAAACTGGAACTAGCAGACGCTTGAAGATACTCTAATCATCCCGCAATAACCTTCTTACAAAATTACAAGAACCAGAGCGGAGTAAGTAATCTGGGAATATAATATAACCCTCTACATATCATTCAGTTAGGGACCATAAATACAAGATTACAGTAACCATAGCGCGCACGAAGGTATTTAAGCAGTTATTCTTCCAGCTTTTCATACATGAATTAGACCGGAACAAAATCTGATATGTCTTACGGCGTGAAGTACCCTCTGCCTTGTACTGCAGAGTCGCTTGCAGAGGATAGATTTAGGACACACATATACTGAGGACTTGCGACACGCTTCCGTGTATATTAGTCAAAAATCTTTGAGCCAGTGTGATATCTATGAAGAAACTGTACATGATCGTGTGATCTGCCACTAATTTCGCCTAGCCCTAGCCCGAACTATTATACTTGCTCTGTAACAACACAACTGACAAGCTAGAAAGGCATCGCCCCTTCGAGGAACTGGATAAAATAATGTAAACAGTCGTCTAATATACTGTACAGTAACATTTCGCATCCAGATCAGAACAGAAGGTGCAGTGTTCTGTTATATCGTCAATACACCACTTTGGTAGGACCTTGAAGAAATTACTGTCTTTCTAATTGATAAAATTAGCAGATTTCCAGATTATGTCTACAAATATATGTTCGTAGGCTTCCAAGGCTAGTATTAATTTAAATAAATCATTGTGGGCATTAGGCCACATTATTAAAAAAACAATTAAAATAACTAAAATGCTGACGTTTCGACCGTCTTTGCAGCGGTCTTCTTCATGGCGTCTAACTGCAGAGCTCCGGTCTTCCCGATTTCGTAATACGCAGCCTAAACCCGGACTTAATTTCATTCAAATACTACCTGAATACATGGCGTTGCATGAGTATTTATTTATTCCAAACTTTTATTACGTTGGGAAAAAATGCACTGTGTTTGTAGTGTAATATCGAAGAAATTTTATGACATGTTTTCATGAAAGCAGCATACAAATTATAAAACATAGCTGAAAACGCTGCGTTGATTAGGTATTTATTTAGAAAACGGAAAAAATGAAGTGTCTCTAACGTGACCCTAATATCGAAGAAATATCATTTACTTGTACATGAGAACATCATACAAATTATAAAACATTCAAACAAACAAAGTATATACATATATATGTACAAATTCACAAGTACAGTATCCAGATTGAATAATATTTTCTGCAAATTACACAATTCACAATGATTTTGATTTACTTGATTATAAACATTACTTTTAGTTTCACCTCCATTAGCTAGGATAAAAAATTCTTGGTCGAATCCACCATTGGGCAAGCGACATAAAATTATTCGTGAGAGAAACAGTTATGTCAAACCCTCACTGCAGTACTTGACAGATGGCCTCTGCGATTTGTTAACTGGAAATTGGAAATTGCACTCTCTTGAATTTAAAGAGGAGATGCGTCGTAATCAGCGGTAGTCGTGGGATGTTCAAAAAATGTTTCAAATGGCTCTGAGCACTGTGGGACTTAACATCTGAGGTCATCAGTCCCTTAGAACTTAGAACTAATTAAACCTAACTAACTTAAGGACATCACACGCATCCATGCCCGAGGCAGGATTCGAACCTGCGACCGCAGCAGTCGTGCGGTTCCGGACTTAAGCGCCTAGAACCGCTCGGCCACTACGGCCGGCTCGTGAGGCGTAAACTGCTTCGCTCCCTGCATTTCTTGTTAAGGGGCTCCGGAACGCCCTATACTTGCAATGTTAAAATAACGCTTATAAATTACATCTTTCCTCACAAAGTATTTGAGGTAGGAAGTTGAACTTTTTACAGATTATTTATTGGAATATGGGCTACAACTTAACACAGGGATTTTACAAAATTTTAGTTCAGTTATTAAAGATGATATTTTTCAATTGTAATGAAAATTCACAACATTTTTTTGCAATTTTTTATTTATATATTCAAAAATATACAGTTTTTTTGGAAAAAGGCTGTGTTAAATTATGCAGAAGGTACTGTGTAACATTTACTGAAAGTTTGAAACAAATATGTTTGGAAGATCCTTAGAAAACATGTAATTAGTATGAGAAAATAAAAGTTTTGGGAATCGAGCGACAAAGATTGGATTAACTTTTTAGTGCATTCCAGGTCCATAGGATGGATTATCTTCATCCTCTCCGAACTCTTCCTCCAGCTTCCTCTTGTTCCTCCTCCTGTTTACTCTTGCTTGTATTTCTAGACTCTTTACAGCCCTGTCTGCAGCCCGAAGGCGTTCCTTGTCTAAAGCAAGCATCGCTCGTACCATGTTAGGACCTATCTTCATTCCCATATTTCTAAATACCTTGCACCTTACAATTTTGCCATCATTGAAAGTCGCAACAGCATCATACACACCAAAGTGAAGTGTTTCTATTCCAACAAATACAGTCTTGGGGATTCTCGACCATATAACACTATTTACACTTTCATTGGGGTTTTGAGTTTTTCCGTGAATACACTTTTTCAACAGTTCAGGTGCTGCTAAATCTCTGAAAATAGGTTTTATCACCTCCATTATTGCATGAGGCAGACTATGCTTATGAGTGTACACTTCACCAGTTAGCAATCCTTTGTTATATTTACACCAACTGCTTTCTTCTTTGGGACACAAGCTATGTTGGGGATTTTCATCGGTTGTAGAAGTATGAAAAAAAAAGAGCCCAAACAGCCTTCTTCATTTCGTCGACACTTTGTGTATTTTGCCTAATAGCCATTCCATAATAGTTCTGTATTTTGTCAATTACACTGTCAGTTAACCTTCCCTTCCCATCCAACCCTTTACCATCACTGAGTTTTTGTTTTTTGTACGAAGCTTTCAGTCGCCGAAGTCTTGTTCCCATTCGCTTCTGTACGTGTCCAATACACTCACATTTCTGCACTACAACATCATCACCATAGGGCTTCAGTCCTTGAACATGTTTGAAACTTTTAGAATCACCGTCACCAAGGTAATTAACATATCGCACTTTATCACACGCCTCAGAACGCTGGAATATACTGGCAACACCAGCCACTTCCATTCCTCCACTACTGCCACTATAGTTAGCTTTGCAATTATTTTCATGTGTACCTTTATATTTTTGTGGACATCTACAATACTTTGATATTACTGCTACATCTAAAACTTTCCCTGTATACATACTGGTGGCAGATACTACACCATGAAGAGATGTGTGTCCCCGTATATGCCAGGTACCATCGAACGCTGCAGTCAAATCTCTGTTACCATTATTTTCCATTACTGCCTCTTCCACAGCATTCTTCATAGATTCTATACAGACATCTTCTACTTTAGACCCTATTAATTTATTATAGGTCGTAAACTTGGTTGGGGGATTTGGAAGATTCATGATGCCACAGAAAATTGCACCTGCAGTAGCACCCTTACCAACTGAACGCAAGGAATAAACAAATCTAATGTTGTGTTCGTAGATTTTGCTACCATTTTCTTCAGTTGCAGTTACTGCAACACTGTTCCAAAAGGTGGTCATGTATGAACACTTATCACATTTCAGTTGTATTTCACTAGCAAGTCCTACGTGCTTTATTATGGAGAGTTCCAGACCAACTTCACTACAATGAATACATCTTACACAGTTTGAAAAAATTCCTTTGAGAACCGACATATCAAATATTTCATTCACATCCGATTCGCCCATAAAACATTCATAGTTTTCACTCATTGAACCAAGCTTCTTCTGTGAAGTATTTTCTTTCCCACTTTGACTGCTATGGGCAGGTGTACTTGAGAGGTTAGGTTCACTCACTTGGTTATTGTCTTTATTGTTTACAGTAATAACACATATCTTTGGCTTTCCAACATTTCTCCTTTTCTTAAAAGCCTTCAGAGGATTTCTAATAACTTCACTTTTACTCATTATTATACTTCAACAAAACAGAGACTCAAGAAACAGAATTAATTACGAATATTTTCGAGATAACGACAGAGTAAATAAACATGAAACAATCGACAATCACACCAGCGATATATATTGAACCATCACAGGTTAGCCACAACACATACTTTATCTCACATCACTAAAATGTACCTGATGAACACGGACGTTAATAATAACACCATTTGACAGCAGTTTAACAGCGCCACAGTGGGTCACGCCCATGTAGAACACATTTCAAAAAAAATTTAAAAATAGTTGTAGTCTTCGGATAAATTATATATCTATTAAAAGGTAATAGTCTGCAGATTCAGAAAACGCCAAAAAGTAATAATTGAACTTTTCATGATTTTGAGCCTTTCCGGAGCCCCTTAAGATACTGCAATTACATTGCATAGCATATTCCTGACGCATAGTCTTGTTCTGTTGCAAAGACAGGGGACTGATGACCATAGATGTTAAGTCCCATAGTGCTCAGAGCCAACTGAATTGTTGCAAAGACGATATAGTGGCAAACCAGCAGGATCAAGTCTGGTATAAATTACTTCAAGCGTTACAAAGATTTGCTTGGATGACACTGTATTTGCAATTTGCACCTACCTCCCCCCCCCGCTCCCTTCTCCTTGGACGAAACGTCATTAAGATTGTCATCCGTGCTCCTAGAGAACCAGAAAACTATGTTTTCGACACTGTGAACTTCATTTTACACGTCACAGCTTCTCACCCCTTCCCCGCCCCTACAGGTGGTAGGGATATACTACCGCCACACTATTCTTTACCTACAGTTATGTAAATAATACGTAGTGTATACATAAAATTTGGTTGAAATTGCTACAGACATTGCTGAGTTATGCTTGTATATGACTTCCCTTTTCATCCCCACCCACACCCGTGGGCGGTTTTAACCCATCTCCCAACAATGTTATTTGTTGTAATTAAGTGATAAGTGTACCAAGTTTGGTTTTTTTATACATGTATAGGTCTTAACAAAATTTTCTTGTTTTTTAGTGTATAATCTGGTCACACTAACAAACACTGATTACTAAAAAAGCGTACAGTGCATGTCCAGCTTTCCAGCAGCAACAAAAATTAGATTTTAAATATTTCATATAACTAATGGACAAATTAAAAAAATTTAATCGTCTTGATCTGCTCATCAAGAAATATGATGTTACGTTAAAGGTCTAACACAGTAAGTTGAGTATTGAAGTTAGAGACGGTATAATTATGTGGTGAGGCAGCATAACTATCGGTGCACAAGCTACTCTGACTATATTTCCAATTTTTTGAGAATGAAAGCACTTTGCGACTTCCAACAAACTGTATACATACTTTCAAATCAATCCTAAACTCTTCCTGCTGAAATTCCCACAAAAGAAAGAAAGGAAAAATGTTTATCAGTTGCTACATTTTCGCCGTTCGACCCGTGAAACTTCAGTGTCAAACATGATGTCTTACTAGTCGTGTTTCTGAAATAAGTGTCGTTTTGAAATAAAAATATATTAAGTAGACTTTACTTAGAAATTTTATTTTCACATGAAAGTTTGTACTGTATCTGATTTTCTACAGAATTCCCACCAGTATTGAGGACAACCAACTTTTAAACACCATCCTCGTAGAAATCTGCCACCTGATTAGGCAATAATTACATAAAGTGCACTTCTTGACACTTCAGGAAACTCGTTATATAACGTGCAAGTTGTAAAGCGTCTGTTCTCTCTCAATTTTCATCAGCTTTCTGCACCAAATCGTCAGTAATGATTGAAGTACGCCCACGTAGCTCCTCATCATGCTCATTCGTACGGACATCTTTAAAAGCTCTCACCCATTTCTGTACCATCCCATCTTTCATGTCTTCTCCGTGCACAGCGCGTACTTCACACTCGGCTGGATCCTCAGTCGGAGGTGACATTTCAGATACCCACAAAAAAACGTAAACACGCCGAATATTGGTGAGACATACCTAGAAAAGTGGATTAACGTACAGGCTTCCATGTAAAAACAAAATTGCTTAGAAAAGTTTGTTTTATTTTTAATTTAGAACGGTACTTACTTAAAAAAACAAACCTCGTAATATATTACTTCTTTGCTGTTACTTTTATTCGCAGTACATTTTGCAGACAGTATCCATGTATCGGAATATACCTGCAAAATTATATAATTACACGACCGACACATAGTTCGGGAGATATAAAGTTTTATACAGGGAAGTTCAATTGTTCTGAGAATCAAGATGGGGAGAGGAAAGGGCTGTTTACAGGGAACCACAAAATTCACAAAGAGTGAATGATTTTTCCTGTGGGTTGCGACTGCTTCATTCAGCCTGAGCGAGGAAGGGAGATCGATATCGCCGCGTCAGTACAAGCTCATTAGAGACAAAGTTATATCACATTTGGAGAAGGATGAAAAAATGAAGCCCCTGCAGCACTAGAAATAACTACAGGAAACCACTATAACGTAAATAAAGTACAGGTTAGCAATATTCTTTCCAAAAGCGAATACATTACTTCGATGACTCAGGGTTTAAAATGTTAAAAATAAGACTGAGGATGTACGACAAAGTACTGCAGCCTATCTAGGCAACAGTAATGAGCATGAAGATTATTGTTGAATGATAGTTTTCTAGGCCAAATCAGTAGTGCTGCGCTCCCCATAGCATACAGTTGCGACAAAAAAACGTGTAGGTTTCTGAGAGTAGGGATGAATATAAAATCGAAAGGAATTGGCAGTGAAGCACATTTCTGTCAAACTTCACGTACACAAAACATATTAAAAATTATGTGGCCCACAGTCTGAATTACACAGTATTTTTGGCGCTTTATATAGGTATGATATGTTCTATGTTACGTATGTTATGTTCTATGTTACGTAAGTTCGTGTTGTGGCGGAATTAATTTGTTATGGATACTACGAGAAACTGAAATGCAACTACCCTAAAACATAATGATATTTTCGTTTTGTAAAAATTCCGTCAGCACCACGGTCCTAGTGCGTAGCTGTACACGGTCCATAAAGTAATGTTCTTGTAATACCTCCATTTGATGAGCCTGCAGTGACTCGAAAACAGTTAAAATAATGCTCTTGTAACACCTCCATTTGATGAGCCTGCAGTGACTCGAAAACAGTTAATGGAACAATAAATCGTATCAAAATCTATTTAAATCAGAGATGCAGTTTGTCGTCCAAAATTGATTTAACGAATTTACGGAGTACTGATTTATATGAACACGTAAGCGGTTTGACGTGTTTAGCGACGTCGGTCAGATATTATGAGGGGCGTTCTTGAGTTAACGCGGAGCCCGACGCCCTCTGGAGACGTACTCTGTCGGGCCCCGACGTGACCCGACATCTACCGACTGGAGCCGAAGCGACGGCAGCTCGGGCGACCAATATGGCGGCGTCACGCAGTTTAGGGCGCAGTTACTCGAATCGGTAATTTTGTTTGGGCCGGCGCGCTGCGCGCCCGCAGGTGATAGGGGAGGGGGCTAATTGCGTCAGCCTCACCCCTTTTCTACTCTCCCCCTCCCCCCTCCAAAGTTTATTGCGTTATTCAAATGCCGGCGGCGCGGGGCGTCTGATGTTGCTTGTTGTGTTCTGCATGCCATTAGCTAAACACCCGTACTGATTACATTACCTGGCCCAGCCTGTGAGCGCGCACAGCCGCTTGCGGCCACATCATGGCGGACGCTGGCTCCCCTTCCCCACACCCCTCTCTCCCCCTCCCAGGGGACCAGCCAGAGGCCACACGAGCATCAGAACCACCCAACCTAACACAAATTATCTACCATATACACTGTACAAAGCTTTGTTCACTTCTATACAGCATTATACAGGCTGGGAGCGCTTTGAGGCGTAAAGAATAGCGAAAAATATTAAGTAATAACATTGTTCACAACTGCAACAGTGTATTTCACCCAACTAAGAAAATTTCCATTGTTAGCAAACTCTGCTAAGGGCTGATATGGTATGCGAAGATACGTATTTAGATGATTCTAGAATTGACCGGGTAAAGTTTGTGTCTCAGCAGTGATAGAAAAACTGAAAATACCGTCAGGACGTCTTCAAGAATGTCTTTTATTTCTCTTCTCCATTTCGCTCTCTTAAGTTTATGGATTTTCATTCCGTTCCCTAAGAGCAGAGAAGAAGGCTGTGGAAGACCTTTTCCCAGGAAGAGGAGATTAGTGGGTCATCTGATACACTATCTAGGGAAAGAGTAACAAAGGTGTAAAAAAGAAGGGTACAGCAAGACTGAAATTTTACCAGCATATTTAAAAAGATGTTACCTGCATAGGTTACATAAGAGATGACAAGATCTGCAAAAGGTAGGGAAAGATGGAGGGCAGCATCGAACTGGTCGAGAGACTGACGACCAAGAAAAAAAAACCTGTTTTCTATTGTGCCGCCCCCCGTCAGCTACGCCCTATACTGACGTGCCCTAAGTTCCATCATGATAAAGTATTTCCCTCTCGTTGCAATCTGCAAGTGATGAAATCACGCAAAATTTGTCTTAAAAACCGTATATTACTCCTTATAAGTGCCAGAGATGGGGCACGGCACCCAACTTTTGTTAATCATCTCACCTACAAGCAACTACACTACGTGATCAAAAGAATCCAGATACCTGGCTGAAAAAGACTCGTGGCACCCTCCATTAGTAGTACTGGAATTCAAAATGGTGTTGGCCCACCCTTAGCCTTGATGACAGCTTCCACTCTCGTAGGCATACGTTCAGTGAGGTGCTGGAAGGTTTCTTGGTGAATGGCAGCCCATTCTTCACGGAGTGCTGCACTAAGGAGAGGTATCGATGTCGGTCGGTGAGGCCTGGCACGAAGACGGCGTTCCAAAACATCCCAAAGGTGGTCTACAGGATTCAGATCAGGACTCTGCAGGCCACTCCACTACAGGGATGTTATTGTCATGTAACCACTGTGCTACAGGCCGTACATTATGAACAGGTGCTCGACCGTGTTAAAAGATGCAATCGCCATCCCCGAATTGCTCTTCAACTGTGGGAAGGAAGAAG
This sequence comes from Schistocerca nitens, assembly GCF_023898315.1. NCBI lineage: Eukaryota > Metazoa > Arthropoda > Insecta > Orthoptera > Acrididae > Schistocerca > Schistocerca nitens. The sequence goes on from NC_064621.1 coordinate 261,959,127, forward strand.
GTACTTAAAACATCAATGTAGGGCTGTGCTGTGATAGTGCCACGCAAAAAAAAGGGGTGAAGGCCCCCGCCATGAAAAACACGACCACATCATAACACCACCGCCTCCGAATTTTACTGTTGGCACTACACACTTGGCAGATGACGTTCACCGGGCATTCGCCACACCCACGCCTTGCCATTGGATCGCCACATTGTGTACCGTGATTCGTCACTCCACACAACGTTTTTTCACTGTTCAATCGTCCAATGTTTACGCTCCTTACACCAAGCGAGGCGTCGTTTGGCATTTACCGGCGTGATGTGTGGCTTATGAGCAGCCGCTCGAACATGAAATCCAAGTTTTCTCACCTCCCGCCTAACTGTCATAGTACTTGCGGTGGATCCTGATGCAGTTTGGAATTCTTGTGTGATGGTCTGAATAGATGTCTGCCTATTACACATTACGACCCTCTTCAACTGTCGGCGGTCTGTGTCAGTCAACAGGCGAGGTCGGCATGTACGCTTTTGTGCTGTACGTGTCCCTTCACGTTTTCACTTCACTATCACATCGGAAACAGTGGACCTAGGGATGTTTAGGAGTGTGTAAATCTCGCCTACAGACACAAGTGACACCCAATTACTTGATCACGTTCCAAGTCCGTGAGTTCCACGGAGCACCCCATTCACCTCTCTCACGAAGTCTAATGACTACTGAGGTCGCTGACTGGAGTACTTGGCAGTAGGTGGCAGCACAATGCACCTAATATGAAAAACGTATGTTTTTGGGGGGTCCGGATACTTTTGATCACATAGTGTACGTAACCGAGTTAGCCAGTCTGTGAGGAATGTAAAGCTCAGGTATCCCCAATCGCTAACTCTGGAAAAATAGGAATAGGGAAACCCAAATCTGCATGTGAACCTCTAGTTCCTATTCAGGACCTAGGTGAGTATTTCGCCACGCCGGTATCTTTACTTGACCAACGCACAAGGGAGCAAGTAATCGATTCCCCGTAAAGTATTAGCGGTTAATATAAATGAAAATTTTTTCTGCAGGCGGTAAGGCCTAACACGGGCCGGAAGTCAATTCCGCAAATTCGTTCGGCAGCTGCTAGGTACGATAATATAACAGTGAAAATGAGTAGTTTTCTCGTCTATCATCTACTGCCCAAAATAATGAACATTATTAATCAATCTCTGATCTCAAATGTCTTTGCAACAGCCTGGAAGCAGGAAATCATAAAACATTGCCCAAGAACGAATCTGCCAACTAGTGGCCTATTTGCATTCTACTAGCTGTAGAATACATAGTTCACGAAAAGCTCACTAATAGTATCAGATTACCTTGCAGATGAATACCAATCCGCTTTCACACAAAATCGTAACAAAATAACCGCTCTTAATAATAGTGACTGACCAACTGAAATAGGCTATAGATAAACAACAGGCGACTGTTATATGCTTTTTGAATTCCAGCAAAGGTTTCCACTCTGCCAGCTTTAATATTTTACTTACTAAGCTCACAAGTCGGTATTTTTCTTAAAGTGCTGTACAGTGGTTCCTCTCATACGAATCTTGCCAACAGTTTGTACTCACTGCAATAAAAATGTCACACTGAAGGGATGAGGGATGTGGTACCAGGGGACGGTTCCACTCATGCGAATCTCGGCAGCAATGTGTAATGACTGAAACAAAAATGTCACAATGGAGGGATGTAGTACCAGGGGGCCCACGAGGATCAGTATTGAGCCCATTACTCTTACATTACATCATCAATGATGTGTCAACTATTCTCTCCCGCTGCAGATATCACCTATATGCTGACGATATTCAGTCACATCTGACTGCAAGTCCAGCAAACTTGTGCACAACCATCCAGCATGTAAACGTCGATTTACTTGCCTCATCAGTGTGGACACACAGTATAAATTTGGAGCTTAACCCGTCTACAACGCAAGCAGTCATTGCTGCTCACAAAAGACTTATTACGCCCCTCTTCAGAAAATCTCTTCCACTATTAATCCTAAACGACACAGAAATAACAATTTTTAAAATAATTTTTCACAATGCGGGGCGTCATAATATATTTCTTTAAAGTCAGTACCACCATTAGACTGTTGTTTATTTACAGTGTTACATTTACACTCACACAGTCATGATTTCGGCTTGAAAGTGCCATTATCAAGTGTTTTATGTGTTATAAATTGCCTAAGATGGCATACTGTCGTATTAAAATACACTATTAGACACATTGTCTGAGAGTCATATTTCTGCGAGAGCCTCCTGCTTTGTGGGCAATATATATATAACGGAGGGTCAAATAAGAAGAGAGAAAAAATTTACATTATAGTATACCCACATTTTCGTAGATCATTTACTTAATTTCAATTTAAGTGGATGTGACAGATTATTGTTGTTTTTTATGGTCTATATGGATGACGCCTTAAAAGCGCCTGTGAGAGAGAAAAGTTTCTACCACAAATAAACACGGATTTTGTAAACATCGCTTGTGCGAAACTCAACTTATTCTTTTCTCGCACGATGTCCTGCGAACCTTGGATGGTGGACAACAGGCCGATTCCAAATTCCTAGATTCCCAGAAAGCGTTTGACACAGTATCACACTGCAGGCTATTAACGTAGGTCCGAGCATACGGAATAAGTTCTCGGATGTATTTCTGCAAGGTCAGAAGACGTTTTAAGTAATAGAACCAAGTTCGTTATCCTGGAAGGTCAATGCCACAGGGCCCACTCTTTTGCTCCATATACACAAACGATCTCACGTATAGGGTGAGCAGCAACCTGTGGCTGTTTGTTAATGGCTATGAAATGTACCGAAAGTGTCGTCTTTGAGCGACTGTAGGAAAATCAGGAGGATCTGAATAGAATTTCTATTTGGTATTACGAATGGCAGCTTGCTCTACGCGTGGAAAAATGTAAGTTTACGCAGATGGGCGGAAGAAACAATCCTGTAACATTCGAATGCAGTATTACTGGTGTGCTGTTTCACAGAGTCACATACATTAAATATATAAGCGTAACACCACTGCAAAGGAACATAAAATGGAACGAGCACGCAAGGCTGGTTAAAGTGGAATGGTCGACTTTGATTTACCGAGAGAATTTCAGGAAATTGTATCTAATTTGTAAGGAAACAGCATACAGAATACGTGTAACACTTATTCTTGAGTTCTGATAGTGTACTTGGGATCTCCGCCAGGTCTGATTAAAGAAAGACACCTAACCAATTCAGAGGCGTGCTACTATTTTTGTTACCAGTAAGTTCGATCAACACGTGAGTGTTGCGAAAATGCTCCGTGAAGTCAAATGGGAATTCGCGAATGCGAGAAGACGTTTCTTCGGAAAGACTATTGAGAAAGTTTGGAGAACCGGCATTTGCGACAAACTGTAGAACGATCCTACTGCAACCAACGAACACTTCGCGCCATAACCATGAAGACAAGTAAAGAGAAATCAGAGCTTCGACGAAAGTATATGGACTTTAGTTTTTCCCCCACTAAATTTGTGGGTGGATCAGGAAAGGGAGTGGCTAGCAGTGTTGTAAGGTACTCTCCGCCATGCACCGTGTGGTGGCTTGAGGAGTATGTATATAGATGTAGATGAAGATGTACATATACATGTACTCAACTCCACGGACCCAAAAGCTATTCCATCTGGGGTCATTTATCTACCATACAAAATTTAGTCGACATTTATCTTACCTAGCGAATGTCATGCCATTTAAGCAAAGTCATCCTTGCCAGATAGGATGTATTCTCCCCTAACAACCTAGATGCCGACGGGATGTCAGACTCTTAACGACCCTTCCGTTGTGTCGAAAACTGTTTTGTTAGTTCAGTTCCACTGAGTTGTTACTGCTACATGATGATATGCTACCGGACACTACAATGTCTCTCTTCGCTTGCTCAAATCGAGGAATAGAATCAAATAAACTAAAAATGTGGAGGATCGAAAGAAAGATCTTATGTTTCAAACCAACAATGATCTCACACGCACTTCAGTTGTGGACGTATGAACAACGCACGAGAACGGGTCCCGATTTCTTCACCACATGCATTAATCTCCCCATCTGCATACATCAGATTCCTATGTATTTCCTTAGCTCAAAAACTGTGGCTCAGCGTGTGAACTTTATTTGTGGGGCCAATACGCGTAACACCATGCAGAGATAAGATTCAGTTGTTGAAAGATGAGGACGGTCGTTAACTGCGTCGCAGCATTCAGGCTGACGTGCGCTTTTAGTACGCCTGTGGCACTCATGGTCTTGTAAGAAATTTGCCCTATACATGCCACCAACTGAAACCTGCACAGTAAAGGCGAATATGCTGCTCTTTAGAAGACTGACTTTCAAGAGGGGAACCAACAGCACCAATCCTCATTCCGTCTTTCTCGCCAAAAAATACTGGCAGATAAACATAATTCATTCTCTTAACACATAACATACTAAATCGTTTTATCTCGTCTCCTTCTGTCGTTAAACCTTCATAATCAGCATCTCTCACTCACTGCCACAGTCTATTTACGTCTCTTGTCTCACTGTCTCTTTTTTCCCGTCCGTCCGTCCCACTTTTACTGTCTTCACTCCTTTCTCTCAATCTTCCTTATTACTGTCTCCTTGTCTGCCACTTTCATTGTTTCTCTGTCCCACTGACATTCTTTTTGTCTCCCATTGCCACTGTCTCTTTCTTTCTCGCCTACAGGTCTGTTATCTATCTCTTCAACCATCATTGTCTCCTCTCCGTACATGTCCTTGCGGAAGGTTTGTTCGTGATTTTTACCGCTAGACCACGAAACTTCAGCATGTGTGTATAAGGGATGGGGGAAAGTCGGCAAGTATTTTCGCGTTAAGATTCGCCGGTCTAGGAGTGGAAGAGAGATTTTACAAATTCCCCAAGCCATTGTATGGTCCCTACTCCTTTTTTTCCCCTTTCTCTTACGCTCTTTCTGCTTTTGTCTCCATCCATCTCTCTTCCTGTTTTACTGCCACTCTCTCTCACTGAGCATCGCTATCTCCCCTCCTTTTGGCTCCTTTAGCTATTGCCTTCATTCATCTCTTATTCTCATTCACTGTTCATTTCTTCTTCTCTTTCACTACCACTTTCTCTCTCCCGCCAACACTGTCTCCCGTCTCCTCCCTCTTTCTCTCCCACTGGCACTGTCTCCTCTCACTTCCACCGTCACTGTCTCTCTTTCAGCATAAAAAAGCACGAATGTGTTCGCATGCAAAAATTTTTGGTGAAGGAGACGGAATGCGGATTGAGGTAGCTGTTTCCTCACTTTTCTGTCTTTCGAAGAGAAAAAAATTCGCCTTTTTGTGCTCCAACAGGAGCATATTTCAGCTGATTCCCTTCTTCCGAGTGTGCTGTTTATATAAAACGAGTTCTGTTAGTAAGGTTTTATTTACATACCTCTACATATTTTTATACTTTGTTGTTTAACAAACAAGTAAGCATAAAATAAGGTTAACACAAAATCGTCTCCCATCCACCGTAGGTTCACTTTACGCTATTTCACATAAACGTGCAAAAAAACTTTAGGCTACACCTAGAGTATAAAAAGAATGCGGTCTTCGATTTGCAAGAACAAAGAATTTAGTCTGTCAAAATAACTTTTTGTAAGATGATTACATCACCAAGTGACACCATCGAATAATTTCCAGGTCAAGACAGACTGTGTAGGAGTGAGATTCATTTTACTAAGGTTTGAAGCGTCTCTTGATGTTTTTCTGTGCTTGCGATTTAAAAATTGGGCTATTTTGAAAATCAACCTGATGCAAATACAATTTATTTTATTTTATTTTTTTTATTTTACTTTGTTTTTTATATTTATCCAGACATGTTTCGACACTTGTGTGTCATCTTCTATGGGTCTAATTTTATTTCTGGATAGTACAATACCAAATTCATAATAATTTATCTATTGTAGGCCTAAGAATTACAATATGTGAATTTTGCTTTGTTTTGTTTAGACGCTCACTTTAAAATCGCATCGCTAAATGGACCGCATAATTATACAGGGCGCGGCAGCGTTCATAGCGTAATTTGACTTGCGTAGTACAATGATGTACTGCAGGAATGCGCGCCAGCTCGTGCCACATTCGTGTACTAATGAGCTGTCATTTCGAGTGTGACAGTGACATGGAGCGGTGGAGTGCACAGCATCGTGCTTATGCTTTTGAAAGTTATTTCAAGAATAACGACTCTGTTATTGCTACTCAGCGGCAACATTTCAACTTGGGACGTCATATGGGAAAGTTCCAGATGGACGACCATTGTGAGGTGCGTACGTCCATTTGGAACAACAGATTCTGTTTGCAATGGCAAACCGGGAAGAAGTGAAAGAACTGCGCGGACACCAGAAGCCGTGGAAAATGTTCGTGCTGCATTATTGCGTAGCCCAAACAGATCTTCAAACTGTGCATATGTCCGATCCGATCGCTCATTCGGGAGAATATTTCCCGAAGCTCTCCATTTTCACCCATATAAGCTGCAGATTGTTCAGGAAATTAGGCCTCGCGATTGCGTTTCACGCGAAACATTTTGCTTAACCACGCGTGATCTCCTTCGCCAAAATTCACAAATGTTGCACGCAATTATGATGTCAGATGAAGCTCATTTCGAGTTATGTGGTTCAGTGTATAAATACACTCCTGGAAATTGAAATAAGAACACCGTGAATTCATTGTCCCAGGAAGGGGAAACTTTATTGACACATTCCTGGGGTCAGATACATCACATGATCACACTGACAGAACCACAGGCACATAGACACAGGCAACAGAGCATGCACAATGTCGGCACTAGTACAGTGTAGATATGCTGGATGTAGTCCTGTGGAACGGCTTGCCATGCCATTTCCACCTGGCGCCTCAGTTGGACCAGCGTTCGTGCTGGACGTGCAGACCGCGTGAGACGACGCTTCATCCAGTCCCAAACATGCTCAATGGGGGACAGATCCGGAGATCTTGCTGGCCAGGGTAGTTGACTTACACCTTCTAGAGCACGTTGGGTGGCACGGGATACATGCAGACGTGCATTGTCCTGTTGGAACAGCAAGTTCCCTTGCCGGTCTAGGAATGGTAGAACGATGGGTTCGATGACGGTTTGGATGTACCGTGCACTATTCAGTGTCCCCTCGACGATCACCAGTGGTGTACGGCCAGTGTAGGAGATCGCTCCCCACACCATGATGCCGGGTGTTGGCCCTGTGTGCCTCGGTCGTATGCAGTCCTGATTGTGGCGCTCACCTGCACGGCGCCAAACACGCATACGACCATCATTGGCACCAAGGCAGAAGCGACTCTCATCGCTGAAGACGACACGTCTCCATTCGTCCCTCCATTCACGCCTGTCGCGACACCACTGGAGGCGGGCTGCACGATGTTGGGGCGTGAGCGGAAGACGGCCTAACGGTGTGCGGGACCGTAGCCCAGCTTCATGGAGACGGTTGCGAATGGTTGGTTGGTTGGTTTTTGGGGGAAGAGACCAAACAGCGAGGTCATCGGTCTCATCGGATTAGGGAAGGAAGTCGGCCGTGCCCTTTCAGAGGAACCATCCCGGCATTTGCCTGGAGCGATTTAGGGAAATCACGGAAAACCTAAATCAGAATGGCCGGACGCGGGATTGAACCGTCGTCCTCCCGAATGCGAGTCCAGTGTGCTAACCACTGCGCCGCCTCGCTCGGTGGTTGCGAATGGTCCTCGCCGATACCCCAGGAGCAACAGTGTCCCTAATTTGCTGGGAAGTGGCGGTGCGGTCCCCTACGGCACTGCGTAGGATCCTACGGTCTTGGCGTGCATCCGTGCGTCGCTGCGGTCCGGTCCCAGGTCGACGGGCACGTGCACCTTCCGCCGACCACTGGCGACAACATCGATGTACTGTGGAGACCTCACGCCCCACGTGTTGAGCAATTCGGCGGTACGTCCACCCGGCCTCCCGCATGCCCACTATACGCCCTCGCTCAAAGTCCGTCAACTGCACATACGGTTCACGTCCACGCTGTCGCGGCATGCTACCAGTGTTAAAGACTGCGATGGAGCTCCGTATGCCACGGCAAACTGGCTGACACTGACGGCGGCGGTGCACAAATGCTGCGCAGCTAGCGCCATTCGACGGCCAACACCGCGGTTCCTGGTGTGTCCACTGTGCCGTGCGTGTGATCATTGCTTGTACAGCCCTCTCGCAGTGTCCGGAGCAAGTATGGTGGGTCTGACACACCGGTGTCAATGTGTTCTTTTTTCCATTTCCAGGAGTGTAGAATATGCGCTATTGGAGTGATGTAAACCCGTATGAACTGCACATCAAGCCCTCGCACAGTTCTCGAGTCACAGTGTGGTGTGGAGTTGCTTCATTTCGTATTATTGGCCCTTACTTCTTTGAAGATGACAGCGGTGTGGCTGTAACTGTCGCCAGTGAACGCTACCTAAAGATGCTGCAAGACTTCGTTCTTCCCCAATTACGTAATTCGATGTGGATGTGGAACAATTATGGTTTCAAGACGGAGCGACCTCGCATACAGCCAGAATTTGCATGGATTTCTTGCGACAGACATTTCCCGGTAGAGTAATTTCCCGTTCTGGTGGCATTTCGTGGCCACCTCGCTCACCTGACTTTTCATGTGCAGACTTTTTCCTTTGGGGCTACCTGAAGTGAGAAGTGTTCCGAACACGTTGTGCCACCATTCCTGAGTTGAATGATCGCATTAGAACTGCCGTCGGCAATGTCCCAGGGAATACGTTAGGCCGAGTTATGGAAAGCTTCAACGCCCCCTAGATGAATGTGTTGTGCAGAGGGGGCATTATTTGACAGGAGTCATATTCAGAAAGTAATCCACGCAATGGACAATGACTTACACATTAGTAAATCGCTTACCTTTAACTATTAATTGACCTAAGAGGTAATAAATAAATTACAGTTACTGCCTCATGGTGTGTTTTTAATATCCCAACGCTGCCGCACCCTGTACATCAGTTTTTGGGCCATTTTTCGACAAGCCATGAAGAAAATAATTGTGTATTTATGAAGAACTGTTTCGTGGGTTGCATTTACGATTCAGACTGTATATTAGGTGCATGTTTTACGTGCCTAAGTACAGTATCCTTGAATCTCTGGATCTTCATAACGGATAATAATATTAAAAAAGTTTAAAAGTTCTCCAGTACATTATCTTAAGAAGATATAGTAAAAATTTGGACGATTTGACATCAACAGAAATTGTAGAAGTGGCCATCCCCATAATTGGTACCCAAAAATCATGGTTTTCGGAGCTTCCTCAGGAACCGCCCACGAGCAAATGGTGCTTTTACAAGCTGTCAGAGGCACACCCTAGCCTACGCCTAATCCAAAAGAACCCACCGATTTGCTCGACCCGCGTGAGCTGAAGGGTCCGCAGCTCGTTCGACCAGCTTCGTCGTTTTCGAGATACTCGTTCACAGGCTCTGCGTAATAATAATCTGTCCTCGTGATGGTTCAAATGGCTCTGAGCACTATGGGACTTAACATCTGTGGTCATCAGTCCCCTAGAACTTAGAACTACTTAAACCTAACTAACCTAAGGACATCACACACATCCATGCCCAAGGCAGGATTCGAACCTGCGACCGTAGCAGTCGCGCGGTTCCGGACTGAGCGCCGTAACCGCGAGACCACCGCGGCCGGCGCCTCGTGATGACTGGGTGTTGTGTGATGTCCTTAGGTTTGTTAGGTTTAAGTAGTTCTAAGTTCTAGGGGACTGATGACCATAGATGTTAAGTCCCATAGTGCTCAGAGCCATCTGAACATTTTTTTTTGAGCTGAAGGAAGTGTGTTATGTTTAAGTTTTGACCTTTTGCTGTAGAATAGCTACAGTACAGTAGCTTCCGATTGGCATACAAATGGCCACTATGCCAAGGACTATCCAAAACAGTTGACACCTTACCTCTGTCATCAGAGAAACCGAAATGAAGGCATGAAAAATCGCATTTTCGCGCGAAGGTTTTTATAATATATGGTTCAAATGGCTCTGAGCACGATGGGTCTTAACTTCTGTGGTCATCAGTCCCCTAGAACTTAGAACTAACTAAATCTAACGACATCACACACATCCATGCCCGAGGCAGGATTCGAACCTGCGACCGTAGCAGTCTCGCGGTTCCAGACTGTAGCGCCTAGAACCGCTCGGCCACCCCGGCCGGCGAATATATTGGTACCGTGCATTGTTACGCAGAGGTGATCTGGCAAAGGTAAAAGACGTCACTGGCCAGAGCATAATTCGCAAGAAACAATCACAGGAATTTATGTTTACCGAAATGCATCGTGATCGGAGAGTGTGAAGTACAACACGGAGAGTGCATGGGCATTTCCCAAGCATTCTTGAAAGAGTAAATTATACAAATCCTTCTACAGATCTGATAAATTTTTTGACGTGATATGGTCCCCGTATCCTATGTATTTATGTGGAAATAACAATATTAAGATACATCCGTGCAACTGCGGCTTGGTAGGCACTGCTGAACATACTTTGTTTCAATGTGATAAATATATTGAATTCATATAGCGGATATAAGGTCAAAGAGTGTGTACTGAAGAGCCAAAACATGATGACAGCTGACCGCTTGGCGGTGATACGGCCACGAGACGCTGCAGATGAGGAAACACACTGAGATAAGTGACACTGACAAAGGACAGATTATTATTATGCAGAGCCTGTGAACGAGTATCTCGAAAACGACGAAGCTGGTCGAATATTCATGAGCTACTGACGTCAGCATATACGGAAAGATGTAGGACAGATAAACTACCACTAGGCGCTAAATGGTTGGACGTCCACGACTCTTCACAGAACATGGGCTATGTGATTAACATCTTCCTCACTGTCACATTCACATGAAGAAGATGAGACCATGTTGAGGTGGGAGAAATGTTGCTGGACTCTCCGGTGGTTCAAATGGCTCTGAGCACTATGGGACTCAACTTCTGAGGTCATCAGTCCCCTAGAACTTAGAACTACTTAAACCTAACTAATCTGAGGACATCACACACATCCAAGCCCGAGGCAGGATTCGAACCTGTGACTGTAGCGGTCGCGCGGTTCCATACTGACTCTCCGGTGATTGAAGCAGAGTCGTGTCATTGTACTTCAAAGTTTCTGCTGATTAGGCTCTCTGCGGTATAGTGTCTCCCTTCAGTTGTTGACTGTTAGTGATTTTCATTCCATGGGGCCTTGATTATAGTCCTTACGATATGACGAATATCGTCGGGTGTCACTTTATCGTTATTTGACTGAATCAGTGTATACAGCTTCCTCGGTCAGAGTACCTAATTTATCATTTCCCTGTATTCCGCTATGTGCTTTCCCCCAGAGCGTGATGGTCGTGTTATTTACGCGGGAAATCTCCTCACCGCTTCTATAATGCTTTACACTAGATAATTTTTGGTATTCTTGAAGATGTAGCATTTTAACAGCATCAATACTGAACGAGAGGCTGATAAAATTATAATTAGTCGTATTTCTTCTTGCATTTCTCTTGCGTATTTAAGTCCGTGTAAAATCGCTATGAATTCTGCAACTTCAGGGAGCTCGAAGTTGACTTCTCGATTAGTCTTACAATCTACTGATGCACTTCCTGTCCTGTCTTTTTGTTTGGACCCATCTTTGTAGATCTATCTTTACGATGGCGATGCTACTGGATTGTCAGCTAAAATTTTGGCATTCAGTGAACCTTGACTGAATGGAAGGCGCCTCTTGATATTCAGCTTTTCTACGGTGTTAGATCAGGGCGTGCTGAAGCAGCTTATATTATGGGAAGTGGCGACGTATTCACGGAAAGATGAAGCATCGAATAATTTTGCTATGTGTGTTAGTCTCTTCTTAATGCAGTACCTGGCTGCCTAGCACTTTGTAGTGAGATCTCTAATCTTTGTTAATGAATTGTCATTTGAGAAGTGAAATCATTTCAAGAGAAATTTGATGGCGATATGCTTCCTGCGTAGTTCTAAATGCATTTCAAGTTTGTTTGCGTGGCCATCCTCCGCAGCAAGCGCAGAAATACTTGTTTTGTAAATAAAATCGCCTTTTCTTGCTCCAACTTTATTTTTCCAAGACGCGTTTCGACTTTTTCTTATTCTACGGCATCTTCAATGGAATCTATTATAGAACGATATATTTTTGTTATTTTTAGATTATCAAACGGCCCACATAGCATTTTTTATGTAAATAAGTAATTACTTATAGTCTGTTGCCATCTCTGTTTCCTCTCATCTGGTCTAGAGGTCGCACTACCACTTTATTTCCGCAACACATTTTGCGTTACTAGATCCTGCTGAAGATGGCTTAGAGTAAGAAATAGGAGAAACGTGCCTGGGAAAAAGAACTTAAGTTGTAGCAAGAACAGGCGGTTTTACTTACAAAACAAGTATAAATGCGTTTCATTTACTTACGCAAGCAAAGCGTTAGTTGGAGTTGATTTTAATGCTCCAGTACAGATTCTGATAGCTTTATACTGGCACTTATGTAGTTTCTCTAGACTATTTTGCGTTGCTGAACCGTAATAGATGCATCAATAGTACGAGTAATGTCTTATTAGCGCAGGATATATGTTAAAGCAGATTCTTGGGTCTGCTCCGCAGGATACTGTGGTTGTATTCTAACTGAAAAAAATGCTCAAACATTGTTTAGCAAACCGATGTTAAGGATACTGGCCTGTAATTTTACGGGTCTCTTGTTTTACCCATCTTATATATGGGTGTCACCTGCGCTTTTCCTACTCGCTGCGGGATCCCAGTGGACGAGATATTGGCGATAAATGCAAACTAGTATGCGGCAAATGTCGAAAAGTACTCTGTGTTAAATCAAATTGTGATTCGATTCGGAGCTGGCGATTTATTTGTTTTTCAGGCCTTTTGCATTAGCAGAAGTCTTTGTTTTCGGAAATATGGCCGTAGTGGCGTCGTTACAGCTTCGCCCACTCGATTGTTTCCCCGTGGATAGAGGTGTCGGAGACATACAGCAGAGGACGAGACCGAATAACAGTTTCAGTCTGCCGACATGAAACCTCACAATGCGAGCTTGGCCCTTCCCTCAGCGGTCACCCGTAGCTCGGTACGGCTTCTTCTTATTGTCAGAACCGCAGCATCAAAGGCGCCGCCGTCTTGGAGTCGCTTATGATGAAACCTCGCGAGCTGTCCTCTCCAAAACTCACATCCTCACTGTTTCGACAGGACAAGGAAACACTGTACTCTTTGTTTTAGATGTTCTATTGTACGACTTGTATTCCGAATGCCGAGCGGAAAGGGTGTCGAAAATCTTCTGAAGCATTTCTAAGGAGATCACACACTGTCTTATTCGCTGTCTCATTTAATACGTAAGACTGTTCTGACAGCTGACACTTTTCACGTGCCGTGTTAACTGACATTGGTATTTATTCTTGACAGTTTCTATCGTAAACGCTAGTCTCCGTTGAATACACAACTTACGATCGTGCAATCAGTTTCAGCTTATGTGTTGGATCATGTCGTTCTCGCAGGTAAAACTACGTCAGCCCAAAAACCATTGATTAGATGAGTAACTAGTAAGATTGACGGAGGACACCAAAAAGCTGAAAGAAAGGCAGCTCATTTTGTATTATCGAAAGGCGTTTTTCGTAAAATTTCAATCACCAACGTTCTCCCTCGAATGCGAAAATGTTCTGTTGGCGTTCACCTACATAAAGGGGAGTTGCTCATCATAATAAAAATATGAGATATCAGAGGTCGCACGGAATGACTTACGTGCTCGTTTTCCCGCGAGCTATTCGAGTGGAACGGTAGGGAAATAGGCTGAAGGTGGTTCGATGAAACCTCTGCCAGGCACTTGATTTTTAATTGCATAGTAATCATAATGATGAAGAAGTAGAACGCAGCGCAATCATTAACATATTAAGATTGTTGCAATCCTAATCATTATTTTCTTTAGTTTCTTTCTGTTCTCGAATGTATCACTGCATTTACTACTATTATTAACCACTTCCTGTTTTACATCTCTATCTGTTTCTTACAATCCTCGTTGTCGTGTGTGGTGGAGGGTACTTTGTGTATCAATGTCTCTTCTCGTGCTTTCCTGTTGCAGTCGTGAATGGTGCGGAAGATGAAAAAATGTTGGTAAGTTTCCAATGCTAGCTCGAATCTCTCTAATTTTGCCTCCACGGTCCTCGCACGAGGTATACACAGGAGGAAGATAGACTTCTGTTAGAACAGGAGCGTATTCAGTACAAAACCGTCTCAGGTCCTGTCATCATTCCTCTGTTACGCGATTTTGGGTGATTTTAACTTCGACGTACACAAGTTAAAAGTATTGTAATTTTTTATCCCGCAAATAATACAGGGAGAAATGATCATCGTATTAAAATAATCAGAACTAGCACGGAAGGATTTAAGTGTTCGTTTTTCCAGCACGCTGTTTGACAGTGGAACGGTAGAGACATACAATAGTGTGAAAGTGGTTCGATGAACTCAATGCTAGGCACTTAAGTGTAATATGCATATTAGTCATGTAGATGTATATACTCGTATTCTGTGATGAGGCGTAAACGGCCAACATCTCGTCGCCTAATTGTGATTTCACGGTCCTTCAGCTCTTCCCATATGTGCTCACGACAGTATCACTCGAATGGGCAACCAGCGTTTCCGTTTCTGAGAAGCCTGTTCGTAGACGCCGGACGATAACAATCTGCAAGTCGCTTAAGTCAGCGGATGTCCTATGTGCGGCCGTGTCGTCGCTGGAATGATCTCCATTCGTCTATGCTCCGCAGCTGGTTATAATTAAAGTCCAGCTACTCGCAGACATCCTGTGTGGGCTGTAATTATCGCATGACAGCGAAATTTCGTAGATATGCTGGTAGATATGGAAACCAAGTACAATTCTGGCGCCGTACAGCATCTCATCGACGTCTCCGGCGGTCATATACACTCCTGGAAATTGAAATAAGAACACAGTGAATTCATTGTCCCAGGAAGGGGAAACTTTATTGACACATTCCTGGGGTCAGATACATCACATGATCACACTGACAGAACCACAGGCACATAGACACAGGCAACAGAGCATGCACAATGTCGGCACTAGTACAGTGTATATCCACCTTTCGCAGCAATGCAGGCTGCTATTCTCCCATGGAGACGATCGTGGAGATACTGGATGTAGTCCTGTGGAACGGCTTGCCATGCCATTTCCACCTGGCGCCTCAGTTGGACCAGCGTTCGTGCTGGACGTGCAGACCGCGTGAGACGACGCTTCATCCGGTCCCAAACATGCTCAATGGGGGACAGATCCGGAGATCTTGCTGGCCAGGGTAGTTGACTTACACCTTCTAGAGTACGTTGGGTGGCACGGGATACATGCGGACGTGCATTGTCCTGTTGGAACAGCAAGTTCCCTTGCCGGTCTAGGAATGGTAGAACGATGGGTTCGATGACGGTTTGGATGTACCGTGCACTATTCAGTGTCCCCTCGACGATCACCAGTGGTGTACGGCCAGTGTAGGAGATCGCTCCCCACACCATGATGCCGGGTGTTGGCCCTGTGTGCCTCGGTCGTATGCAGTCCTGATTGTGGCGCTCACCTGCACGGCGCCAAACACGCATACGACCATCATTGGCACCAAGGCAGAAGCGACTCTCATCGCTGAAGACGACACGTCTCCATTCGTCCCTCCATTCACGCCTGTCGCGACACCACTGGAGGCGGGCTGCACGATGTTGGGGCGTGAGCGGAAGACGGCCTAACGGTGTGCGGGACCGTAGCCCAGCTTCATGGAGACGGTTGCGAATGGTCCTCGCCGATACCCCAGGAGCAACAGTGTCCCTAATTTGCTGGGAAGTGGCGGTGCGGTCCCCTACGGCACTGCGTAGGATCCTACGGTCTTGGCGTGCATCCGTGCGTCGCTGCGGTCCGGTCCCAGGTCGACGGGCACGTGCACCTTCCGCCGACCACTGGCGACAACATCGATGTACTGTGGAGACCTCACGCCCCACGTGTTGAGCAATTCGGCGGTACGTCCACCCGGCCTCCCGCATGCCCACTATACGCCCTCGCTCAAAGTCCGTCAGCTGCACATACGGTTCACGTCCACGCTGTCGCGGCATGCTACCAGTGTTAAAGACTGCGATGGAGCTCCGTATGCCACGGCAAACTGGCTGACACTGACGGCGGTGGTGCACAAATGCTGCGCAGCTAGCGCCATTCGACGGCCAACACCGCGGTTCCTGGTGTGTCCGCTGTGCCGTGCGTGTGATCATTGCTTGTACAGCCCTCTCGCAGTGTCCGGAGCAAGTATGGTGGGTCTGACACACCGGTGTCAATGTGTTCTTTTTTCCATTTCCAGGAGTGTAGAACAGATTCTGTAAGGGGCAGTTAATAATGAAATCAACATTATGCCTTTCTCACTTGTTTGGTCTCTTCCGCCCACGTCCCGTACGTAATCCATTACATACGGAAACGTTTATATAAGTCTTTCTTGCATTAACAGCGTCAGATTTGCATCTGGTGGCCAAAATTGGAACTAATTTTTTCCAGCGTAAATCCGTTCCACATTAAGTGCCGCTGGCATACGATAATTACGGCCCACACTGGATCTCTATGTGTGCCTGCACTTTAATTAGAACCACCCGGTACTTTCCTCGTAGCCTCACCTGGCCATAACGCCAGCAGGCGGCGTTCATACGCGCGACTACTTTCTTGTAACTTCCGCAGAAATTCTGATGAATACAAAATATCGTATCAGTTCAACGCTGTGATGATCAAGAATCAGCCCGAAATCAAAACATATGAAGTTTCCTCTGAAAGCCGTGCAGTTTATAAGTTGTGATTAACTCTCGGCGTGTCCATACTTTCTGCAAAACACCGTCCATAGCTCTCTTACATGTCTACTATCTAATATGAGGCAGCTGCCTGTAAATCACATGAACGCTCATTAAGTAGCAACACTCGCAAAAAATAATAAAATAAAATGAAAATAAAGAACTCGGTAAAAACGCAACTTCCTGGCAGATTAAAACTGTGTGCCGGACCGAGACTCGAACTCGGGACCTTTGCCTTTCGCGGGCAAGTCTCGGTCCGGCACACAGTCTTAATCTGCCAGAAAGTTTCATATCAGCGCACACTCGGCTGCTGAGTGAAAATTTCATTCTGGAAACTCGGTAAAAGTTACTCAGAATGCTACGCGTGCGCTCAAGAACACACTTGAAAATTCTTGTGAGCTCTCTCTAATGAAAAAATATCTTCGTCGATCAGTGCTAATTCTTCTTACAAACTCATCCTCGGATGATTTCACTATGTTACAAGGTACCTCATCAGAGTACAACTGAACAATCTTGTATACGCTTTGCTCTGCACCTTGCAAATGTTGGAAAATATTCCATATGTAAAACGTGACAAACAAAATGTCAACAATTACACGGGAATGTCACTTCTGTCACTGGCATACAAACTGTTACGAAAAATTCTTCTGAACAAGTATGAAGAAACTTTGAGACAAACAACTGGGAGAAAATCAGGCTGGTATTCGAAGTGGAGCCCTGCACAGAACAGATTTTTAGATTGCAGCCGCGCGGTCTTGGGCGCCTTGTCACGGTCCACGCGGCTGCCCCCGTCGGAGGTTCGAGTCCTCCCTCGGGCATGGGTGTGTGTGTTGTCCTTAGCGTAAGTTAGTTTAAGTTAGGTTAAGTAGTGTGTAACCTTAGGGACCGATGACCTGAGCAGTTTGGTCCCATAAGATCTTACCGCAAAATTTAGATTGAAATCTATAATTCACCACATAATGTTAACCAGCAAACGTAAGTAGTATCATTTATCGATTTCAAGAAACAAATTGATTTGGTAGACAGAGAAATAAGAGATAAAATCATTACACAAATTGATCTTCAATCAAAATTAGCAGGCATAATTCGTGAAAACGGCATGTGAAGTTCAGTTTGGAAGAACTGTCTCAGTCGTTTGAAATAAAAATTGATGTTAGAGAAGAGGACAGTTTATCACATGTAATGCTTAACTGCTAAGAAATTACAAAATTGAACCGACAGTTTTAGCAAGAAAGATAAATGGAATTAAGTTACCTGCCTGGCTTTTACGGACGATTTTGCAATACTTTCAGAAAATCTGAAAGAAAAATAGCGAATATAACTGTCTCAAAACTTCAGCCGCAAAAGAAATTCATGTCAAGTACGAAAAAGGCATCAAAATAACGTAGAAACACAAATAGGTAATATAAAATGAATTAGTAAATTTAAATATTTTGGAAAAACTACACAACAGAATGGACGAGAAAAAATTGCAATATATGTACGAACAAAACGCAAATTTTGGAAAACTGACAAAAATCTACAGTAAGAAAGGCATATGTAAAAAAAAAAAAAACGAAACTAAATCACTGAACCCCTGAAGTTAGATTAGAATTTTTATGTGCATATGAATGCTTAATGATGAACTGTAAGATGGAGAGAATAGAGGAACTTCAAAGACAGTTTATTAGAAAATAATGGGTGCAATGCAAACTACATATGATTCGAAAATGAGAAATAACAAAAAATCTACGAAAATATGTAGAGACTACCAGAAGGATGGCAAAATAAAAATACCTGTACCGAATGAATGATAACAGGCTAGTGAAACAAATATTCCTGAATTTGTAAATTTGTGGAAAAGAAATGACAAAAGAACTAGAAAGAAAGAATATCAAAGTATCGGAAACTACAGAAAGCAACCTTTTTAAGAAAAAAAAAAAGACTGAATTTATAAAGCTTTCAAGGCAGAAGAAACACACTGTCTGGTCACATTAACGTGACCAGCTATCAGAAGCCTAAATTATGACCTTTTACATCGCGGACGTGGAGGTTCTGGAACGTGCCGCCAGAGGGCATGCCCATTCCAGGGCTATAGCCAGCTGCACTACGACCCACCGGGTTAGCCGAGAGCGCTAATGTGCTGCTTCCTGGACCCGGGTAGGCGCGCCGGCCCCGGATCGAATCCGCCCGGCGCGTTAACGACGGAGTCCGGTGTGCCAGCCAGCCTGGATGTGGTTTTTAGGCGGTTTTCCACATCTCACTAGATGAATACCGGGCTGGTCCCCACGTCCCGCCTCAGTTACACGGCTCACAGACATCTGAACACATTCGCACTATTCCATGGATTACACTAGACACAGACAGTTGGGGTACACTAATTCTGTTCCGGGGGGTACAGGGTGGCGGCAGGAAGGGCATCCGGCCACTCTTAAAATAACTTTGCCAAATCCAATTAACCTTGCCGACCCTGGGTCATTGTGGGAAGAAGGCAGAAGCCAAATAAAGAAAGAAAGCCAGCTGCGCTACAGTTTGCAGTTGAAGATCTAGAACGCGAACAGCTCGTTCAATGTGGTACCACAGATTCTTGAGTGGTTTTAAATCCGAGGTGTTTGGTGGCCGTGGGAGTACGGTAAGCTCATTATGGTGCTCTTCGAACCACACACGGCACTGCGAGCTGTGTGACACGTGCTAGTACATGCCATCTTGCCGAGGAAAAACAAACTGTATGTGGGAGTGAAGAGGGTCCCCAAGGATAGGTCCATAGTTGTGTTGATCTATTGTGCCTTCCAGAACTATGAGATGATCCAAGATATGCCACGAAAACATTCCCCTGTCCATATAGCTCCTCCCTCTTTTTCTTACTTCCCAGGCCAAATCGCTGCCTCCTCGTTTGCTTTCAGACCTTTCATGTCGTACACTCCAACGACCATCTGTCCGATGGAGCATAAAACGTGATTCATCTAAAAAGTCCACCTGTCATCGGTCAGTGGACGTACAGTTACGGTATCGTAGTGCAAATTCCAGCTTCGTAGCTGCAGCATGGGTGCATGAGCCTTAGCAGCAATATTCGCTGAACAGTCGTTGAGAAGACACTGTCAGTAACCCCTTGGTTAACCTGGTTGGTCAGTTGCTCAACATTTCCACGTCTATTTGCCCGTAAACATCTCTGCAGCCGTCGTTTACACTTACCCTCGGTACCGGTTCTGGGTAGCGCCATTGTCTCATGCAGAGGTATACTTCAACTACTGCGGCACTCGAACAGTTTACAGACTTGGCTGTTTCGGAAATGCTTCTATCGTTGTACCGAAAGCCAATGATCATGCCCTTTTGGACGTCTAATAAGTCGCACCGTTTCCGCACTACAACGACCGCCCTGTTTCTCCCCCTTTCCCGCCCGCCTCCACAGCCCGTCCCCCGACACTTTATACTGCTTGTGCTGCCACCTGGTGGTTCTTGCACTTTGACGTCGAATAGGCGGTGGTCCCATTAATGTGACTGGATCATGTAAGAAATCAAGCAAAACAAGGACAGAAGAAAGGAAAATGAACATGACTACATGAAGTGGTACTGGAAAACGGGAAATATAAAACAAACAAAAAAAAAAGGGAATATAAGTTATTAGGTGTCCTCCTTGGTCACTCTATACTGATGACTTTTTTTTAACTCGAAACCGACTATGGTACCATTTGTGTGACCCGAAGCTGAGAAAAATTTAGTAAAATAATTTTGCAGTAGTTTAATTACTATCCATTTTCTTTGATAAAATACATTTTTTCCTATATTCCACAAATGATATGGTGTCTCATGTTTTATCGGCATGTTTGATTTGGAAGAACACCATTAATCTCACTAATGAATCTAAGCCTCTCATTACCTTTGCCTACAAGTGAGCGTATGTAATCATTGAAGTTCATCTTCTGTTCGTCGAAAGGGCTGCCTGAAGATGAATGGCCTACACTATATAATCAGAAGTATTCTGACGCCCCTATGTAATGAGGAACTGACCGCTAGATGTCACGGGAGGCGGACTCGCCAGAATAAAAGGTGGCGGGGAGTACTGTGTTGTCATGAGATAAGCAGTAACAGCAGAAAGGGCTAGTCAAGAGAGCACAGAGATGTGAACTAGTCATTGAATGTCAGCTGAGGAAAAAATCCATGAGGTACATATCAGCTCTTCTAAGGTTGTCTACGTCGAAAGTCGAATGTTGGTGATCTGACTGTGAAGTGGAAACGTAAAGGGACAACCGCAATCAAATCAATATCAGACAGACCTCATCTACTGTCGGACAGGGGACATCGAGCGTTGCGGAGACTGTTTGTAAAAAATCGCATGAAACCAGCGAAAGCCGCGCGTGGTAACCGCGCGTTCTATGCGCCTTGCCACGGTTCGCGCGGTTCTCCCCGTCGGCCGGCCGCGGTGGTCTAGCGGTTCTAGGTGCTCAGTCCGGAACCGCGCGACTGCTACGGTCGCAGGTTCGATTCCTGCCTCGGGCATGGATGCGTGTGGTGTCCTTAGGTTAGTTAGGTTTAAGTAGTTCTAAGTTCTAGGGGACTTATGACCACAGCTGTTGAGTCCCGTAGTGCTCAGAGCCATTTGAACCATCTCCCCGTCGGAGGTTCGAGTGCTCCATCGAGCGTGGGTGTGTGTGTTTCCCTGGCGTATGTTTCAGTTAGATTAAGTAGTGTGTAATTTTAGGGACCGATGACCTCAGCAATTTGGTCGCAAAGGAACTTCCCACAAATTATAAATTATCAGTGGAAGGAGCCACTCGCGGGTTGTATAATGCTATCAACAGTCCAACTAGTACAGTGACTTTGCATAGGAAGTCAAAAAGGAGATACAGTGGTCGAGCAGCACCTCATAGCTACACATTTCTATAGTTGTGTTAAGCAACGTTCGAGGTGGCGTATAGAGCGGCACCATACGACAGTGATGACTTGAAACGAGTGATTTGGAATGATGAATCGCACCATACCCTGCGGCAGTTCAATGGAAGAGTTTGGGTTTAGCGAATGCCTGGAAAACCTTTCTTTCCGTCATGTGCAGTGTCAACAGTTCAGTATCGAGGTGGTGGTGTTGCGGTATGAACGTATTTTTCGTGGTTAGGATAAGATCCCCTTATCAGGCTTAGGAAAATGTAAAGAGCGGAAGATTACGAACACATTGTGTATTGCTGACAGTAGAGGACTAGTTCGGAGACGATCACTGTATCAGCATGACAATGCGCCCCGTCATAAAGCCGCGTCTGTGAGGCAGTAGTCACTGGACAACAATATTGTTGAAATGAGCTGGCCTGCCCAGAATTCCGAACAAAACCCGATGAAAAGTCTTTGGGAGGAGATGGAACTTCGACTTCGGTCCAAACACCCTCCGCCCAACATCACGACTTTCTTTGGTTTCGGCTGTTGAGGAAGAATGTACTGGCACTTTTCCACAGACATTCAGATGTATTGAAGGTGCTCGCAACATTGTTCAAGTCGCCATAAAGGCGACTAATAAGTGTCCACGTTACATTAATACCATATTTAAGAAAGGGGATCGCAAAATGTGTTCAAACTATCGAGGAATTTGATGAGAATTTTTGCGAAAGTAATTAAAAACAAACTGGAAAAAAATTTAGAACCCAAGAAGAACAATGTGGATTCACGGCTGGGAGATCATGTGTAGACCATTTTTTCACATTACGGCAGATTTTGGAGACACGGGGGGAAAAAATCAAAAAATATGGGATTAATTTTCATAGACCTAGAAAAAGCGTATGATACCGTTCCAAGAAAATTACTTTGGAGAGCACTTCATATGGCAAACATAAACCCTTTCTTGATTAAAATAATACAACTCATCTATAAAGATAACATTTGCCAAGTGAAAGTTGGTAATAAACTTTTACAGAAATTTAGAACAAGCAAAGGCCTTTTACAGGGCTGTCCCATGTCACCGTCATTATTTAACACCTATATAGATATTAGCCTTAGAACATGGTCTCATAAATGTAATAGTATGGGATTAGAAATAAGAGATGGAGTTTACCTACATCATTTATTGTTTGCTGATGATCAAGTAGTCGTAGCACAAGTCGTAACTATATGTGCAATCAACTAGCAGTAGCATACAAAACTTGGGGTTTGAAGATGAATTACCAAAAAACAGAATACTTGACTAATGGTTCAGATGAGCTATACATTGAAGGAAAGAAAATCAAAAAGATAAACACTTTCTGTTATTTGGGATCCATTTTGGAAATCAAGAGAAAATCAGAGTCAGAAATCAATAAAAGAACTAGTAGCGGACGGAAGGTCATTGGGATGCTTAACTCAGTCTTGTGGAGCAGGAATGTAATGAGCAGAACTAAAAAATTAATATACACATTAAAAAATTACAAGCTCTAGAGATGGACTTCTGGATAAGATCGGAAAGAATCTCCAGGAAAGAAAAGATAAGGAACACCGAAATAATAAGGAGAATGGAAATAAAAGAAAGAATATATGACATAATGGATAGGAAGAAATTACAGTGGTACGGGCATGTACGACGAATGGAGAAGACCAGAATACCAAAATTGATACTGGAGTGGGAACCGGAGGGGAGAAGAAGATGACGACGACCTATGACCATCTGGCTCCAAAATGTACAGCACACAATGAGGAGAATGGGCGCAGAGGAAGACACACAAGATAGAAACACCTGGAGGAACATTTTGAAAATATAGCTTAAGAACGTTTATTCTTTGTATTGTAATTCTGAGTAAATTATTATGTTGGAGATAAGCCTCTGTAATGAGGAAAAGCTCAAAATAATAATAAAAAGGTACTTTAGACCAGACCAGTGTATGATTTTGCTCAGTGTGTGCTTGAGGAACACGTCGTAATACAGAGCTTTCATTTCCTAAATTCTGTATGACTACTGAGGGTCATAAATAAACGTGGCTGTCTCTTGAGAGTTAAAATTTTTGGAGGCGCAGTGGAAAAGAATTTTTATTTAGTGTCTTTTGCTCGGGTATTGAACGAGGCGAGCGCGAGATATGAAAACTGTGTGACTGAAGCACATACGCGCAGCTCAAAGAGATGCGCCGGGAGCGCGCATTACCTTTCTGTGCTCTGCGGCGAAACGAAGCGCTGTGAAACGCTGCTCGGCAAAGGCGGTCCCTCGAATGTAAATGTCGGAGCCACGGGCTGGTGTAGCACAGGAGAGGAGAGACAAAACGAGCTCGCGAGGCGGAAACTGCGGCTGTGGCGGGAAGCGACAACAGCGCCGCAGCGGCAGACGCAGGTACCCTCATTACCGGCCTCGCGCTTTTGTTTCCCACAAAGAATTGCAAATAGCGGTGGCTGGCGCCTGGCGCTACGCGGGGGGTGGGGCGGTTTGCAAATTCCTGCACAGCGCCGGGGTGTCGGAGGCGGCGCCGTCTCCCTTGGGGGCGGAGGAAGCGTGGGGGTGGGGGTGGAGGTGGGGGCGGCAATTCGGCCAATTTGCAGACACCGCCTCTGCTCGTTGGCACCGCGCAGCCACACACAGTCGGGGAGAGCCAGCCAACTCTGGAGCTCTCGCAATCCTCGGCGCGCTAGTGGTTGTTGTTTCGCCGTACTACACGGGGTAGATCGTGCCGCTCGAAAGAGAAACGTACCGTATTGTGGCCACAGAGAATGGCTACGAACTTCTTGGGAAATAAGGAACCTAGAGCATATTCAAAGCTAAAAATTGTGACTCTCCTGGAGGGAAACAAGCTATTCTAAAAGAGTCAGCACGACTTCAGAAAAAAAGAAATGACCAGATGAGTAGGACTCGCGTATTGACGGTACTGTTGAAACTTACGTGTGGATGTAGAGTGTTCATCTATCCCGGGAATCTACATCTACATCCATACTCCGCAAGCCACCTGACGGTGTGTGGCGGAGGGTACCTTGAGTACCTCTATCGGTTCTCCCTTCTATTCCAGTCTCGTATTGTTCGTGGAAAGAAGGATTGTCGGTATGCCTCTGTGTGGGCTCTAATCTCTCTGATTTTATCCTCATGGTCTCTTCGCGAGATATACGTAGGAGGGAGAACCTCTCACGAATTTTGCCTGTTATAGACAGTGATACTGGCAAGATATTGGTCCCTGACTTCCAAGACTTTCTCGAAAGTTTTAATTTTAAATTTGACGTCGAAATGAAATTGCTACAGAACTTTTTTTTTTTTCTTTCTTATTGCCGGCCGGAGTGGCTTAGCGGTTCTAGGCGCTACAGTCTGGAAACGCGCGACCGCTACAGTCGCAGGTTCGAATCCTGCCTCGTGCATGGATGTGTATGATGTCCTTAGGTTAGTTATGTTTAAGTAGTTCTAAGTTCTAGGGGACTGATGACCTCAGTAGTTAAGTCCCATAGTGCTCAGAGCCATTTGAACCATGTTTTTTCTTCTTATTCTTCGTGTGATATAATCACAAATAAGCAATCTTACTACTGTGAAATCTTGCTTCTTCCAAATTTCATGATTCTACGTCAACGGTAAGATCCTTAGGATTTAATGAGTGAGTTTGCAAGTATCAAAATATGTGACATAAACTGCAACATCTTTTGGCTGCATTGACTTAGAAGCTTAACTTTTTCACATCAGCAAGAGACATAAATATCAACTTAGTAGATCTACCCCTTCACCTGAAAAAGTTATCTTAACAGATGGATAGACAGAGAGACAGACAGACAGTCGGATAACATCATCTTATGAAGCTTGCAGTTTGGTTATATTAACTAACTTGCAACTGCTGTCAATCTCTATATGTGAGTCAAACATGCAGGTAATTGAGAACCAGGTATATAGAGCACCTCAGAGAATTGAAAAGCAATAGCACAGGATCACTACCTAACGAACACTGAAACCGACTTAAAAATTCTTAAACCTAGTAAAAACCTATAACAGAAACTGACAATAGAAGAAAACTATCAGATCCAAAAATCAGTAGCCCAAGGTAAGAAAATACTAAACGAATACACGTCACTGTGGAACAAAATTCTCTTTGCCACAATACAAGAACATCGATCCCAGAACTGAATATGATCAACCTCATACTGCACACCATTCAATCTATATGCCTATCCACCCTCCCTCTCCCCCCCCCCTATCTCTCTCTCTCTCTCTTGGAAACCCATACACGCGCGCGCACGCACACACACACACACACACACACACACACACACACACACACACACACACACACACACACACACACACACACCACAAACTTCATCAACACTTCAAATGAACACTACACAGCCACAACGAAGCGTAATGGCGACGAAAACTCTATGCTTGGCAAACAAATCGTAATAAATGAGTATGTATCGACAAAAGTGCAAAAAATTAATGTGTTACCTTGATGATTTGAAGCCGACCGCTGTGGCCGAGCGGTTCTAGGCGCTTCAGTCCGGAACCAAGTTGCTGCTAAGGTCAGATGTTCAAATCCTGCCTCGGGCATGGCTGTGTGTGATGTCCTTAGGTTAGTTAGGTTTAAGCAGTTCTAAGTCTAGGGGACTGATGACCTCAGATGTTAAAGTCCCATAGTGCTTAGAGCCATTTGAACCATTTGATGATTTGAAAATGGGCTGAGGTAACCCGAAACTAGTAATCAAGTAAATAAAAATTGAATCTTCAAATTTGGCCGTTTCTATACGAAATAGTTAAGACCGGCCACTGTCCTGTAATTAATACAACACACTGGGAATCCACAATGCCCTGCAGTCGTAACAGTGTGCTGCTGACATTATTTATCCATTAACATTTGTCACTAATATTTCACTACTGTCAGTGCACTTCGAACTTCAGTTGTAATTTATATAAATAGCGCCCTGTGGTTCTTGAATGTCCACACGTAAAAGAACACCCTATTAACCCAGTTACTCACTAATATTTGCTTCCCTGATAATTGTTTACTCATTAAAAAGCCTTCCCCCTCACAGAATGTTTTGGCATATAAGGGATAATCATTTGTATGACGTAAACTATTTACATATATGGTGTAAAAAAACTACGCGTAAAAAATTTTAGCGTGTTTAGAGGAAATAAAATGAAACACTTTTTTATGTGACAAAAATGTCAAGTGTACCGTTTGTCCGCTAGAAATCCTCGAAGGTTTTGCCGCAAGTGTTCATAGACGCTGTTGAAACTACCGTATGGTGAGTATTGTTATTGCTAAAAATGTCTTCCGTTTAAATTAAAACACATCTGACATCTACGTAATAATGATTGTCTGACATGCTCAAAAGAACCAGGTGTTTCGCGAATAATAGCCAGGCAAACGGGCAGCCATCCCTTCTCAAGAGTCCGTTCCCAATTCCAACACCTGCGGAAAACATTGTCTAAGTGTCCTCTGACATCAACGGCGAGGTGTGGTGGGGTCCCACCATGCTGTAACCATAATCGTTGCCTGACTGCTAGCGGGACATTTCCATCATTTTCGGTGTTACTAATCGGTGAAGGATACGGTAAATTTCCTCCACAGACACAAGGTCGTGAATTAGTACCAGCCCACACATTCATGGTAGATCCCTGTTAAAGGTGGGCAGAATACGTAGAAGATTATAAAGAGAAAGAACTGTATACTGATGAGGAAGTTAATATGATTCATAACTAGAGCCAGTAATTTGAAGAATGAAGTCAAATGAGCTCTAGAAAATATTGCTGAAAACAAGACTATTGGACATAATGGAATTCTATCAGAACTGCTCAAAATCGTTGGAAGGTATGCAGTGAAAGTGTTGCATCCTGTATGTCAGGAAATAAAGAGAACCCAACAGCGACCAAAAGACTGGAAAGCTCAGTATTCATCCCGATTAGAAAGAAGAGAATTCCTAAAGACTGTTAAAATCACTGGACGATCGTACTTCTGACATGCTACTTAAGTCATGTGTAGACTTAGAAAATAGACTTCTGTAGTATACGGACCAAGGCGAAACTGAACAGCAAGTTGGATTTCGTAAAGGAAGAGGGACCAGGGATAAAACTGCCAACATCCAATGGATAATGAAATGTGCAAGATCATTCCAGGAAGATGTGTATCTATGCTTTATTGACTATCCTATACAGCCTTTGACTGTGTCGTCCACAATAAATTGTGGGAAGTACTCAAGAACATGGGAGTACCAGATCAACTCACATTTTTCACACGGAATTTATGCTGTGACCAGTAAGCCACAATGGAAACCATATATGCAGCAACTAAATGGGCCTAGACGATGTGAGAGGACAGCTACAAATATATTCTGAAGACAGTGACTTTACTGCTTGCCCTTTCACTATAGGGGAACTAGAGGGTGCTATGCGCTGCATGAAGAATAACAAAGTTCCAGGCCTCGATGACACACGAGTTGAACAAATAAAGAGATACAGTCCAGGAGATTCGATTCAGGCACTGGAAAGAGGATTCTAAATCAAATTAACAACTGCGTCACCAAATACAGATAACCAAATTCTGGCTTAAAGATAAACTGGTAACCTTACTGAAACATGGAAGATCCGACAGACCCCAAAAATTTTCGACCAGTTTCGCTTCTCTTTCCTTTATACAAACTGCTGGAATGAATGATCTTTAACCGCATATAGAGATATATTGACCAGACCCTTATTAAACAACAGGCAGGTTTTCGCCCGGGAAAATCATGTTGTGGCCAGATCCTCAACATAAATCAACATTTAGAGAACACACACGAGAGGGAGCAGATTACAGATATGGCATTCGTAGACCTAAGAGCGGCGTATACCACAGCAAGTTATTACAAATTCGCAAGGAAGATTTATCCAAGTTCATCCAAATCCTACTACAAAACAGACGGTTCTTTATCACCCTGAACAACAAGAAAAGCTGATGGAGAATCCAGAAGAAAGGCCTTCCTCAAGGCAGTTCTCGCACCGCTGCTGTACAATATCAACACCAATGACCAACCTGTCGGAGCAATCACAAGATCTGTCATTTATGCCGACGACACAATAGATTCAGCCCAAGGAAGAAGTTTGAGGAGGTAGTAATGAGGCTGACCGCAGCCCTCGCAGGTGTGGCATAATACTATGACAGTAGCACTTAAAAGCGTAACCCATACTACACATAGGTCATTGCGTTTGACTTGAGAAATAGACAACCTAGGAAAACGCTGGAAGTAATTTGGAGGGGAAAGTAAACACTAGGACACACATACATACCTGGGAGTAAGCCTCGATAGCACACTTTCAAAGCTCATTGCGAGAAAATGAAGCTGAAAGTTTGGAACCGAAATAATATTCCACGCAAGTTCACTAACATGAAAATGGTAGGCTCAACCAAATATCCTACGTACGTCTCTTCTAGCTCTATGTTCTCCACGGCAGAATATGTTGCACCAGACTAGCAGAACTCCGTACACAACAGGCACGTTGGCACTGCTCTTAACGAGACAGGCCACATTATGACTGGTTGCCTATGACTAACTCCAGTTGACAATTCTCCCATTTATAGGTACACCACCTCCAGATATTAGAAGAACAACACCAGCTGAGGTTGATAAGAAAAACAAGGAAAACGATTTCAGGCATCCCACGTTAGCGAAGCATCATGTCCTAGGCTGTAGTCGAGGAAGAGCTTTCTTTGAACAGCAGAAAAATTATATCACCTTCCACACGACGAATAGAAGCGTGGGGAAACAAGGCGACTAGAAGTAATAGCCAAAAACTAAAGGAAGAGCCCACTTCTTGTATTCAGCTACCCTAGCAGACGTGGAAGACCCTGAACAGGCCGCGAACTGGAGGGACGAGGCGTAAACAAAAGAGGAAGAACGTCAAGATGCTGAACACTTCTTGGTCTATCCGAAGTCACCTGAAGACTGCACGTTGGATGACCTGGTTTCAGCAAATGTTCCAGCAACCAAGACCGGAATTTTGGGCCCCAAAATCAATTTGACATATACAAAGTATTGTGAATTTATTGTTGATATGTTTTGAAATTGTAAATAACTGTAGCGTCCTGGACACATAAGCCGGCCGAAGTGGCCGTGCGGTTAAAGGCGCTGCAGTCTGGAACCGCAAGACCGCTACGGTCGCAGGTTCGAATCCTGCCTCGGGCATGGATGTTTGTGATGTCCTTAGGTTAGTTAGGTTTAACTAGTTCTAAGTTCTAGGGGACTAATGACCTCAGCAGTTGAGTCCCATAGTGCTCAGAGCCATTTGAACCATTTTTTGGACACATAATAATATAACACTAATAATCATAGAAATAATAATAACAAAGTAATAATAGTAGTAATAATAGGTCAAGTTCAAGAAAGGAATATCGCAAGGTTGCTTATTGTCCCTTTATTCAATCCAAGCGTACTACGAGGAACGCAGGGTTAGGTGGAGAGGACACCCGAATTAAAATAGCTGAGATAAGTATAAATAACTTTAGCTATGCAAATGACATAACACTGATAGCATAAAGTATAAAAGAGTTAAAGAGCCTCTAACTGAAGGTGAAAGAAGAAAATGCAAATGCTAGTCTAATGTCGAACATGAAAGAACACGAACATTATGACAACTTCACCTATTACTTCATGGCATATAGGAGGAGAAATAATGGAGGTAGATTATATGTTAAATAATTATCTCGGTTCCCAGATTTCTGCTAATCGTGAGTGCGGCCACGAAATCAAGAGACGGTTTTTACTTGCAGGAAGGCAATGGCCAAACTTGACAATGTTTAAAGAAGTAGAAACATAAGAACAAATATGGTCTTCCCAATTGTGATGTACGGAAGTGAGACCCAAACCATAAGAAAGGCTGAACGACGTGTGATAGACACTTTTGAGTTGTGGTGGTAGAGAACATTCCTTAGAGTTCCACAGACCGCAAAGAGAAACGAGTAGGTCTGTATTACAGCAAATGAAGCCACATTGTTCCTTGCAAGGTCTGATACTGAAGCAAAAACTGGCGCACTCTGGATACATAACAAAACGTGATCCGCTGGAAAAGATGTTAATGCTGAGGAAGATCGAGAAAAATAAGTACACTACTAGCCATTAAAATTTGCTACACCAAGAAGAAATGCAGATGATAAACGGGTATTCATTGAACAAATATATTGTACTACAACTGACATGTGATTACATTTTCACGCAGTTTGGGTGCATAGATCCTGAG
This sequence comes from Schistocerca nitens, assembly GCF_023898315.1. Lineage (NCBI taxonomy): Eukaryota > Metazoa > Arthropoda > Insecta > Orthoptera > Acrididae > Schistocerca > Schistocerca nitens. Next base: position 261,990,034 of record NC_064621.1, read on the forward strand.
AAATCGGTACCCAGAACAACCACCTCTGGCCGTAATAACGGCCTTGATACGCCTGGGCATTGAGTCAAACAGAGCTTGGATGGCGTGTACAGGTACAGCTGCCCATGCAGCTTCAACACGATGCTCACAGTTCATCAAGAGTAGTGACCGGCGTATTGTGACCAGCCAGTTGCTCGGCCACCATTGACCAGACGTTTTCAATTGGTGAGAGATCTGGAGAATGTGCTGGCCAGGGAAGCAGTCGAACATTTTCTGTATCCAGAAAAGCCCGTAAGGGCCTGCAACATGCGGTCGTGCATTATCCTGCTGAAATGTAGGGTTTCGCAGGGATCGAATGAAGGATAGAGCCACGGGTCGTAACACATCTGAAATGTAACGTCCACTGTTCCCAGTGCCGTCAATGCGAACTAGAGGTGACCGAGACTTGTAACCAATAGCATCCCGTACCATCACGCCGGGTGATAAGCCAGTATGGCGATGACGGATACACGCTTCCAGTGTGCGTTCACCGCGATGTCGCCAAACACGGATGCGACCATCATGATGCTGTAAACAGAACCTGGATTCATCCGAAAAAATGACGTTTTGCCATTCGTGCACCCAGGTTTGTCGTTGAGTACACCATCGCAGGTGCTCCTGTCTGTGAATCAGCGTCAAGGGTAACCGCAGCCATGGTCTCCGAGCTGATAGTCCATGCTGCTGCAAATGTCGTCGAACTGTACTTGCAGATGGTTATTGTCTTGCAAACGTCCCCTTCTGTTGACTCAGGGATCGAGACGTGGCTGCACGATCCGTTACAGCCATGCGGATAAGATGCCTGTCATCTCGACTGCTAGTGATACGAGGCCGTTGGGATCCAGCACAGCGTTCCGGATTATCGTCCTGGACCCACCGATTCCATATTCTGCTAACAGTCATTGGATCTCGACCAACGCGAGCAGCAATGTCGCGATACGATAAACCGCAATTGCAATAGGCTACAATCCGACCGTTATCAAAGTCTGAAACGTGATGGTACGCATTTCTCCTCCTTACACGAGGCACCACAACAGCGTTTCACCACGCAACGCCGGTCAACTGCTGTTTGTGTATGAGAAATCAGTTGGAGACTTTCCTCATGTGAGCACGTTCTAGGTGTCGCGACCGGCGCCAACCTTGTGTGAATGCTCTGAAAAGCTAATCGTTTGCATATCACAGCATCTTCTTCCTGTCGGTTAAATTTCGCGTCTGTAGGACGTCATCTTCGTGGTGCAGCAATTTTAATGGCCAGTAGTGTATAAGAGAGCAACAGAGGATGAGTTGGATCAATGGCATCGCAGAAGTAATGGCTTTCGATCTGGGAGGTCTGCGGGAGAAAGTGCAGGACAGACAAAATTGACGTGCCTTTGTACTTGGCGTCATGGAGAGTCGGAATTAACTAAAGGAATAGAGAGAGACAGAGAGATTAAATTTCCTCTAAGTACGAATATACAGTGAACAATTTGTAAGATACATTCATCGCTTGGTGCTACTACTGTATATTGGATCTGACCCCTAAAATATCATGTCACAACAATCTTATTCTTCCTCTGTATCCTGTTTGTTAAAGATTAAGTTGAGTGTCTGTGCACGAATTGTTAAAGCAAGAGCATCTAAGTGCCATGTATTCAATGCCGGTTTGTGTTGGATCGTTTGAAACTGCTATACTTACTTCAGGAATTATTAACGTGTAAGTAACAAAGTAACGCCGCAGTCATCTGTTTATGTGCATAAAACGGTAGAATCTATGTAAGTGCGACTATTTTCACCAGCATCGCGATCCCAAGGACTAGATGGACCTGTATAAAATGTAATGTTTCTGTACATCTCATCCAACGATGAGCATTCAGCCACTCGAGAGTTTCAGTGATAAGAACATAATGAGACAGTGTCCAGGTCTTCGGCAAAGTTGAATATGGAAGAACCATCTATTCATCAATAACGAGTCAACACAAATAAGAATATGTGATGAGTGTGGTGTGATTTGTGTACTGAACTATCCACCAGCTTTTCAATTCGAAAATTTTAGGTTGGTGCAAAAGTTCGTAGCGTTTTTGTTTTGCATGTGCGTATTGCGGTTGCTTCGGTTATTTATCGATTGTCGTATGTATTTGTTGTTTACTGTTGTTATTTGAGTCTACATATTGTCATTTTGTCATCTGAAGATAGTAAGTGGAGCTGTATATGCTAGAAAATGGAGTGCCAAGTGGAGGAATCGTAAAGTTTTTGATATATTCTTTTGTTTGAGTTGAATAGAGGGGTGACAGCACAGAGGGCAGCCAGAAACATTTGTGTCGCGTATTGGCATAATTCCACTGGACAGGGCATGGCAAGAAAATGGTTTACTCATTTTAAGGAAGATCGTTTTGACATTAGTGACTCTGCACTTTCAGGGAGACCTTCAGGGTTGATGAAGATCGCTTAAACGCATTGATCCACGTCAGTGTATTAGAGAACTGGCAAATGTGATGAACTGTGATCATTCCACAATCGTGCGACATTTTCAAGCAATAGAGAAGTTTCAAAAATCCGGTGTATGGGTACAGCCTACTCTTAGTCAAAATCACAGAAATCAGCGGATGAACATTGTCCATCTCTACTTGCTCGTCGCCATTTGACACATGACGACACTAACCAATCGTATCCTGTACACTACTGACGAGAAATGATATTTTTCTGCTTACATAACGGAAGGAAAGGAATGGATAAGCCGAGCGGTTTTAGGCGCTTCAGTCTGGAACCGAACGACCGCTACGGTCGCAGATTCGAATCCTGCCTCGGGCATGGATGTGTGTGATGTCCTTAGGTTAGTTAGGTTTAAGTAGTTCTAAGTTCTAGGGGACTGATGACCTCATATGTTAAGTCCCATAGTGCTCAGAGCCATTTGAACCACTTTATGATAAGCCCAAACAGAGCAACAATTCCCCGTACAAAGACCTGCACGCATCCACGAAAAATAAAGTTATTCATCTGGTGGAACAGCTACGACGTGGTGCACTATGAATTACTTCCCCGCGGTGTAACCATCATTGCTGATATTTTTTTGTCTATAACTGAAATGCCTTGATGACCCAGTCCAAGAACAACGACCAGGAAGATTGCGTGATGTGATGCTACTCCATTACAACGTCCGCCCGCAGTGTGCGCCGTCAGATTTTCACCTTTTCCACTATCTATCAAACAACCTTCAAGGAACTTCCTTCCCGAATGAAAATGCACTCCGAACATGGTTCGAGAGTACTTCGCGTGAAAACCACATGATTTCTACAGTCGCGGAATCGAAAAGTTACCCCTAGGTGTTGGCAGAAAGTTGTAAATAGTGAAAGAGAATACGTTATTCATGATTACCGTCTCTGTTATGTGTAAATATTGTGTTTATCAAACTTATGGTAAAATTCTGCAAACTTATGCACCAGCTTACCAGTTGCAATGAGGATGCTAAAAAATGGCTCTGAGCACTATGGGACTTAACATCTGTGGTCATCAGTCCCCTAGAATTTAGAACTACTTAAACCTAACTAACCTAAGGACATTACACACATCCATGCCCGAGGCAGGATTCGAACCTGCGACCGTAGCAGTCGAGCGGTTCCGGACTGAGCGCCTAGAACCGCGAGACCACCGCGGCCGGCGAGGATGCTCAAGGACGTATGTAACAAGCCATACTGACTTGTTAGACGTGCTACCTATAGCAGAGTTGGCGAAAGCGGATCACTGGCAGTTGCGGTGAGCTTGGCCTTACTAATTTTCACGTACACCTCAGTCACGTAACACGATTTTATATACTTTTCTATGACAACGCAGCTCTATGAATGAATATTGTTTTCGCCTTCAACCATTTGCGCTTTGAAGTTGACAGATGACACCAGCGCTGTCAGCTACCAGGCATTTTCTTTCGCCGACCCTATTAGTCAAGTGCCCTCAGTGAAAATCCAAGAATTCCACCGAATATCTTTTCCACCGAATATCTTTTCCAGGCTTTCGTGTTGAATTTTTGCTGTTACATATGCGGATAAAGTGCACTTATACGGTGTCGACAGTTTCTTACAAGACGTGCAGGTGTTGGTAACGACGCGTTGAATCATGGTAAATCAAGACGACCAGTCATGAGGCAGATGTTGACAGCCAGTAAGAATGTGAAACGAGCAGCGATCATATTTATACTATTGACTATCAAAAATATTTTACTCTTTTTTACGAATATGTTGCGATTTTTTGAAAGTGAAGTTAGGCAGGAACGTAAGAGCACAATTTAAATTGCTGTGAGTGAAATGAGCAGTAGTATTTGCGAAAAACTGCACTTGCGGTGCCGCACATTGCCATGCCACCAAAAAAGCCACTCACTCTGCAACTGTACTTTCACCACGCCGAAAAATGAATCATGATTCCACATAATTAGTTTGTTTATTCTCATATACATTCAGCTATTACTTGCGAACATGTCACGTGTTTGAGGTTTTCTTTACGATGCATGTTACTAATATAAAACTTAAATCTTAAACTCCTACGACTTGAACAAAGTATCTGATAACTTCATTTAAAAAGAAAGAAATGAAGAACGACGTTCTCACTGCCTATTAACATCTGACTCATGATGGCTTGTCTTTATTTCCCATGATTTATCGCGCTGTTATTAACTTGTGCCCATTGCGGAAAAGCTGCCGACACGGTAACTAGAATTTTACTGCTTACACTGTCCGTATCTACCAAGCGGAAGGTAATGTAAAAAGATATCTGGATCTTATTATTTGCTGTAGATTCATAGCTTGAACTGGAGGAGAAACTCACGACTCTATATAGGGACAACCTGGAATTTCTGGTCAAGAGTAAATTCCTAAGAAATACTTCTTTATGATAGACTATTTGCTTAGGAGTGTGAATGATGAGACAATATTCAAAATGTAACTAATGCTGTAAACTAATTTTTTGTGTGTGTTATGAATTCTTAACTCAGCTCTCGGGAAAAACCCATAGTAACACTTCAGTGACTTGCGCAGGTCCTAATTTGTAGAATGACACATGAGCTATTGAAGTATTGTGCAACAAGTGGAAAGGAGTAGTTATATTGCTCCACCGGATTTAGCTTAATTATAGATTGCAAATGTATTGGTGCATTTGCTGCATATAGTCTTTATTTTACAATTTATGTCGAATTTATTTTGGTTTACATTTATTAGATTCAGAAAAGTCCTTTATTTTTATTAATTACTGTGTTGTGGTCTTCAGTCCTGAGACTGGTTTGATGCAGCTCTCCATGCTATATCATACAGTAAAGCTGCATGCCCTCGGGAAAAGTTACGGCTGTAGTTTCCCCTTGCTTTCAGCCGTTCGCAGTACCAGAACAGCAAGGCCATTTTGGTTAGTGTTACAAGGCCAGATCAGTCAATCATCCAGACCGTTGCCCCTGCAACTACTGAAAAGGCTGCTGCCCCTCTTCAGGAACCACACGTTTGTCTGGCCTCTCAACAGATACCTCTCCGTTGTGGTTGCACCACTAGTTCTGGCTAAACTTGTTAACCATCTTCAGATCTGTAACTACAAAGAAACTTGCTAATAAGAATAAATAGTATGGTACAGACTGCCAATACAATACTTCCTCAGCTTCAATACATTCTATATGATTTTTTTCCCTGTGTAAAATTACCAACCTGTGGGACACATTGGCATAATTATTGTACATATTATAAAACGTTAATGTTAAGTCATCTAGAAAATTGCTTACATCATGAACAGTATTATGACGCAGTGCGTCATGATATCAAAAGAAAAGTTCAAACAACGTATCTTACCCAAGATTAAGAAATCGTCGCGTCCACTGTGTAAAAACATTCATCTACATCTACATGGATACTCTGCAAATCACTCTTAAGTGCCCGACAGAATGTTCATCGAACCACCTTCACAATAATTCTCATGAACATTCGTATCCTGTATCGTTACTGGTGGCGAGATATGGTGTCTTTATGTTAACATAAGGAAAAGAAAGGAATGGTTGAGCGCGAACAAAGCAGGAACTCCCCGTACAAGGACCTGCACGCATCCACAAAAGGTAATGTTATGCATCTGGTGGACCAGCGACAGTGTAGTGTACTGCGAATTAGTTCCCCGAGGTGTAACCATCATTGCTGATATTTATTGTCAACAACTGAGACGTCTTGCAGACGCAGTCCAAGAACAACAACCGGGAAGATGCCGTGAAGTGATGATACTCTAAAAATACGCCCTCCCTCATTCTGCTAGACTGATAAAAAAACAGTCAGTATATAGGAGTTGGGTTGGGAAGTCATTCCGCACCCACCTTATTCACCTGATCTTGCGCCCTCGGATTTTCACCCGTTCCGCTCCCCATCGAACAACTTTGAAGGAACTTCCTTCCCGAACGAAAATGGCTCGACGAGTATTTCGCGTCAAAACCACGTGATTTCTACAGTCCTGGAATCGAAAAGTTGTCCCAGCGTTGGCATTCTGTTGTAAATAGTGAAGGGGAGTATATTACTGATGACTAAAGTCTCAGTTATGCGTATCTATTATGTTTATTAAACACGTAGAAAAACGTTACGAACTTATGCACCAACTTAAACAATATTTGCACTGTGAATGCATCGTCATCTAACCGTGTGAAGCCGGCCGCTGGTGGCCGAGCGGTTCTGGCGCTACAGTCTGGAACCGCGCGACCGCTACGGTCGCAGGTTCGAATCCTGCCTCGGACATGGATGTGTGTGTTGTCCTTAGGTTAGTTAGGTTTAAGTAGTTCTAAGTTCTAGGGGACTTACGACCTCAGCAGTTGAGTCCCATAGTGTTCAGAGCCATTTGAACCATTTTTTAACCGTGTGAAAATCATGTATCGTTTTCTGATGCTACATCTCTAGAATAATACAGAATGTTACCTCACTCTGTATATGTGGAGATTATGTGACGTAAAGTTGTTACACAGAATATTGTAGTCTCAACTTTTTTTCTGATACGATGATGCACTGCGTCAAAATAAATGTTCATTATGTAAATAATATTTTAGGTGGTTAAGAAATCTTCACGAGTTATCAGCCGCGTGGCGTCGCCTCCTAGTCGCAAAGTTTCAATGGATTGCGTATCCATCATCTTCACGCGAAGAAAGCCTGCAATTGCGTATCTTTTAGGTACTTTTACATTAATGTTTCATTGAGCTGTATAATAATTACGACGATGTGTCCTACCGGTTGTTAGTTGTACAAAGGAAGAAAAATGATGCGGTATGTATTTACGTTGTGGAACTATTGTGTTGGGAGTTTGTGTCATACCATTTTTACTTATTGTATTGGAATTTTGTATCATACAATTATCGCTTATAAGTACTTTTCCTTATATGCAGTTACTATAGATCTGAAGATAGCTAATCCGAAACTAGAAATCTATAAAAATACACTACTGGCCATTAAAATTGCTACTCCAAGAAGAAATGCAGATGATAAACGGATATTCATTGGACAAATATATTATACTAGAACTGACATGTGATCATATTTTCACGCGCATAGATCCTGAGAAATCAGTACCCAGAACAACCACCTCTGGCCGTAATAACGGCCTTGTTACGCCTGGGCATTGAGTCAAACAGAGCTTGGATGGCGTGTACAGGTACAGCTGCCCATGCAGATGCAATACGATACCACAGTTCATCAACAGTAGTGACTGGCGTATTGTGACGAGCTAGTTGCTCGGCCACCATTGACCAGACGTTTTCAATTGGTGAGAGATCTGGAGAATGTGCTGGCCAGGGCAGCAGTCGAACATTTTCGGTATCCAGAAAGGCCCGTACAGGATCTGCAACATGCGGTCGTGCATTATCCTGCTGAAATGTAGGGTTTCGCAGGGATCGAATGAAGGGTAGCGCAACGGGTCGTAACACATCTGAAATGTAACGTCCACTGTTCAAAGTGCCGTCAATGTGAACAAGATGTGACCGAGACGTGTAACCAATGGCACCCCATACCATCACGCCGGGTGATACGCCGTATAGCGATGACGAATAAACGCTTATAATGTGCGTTCACCGAGATGTCGCCAAACACGGATGCGACCATCATGATGCTGTAAACAGAAAAAATGACGTTTTGTATTCGTGCACCCAGGTTCGTCTTTGAGTACACCATCGCAGGCGCTCTTGTCTGTGATGCAGCGTCAAGGGTAACCGCAGCCATGATCTCCGAGCTGATAGTCCGCGCTGCTGCAAACGTCGTCGAACTGTTCGTGCAGATGGTTGTTGTCTTGCAAACGTCCCCATCTGTTGACTCAGGGATCGAGACGTGGCTGCACGATCCGTTATGGCCATGCGGATAAGATGCCTGTCATCTCGACTGCTAGTGATACGAGGCCGTTGGGATCCAGCAGGGCGTTCCGTATTACTTTCCTGAACCCACCGATTCCATATTCTGCTAACAGTCATTGGATCTCGACCAACGCGAGCAGCAATGTCGCGATACGATAAACCGCAATCGCTATTGGCTACAATCCAACCTTTGTCAAAGTCGGAAACGTGATGGCACGCATTTCTCGTCCTTACACGAGGCATCACAACAACGTTTCACCAGGCCCGCCGGTCAACTGCTGTTTGTGTATGAGAAAACGGTTGGAAACTTTCCTCATTAAGCACGTTGTAGGTGTCGCGACCGGCGCCAACCTTGTGTGAACGCTCTGAAAAGCTAATCATTTGCATATCACAGCATCTTCTACCTATCGGTTAAATTTCGCGTCTGTAGCACGTCATCTTCGTGGTGTAGGATTTTAATGGCCAGTAGTGTATGTCTGAGTGATTCTAAATGTTATTATTTTTACAAAAAAGAAAAGTATAATCTTCACAATAACCTTCAAATGGTGAGCTACACCGTAAATTTTTAAGTATGAATTAGTGAATTTACTCATGGCACTTTTGTCCGCAACTCGTGGTCGTGCGGTAGCGTTCTCGCTTCCCGCGTCCGGGTTCCCGGGTTCGATTCCCGGCGGGGTCAGGGATTTTCTCTGCCTCGTGATGACTGGGTGTTGTGTGATATCCTTAGGTTAGTTAGGTTTAAGTAGTTATAAGTTCTAGGGGACTGATGACCATAGATGTTAAGTCCCATAGTGCTCAGAGCCATTTGAACCATTTCATGGCACTTTTGTTTCCTGCGCCTGTGGTCACTTTCATGGCTCAAAATAATCATCAGATTAATTAACCGTAATAAGATTGAACCTTAAATTGCTGGTGTATCCATATACCATCACAATAAAATAAAAACGGTGAATTGTTCAGGGAGTATGAATGAGAACAAAATAATGAAGTGTTTTATTAATCCTCTTGTAACTGCAACTAGCTGATAAATCTTACAAAAAATTGACAAACACAGATCAGAAAAGGAATGGTGTTTGATTGGCAAAGCATGCGTTGGGGCAGAAGCCATACAAATTCTCCCCTGAATTAACCCCTTTTACAACGCAATCTCACTTTGTTTACATGAATCCGCTGTGAGGCCCAAGTCTATTGAAATGGAATCAATTACGACCATTAATGTCACAAACTGTGGTTCACCTGAGAACAGGGAGCTGTGAATATCATTTAACAACCCTACGTCTTTACAGCGGTATTTTACCCTTTTACCTTGATTCAGGCGGCAGCAGAAAACGGCGCGACGCGGGCGAGAGGCGGTGCGCTGCGGTAGCTGCAATGTTCTGACGCGCCCATGAAAATTTGCAAACTACGCGGACTGGTGCTCTGATTACTAGAACGCAGGAAATGTCACTATCAGAACTCTAAAAGCCCGGCGGATTTCCGTGTTAGGTGCACCGGTTCACTGGTCTGGCGATACCAATTTGCCCTACAGGCACGACGGTGCGTGCTGGAATTGTCAAACGTCAGATGGTCGACTCAGGACGAATAAGTTCACCTCCAAGATGATATGCAGTTCCCCAGTCGGTACAATTGAAAACTGCCACTGGCACTTAGTCCACCACAAGCTACAGACCAAGTCGCACCCACTGGGGTAAGCCCTGAAGTCCTCCGCCAGGGGAGGACCAGAAGACGAAGAAGGCAACGAAACACAACCACGTTCCACCAAGCCTCGGTATGGGAGACATAGTAGCAAAAACGAAATCAGCCCTCACATCGCACAAACCAATCGAACTATCCTCTACTCAAACACGACTCACGCTCCGTCCTCACAGCTTTACTTCTGCCAGTCCCTCGTCTCCTACCTTCCAAGCTTTACAGAAGCTCTCCTGCGAACCTTGCAGAACTAGCGCTCCTGAAAGAAAGGATATTGCGGAGACAGAATGAGATTTTCCAAAAAAATGTTCAGACGTGTGTGAAATCTTACGGGACTTAACTGCCAAGGTCGTCAGTCCCTAAGCTTACACACTACTTAACCTAAATTATCCTAAGGACAAACGCACCCACCCATGCCCGAAGGAGGACTCGAACCTCCGCCGGGACCAGCCGTACAGTTGAGATTTTCACTCTGCAGAGGAGTGTGCGCTGATATGAAAGGTAGGAGACGAGGTACTGTCATAAATAAAGCTGTGAGGACGGGGTAGCTCAGTTGGTAGAGCACTTGCCCGCGAAAGGCAAAGGTTCCGAGTTCGAGTCTCGGTCCGGCACACAGTTTTACTCTGCCAGGAAGTTTCATATCAGCGCATACTCCGCTACAGAGTGGAAATCTCATTCTGGAAATATCCTCTACTCACTGAAGCTCCCCCCTCAACTGTTCTATTGGCCTGGTAGCTAATCCAGACGCAGCACCGGGAGACCCACACTAGGGGAGCAAGTCTCCACTTTGCATGTTCTGAAAGGAACCAATCAGCGACTCCAAACCTCTCTTGTCTGAAAAAAGATTTTAGAGTAGAGTAGGGAGGCGTCGTTCTCATGGTAACCATGGTCATGTTTTGGCGAAAGACATCTACCTAGATAGGGCCACAGTCCCTCATTTACGGAGTGATCTAATCTTTCTGGGTCGATCACTTCCAGTTTCTGAAAGAAGGCTATTAAGCTTTCCAGACAGCTGTGCCCGTGAAATATGTATCTTTAGGTCACTTCACTCAGCATTGATGGCCCCCAATTCATCTCTCACCTTGTTCTCCATCGCCTCCACTACGGCCCCTTCTGTACAATTCCTCTGCACATTACACATGAAGTTATACGAACATTCTGCCTACAACTTCTTCATGTAAAAATTAACCACATATAGCATGTGTAGTACTGGGAAACACACAAATCATGACCTAAAATATGAACGTAAATCTGACTGAGAATGTTGTTAAAGTGAGAGTGGCATGCCACCTCTCAACTCAAATGAAATAATTATGGGAGCTGTTCACAAGAGCTGTCGTTTTGCACTGTATAATTCGACCTTCGGACCATGGTCCGTAGTTTTATCTTAAATCGTTTCTGACATTACATAGGTCATTTTAAATGTGTACTGAACTATACCTGAGGGAGGCCTAACGACTGTTCAACCAGACAGCATAAAACAAAACAAAAAAATATCAATCTGGTCACAAAGTGACAGTATATTTTGTGTAGTAGCATCGAATCAGAATCCAGCTTTTTGAAAATCGTTTACCTTGATCCAGCTATTATTACAGTACATCGTCTGAATACAGTTTTTACTTCATTTTATGTATTTTGAGTGTGGCAGAAGCCTCGAGCAATATTCGTTAGTAACAAATGCGATGACTTCATCGTTTTCTGCTACAAAGGGATGACATGTGTTATAAGTTTCAAAATAATTGGGAAATAAGCTTTGCATTCATGAAGAAACTAGTTGTATGTTATCGCCTGTTCATACATCAAGAGCACTAAGAGCGTTTTATTTTTGTTTGTATTCTTTCTGAAACTGAAGTTCAGTAAAATAAATCAGTGCTAAGTTTAATGTCCCCATGATGCGTGAAAAATCAACAGCCACACAGAGGAATAATATCTTTATAAAAAACTGCTGTTGGCTAGTTGCTGCGATCCTATAAATACTTTTCCCGTTACACGTCACTTTCATATTAACACAAAAAGTGACTAATAACGCCATCGAGATGTTATGTAACATCTAAGAGAGCTCGCGTGCATGATCGTTTTCTTAGAAGCGCTCAAGGAGATCGGTAAAAAGAATCATAATCAACTTTATTTGTATGAAAGTAGCGGTGTTTTACAATGCCTGCATATTTTATGAAATTACCCAGTTTTCTGCGAACAGCGTTTAATAACTGAATTAAGTGAAGCGGCACGGTAGCGGCAAAACTTAAAGGCTACCAATCAGAGCAGACTAACGCTCTGGTAGCACCGTGGGGAACGAGCTCTCAGAAGTTACCTTCTCTTGGAATGGCGTCAAAGAGCGGCGGCGTAAAAAGTGGGAGAAGGGAGAGACGGAAAAAAAGGACAGAGAGAGAGAGAGAGAGAGAGAGAGAGAGAGGCGCCAAGGGAGAGGTCCGCATGCAAATAACAGGAACCGCGCCAAGCCAGGGGAAACGCAGCGGTAAATTCCTGCTACAGAAAATATTTACGAACCGGCAGCGAGAAACTTTTATTCTACACTGCTGAACAAAAAAGTTGCAGCACAGGGAACGAATCGTAAGAACAGCTTAAAATTACTCCGCACACGACTAGTGCTGATGCAAATAAATTATTACCGTTTCAAATTTATACAATTAAATTAATGAAAAAAAGCGGCCAGATGTTTTGTGAATTCACTCTTATCTACATTTAGACTGTCTTTACGTCAAGTTATCAATTCGCAGTGCGGATTTGTTTTTTATCTGATGTATTATGGTTAGCAGGAGTGTGAAGATGCAAAGCAAAGAAAAATTTCGTGACCATATCTGTTGCCTAGCATCTAGTTGGCTACTGGTGAGATGCTCCACATTCAATTCCCAGTTGTCAAAGTCGTCATCACAAACGTCGAAAAAAATACGTGTGTAAAAGACAAGACCCATTTCCCTCGTCACACTTGGCAATCTCGCGCTTGCGATCCCCTAGAAACAGGATTCGCTGAAGCGCCTATAAACTGAGTGAAGACATATAAAGAGCTGCGTAACCTATGGACTATTTTTTTTCTCCACAGTTATCCTTCTGTCTGTTACTTAAAAATAAGCAGTATTTATAGCAAAATTATACTTGTCAGTATTCAAGTTTTATTTGAAAAGTGTTTATTTGTAACATGTACAGAGAGATGTTGCAGTAAAAAAATACATATATATCATACAGCACAAGAAAACGTAATTGCACCAAAAATGTGGCAAATATTTTTTGAATACAAGAAACAAAAACATATCAAACATCGCTTCAGTACTTCGTCGATCTTATATAAAACACATTTCTGTTATTCATAAACAACTTTCGCAATTATCAGTGATAATGGGAAAATCTTGCCTTTGATCACGACGAGGGACGCTCTATTGAGCACAGAAGACAAAAATAGTAATATAGATGTTTTTATATTTGTGCATGTAAACTGTACTTCTCTCAGAAGTAATTGTTTGGGTTACGTAAAAGAGGAGGAGTTATCCAATCAAATAATTTTCGTTTTCGTGTTTCAGCATTTTTGGAAATGTACCCCTGTGAGGGTAAAACACTGGGTGAAAGATTTTTTATTAAATACATCATGTTAAAGAACTACTAAAGGATTATTCAAGCTATATCTATGAACATTGATATTTGACTTCTCGGCTACAAATTAAAAAAAAAAGTTTTTCTGTGTTTTTGAAAATTGAACCGCTTAGAGGGTGAAATAGGGGATGAGATTTTTGAGGAAAATATTTTATTATGAAAGCATTTGTAAAGATAAATTTATGAAAATTTAAATCTGGCTTCTCAGTAATAAAAAAGATACATGTTTCATTGTTTTTCGAAATTTAACCCCTATGGGGGTAAAACGGGAATGAAAGTTTCTATGGAAATATTTCATTGTGCAAGCCTTTTTGAAGCTGAATCTATGAAAATTTTATTTGGCATCCCTGTTAGAAACGAAACATATGCATGTCACTGTTTTTGGATATTCAAACCCCTAAGGGGATGAAATAGGGAGTGAAACGTTGAAAGAAAATATTTCGTCGCGAAAACATTTTTGGAGCTAAGTCTTTGAAAATTAGTGTTTGGGTTCTCGGTTAGAGATGAAAATCACGTGTTCCACTGGTTTTGGAAATTCAGTACGTCTGGGAGGTGAAGCAGGAACTGTTCATTGCCCAGCCCAAACCGCTAAAGATAGAAACTTGAAGCTTGGATCTTATGCATCGTTTAAGAGGGGATTGTCCGAAATTCCACTCCTAAGAAAGTGAAATAGGAAGCGAAAGGCTTTTTTAAAGTGTCTCTATTAAGGGAATTTTGAAGCTAGAACTACTAAAACTGATATTTGATGTCTAAGTCAGAAAATAAAAGTATGTATTTCACCATTTTTGGAAATTCAATCACGAAGGGGGTAAAATTTTGGGTTAAAATTTTTTGTAAATGAGCAATTACTAAAAAATTACTAGAGGATTTTTAAAGCTTCATTTATAACAATTGGTGTTTGACTTCCCGATTAGAAATTTTTAATAAATACGTGTTTCAGCCGGCCTTAGTGGCCGTGCTGTTCTAGGCGCTACAGTCTGGAACCGAGCGACTGCTACGGTCGCAGGTTCGAATCCTGCCTTGGGCATGGATGTATGTGATGTCCTTAGGTTAGTTAGGTTTAAGTAGTTCTAAGTTCTAGGCGACTGATGACCTCAGAAGTCGCATAGTGCTCAGAGCCATTTGAACCACTTGAACGTGTTTCAGTGTTTCTGAAATTTCAACCCATAAGGGAGTGCAACAGGAAGTGAAAATTTTTAAGAAAATATTTCGTTACACTAAAAAAAAAAATTCAAGGCTAAATTTATGAAAATTTGTACTTCACTTCTCGGTTAGATGTAAAGAAATATTTGTTGCTATGGAAACAACTCCACAAGAACGGAAAAGCCATGATTAACAAAAACTTTGGACTCAACCTACCAGAATCGCTCTTTGGTCCGAAGTACATTAGGAAAAGACCTTGCTTACATGGCCTTCATTAGCGTAATAAGCTAAGAAGGTGTTGCAATTTGTGAACAGCATAAAAATTCGATTACATAAAAACAAAGAAATCACTGTAGGTCGTACGTCTACGCGAGCGAACCAGCAAGTGCTGAGCTAGTTCCTGAAAATCGAAACGCATATTGCAACGACAAAGTGCAGTTTGGCTGCCGCATGGACAGTACCACAATTGAGCACTGAGAACAATAAGGGCCCAAAACATAAAAACAAAGTTTTGCGAAAAATTGATGTTTGTGAAAATCAAATTTGTAGACAAACCGTCAGTCCCTTAGGTGTCAGTTGTCTTTTAACAAAGACTAACTAAACTAAATTTCGCCGGCCGTAGTGGCCAGGCGGGTCTAGGCGCTACGGTCTGGAACCGCGCGACCGCTACGGTCGCAGGTTCGAATCCTGCCTCGGGCATGGATGTGTGTGATGTCCTTAGGTTAATTAGGCTTAAGTAGTTCTAAGTCTAGGGGACTGATGACCACAGTAGTTAAGTCTCATAGTGCTCAGAGCCATTTGAACCAAACTAAATTTCCTATGATGAAACAATGTACTCACTTTACGTTTTGAAATATTAATTAGTATTTAGGATTATGTTTATTATTAATGTTAATTCACAAATTTTCCAAATATAGCCTAGTGAGCAGAGTGTATTTTGTTATTACCTATTCTAACGCTTCATGATCCTCATTATAATCATTTTCATTAAGCACACTCTGTGACTTCTGGTTGGGTAAAACTGCCGATATTCCTCCGATTATGAAGTATTACTACCACGCGCTTGATGTAGACACTAAGTAATGTTGCCAACCCTAATTATGAATTGGGTATCGAAGAGCAACAAAAACATGCTTTGTGTTTTGGGCCCATATGGAAATGAATATCCGAGAAATCGGTGAAGCTGTTTTTCGTTAATGTTCTTATAAATAATGTGGGCTTGCAGATAAAGTTACAAGTGATTTACCATATGATCAACGGATACTTGCTACACTCACGAAATCTATCGTGGTTTGCTTTATGTTCCTATGGTTCTCAGCACCCTAATTGCCTCAGGAACCGTCGTGAAGAAGTTCAGACTGGACTCTGCTGAATAACGACATCGGTAGTGTCTTATTCGAACGGAACCATCTCGTCATTCGTCTTAGTCGATGTATGGAAACAAAGGAAAACAAGTATGGCTTCTTGGGCAGAGTTTTGTATTATGTCCAGCCTTGTCGTCAAATATGGGGTGTCTAGGAAGTCTGCATAAAACATTCAGACAAACCGTATTAATGAGTTTTATTACAAAATGAAAAGAGACAATACTTAACTCTGACAGTTACACAGATGTATCGCAAGCAAAGGGTGACATAAGAAATATTGAATCTTCCTTAGTATAAACAATCACAAGTCTGATCTACAAAGAATGTACAAACAAAGTGACTAGTGTTGACGCTTCTATACAAGTGCCTGGTCCTGAAGATACTACTGAACTGGGCCGCAGTAAGTCGAGCGCGGCGCTTCTGTCGTCTTTACATAGGGGCCGCTGCTGTCGCGTTGTCGTCCTGGAGAGGGGTCGGTCAGCGTGCGATTTGCTGACGTCTTCTCACAGCCATCTGTTCTCTACCGTTCCAGACTGGCGTGCCGGAGCTTGACTTTACGCCGTACGGGCACAGCGATTGCGAATCACATTTCTTATTCAATGCAACAGGTCGATTAGTTAATGTATTTATCTGTTTGGCAGTCGTACGATTGTAATAGTATGAATCAGTAAGAGTTCGATTGATACGTTATTGTTCCTGTATGGTGTAAACTTTACATTTTATATGGTTTCCTATATTTTTAAAGTAACATACAAACATTTAAGATCAGATACTTGTGAGATTCTTCAGAGATTACGCGAAAGAATTTGCTCCCCTTCTAACAGCAATTTATCGTAAGTGGCCGGAGCAACGGAGGGCACGTAACAATTAGAAAAAAGCGCAGGTCACTCCCATTTTCAAGAAGAAATCAACATGGATTCCCCAGACTCAGCTCGCTCTGTTCCTCCAGAAGATTAAAAGCGCTGTAGACATGGGCGCTGACGTTGATGACGCGCTCCTCGACTTCAAGAAGGCATTTGTTACTGTCCCACATTGTCAATTAATGAAGAAATATGTGTTTGCCCAATGTAGGACCTTATTTGTTACTGGATTCAAGACATACTTGACCAGAACTCAACACGCAACCCTTAACGGAACAATATCGATAAACGTAAAGGTAATATCGAGGGACATGCCAAGGAAGTGTGATAGGACCGTTTCTGTTTAAAATGCATATAAATGATCTACTATATATCACGTTACATGCTACAATTTGGAGTCCTCTAGCGGCAAGACTGAAGACATGTAGACATGAAAAATTAAGATATAGAATGATAATAACGTTCGTTCCATTTAAAAAGTTTTAAGAGTTTCCACATAAAATATTCGCAGGCTTATTTTTTACGCCACTTCGTCGACTCGTGTTTCGCTCATCTACGTCTACATCTATATCTACATCAAGCTCCGCAAGCCACCTAATGGTGTGTGGCGGAGGGATGTTTCGTACCACTAACTGAGTCCTCCAACCCTGTTCCACTCGCAAATAGCGCTTGGGAGTAATGATTGTCAGTAAGCTTCTGATCGGCTCTAATTTCTTCCCGTGATCATTACGCGAGACGTATGTTGGTAGGGATCCCAGGTAGGTGAACAATACTCAAGAATCGTTCGAACAAGCGCCTTATAAGCCACTTCCTTCGTCGATGAGTAACATTTCTTTTGGACTGCGAGTCACGTGTCGTTCTTGGCGAGTCCTCAGATCGTTGAGAGGTGAAGATCAGATTAAAGTCAGTTAGAAAATTTCAGTGGTCCGATCAAGATTCGATCCCGAGACCTATCGGTTTCCAAGCACGCTGTTTACCATTACATTACTGGGCTCGATCAACAGATTATGATACCATTTCGTCGTAAGTGCGGAGAGGAATGTGCTTGGCATACCGCTCGCGAGCCATCAATTATTACAAACCGTGGTTACTTATTCTGGCTCAGCATCTACACCTACATAAATATACTCAGAAAACAACGTTATGGAGGTACTTTTGCTACTAATACCTCGACTCCCTTTCCCTGTGCCATTTGGGAAAGACGTGTTGGAAAAATGTTTTTTAATTCTTCGTGTGAGCTCTAATTTCTCAAATTATCTCGCTGTGATCATTTTGCGAGACGTATTTAGGAGTAATTAATGAGTTCTCGACTATTTCTTGGAAACGTACGCTCTTGGGATTTCAACCCCTCCTCCGCAACCCACAATGCATCTTTTGTAGTGGCTGCCACAGGAACAACGCTGTAGCCCTCTCGCTCAGACTAAACGATCCCGTAGCGAAACACCCGCTGTCCGTTGGCTCTTGTCTGTGTCTTACATCAGTCCTACCTGGCAAGGGTCCGAGATTGAAGAACAATAC
This sequence comes from Schistocerca nitens, assembly GCF_023898315.1. NCBI lineage: Eukaryota > Metazoa > Arthropoda > Insecta > Orthoptera > Acrididae > Schistocerca > Schistocerca nitens. The sequence continues at coordinate 262,008,537 of NC_064621.1, forward strand.
TCAAAGAATCGGTCGAACAAGCGCCTAGTTAGCCACTTCCTTCGTGGATGAGTTACATTTCCTCGAGATACTCCCTGTGAATCTCAGTATGGCATCTGAGATTTGTTTTATGTGGTCATTCCACATAAGGTCGCTCTGCACAGATAGTCCTAGATATATTACGGCGGTTAGTCTTTCCAGTAATTTATCATCAAAAGTACAGCGTGATTACGTCTGATCTGGTGAACGTGCGGGCCATGGTATGATGCTTCGACGACCAATCCACCTGTCATGAAATATGCTGTTCAATACCGCTTCAACCGCACGCGAGCTATGTGCCGGACATCCATCATGTTGGAAGTACATCGCCATTTTGTCATGCAGTGAAACATCTTGTAGTAACATCGGTAGAACATTGCGTAGGAAATCAGCATACATTGCATCATTTAGATTGCCATCGATAAAGTGGGGGCCAATTATCCTTCCTCCCATAATGCCGCACCATACATTAACCCGACAAGGTCGCTGATGTTCCACTTGTCGCAGCCATCGTGGATTTTCCGTTGCCCAGTAGTGCATATTATGCCAGTTTACGTTACCGCTGTTGGTGAATGACGCTTCGTCGCTATAGAACGCGTGCAAACAATCTGTCATCGTCCCGTAATTTCTCTTGTGCCCAGTGGCAGAACTGTACACGACATTCAAAGTCGTCGCCATGCAATTTCTGATGCATAGAAATATGGTACGGGTGCAATCGATGTTGATGTAGCATTCTCAACACCGACATTTTTGAGATTCCCGATTCTCGCGCAATTTGTCTGCTACTGAAGTGCGGATTAGCCGCGACAGCAGCTAAAACACCTACTTGGGCATTATCATTTGTTGCAGGTCGTGATTGATGTTGCACATGTGGCTGAACACTTCCTGTTGCCTTAAATAACGTAACTATCCGGCGAACGGTCCGGACACTTGGATGATGTCCAGGATACTGAGCAGCATGTATAGCACACGCCCGTTGGGCATTTTGATCACAATAGCCAAACATCAACACGATATCGACCTTTTCCGCAATTGGTAAAAGATCCATGTTAACACGGGTAATGTATCACGAAGCAAATACCGCCCGCACTGGCGGAATGTTAAGTGATACCACGTACTTACACGTTTGTGACTATTACAGCGCCATCTATCACAAAGCGAAAATAGTGGTCCAACTAAAACATTCATATTTCTTTACGTACTACATGACTATGTAATAAAAATGGGGGTTCCCATTTAAAAAAACGCAGTTGATATCCGTTTGACCTATGGCAGCGCCATCTAGCGGGCCAACCATAGCGCCATCTGGTTTCCCCCTTCAAGCTAGACGAGTTTCGTTCTTCGCAGTTTTTTCGTTTGATGCTTTTTTTTCCTGAGATATTTGGCCCGGTCACTATCAGTGGACCACCCTGTATATTATTATTATTTTCGATTATTCCCTTTTGAGAGAGCGATTGAACTTGAGTAGTCATGATTTCTTCGTATTTCTTCGTTCTTCGCAAATTCTCTTCATACGTTCACTGTGTTTTCTCTTGCGTTCTTCCGACCATCTTTTCCCCGTTCTGTTCTCCGTATGTTCTTGCTTAAGTGTGTGTTTCTCTATGATGTTTCTAAACTGTTCTCTATTGTTTATGTTGTCTTGTGTGATCCCCAGTTCTTTAGTGTCTTCTTCTGCTTCAGTGATCCACTTTGTTTTGTTTTTGCTCTTGTTTACTATCTCAAAGATTTTCTTGTGAGCCTGCTGATATGTCCATAAAATTTCATCCTTCTCTTTCTAATGATGTCTGTTATTGTCTTTGTAAATCTCTCTAGTTGGCCTCTTCATCCAAATTCCTTCCCGAAACATTGGTCCATATATTTTCGTCAGAATTTTTCTTTCCTGCGAACTTAGAACTACGTAAACCTAACTAACCTAAGGACATCACACACATCCATGCCCGAGGCAGGATTCGAACCTGCGACCGTAGCGATCGCGCGGTTCCAGACTGTAGCGCCTAGAACCGCTCGGCCACCACGGCCGGCTCTCTGATCTTCGTATGACCGGGACTAATGACCTCAGCAGTTGAGTCCATAGTGCTCAGAGCCATTCGTATGACCATGAATCACTGTAGTTTCTGCAGCATAAAGTACTTCTGGTAGGACTACTGTGTTGTAATGCCTTAGTTTCGCATTGACAGAAATAGATTTCTTATTATAGTGATTCCAAGTGAGCTTATATGCTTTTTGTAATCCGAAGATTCTATCTTTTTGGCTATTGAGTTCAGTCCTGATGGTTGGATTATCTCTCCCAGATATCTGAAGTGGGCAACTTCTGCCACTTTCCCGTATTGAGTAGTAATGGGGAGATTATATATACTATATATATTGCGTACTACAAACAATTTACAATAAATTCACACATTATAGAATAATTTGTCCGCTATAAAATTTACAGTATTACAATGCTAATATGTAAAATAAAATACATGGAACATTATATACAGTATAATAAAATATTATGCAGTCTTTGCTTCAATCTCATTCTTCCAGAAGTCCACATATGCTCTCGCTCTTTCGCTGCCCGCCACCAGGTCTTGGGCCGTGCACGTTCTTGGATGGTTTACTAGCGGACAATGAAGCAGATGGTTCATGGTCTGGATGTTCCCACGCAGACACAAAGCACTTTCACTAATTCCCCACTTGTGTAGATTTTTGTTACATCTGCCCATTCCTGAACGCAGCCTGTTCAGGGTTTTCCACCTCTCCCACTCAAGTTCCGCACCTGGTGGCAGCACTTCCTCAGAATCGTGAGCAGATTCTTGTTGTTCCTGCCACAGTCTTTTTTCTAGTAGAAGTTTTTGGTGGGTCTGTGAGTGGTTCGGTTGAGTGGAGACAACTACTTCTTGACGTGTGATGTGTAACGTAGCTTTGTCGTTGCGAGAGATAGCGTGCTGTAATGAAGTTTCGAATTCGAAGAGTTCTTCTACACACGGAACATCCACTCCTTCAGCACCACAATGTCAGACCGCAATTGAGTGGTACGACATCTGCAACAGTCCGACACCTTGAGATCACTGTCTTCGATCAGCCTCCACACGAATCCGACTTGGTCTCCTCTTATTTTCATCTGTTTTTAAAACTTACAGATAGCCTTCATGGACTTCACTTTCATAGTGTTGAAGCGGTGGAAGTGGAGGTGCGGTTGTGGCTCCATCAACAGACAAACGTTCTACAGTGACGGTATCAACAAACTGGTCTCTCATTGGGAGAAATGTGCTGGTCGCCAGGGTGACTATATTGAGAAATAAACATGTAGACACGAAGAATAAACTTTTAGCATGTTAATAACATTTGTTTTATACAAATAAAACAGTTTCAGCGTCAGCCACGTATTTATTTTACCAGTAGGCATTTCTGTGGTTCAACCATGGTCTTCAGGAGGAGAACTGTTTATTTACATAGCCCAGTGTTGATGAAGAGTACAGACGTTTTTTTACAGTTGCAAACCAAGGACAGTGTACATTATTTTCCTTCTTTTGCTAATAATAAAAATTGTTTGTTTAGAAAAGTCACTTTTGAGGTTAAAAAACATGAATTTCTGACAGGGACGGTGCACTGCATATTACGTTCTCGCTGTCACTTTAAATACGTTGTTCATGTGACAGACATGTTTGCTTGCATTTGATACAAAATAAAAGATCAAATATATTCTACATAAATATATTTTCCTTTTTAAAAAAAAAATTGAAAGGGTTGCATCATAATATTGACATGTGCACAGTTCAGTTTTAATATTAGGTAGTTATATACACATGAATCATTTATTTTTTAATATGAATGGGCCGCAGGATTGAATATAAAAATAATGATCAAGGTGTTATGTGCATAAATATGTTTTCTTTTTGTTTTAAAACATATGATTGGGCAGCATCTAGATGTAGATATGTGCACACTTCAATTATTGTATCTATTTCTTATATATAAAAAAAGATTACAACTGGTCATGCATAGATCTTGTAAGTTGAACTTATTGTGAGAGGACTGGGAGTGGTTACATTAATTTCCATGCACTGAAACTGTAAATGCCTTAATTTCCTTGTCAAAGCTTTTGAAAAAGTTGGTTGAGCCTGTTTCACTCAACGACGAGAGTGAAACAGGCTCAACCACGTTTTTCAAAAGCTTTGGCAAAGTATTTTAAGTTTCAATGCACAGCAATTAATGTAACCACTTCTATTCACCTCGCAATAAGTTAAACCTACAACACGTATGCATGATCAGTTGTAATCTTATATGTAAAAAGAAATTAATATAATAATTGAAGTGTGCGCATATCTGCATTCAGATGCAGCCCATTCATATTTTTTAAAACAAAAGGAAAACATGTCTGAGTACGTAACAAATTAATCATTATTTTTGTATCCAGAGCTGCGGCCCATTCGTATTAAAATAAATAAATCAAATATTTATGTATATATAAACACCATATATATAAACTGAATTATCCACAATTCAATATTCTGGTCTGACCATTCATATTTTTTAAAAAAGAAAAACATATTTATGTAAACACCAATTAATATTTTCTCTTTGTATCCAACGTAAACGAGCATATTTCTATCATGTACAACATCCTTGAAGTGTCAGTGTAAACGTAATTTGCATTGGAGGGGACATATAGCAGAGAGCAGTATGCAAATTTTGACAACTATACCGCCCCTTCTAGGCGCGCAGTCTGGAACCGTGCGACTGCTACGGTCGCAGGTTCGAGTCCTGCCTCGGGCATGGATGTGTGTGGTGTCCTTAGGTTAGTTAGGTTTAAGTAGTTCTAAGTTCTGGGGGACTAATGACCACAGCAGTTGAGTCCCATAGTGCTCAGAGCCATATACCGCCCCTCTAAGTACAATTCACTGTCAGCAGTTCATGTTTTTGAACCTCATAAATGCTTCTTTTAAACAAACAATTTTTATTATTGGAAAAAGACACAAAATAACCTACACTGCCCATGCTCTGCTACTGTGAAAAGACGTCTCTACTCTTCCCTAACATCAGCTATGTAAATAAACAATTCTCCACCTGAAAATGATGGTGTGAACCATCGAAATGCATAGTGGCAAAATAAACAAATGACTGACACAGAAACTGTTCTACCTGTACTATAGTTCAATTCTTTTATCTTGGCGGTTCGCGCATGCCCACCCAGACGCGAGGACTGCTGCCTTGCCAGTTGCACGCGCCAAGAGAAGCAGCGGCATAGTGTAGTTCGCAAACTTACGTTTAGGGGGGAGCGCGCAGTTTATGAAGTAAAGCCACCACGGCCGCATTAACCCTTTCGCTGCTACGGAGACGTACTCCCCGCATTCCGCGCTGTGCGCGATTTTGTCATCACTGCACTGCTCGCCTGCGCAGACACATACATGGTGTTTCGACTGCTTTGACACACTTTATATTCGATTTCACAAAAACTATTTGGCCCAAAAATTTGATTTTTACACATCTTCTTGACTGATACCTTCCCCCCATAAATGACTTAATTTTGTTTCGATGTTCAACGCAGTTATTGTGCAGCATTAGATGTAGTAAACCATTGCATGAAATTTTGAAGAGTTTGCAGAGGTAAAAGTTCATAAGCGTATACTTTCCGCCGGCCGGAGTGGCCGCGCGGTTAAAGGCGCTTCAGTCTGGAACCGCACGACCGCTACGGTCGCAGGTTCGAATCCTGCCTCGGGCATGGATGTGTGTGATGTCCTTAGGTTAGTTCGGTTTAAGTAGTTCTAAGTTCTAGGGGACTTATGACCACAGCAGTTGAGTCCCATAGTGCTCAGAGCCATTTGAACCATTTTTTATACTTTCCGTGTGGTCGATTTTAGTTGCCACTAGAAATTTCAAAAAATTACATTCAGACGAATAAAATTCATGAAGTACGACACTTCGATATTGTTTTTAAATAAAGAAAATATTAAGCACCGAACAATGTTTGAACTCAGAACTTTTCTTTTCACAGGTAAACACTTTAACCATTTCGCTAACGCAGCTCGTCACTCATTAGGACTCATGTAACTCTTTAAAATGTCATGCAAAATACCGACAAACACTGTTGATATGACTATGAATTACTCACGTTTTGTCGAAGTACAATAGGAAATAAACAATTACCGCTGTTCTTTATTGCGAAAAAGGGGTTAGTGAGAATGATACAAACACCTTTCCTTGCTATCGCCGGAATTAGGAGGCTTATTGCTTGTTTGGTTTAATTAATTAATAGAATATGAAGCAATTTGTATAAAGAATGCTTTTTCCAAACTTTCTATAAAAGAAAGTCTGCTATCAAGACATTGCTTTTGTTCAATTACTTTATTTATGACTGAACGTTTCTAAAACTAAAGACACTCGTCCGTGCTGTGCACTGCAGACGTCGTTCTCTGTTCATTGGCTGACTGTGTTTCGTGACGTCAGGTGCGCAGAACGAACCTAAACTAGGCCGCCGTCGTAAATGACGCGCACTTGAGTATTTTTTAACAATTGCAGCCCTCATAATGCTGCCCCTTACGATCAAAATATTCAATACCGTTTGTTTTATTTAAAAATTGTTAAGATTTTGCACATAAAAATTCGGAGCATTAGGCCTACTTTTTAGCACGCCGTCTTATTACTATTATTGTTATCATCGTAGTTGGCGGATGACACTGCTGGCTATGGGCGTTGCGTGGCTCTGAGTGAGTACAGCTTCTTGTTTTTAGCGTGTAATCCATTCTGCGCTTAAAAATTAGTACTTACTACAAGCTTACGCGCACCGCTAGAATAACTTCTGAACCGAGTCCAGTGATGGATAACGCGGCAGTGGAACACGCCACCGACGGATCTGTCGCTCACCTCCCCCTCGCTCTACCCGTATATAATCCGGGGTGGCCAGCCCTTTGTTCGCCGTGACGCAAGCGGATTCCACGGTCCTAAATGGCCCACATTAGGGCTCCCGCCACCCGAGCTTTTCGCGTACTGTCCTTTGCGGCACGCCGGCAGCCGTGAAATCGAAACCGAACAGTCGACACTGCTGACGTCGCCCTTCAAAAGAGCTCGTCTCTGCTGATAACTCAATTGTGAGCTCGTAAAGGAACTCTGGACGGGCACGTATAATAACAATTGGCGCGTCCCCCGTTTTCTGCTTAGAGTGGATTCATTTGGCACTAACTTGCTACCCATGTCTGTACATGGTGTTCGATAATCAGTAGCGAAAACGGACACGGATCAAAGTCCGCGATAATAGAAGCAAAACCGTTCCAGTAAACGAGGCAATTGTGGGATAATTACGAGCCGCCACTGACATCGGTATTAAATATTGCCCTAGTCGGAACATATATACAGGGTACAATATTGCAGTACCTGTGTTATTCCGAATTACGATGCAATGTTTCTTTGGACATGCATGCACGTGGCTGTGGCACTGAATGTCCGTCAGGAAATGTGGTTTCGGCATCATGATGCACCACGTCACTTCTTACGTGTGGTCAGGAGGCACCTCGACAGACGATTGGTGGAAGATGGCTGGACTGAGGTGGCCCAGAGGCATGGCCGCCGCGGTCGCCGGATTTAATTTCTGTGAACTACTACTTGGTGGGTCGTACGTAAAGTTTAATTTATGGGACTCCCATAGAGGCGAGGAAGATCTGCTCGCACGAGGTCTGGAGGCTGCACTAGAAACTGAAGACACACCGGGTGGGATAGAGACTGTGTACCAGAACATGCTTCGTAGGTTCAATGTCTGTAACAACACTGGTGGTTGCCACATCCAGTCCCTGGGGTAATGCATCACCACTGTTTCGTATTTACAGTACACTGGGTTCTTTTTGTTTTGGAATAATATAAACGTGTAATATATAAGTATTAATACATACTAATATGCTTAATCGATAAATAGATATTTCGATACGTTTCCTTCCGAACTTTTACCTAATAATTGTATTGTGTCACGCCCAATTCAATTCTACAAGCAGAAGTGGATGAGATAAACATAACATTTCAATTGAAACCGTCGTAGCGTTTCCGGACATGGGTTCCTATTCAGAATATTAAGTACTCACAACTGTCTAGAAGTTCTAGATTTTTGTAACGGCAATTTCCGAACACCATGTATCAGATATGTAAACTTTTCGATGAATTTCTCATCTGACTCAACTCAAACTTCAAGGTATGACCTACCTTAACGAGAGATCTATGTTACTAAACGGCTAACCCCGGGCACAGGTCCAGCTGCTGATTACATAACGATATCCATTCACTCATTCATTCATTAGTTTTCTACCAAAAGGCGGGTTTTCACATGGTAGTTCTCCTGGCTGTCCGGTCTTCAGTCATCCTCTTCAGGTCCACGTAATTTCCTCTTCGCATTATGTCGTCTATCATCTTGTATCTCCTTCCTCTCCGTCTTCTCCCACAAACCAGTCCTTCCAAAGCATCTGCTACCAAGCCCTCCCTTCCCAGTGAATGTCCCAACCAGTCCTTTTTCCTTTCTCTTACAATCTTCAGCAGATATCTTCTCTCACCAACCCTTTCCGTCCGCCTCCGTAGCGTGGCGGTAGCGTTACGGCCTACCACGCAAGGGGCCCGGGTTCCATTCCCGGCGGGGGACTAGGTGTTGGCAATACGGCAGCCGAACTCCCCCGAATGGGGCCTCCCCGCCAACAATGCCATACGATCATTTCAATTTCCACTAACCCTTGCAAATACTCTTTCATTACTTACTCTTTCTATCCAGCTTATCCTCTCCATTCTCCTCCACATTCATATCTCAAATGCTTCTAACCTTTTTTCATTCTCTCGTCCCAGCGTCCATGTTTCTGCCCCATATATTGCTACACTCCAGACAAAACATTAGCCAAGCGTTTTCCTTAGACCTTTATTTAATTTGCCATGGTATGTCTCTCCATTTGAAAGGTTCCAGAGTAACGATATCCAGTGGCAACAAAAACTTGACTTACAATATTGCATACAGTTACCGGCCAAATTCAAAAATTTAAAATGCTTTCATAAACCATTCCTTTAGAGGCATAATCTTACTTTAAAGATTTAACACAGTGAGCCAAGTACAAGTTTATTATAAGTGATTGAATCGGTTTCATAAATTCACTGTAGCTACAGTAACTGACATATTATCATAAAACTCAAATACTAATATAAAAAAACTGAAAAAGTTCTGAACTGTTGTAGCTGCATTTCAGATTTCTGCCATGAGAGGGCAGCGGTGAGCAGTTAGGCAAGATGGCGACTGGCGCAGAGAAAGCAGGTTTTTTATTTTTATTTTTATTTTTTTTATTTTTTTTATTTTAGAAAGACGTGGAACCCCTTCACAACGGCACTAGTATGGTGACCATCACAAAAAGATAAAGTTCTGCTGTCACCTGTGCGATATGATTATGACACGTATCTAGCTAATACGGTCCCATCTAGGAGTTAGTTGACAGAAAGCGAGTAAAGAGTAGTGGTTTTAAGGGCAAAGGCGAAAAAATTGCCATGACAAGCGCCGTGGGGTAAAACCTCTGCGATAATTTGGATAGATAGTAGGGCTGCTGTCGGATTTGTACCAATAGCGACAGTTCATGCTAGGGTGTTGGGAAATTATGGTGGAGTGATATCACCTCTGTAGCTGATCTCTAACGAAATCTCCTGGACAATCTGTTGTGTCTGCGTACCTCTAATAAACTGAGTCGTCGTATGGGTGGTCACTTTGATTACAAACTTGGCCGCTCGATGTGCAGAGTCGTGTGGGGATTTGTTTGTGTCTTATGTGTTCGGCTTACTAGCTTAAGCCGACTACTTGGCTGTAGACAAAGCTCATGTCATGCTTGGAATGCATTCACATCAGTCTGCCGTAACAGTGCAACAACACTTAAGAACGAAGACCAACAAAGCTCCACCAGCTGCCTATTTCATACGGCGGTGGTATGCGCAAGTTAAAGCTTCAGGACGCCTCTACGAGGGCAAATCAACGGTTCGGCTGTAGTGAATGAAAAGACGGAGTTTCGCACGTAGCACTGAGAAGTCGACAAACAGAGCAAGCAGGGAGCTGAACATAACACAACCGACTCGTTAACAGCAGTGGCCAACTGCACCATAGGGTTAAGGGAACGACTGAAGCTGAAGCCTTACCGCTTGCAATTGCTACAAGCCCTGACACCCAATGACAAATACAGACACTTTGAATTTTCGGCACAGTTGCAACGTCGTATGGAAGAGGATAGGTTTTGTGAGAAACTCAACTTCAGTGTTGAAGCGACATGTTTTTGTAAATACACAGCCAACAAGCACAATGTGCGAATCTGTGGGACAGAGAATCACCTCGCTATCATGCAGCACATTCAATGTTCACCAAAAGTCAATGTGTTCCACTTACGAGCGCTAATTTTTGCGACAACAGCGCCATCTGTTAACAGCTTTTCGAACTATTTCGAAACTTCTGTATAAATTATCACAGCTTTCACATTTAGCATACCACTTGTTGCACTCGTATATCACTCGTATGATTATTTTTTGTACGAAACTGAATATATAGTGTTTTCCCAATATTTGTGGAGACTCCCTTTTCAAAGAAGAACTTAATAATTCGTTGAAAAACATCATTAACAATTTAATTTGTTGCTTTTTCTAATGTGCTTTATCACGCAAGTGTCCTATTTTATAAATGTTAAGTGGAAGACTTAACAAATGTAGGGAGTAGGAATGGAACCAAAATTGAACCATGAGGAACACCGAAACTTTCCCTCCAACCAACATTGAGTTACTCAGCACAACTTTTTGGATTAGGTTGTTAAATGTAATTCAAACTAGTTGTTTGTAAAGTCGTCCGCTCAATAAAACTAAAGCTTTTCTTAAAGAGTAGAAAAAACAAGGTGACCTGCTCTCTCCATTGCTTTTCAAATGTGTCCTGGAAAAGATAGAGAGTGGAAAACAACCATACCACCAGGTTATGGGATTCAAATTGGACACAAAAGAAATGGCCTCAGTGGAAACTGTTTGGCTTTTGCTGATGATCTGGCACTCATTGCAAATAATATTGACGAAGCTAAGGTTCAAGTGTCCAGCCTACAATAAATTGCTGCTAAGACTGGCCTAAAAATAGCATTTAACAAAACTGAATTCATCACAAACATCAAAATCGCTCCTCCTCATATTGAAATACAACAAGAGAAAATCAAGCAGTCGAAGAAATTTAAATATCTTGGAGAAATAATTACACCTGACGGTTCAGAAAATGCAGCTGTAAAAAGTAGGTGTTCTAAACTAGAAGGTGCTTTTCATCTGTGCAAAGACTTATACCAAAGCAAAAGCCTGTCTTTAAACCTAAAACTTTGTCATTATAACACCGTAATTAGACCTTCAGCTTTGTATGCATCAGAATGTTTAAACTGTAAGTAGGCTGTTTGTTTCTTATTGGCGGCGTTACGTGGCGCTCTGTATGAGAGTCGCTGGCTGTGCTGTGTGCAGTCTGTGGCTGGTTTGCATTGTAGTCTGCCATTGTAGTGTTGGGCAGCTGGATGTTAACAGAGCGTAGCGTTGCGCAGTTTGAGGTGAGCCGCCAGAAGTGGTGGATGTGGGGAGAGAAATGGCGGAGTTTTGAAATTTGTAAGACTGGATGTCATGAACTATTAAGGTAAATACATTGTTTGTTCTCTATTAAAATCTTTCATTTGCTAACTATGCCTATCAGTAGTTAGTGCCTTCCGTAGTTTGAATCTTTTATTTAGTTGGCAGTAGTGGCGCTCGCAGTATTGCAGTAGTTCGAGTAACGAAGATTTTTGTGAGGTAAGTGATTTGTGAAAGGTATAGGTTAATGTTAGTCAGGGCCATTCTTTTGTAGGGATTATTGAAAGTCAGATTGCGTTGCGCTAAAAATATTGTGTGTGAGTTTAAGGACAGTCATGTATAATTGTTCAAAGGGGACGTTTCAAAACATGACAAAGAAAGGACCACTACGAAAACTTGAAATAAAAGAAGGGGAAATTTTGAGGAAAATCCTTGGCCCTATCAAAGAAAATGGAGAATTCCGCCGAAGACACAACTGTGAATTATACAAACATACAGAAGACATTGTTACCAGCATGAGGAAGAGGAGAATGATGTTTTTTGGTCATCTGGAAAGAATGAACCCGCAAAGACTTACTCATAGCATACATTCATCAATTTCAAAAACAAAATCGTATTCAAAATGGGCAAGCCAAGTTTGAAAAGGATTTACAGGAAGCTGAAATTTCATTTGATGACTTTCAGGACTTAGAAGTTTTCAGAGAAAAAGGCAAAATTACTAAAAACCGTATTCCGCTTACTACGCCAGTTCCAAGTCCTGCCTGTAAATGGTCAAAACAGAGAAAAGAAGCACAGTCAGCCTAACTGAAAATCTACTGGCAAAAGAGGAAAACACAAGCAGGGAAGAGATAAAAATCTTCATGGTCCATAGCAGGCCGAAACGATAGCAATAAACAAATAAATACACCACTGGCCATTAAAATTGCTACACCCAGGAGAAATGCAGATAATAAACGGGTATTCATTGGACAAATATATTATACTAGAACTGACATGTGATTAAATTTTCACGCAATTTGGGTGCATAGATCCTGAGAAATCAGTACCCAGAACAACCAACTCTGGCCGTAACAACGGCCTTGATACGCCTGGGCATTAACTCAAACGGAGCTTGAATGGCGTGTACAGGTACAGCTGCCCATGCAGCTTCAACACGATACCACAGTTCATCAAGAGTAGTGACTGGCGTATTGTGACGAGTCAGTTGCTCTGCCACCATTGACCAGATGCTTTCAATTGGTGAGAGATCTGGAGAATGCGCTGGCCAGGACATCAGTCGAACATTTTCTGTATCCAGAAAGGCCCATACAGGACCTGAAACATGCGGTCGTGCATTATCATCCTGGAATGTAGGGTTTCGCAGGGATCGAATGAAGGGCAGAGCCACGGGTCGTAACACATCTGAAATGTAAAGTCCACTGTTCAAACTGCCGTCAATGCGAACAAGAGGTGACCGAGACGTGTAACCAATGGCATCCCATACCATCACGCCGGGCCAGTATGGCGATGATGAATACACGCTTCCAATGTGCGTACACCGCGATGTCACCAAACACGGATGCGACCATCACGATGCTGTAAACAGAACCTGGATTCATCCGAAAAAATGACGATTTGCTATTCGTGCACCCAGGTTCGTTGTTGAGTACACCATCGCAGGCGCTCCTGTCTGTGTTGCAGCGTCAAGGGTAACCGCAGCCATGGTCTCCGAGCTGATAGTCCATGCTGCTGCAAACGCCATCGAACTGTTCGTGCAGATGGTTGTTGTCTTGCAAACGTCCCCATCTGTTGACTCAGGGATCGAGACGTGGCTGCACGATCCGTTACAGCCATCTACATCTACATTTATACTCCACAAGCCACCCAACGGTGTGTGGCGGAGAGCACTTTACGTGCCACTGTCATTACCTCCCTTTCCTGTTCCAGTCGCGTATGGTTCGCGGGAAGAACGACTGTCTGAAAGCCTCCGTGCGCGCTCTAATCTCTCTAATTTTACATTCGTGATCTCCTCGGGAGGTATAAGTAGGGGAAGCAATATATTCGATACCTCATCCAGAAACGCACCCTCTCGAAACCTGGCGAGCAAGCTACACCGCGATGCAGAGCGCCTCTCTTGCAGAGTCTGCCACTTGAGTTTATTAAACATCTCCGTAACGCTATCACGGTTACCAAATAACCCTGTGACGAAACGCGCCGCTCTTCTTTGGATCTTCTCTATCTCCTCCGTCAACCCGATCTGGTACGGATCCCACACTGATGAGCAATACTCAAGTATAGGTCGAACGAGTGTTTTGTAAGCCACCTCCTTTGGTGATGGACTACATTTTCTAAGCACTCTCCCAATGAATGCGGATAAGGTGCCTAGGTTAGGTTAGGTTAGGGATCCAGCACGGCGTTGCGTATTACCCTCCTGAACCCACCGATTCCATATTCTGCTAACAGTCGTTGGCTCTCCACCAACGCGAGCAGCGATGTCGCGATACGATTAACCGCAATCCCCATAGGCTACAATCCGATCTTTACCAAAGTCGGAAACGTGCTGGTACGCATTTCTCCTCCTTACACGAGGCATCACAACAACATTTCACCAGGCAACGCCGGTTCAACTGCTGTTTGTGTATGAGAAATCGGTTGGAAACTTTCCTCATTTCAACACGTTGTAGGTCTCGCCACCGGCGCCATCCTTGTGTGAATGCTCTGAAAAGCTAGTCATTTGCACATCACAGCATCTTCTTCCTGTCGGTTAAATTTCACGTCTGTAGCACGTCATCTTCGTGGTGTAGCAATTTTAATGGTCAGTGGTGTAAATAAAAGCATGACAAACGCAAGCAAACACCTTGGAAATATTGCTAAAAATGCCAAATAGCGATATTTGCACACTAGAATGTCTTTTTAAATTCACTGCCAGAGCTATTTCTCCTTTGTTTTCTGGTTGGCCCTAATATCGACACTTTGTGTTCCGCACCCGTGGGAAGCTGTCGGGTCAGGCGTTTGCAGGTTGGCGTGCGGCGTCTCCCGCTGACAGGAGTAGTGGCTGGTAGACCTGGAGAGGCCACAGCCCGGCGTCAAGAGCGCGCGTGTAGCGCGCCGCAGGGCGCCAGCGCTGAATGGCTGCGCTGAATGAATGTTGTGCCGGAGTTTCCGGTCCGTTTGCGGCGCTCGCTGAATGCCTGTCCGCGCCTAATCCGATTACTACTGCCGTGGGGAGGCGGCGGCTGGCCTCCCCAGCCCAGTCTGAACCAGCGCGGCGACATGTGTCTGCGGTCTGCGCTCAAAAGCTCCGCGGATCCGTTCGGTCGTCACGTATAATTACTTTCCTGTCTCGAGTTGGGGCATGGCCCCTGTGCCGTTGGCGTCTGGCTAGAACTCTACTCCTGCGACTACAGTTCTGATGAAGTCTGCAGACCTGTTAGATCACAATGTCGTGACCAGGAGAAACTACTTTCGTCTGGCCGTAACTGTGGGCTCTTTGATTGCTCTGGGATAAGGCCCATCAGACTAGAATACATGAGATATTAATTCACTATATTATAGATTGCCAATGTCTTCAAACGGAAAGGCATAAGCATATCCTTTACAACGGACAACAAGATTGGACAGAAGTTACCCCACAACATCGGCACACGAAACCCACTTCATCACACAGGTGTGTACAAAATTGAATGTTTGAACTGTGACTGCTTCTACATAGGCCAGACAGGCAGATCATTTGAGATTAGGTTCAAGGAACACATGGCAGCACTAAAAAACAAAAAATATCACACATCAGCAATAGCTACACACTTGCATGAAACAAAACACCATGTTAACAACACAAGCATTAGCATCCTACACATCCAACCAAAAGGCAGAAAACTAGACATCCTTGAAACACTCCAAATATACAAACATCAAATGAAACAACCAGAATCTATCTTAAATGACAAAAAGGACAATATTTACAATAGTATCATCTCCGTTTTCAGCAACTGCCTACACTCATAAAAATGCGCGCGCACACACACACACACACACACACACACACACACACCTAATATTTACCATAAATATTGACAGCTGCCAAGAGTACAAGAGATTGACCTCATTCACAGATAATTCATCACACCAACAGCTTGTACCCCTTGTCAGCTTAAAACTGTACGTACATCAACTACTGGCACAAATGTATATCTATCTGCATATTTCATAGCATTAACCAATGTATTACTCCAACCTTTAGGCAGCTACTATATGCAACATGCAATCTTAAGACTCCTTGCCATGTAAATGTTTCCTCTCAATAATCACTCTTTCCTCTCTCCCTCTCCCTCTCTCTCTCTCTCTCTCTCTCTCTCTCTCTCTCACTCTCCCCCCTCCCCCTCTCCCTTTCACTCACACACACACACACACACACACACACACACACACACACACTTTCTCTCTCTCTCTCTCTCTCTCTCTCTCTCTCTCTCTACCTCTCCTTCTGCCTCCAGCCCCTCACTTCACATCTGTTTATTAACCCCAATCAAAGAATGTAATGTATGTATGATTTTACTGTTGTAGTCAATATGATCATTGTAATTATAGTCTGTAACATTTCACCTAATTGTTATCAATAAGTATGAAGTTTGAGCCATTTTAACATTTCACCTGATTGTATAAACGAGTACGAATGTTTGCTGTTCTAACTTGTCAGAATTGGATTTATATACCACCTGAAGTACACACACATATATTTGACACCTCAAAACAAACACCGCCAAATGCTTAAAGCAATTATTCTGTAATAATATTGTTATGATGTATATTCTTTGCACTTTACGATTATGTCTTCACTTCTGTTATACGAACATTGCACCCAGCTGATTCCAGACGCCATATTTGTTTACAAATGTGACAGTATACATGTGATGTGTTACGACAGCAAATGGAACCTGTGATCACTGAAGGTACTGTAGTTTACTTATTTAATGTTTACCATTAGATATGAGTTTAATTTTTCGTCAAAAGTTATCCTAAACCATATTCTGAAATAGTGTCTCGTTTCTCCACTAGGCAGTGCCACAAGTTCCTCCAAAAATCGTAACACAACACACACACAAATGTAATACTTACTAATGTAAATCCACCCGATGATGGAGGTTTAAACCTTCTAAACGCGTCGTGGAAATAAATAAAACGGTGACTGGTAACAGTGAACTTATTGTTTCATTTAATGTCAGTAACAGTCACGGTAAAGCCTAACCTAAAAATGTTCGCATTTAAAGTCACTTTATTATAATGACATGGATATCCCCAAATCCTAGCCTTGGGGAATTTAAACTTAATCATGTGGCAATCAAGAAGATTCCCCGCAGAGAAATCATGAATGTTAGGGTACTCACCGAGGGGCTCTAGGCGCCACAGTCTGGAACCGCGCGACCGCTACGGTCGCAGGTTCGAATCCTGCCTCGGGCATGGATGTGTGTGATGTCCTTAGGTTAGCTAGGTTTAAGTAGTTCTAAGTTCTAGGGGACTGATGACTTCAGCTGTTAAGTCCCATAGTGCTCAGAGCAATTTGAACCATTTTGTGTGTGTGTGTGTGTGTGTGTGTGTGTGTGTCGATTATTATTTAGTCTAAGTATATTCTACATTCTTGTTTTTTATTGTTTTAGTGGCTGACATTATCAGTGAGTTGTTACTTACATTGATACCATACGGCAGTACCTGTGTTATTCCCAGCTGTGGTTATTCCCAATTACGATGCAAAGTTCTTTCGGATAGGCATGCTTGACCGAAAGAACAGGCACTGGGACGACTACAGCCATTATGAAAGACACGAAATGTACTCGCAATTGCGAATATGGACTACCATCAGCTGAATAATGGAATGGTGGCAATGAAAATTGCGCCGGACCGGGACTCGAACCCGAATTTCCCGCTTATCGCGAGTGGCCGCCTTACCATTTGGCTATCCGAGCACGACTCAAGGTCCAACCCAAAGTTCCATATGTCGTCAATCACGTGTGCAGAACATGTCCTCGCACATACGATATGTATATTCCTGTACAGGGTAAAGTCGCTTTCCCGGTGTCGGCGGATAAATACGAGGGTCACTCCAAAAGAAATGCACACTATTTTTTTTAAAATCTACCTTTTATTCTACATGTTTGGAAGTTTCACAGTGTGTAGATACATCCTTTAGGAACAATATTTTCATTTCTCCACATAATTTCCATCCCTCGCAATTGCCTTACGCCATCTTGGAACCAGCGTCTGTATACCCGCACAGTAAAATTCTGGACCAACCTGTTGGAGCCACTGTTTGGCAGCGTGCACAAGGGAGTCATCATCTTCAAGCCTTGTTCCACGGAGAGAGTCTTTCAGTTTCCCAAAGAGATGATAGTCACATGGAGCCAGGTCAGGACTGTAAGGCGGGTGTTTCAGTGTTGTCCATCCGAGTTTTGTGATCGCTTCCATGGTTTTTTGACTAACATGTGGCCGTGCATTGTCGTGAAACAGCAAAACATCCTGCTTTTGCCGATGTGGTCGAACATGACTCAGTCGAGCTTGAAGTTTCTTCAGTGTCGTCACATATGCATCAGAATTTATGGTGGTTCCAATTGGCATGATGTCCACAAGCAAGAGTCCTTCGGAATCAAAGAACACTGTAGCCATAACTTTTCCAGCAGAAGATGTGGTTGTGAATTTTTCTTGGGTGAATTTGCATGATGCCACTCCATTGATTGGCTCTTCGTCTCTGCTGAAAAATGATGGAGCAATGTTTCATCACCTGTCACAATTCTGCCAAGAAATTCATCTCCACCATTCTCGTACTGTTCCAAAACTTCCCTGCATACCGTTTTTCTTGTTTCTTTGTGAGCCGCTGTCAACATCCTGGGAACCGACCTGGCACAAACCTTTTTTAACGACAAGACTTTCAGTATTCTGCAAACACTCCCTTCCCCTATCCCAACGTAGCGTGACAATTCGTTCACTGTGATGCGTCTGTCAGCAGTCACCAATTCGTTTGTAAGGTGTCAGGCAGATCCAACACCTTCCATGAAAACCCTGACATGATAAGCAAATCCAGTAGTATGTCACATAGCTCCGAATAAATCGTGACATTAAATTAACCAAAGTAATATGAGTAACGAGTGAGCAAATGGAATACCACAGACTAACACAAGAATGCCTAAATGCATGTCATACCTTCCCACCGTGAGACAGACGCAGTTCCGAGGGGAGAAACGAGAACAGAAGCCGAGAGCAGAACCGTGTTAAGCTAGAAGGCCCTACGATAAGGGACGGACTGGACACCCACGTCGCCAGCTAACCACTAGGACCACCCCAGCTGCAAGTTTTAGAATGAGACTTTTTCGCGTCTCTGTTACGTCAGGACCACCCCCCAGCCCATGTTAAAAGATAGAGCCCTCCAGAAGAACAGTATAGACCTTACGATAACGCTAAAATGACCACACCAGCTGCAAGTTTTAGCGTGAGACTTTTTCGCGTCTCTGTTACGTTGCAAACTTTAAAAACATTGCCCCACCACGAAAAGTATAACGTTTCTCATTGGATAGACAGAATTTTTGTAGGCGGAGCTTAAGGTTAACATTGAGACCCTGATTGGTAAGGTGAAAACACAGCCAGATAGTTTTTTTTAAACCAACTTCGGTAAACTGTAGTAAGGAGAATTTAGGAGAGAGTTGCTTCCGAGACGGCGAGGTGAGCGGAGCTGTGCTGCTCGCCGCCCCCTGACGAACACCGACAAGGTAATGAACGCACGCGATGCCGCATTTTTGAGCGCATAAAGCTTCACTCAGAACTGCAGAAGTCTCATCTGTTACACCCCCTTTTTGCGTAATACTAGTGTCGATCGTCAATTAAAGCTCATGGTGTTCACATTTGCCACTTGGAGTAAAAATCTGAAACGCGATGATTTTTCTGTTATATAGTTATTGAGGGTCACTGTAGACCATTTTGATAGTTTTCTCTTTTGTGAAACTTAATTTAAACCTAGATTATAGATGTGATATGGCATAGGTCATCCTTCGATCATTGTAGAACTTGGAAAACCACTCAGGGAATATTCGTTCACAGTTTTGTTGAACGCAGTTGGTTTTTATCATCCTGTATTAAAACATTTCCTTTTATCAATAGTGCAATTTATAAACAATATTTTGTGAGTAGAATAAAATTTCCAATGGTAAACTTAACTGATTTTTCGACGTTATTTTACCAGCTAACTAAAAATAGGAAAGCCTTGAACCCTTCCATTAAATTTAGTTAGTATTAAGATTCTTTATCAGGGAGTGCAGTGGAGCTGACGCTGAAATCATTAAGTATTTGGTTATATCGTCGCTAGTCTCACTGAACTCTTCTGAATTCTACATGTCATGTGTGGTCTGGCGTCTCCTTACCAGCAACAGGTCCCAGGTTCAAACTAGTCAATTCCCTAAAAAACGCGCTCAGAGCGTCGTTGCGTGAAAGTGGTAGGGAGACACGATATAGAACAAACAGACGCCACGCAGAATGTTAGACGTTAACTCTCTGCACATTGTATGGAGTGTGTGCAGTACGAGGCCTGCCGCTGCGAGGACAATCCTCAATATTGCCGTGCCCGCTTTCATGACGTAACCTGCTTGCCCACAGAGTAACTGTATTGCGATCGACAGCAGCATCTCCATAGACCTTTTTCAACCTCTTGTGGATGGTTCCCACTGTCACGTTTTCACAGCACAGGAATTCTATGACAGCACGTTGCTTCTGTGAACGTCAAGTGTAGCAGCCATTTTAAAGACATGCTGTGACGGCACCACTCACGGGAACAGGTTGAACTAAGTTTGAAAACAGCGGGAAGGATGTATCTACACACTGTAAAACACATGCAGAATGAAAACTGTAGTTTTACAAAAATAGTGTGCATTTTTTTTTTTTTTTTGTTTTTTGTTTTTGGTGACCCTCGTACAATACTGCAGTGCCTGTGCTATCCCCAATTACGATGGAAAGTTCCTTCGGACGTGCATGCGAGTTTGTGTAGTGGATGGCCCGTGTGGAGAAGAAGATGTTCATATATTTACACATTCGTTTCCCTAACATTTATCATGCGTTAATGATAGTATTTGAAATGAAAATAGTTTAGTTTCGTGAACTCAACACAAACACTTTTGTTTATACTCCGCAGAAAATGTCGTTTTACCCTCAGCTTGGAAACCGATGCTGTAAGATGTGAAAGCAAGAAGTCTTACTGTGGTGACGGACTAATCTGTAGCCTAGCCCGAAGTCTAGGTTAGTTTGGAAAGTGACAGTTTGGTTACGAGTTGGCGAAGCCAAAGAATGTGAAAGGAGAATACTATCTGAAGTGTCTTGGGCTCCGCAGAAATATCAACACATTCAATCTCCAGCCACTTCGCACTTTCCAACTTCGAGTTGGTTACGCCCGGTCAAATTCAAATGGCTCTGAGCAATATGGGACTTAACTTCTAAGGTCATCAGTCCCCTAGAACTTAGAACTAATTAAACCTAACTAACCTAAGGACATCACACTCATCCATGCCCGTGGCAGGGTTCGAACCTACGACCGTAGCGGTCGCGCGGTTCCAGACTGTAGCGCCTAGAACCGCTAGGCCACCCGGCCGGCGTTACGCCCGTGTTAGTATCTCCATACGATGCTGTGAAACAATGCTTAATATCTAAAACTTTATGTGCCCGAACCATACAAAACTGCCCTCCCCCATGCCATAAAAATCACAAGTTTCGAGTTTGGAAAACTTTTGATAAAAACAATTTAATGTTCTCAAACGCAGGTTTTTAAATTACTTATAATCAAAACAATAAAACCGCAAGTTTTAATATAAACAACAGGTGCTAACGTTTGTCACCGAAGCAGCGTGACTTTGCTCTCTAATTCTGTTTGAAACAAATCGGCACAAGTCGGTGGTCTTCGTAATTATGACGTCATGTTTTCGCCTGCTGCCAGGCGCAACATTCAGTTGTACTGTAGCTGCTCGGTAAACGTGTGTCCAATAGTAAATAATGAAGCAATTATCGATGAAATCAAGATACACCTGGTCCATCGGGGTCACGTACAATTCCGACTTCCAGAATAAAGCACAATGCGGCATGAGACACGGAGTTAAACGTTCAGTAAATGTTTTGAAAGTCGTTCTTCTTCTACTCATTGAGTTGTACTACAACTGGATTGATTTCGGTCATATTCGTTATCACAAATAAGGAACACATTTGGACACGAACGTCCCTGTAATACGACTTTGCGAGAGGTTAATTTCAGAACTTCGGAAAGAAGCTCATCTTATCTTGGGTATACGTTACACACAAACACACACACATACACGGGCGCGCTCATGCCTCACCCTACGCCCCTGTCCATCGCAACAGCCGGCCGGTGTGGCCGAGCGGTTCTAGGCGCTTCAGTCTGGAACCGCGCGACCGCTACGGTCGCAGGTTCAAATCCTGCCTCGGGCATGGATATGTGTGATGTCCTTAGGCTAGTTAGGTTTAAGTAGTTCTAAGTCCTAGGGGAATTATGACCTCAGCTGTTGGGTCCCATAGTGCACAGAGCCATTTGAACCATTTTCCATCGCATCACGTTGGCAACCAACTTTCACCTTCATTGATGCCTGTGCAGCGGCGAATTATATATACGTTGCGATTTAATACACATGTAATATTTTAAACGTTCAGTGTCAGTTTATTCCAGTGAGTTCAAAAAAACTTTTTTGGGAGGTGCCGAAACGCCGCTTCGGCTGAAATTGAGCACTTCTCTGAATAACGGACCATCCTTCCAGCAGACGAAGTGCAGTAACTTGGTGGGCGCCTGCCGAAGTGTGGAACAGTGCGCATTGCTTCTTTACTTTGTGGACGACCCTCGTGCAGTATGACAGCACTAAAGCTGTTCCGGAATTGCGACGCGATTCCTACAGACGGAGACGTGATTGCTACACCCACGCAGCACTCTGTGAGCAGCTGGAGCCGTTTGACAGATAGTGCGCAGTAATGTCGTTAGCGTCCGCGGGCAGTCAAAGCAAAGCAAAGCGAGCCCCCCGCCCCCCTTTCCCTGCGTGCAATTACTCGGCCGCGGACGGCACCTTCCTTGCGCGTTGGCGTTGTGGGCTAATGGAGCGCACTCCGAGTACTGGGCCTGCTTACACCACTCAGGGCGAACCGCTCTCTGTGTTAGCTGTCGCTTTTGGACCGCAGAATTCTGCAATTAGTCCTTGTTACCGGATCGCTTTGGCAGCCGCCGGACGTCGTACGCCGAACCTGGTCCGAGAGTCTGCCTTTTGCAGACTTATCGAATTAGTATCGGGGTAAAAGCCGTTGAAATTAGCAGGTTTTCACTTCTACCTGGCGCATTTTGATCTCCATTAATTGGGCGAACATACGACTCTTTATTGGAAACTAATAGCGCCGCCATTGTAATAGTGTGGTGAAAAAAGCCTGTAATGACGTTTAACAATGACTGTATTCCAGTCAGTATCGTCAAGAGCTTCCTCTCAATCTACAGGGTGGGCGAGAAGTCCCTGTATCCCTAGTATCGAATGCTAATTGATCGATTTGTTTTAGCACAAGTGCTCACGTATGTGTTAAGTGTCCAATAATTAATGTGTGGCGCTTAAATCCGGACAGATTTCAATTTCCCGCCATATTGTAGTTCCAGCGGAGATCGCGATTAGCTTTCTTGAGAGCCATAGGCATCTAGTAAACAGTCAGAACTTCAAAATGACCCAGATGCTAAGTACAAGTGCGTGCGGATTACAACCGAAGAGCCGCGATTATCGAAAGTCTTCGCACTGGGCGTTCGCCCACTGAAATAGTTCGATTCTTCGGGTAATCAAGATTAACTATTTACTTTATTGTGGCTAAGTATAATGCTTCGGAGAAGTCGGGAAGTTTCCGCTAATCTGGCGAGGAAACCTCATTCGGGGAAATGCGTGTCACGAACCCGGCAATCATCGAAATGGCTAAGGCGCTCATATATATATATATATATATATATATATATATATATATATATATATATATATAGTAAAACAATTACAATATACAAAGACACAGAAACGTCATATATTCAGGTAACAAAATATGGAAAAAATATTATAGTACAATAGATGGAAATAGGAGGATATGCATTTCCGGCGTTACAGAGTTCTGGCTCCCGAATAGCCAGAATTGGTATCCCATTGGCTGCTACAGGGTGGCGCACGAAATGTGTTACCAATTCTTTCTTTCACAATTTACGACGCACATTAGATATCTCGCTGGGATCTCTACAGTAGTACCAGCAGAGCTTGGAAAAACAAATGAGTTACGAAATGACGTGTAATTCACGATACTGCCGCTAGGAGACTAGTAAGCAGCAATGGCTGACAATCGAAGACTGACGACACTGCAACGCTCGGCAATTGTGTTACTTTTTCATGAAACGTGAAGCCTTGTTGTGACTCAGAGGCGTTTTCGACAACAGTTTAACACACGATGGGTCCCTTGCAAGAAGACCATCCACAGGTTGTACGATAAATTTGTACAGGAAGGAACAGTATTGGAAGCGAAGCGACCTCGGTCTAAGCCTGTTTGTTCGCCGGAGAATATTGAAGCAGTACGAGTTGCTGTACAGAAAAGTCCCGGGAAATCGCGTAGAAAGGCAGCAGTGCAACTGGGAATATCCAGACGCTCCGTTCAACGCATTCTCAAAAGTGACCTCCATATGTACCCATACAAGATAACCTGTGCACAGAAGCTCACTGAAGAACACAAGCAGCAGAGACTACTGTTTGCTCAGTGGGCGGAGGATAGTGAAGAAACTGTCAACCACCTTTGGTTTTCAGACGAGGTGCATTTTCATTTAGACGGTGTGGTTAACAAACAAAAAGTAAGCTTTTGGGCCACTGAAAACCCACAAGTGCTTCATGAACGACAACATTATGCTCCGAGGATTACAGCGAGGGCAGCAATTTCCAGTCACGGACTTATTGGACCCTTTTTCTTTGAAGAAACTGTGAACAGCGAGCGTTATTTGAGCATGCTTCGCAATAGCTTCATTCCACAACTTCTTGCTACTGCATTGCCCTTCAACACGCAGTGGTTCATGCAAGATGGAGCAAGGCCACATACTGCAAACACTGTGTTGGAGTTTTTACACGAGCATTTCGACATGTGGATCCTTTCACTCAGGTTTCCAGGTCGCTTCAATGACGGACAAAATTGGCCCCCCAATAGTCCAGACCTCAATCCATGTGACTTTTTTCGTCTGGGGTACCTAAAGGAAAATTTTTTCTCGAAACGTCCAAGTGATTTAATGGAGCTCAGAAGACTTATTCTTCAAGCTTGCAGTGAAATTACGGAAGACATGTGCCGTAGGTTAACCACTAACTTCAGTGTTCGTCTGAAGGAAGTTAGGAAACGAAATGGTGGACATATTGAGCATGTGCTGAGTTAGAAAAAATCTCCATGGACGGCTCTTCATTGTAGTATAAGTTCCTTTCAGACTGTAATGACAATAAAGTTTATATTCAAAAACAAAATGGTAACACATTTCGTGCGCCACCCTGTATGTTTGAAGCGTAGTCGAAAGAGTTACCAATAATACGAGGCACCCTAATGTCGCATCTCCACACATAGCTACCGCAGCAGCATTCGCGAATATGGACAGTGAGCCCGCCGCTGTGACAGAGCGGTTCTAGGCGCTTCAGTCCGGAACCGTGCGACCGCTACGGTCGCAGGTTCGAATCCTGCCTCGGACATGGATGTGTGTGATGTCTTTAGGTTAGTTAGGTTTAAGTAGTTCTAAGTTCTAGGAGAGTGATGACCTCAGATGTTAAGTCCCATAGTGCTCAGAGCCATTTGAACCATTTTTTTGGCAATTTTGTTTTAAAGAGTGCATGCGGTCACTTCAGGACGAGATTGGAGGCGGTCATTGGAGCTGAAGAGGGTTACATCGAGTAATGTTAATCTTGAAAGATACCACTATTTACACCTATATCTACATCTACATCATACTCCGCAAGCCACCTAATGGTGTGTGGCGGAGGGTACTTTCTTTACCACTATCTGATCCCTCCAACCGTGTTCCACTTACATGTAAAAGGATTTTCATTTTCATTTGTATTTTTTAATAAACTTCCTTTTAAAAAAGTTTCATTTGTCCGTATCAGCACTGCACCCTGTATTAGTGAGTTCCTCATTATGCAATGAATATTGCCATACGCCTCTATATTCTTCTGGACATGTTTTTGAGCATGTTCGGTGTTACAAAGCGAAATGCATACTCAACAGCACTGCACAGTTCTCCGTTTTCAACATAACGACGTGCAGATGCATGCACCTTAATGACTACCCATAACGAGTCTCCAGGTGTGCTGAGGTCAGGACTTCTTGATGGCAATTTCAAGGGAGCTGGTGTTGCTTATGAAGCGTTCATTTAGGAACTCACGCACTGCAAGGGCATAGTGAGGAGGCGTTCCCTTTGACTACAATCATACGCGTTCTGTGAGGCCCCTTTCCTCGATCTGAGGTATTAACCATGTTCGTAACACGTGTTAATATTTTCAGAATTCAGAGTCCCTTAAAAAAAGCACGGTCCAAGCAGATGTTGTGATGTCCTTTATTGTATGATTATATGATAGCGGAACAAACACTGGTAGCAGTTACTTCTGTAAAATATCTGGGAGTATGCGTACGGAACGATTTGAAGTGGAATGATCATATAAAATTAATTGTTGGTAAGGCGGGTGCCAGGTTGAGATTCATTGGGAGAGTCCTTAGAAAATGTAGCCCATCAACAAAGGAGGAGGCTTACAAAACACTCGTTCGACCTATACTTGAATATTGCTCGTGAGTGTGGGATCCGTACCAGGTCGGGTTGACAGAGGAGATAGAGAAATCCAAAGAAGAGCAATGTATTTCGTCACAGGGTTATTTGGTAAGCGTGATAGCGTTACGGAGATGTTTAGCAAACTCAAGTGGCAGACTCTGCAAGAGAGGCGTTCTGCATGGCGGGTGTAGCTTGCTGTCCAGGTTTCGAGAGGGTGCGTTTCTGCATGAGGTATCGAATATATTGCTTCCCCCTACTTATACCTCCCGAGGAGATCACGAATGTAAAATTAGAGAGATTTGAGCGCGCACGGAGACTTTCCGGCAGTCGTTCTTCCCGCGAACCATACGCGACTGGAACAGGAAAGGGAGGTAATGACAGTGGCACGTAAAGTGCCCTCCGCCACACATCGTTGGGTGGTTTGCGGAGTATAAATGATAGATGTCACCGCTCCCCGTGTCATGACGTGAGACGAATTCCAGTCTTAGCTCGACTGTGTAATGAGGATTCTCTTTGCCGCAAACGACCATATTTCTAGCATGTGACCTGTGACAAATTGCACAGTCATCCGAAAACATAGCCTGGGCACGGTTTTCTGCGTTTGGAAATGCAACAAGGCACGGCCTGCTAAAACGCTCTTATTCCGGTCTGTATCCAATAACAAGTTCACGGACATCGGTCGAAAAGATCTGACCCGAAGGTCTTTCTCCATGCGATCTCGCATTGTTGTCCATGGTATACCTAGTTCCGAACCACGTGTCAACTTCACAGGAGATAGTTAAATAGAAGCAGAGACGCCGGCACATGGTTCTTCTCGTAACTTCTTTCTCCCACTCCGCGGGTTGCCAAAAAGCAAAACCATGTCTTTTCCAATCCAGAAGTGTTACCTTCCGCGGTGGAGCCTTGTTAAATCTTTCCTGGTATGCTCTCATAATCTGTCTCACTGTCTACCCTATGTGTTATCGTTCGTGCACCCACACATTTGTCACTAAGCACTCCTCAATAGTATAACTATGACCGCTCACATCTATCATGGCTACAAATAAAAATTAGACAGCGATTGCTGCTGCGAAAACATTTAAACATGAATTGCAACAATTGAGTCCAACAACTGATAAGAAATAACATAGCTACCAACCTGCGTAACATCATTTGATATTAAACAGGAGTATGGAACTTCTCGTCCACCCTATAAAAATGCTATAAACATAGATTTTCTTTAACCCACTTCTAAGTGTCAGTGCGCACATTCCTCCAGACCCCAAATCGATTTTTCCCGAGGTTAAAAATGCTATAAACATAGATTTTCTTTAACCCACTTCTAAGTGTCAGTGCGCACATTCCTCCAGACCCCAAATCGATTTTTCCCGAGGTTGTCTTCTACGATTTTTGCCTCTCTTCTGTAAATACGAGTGTGTGCTGAAAAGTAATGCCTCCGATTTTTTTATAAGAAAACTCTTAAAGCATTTTAAGTAAAACAAACTTCATTAACATTGTAAATCTTTATTCTTTGTCTCTACATATTTATTTCTCGACATTATCATCCTGGCATCGAACACGTATCTCCCAGCGAGAGACCACGTTGTTGATACTTTCACTGAAGGCAGAGTTACAACCTCAGCTCTGCGTGCACCACTTCATCACTATCAAAGTGAAGAACTCGGAGTTCTTCTTTAAGTTTTGGAAACTGACAAAAATTGGATGGGGCTATATGGAAGACGATCGACGACAGTGAATCCAAGGAGTCTAATTGTTGCACATTTTGCAGCACTCGTGTGTGGTCCGGCCTTGTCATGCTGAAGGAGAGAGTGCTCCATATGTGGACGAACTCTTCTGAGGTTAGAAACTCCATTACAGCACGCTTTCCTCATGTGACGAGATACTTACGTTGCACGCCGCCATGTCTGAGACTCCACTCCTTTTCACATTCGTCAGACATCAGCAAAAACACCCTGTGAGTGCGTTAGCGTCTGTAGAATAAATGACTGGGGTTAGGAGTGGATCCTTATTCTATGACAGAACGCATCGGTATTTAGCAGTACACCATATAATTTCCGTAGTGTTGTCAAAGAAGCACACGAGTTTACTTAGATTGTGAGATGACAATTTCAGGACAGTTGTCAATGTAACGCATTACGTCCTGTTTAGCAGAAATAATATTCAACACAAAAATATCAAATTTAAAGAGAAGGTTCTCTACAAAAATTTTCTTACTTCTAGATAGTGTAGCCTTGTCTGAGGTGGTCAATAAGACGACAGATCATCCGATTCCAGTTCTAAGTTCGGTACTACACTACTGTCCATTAAAATTGCTATACCAAGAAGAAATGCAAATGATAAACGGGTAGTCTTTGGACAAATATACTATACTAGAACTGACATATGATTACATTTTCATGCAATTTGGGTACATAGATCCAGAGAAATCAGTACCCAGAACAACCACCTCTGGCAGTAATAACGGCCTTGATACGCCTGGGCATTGAGTCAAACAGAGCTTGGATGGCGTGTACAGGTACAGCTGCCCATGCAGCTTCAACACGATACAACAGTTCATCAAGAGTAGTGGCTGGCGTATTGTGACGAGCCAGTTGCTCGGCCACCATTGATCAGTCGTTTTCAGTTGATGAGAGATCTGGAGAATGTGCTGGCCTGGGCATCAGTCGAACATTTTCTGTATCCAGAAAGGCCCATACAGGACCTGAAACATGCGGTCGTGCAATATCCTGCTGAAATGTAGGATTTCGCAGGGATCGAATGAAGGGTAGAGACACGGGTGATAACACGTCTGAAATGTAACGTCCACTGTTCAAAGTGTCGTCAATGCGAACAAGATGTGACCGAGACGTGTAACCAATGGCACTCCATACCATCACGCCGGGTGATACGCCAATATGGCGATGACGAAAACACGCTTCCAATGTGCGTTCACCGCCATGTCGTCACTGTCCGTGATGTAGCGTCAAGGGTAACCGCAGCCATGGTCTCCGAGCTGATAGTCCATGCTGCTGCAAACGTCGTCGAACTGTTCGTGCAGATGGTTGTTGTCTTGCAAACGTCCCCATCTGTTCACACAGCGATCGAGACGTGACAGCACGATCCGTTACAGCCATGCGGACAAGATGCCTGTCATCTCGACTGCTAGTGATACGAGGCCGTTGGGATCCATCACGGCGTTCCGTATTACCCTCCTGAACCTACCGATTCCATATTCTGCTAACAGTCATTGGATCTCGACCAACGCGAGCAGCAATGTCGCGATACGATAAACCGCAATCGCGATAGGCTACAATCCGACCTTTATCAAAGTCGGAAACGTGATGGTACGCATTTCTCCTCCTTACACGAGGCATCACAACAACGTTTCACTAGGCAACGCCGGTCAACTGCTGTTTGTGAATGAGAAATCGGTTCCTCATGTCAACACGTTGTAGGTGTCACCACCGGCGCCAACCTTGTGTGAATGCTCTGAAAAGCTAATCATTTGCATATCACAGCATCTTCTTCCTGTCTGTTAAATTTCGCGTCTGTAGCACGTGATCTTCGTGGTGTAGCAATTTTAATGGTCAGTAGTGTACTTAGGATGACAGTCAAGTCTATGGAGGATGCTTAGTTTTTGCGACAAGATGAGCAAAAGATTCCTCAAGGTTTCTCGAGTTCATAGTGGGCGCAGGCTCATGATCCAACAATTCTACGCCTCTGCGAGCGGCATTTACCTTTAGCTGCATGGCCCTCTGAAAATCCTATAAAAAGGTAATCAAAATCTTTACTGATTTTATCAGCTGAAACTGTGCTATGTTTCTCGTTAGGCGAGAAAACATGCACTCATCCCTAGTCTGGAAATACGGCGATATACACGTGCATAGATGGAGCAGTGTGTATACTTCAACGCTCTCTCAGTTCTCGCAAGAAAAAAAAAACTACGTGGCTGTTTCGTTTCTCCGCTATTGGAACTCAACGACTCGTCAGCTAATTTCTAGCTGAATGTCAGCCAAAGTCAACGCAGTGTTCACGCAGAATTCCTCTTTTGGGGTCATACAGAGCGTGATGCACCCTGTGCTACATTTAACGCTGGTTAAGAGGAGAGTCCCTGAAGTTTTCAGTATTGTGTGTTTGGTAATAAACTGTCCCCCAGCTGTGTGCTTTCGTGCTTCATGTCACGGCTTTTTCAGACCAATGGGAGCTTTCCTTTCATCTTGTGCAAACTACCCCTGCCCTTCGCAAAGGGCCTACCTGTAAACTGTGTCGAAATATCACACTTTTTACTCCTTGCGAGTTTATTTCAGCGAGTCGGACATTTTGTGCCCGTTCCTGACGCCTTAAAGTTACGCAAGTACATCACTAGCGTACCACAGGCCTTTCACGTGATCAACTGCGTCGCTGGTCTGTTTAAAAAAAATGGTTCAAATGGCTCTGAACACTACATGCGCTGCTAGCGCACGTCCTAAGGCTCAGGCGTGAACCCCATGCTGCCCGTAATCGCGATGTGATTGACATGTGTAATCACACCTCCATACTTATCAAGAGGTCCAAAACGAATAATACGGTCTGCTGCCATCAACTCTCATAAGCACATAATGGTTTCCCTCTTGCACGTTTAACGTATCTACGTACACAATATGAACCAGTACCGATCGGTGTACACCCGTCAGGTTGTCTTATTTATCCTGCACACCCAAAATAAGGTTTATCTAATGCGTTATATGACCCATTGTGCCTGTCGCTCAGGGCCTGGCTCTACCTAGTCAAGTGTCCAACGTAGTTCCCACTACTGCCACAGTTACCACTTCGCCTTGTTTATGATTTGCGACCCATGCAAACTCCTGTACTCCACCACCCTCCGAGAATCCCATTTGTTGTTGCTTTGGCGTACAGTACATCGCTTGCCAGTGTAGTCGTGCATCAGAGTAATCTAGTGACGGCACGGAGGTAGTACACATTGGTTGGTTGGTTTGGGGAAGGAGACCAGACAGCGAGGTCATCGGTCTCATCGGATTAGGGAAGGACGGGGAAGGAAGTCGGCCGTGCCCTTTGAAAGGAACCATCCCGGCATTTGCCTGGAGCAATTTAGGGAAATCACGGAAAATCTAAATCAGGATGGCCGGACGCGGAGTACACATTGTGAATAAACGTTGTGTTGTGGAACTTATACTGTACAGTATAATGTACACACATGAAGATATGGTAGAAATGCTGCTGAACTATTGAGAATGTACGTTGACGGGAAATACGTTATGAGATTGCTTGTTTGTTGATAGTACTATTAGCGAACATTATGATTATTAAGTTAATATGTCTGTTTTCTACCCTACTCTACATACCTGTACTGTACCCTGTTGTAGGTGGACGAAATGCTGTTCAGGCAGAACGACTGTACAGAAGACGATTCCATGACAAGCCATCGCCTTCGCGCCGGATGTTTGGTCGTCTCACATCTCGTCTACGTGAAACGGGAAGCTTAAATCCAAGACCTCGACATCGTCCTAGAACACGCACAGATGAACGTGCTGAAGTTGCTGTGCTCGCTACCATAGCTGTGAATCCTCAAATCAGCACACGTCAAATTGAACGTGAAGTTGGTGTGTCGAAATCAAGTGCACAGCTTATTCTTAAACGTCATAAATTTCATCCTTACCATGTTCATTTACACCAGGATCTTCATGGAAATGACTTCCGCAATAGGGTAACATTTTGTCGGTGGGCTCAGCAAAAACTTCTGACTAATCCAAATTTTTTTGCAGATGTTCCTTTTAACGATGAGGCATCATTCTCCAACAAAGGAATTGTCAATATGAGGAATATGCATTATTGGTCCGCAGACAATCCAAAATGGCTCCGTCAGGTAGAGCATCAACGTCCGTGGAAAGTTAATGTTTGGTGTGGGATTATTGGAGATACCATTATCGGATCTTTCTTTATAAATGGCATCCAAAATGGCAGACAATACTCCAGATTTATATGACACAATCTTCCTGTTCTCTTGGACACCGTACCTCTGAACCGGAGAATGGTCATGTGGTATCAGCATGACGGATGCCCTGCACATAACGCCTTACGAGCACGACGACTTCTGAACCGTAAGTTCCCTGGTAGGTGGATTGGACGAGGTGGCCCAGTTAGGTGGCCTGCCCGATCTCCGGACCTTACACCGCTGGATTATTTTCTTTGGGGAGCAGTGAAGGATGCTGTTTACCAACATGAACCAACAACACCAGAGGACATGAAGCAACGCATTGTTGATGATTGTACAGCCATCAAAGAGGAAACAGTAGCACGAAGTAGGGCATCCTTCATCCGCAGAGTGACCCTATGTATGCAAGCCAATGGGCATCACTTTGAGCATGAGATGTGAACGCTATATTTAGTATGCAGTGCTGGTATCCCAGTGGAAGTTTCTACAAAGGGACATTTTACCCAGTGATGTTAGAAACATTTGTTTGCAACAATTTGTCAAAAAAAAAATGGTTCAAATGGCTCTGAACACTATGGGACTTAACTTCTGAGGTCATCAGTCCCCTAGAACTTAGAACTACTTAAACCTAACTAACCTAAGGACATCACACACATCCATGCCCGAGGCAGGATTCGAACCTGCGACCGTAGCAGTCGCGCGGCTCCGGACTGAGCGCCTAGAACCGCGAGACCACCGCGGCCGGCAATTTGTCATTTAACGCATTAGATAAACATAACATTGATAATTATGTGATAATAAAACTAATTGGTTAAACATGTTTACATTCATCTTCTATGTCCTACCTGAACTTCCCAAATCAAAACATTTTTACCTAAACAACGGTAAAACTTTTAGTCCACTTGCTCGTTTCACTAAAACCATCAACATGAATTTTACTGCTACGAGTGAATGATTAACTGTCACTGGCGCTAGATCTACAGCAAAGTAAAGTCTTAACGTTGAACGGCATTACCTTTTTAGTAACGGATTAATGATAAGCGAAGTTAACTTTGTGACTAACGTTGCGATACACAGATATGTTACAGAACCGCATCACCCCTAGCCTATGGGATAAATACCTGCTGGAATGTACGACGTTAATGCAGGATGGCAGCAGACCGTATTATTCGTTTCGGACCTCTTGATAAGTATGGAAGTGTGATTACGCATGTCAATCACATCGCGATTACGGGCAGCATGGGGTTCACACCTGAGCCTCAGGACGTGCGCTAGCAGCGCATGTCGGGTGTTTCAAGTGTCAACTTCGCGTCTTAATATCTCGGGTTGTAATGGGAATATTGCGATGCAATCAACGCCATTGTGTATGTGCTTTGTCATGCTATGGATTGCTGAAGAAAAAATATAGGAGGTCCATTTAAAAAAATATAAGTTTGTGTTAAAAAACATATATGCTTTCGTTTTAGAATGTTTCCAAATATGTACATTCATGGGCCCCAGCCCTACATGGATACCGGTGAAAGTCGTTTTCCAATAGTTGTTATTGTTCCAGAGATATTTTGGGTGGACAAGATAGCTGGGACACCCTGTATACTGTACATTCTGATAGGCAAATTTGCAAATATGTCATGTGACATATTCATCTACTTGTTACGACGTGTAAAATCTCATGTAAGGTGCGTAATTGACATTCATTCAAGCTGCCACCTTACACATGTTACACGTTACAATTTGGATGCCTCTAGCAGCAGAGGGTTGCAGTTTGCGTCAGCAAAGCGAGAAAGTCGACTGAGTAATGTGTATGATATGTAATACCTCAACAGATACCCAAAACAGCATAAAAATTCGGAGGCATTATTTTTCAGCATGCCCTCGTAATTTCAGTTAGCACTTTGTAACCATAACTAATGTTCGGTAGTATTCACACCTGTTAACTCCTACTTTCTTTTTAATCGGTATTATTTCATTCTTCTTGAAGTCTGGGTGTATTTCGGCTATGTCATGTATCTCGGACACCAGTTGGAATAGTTTTATCACTATTGTCTCTTCCAAAGATATCAGTAATTCTGAGGAAATGTGGTCTACTCCAGATGGAATACCGGTATCGTAGCTTATTGATACTGCCGGAGCCGGCGTTTCGAAGATTCCTGGGGACATCGCCACTGACGCTCTGAACATCACCACCAATGAAGAGTCCGTAGGCCGCCGACAAATGAAGAGCGGCAGGACGGTGTGATAAGCGGCGGACACCTGGACGCCAGTCTTCTGGTTCAGAATTATTTGTAGTGAAGCGCCAAAGAAATTGGCATAGGCATGCGTATTCAAATACAAATATATGTAAACAGGCAGAATACGGCGCTGCGGTCGGCAACGCATATATAAGTCAACAACTATCTGGCGCAGTTGTTAGATCGGTTACTGCTGCTACAATGACAGGCAATCAAGATTTAAGTAAGTACGAACGTGCTGTTATAGTTGGCACACGAGCGATGGGACACAGCTTCTCCGAGATGGCGATGAAGTGGCGAATTTCCCGTACTACTATTTCAAGAGTGGACAGTGAATATCAGAAACCCGGTAAGACATCAAATCTCCGATATCGCTGAGGCCGGAAAAAGATCCTGCAAGAACGGGAGCAACGACAACTGAAGAGAATCGATCAGCGAGACAGACGTGCAATCCTTCCGCAATTTCCTGCAAATTTCAATGCTGGGCCATCAACAAGTGCCAACTTGGCGAACCATTCAACGAAACATCATCGATATGGGCTTTCGGAGCCAAGAGCCCACTCTGTACCCTTGATGACTGCACGACACAAAGCTTTACACCTCACCTGGGCCCACTAACAAAGACATTAGAATGTTGATGACTGGAAACATGTTGCCTGGCCGGGCGTGTCTCCTTCCAAATTGTATCGAGCAGATGGACATGTACCGGTATGGAGACAACCTCATGAATCCATGGACCCTGCATGTCAGCTGATGAAGGTTCTGTAACGGTGTGGGGCGTGTGCAATTGGAGTGAAAGCGTACCCCTGATGCGTCTAGATACGACTCTGACAGGTGATGTGTACGTAAGCTCCTGTCTGATCGCCTGCGTCCATTCATGTCCAGCGTGCATTCCAACGGACTTAGGCAATCGGCTGGTCCCGGCGGAGGTTCGAGTCCTCCATCGGGCATGGGTGTGTGTGTTTGTCCGTAGGATAATTTAGGTTAAGTAGTGTGTAAGCTTAGGGACTGATGACCTTAGCAGTAAAGTCCCATAAGATTTCACACACATTTGAACTTTGAACTTAGGCAATTCCAGCCAGACAATGCGAAACCCTCACGTCCATAATTGTTACAGAGGGGCTCCAGGAAAACTCTTCTGAGTTTAAACACTTCCATTGATCACAAAACTCCCCAAACATGAACATATTGAGAATATTTGAGATGCCTTTGCAATGCACTGATCAGAAGAGATATCCACCCCTTCGTACTCTTACGGATTTATTGACTGCCCTGCGGGAATCACGCTGTCAGTTTCCTCCAGGACTACTTCAGATATTAGTCGCGCCCATGCCACGTTATGTTGAGCCACTTCTGCGTGCTCCCGGGACCTACACCATACTAGGCAGGTGTACAAATTTCCAAAAATGGTTCAAATGGCTCTGAGCACTATGGGGCTTAACATATGAGGTCATCAGTTCCCTAGAACTTAGAACTACTTAAACCTAACTAACCTAAGAACATCACACATATCCATGCCCGAGGCAGGTTTCGAACCTGCAACCGTAGCGGTCGCGCGGTTCCAGACTGTAGCGTTAGACCCGCTCGACCACACCTGTACCAGTGTCTTTGGCTCTTCAGTGTAGTTGCTA
The DNA here is from genome assembly GCF_023898315.1 of Schistocerca nitens. Classification (NCBI taxonomy): domain Eukaryota; kingdom Metazoa; phylum Arthropoda; class Insecta; order Orthoptera; family Acrididae; genus Schistocerca; species Schistocerca nitens. The sequence continues at coordinate 262,044,672 of NC_064621.1, forward strand.
ATTGGTGCCGAATGTTATATCGAGTTGTTGATAGCTAGCTCTACCGTCAAACATTTAGTGTACTTTATACGGAGGCCCGTGTCGGGCTTGTGTTTATAGCTAGCCATATCTGCCACAAGCTATCCACAGCGTAGCAGTTCTTTTATTTATTTAGAGTGCACTTGTCTCATCTAATCTTTTACTTGGCTATCGAGATTCCTAAGCCGTCAGATACTTTGACTACCTTCCATCAATTTATCATTAGCAGCGAGGACGTAACGTTTGGCCTCTCAGAACACAGCAGCTGCTGACGCGCAATATAACAGCTGGGGCTTTGGTTCGACTTAGATCTATCAGTCGTAGTACCATCCCATCACATCTTTATTTACTTTCTCTTCCCTTCTATAAAATTTTCTTGAATCTCATTTCCTGTGTGTAGAGCTTTTATACAGGGTGAATCACCTAAAACTTCAAAAACTTGCAACGCAAATATTGTGAAAATGGAAAGTGCTATTTATGTACGGTTTGTTGATGTACCTGCCGGCCGCGGTGGTCTAGCGGTTCTGGCGCTGCAGTCCGGAACCGCGGGACTGCTACGGTCGCAGGTTCGAATCCTGCCTCGGGCATGGGTGTGTGTGATGTCCTTAGGTTAGTTAGGTTTAAGTAGTTCTAAGTTCTAGGGGACTTATGACCTAAGATGTTGAGTCCCATAGTGCTCAGAGCCATTTGAACCATTTTGTTGATGTACGGTTTTCGCAGAATGGATTGATAGTCAGGGACTCGTATTTGTACAGCTTTCACAGAATAGATTGGTAGTAAGGGGCCCGTGTTCTTAGCCAATCAACAGATTGTAATAATAATTGTAAAGTGTATATTTGTGCAAAGATAGATATATTTAATGAAAAAATGCCTGTTGATATTAACAAACTAAAAGTAGGGTAAATTAGAATGTGCGTGGTGTTTGTTCCAGTATTCCAGTGCGAGACGTTTACGAGATGTCGTATGTTGTAAAATTTCCACACCGGCACTTGTACAATACTTGTGGTAGAACACTAAAGAAAACCGCGTGTGCACTCACTAGTTATGCGAATTCAGACAAGTAACGAGACAATCGACTATCACATGTTGTGTTCAACGTGACCATGGGCATCGGCAATAGACGCTTGAGTCTGGTATGAACGATTGCTGGACACTTGCTAGCTTTGCAGCGGAGATGCCCGAGCGGGCTGCAGTAAAACGTCGTTGCATATCATCAGGTGTGATTGGTATATCCTTGTAGACAGCGTCTTCCAGCTTTCCGCACAGAAAACAGACAAATACGGGGGATGGGCCCGCTAAGGTACAGGTCCTATGCGTCCAATCCAACGAATTGGAAAAACTGCGGGAGGACATGGTGTAGGACTTCGCGCGCTTATGTACAGCCATCGTATTGGTACCACAGGTTCTTCCTAATCTGCAGAGGAATGTCTTGTAGCACCCGTGGGAGACGATTTGTTACGAGGCTGCGACACTTGTGCGTCTTTAGTGTTCCGTCTATGAGAAACAGGCCTATGAGCTGATGGTTCACTATCCCACTCCACACGTTTACACTCCTTTGTCAATGACATTCCACCTAAGGAAGCCAACGGAGATTGTCAATAGATCAATAGTGCATGCTTGGCGGTTTAGCTTGCCATGACTGGTAAGTGTGGCTTCGTCAATAAACAGGATACTTGATACATTTGGAATATCCTGTCTTAATGCCCATGTATAGAAGTTAACACGATTTCCAAAGTAATTTCCATGCAGCACTCAATGGAGAGAGATATGATAGGGATGGAACCTGTGTCGAATGCATAGGACACTTGCCTGACTCATGTCACTTCTTCGTGCGATTGCTTTGGAGCTAACTTGCGAATGAATTGCAACAGCAGCAAGGACATTAATTTCTTCCACTTCTGTCGTCACTTTTTTCCTTTTTGTTACCTTGTCAAGAAGTTACACTACCACTGTCACGTAGCTGGTTGAAGAGGTTGATAAATAACTGCCGATATGGTTGATGTCTGTTAGGATATCTTTCCGTATACACCGTACAAAAACGAATTGCATTCTTCCTACACTCCCATACACCATGAGCATGTCGACTTTTTCTGCATTAGTAAATCCAATAGTCCACTCACGACCTGCTGCCTTATACTGACACACTAACGGACTGGCAAGTCGCAATACACTCGAGCAGACTGTAAGTAAACATAACATCGTACCCAGCAACTAAACAAGCTGTGTGGCACAAACAAGTGTTGGTGTGTAAACTGTTATTGTTCTTAATATACAGGGTGTTACAAAAAGGTACGGCCAAACTTTCAGGAAACATTCCTCACACACAAATAAAGAAAAGATGTTATGTGGACATGTGTCCGGAAACGCTTACTTTCCATGTTAGAGCTCATTTTAGTTTCGTTCTTCCACCTACGCTCAATGAAGCACGTTATCATGATTTCATACGGGATACTCTACCTGTGCTGCTAGAACATGTGCCTTTACAAGTACGACAGAACATGTGGTTCATGCACGATGGAGCTCCTGCACATTTCAGTCGAAGTGTTGGTACGCTTCTCAACAACAGATTCGGTGACCGATGGATTGGTAGAGGCGGACCAATTCCATGGCCTCCACGCTCTCCTGACCGCAACCCTCTTGACTTTCATTTATGGGGGCATTTGAAAGCTCTTGTCTACGCAACCCCGGTACCAAATGTAGAGACTCTTCGTGCTCGTATTGTGGACGGCTGTGATACAATACGCCATTCTCCAGGGCTGCATCAGCGCATCAGGGATTCCATGCGACGGAGGGTGGATGCATGTATCCTCGCAAACGAAGGACTTTTTGAATATTTCCTGTAACAAAGTGTTTGAAGTCACGCTGGTACGTTCTGTTGCTGTGTGTTTCCATTCCATGATTAATGTGATTTGAAGAGAAGTAGTATAATGAGCTCTAACATGGAAAGTAAGCGTTTCCGGACACATGTCCACATTACATATTTTCTTTCTTTGTGTGTGAGGAATGTTTCCTGAAAGTTTGGCCGTACCTTTTTGTAACACCCTGTATATTAACGACTTGCCACTCTATATTCTTGCTGATGCAAAGTTAGTTCTTTTTGCTGATGATACAAGTATAGTAATCACACCCAAGAAGCAAGAATCAGCTGAGGAAATTGCAAATAAGTCTTTCAGAAAATTATTAAGTGGTTCTCTGCAAATGGACTCTCACTAAATTTTGAGAGAACACAGTTTATACTATTCTGTACAGTAAATGGCATGACACCATTGATAAATATAGACTATGAACGGATGTCTGTTGCTAAGGTAGAATACTCAAAATTTCTGGGTGTGTGCATTGATGAGAAATTGAACTGGATGAAACACATCGATGATCTGCTGAAACGGTTAGGTTCAGCTACTTATGCTATTAGGGTTATTGCAAATTTTGGTGATAAACATATAGTAAATTAGCCTACTAGGGCTATTTTCATTCACTGCTTTCATATTTGGGGCGATTCGTCATTAAGAGATAAAGTATTCATTGCACAAATGCGTGTAATCAGAATATTAGCTGGAACCCACCCAAGATCGCCTTGCAAATATTTATTTAAGGAACTCGGGATATTCACAGTACCTTCGCAATACATATGTTCACTTATGAAATTTGTCATTAATAACCCATCCCAATTCAAAAATAACAGCGAAGTGCATAGCTACAACACTAGAAGAAAGGATGGTATTCACTATTCTCGATTAAATCTCACCTTGGCACAGAAAGGGGTGAATTATGCTGCCACAAAAATATTCGGTCATTTGCCCAATAGTATTGAAAGTCTGACAGAGAGCCAACCAACATTTAAAAGCAAGTCAAAAGAATTTCTCAATGACAACTCCTTCTGCTCAATAGATGAATTCTTAGATATGATGTAGTAACTGTAAAAAATTAATTAATTATTTATTTATTTTGTGTAAAGAAAACTTATTTTAAAGTGACACGTCCCACATCAATACGAAATGTCGTATTCATGATCTATAGAACAAGGATTAATGTATGTATGTATCTGTGTATGTACTGTGCACAATAGGATATCTAGTAAACGAATCGCCCTAGACTCGTGAAACAAACACCACTGAAATAGACACCACTGACGTTCTAATTTACTATGCTTTTAGTTTGTTAATGTCAATAGGCATTGTTCTATTTAAAAAAGTGTACGTTTGCACACAAACTACAATTTCTAACTATCATTACAATTTGTCTATTGGCCAATAATACCAGCCCGTGACTAACAATCGATTCTGTGAAAACCGCACATCAAAAACACATTCCATTTCAAAATATTTTCTGTGCAAGCTTTAGGTGACTCACTCTGTATATGCCTTCCAACTTTCTACGTGTAGCTTCTTTACTTACCATTGGTTTGTCATCTGAGCGCTTGGTATTCATACAGATGCTTCACTTTGCTCCACATATTTCTCTAATGTTCCTGTAAACTGGTTATTTCTTTCGCCTAGTGACGACCTGTTCTACAGGCTTGTATTTATACACTAGTCATACCTGTTTAGCCATTTTGCAAATGGTTCAAATGGCTGTGAGCACTATGGGACTTAACTTATGAGGTCATCAGTCCCTGGAACTTAGAACTACTTAAACCTAACTAACCTAAGGACATCACACGCATCCATGCCCGAGGCAGGATTCGAACCTGCGAGCGTAGCGGTCGCGCGGTTGCGGACTGTAGCGCCTAGAACCGCTCGGCTACCCCGGCCGGCGCCATTTTGCACTGTTAGACGTCTGTATTCCATTTTGCTTGGTGTCTTTTTATATTTTCTTCCTAATGAACTCTCCTTACTTAATTATGTTATGCATAGGAAAAAAAGTGAATGTAGAATGAAATTTTCACTCTACATCGGAGTGTGCGCTGATGTGAAACTTCCTGGCAGATTAAAACTGTGTGCTGGACCGAGACTCGAACTCGGGACCTTTGCCTTTCGCGAGCAGTTGCCCGCGAAAGGTAAAGGTCCCGAGTTCGAGCCTCGGCCCATCACACAGTTTTAATCTGCCAGGAAGTTTCAAAAGTGAATGTCTTTGAATACCTCTTCAGGACTTCTTGGCCTTATTTAACATGCCATATTTTCTAATAAACTTTATTCTATGCGTAACTCATAATGGTTGAGGCAGCGAAATGAATGCACGGAGGTAGAACCGTGTGCTGTTGATAGCAGGCGGCCCAGCTTGAACAGCGTGTTCTGATAAGCATCGCTCCCCCACCTGAATCTGCGCGTGAAACGTAAACATGTTGTGTGGAAGCGGTGGGGTGGGGGTGCTACTTGCCAGCCGAGGGAAGAGCTCCTGTCACGGCTGCTTCTCAAGAGGGCTCTCGGGGGATCAGGTCGCAGACCCGGAAAACACAACCGCTGGGTCCAGTGCTTCCTTGTCAGCCCACTTTGTAATTCTAGTGGGAGAAACACTCACAAAATGTCTTCGACTAATGATGGCACATTTAAGACGTTTTCGATTGTATTGTTGAGCAGTTACTGGAATTTGACAGAAAAGATGTTGAATTTCTATTTACTTTTGAAATACCCTATAAATTTTACCATCCCATCCTACTTAATATACACTAACAACTTCTTTTACTGCTAAGACTCCACACTGTTTTATCTTTGAATAACTCTGTTGTCTCTGTTCTAGCCGGCCGGAGTGGCCGAGCGATTCTAGGCGCTACAGTCTGGAACCGCGCGACCGCTACGATCGCAGGTTCGAATCCTGCCTAGGGCATGGATATGTGTGATGTCCTTAGTTTAGTTAGGTTTAAGTAGTTCTAAGTTCTAGGGGACTGATGACCTTAGAAGTTAAGTCTCATAGTGCTCAGAGCCATTTGAACCATTTTGTCTCTGTTCTGATAATGAAACTTATTTTTTCCATTATTCTGTAAAATTGTCGATCAGTTGCTGTGGGATAGATGAGTTATTTGATTCACCATGCACTCAACCTCTGGTTAATTCCAACATTGCTTGACGACGCTCAAGTCGAGGCTTCCACCGGATCTCTCGAGCCACTCCTCTCGAATTTCTCCGAAATATGATGTAGTGGGTCTCTATGCGACCAGGAACATTATCATTCTGATACGAAAAAAAATCATTTCTCGACAGTGTGGACAGAATATCTTTGTCTAAAAAAAGGTTTACCTACGTTCATTTCTCCGTAGGCCACAACTAATGGTTCGTCCTCCCAGAGCATCACAATCGCTTCTGTGCAAGACCTCTGCAGTGAATGTAGTGTCGTGTCGTCTCTCGGTGTATTGTTCTGTAGTAGCCTCAGTGTCTGAGCTGCAGCGGAAGTTCTCTGCTGCGGCTGAAAAGGATATCTGTGGATTGGCCCGTACAGTACACTTTAGAGTGCAGCAGTTCATGCCTCAGTGTTGATTATGTTTGCTCCTTAATTCATTATGTTTGCCGTTGAAAAGACATTACACTTCAGGAAAGTATCACTGAATGTGAAATCTGTCTGTAGGAAAACTGAAAACTGTGGGCTGCTCATGCACTGTTCGAAATCTTTGTGTTTTGCTATTGGTAGCCAGGGCGTCCTGAGGCAGCAAGGAATGGTTGATTTGGAAAAGTCGGAAACATGTGGGTGCGGCGAGGACGAGGGATGTACAAATTGTAGAGGGACACCAAAGCTTGACTACAGTAATAGGTTCAAGTAAACATGTTCACTAGTTAGTCAGAAATCGAGAGCCTAGCGCGGGATAGACTGATATGGAACTGTGTATTAAGCCGCTTTTCAGACTGAAGACCGCAACTACAAATGCCCGATAACTGCTAAGGTTTAGAAGCTATACGGAAAAAGTAACGATTTTTTTTCGATAGATCATCGCTCGTTTGCGTAACAATCGTATTGTCCCTGTAAACCCCTGTTAGCGAGACTCTGGTCAGTAAAAGCGTTTCGTCCTGCTCAGGGAAAACTTTTTGAATTAATTACATGCGAATACAAGAATGGTTGGTCTAATGATCCCACCATAAATAGATTTCTCCATTTCCGTTTTTACTAAGTGGCCTGACTGGATATTAATCACTAAGTAAGTATGTAAGTAAAGAGACAGACAAGACATAAAAAATAATCAACCTATCACCCTCTCATACGTAATGTACAGGATTTTCACGAAAGTTACCACCAATCGCTTAGAAAAACAACATCACATTTTTGATAGGTAAAGAAAATAAACTAACTTTAGAATGAATCATATATAAGACTTTAACCAAATTATAGATCAGAGCAATGAGTATGAATCATGATTCATACAGCGTTGCAAGATGAGACAGATAACGTCTTTACTCCTCTTACTCACATTTTGCTATATGGCCAACACGGGAGAAACCAGAAAATTCGAGTTCGTATACAGGTTTTTCGATAGGCGTTCTTCGAAGCAGCATCTGTCATCGCAAGGTTGCTGGACCATCATCGTAACATCTTTTGCAAGTAATTTCTATTACAAAGAAAATCTTGTTAGCAACGTAAATTCCACTATTTAGTTAATTATTTGAGAATGGGCGTTCAAAGAGACCTATTCGAGAGAAAGTTCTCTCGTTAGAGGCTCTATTTATGACTTATATCGAACGCATTTAGCGCGTGCGGATACAAACTTTCAACGCCACGCGTCCTACGTTACGTAGAATACCCACCACAACTTGGTGCTATTGATCTCCCGAGTGCTGCAATTCTATATAACTTCCAAAACACTTGCCAGAGTGTCGTGCAAGAGCAATGAGAAAGTCTACTCGCGCTTATACACGAAAAACAAGCCAGCCTGTTCTTACCACAAGTTAAAATAATTACAACCAGATATTTTACGTAACTGAAATCAAATAAGAGATATAAAAATTAAAAGCATAGTGATAAAAGACTTGTCACATGGGTTGGCATTGTACCAGACCAAGGACCGTAAATCCCGGCCGGCGCATTAAATGAAATTCTTCCTCGGCGTCATGTATTTCTAAAATACAACTGCATATACATCCACAGTCTACAATCCACGGAGAAGTGGATGGGAGAGTGCTCTTTCCATTTCACTGCATTTAACGTGTCTTTCTGTTGTAATTGCATATGAGATAAAGGTAGAATGACTGCTTTAATAAGGCGCTGTACAATAAGGCGAAAAAAGTCACGAGATACCTCCTAATATCGTGTCGAACCTCCTTTCTCCCGGCGTAGTTCAGCAACTCGACGTGACATGGACTCACCAAGTCATTCGAACTCCCCTCCAGAAATATTGAGCCATGCTGCCTCTATAGTCGTTCAGAATCGCGAAAATGTTGAGTATGCAGGATTTCGTGCACGAACTGACTTTTCGATTATGCCCCATAAATGTGAGATTCATGTTGGGCGATCTGGGTGCTCAAATCATTCGCTCGAATAATTGTGGCCGGGCGACATGGCACACTTGTCATCCATAAAAATTCCATCGTTGAATAGTTGCAAATGGTCTCTCAAGTAGTTGAACATAATCGTTTCCAATCAATGATCGGTTCAGTTGGACCAAAGGAGTCAGTCCATTCTATGTCAACACAGCCTACTGGACTCGCATTCGGAAGGACGACGGTTCAATCCCGCGTCCGGCCATCCTGATTTAGGTTTTCCGTGATTTCCCTAAATCTCTTCAGGCAAATGCCGGGATGGTTCCTTTGAAAAGGGCACGGCCGACTTCCTTCCCTAATCCGATGAGACCGATGACCTCGCAGTTTGGTCTCCTCCCCCAACACAACCCAACCCAACACAGCCTACACGATTATGGAGCCATCACAAGCTTGCACAATACCTTGTTGACAGCCTGTGTCCATGGCTTCGTGGGGTCTGCGCCACACTCGAACACTTTCGTCTATTCTTACCAACTGAAATCGGGACTCATCTGACTAAGTCACGGTTTTCCAGTCGTCGAGAGTTCAACCGATCTGGTCACGAACCCAGGAGAGGCGCTGTAGGCGATGTCGCACTATTAGCTTAGGCAGTCGCATCGATCGTCTGCTGCCATAGTCCATTAACGCTACATTTCGCAGCATTGTTCTAACGGATATGTTCTTCCCACATTAATTCCTGTGGTTATTTCACGCAATGTTGCTTGTCTGTTACCACTGACAACTCTACACAAACGCCTCTGCTCTCGGGCATTAAGAGAAGACCAACGGCGACTGCGTTGTCTGTGGTGAGAGTTAGCGCCTGAAATTTGGTATTCTCGGCACACTCTCGAAACCGTGAATCTCGGAATATTGTCACGGGTTCCAACGCAGCGTTCGCGCGCGGCTAACCGACCGCTTTCCATGAAATGGTGCCGGGGTTGTTCCTCAGCTAAATAACGTAGCTTGACATGCAACCACGGTACTTTAGCTTTTTATGTTTGACCGTGCCTTATTCTGTCATGTATTAGTTTGTTTTATGCTTCTGAAGAAGGCTAGATTACTCTAGCTGAAACGTAGGTAAAGACCAGTAGCTTTTCGCAACTGAGACGGATCATTGACGTATTTATTTATCACAGTTGCTGCAACGTGTTAAAAATTCTTAATATTTCGTGAGACCGGGCCACATCCGTCTCTGTCCTTGTCTGCATATGCTTCTCTCTCACTCTCAGCCCTGCTTCCTCTTCTTCAGCCGGCCGCGGTGGTCTAGAGGTTCTGGCGCTGCAGTCCGGAACCGCGGGACTGCTACGGTCGCAGGTTCGAATCCTGCCTCGGGCATGGGTGTGTGTGATGTCTTTAGGTTAGTTAGGTTTAAGTAGTTCTAAGTTCTAGGGGACTTATGACCTAAGATGTTGAGTCCCATAGTGCTCAGAGCCATTTGAACCTCTTCTTCAAGCTGACAGAACTGCAGCGTCAAGTCACATGAAACAACATTATTCCGCTTCAGTTCGAAAGTTGGCCCTCGAACATAGAAACACTCAATTTTTTGTTGTTGTTTACACGAATGTCAAAGCAGGAAAGCGAGAAAATCGTGAATCTCATAAATGTTTTACGTACATCTACGACCAGAGTTATGGAAAACAGCAGAGCATATATATCGAAGACGGGGATCTGAAAAAGTACATTGTCGCTGCTAGGCTGTCGTAGTTAAAGATTTGCATTAGTGAGCCACAACTTTAATCTACATAGATTTTTAAGATCTCTAAAAATTTTTGAACCTTTATCACGTGTGTTTCATGGGTATTAACTTACCAACTCCCTATTTTTCAATGTCAGTATACATAACTTTTCCCGCCTCATAACTCTCGCCGCAAATGTTTCATTGTTGTAATTACAATGATCGGCCACAACATTATGACCATCTCTCCAATTGCCGGTATGTCTACCTTTGACATGGATACTAGCGGCAACGCGTAGTGGCATGGAAGCAGTGAGTCCTTGATATATCGCTGGAGGGAGTTGGCATCACACCTGTATACGCAAGTCACCTAATTTCCGTAAATTACGAGAAGGGGTGCGATGAGCTCCGATGCTAAGTTCAATCACATCCCAGATGTGTGTGATCAGGTTCAGATCTGGCGAGTTGGAGAACCAGCAAATCAATTGGATCTCGCCACTGTGTTCGTCGAACCACTCCACCATACTCCTGGCCTTGGGACACGGCGAGTTATCTTGCTTAAATATGACATTGCCGTCGGGATACGTGATCTTCATGAAGGGGTGTACGCGGTCTGAAACCAGTGTACGACACCCCGTCGCCATCGTGGTGGTGCCTTGCACGAGCTCCACTGCGCCCACGGATGCCCCTGTGAATGTTCCCCAGAGCATAATCGAGCCACCGCCAGCATGTCTCCATCCCATAATACAGGTATCGAGGAGCGGTTCCCCTGGAAGACAATGGATTCACACCCTCCCATGAAGAGGGTACCGGAATTCATCAGACCACTCGACGCTCTGCTACTCCGCCAACGTCGAGTGCTGATGGTCACGTGCCCATTTCAGTCGTAGTTGCCGATGTCGTGGTATTAACACTGGCACATGCATGGGTTGTCGGCAGCAGAGACCCATCGTTACGAGTGTTCAAGTGCTCTGTGTGTTCAGACACACTTGTACTCTGCCCAGCATTAAAGTCTGATGTTAGATCCACCACATTTCGCCGCTGTCCTGTTTTTTTCAGTCTGCCCAGCCCGTGACGTCCGACATCTATAATGAGGGGTGGCCACCGAACACCACGACTTCTGGCTTGCCTCGGTTTCGCCACGGGTTGAAGACATTCACCACAGCACTTCTCGAATACCCAAAAAGTCGTGCAGCTTCCGAAATGCTCGTGCCGAGCTACTGGACCATCAAAATTTGCCCTCGGTCAAACCCAGGTAGATCGCGCGCTTCTCCGTCGTGCACACGGACTGCACGCTCACGGATACTGTAAGGTGGCTATAATTTCGCACCTTACAAGCACCCATCCACATACTTTGCCGTGATCTACAAACACAATCAGGTATCATGTGATACGTTGTACATCATATATATGAATACATAAAGGACACTGACATTGTCACGTACGCCTTGTAAATAATTATTAACGCTTATTGCATGGAAGGTGACGGGGTGTCTTTATTATAAAGGTTGGAACGCCAGTGGAAATGAAACGGCAGGCAGAACTCAAGCACTGGGTGGAAGGCCCGCACAGGCGTTGGTCCTGCTTAAACACAGGTAGTAGCTAGACGGACGTCGTGGCACCTGAGCTCTAGAGCACAATAGGGTGACGGCAGGTCGCTATTGTAGTCGGACGGAAAGGATAACCGGATAATACTTCTTAACTTTGCAAATCTTGGACGCAGGTGAGAGGAACGTAGAAGCGGCACAACGTAGAAGCGGCACCTCGGAAACCACGCAGACTGGGTTATTTCCAAGGATTTTTTCTCAGAAGCGTACCATTGCACGAGGATAGGTTTTTCCTCGAAAACTTTCCGCGCTGGACGACAAAAGACTAAAATATGATTGGTCGGCGTTCGGAAGAATCTAGAGAGGGAAAATATTCCGTGGTTTCGGGAATATGATTCGTTTTCGGAATTTCGATGGTGGGGAGCTGAGCCTTGCTGGGAAGCCAGCGGTGGAGAGACATGTCCTTCCGTTGTGAGCGCTCGGGTGTGACGGTCGCTCGGTATCAGCTTTGTTGGTACAGCCGGACTTTCTGTCTTTGCTCTCAGGAGAGTTTATAGTTAGAACAGTTAGGCACTGTACTGTTGCGAACCTGTACGATTCTGGACTTCACCTCCGGGTTGGAAGTCGTCGTTGAGTACGCAGCGTTCAGTAATTGAGAGCACTTCCTCTGCCTATACTTACGTTGAGACGTTATCTGAACTCCGTCCTTGTGGCTGGGAGTTCGCGTTTCTCGTCTGTAGAACACAGAGAGGAGAAGACAGTGTCAGAGTATATTAGTCAGAGGACCGCCTTCTGCCGTCCTAGTGTTTGAAAGAGTTTATTTGTGGCTGGAGTTCTTCCATCGGCCCAGACGAGTACGAGACCATCACTTCGACGCACCGACGCAGTATATAAGCTAGTGTTTGATACGTAGATGGTGTCAGTCATTTCGCGTTATTGATATTAGACCGCGTAGTCATAATAAGGGGCAGAGTTGGGCAATTGATCAGTAATTTTACTTAGGAAATGTAAACTTTGTAATATAAAAGTTTTTTTTTAAAATCTATAATAAATGTATAAGCAGGAACATCGTTAATCATTTAGTAGGATTAGTTACCTTCTCATTCATTTATGTTTAGATTGTAATTTATAGAATTAAGAGATCCTAAGATCTGCTTCAGGGGGTAGTCAGACAGAGCCAAATCTTCATTTTAGCCTTTATTATTTTCCGTTGCGCACATTCATTTTACACCCGCCTGGAGTAGCATCTTGAAATACTACCTGCACCGTGAGTGTGTCTGACCAGCAGTCATACCTCGCTAGGTGGCTCTGCAATCGCCGGAACTGGTCTATATCGATAGTAGGTCGGAGGTCATAGTGTTCTGGCTGCTCAGTGTACCTGTTGACTCATATAACTGGTGCACCGCAATAAAATACAAAAATATACACTTAAGTGTTATTCAACCAGAGCGTTGCAGTCCGAAGCTCGTGGTCTAGTGGCTAGTGTTGTTGCCTCTGGATCACGGGATCCCGGGTTCAATTTCCGGCCGGGTTGGGGATTTTCTCTCCCCTGGGACTGGGTGTTTGTGTTGTCCTCATCAGTTCATCATCATTCGTGAAAGTGACGAGATTGGACTGTGCAAAGATTGGGAAACTGTACGGGCGCTGATAACCGGGTACTTGAGCGCCCCAGAAACCAAACATCATCATCAGAGCGTTGCAAGCGCCTTGTAGGAAGAGGGTATCGATGAGAAGTGCACTTTAAAAAGATACATCAGTCTTCTGTATGAATGACCACAAGCCAAAAACTGAAGGGCGTTCGCCAGTCTGGCTGTAACTGATATATTCATATTCGTCTTCCCAACGAATTCCTTTTAAACGACATATATGCAGAATAGTGTTACAGCAGTCTAGAAAAGGTATGCATCCAACATTGGTTCACGAGTTTTTGGAAAGGTATGTATCCGACAAAAGTAAAAAAGTTATAGTTTTGGAAGCAGTTTGCTTATGTCAAAGCCGAACAACTGCGAGTAGGACTCGCATTCTGAAGTTTGCAGCCAAAGTTAATTAGGTGTATATATAATAATAGTAATAATGATTTCATGTGGCTCAGTGGCGTGGTGCAGGCCTTTCTGCTGGACGTCAGTTCTCAGACTTGCGTGTCCCTAACCTACCTCAGCTGTCCAACTGGAGAAAGGGAACTTACAGTGTGATGTGGAATCCGACCCACGTGTTGTTTCTGGCAATTCCTCACACCGTAGAGACGTGAAGTATAGGTTAAAATGCAGAGCGAAAAAATTCGTTTTCCGACCGAGATTCGAAACCGCGACCTCGGCCAGGAGTGAGTTTGCGAGTCTCAAAGTATGTGGCATGTATGGCCGTATCTATTGATTGCATTAACTCAGAAGCTTAAATTACTTACACCGCCAAGGGATCTGGAACCTTAGTACGTGACATAACTTAAACTATATACCTCTCCCGTTCCTGAGTTGCTTCTTCTCAAATTTCATGATCTAGTTCAACGGGAAATATCCTATAGGTCTTGATGAGTAAGTTTGCGAATATCGAAATGTGTACCACAAAAAGCCGTATATTTTGACTGCATTGATTGCGAAGCTTTAAACTCTTCATACCGACAGGGGACAGAATACCTTATTAGGTAATATAAATTGCAACAACAAATCTCAACAGAGGAAAAGGGTCCCTAACAGTCACAGACAGAAAGAGAGAGACAGACGGACGACAAAGTGATTCCGTAAGAGCTCCGTTTGCACCAACTGAGGTACAAAATCCTAAAAAAGAATGAATCCACGACTCACGACTTCTCTTTTTCTCCGTAATTTTTTTTTCCTTGTGGAATACGAATGCAGGAGAGTCGCACCATCTCGCTTTCGTTCGTTTCGCGGCCATAGTGTACATCGCGTGAACACTTGTGGCTCGGAAATGTATTGTCGCAAACATTGGCGGGCAACAGTGGCCAGTAATGTTGCCGTACTTGTGGCTACAATTCGTGTGATCGCAATGTTACAGCACGATATTGCCGGTCTATATTGTCGGCAATATACAACTTTTATCGCCCAGGTAAACCAACCTTTAGATTTTTCACTTAATACTGGTACTTGAAACTTTGTAGATCCTTCCGTGGAGTAGCTGACGGCTTTCTGCAAGCGTCTGCGGGCCCAGGCTTTTCAGCATTTTCCTGACGCTCCCCCGTGGCTTAAACAAACGTGTGACACGATTCTTCAGTTTCTCCCGGCGTCTTCGTTAATCGAATAGTCCATGTATATACTGCTGATTCATAGCGTCCAACGGGTATAATATTTTGGCGATCAGACATGTCGCCATCGCCACGTGCGTTGATGAACTGAGATCCTGGTGGCAAGCGGCCGACTTCAGCATGTCTGCTCTTTGTTAGTTATTCTCAGTTTTGGTTCCTGTGTCATCCGTGAGTGTGTAGATACTGAAAGTTTGGGCTGTTAGTGTGGGCAGTTACCTTTGATCTACTTTATGCTACGAAGTTGCCACAAAGTGTTGTTGCTAATTACAACTGAATACCGCAATGTCATTAGCCAAGTAGTCACAAAAAACTCAGAGCAAACTTATAGTTGTAGGGAAATTCGTCAAACTCCCTAGTCAATAAATAGACTTACAATAAAACAAGACGAGCGGGTACCGAGCGAATAATAAGAAAATCATTAAATGAAACAATAAGTTCACTGTTACCAGTCACCGTTTTATTTATTTCCACGACGCGTTTAGAAGGTTTAAACCTCCATCATCGGGTGGATTTACATTAGTAAGTATTACATTTGTGTGTGTGTTGTGTTACGATTTTTGGAGGAACTTGTGGCACTGCCTAGTGGAGAAACGAGACACTATTTCAGAATATGGTTTAGGATAACTTTTGACGAAAAATTAAACTCATATCTAATGGTAAACATTAAATAAGTAAACTACAGTACCTTCGGTGATCACAGGTTCCTTTTGCTGTCGTAACACATCACATGTATACTGCCACATTTGTAAACAAATATGGCGTCTGGAATCAGCTAGGTGCAAAGTTCGTATAACAGAAGTGAAGACATAATCGCAAAGTGCAAAGAATATACATCATAACAATATTATTACAGAATAATTGCTTTAAGCATTTGGCGGTGTTTGTTTTGAGGTGTCAAATATATGTGTGTGTACTTCAGGTGGTATATAAATCCAATTCTGACAAGTTAGAATAGCAAACATTCGTACTCGTTTATACAATCAGGTGAAATGTTAAAATGGCTTAAACTTCATACTTATTGATAACAATTAGGTGAAATGTTACAGACTATAATTACAATGATCATATTGGCTACAACAGTAAAATCATACATACATTACATTCTTTGATTGGGGTTAATAAACAGATGTGAAGTGAGGGGCTGGAGGCAGAAGGAGAGGTAGAGAGAGAGAAAAAGTGTGTGTGTGTGTGAGTGAAAGGGAGATGGGGAGGGGAGAGAGAGAGAGAGAGAGAGAGAGAGAGAGAGAGAGAGAGGGAGAGAGGAAAGAGTGATTATTGAGAGGAAACATTTACATGGCAAGGAGTCTTAAGCTTGCATGTTGCATATAGTAGCTGCCTAAAGGTTGGAGTAATACATTGGTTAATGCTATGAAATATGCAGATAGATGTACATTTGTGCCAGTAGTTGATGTACATACAGTTTTAAGCTGACAAGGGGTACAAGCTGTTGGTGTGATGAATTATCTGTGAATGAGGTCAATCTCTTGTACTCTTGGCAACTGTCAATATTTATGGTAAATATTAGGTGTGTGTGTGTGTGTGTGTGTGTGTGTGTGTGTGTGTGTGTGTGTGTGTGCGTGCGTGCGTGCGTGCGTGTGTGTGTGTGTGTGTGTGTGCATTTTTATGAGTGTAGGCAGTTGCTGAAAACGGAGATGATACTATTGTAAATATTGTCATTTTTGTCATTTAAGATAGATTCTGGTTGTTTCATTTGATGTTTGTATATTTGGAGTGTTTCAAGGATGTCTAGTTTTCTGCCTTTTTGTTGGATGTGTAGGATGCTAATACTTGTGTTGTTAACATGGTGTTTTGTTTCATGCAAGTGTGTAGCTATTGCTGATGTGTGATATTTTTTGTTTTTTAGTGCTGCCATGTGTTCCTTGAACCTAATCTCAAATGATCTGCCTGTCTGGCCTATGTAGAAGCAGTCACAGTCCAAACATTCAATTTTGTACACACCTGTGTGATGAAGTGGGTTTCGTGTGCCGATGTTGTGGGGTAACTTCTGTCCAATCTTGTTCTCCGTTGTAAAGGATATGCTTATGCCTTTCCGTTTGAAGACATTGGCAATCTGGTATGAAATGTTACCCAGAAAGGGGATTGTATGGAAGATGTTATTTTCTTTTTGTTTATTGTGTTATGATTCCTTTGCCATTATTGAGTGTTTTAGGGTGTCTACTATGGAGCTGTTATAACCATTTTCAATAGCTGTTTGTTTTATTATTTCAATTTCTTTATCACATTTATCTTCTGAGAGTGGTAGTTGGATAGCTCTATTAATCATGACCGGAATGCTGCCATTTTGTGTGCTGCGGGGTGACAAGAGGAGTTGTGGATTGTGGTATGTGTTGTGGTAGGCTTCCGATAAATTTCAAATTGATGTCTGTTATTCTTTATTCTAATGGTAAGGTCTAGGAAATTTATACTGTCGTCTTTTTGGTGTTCAACTGTGAATTTTATGTTTTTATGGGAGTTGTTGAAAAACTGATTCAACCCACTGATGTCATCTTTAGTGCCTTTGGTTAAAATGATGGTATCATCTACATATCTGTAGTAGTAGATGATATTTTTGAGGAGGTGGTGATTGGAATTCAGGATTTTGTCTTCTAGGTTACTTATAAATATTTCTGCTAGCAATCAGGAAAGATTTGAGCCCATTGCCAGACCATCTGTTTGTTGGTAGATTTTATTGTTAAATTTAAAATAGTTGTGTGAAAGTGTGAATTCAAGCAGGTCCATTAGTTCATTAATATGAGTTGAAGGGATATTTTTGTGTTTATGTAGGTTGGCATTAATTATCTGTAGTGTGGGATCTATTGGCACAGAGGAATATAGGTTTTGTATGTCAAATGAGGCAAGTGTGGCTCCATCAGGTACTTGTATGTTTTTGACATATTGTGTAAATTTTGTTGTGTTTCTAAGTGTTCTCTCATTATTGAATGTGTATGCTTGTTTGAGAATTCTGAAGAGTATTTTATTGAGCTTGAATGTTGGGCTGTTCCTACAGTTCACTATGGGCCTGATGGGGGTCCCATTTTTGTGGATCTTTGGTTGTGATCTAAGGCAAGGTACTTGTGGGCTCATTGTTACAATGTTTCTTGCTTCTTGGATGGTGAGTAGAAAGTTGATGTTGTTTGAAATGTGTTTAATCTCCTTTTGTATTCTGGCTGTTGGATCTTTATGTATTTCAGTTATGTTGCTGGTTTGGAAGAAGTCTAAAGTTTTTTCTATGTATGTTGTTCTGTCCATTACAACAGTTGTGTTGCCCTTGTCAGCTTTTACAATTATTGCATTATTCACGTTTAATTTACTCTTAATGGTACGTGTAAGGGCTTCTGCGAAGAAAACACTGGAAATCGCACGAAACTCTGGGTGAAAAATGAACTGAAAGAACTTTATATTAAAAAACAAATGTTCAATACACAGCTTTATAATGCAGAATTACAGTTGGGAAAGTTGCTTCATAGATTAGAATATGATTCCATAACCAAAAAAGTCAAAGAGTACACCAAGTTCATCGTACAGAAAACGAAAACTGTACAGAAGAAAAAACTAGCCAATCTTATAGAGCAACAACTACCTCCCAAACCGAACCAAAACAGCCAAAAGAACCACACATTCTACACACCCTTCCTCAACAACACGAACATAACATTCACTGCAGAAGAAGAGGCACTACTCTGCAAAGGCTTAAAGCACAATGTTCAAGCTCCGCTGGATCAAAAGAACCAAGAAAAGCTCATCGCTTGTGCAACACAGATCTCGACCATCACCCTTAATAAGCAAACTGACACAATATCAGCCTGCCACAAAATTAACGAAATCATTGAAAAGGAGATTGCAAAACCTTTCCCAGCATACAAGAAAAGAGAAGAAGCCCTTACACGTACCATTAAGAGTAAATTAAACGTGAATAATGCAATAATTGTAAAAGCTGACAAGGGCAACACAACTGTTGTAATGGACAGAACAACATACATAGAAAAAACTTTAGACTTCTTCCAAACCAGCAACATAACTGAAATACATAAAGATCCAACAGCCAGAATACAAAAGGAGATTAAACACATTTCAAACAACATCAACTTTCTACTCACCATCCAAGAAGCAAGAAACATTGTAACAATGAGCCCACAAGCACCTTGCCTTAGATCACAACCAAAGATCCACAAAAATGGGACCCCCATCAGGCCCATAGTGAACTGTAGGAACAGCCCAACATTCAAGCTCAATAAAATACTCTTCAGAATTCTCAAACAAGCATACACATTCAATAATGAGAGAACACTTAGAAACACAACAGAATTTACACAATATGTCAAAAACATACAAGTACCTGATGGAGCCACACTTGCCCCATATACAAACATCAAATGAAACAACCAGAATCTATCTTAAATGACAAAAATGACAATATTTACAATAGTATCATCTCCGTTTTCAGCAACTGCCTACACTCATAAAAATGCACACACACACACACACACACACACACGCACGCACGCACGCACGCACACACACACACACACACACACACACACCTAATATTTACCATAAATATTGACAGTTGCCAAGAGTACAAGAGATTGACCTCATTCACAGATAATTCATCACACCAACAGCTTGTACCCCTTGTCAGCTTAAAACTGTATGTACATCAACTACTGGCACAAATGTACATCTATCTGCATATTTCATAGCATTAACCAATGTATTACTCCAACCTTTAGGCAGCTACTATATGCAACATGCAAGCTTAAGACTCCTTGCCATGTAAATGTTTCCTCTCAATAATCACTCTCTCCCCTCTCCCCTCTCCCCTCTCCCCTCTCCCCTCTCCCCTCTCCCCTCTCCCCTCTCCCCTCTCCCCTCTCCCCTCTCCCCTCTCCCCTCTCCCTCTCTCTCTCTCTCTCTCTCTCTCTCTCTCTCTCTCTCTCTCTCCCCATCTCCCTTTCACTCACACACACACACACACTTTTTCTCTCTCTCTACCTCTCCTTCTGCCTCCAGCCCCTC
This sequence comes from Schistocerca nitens, assembly GCF_023898315.1. NCBI lineage: Eukaryota > Metazoa > Arthropoda > Insecta > Orthoptera > Acrididae > Schistocerca > Schistocerca nitens. Next base: position 262,064,562 of record NC_064621.1, read on the forward strand.
ACTTCACATCTGTTTATTAACCCCAATCAAAGAATGTAATGTATGTATGATTTTACTGTTGTAGCCAATATGATCATTGTAATTATAGTCTGTAACATTTCACCTAATTGTTATCAATAAGTATGAAGTTTAAGCCATTTTAACATTTCACCTGATTGTATAAACGAGTACGAATGTTTGCTGTTCTAACTTGTCAGAATTGGATTTATATACCACCTGAAGTACACACACATATATTTGACACATCAAAACAAACACCGCCAAATGCTTAAAGCAATTATTCTGTAATAATATTGTTATGATGTATATTCTTTGCACTTTGCGATTATGTCTTCACTTCTGTTATACGAACTTTGCACCCAGCTGATTCCAGACGCCATATTTGTTTACAAATGTGGCAGTATACATGTGATGTGTTACGACAGCAAAAGGAACCTGTGATCACCGAAGGTACTATTGTTTACTTATTTAATGTTTACCATTAGATATGAGTTTAATTTTTCGTCAAAAGTTATCCTAAACCATATTCTGAAATAGTGTCTCGTTTCTCCACTAGGCAGTGCCACAAGTTCCTCCAAAAATCGTAACACAACACACACACAAATGTAATACTTACTAATGTAAATCCACCCGATGATGGAGGTTTAAACCTTCGAAACGCGTCGTGGAAATAAATAAAACGGTGACTGGTAACAGTGAACTTATTGTTTCATTTAATGTCAGTAACAGTCACGGTAAAGCCTAACCTAAAAATGTTCGCATTTAAAGAAAATCATTGTTGAGTTTGGCCACCGAGCATAATGCTAACACCGTCAAAGTCACAACAAGTAGCTTAGGTGTGCAATAGTCTATATTTATTATTAGGGGATCGCCTACCTATGCAAAACTTGTAGGACAGTTTAAATAGTCTTGTAATTTAAATCAAGTATGTGTATAACAGATTTTTATTTGCTTTATTTGTTGGGAAAAAAGTAGTTAACAGAGGGCAAAAATTGCTGGATTGGATTCTTAAAAAACGACTCTGATACTGTGGGAGGTCGGAATTATATAAACGACTCCATGTAGAAAACACACCAAGTTATAGTTTCGCGAATTCAATGGTAATGAGCTAAAATCACAAGTTATTATCAGATGGGTAGCTCAAGCTGCATTCCAGAATAAGCCAGTAGTGATTAGCTCAGAGAATGGATAGCGCTACCTTAGACTGCGAAACGAATCATGAGAGTGTGCAGCAAACGGCGGCTAGGAGGCGATTTCCATGGTGGCCAGAACATGGGTGGCACGAAACTTTGTTCTCCGTCTTAACTCTCTACTTTAAAAAATAAATACAGGGTAGGGACGACTCAATACTGTTGCCTGTATTATGGTCGAATGTAATTCTTATTTCATGAAGAAATGGGATGCAGCTGTAACTTCCTACTCCTGGCGTATAAAACTCACATTAACAAGGACGGCGTTGGTACTGGCCTAGAGCAGTCTCCTTCATTGGTGTGCCCCTTCACAGCAAGCATGGTAGCAGTGCCACTCAATTCTACTGAATGACCAAAATTTTGGAGCGTAAGCAACCATGTTTCTCACCCTGGCCGGGCGGCGCCTTGGCGTCTCTACCTTTGACGTTGCTGAAGAAAAGGCAAAAATGTCACTCTCTGAGGATGACAGTGGCGAAAAGCATCCCCTGATACGAGCTAGGGCAGGAACCGGCTCTACCCACAAAAGCACAAAGAGGCCGCAATCTCACGTCAGCTAGAACTGCCCATCTCAGTGGGACGGCTCGCGTCTCCTAATGAGATTCACTGACTGCTTTCTGCCAAAACCGGGACCTTGAGACCACACCAGGAGTGCATTGCAAAGCCTTCCTAGGAAGCTCACGTGTCCAGACTGTCAATAAAATAACCACGAAACAGCGGCTTAGCGATATCTGATCGTAATGTCACAATACGAACTTTGATGCCACTGACAACTTTATCTTACGACCTGCATTTCTTCAGATTTCGTGAGAGATCTTTCGGTAATAGGTTAGGTTAGGTTAGTGTTGTTTAACGTCCCGTCGACAACGAGGTCATTAGAGACGGAGCACAAGCTCGGGTTACGGAAGGATGGGGAAGGAAATCGGCCGTGCCCTTTCAAAGGAACCATCCCGGCATTTGCCTGAAACGATTTAGGGAAATCACGGAAAACCTAAATCAAGATGGCTGGAGACGGGATTGAACCGTCGTCCTCCCGAATGCGAGTCCAGTGTGCTAACCACTGCGCCACCTCGCTCGGTTTTCGGTAATATGCTGTTGCAAAAGTCATTGAAGCACTTCGCACATTGTCCTTTTGGCAACTAAACGTATTTCATTTAACATCTCTCCTTGTGTAGTCGTATGCTTTCTTGTACACCCGTTGTGCAGTTACAGCTCTTCCTTTGGAGTTTCTATACAGAGATTGAAAAACATGAATGGCTCTTCACAGGCATAAACTGTTCTACTGGATACATACAGGGTGACAATTACTCAATTATATAAAAAACGTAAATTAGTTACAAACTACGGCGTGCACACACTTTATTTAACAGGTAAACGTCACTACAGATATTCGGACTTAGGTTATGACATGTTCGATATGCCTGCAATCCTTGACGATGATGCGCTGTAGATGAATAGCGAAATTCTGTATTACCAGCTGAAGTGTCGGAACATCGAGGCTGTCAATGACCTTCTGAATGGCTGTTTTAAGTTCAGAAATGGTTTTGGGGCTATTGCTGTACACCTTGTCTTTAAAACAGCCCCACAAAAAGGCCCATGCCGGTGGCCTTTGGATATCCCAGAGCTACAATGCGGTCCCAAAAGTGCTCCTCCAGGGCTTCGAACACTCTCGTGCTTCGATGGGTTCGATCTCCGTCTTGCATGAACCACATCTTATCGAAATCACGGTCACTTTGGATAGTTGGAATGAAATCATCTTCCAAAACCTTCACGTACCGTTTGATAGTCACCGTGCCTTCAAGGAATATCTCACCGATTATTCCGTGACTGGACATTGCACACCACACAGTCACCCGTTGAGGGTGAAGAAACTTCTCATACGCGAAAGGCGATTCTCAGTCCTCCAAATGCGCCAATTGTGCTTGTTGACGAACCCATCCAAATGAAATTGGGCTTCGTCGCTAAACCAAACCATACTGCGCACACTAATTCCCATCATGCTCCGCGGTTTAAACATCCTAACGCAAGCCATTCACAAATTATGATGATTTTATTTCATAAAGTTCAATAGTTGTCACCCTGTGCCTATCCAGTGCTTGGCAAACAGTTTTTCCAAACTCCAGCCATAATTCCTCAACATAATCTTGCCCAGAGCTACTGCAAGTACTCTTATTTCGAGTTCCTCCTTGATGCACAACACTCTTGCCTCTTTAACGCGTTTGCTGCAATTTTATATCTTTCTATCTGCTTTATCGGCTACGCTTCGGTAATCACTGTTGCTACAATTACGTCATGATCACTGGCCTCAGTTTCAATGTGAGCATCCCCAAAGAGTTTTATACCTTCTAACGTCCTTTTGTTTCGTTTCCTCTCATTCGGTCGTAGGTTGGAGGGCGAACTTCTATTGTACTTACGAAAAATCGGCACATATTCAAGTCGAGTTCTTTTGATTTTGTAGTTTTCGAACATCGTTTTTCGTCAGGTAAATACAGTGAAACACTTTATTGCTGCTCTGGCGAGAATGTGTCATTTATGTTACGAGAACTGTGAATAATCTTTATCGTAGCACTGCTCACTAGGCCAAACCAACAGTATCGTAATCCTCAAAGAGCTCAGGACTGTTTGTTACCATTTGATGTAACATGCTACCATTGGAAATTTTTTTGCACCTATCTTGTGACCGTTTTGATTCGGACCGCCACGAATTCCTCTTCTTTGCGGACCTCTTCATCTCAGAATAGAAAAAAAAAATGGCTCTGAGCACTATGGGACGTAACAGCTATGGTCATCAGTCCCCTAGAACTTAGAACTACTTAAACCTAACTAACCTAAGGGCATCACACAACACCCAACCATCACGAGGCAGAGAAAATCCCTGACCCCGCCGGGAATCGAACCCGGGAACCCGGGCGTGGGAAGCGAGAACGTTACCGCACGACCACGAGATGCGGGCTCTCAGAATAGATCTTGCACCTAATGTTGTCAGTTATTTGTTGTGTATACTCGTATTATAATTTCTATTTTCCCCTATTGGTCTTACCCACTTAGGTTCCCTCACGTACCATGGAAATTATTCCTTGATGTTTTAATACACGAGTTATCATCCTGTCGTTTTTTCTCGACAATGTTCTCACTTCTTCCTCTCATCGCTGCTTGTGCAGAGAACCACCTCACCCACTATGTTATCAGTCTACCTACTTTTCAACATCCATCAATAGCACTATCTCCCAAAGCTTCAGTTCTCTTCTTTTCCGGTTTCCGCAACCAGTGGTTCACTTCTATACAATGACGAGCTGTTTTCAGAGATTTCTTCCTTCAATTAAGGCTGATGTTTGATACTAGTCGACTTCTTTTGACCATGCGTGCCCACTTTGCCTTTGCTAATATGCTTTTTATGTCTGTTTAAATCATCTGGCATATGCTATTTTGCTTCCAAGGTAGTAGAATTCCTTCAATTCGTCTACTTGTGGTCCCCAAATTTGAATATGCTGCTGCTCTTCATTATTTTCGTCTTTCTTCGATTAACTCTCAATTCGTATTCTGTACTCATTAGCCTGTTGACGCTATTCAGCCAGTCGTGCAATGCTTTCTACTTTCACTAAGGGTAGCTATTTCAGCAGCATGATTAGTCATTGATATCCTTTCACCTTGAATTTTAAACTCACTGTTGAACCTTTGTTCGGTTACCGTCATCGCTTCCTCGATCCATAGACTGAATAGATGCTTCGAAAGACTACGTCCCTGTCTTACACCCTTTCTAATCCGAGAATTCGTTCTTGGTGTTACACTCTATTTTTTCTCTATTTGTTCTTGTAGATATAGTGTGCTACCCGCCTTTTGCTATTGCTTAACCTTTTCTCTTGAGAATTTCGAACGTCTTTTCTCTTTTACGTTATCGAACGTTTGTTGTAGGTCGACAAATTTTATGCAGTTGTCTTCATTTTTCTTAAATCTTGATTCTATTATCAAAAATAATGTCAAATATGCCTCTCTGGTATCTTTACCTTTCTTAAAGTCATACTGATCGGCATCTAACAGATCCTCATTTTTCATTTTCATTCTTCTGTATATTACACTGAAGTGACAGAAATCATGGGACACCTCCTAATAGCCGGCCGAAGTGGCCGTGCGGTTAAAGTCGCTGCAGTCTGGAACCGCGAGACCGCTACGGTCGCAGGTTCGAATCCTGCCTCGGGCATGGATGTTTGTGACGTCCTTAGGTTAGTTAGGTTTAACTAGTTCTAAGTTCTAGGGGACTAATGACCTCAGCAGTTGAGTCCCATAGTGCTCAGAGCCATTTGAACCATTTGACACCTCCTAATATCATGTCGGACTTCCTTTCGCCCGGCATAGTGCAGCAACTCGTGGCATGGACTGTGCGTTGTTGACAAGTACGAGGGGTGTTTGAAAAGTCCGTGCGGAGCCCGAGAGATGGCACCACTCGCGCGTATCGAGGTCATGTTTAGTTAGTAGCATCTTTGGAAAGAACACACACCACGTTTCAACAATATTGGTCTATTTCTTAGTGCTTAGCATTCGTGTGAACCGAGGAAGTCGAGTGATTGTCCAAAAATGGACGAAAAAGAATTTCGTGTGGTGATTAAACATTACTTGATAAAAGGCAAAACACCTCAGGAGCCTAAAGAGAAGCTTCATAAACATTACGGTGACTCTGCACCTTCGATTAGAACAGCCGGCTGGAGTGGCCGAGCGGTTCTAGGCGCTACAGCCTGGAACCGTGCGACCGCTACGGTCGCAGGTTCGAATCCTACCTCGGGCTTGGATGTGTGTGATGTCCTTAGGTTAGTTAGGTTTACATAGTTCTAAGTTCTTGGGAACTGATGACCTCAGAAGTTAAGTCCCATAGTGCTCAGAGCCATTTGATTTTTGATTAGAACAGTTTATAAGTGGTTTCAAAATTTTCGGAGTGGCCATATGGGCACAAGTGATGCTTAACTTTCTGGACGCCCTGTGGAGGTTACGACTCCAGAAATCATTGATAAAATCCATGATATGGCGATGGATGACAGAAGAGTTAAGATGCGTGATATTGCTAGTGCTGTGGGTATCTCGAATGAACGGGTACATAATATTTTGCATAAACATTTGGACATGAGAAAGCTATCCGCAAGATGGGTTCCGCTATTGCTCACGCTTGACCAAAAACGGAATCGTGTGAAGTGTTGCAAAGATGGTTTGCAGCTGTTCAGGAAGAATCCGCAGGACTTTAAGCGTCGTTTCGTCACTGTGGGTGAAACGTGGATACATTACTATACTCCTGAAAAAAAAACAACAGTCTAAACAATGGGTTACCAAGGGAGAATCTGCACCAAAAAAGGAGAAGACCATTCAGTCGACCGGAAAGGTTATGCCGACTGTCTTTTGGGATTCGCAAGGGATAATCCTCATCGACTATCTGGAAAAGGGTAAAACTATTACAGGTACATATTATTCATCGTTATTGGACCGTTTGAAAACCGAGCTGCAAGAAAAACGCAGGCGATTGGACCGCAAAAAAAGACCTTTTTCATCACGATAGTGCACCAGCACACTCCTCAGCAGTTGTGGTAGCCAAATTAATGGAAATAGGATTCCACCTCGTTTCACATACCCCCTATTCTCCAGACTGGGCTCCCTTAGACTGCTATTTGTTCCCCAATTTGAAGAAATGGCTGGCGGGACAAAGATTTTATTCAAACGAGGTGGTGATTGCAGCAACTAATTGCTATTTTGCAGACTTGGACAATTCCTATTATTCGGAAGGGATCAACAAATTAGAACAGCGTTGGACGAAGTGTATAAGTCTAAAAGGAGAGACTATGTCGAACAATAAAAAAGGTTTATCCCAAACACGTAAGTAGTTTTTATTTTTGCACGGACTTTTCAAACGTCCCTCGTAGGATCTATGGCTTCGTGGGGTCTGCGCCACACTCGAACCCTACCGTCAGCTCTTACCAACCGTCGCAGGTTCGAATCCTGCCTCGGGCATGGATGTTTGTGATGTCCTTAGGTTAGTTAGGTTTAATTAGTTCTAAGTTCTAGGGGACTAATGACCTCAGCAGTTGAGTCCCATAGTGCTCAGAGCCATTTTTTTCTTACCAACCTGTTACCAACTAAAATCGCGACTGACCTGACGAGGCCAGGTTTTCTTAGTGCCCAGTCGATACGGTCAGGAGCCTAAGACAGGCGCTGCAAGCGATGTCGTGCTGTTAGCAAAGGCAATCCCGTCGGTCGTTAGCTGTCAGACCCCATTAACGCCAAATTTCATCGCACTGTCTTCACACGTACGTTCATAGAACGACTTACTTTGATTTCTGCGGTTATTTCATAGCGTTGCTTGTCTGTTGGCACTGACAACTCTACGCAAACACAACTGCTCTCGATTGTTATGTGAAGGTCGTAAGCCACTGCACTGTCCGTGGGAGAGGTAACGCGTGAAATTCGGTATTCTTGTCACACTCTTGACATTATGGGTGTCGGAATACTGAACTCCTTAACGATTTTCGAAGTGGAATGTCCCAGGCGTCTAGCTGTAACTATCGTTCCGTTTTCAAAGTCTTTTTAATTCCCGTCGTGCGGCCATAATCATTTCGGAAACCCTTTCACATGAGTCACCTGAATACAAATGACAGCTCCGCCAAAGCACTGTCCTTTTATAACTTGTGTACGCGATACTACGGCCATCCGTCTATGTGCATATCACTGTGTCATGACTTTCGGCACCTCAGTGTATTCTTGTCAGCAACGTGGTTGCACGAGCTTTTGAAGTGAGTGTTCTTGCTGTATTCGAGATTGTGTGGATGAAGCTCTTGCAAAAGCCTTCCTATCCACAACATTGTAATTTATCGCAGTACTAGCGTCCTGGGACTAATGACCTCAGCAGTTGAGTCCCATAGTGCTCAGAGCCATTTACTAGCGTCCGTAGTCTGCGGTATTTTCCGGCAGAAACTGACGCGGACGACTCCAAGTGACCAGGGTGAGGCCCGTCAGGTGTGTCGAGGTAAGGCCCACCGCCGCCCCTAATGGCCGCCATTGTAGCAGCCGGCAGAACAAACACAGCGTTGTGGGTGCCGCCCCCGCTCACACCGGATGCCTGTGCCACCCGCGGCGGCCATCTGAAAGCGCGCCCTGTTCTCGCCCCCGCAGCGTGACCTTTCTGATTCTCCACCGGCGCTCTTCCCCTGTCATTTTAACCTCTTTCTCGAATGCAACCACAAGCTGACACGGCAAACAAGTACGATTAATTATACTACATCTTGTCGCTTTTTTCTCCTTTCCTGTCATCTCTTGTTGCTGGTGTCAGAAGCAGCATCACAGAAGCCGCTTCAAGCTCGAATGCCGCCAAGGAAAACTCTCTGCGACACTCTTCTTAACCGAACTCTGGAGTTTCATTAAACTACTTTTCAGCCCGCATCTCGTGGTCGTGCGGTAGCGTTCTCGCTTCCCACGTCCGGGTTCCCGGGTTCGATTCCCGGCGGGGTCAGGGATTTTCTCTGCCTCGTGATGGCTGGGTGTTGTGTGCTGTCCTTAGGTTAGTTAGGTTTAAGTAGTTCTAAGTTCTAGGGGACTTATGACCACAGCAGTTGAGTCCCATATTGCTCAGAGCCATTTTTGAACTACTTTTCCGTAACCGGTTGTGACAACGTGGCAGTCCGTAGTGGACTGCAGAACGGTGTCCTAGTTTGCTGGAGCCAACTGAAAATTATTTTAGCGCAGTTGTACTGTAATTCCTAGGCAAAACTCGCTGTAGAGCTTCTTTCATCTACATCTTCAAGAGTCGTATAAGAAAACTAGTGTCTGAGAGCTTCATCCTATAACTAAAAGAGTCAGATTTCATAATACTAAAATTTATGTTTCCTGTTAAAATATTTCTCATATTCAGAAACGCTTCTCATGCTATCGCCAGTTTGTATATAGTATCGTCTCTATTTCATCTATCACGAATTATTTTGTTATGCAACTTGAGGCAAATTCGGTTATTACTTCTAGTGTCATTTCCTAATCTTATTCCCTCGACATCTTCGGATATAGTTCCTTATTCCATTACTCTTGTTCTACTTTCATTTATGTTCGTCTTCTAACCTCTTTTCAAGAGACTATCGATTCACCTCAACTGCTCTTCAAAGTGCTTTGCCAAAGGTAATAGAATTACAGTGTCATCAACAAAACTTTTCCATGAAAATTAATTCCCTTTTTCCAAATTTATCTTTAAATTTCTTCACATTATGCAGAGTGTTCAGATTGACTAACATTTCAGATTGACTAACATCGGAGACAGGCTATAAGCCTCTGAAGTGTGGTTGTGAATAATCTTTCGCTCTTTGTGTTTTATCCCTTCTACCTTTAGACTTCCAAAGAGTGTGGTGCAATCAGTATCGCCAAAAGGTTCGTCTTTATCTACAAATACTTGTGTTCCTTTAATCCATTTCTAAGGTACGTCGTAGCGATATAACATTGTGAAAGCCAATCGTCATCAGCCTGAATATGGTGCCGAAAGATCAAGCCTTTCCACCGTTGCTTACCGGATATAACCAGAAAAACAGGGAATGCTTGTGAATTGCCATTGGTCTCTACTTTTTTAGTGCAGTCAGTCACATTAATGTGACCATCTCCTATTTTAGACGTCAATGTGCAATAACCACTCACAGACGGCAAGTGGCAAAACTAGCAGTGAAGAACTTGTAGCGTATCGGGGGACACAGACAACAGTGCAGTCGTTATCGTAATGTGGAAACGGAGCGATTTCTCTGACGTCCAAAATATTGGCATGATCATTGGCTCTCGGAACCAGGGTGGAGACGTTTTAGAAACGGCCCAGTCTGTAAACTGCTCGCGTGCCGTCGTGGTTAACGTATACCGTAAACGGCAAAATGGCACTATCCAAAACTGACGCAAGCGTGGTTCATTACAGCCCATAGATGACCGGGGTGAACGACGGCTGCGGAGATGTGTACGGTCGAATACGCTGAAGCGCCAAAGAAACTGGTATAGGCATGAGTATTCAAATACAGAGATGTGTAAACAGGCAGAAAATGGCGGTGCGTTCGGCAATGCCTATATTAGACAACAAGAGTGTGGCGCAGTTGGATCGGTTGCTGCTGCTACAATGGCAGGTTATCAAGATCTAAGTTTGTTTGAACGAGGTGTTGTAGTCGGCGCACGAGCGATGGGACACAGCATCTCCGAGGTAGCGATGAAGTGGGGATTTTCCCGTATGCCCACTTCACGAGTGTACCGTGAATATCAGGAATCCGGCAAAACATCAAATTTCCGACATCGCTGCGGCCGGAAAAAGATCCTGCAAGAACGGGACCAGCGACGACTGAAGAGAATTGTTCAGCGAGACGGAAGTGGAATCCTTCCGCAAATCGCTGCAAATTTCAATGCTGGGCCATCAACAAGTGCCAACGTGGTGAACCATTCAACGAAACATAATCGATATAGGCTTTCGGAGCGGAAGACCCACTCGTCTACCCTTGATAACTGCACTGCAGAAACGTTTACGCCTCGCCTGGGTCCGTCAACACCGACATCGGACTGTTGATGACTGGAAACATTTTGCCTGGTCTGACGAGTCTCCTTTCAAATTTTATCGAACGGATGGATGTGTCCGATTATTGAGACAACCTCATGAATGCATGGACCCTGCATGTCACCGGTGAACTATTCAATCTGGTGGATTCTCTTTAAGGGTGTGGGGCGTGTACAATTAGAATGATGTGGGATCCCCGGTTCGTCTAGATACCTCTCTGACAGGTGACACGCACGTAACCATCCTATCTGATCACCTGCATCCATTCATGTCCATTGTACATTCCGACGGACTTGGGCACGTCCAGCAGGACAATGCGATACCCCATACGTCCAGAATTGCTTCAGAGTGGCTCCAGAAACACTCCAGAAACGCTGGCCTCGAAACTCCCCGGACATGAACATTATTGAGTATATCAGTGATGCCTTGCAAGGTGCTGTTTAGAAGAGATCCACACCCCCTCGTACTCTTATGGATTTATGGACAGCCTTGCAGGATTCATGGTGTCAGTCCCATTAGTGGAGTCTATGCCACGTCGTGTTGCGGCACTTGTGCGTGCTCGCGGGGCCCTACACGATATTAGGTATACCAGTTTCGTTGGCTCTTCAGTTTAGATGAGCAACTATTGAGCAACTGACTGCCCAAATGAATCAAGAAACTACCGACAGTGTCTCCTACCGACCGTTCAGTTCAAATGGCTCTGAGCACTGTGGGACTTAACTTCTGAGATCATCAGTCCCTTAGAACTTAGAACTACTTAAACCTAACTAACCTAAGAACATCACACACATCCATGCCCGAGGCAGGATTCGAACCCGCGACCGTAGCGGTCGTGCGGTTCCAGCTTGAAGCGCTAGATCGACACAAGTATGTATCTGTTCTTGGGAAGATATCCACCTCTACATGCAGTTTATTTTTTCTCGGCATGCTGGCATCTGCCAACAGGACAATGCAGCGGGATGAGTTCATCGTACTTCTCTGGCCTCAAGACTCCTCGGATTTCAAGCAATCGAAAATCTGTGGGATCACCTCGGTTGGGCTGTTAGCGCCATGGATCCTCAGACGAGAAACCTAGCTCAGCTAGCCACAACACTGAATCAGCATTACTGCACGTACCTATCGGTACCCTCCAAAACTTCAGTGACTCTCTTCCTGCACGTCTCTGTTCGGTTCACGCTACGAAAGGTGGTTATTGAGGCTTTTAGCAGGTGGTCACATAATGTGACTGGACAGTGTATGAACGCAGTGGACGCTTGCAACATAGTGAACACTTCACTACCATCTCTTCGAGATTCGATTTACAATAGTGAACACTTCACTACCATCTCTTCGAGTTTCGATTTAAAAGCTTCAACGAATTAACAAAAAGTATTCAGTGGGTTACATAAGCGAGGAAGTTCAGAAAGCGGAAGCTTCCATCACCAAGGCTACAGCATCGGTGCTTCGAAGATGATGAATTTTCTCGGCTGTGACCATGCAAAAGTGGGCAATTAGCAGTAAGAATGGATAGTGAAAAGGTTTATAAGCGGAAACTCTTCCGACTTTGCAACTTGAAAGGGATGTTCATAGCCTATTACGCTGTGGTGACGAAAAGTCATGGGGTAGCGACATGCATAATTATATACAGATGGGGGTAGTATTGCGTACATAAACTATAAAATAGCAGTGCATTGGCGGAGACATCATTTGTGCTCAGATGATTCATGTGAAAAGATTTCCAGCGTGATTATGACCGCACAACGGGAAACAACATTATAAATAACCTTATAGGTCGGACAACCACAGTTAAAAAACTTGTACGTAATGCGAAGAAAAATCAAACAATTTGAAATCAGAGGTGTAAAATAGTCTATATTAAACTGAGAAAAAGTTCAAATTCGCAATAGCTGTTTATGAACAATAAACAGCTATTGTCGATTTGGACTTTCACGTAGTTTAATAGAGACTATTTTACCATCTCTGATTTTAAATTGATTGTCCTTCATATTATGGGAAATAACAGACATGTAACTTGACGCTTGGGACATTCTATTTCGGAAATCGTTAGGGAACTCACTACTACAAAATCCACAATGTCAAGAGTGTGCCGAAAATACCACATTTCAGTAACAGATAACGCAGTTGCTAACGGTCTTCACTTAACGACCGAGAGTTTGAGTAGAGTTGTCAGTGCTAGCAGACAAGCAACACTTTGAAATAACCACAGGAGTCAATGTGGGACATACGACGAACGTATCCGTTATGACAATGAGACGGAATGTGGCGTTAATGGGCTATGGCAGCAGACGAACGACGCAAATACCTTTGCTAATAGCACGTCATCACCTGCAATCTCCTGGATTCGTGGCGATATCGGTTGGACCCTAGATGACTGGAAAACGGAAACCTGGTTAGATGAGGTGCGATTTCAGTAGGTAAGAGCTGTTGGTAGGGTTCAAGTGTGGCGCAGACCCCACGTAGTTAGCTATGTTGGCTATGTTTACATGGAATAAAAAATGGTTCAAATGGCTCTCAGCACTATGGGACTTAACTTCTGAGGACATCAGTCCCCTAGAACTTAGAACTACTTAAGCCTAACTAACCTAAGGACATCACACGCAACTATGCCCGAGCAGGATTCGAACCTGCGACCGTAGCGGTCGCGCGGTTCCAGACTGTAGCGCCTAGAACCGCTCGGCCACTCTGGCCGGCCTACATGGAATAGATTGGGTCCTCTGGTCCAACTGAACCGGTCGTTGACTGGAAATGGTCATGTGCTTGACTACGTGGAGACCATTTGCAGTCGTTCATGGACTCCACGTTGGCAAACAACGATGGAATGTCTATGGATAACAATGTCCCATGTTACTGGGCCACAGTTGTTCGCGACTGGTTTGAAGAGCATTCTTGACCATTCGAGTGAGTGATTTGGCCACCCAGATCGGTCCACATGAATGCCTCTGAATGTTGATGGAACATATTCGAGAGGTTAGTTCGTGTTCAAAATCCTGCACCGACAACACCTTCGCAATTATAGACGGCTGTAGAGGCAGCATGGCTCCATATTTCCGCAGGAGACTTACAAACGACTTGAGTCCCTGTCACGTCGATTTGCTGCACTATGCCGGACAAAAGGAGGTCCGACACGATTTATGAGGAGGTATCCCATGACTTTTGACATCTCAGTGGGTAAGCAAAATGGCAGTGAATTGGGCTACTCCTTTGGTATATTTGTAATTCATGAAAATGTCAAATTGACGTTTGCTGCAGCACGTATCAAAGAAGATGACAAGAAAACTGTTTGCTGTTTGGGATCAAAAGATTGAATTCGGCAATGCTTTGAACAATGTCCTGGAAAACCTGATCTGAAAGTTTGTTTGGTATATGTTTTCAAAGAACATTATCAGGAGAAATGACAGAATAGAAACAATGGGTTTATCAAACTGGTGACATATTCCACCTTATACAAGACACTGTTTGTTTGTTTTACTTTTCCCAAACATGTTTCAGCACTATTCGTGCTATCGTCAGTCGGATGTATTTGTTTTGCAATATAATGCTAATAGGCTGCATTTAAGTTGGTCGATTTGTAACCACCACAAGTTTTGTTACTGCCTGTCATAATTTTTGGTTACCTACCCTGCAGCATGTGCGTACATATAGAATGAACAACAGAAAATCTAACACCTCTAATTCGTGTAAGTCGGTGGCTGCTTCCCAAGGAAACACCCGTAAATTGGGCCTAGAAATGCCCTTATGTCTTCTGAGTAACACCGCCAACAAAATGAGAGTATTGCACTTTGAAGATAAAGAGTGATTGTTGCCAAATTTAGAGGAAGTAGAGAAGTGTCCTAGGGGCATTTCTGGGCCCACTTTAGCTTCGGAAGCGTTCACCAACTTACTCGATAGAGTAGCGTTAGATGTTCACTTGGTCATTCTACACTCATGCTCATAAATTAAGGATGATACTGATACATGGTGAAACAACGGTCTGGTGGGCGGTTTGCGGGTTTAAATCACCTCGGGGTATGACCATGCGGTGCATTTGACCTGCGGTCGTCGCACGGTGGCGCTGGCAGCAGTCCGTATACGCAGTGGTGTGTTGATGGATGCCAGAGTACGGTGCAGCGAGTAAGTGTGTAGACGTTTTCAGACGTGCTAATGGTGATTGTTTTTTGAAATGGCCCAAAGAACACATATTGATGACGTTATGAGGGATAGAATACTAGGGCGACAGGAGGCTGGTCAAACACAGCAGGTCGTGGCACAGGCCCTCCGTCTGCCACAAAGTGTGATCTCAAGATTATGGTAACGATTCTAGCAGACAGGAAACGTGTCCAGGCGCTACAGTAAGGGACGTCCACAATATACAACACCACAAGAAGACCGATATCTCACCATTAGCGCCTACAGACGGCCATGGAGTACTGCAGGCAGCCTTGCTTGGTACCTTACCGCAGCCACTGGAGCAGTTGTCTCCAGACACACAGTCTACAGACGACTGAACAAAAGCAGTTTATTCGCCCGGAGACTTGCAAGGTGCATTCCACTGTCCCCTAGTCACAGGAGAGCCCGTAAAGCCTGGTGTCAAGAACACAGTTCATAGTCTTTCGAACAATGGTCTCAGGTTATATTCACGGACGAGTCCAGGTATAGTCTGAACAGTTATTCTTGCCGGGTTTTCATCTGGCGTGAACCAGGAACCAGATAACAACCTCTTAATGTCCTTGAAAGGGCCCTGTATGGAGGTCGTGGTTTGATGGTGTGGGGTGGGATTATGATTGGTGTACGTACACCCCTGCATGTCTTCGACAGAGGAACTGTAACAGGTCAGGTGCTTCGGGACGTCATTTTGCACCAGTATGTCCGCTTTTTCGGGGGTGCCGTGGGTCCCACCGTCCTCCTGATGGATGATAACGCACGGCCCCACCGAGCTGCCATCGTGGAGGAGTACCTTGAAACAGAAGATATAAGGCGAATGGAGTGGCCTGCCTGTTCTCCAGACCTAAACCCCATCGAACACGTCTGGGATGCTCTCGGTCGACGTATCACTGCACGTCTTCACACCCCTAGGACACTTTAGGAGCTCCGACAGCCACTGGTGCAAGGATGGGAGGCTATACCCGAGCAGCTGCTCGACCACCTGATCCAGAGTATGCCAACCCGTTGTGTGGTCTGTGTACGTTTGCATGGTGATCATATCCCATATTGATGTCCGGGTACATGCGCAGGAAACAGTGGCGTTTTTTAGCACATTTGTTTCGGGGCGGTTTTCTCAATTTATCACCAATACCGTGAACTTACAGATCTGTGCCGTGTGTGTTCCCTTTGTGCCTATGCTATTAGCGCCAGTTTTGTGTAGTGCCACGTTGTGTGGCATCACATTCAGCAATTATCCTTAATCATGAGTGTGTGTATATTGGTTTTTAGAATTTGCTAGGACTTGACATATGACATATAATGTTTCGTGATTTTATGATAGACAGTAGCATCGTTGGGGGTGTGACATGCAGGTAAGACGTACGCTTTGTAGATAAGTACTGTCTTTGGTTGTGAAGCGGATGGCTTTAGTTCACAACTGTGCCTTGAGGCATAACACGCCAACATGAGATGTCCTATGAAGAGCTTCATATTTGGTAATGCGTGGTTGTTGCCCGGTTTTTACTTTTGGCGGTGCCTAATGACAGAGAAGCTTCAAGATACATTATGATAAACGACGACATGAGTATTTTTAAATGGTTGTCATTACTTGTAGTATTGCGATTTATTGATTTGTTTCCTTGTTTTATAGAACCTGATAGTAGGACAGCGTAGTCCCGAAACAAGTTGTGGTAACACGTTTGACAACTGGTACGTAACACTCTCAGTACCGATTCAAGAGACGATACCTTGAACCTGATCCACTTGATGTAGGAACGACCGACCTATTAGTGGCGTTAACTCGGGACATGTCTACCCTTCCCCTTCATGACGGCTTGTATTCTGCTGGGGACACTTTCAGTGGGTAGTCTTAATGTCTGGGGAAGAATGTTAGAACCTTCTCCCTCAAGAGCTGAAACCAGAGAAGTTAATGGTGATAGACTCTGGGGTCTGGCGCGAACTCAACGTTGTCGCTCATCGCAAAAGGTGTTCCGTTGGGTTCAGTTCGGGACTCTGGGCAGGCTAGTCCATTTCAGGAGTGTCGCTGCCCACAGACCATTGACTCAAAGATGCTCCCTCATGACAGCGCTATCATGTTGATACAGACCATCATGGTCTCCGAACTATTCCACTACTAAGCAATATACAATGCGCTCATATCCTTCCGCACTGAGCGTTTGCTTAAGCGCAATAAGGGGACTTCACCCTAATTACGAAAAACTCCCTCATACTGTAACACCATCTCCTCCGCACTCGACTGTTGACATTGCACATGATGGCAGGTAACGTTCTCCCAGCAGTCGGCAAGCCCACATCCTTCCATCTGATCGCTATAGGATATAGTGTGATTCATCACTCCAAATGACACGTTTCCAGTCATCCTCTGTCTACATCTACATCCATACTCCGCAAGCCACCTGACGGTGTGTGGCGGAGGGTACCTTGAGTACCTCTATCAATTCTCCCTTCTATTCTAGTCTCGTATTGCTCGTGGAAAGAATGATTTTCGGCATGACTCTGTGTGGGCTCTAATCTCTCTGATTTTATCCTCATGGTCTCTTCGCGAGATATACGTAAGAGGGAGCAATATACTGCTTGACTCCTCGATGAAGGTATGTTTTCGAAACTTCAACAAAAGGCCGTACCGAGCTACTGAGCGTCTCTCTTGCAGAGTCTTCCACTGGAGTTTTTCTATTATCTCCGTAACGCTTTCGCGATTACTAAATGATCCTGTAACGAAGCGCGCTGCTGTCCGTTGGATCTTCTCTATCTCTGCTATCAATCTTATC
The DNA here is from genome assembly GCF_023898315.1 of Schistocerca nitens. Taxonomy (NCBI): domain Eukaryota; kingdom Metazoa; phylum Arthropoda; class Insecta; order Orthoptera; family Acrididae; genus Schistocerca; species Schistocerca nitens. The sequence continues at coordinate 262,082,189 of NC_064621.1, forward strand.
TGGTACGGATCCCACACCGGTGGGCAGTATTCAAGCAGTGGGCGAACAAGTGTACTGTAACCTACTTCTTTTGTTTTTGGACTGCATTTCCTTAGGATTCTTCCAATGAATCTCGGTCTGCCATCTGCTTTACCGACGATTAATTTTATATGGTCATTCCATTTTAGATCACTCCTAATGCCTACTCCCAGATAGTTTATGGAATTAACTGCTTCCAGTTGCTGACCTGCGGTATTGTGGCTAAATGATACAGGATCTTTCTTTCTATGTATTCGCAGCACGTGACACTTGTCTATATTGAGATTCAATTGCCATTCCCTGCACCACGTGTCAATTCGTTGCAGATCCTCCTGCATTTCAGTACAATTTTCCATTGTTACAACCTCTCGATATACTACGGCATCGTCCGCAAAAAGCCTCAGTGAACTTCCGATGTCATCCAAAAGGTCATTTATAAATATTGTGAATAACAACGGTCCTACGACACTCCCCTGCGGCACACCTGAAATCACTTACTTCGGAAGACTTCTCTCCATTGGGAATGACATGCTGCGTTCTGTTATCTAGTATCTCTTCAATCCAATGACACAGTTGGTCTGATAGTCCATATGCTCTTACTTTGTTCATTAAACGACTGTGGGGAATTGTATCAAACGCCTTGCGGAAGTCAAGAAATACGGCATCTACCTGGGAACCCGTGCCTATGGCCCTCTGAGTCTCGTGGATCAATAGCGCTAGCTGGGTTTCACACGATCGTCTTATTCGAAACCCATGCTGATTTCTAATGGCTCTGAGCACTATGGGACTTACCTGCTGAGGTCATCAGTGCCCTAGAATTTAGAACTGCTTAAACCTAACTAACCAAGGACATCACACACATCCATGCCCGAGGCAGGATTCGAACCTGCGACCGTAGCGGTCGAGTGGTTCCAGACTGTAGCGCCTAGTACCGCTCGGTCACTTCTGCTGATTCCTATAGAGTAGATTTATAGTCTCCAGAAAAGTCATTATACTTGAACATAATACGTGTTCCAAAATTCTACAACTGATCGACGTTAGAGATATAGGTCTACAGTTCTGCACATCTGTTCGACGTCCCTTCTTGAAAACGGGGATGACTTGTGCCCTTTTCCAATCTTTTGGTACGTTAGGCTCTTCTAGAGAACTACGGTACACCGCTGCAAGAATGGGGGCAAGTTCATTCGCGTACTCTGTGTAAAATCGAACTGGTATCCCATCAGGTCCAGCGGCCTTTCCTCTTTTGAGCAATTTTAATTGTTTTTCTATCCCTCTGTCATCTGTTTCGATGTATACCATATTGTCATCTGTGCGACAATCTAGAGAAGGAACTACAGTGCAGTCTTCCTCTGTGAAACAGCTTCGGAAAAAGACATTTAGTATTTCGGCCTTTAGTCTGTCGTCCTCTGTTTCAGTACCATTTTGGTCACAGAATGTCTGGACATTTTATTTTGATCCACCTACCGCTTTGACATAAGACCAAAATCTCTTAGGATTTTCTGCCAAGTGAGTACATAGAACTTTACTTTCGAATTCGCTGAACGCCTCTCGCATAGACCTCCTCACACTACATTTCGCTTCGTGTAATTTTTGTTTGTCTGCAAGGCTTTGGCTATGTTTATGTTTGCTGTGAATTTCCCTTTGCTTCCGTGCTGTCCACCATCTCAAGCCTCGCTTAACATTGAATTCAGAAATAGGTGGTTTGCAATCTGCTCGACCATTGTGCGTCAGTATTTTCAAATGTCTATGCACAGTAAGTAGCTTGGGAGCACTTTGGAAATTCACGACTGTTTCCTTATGCTGATTTCATGCGATTTTGTACAACCACTCTGCGCAGTTCTCGACTGTCCCTGTTGTCAACACATGTCTGCCTGGTCACGGCTTAGATATGGTTGTTTCTTCGCGTTTCCACTTCACAATGACATCACAACCCACCAACTTGTGCAGCTTTAGAAGAGTTTAAATATTCCTGATGGATTAGTTACTCAGGTGACATACAATGACTAGCCCACAAAGTCACGGAGCTCTACTGATCGACCAACTCTGCTGTTTAACTGCTTCGCTACTCACAAGACAATACTCCCCGCCTCCATTTATACTGGCGGGTCCTTTCCTCGTGATACGAAGCTATCAGTTCTGCTTGTTATACGGGTTTCCGGACACTTTTGATCAGACAGTGTATGTTATTTGCAGTGTTTTTCCCCAATAAAAGGTTTGGTCCTCTTCCTGGCAGGTACAAATGCTAAGCAAAAATAAGTAAATAAATCCAGGCAGCTAAGCAGTACAAAATATGCGCATGCAGACACAGCCGTACCCTCTTGGGGAGCAAGCGGAGAACAGTAACAGATGGGAGTGGTGTGGACAATTTGTCAGCTGAAGTGCGAGGTCAACGAGATTAGGGTCGCCGAGTCACGTCAGTGGGGAGTGCCGTTCTAGCCGCTCCCCTACTCACTTCTCCCTGGGGCGAAAATTACGGAGTGTGCGCTTCCAGCAGTCGCTCTCCCGTGGACGGCCAGCACGCCTGCTTTCACCACTCCCTACCCTTCACCGCACTCGCGGTAATCGCTAAAGGGTTACGTTCACCTTTCTAGTTACTAATCTTCCTTAGCAAAATCCTGGAACGTGTAACCCCTTCCGCTCCACAGGATTTCTTGTAAAACTACTCCGTTTTTTCTGAACTTTTCGATGTTCGTGCCGTACATGTCATCATTTCCATCCATCCGAACATCCGAGCAGACATCGCGTGCACACTCTTCAGCACTGCTGTGTGGCCAGAGGGTTCCGACTCCCCACAAAACTAAAGCACTACAATAACCACTTCTAGTACTAACTTCTTCGTCTGTTTATACTTGTACTGGCATAAACTGAAGTCCCCTGCTGCACTTCTGTCTGTATGTACGGGCAAATCTCAGGAGCTACTATAGGCATTTTAATATGATTTTCACAAATAGGTCGACAGTTTCCCAAGGAAGGTCTGTGTAAATAATTTATTACCGTTAAGTGATGTTTTTTTTTCCTTCATTGGATTTCGATTCCCCCCGAAGGGGGCGAACTGGCAGCAACTTAGTACACCGCTCTTCAGCCTACAGAATTTTTAAAACATAAGATAAAGAAACAATAAAAACAGGCGATAAAATGGTGACGTAACATGTAAAATGGCGGAAAATTGTGGAAAGTTAGAACATAAAACTAATGGTGGGCTATGATGATAAAATACACAGGAAGCAGACAGGGAAAAAGTAGACGGACAATTAAAAAAAACAAGGCGACAGTCTGGATTCTGTTCGCAAGAGATATAAAACACCACACCCTCCGACCGCATGATGTCCGCACAACACTTAACAATCACAGGGAACACTGCACTAAAAGGTCGGCACGAAGATGACACACCACAGGCAAGGGCAGATGGGAGGGGGTTTAGTGATGATGAATATGTGTTTTAAGTGTTCCTTATTTAACTAGTAGTACATATAAAAATGAAGTCCCTCATTGCTATCTGTATGTGTGTTGAGGCTGATCTCTGGAACTATTTTAGTGTTTTTGATGTGGTATCACCAATATAATAGATGGACTGGTCTATGAGGAAGGTATGTACGTATAATATACAGAATATTTCGTGCGCATTGGCTGAACTGTAATGAATTAAGGTCTTCCACCGCCTTGAAAACGATGCCATGGCTATCTAGCGGAGAACAACAGAACTCCTTACACGGGAACCTCCCCATCGCACCCCCCTCAGATTTAGTTATAAGTTGGCACAGTGGATAGGCCTTGATAAACTGAACACAGATCAATTGAGGAAACAGGAAGAAGTTGTGTGGAACTGTGAAAAAATAAGCAAAAATATACAAACTGAGTAGTCCATGGGCCACATAGGCAACACCATGGACAACACGAGCTCAGGAGCGCCGTGGTCCCGTGGTAGCGTGAGCAGCTGCAGAATGAGAGGTCCTTGGTTCAAATCTTCCCTCGAGTGAAAATGTTACTTTCTTTATTTTTGCATAGTTATTATCTGTCCGTACGTTCATTGACGTCTCTGTTCACTGTAATAAGTTTAGTGTCTGTGTTTTGCGACCGCATCGCAAAACCGTGCGATTAGTAGACGAAAGGACGTGCCTCTCCAATGGGAACCGAAAACATTTGATCGCAAGGTCATAGGTCAACCGATTCCTCCACAGGAAAACACATCTGATATATTCTATACGACACTGGTGACGGCATGTGCGTCACATGACAGGAATATATTGTCGACCCACCTAACTTGTACACTTGGCGAATGGGTAAAAAGATTCTTCTACCTTGCCCGATTTAGGTTCTCTTGTGGATGTGATAATCACTCCCAAAAAAGTGATGAAAACATAAGAGTTTGTCACATAAACTGAAAATAAAAAATTAACCTTTTCACTCGATGGAAGATTTGAACCAAGGACCTTTCGTTCCGCAGCTGCTCACGTTACCACGAGACCACGGCGCTCCTGCGTTCGCAGCCTCCTTGACGTTGCTTATCTTCCCATGAACTACTCAGTTTGTATATTTTGCTTATTTTTTCACAGCCACACACAACTTCTTCCTGTTTTCTCAATTGATCTGTGTTCAGTTTTTCAAGGCCTATCCACTGTGCCAACTTATAACTAAATCTGAGGGGGGTGCGATGGGGAGGTTCCCTTGTTAGAATCGCCTTAGTTTGTGCAGCGCTCCGTACCAGTGTCACGTAGCAGAGGGTGCTTCATGCCAATGTTGCGTGGCAGACAGTGCAGCCTACTGCTGTTGCTTCGTACCAGTGTTACGTAGCAGAGGGCGCTTCGTAATGATGTCTCATCACAGAGGTTACTACATGTCATCTCTCAAGACGATAGGGTGCTCCATACAAATTCTCCATGGCAGAGGGTGTTTCATATCAATGTTGCGTGGCAGAGAGTGTTTCATACCGATGTTGCGTGCTATAGAGGTGCTTCGTACCAGTGTTTCTTGGCAGAGGCTGCGTAGTACCAATATTGCGTGCAGACGATGCTTCACAATGATGTTATGTTGCCAAATGCATGAGAGGCCACACAGAAAATGTAGCTTGCGCTGGACTGACTCTGGAGCTGGGTGGCTGTAGCTCATGCCAAAATTGGAACTGCTGTTGGGTGAACAGGATGAAAATTATGGTATTCAGTTATCTAAAGTTGATCTCTGAATTTTTATCATAACTCTACGCAATGACCTGTCAACAGAATAATTGCTATAGCTGACAAGTCAGCCGGTTCTAGATTCTTAATGTTACTCAAAGGAAGCCTCTATGTGTCACTAGTATTTAACATATTAAGGTGATCTGAATAAATAAGTATGTCATCCGAAATAGTTCCAGCTGAGTGCTATCACTTTACAGGATGTCATCCGTGAAAATATTATATAGAGCTGGACCAAGTATTTTAAGGTTTGCTTTCAACAAACGTCCTTAAACGAAACTTGTGGGGGTTTGCTGTTGTAAAACATAAACCTTACAATTATGTATTTTATTTTTACCATTATTTAAGATCTAGGAATCTGTATCATGCTGAATGAACATGACAGTAAGTTAAATTTGGGTGGATAATGAGGAGAGAGACGGTAGAAGGCTGTAACCCTCGACCCTCTGAACCAGACCCTGCATCGGTGACTGTGCTGCCACGCAAATTTCTCAGTGGGTAATGGTAGGTAACGTGCACTGCAGTGACCACTACCAGACCTGGTTTCAACTGCCAGCTCAGATGGGCTCCCTGCAATGCAAACTCTGCACCGTATAACGAACTGTTTGCATTCCAGCCTGTCAGCAGAATCCAATAATGGACGAATCATATGACCTCCATAAAGTATTAGGCAGCTGCAGCACACATCCACAGTGTTTAGATTTTTTACGAATCCAAGCTGTTTGGTTGAGTGACAATTGCTTCTCTCACAATAACAAGCAGAAGGCTCGCGTGCCATCCATTTGGAGAAAACCTGATAGCTTTTCAGATGATGAGAACAAACTGTTGAGCAGTTATTATGGAAAGTAAAGACGTAGCATCGGGCGAGGGCGGGGGGGGGGGGGGGGGCGTAGTGTTCATAGACATACATAGAAAAGGCTCGACGGATTTTCATACAAGCTCCACCATTGCGCTTGCCCAACCTACACTATTTAAGCAGTAGCTTCTGCTGTAGAGAACGTGAATTTCTTTGTTCGCTTAGACAGATTCGTAGGCGTGGCTCTACGATTATCGGAGCAGGGGTCCCTCAAGACTTGATATTTGGTCCAAATCTATATAATAGATACTTTCACCAAGTGATTACAGTCTGTTGGCACTATTTTCGTATTTATTCAAATCAGCTTAACCTTAATTACATGAGGGTTCATCTAAAGAGTCTCCATAAAAATATAATAAAACGGTGCAACTTCTAAGGAATAAAAATAAAATAAGCAATCAAACACCGTCCGAACAGGCCTGAAGGCCAAATGGTACCAACCAGTTGTGTCATCCTCAGCCCTTAGACGCCACCGATGCGGATACGGAGGGCCATGTGATCAGCACAACGGTCTCCCGGCCGTGGTCACTTCTCGTGACTGACGCCGCTTCTTCACAGTCAAGTAGCTGCTCAATTGGCCTCACAAGTGCTGAGTGCACCCCGCTTGCCAAAAGCACTCGGTTGGCCCGGACAGCGCTTAACTTCGGTAATCTGAAGGGAACCGGTATTACCACTGCGGCAAGGCCATTGGCGGAAGATAAAAATAAACTGTAATAAATATTCTGCTATTATTATCAACTGTGTTTTCCGTCGGTGCTTTGCAAAACTTGATAATAATTTGAAATAGGAAAAACTTGCTAACGTTCTACAACATTATTTAACCGGCTTCGGGATTCTTAGAACATTTTCGAGTGTGCAAACACACATAAAATGGCCTGCGACTGTCTTAGACATTGCTGATACAGAAGACACAAAAGATACAAAAATGGTTCAAATGGCTCTGAGTCCGCAGCTCGTGGTCGTGCGGTAGCGTTCTCGCTTCCCGCGCCCGGGTTCCCGGGTTCGATTCCCGGCGGGGTCAGGGATTTTCTCTGCCTCGTGATGACTGGGTGTTGTATATGTCCTTCGGTTAGTTAGGTTTAAGTAGTTCTAAGTTCTAGGGGACTGATGACCATAGATGTTAAGTCCCATAGTGCTCAGAGCCATTTGAACCAAATGGCTCTGAGCACTATGGGACTTAACATCTATGGTCATCAGTCCCCTAGAACTTAGAACTACTTAAACCTAACTAACCTAAGGACAACACACACATCCATGCCCGAGGCAGGATTCGAACCTGCGACCGTAGCGGTCGCGCGGTTCCAGACTGTAGCGCCAGAACCGCTCGGCCACCAGCGGCCGGCTAAAGACGTAGAGTGTTAATAAATTTTATTTTATTTAAAAAGCTTTAATAAGAGTTTGTGCTATACATTTTTTTTTGAACCAACTAGTTTTTGTAAATGGAGGGGTATCTTACCTGTCGCCTAACACGTGCTGCTGTGTAATTTGAAACCAAAGATCGTAAATGTTTATCTCAAGAGGAGCACTGTTTCGTATGAAGAACATGGCTCTATCTGAGACGTTTCCGTTTCTCACTAAATGTTTGGTGGCGAGAAGAAGTTTAGGGTGGGGGCAAGAGGTGAGAGGACAACGAGGACGGTGTTCTCGTTACTATACTAACTTTCCCCTCGTTTGTGAAACTGACGCGTGGATCGTCAGGAGAATGAGGCAAAATTCTGGGAGTTCCGTGGGAGTTCATAGTTCATCCTTTCATAATCGAGTACACAGCTGTATAGTATCTCGGGTACGTTTATGTTTATTAAAGCACAACTGATATTCTCTCCATACTTGAATGTCTCCTTCTACTTATCTGTAAATTCAGCAGAGACGACACTGTAACTGAAAAGGACATCGTAGAACAAAACAAACAGCTGACCTTTCACACCAGCTTGTGATGAACAACACTTCATCTTGTCATAATAACAGGAGTGACTTGTCACCACATGTTCGCTAAAGTGGCAGTGGGTCGCGTGGAGCTCGCCAGGTCATACGATACGCGAAGAAACAAGTTGTCAGCTGAGTAACTTAATCTGATGTGTGTAAACACTGCCTACACGGATGCGTCAGCGATAACGGTCTCTCAGTTTGTGCGCTAGACGGGCGTTGCGGCCCGCGGGTTCTGCCGTGCGTGGAACAGCAATGGCAAGACTTTCATTTGCCGAAATGTTTTCCACAAAGCGCAGAAATAAGTACCAAATGTTAAAGCGACATAAAACTCAACAGACAAACAAACTCCTTTCGAATCTGCGTGTATTGGCATACAGGCCACTTACGTAACATCAGAGGTTATTGTAGAGGTGGTTATGACTTGGTAATAACCTGACTATTATTTGTCAACGGATCGAGAAGACAAACACTCTGGACTTGAGAACGTCTTCTTCGCCCGATCCTTTTGCCGTGAATTTCTCATATGAATATTTTTTCATCCTGGATTTATGACCCATATTTCTGTAATTGGAAGCGATTCTTTTCGGTAAATCATTAAATTGTCGAAGGCTGGGGCAATTCATGTTACCTCTGTTGCGAATTTTCGTATTTAAAATGTTAACGTATTGGGTGAACGAGATGAAATAGAGTCCGAGCATAGTTTGTCTAAACGTTTCTTATTTTTTTTAATGACTCTGTGCCGCCCGGAACTGTTAATTTTTAGCTATATTGGTTCTACTGCACAATTTCGCCATTACTCCATTTTTAACTGACCTATTAAGAGTTTTGTATAAAACAATATCAGATCTCCAGTACATCATTTTCAGTTAAAGTCAGAAGCTTGATTGAACAGAATTTAACTTACACTAGCTGTAATAACTTATTAGGATCATTTGTTAGCTTTTATATCATTAAAACATTGTGATGGCAAATATTACCATTTTAGCAAAAAATTAGCTTGTTCCAGAGAACTTATACCAAACGGTACAAGGTGTATTTACATAGCTGATACAGACGTGTGTCATTGTTTTCTATGTCTATGTAATAGCGTGCATATACGGCTGGAAGCAGTAGGTAACTTTAATGACTTTTAAATTATATCGCCGGCCGGTGTGGCCGAGCGGTTCTAGGCGCTACAGTCTGGAACCGCGCGACCGCTACGGTTGCAGGTTCGAATCCTGCCTCGGGCATGGATGTGTGTGATGTCCTTAGGATAGTTAGGTTTAAGTAGTTCTAAGCTTTAGGGGACTGATGACCTCAGCAGTTAAGTCCCATAGTGCTCAGAGCCATTAAATTATATCATAATATAAAGGTTGCAATAAAGTAATACAATACGGTAATATTTGTGTTGTAATATGTGCACACTAATTGATAGAAGCTGCAAGCTGTGAAGTCAACAAAGTACGAGATGTTCAATTTTAATGCCAAGATTCATCATAAATTTTAATCGCCTTTTGGTGTTGGGCAATTTAGATTTCTTCCGGCCGCACCCCACCCTTCCCCCCTGCAGATGATATGGCTTCTGTATGACACATTTTTAAGAGGCCGATTATTCAGAAGTTGCTTTTCATTTTTTTGTGTCAGTGCATCTGCAAATGACTGCCTCTATTTTCAGACGCTTTTGAATTACTAAAGTGAAGCTTTTGTGTCAGTTGACCGCAGTGCACCAGCGTGCTCTTTTCATGTCTGCTTCATGTCATGCGTGCTATTAACGCGTGGCTTTCAACTTACTCTCCTGGACACACTAGAACGACACCTGTACCAAACCGCATATTTGACGATGTAGTGAATATTACGCTAAGGAAATGGTTAACCTGTAGTCGTGCGATTGTTTGTTTCTCTCTTTCACAATACTGACAATGTGGTTAGCAGTGGTTATTAGTTATATTTGTAATTACGCCGAGTGGTAGACTGAATTTTCAGCAGAAAACGGGAAATAAAATTTTCGACGAGGATGGGATTCGAACCCACGCGTGCAGAGCACATTGGATTAGCAGTCCAACGCCTTAACCACTCGGCCACCTCGTCCTGTTATAGCCGGTACTTATATGTGGCATATTAAGAAAAGACCGAAACCCTTCCTCTTAACCATGTTATGGATACGTAAGGACTGTAGTATAATCGACGTTTGAAGTGCCGTCGGCAGTATGTATGCGCATGCGTCGATGACCTGCCCGCCATTGGTCGGCGGCAGCTACGATTGGCAGCGCGCGCGCGCAAAGGCAGGTGGCTAGGCAAACAAGTCATGACGTTGTCAGCGAAACTGCTACACACATTTCCTTTATCGGCACCACTTTCAGAGTTGTAATTAAGTAAAATTTTTTATTTTTATTCTTTTCTCATGCTTATCATCGCAAAGCGAATTTTAGTCTGTTAAACAGGAAGGGCAATGTGATTTAAGTGTAACTACGTACGGGTACTGAGAGAACAGTAAGCAACGAAGAAATATAAGATTATTATTTATATGTATGTACAGAGTTTACGTTTATAAGACAGTATCCATAACAGGAAGCTTGAAGAATCAGAGGAAAAATTGTATATCCAAATGAGGGTTGTAATATGTAAAAATACGTATTCGTATAAGAAACTGACGACAAGCTCAATAAACAGTGCAATCTTCATTCTATTTGCTGAGCTACACGTGGCAGAATGTAGGATTTTTAGCGAATTGCCAAAAAATAGTGATATCTCAAAGTCTATGCAAAGTGTTGGTAGATTCACTTTCTAATTTTCGTTCAGAATTCGTACCGTTTCCAATGACAAACTGAAGCTTTTAGAGCAGTACTATTCGTTCATATAGTATAATTATTTACCTTAATATTGCTCAATACATATGCGGCATGACGCTCGTAATTGGCTTAACAGGATCAGAAGGTAATATTTGAATGTTGGGTGTAAGCGTTTCCATATATTCATGGTATGTCATGTTCTAGTGCCCGCCAAATTTGCTGTCATTCTCTACTTCGAACACCGAACATGATATTCAGTGTGTGGCAGCGTTATGGACTTAGTTGCCATTATATTCGTGGATACCACATATGTTCTGAGTGGAAAATAAAATTCTCATGTGAAATACCAAGTTTTACCAACGCTCTTTCTTCAATACTCCTAAGATCTGGAGGGGGATAGAAGTATTCATCATTAACCTGCAGGCAAAATTTTTTTGTAAATTTATTTTTGTGGTTTCCTGTGCGCAGTATTCGTTTTTCGGTGCATTTTGCATTATGTTGATCTAGAATATCAATACTTCTTCTTCGTCGTCTATGATTGGTGACTTGCAGTGCGGTTTATATAACTTATTATAAATATCTAGAATTTTACTGGTGTCAACTGAGCGCCTATTAATGAGAAGCAGCAGTCATATACTAGTTCTGCAAAATTCTTTTGTCTATGGAGGCTGTGGAGCAAGAAACGGTTTTTACTTTTAGATGTTGTGTCTGAATATAGCAACTGATAATTCCATAACTAAGCTTTAAGTAATATCTATTCGTAAATTTTACTGTCGATGTAGTTTTATTAGGCCTGTGAATTAAGTTATTAATGGCAAAGGCAACTGTTAAAGTTTAAGAAGCTTTTCGCGTATCTCATTTATCTTCTTTTTCGTTAACACCGTCAGCCCTGGGTATCTTGGCAGAGTCTAGAATAGGATGCCAGTGTCCAAATGCGCAAATGATCTTTCTAATTCAGAAATTATTTTCAAAAACATTGCCTGTCTCTCTCATCATTCGGTTAAATTAAGTCATTGTTTCTTTTTATACACTATAGTTAATGACTAAATGCTATGAATTTTGTTACACAAAAGAGCACGCTTTGTTTAGAATCTTGCGGTTATAGGTCTATTATCTATCGACAGAAATGGAAATAATAATACAGAGAAAGAAAATCAGTCAATTCTCGTGCCTGAAATTTAAATGGCATGGTGATGTAGAAACGATCACAGTAAGAAAATAATCTTTTGCTACAGAACTGAAATTCAATTAGAAGTTATGTTTTGACTTGTCGACGTAAGCCATTAAGCACATCGTCTAGTTCTTAAAATGTTACATCGGATTCACTTCTTTCATTCTACAGCAATGTTCTCCTGTTAATCTTACAGGATGATGACTCCATTTAAATCGAATATGACTGGGTGTTGTGTGATGTCCATAGGTTAGTTAGGTTTAAGTGGTTCTAAGTTCTGGGGGACTGATGACCATAGATGTTAAGTCCCATAGTGCTCAGAGCCATTTAAATCGAATATGATAACAATAATGACTTAACCTCAATCTATTGAATGCTTAAGAAATAAAGTGATTTGATTTGTCTCATGATTGAAAATGTTTTGTAGCGAGAAAATTGACTGGGACAACCTCAGATGTTTATTATGTCTTCTGTTACTAACAACGACGATTTATACTGAAAAAATCTCAGTATCTTACTTACGAAATCATCAATATTGAAACTAAAGTTAGATACCTCAGAAAGTTAGGAAAAGAGCATTTGTCTGATCAATAGTGGGGTGATTCAACTATCACAACAAAATTATAAGTGGCAGCACAAAAATGGAAAATATTTTCAATAATCACATGTTAAACATAACAGGGAAATTGGTCAGATAACCCATAAAACAAATGTAATCCAGTATTTTCTACACAAACTTTCACTCAACGTAAGGTTTTATAATGTGGCATGGTAAAAACGATCACAGTAAAAAATGACCTTTTGCCACAGAACTGAAAATCAGTATTCGTCGACGTAAACCTTTAAGCATGTCTCCTTAAAATTTTATACCGGATCAGACTCTTCCACTCCACAGCAATATTCTTCCGTTAACCTAACAGGATGATGACTCCATTTAAAGCGACTAAGATAGCAAGAATGACTTAACCTGATTGTATTGAATACTTCAATAATAGTGATTTGATTTGTCTCATTGGAGAATTAGAGTAGACCAGTGGTCCCTTGGACCCAGATTCTTTAAAGAATCTAACTCCCATGTACAATACAATTTAAAAAGTCTGATTAACTTACAAGTGAGTTAATGTGACAATACAGGCTGTTTCAGAAAGAATATACGTATTACAAAGTATTATTTTGTACAAACTATCGATCGCTGCGCCTCAACTCAACTATTTGAGAAACGAATACATATGCAATTTTGTCATATGATGACATTATGGAGACCGTGGCTGTTGTTTGAAGACAAATGTTGATGGTGTTAGGACAGCAACCAGCCACAAATTTACTTTGAGTTCCTTTATTCAAAGGAAACCGTTACCGGTCTCGAATCATTGTGATTCATCATCAGACGGTTTACACGCTTTCTTTCTGACATTTTTAATCTATAAAAAACACACCAAATGTCAGAAAGAAAGCGTGTAAACCGTCTGATGATGAATCACAACGATTCGAAACCGGTAACGGTTTCCTTTGAATAAAGGAACTCAAAGTAAATTTGTGGCTGGTTACTGTCCTAACACCATCAATAGCCGCCAGATGTCAGTTGTCTTCTGTTTTGCGTGGTAACCGTCATATGTTTAAATCATTTTGTGTTCTTCAGTTTGCGAAGTGCAATTCCGTGATTACAGTGCAAAGACGTTTCAGGTTGAGGTACCATATTGATCCTCAGAATGGGTGGAGCATTCACAGATGGTATCGACGGTTTCTAGATACAGGATGTGTGTGTAAAGGAAAGAGTCATGGCCGCCCTCGTGTTCCTGAAGAAAATGTTGCACGAATTCAAACTGCTTTCCGAAGTAGTCCTTCAAAATCAGCTAGTCGTGTCAGTCGGGAGTTACAACTGCCTACAACGACAATTTGGCGTATTTTGAGACGTCGGTTGGTTATGAAGCCGTACAAGTTACAGCTGTTACAAGCTCTGCGTCCTGATGACAAACGCAAACGTGTGGCATTTTGTAACGAGATTCTTGATGCTATTGACAATGATAACACTTTTGCACAACGTATCGTGTTCAGTGATGAAGCGACTTTCCATGTTTGTGGTCAGGTAAACAAACAGTGTTCGAATTTGGGGCGTACAGAGCCCACATGCAGCCATTGAACATGTACGAAATTCGCCCAAAGTCAGTGTGTTTTGTACAACACCCCGATCATGTGTTTATAGCCCATTGTTCTTTGATGGAAACACGGTTAACGGTCAGCAGTATCTCAGTATGTTACAAAACTGGTTATTTCCGAGGCTGCACGAAGACAACTTCATTTTTCAACAAGACGGGACACCCCCTCACTGGAGTCACCAAGTGCTTGAATATCTGAATGAAATTATACCGAACCGTTGGATTGGTCGTCAAGGAGCTGGCGACTTAGCATGTGTCAGCTGGTCTACACGGTCACCAAATTTGACACTGTCTGACTTCTTCCTGTGGAGTTTCGTTAAAGACAACGTTTATGTACCACCTCTCCCACAGAACCTGGAAGAGTTGAAGAACCGGATCTGTACTGCTACAACATGAGTGACGAAGGACATGCTTGCCTGAGTATGGGAAGAATTTGAGTATCTATGTGATATTGTTCGCGTCGCTGATGGAGGAGGACATATTGAACATCTGTAATCTGAACTTGAGGTTCGTAAATATGTGTGTAAAGTTTCATATTCATATGTCTTAAAGTTTAATAAATATATACATTCGAAATACGTATATTCTTTTTGAAACACCCTGTATTTGAAGTTAAGCATGACAGCAAGAAAAAGTTTCGAAAACGTTCGAAATTATGTGTAAAGTTTTGGGGCAAAAAAAAGGAAAGAGAGAGAGACGTGGCCGGATGTGAATGTAACTTCGTACACATCTACACCCTTGATGGAGTGGGAGAGATGCACTAGGTGGTCAAAAGTATCCGGTCACCCAAAAACATACGTTTTCCATATTAGGTGCATTGTGCTGCCACCTGCTGCCAGTTACTCCATATCAGCGACCTCAGTAGTCATTCGACATCGTGAGACAGCAGAATGGAGCACTCCATGGAACTCACGGACTTCGAACGCGGTCAGGTGATTGGGTGTCACTTGTGTCACACGTCTATACCCGAGATTTCCACACTCCGAAACATCCCTTGGCGCACTGTTTCAGATGTAATAGTTAAGTGGAAAACTGAATGGACACGTACACCACAAAAGCGTACAGGCTGACCTCGTCTGTTGATTTGCAGATATCGCCGACAGTTGAAGAGGGTCGTAATGTGTAATAGGCAGACATCTATCCAGACCATCACACAGGAATTTCAAACTGCATCAGCATGCACTGCAAGTACTATGACAGTTAGGCGGGAGGTGAGAAAACTGAATTTCATGGTCGAGCGGCTGCTCGTAAGCCTCACATCACGCCGGTAAATGCCAAACGGCGCCTCGTTTGCTGTAGTAAGGAGCCAAAACATTGGACGATTGAACGGTAGAAAAACATTGTGTAGAGTGACGAATCACGGTACACAATGCGGCGATCCGATGGCAGGGTGTGGGTATGGCTAATGCCCAGTGAACGTCGTCTGCCAGCGTGTGTAGTGCCAACAGTAAAATTCGGAGGCGGTGTTGTTATGCTGTGGTCGTGTTTTTCATGGAGGGGGCTTGCACCCCTTGTTGCTTTGCATGGCACTATCACAGCACACGTCTACATTGATGTTTAAGCCCATTCTTGCTTCCCACTGTTGAAGAGCAATTCGGGGATGACTATTGCATCTTTCAACACAATCGAGCACCTGTTCATAATGCACGGCCTGTGGTGGAGTAGTTACAGGACAATAACATCCCTGTAATGGACTGGCCTGCTCAGAGTCCTGACCTGAATCCTATAGAACACCTTTGAGATGTTTTGGATCGCCGACTTAGTGCCAGGCCTCACCGAGCGACATCGATACCTCTTCTCAGTGCAACACTCCGTGTACAATGGGCTGCCATTCCCCAAGAAACCTTCAGGCACCTGATTGAACGTATGCCTGCCAGTGTGGAAGCTGTCATCAAGGCTAAGGGTGGGCCAGCACCATACTGAATTCCAGCATTATCGATGGAGGGCGCTACGTGCTTGGAAGTCATTTTAGCCAGGTGTCCGGGTACTTTTGATCACATAGTGTATATAAACGATTAAGGGTTGCGATTCTCTGTGACAGGTAGAACGGCAGTCAGAATGCACTAGTATTCTTTGTGGTTAATGTTGTTACCTGGCCCGTTACGGTATAAGAAGGAGGTGACCAGCGTCAGATGTTGAGTGACCACGTACACGTGTGACACAGCACTATTAGCACGTGACGGAGTTTGAAGGAGACCTCGCTGTGGGTCTCCAATTGGCCGGCTGGACGAGTAGTGCAATATCCAGGTTTGTGGGTCATTCGGTTGTGACAGTCGCCCGATAGTGGACTGCATCGAAACGTGAGGACAGGCATAATCGCCGGTTCTGGTCGACCACGTCTGACCACCATAAGGAAACGCCTTATTCTACATCAAGCAAGTCGTTATCCCTCCACATCTGGGCCTGCCATCCCAGAACGAGTAAAGGTCTCCCTGCGACATTGTGTGTGACCCTGCACCATTGGCCGGAGGATAGCAGGAGCTGGAGCAGAGAATTACCGTCCCATGCATGTTTTGCTGTTCACAACAAAAACGGCTGCGCCTGGAGAGGCACCGTGATCTCGAAGCAAGGACTGTTAGCGAGTGGCGTTTCATTTTCAGCGATGTATCATTATTCTGTATTACCCCGTATGAACATCATCGGCGACTATAGTCTTGATCTTGAGAAAAGTCCCATTCATGCAATGGTTTTGAGGAGCGCAGCGGTGCTATTCTCGCATCACGGTGCGGGGAGCCGTCGGGCATGACTTTCGGTCGCGGATAGAGGGTCCTCTGACGGCGCAAGAGTGCGTCACGGGCAGCCTGCGTCCTCGTGTTACACCTCACGTGACAGCAGTATCGTGGTGCCATTTTCCAACAGGACAATGCCCGTCCACACATGGCACGTGTCTCCGTAAACTGTCTGCATGATGTTGGGACACTTTCGTGGCCAGCAAGATCCCCAGATCTGTCCTCGATGGAACGTGTGTGGAACCAGCTGTGACATCAACTCAAGTCTCAGTGTCAGTATCCAGGATATCAAGGAGCAGTTATAAAATTTGTGACCCATGTTGCTTCAGCAGAAGATCAAACGGCTGTGTGATATCCTTCCCAGCCGAATCAGTGCATGCATCCACGCCAGGGGGGGGGGGGGGGGGGGGGGTGTAACATCATAACTGATGAGCAGGTCAAACAGCGAAGTCATATTTTGTAACCTCTGCAATAACATCACCCGTGAAGTTTCATTTCGTTTCCTCATCGCTGTGGGAGTCCAATTTTTTTGGTCAGGCAATGTACACAGTTTATACCTTTTATACGTGTTAATTTCAGTTTTGCCTCTCATGTTAGATTATACTTCTTAATGAATAGATTATGACAGCATTTTGAAATTCGATCAGTAATTACATGAAATACTGAAAATCAAATTTTTGTTGCTCCTGAAAGCCGTTAGATAGGCGACATACTAATGGGTTTGCGCACCGTGTACCACGTTCGCCGTTGAATTATATAGATAAATACGATGTTGCAGTGCCTCTGTTATTCTGAATTATGGTGCAAAGGTCCTTTGGACATGCGTGCATGTCGAAAGGAACAGCCACTGCGGCGACTAAAGCCTTTATGAAATACAGTATGTTACATGTATTCGCAACTGCGAATATTGACTACCATCAGCTGTGTAATGAAATGACGACAGTGAAAATTTGTGCCGAAGCAGGACTAGAAACCGGATTTACAGCTTATCGCGAGCTGTCGCCTTAGCTTTGTTTATCTGTGCACGATTCACGGCCAGCCCTAAACTTCCATTATGCGTCAGCCACGCCTTGTGATTCGTTTACCGATAGCCAAATGGTAAGTTGATCACTTGCTATAAGCGATAAACCCGGGTTCTAGTCCCGCTCCGTCACAAATTTTCACTATTGTCATTCCATTCTACAGCTGATGGTTGTCCATATTCGTATTTAATATATATATAGATAATGGCTGTACTATGGGAACCAGATACAATTTCTTGTTTGTTGAAAGTAATTTATAAAGCTAGGGCCAATGACAAGTCTGGTTCTATGATCGAATTGTGAATGTGGTATTCACGACATAAAAATTTCGTTGATGAACTATATTTTCTCCCGTCGTATCCCATTTTTCATGTATATAGATTTCTCTTGTTAAGCCAAAATCTTTCTATCAGACAATTAAGGTATTGGCTCTGAGCACTGTGGGACTTAACATCTGAGATCATCAGTCCCCTAGAACTTAGAACTGCTTAAACCTAAATAACCTAAGGACATCACACACATGGCTCCAATAACTATGGGACTTAACATCTGAGGTCATCAGTCCCCTAGATTTAGAACTACTTGAACCTAACTAACCTAATGATATCACACACATCCATGCCCGAGGCAGGATTCGAACCTGCGACCGCAGCAGCAGTGCGGTTCCGGACTGAAGCACCTAGAACAACTTGTTTTTTTTTTTTTCCTCGATATAGTTCGTTGCGTTTGGTCTGGGCGGACGTCACAAGCCATCTGTTCACGATGATCGTTGATTCCTTCACTCAGTTTTTTTGTTACAGCCCTCTGACCGAACACGCTGAGATACCGTGCCGGCGAACTCGGCCACAGCGGCCGCCGTTGAGACTGTGATCGCTTAATTGTTTTTAACTTTTTCCTGTATGCTGATAACGATGTTTAACCGAGGCCCCTTAAAAAATTTCCTCCACACGTGTCACCTTTTTTATTTCAATGTCCTCATTGTTTTCGCGTGCACTGGTCTAAGATTTATAAAATCTGTGGTTCTCCTTTTTACAATTTCAAAGCTTCAAGATAGTCTTCTATCAGAAATGTACGATCTTCGTCCCATCATGCAATCAAAGTTTCTTTTCGTGATATGAAAGACTTCTTCCGAAGAATCGCAATTTGTTGCTTCTCTTTCAGTATGTGAGACTAAGTTCTTATACTGATCGGCAGCATTGCCAAGTTCCTCAATTTCGCTTGATTTTTTTGTACAGTATTTGATCAAAAGCATCCAGGCAGGCTTATGTAATTTGGGGATTGACCACTAGATGTCACGAGAGGTAGACCCGCCTGTAGAGAGACGGGGAGTAGTGGAGAAGCCTTAACAGAAGAATGGGTAGGCTAGAAGAGTTCATTGATTTCGAACGTGGATTAGTCGTTGGATGTTACCTGAGTGACAGATCCGTCAGGTACATTTCAGCCTTTCTAGAGCTTCTGAAGTCGGCTGTTGGTGTGGTGTCGTCCCGTATCAAAGTTTCAAAGTTGGTACCTCACGACGGAACCGCAAGTAAGTTCCATACGCTGCCGCTGTCGGAAGAGTACTTACTTCGGAGGACACGGCGGCTGAGCCCACTCTCCAATCATCGCTTACGACGACAGCAACGTCTTAGTCACATCCGGCAGCGCGAGTTGAATTAGAAGTCAGACCTGTATCGAGGTTTATAGCAATTTGTGCACCGAGATGAGATTATCATTCTATATTGTATCAAGTGATACGTTATGTCTTCAGCGACAGTAACAAATACATATACATTGCTGTGGAGATGGATTGTTTCCAAGTATTTTATATTGTTCAAAGTCTTAATAAAGTGATTGAGTGTTTAGTGTTTGTGTTGTAGTTCCATTCGACCTCCTCCAGAAGTAAATCTAGACTTCTAGGACTCACAGCAGTGCTGACGAGAATACCTTCAATTGATTTTTCGTCCGGCGCTGTAGTTATTTATGTGATTGTGAAATGGAAAGGCAAAGCTACAATCACAACTAAACCAAGACCAGGAAGATCTCAGGTACAGACTAAGACGGTTGATAAAATATTGATATACCGATATTTTTTCCAAAAAAGTACGGATATACACTCCTGGAAATGGAAAAAAGAACACATTGACACCGGTGTGTCAGACCCACCATACTTGCTCCGGACACTGCGAGAGGGCTGTACAAGCAATGATCACACGCACGGCACAGCGGACACACCAGGAACCGCGGTGTTGGCCGTCGAATGGCGCTAGCTGCGCAGCATTTGTGCACCGCCGCCGTCAGTGTCAGCCAGTTTGCCGTGGCATACGGAGCTCCATCGCAGTCTTTAACACTGGTAGCATGCCGCAACAGCGTGGACGTGAACCGTATGTGCAGTTGACGGACTTTGAGCGAGGGCGTATGGTGGGCATGCGGGAGGCCGGGTGGACGTACCGCCGAATTGCTCAACACGTGGGGCGTGAGGTCTCCACAGTACATCGATGTTGTCGCCAGTGGTCGGCGGAAGGTGCACGTGCCCGTCGACCTGGGACCGGACCGCAGCGACGCACGGATGCACGCCAAGACCGTAGGATACTACGCAGTGCCGTAGGGGACCGCACCGCCACTTCCCAGCAAATTAGGGACACTGTTGCTCCTGGGGTATCGGCGAGGACCATTCGCAACCGTCTCCATGAAGCTGGGCTACGGTCCCGCACACCGTTAGGCCGTCTTCCGCTCACGCCCCAACATCGTGCAGCCCGCCTCCAGTGGTGTCGCGACAGGCGTGAATGGAGGGACGAATGGAGACGTGTCGTCTTCAGCGATGAGAGTCGCTTCTGCCTTGGTGCCAGTGATGGTCGTATGCGTGTTTGGCGCCGTGCAGGTGAGCGCCACAATCAGGACTGCATACGACCGAGGCACACAGGGCCAACACCCGGCATCATGGTGTGGGGAGCGATCTCCTACACTGGCCGTACACCACTGGTGATCGTCGAGGGGACACTGAATAGTGCACGGTACATCCAAACCGTCATCGAACCCATCGTTCTACCATTCCTAGACCGGCAAGGGAACTTGCTGTTCCAACAGGACAATGCACGTCCGCATGTATCCCGTGCCACCCAACGTGCTCTAGAAGGTGTAAGTCAACTACCCTGGTCAGCAAGATCTCCGGATCTGTCCCCCATTGAGCATGTTTGGGACTGGATGAAGCGTCGTCTCACGCGGTCTGCACGTCCAGCACGAACGCTGGTCCAACTGAGGGGCCAGGTGGAAATGGCATGGCAAGCCGTTCCACAGGACTACATCCAGCATCTCTACGATCGTCTCCATGGGAGAATAGCAGCCTGCATTGCTGCGAAAGGTGGATATACACTGTACTAGTGCCGACATTGTGCATGCTCTGTTGCCTGTGTCTATGTGCCTGTGGTTCTGTCAGTGTGATCATGTGATGTATCTGACTCCAGGAATGTGTCAATAAAGTTTCCCCTTCCTGGGACAATGAATTCACGGTGTTCTTATTTCAATTTCCAGGAGTGTATATCGGCCATAAAAAAAAGGCTCAAATGGCTCTGAGCACTATGGGACTTAACATCTGAGGTCATCAGTCCCCTAGAACTTAGAACTACTTAAACCTAACTAACCTAAGGACAGCACACACATCCATGTCCGAGGCAGGATTCGAACCTGCGACCGTAGATTTCGCGCGGTTCCAGACTGAAGTGCTTAGAACCGCTCGGCCACATCGGTCAGCTATATATCGGCCATATTTTCTTCCGCGATAGATCGATATATCCGTATGGAAATGGCAATATCGAGTGCCGATGTTTTTATTTTATATTAATTTTTTTGCAACTTTCGGTAAAAATTTGAAATTGTTCTTTTGAAATTCTAGTAGAAGATAATTCTATTTTCACTGTGTGATGGAGTCTTACTGCTTTTTGAGCTTTCATCGCTTTCAGTCTTTCTCGTTGACTGTGTGAAGCAAGTACAGGTGACACAAAGTAGTAGTCTGATTGCACGGTTGAAGGGGGGGGGGGGGGGGGAGGAGGAATGGATAAAAATATTCCCGACGTGAAGAAGTAGCAGACCAGTTGCGTTAAAATCAATTTTTAACTCACCTGGTGTGCTACGTCTTCACATCACCATTCTTCAAAAACAGGTGCTGGAAATGATGATAAAAAATCTACATGACAAGAATGGTCTTTGCCGCAGACTGAGACGTGTGAGGGGAAATGCTGACGTAATCAGCGCTCGGCGCTACCAACAGAAACTGCAACGTTTAACTTTACTACTCAATTTTGACAGCACAACTGCTAGGTCGCTGGCTTTTGTAGAAATGAAAAAACAGGGAAGTTGACATGAAATGTTGCGGACAAATCCGATGTGTGATGAAACCGAACGACGTTCGCCTCGAACACCTTTCATTGCGCCACTTACATGCAGTTACCATTGTTAGCAAAGTGGTTATTGCCAAACGTGAAATTGTATCGTTTTCCTTTCAGTTCTTGCTGTAACGGGGATAAGCAGTCTGCTAGCTTTTTGATGTGTAGAATATCTAATAGTAAATCAATACTTGAATATACAGCTCTAAAACCGGCAATATATTTACAATGTGCAGCCGATATTTTTATAGGGCGGTACGTATAATTTTTCTGTCGATATATCGGTACATTTTTCGGTACATCGAGGGCCGATAATGACATTTTTTAAATTTACATAGATGTATAGGATACCGATATTATTAAAAATATCAACAGTCATAGCATTGCGGAGAATGGTTAAAAATTAGATGAAATTAGCGTAGGGAATCACTAGTGACTTCCAAAAATGCTAGCAGCAGTCCAGATTAGAGAATGACTATGCACAGGGAGTTAAAAAGTGCTCGAGCAGCTCCTCAAACGCCACACACTTCTGTGAAATTAGGATTATATGAATACCTTCAGCTGCTGACGGGCGTTGATATATATCAACGGGGATAGGTGAAAATGTGTGCCCTGACCGAGACTCGAACCCGGGATCTCCTGCTTACATGGCAGACGCTCTATACATCTTTTTTTCCCTTCATTTTGTTCGATGTAGTTCGGTGCGCTTGGTCAGGGCGGACGTCACAAGACATCCGTTCAAGTTGAACGTTGATTCCTTCGCTCAGTTTATTACAGAGAGCACGCAGCCCTCTGGCCGAACACGCTGAGCTACCCGTGCCGGCATCCAGCTGAGTCACCGAGGGCACAGAAAATAGTGCGACTGCAGGGATTATCTCGCGCACGCCTCCGGCGAGACCCACATTCTCACCTTGTATGTCCACATACTACATTACATTCGTAGTGTACCACCCCAACACAGTCATTACTCGTAGAAGACATTCTTACCAAGACCCGTAAGAGTTAGGGAAATTTTATGTGTGCATCTGCACAGAAGAAGAAGGGTATGGCCGGCATCGCCAGAACTATATACTTATATGGATATGGCGTCTGTTCTTCCGGACATGTCAGAAAGAACAGACACCATATCCATGTAAGTACTCACTTCTCTAGTCAGTGCTAACTATACTTGAGGTGGTGACTGGAAACGAGTGATTCGGAGTGACTAATGTCTCTCTCCCTGTGCCAATTCGATGAAAGGATTTGGGTTTGGCAAATATCAGGAGAAAGTTACATGCCATCATGCGTGATAGCGTTACGGAGATGTTTAGCAAACTCAAGTGGAAGACTCTTCAAGAGAGGCGCTCTGCATCGCGGTGTAGCTTGCTGTCCAGGTTTCGAGAGGGTGCGTTTCTGGATGAGGTATCGAATATATTGCTTCCCCCTACTTATACCTCCCGAGGAGATCACGAATGTAAAATTAGAAAGATTCGAGGGCGCTCGGAGGCTTTCCGGCTGTCGTTCTTCCCGCGAACTGCACGCGAGTGGAAGAGGAAAGGGAGGTAATGACAGTGGCACGTAAAGTGCACTCCGCCACACACCATTGGGTGGCTTGCGGAGTATAGATGTAGATGTAATGCGGACAACTAAGTGCAGAGGAGATGGTGTTACGGTATGTGGGTGTTTTTTCGTGTTTAGGATACTGTACCCCTATTGTGGTTAAGAAAACACTACATCCGAAAGCACTGTGAGGCGACGGTTTGTGGTCAACAACATTGCTGAAATGGAATAGCCTGCCGAGATCGCCGACGTAAACCCATTGAAATATCTGTGGGGTGAGATAGAACGACTACTTTGCTCCAGACACTAACACGTAACATCATTACGTTCTCTAGTTTCGGCTTGGGAGGAAGAATGGGCCGACATTTCACGACAGATATTCGGACGCCTTCATGAAAGTATCTCCACCAGAGTTCAAACTTTCCTGAAGGTGAGGGGTTGCCAACCCCATATTAATGTCCACTAATTGGTGTCCGTATACTTTTGATCAGTTATATGGGTCTTACAGAAGGTTCACTTCGACATACACTTAGACGTGTTAATGGTCGCATTACATCATCAAACAGTGCTTCCAAAGCCATTACCAACTTCTCGATAACGTGATAGTGTATTATGGCAGTGTTGTCTGGAACACTATAAAAACGAAAGAGGTAGATGTGACTGTGCATAGATTATTTATTATGATACCTACATCGGAAGACAAATGTCAAGAGGGAGGGCGACATCTGATCGATTACGAAACTGATAGACGATCGCGTTACGGTACTTCGTACGTTTGTCAACAGCATAAATACTTGTACTGAGTGACGAGCTGAATGGAATCTTTCTAATATAGAAGAAATGGCGAAACGCAGTTGCAAGTAGTCTTCCTCTTCAATAAAGAGTTAGAAAGACACCTGGCAGCTAAAGTGAAGCGTTCTCGTTGGAGCCTCATTGCTTTGAATGACGAAGTCAATTTGCCTGCAACCAAGAGAGTGACGTAATTCGCGCTCTGGAAAACTAAGGTCTTCAAAGCAGTAGTGACAGTACTCAAGCCATTTTTCTTGAAGAGTAATTCCAAACATAATCTTCTTTTTCTTGTACCTTTGTCCCGCAGCGGCGCGCGGTCTGCATGATTACTGACGGATTTGGCACGGTTAATTTAAGGGGTGGCCGGATGATCTTTCCCCCCCTCCCCCCCTCGCAGTTGCCGCGCCCTCCCGTGAAGGGATAGGTGTACCCCTGTAAGGTGCCAGGCAAATCCAACACCTTCCATGAAAACCCTGACATGATAAGCAAATCCAGTAGTATGTCACATAGCTCCGAATAAATCGTGACATTAAATTAACCAAAGTAATACGAGTAACGAGTGAGCAAATGGAACACCAGACTAACACAAGAATGCCTAAATGCATGTCATACCTTCCCACCGCGAGACAGACGCAGTTCCGAGGGGAGAAACGAGAACAGAAGCCGAGAGCAGAACCGTGTTAAGCTAGAAGGCCCTACGATAAGGGACGGACTGGACACCCACTTCGCCAGCTAACTACTAGGACCACCCCAGCTGCAAGTTTTAGCATGAGACTTTTTCGCATCTCTGTTACGCTAGAGCCCTCCAGAAGAACAGTATAGATCTTACGATAGCACTAAAAGGACCACACAAGTTGCAAGTTTTAGCGTGAGACTTTTTCGCGTCTCTGTTACGTTGCAAACTTTAAAAACATTGCCCCACCACGAAAAGTATAAAGTTTCTCATTGGATGGACAGAATTTTTGTAGGCGGAGCTTAAGGTTAACATTGAGACCCTGATTGGTCAGATGAAAACACAGCCAGATAGTTTTTTTAAACCAACTTCGGTAAATTGTAGTAAGGAGAAGTTAGGAGAGAGTTGCTTCCGAGACGGCGAGGTGAGCGGAGCTGTGCTGCTCGCCGCCCCCTGACGAACACCGACAAGGTAATGAACGCACGCGATGCCGCATAACAGCGCATAAAGCTTCACTCAGAACTGCAGAAGTCTCATCTGTTACACCCCCTTTTTGCGTAATGCTAGTGTCGATCGTCAATTAAAGCTCATGGTGTTCACATTTGCCACTTGAAGTAAAAATCTGAAACGCGATGATTTTTCTCTTGTATAGTTATTGAGAAGCCACATCAGCCACTGTAATTTACGACTAGTTAGATAAGTAATTAAAGATAATTGACGGTCACTGTAGACCATTTTGATAGTTTTCTCTTTTGTGAAACTTAATTTAAACCTAGATTATAGATGTGATATGCCATAGGTCATCCTTCGATCCATTGTAGAACTTGGAAACCCATTCAGGGAATATTCGTTCACATTTTTGTTGAACGCAGTTGGTTTTTACCATCCTGTATTAAAACATTTTCTTTTATCAATAGTGCAATTTATAAACGATATAGAACAAAATTTCCAATGGTAAACTTAACTGCTTTTTCGACGTTATTTTACCAGCTAACTAAAAATAGGAAAGCCTTGAACCCCTTCCACTAAATTTAGTTAGTATTAAGATTCTTTTACAGGGGGTGCAGGGGAGCTGACGCTGAAATCATTAAGTATTTGGTTGTATCATCGCTAGTCTCACTGAACTCCTCTGAATTCTACATGTCATGTGTGGTCTGGCGTCTCCTTACCAGCAACAGGTCCCAGGTTCAAACTAGTCAATTCCCTAAAAAACACGCTCAGAGCGTCGTTGCGCGAAAGTGGTAGGGAGACACGATATAGAACAAACAGAAACCACGCAGAATGTTAGACGTTAACTCTCTGCACATTGTATGGAGTGTGTGCAGTACGAGGCCTGCCGCTGCGAGGACAATCCTCAATATTGCCGTGCCCGCTTTCATGACGTAACCTGCTTGCCCACAGAGTAACTGTATTGCGATTGACAGCAGCATCTCCATATACCTTTTTCAACCTTTTGTGGATGGTTCCCACTGTCACGTTTTCACAGCACAGGAATTCTATGACCGCACGTTGCTTCTGACGAACGTCAAGTGTAGCAGCCATTTTAAAGACATGCTGTGACGGCGGCACTCACGGGAACAGGTTGAACTAACTACCTAACTACCTGTGAGAGGTGTTACTCATGTGAAAGTGAGCGAAACTTGCTTCGAAATGTTTGTGAATCGTGTGTGGAACGTTGGTACCAGTCCGGTACTCACCTAGTGGTATGTTCGGAAATCGCCTAAAAAGGTAAAAACCACATTCAGGCTGGCCGGCACACTGGCCCTCTTCGTTAATCCTCGACCCACAGCCGGCACACCTCGTCACGGTAGCGGCGCTTCAACCCCACGACTAACCGGACGGGTTAATTTCAGGCTTAATATTTTATTCAATTTCATTCATCGCTACAAAAGGATGAAAGTTTAGGGTTTCTGCATCTATATCAAGATATATACCGATCAGCCAGAACATTATGACCACCGACCTAATATAGATATAAACCCGTCAAGGCGATAGCAGCGTCAACTGGCGAGGATTGACTGCTGTAGTACTTTTGGAATAAGTTTCGAATTTTGACAGTTCAGTACGGAGCGAGTCATCATTTCGTTAATGGTCATAGTTATTCTGATAATTAGATAGTAGGTAAACTCTTGCAAGAAAAATAGTTATCGCTAAGAATTCGTGTTTGACGCGTGGTAGATAATTTATTGAATTGTTCTTTATACTTGGAAGGATGTCGCTGTCTGTTTCCAAACTCGAGAAAATTGAATGTATGTAAGGCGCTCCGTCACGAACTCGTCCACCAGCGAAAAAAACTAGAACGAAATATTCATAAATTCCTCGTATCTCATAAATGATACATATCGAAACAAACTTCCTGCAAATGATAGCGCGCAAAGACGAATGTGTTTTTCCATGTGTTTAATATGCGAAACTTGCATATCTACGGCGATATTCAAGCGACTACAGAGTCTTTCAATGAAATAATGTAATTATTGAGGGCCATCGATAGCTGATGATACGAGAACTACTGTGTATTTTGTAACAAAATAATTGAAGAAGTTAAAAGTTAATTTTTATTCTGAAAATGGGCTGTTTCATAAACTATAAACCAGACTTGCACTAAGTTGTTGGTTTAATAATACACTGTTTCAGGGTTCTGTCACAATTTCAACTGTAGTAGAATGTTAGTGAAATGAATATTCCTATACTCTTCGGTGTTTTGACAAAGAAACAGATTTCAACATGGCAGCAAGAGAAGTTACATATTCCTCAAAACTCGTCACAGTCCTTCATGAATCAGTGTCTGCCCAACCACCTTCTTGGTATGGCTGGAAAATTCAAGGCCATTCCTGTAGTGTAACATTTGCAGTGGCTTTTTTTTTTTCAGCCTTTCAACTTCAGTGAGATAGGTACAACTTTATCTCATGGAACATTTCTTTGTATCCAGAGAAAAATATTCGCTTTCCTCCACTGTACAGAGTGGTACGGCGTTTTGTCCTTAACAACTGCCGAATTCCGAGGAATGTTTTGCAGCAGAACGTTATCTTCCAAGTCGGTGAACGTGTTCTTTGACGACACTTTTACTGCAAATCTCGTATTCATATGTATTGCGCTGTTGTTATTAATGTGACGCCTACACAAAACACTTGTTTTCAATACCTGACACTACAGAACGCTTCATGGCCATAAAATACATCTTAACGAGAGCTGAGGAACGTTGATGCGTCCAATGCATGACACCACGTATACTGTATATTTATGGTGTGGCAACAGGGGCGCTTTACCAACAAAAACACTGGTAGCATGGTAGGGAAAGCTGGCTCGCCATTGGTGTTACCTGGGCAACGGCCTCACTTCCCACTCCGGTCAACCAAACGTCAAGAGTCGCAACTAATTTTAACCGAGGGTAGATTGTTATGGCCTGGAGCCTCGGCACGAGAATTTCGGAAACTATACTTGTCGGGTGTTCGCTGAGTGCTGTGGTTTGTGTCTTCAACACATGGCGAAATCAAGGTGAAACCACGCCCAGACGACGTTGGGTTGGGCGGCCACCCCTCCTTACAGATGTCAGACGTCGTGAGCTGGACAGACTGGTAAAACAGGACAGGTGGCGAACTGTGGCGGAAATAACATCAGACCTTAATGCATGGCAGAGTACAAGTGTGACTCAACACACAGTGCTCCGAACACTCTTAACGATGGGCCTCCGCAAATGACGACCCATGCATGTGCCAATGTTAACACCAGACATCGGCAACTGTGGTTGAAATGAGCGCGTGACCATCGGCACTGGATGTTGGCACAGTGGCAGAGAGTTGCGTGATCTGATGAATCCCATTACCTTCTTCAACACGCTGATGGGAGGGCGCGAATCCGTCGTCATCTTAGCAAAAAGCTCTCGATACGCGTACTGCGGGACGGAGACAAGCTGGCGGTGGCTCCATTATGCTCTGAGGAATCCATGGGTCCAGTGGAGCTCGTTCAAGGCACCACGACGGCCAAGGAGTATTGTACATTGGCTACAGACCACTTACACCCCTTCATGACGATCATGTTTCCCGACGGCAGTGGCATTTTTCAGCAAGATAATGCGCCATATCACAAGGCCGGGAGTTTGGTGGAGTGGTCTGAGGAATACAGTGGCAAGTTCCAGATGATGTGCTGGTCCCCCACCTCGCCAGCCCAATCAAACACGTCTGGGATGTGATTGAACGTGGCGTCAGAGGTCATCGCCCCCCTCCCCGGAATTTAGGGAATTAGGTGACCTGTGTGTGCATATGTGGTGGTGCCATCTCCCT
Source organism: Schistocerca nitens (assembly GCF_023898315.1). Lineage (NCBI taxonomy): Eukaryota > Metazoa > Arthropoda > Insecta > Orthoptera > Acrididae > Schistocerca > Schistocerca nitens. The sequence continues at coordinate 262,111,648 of NC_064621.1, forward strand.
CCAATGACCTACCAAGTTCCCATTGCTTCCATGCCAGGATGGGTCTCCTCTTTTATTCGTGCCAAAGCTGAACATACTGGCTATTAGGTTGGTAGTCACAATACTGTGGCTGATCAGTGTATATTCTATAAGCCACTATACAGCGCAGGGAAGATGCTGCATTGTACCAATATTATCGATTTTTGGTCTGTTCCACTTCTGGACTGAACGAGGGATAAGAACTGTCCATATGCCTGTACGCGCCCAAATTAGATTCTCTTGATCCCTATGCGAGATGGACGATGATGGCATGATAATGGCCACACCCGTCTTCTTCCAGTATAGGTCCTCTATACCTACACAGAAATATTCCGCGAGAACTACATCGTCTTTCTTCGAATGAATTCCATTTAACTTCACCAAGCGTTCATGTTACCTTATTCCGAATTATTCACTGAATGCGAATTTCATGACATCAGCTCCAGTGGGTATAGATATATTATCCAATTGTGGCATATGAAAATTAGTGTTGCACAGGAACTCAAACCTCTATTTCCCGCTTATCGTGAGCGATCGTCTTAATTACACTACTGGCCATTGAAATTGCTACACCAAGAATAAATGCAGATGATAAACAGGTATTCATTGGACAAATATATTACACTATAACTGACATGTGATTACATTTTCACGCAATTTGGGTGCATAGATCCTGAGAAATCAGTACCCAGAACAACCACCTCTGGCCGTAATAACGGCCTTGATACGGCTGGGCATTGAGCCACACAAAGCTTGGATGGAGTGTACAGGTACAGCTGCCCATGCAGCTTCAACACGATGCAACAGTTCATCAAGAGTAGTGACTGCCGTATTGTGACGAGCCAGTTGCTCGGCCACCATTGATCAGACGTTTTCAATTGCTGAGAGACCTGGAGAATATGCTGGCCAGGGCAGCAGTCAAACATTTTCTGTATCCAGAAAGGCCCGTACAGGACCTGCAACATGCGGTCGTGCATTATCCTGCTGAAATGTAGGGTTTCGCAGGGATCGAATGAAGGGTAGAGCCACGATCTGAAATGTAACGTCCACTGTTCAAAGTGCCGTCAATGCGAACAAGAGGTGACCGAGACGTGTAACCAATGGCACCATAATACCATCACGCCGGGTGATACGCCAGTATGGCGATGACGCATACACGCTTCCAATGTGCGTTCACCGCGATGTCGCAAAACACGGATGCGACCATTATGATGCTGTAAACAGAACCTGAACTCATCCGAAAAAATGACGTTTTGCCATTCGTGCACCCAGGTTCGTCGTTTAGTACACCATCATAGGCGCTCCTGTCTGTGATGCAGCGTCAAGGGTAACTGCAGCCATGGTCTCCGAGCTGGTAGTCCATGCTGCTGCAAACGTCGTCTAACAGGTTGTGCAGATGGTTGTTGTCTTGCAAACGTCCCCATTTGTTGACTCAGGGATCGAGACGTGGCTGCACAATACGTTACAGCCATGCGGATAAGATGCCTGTCATCTCGACTGCTAGTGATACGAGGCCGTTGGGATCCAGCACGGCATTCCGTATTACCCTCCTGAACCCACCGATTCCATATTCTGCTAACAGTCAGTGGATCTCGACAAACGCGAGCAGCAATGTCGCGATACGATAAACCGCAATCGCGATAGGCTACAATCCGACCTTTATCAAAGTCGGAAAAGTGATGGTACGCATTTCTCCTCCTTACACGAGGCATCACAACTACATTTCACGAGGCAACGCCGGTCAACTGCTGTTTGTGTATGAGAAATCGGTTGGAAAGGTTCCTTATGTCAGCTCGTTGTAGGTGTCGCCACCAGCGCCAACCTTGTGTGAATGCTCTGAAAAGCTAATCATTTGCATATCACAGCATCTTCTTCCTGTCGGTTAAATTTCGCTTCTGTAGCACGTCGTCTTCGTGGTGTAGCAATTTTAATGGCCAGTAGCGTACTTCGGTTATCCGTGCAAACTCCTGGTCCGATCCATACTTCAATGTGTCTTAGTACATACGCTTATAATTTTTTTCTAGGTAAAAACTTTTAATGCCTAGAACGTAATTTCCCTGTTACAATTGAAGTTCTGTAGCTAGTTTCGGTAGCTATCTGCAGCCACCCTCAGGTCGTTCAAAATATTAAAAAGCAGTGAATAAGCATGCAACAACATGCCTTCGTAAATACCAAAACAATAACAGTACATAGTGGAAAACGTCACCACGAGCAAGCCACGTTGACAGAAAGAAAGAAAGAAGAAAGAATAACTAAAGAAGAATAAGATAAAGGAAAGCACCGCCGTCCTGGCCACAGATGGGCGAATCGATCCCAACTGACCGCCATGTCAACCCAAGCCAACGGCACCATCGAGGTGGGCTGCGGATGGGCGTGGGGTCAGCCGACAGCTCTCCTGGCAGCTGTGGTTCTAGCAGACCTGGTGCCTCAGTTGGCATCACGAAGCTGAGTCCAGTCCTCCAGCAAGGGAAAATTTCCGGTTGTCATGGGATGACGGTAATCGGAACCAGATCCCCGCACAGCAGTCAGTCGCACTGATCTCTCAGCTACAGAGGCGGTCTTTTTGAATTGATATACAGGTGGAACATAAATAAAATCGACAAACTGCAGGGACTGATTCCTGACTGAAAATGGAGGAAAAAATGTTCTATGTGTGCAACGACAAAAAATCTCCCGGAACACAGTACAGAGCTGCATCACATCCACCTCACAAAAGATGTTCAAAGTGGCTTCCATGGATTGCAATGCACACGTTCACACGTCGCGTCATGGACTTCCGCACTCTTTCGCATGTTCCGGCCTCCCTCCAAATAGCGTCACAGGCGCCGGGAATACGCTGTTGAAGAGTCTGCACATCAGGAACTGATTCAGCATACACAACGCTTTTCAGATGCTCCCAGAGGAAAAAAATCCAGGAGGTTTAAGTCCAATAATCTAACAGGCTCTTGAGTCCTATCCAACGTTCGGGAAAGATGTTATTTAGGTGTCGGTGAAGTGTAATGTGGAAATGAGGTGGTGCTCCATCATGCAGAAACCACATAACCTGTCGCATTACTGAAGGCACATTCTGAAACAGCCCAAGCAGAATATTCCGCAGGAAGTACATATACGTTCCTCCGTTGACGCGTTGTGGAATAATAATCGATCCAAGTAAGTGGTCGTCAAGAATCCCTGCTCACACATTGAAGCTTAACCGGTTCTGATGAGACGACTTAACCAATCCCCGAGGACTGTCTGTACCCCACAGATGACGATTATTCAGATTGATGATGCCAATTCTAGTAGAAGTTACTTTGACGGTAAAGATGACTGATGACAGAAACCCATAATTGTGATTTTCTGGTGCAAAACCCATCGACAGAATCCTTCTCTTTGAGGGAAATCCGCTGCTGATAATCCTTGCACTCAATGCAGGTGATAGGAATAGTAGGTGTTGTCCTGTACGATAAACATAATCGTACTTTTACTTACACCATGTTTCCGGGCCGCTTGCCTGAAGCATGTGCTAGGGTTCGTCTCCCTATCTTGACTATACTGCAAATATAGCACCATTCTTATCCATCATCTATTAGAGATCATTGGAACAGCGGGAAGTTCCACGGGACTGGAAGAAGGCCCAGGTCATAGCAATCTATAGAAAGAGTAGAAAATCGGATGCACATAATTACCGGCCAATTTCACTGACATCGATTTGTTGTAGAATCATGGAACATATTTTGCGTTAAGACGTAATGACCTTTCTAGACCCTGAGAAGCTCATCTGCAGAAACCAGCACGGTTTTAGGAAACAGCGGTCATGCGAGACACAGCGGGCCCTGTTTGTGCATGATATACAACAGGCTCTAGATACCAGCTCCCAGGTTGATGCCATATTTCTCGACTTTCGAAAAGCGTTCGACTCAGTCCCGCACTGCTGCTTGCTCCAAAAAGCGCGCGCTTACGGTCTATCCGATGACATATGCGGTTGGATAGAAAGTTGTCTAACAGACAGAGAGCAGTATGTCGTCCTGAATGGGGTGACATCAACAGAAACAAGCGTAACTTCAGGTGTGCCACAGAGCAGCGTAATAGGTCCATTGCTTTTTACGATTTATATAAACGATTTGGTTGATGGTATTGCAGCGGCATTAGATTGCTGGCCGATGATGCTGTAGTCTTCAGGAAAGTAGTATCACACGAACGTTGTGAACAAATCAATGAGGATGTGCAGAAAATAAATGCGTGGTGTAATGACTGGCAGTTATCTCTCAATATTAGTAAGTGTAACCTAATGCGTATAACAAGGCGAAAATCCCCATTAATGTACGAGTACAAAACAAATGCCCAGTCTTTGGAAGCGGTAACATCTGTCAAGTGTCTGGGTGGGACTATTCGAAATGATCTCAAATGGAATGATCAGATTACACAAGTAACGGGTAAGGCGAACTGTAGATTGCGGTTTATAGGTTGAATCCTGAAGCGATGTAGTCCTTCAAAAAAGGAAATTGCTTACAATACGTTAGTTCAAAAAATGGTTCAAATGGCTCTGAGCACTATGGGACTTAACAGCTGAGGTCATCAGTCCCCTAGAACTTAGAACTACTTAAACCTAACTAACCTAAGGACATCACACACATCCATGCCCGAGGCAGGATTCGAACCTGCGACCGTAGCGGTCGTGCGGTTCCCGACTGAAGCGCCTAGAACCGCTCGGTCACTCCGGCCGGCTACGATAGTTCGTCCAGTCTTAGAGTATTGCTCGTCTGTTTTGGACCCTTACCAGTTGGGTCTGATTCAAGATACTGACAAGGGCCAAAGAATAGCGGCAAGAGTCGTGACTGGTACATTTAGCCATCGCGAGAGCTTTACAAATCTCATAGAAAGTCTGAAGTGGGATACACTTGCACATAGACGACACGCTGAACGGAAGGGGCTGCTCACCAAATTCCGAAATCCGATCTTCGCCGAGGATGTAGTGCATATATTATTACCACCAACTTTCCAATCGCGCAATGATCACCATTCAAAGATAAGGGAAATCAGAGCTCGTACTGAGACGTTAAGACAGTCGTTTTCCCTCGCGCGATCCGCGAGTGGAATAGTGGGGTGGGGGATATGACTTTGGCGCGAATTGTGCCCTCCGCCACACAACGCTTGGTGGCTAGCGGAGTAGATATGGAGATGTAGAACCCGGTCCTTCAGATCTGGTGTACGTACAGTCCGCCGCATCCCTACACGTTCGTCGGTCTGAAAGGACCCAATTTCACAGAAACGCTCAAAAAGAGATTGAAATGTTGTGTGATGTGGTTGGTGTTGAGGGTACTGGTTTTGGTATCGCCGTGCTGCCCCTCGACTTTTCCCATCTGCTTGGCCTACACAAACGCCATCTCGGCTTGTTCCTGGCATGAATACCGGACCATTCTGCTGTACACAGTACGGTGCGTCAATCACACGGCCTGAAATACAAGGAACACACACTACGTGGTCAGACGAACTGTCACTCGCCAGCGCCATCTGTCGTGGCAACGATGCATTTCCGGAGAAATGTTCATAGAACTATTTTTCTCCTTTTCCAGTCAGGAATCCGTCGCTGCAGTTTGTCTGTTCACCCAGTAGAAACGAATTATGAAACAGATATTGGAAGACAAAGCAACCTTTGGCAACAACTTCCTCTGCGACCGGGACAGGAGAATCCACTGGACTCGCATTCGGGAGGACGACGGTTCAATCCCGCGTCCGGCCATCCTGATTTAGGTTTTCCGTGATTTCCCTAAATCGCTCCAGGCAAATGCCGGGATGGTTCCTTTCAAAGGACACGGCCGACTTCCTTCCCTAATCCGATGAGACCGATGACCTCGCTGTCTGGTCTCCTTCCCCAAACCAACCAACCAACAGGAGAATCGCTTTCCCTTTTTAAGAAGAGAGAAGAAGGAATTTTTATTTACACTTAGCAGGGACTCTACAGTGCTTGACAGAATGTACGTCGTAGCAATGTTAGCAATTTTCTGTTCTATCCTTTCCGCGCGTGGTACGAAGAGAAAATGACTGACTATGTACCAGTGTACGGATACTACTCTTATAAAAAGTGAAAAGGCGTTCTAAGTTATGTGGCTTGAAAACGAGCGCCCACTGTCCCACTCTCTTCTCAGATTTTATCCAAAGCATCGAACTCATCTCCTACTACATGCATCGTTCGAACTTCTCTTCGAAATCACAGTGGAGTAGATCTGGCGTGGTGATAGATTAAGGGAAGAAGGGGGTAGCGCAACTTCATTAAAAGTCGATTGTAAAGGCAAATATGCAATTTTTGATAATAGACCTAAATACCCATCAACTTACCTTCCATTAGAAGTGTGGATGCAATCTGTGACTGTGATATGACTTCCAGAATGATAGCGCATAGCGCTCAGTCGGCCTTTCCTTTCAGGTTTTATTAAAGCAAATATAGCTTTCGGCTAGTGCTTAGCCATTATCAGTGCACTATTTCATAGTTTCAATACATGTCTTTGTACGCCAGTCCACTGTTGTTCGGGCTTCTGTCACAGTTCATTCAAGACTCCCGAACAGTAGAGGACAGACGTACTAGGAGGTGAATTGAGACTATGAAATAGTGCACTGATAATGGCTAGGTACTAACTGAAATCTAGATATGCTTTAATAAAACCTGAAAGGAAACGACGACTGATTGCTATACTCCATCATTTTGAAAGACCTAAATACATTAATAACGCAGAGCACACAAGAAAGGAAGTCACTTAAATGTGTCAAAAGTGTCTGGATACGAGATGTTTATTGCTGGACGTTGCTCGGTTAATTAAAAAAAAACCACATGCGTCAGTAATTAGAGGCGAGGTACAAAATGAAGAAATAAAAAGTACAGTGCAAACCAACCTAACATCGTAATGCTAAGGATTGTAAATGAGAAACTGAAACAAATATTCGTTCTAGAAGTTGTGTATCTTACTTTTGTGAAACCAACAATATACTGTCCAACTAATCCAAGATGATGAACATTATAGAAATGAAAAACTGTCGAAGTTATAAAATACATTCAACGAAGTGGGCGTGCTACCTCATTTACCGTAGTTTCTGCGTACCTAATTCCGTGACCCTGTATACTTAATTTCGTGAGAATGTGCTTATTTCCGTTATAACTTTATATGCACTGTTAACACTTCACGTAACATACTTGTCACTCGGTTTAAGCATCAGCGTTGTTACTCAAGTTCATCATCAGCGTCATTGGTACTGACATATGTACAAATTTTGCACATAAATACATCAGTATCAGGTGATCCGATGTACTGACAACTTTCATGGAATCGTCGCAAGCAGAAACAACAGTGAATCCAAGCACTTTAATGTTTTCACAACTGTAGCTCTCGTTATAGTTGGCGCAGACGTACTCATTTTTTCTTATCGATTGACTTCCTTTTTTCCGTTTACTACCAGATGTGACTGTAATCGTTTCAAGTAAAATCAGTTCGTGCACCCTTAGAAGACTATCGACAGTTGTAGAAGACTATCGACAGTTGGTGTGAGGCTTGTTGTTGAAATGGACGGTTCATCATCACCACACCGTCGCGCCACCCTGTCTTATGGAGCTTTTAGTGTGGAAGAGATGGTATTAATGCGAAAAGAAAAACAAAGCATGCCAACTTTTCCCCCACAAGAAGCTCCATAACGTGCATGGGTGCGATCTCGCGATCACACTCAGGCGTCCGATGACGTGACGAACCGACCGTGGCGTTTATACTACGCTGAAGAGCCAAAGAAACTGGTACTCCTATCTAATACCGTGTAGGGCCCCCATGAGCACGCGGAAGTGCCGCAACACGACGTGGCTTGGACTCAGCTAATGTCTGAAGTACTGCTGGAGGGAATCGACACCATGAATCCTGCAGGGTTATCCATAAGTCCGGAAGAGTACGACGGGGTAGAGATCTCTTCTGAACGGCACGTAGCAAAGCGTCCCAGATATTTTGTTTCCAATGGGCCCGCAGCTCGATATAAGTCGTGTAAAGACATCATGAATTTAGTCCAAAAAGCTGCTTCTTATGTGATGTTTATTTAATCACGACAGGCCTGTTTCTGAACTATTGCCATCATCAGGCGATCTGAAAGTAATGGTTTTGTTATATACTATTTTTTAGGGCAGACGGTAGCCTACTTGTCACATATATGAGATTGCCAACCATACATTTATGGAATTCTTAACTTACCTATAACATCACTGGTTAGTCACTTAAGCGTTTCTCTTATGTTTTTTAAAGTTATTTTATGACTTAGCTTTCATTAGCTATAATTTGTTGGTTGTTGTTGTTGTTGTTGTGGTCTTCAGTCCTGAGACTGGTTTGATGCAGCTCTCTTAAAGCTGCATGCCCTCGGGAAAAATTACGGCTGTAGTTTCCCCTTGCTTTCAGCTATTCGCAGAACCAGCACTGCAAGGCCATTTTGGTTAGTGTTACAAGACCAGGTCAATCATCCAGACTGTTGCCCCTGCAACTACTGAAAAGGCTGCTGCCCCTCTTCAGGAACCACACGTTTGTCTGGCCTCTCAACAGATACCCCTCCGTTGTGGTTGCACCTACAGCACGGCCATCTGTACGCTGAGGCACACAAGCCTCCCCACCAACGGTTCATGGGGGGTAACTTCTCTAATGTAAACTTATAACATCGTTGGTTAAACGTCAAACAAAAAATTGTCACACACAACAAATAAAATTCAGGCTATAACTTCCAAAAAATATAGCCTATTAAAGCCACGTCATAAAATAACTTTAAAAGACGTAAGAGAAACGCTTAAGGGGCTCCGGAAAGGCTCAAAATCATGAAAAGTTCAATTTTTACTTTTTTGCGTTTTCTGAATCTGCAGACTATTACCTTTTAATAGATATATAATTTATTCAATTCCGAAGACTACAACTATTTTTAAATTTTTTTTGAAATGTGTTCTACATGGGCTTGACCCAATGTGGCGCTGTTAAACTGCTGTCAAATGGTGTTATTATTAACGTCCGTGTTCATCAGGTACATTTTAGTGATGTGAGATAAAGTATGTGTTGTGGCTAACCTGTGATGGTTCAATATATATCGCTGGTGTGATTGTCGATTGTTTCATGTTTATTTACTCTGTCGTTATCTCGAAAATATTCGTAACTAATTCTGTTTCTTGAGTCTCTGTTTTGTTGAAGTATAATAATGAGTAAAAGTAAAGTTATTAGAAATCCTCTGAAGGCTTTTAAGAAAAGGAGAAATGTTGGAAAGCCAAAGGTATGTGTTATTACTGTAAACAATAAAGACGATAACCAAGTGAGTGAACCTAACCTCTCAAGTACACCTGCCCATAGCAGTCAAAGTGGGAAAGAAAATACTTCACAGAAGAAGCTTGGTTAAATGAGTGAAAACTATGAATGTTTTATGGGCGAATCGGATGTGAATGAAATATTTGATATGTCGGTTCTCAAAGGAATTTTTTCAAACTGTGTAAGATGTATTCATTGTAGTGAAGTTGGTCTGGAACTCTCCATAATAAAGCACGTAGGACTTGCTAGTGAAATACAACTGAAATGTGATAAGTGTTCATACATGACCACCTTTTGGAACAGTGTTTCAGTAACTGCAACTGAAGAAAATGGTAGCAAAATCTACGAACACAACATTAGATTTGTTTATTCCTTGCGTTCAGTTGGTAAGGGTGCTACTGCAGGTGCAATTTTCTGTGGCATCATGAATCTTCCAAATCCCCCAACCAAGTTTACGACCTATAATAAATTAATAGGGTCTAAAGTAGAAGATGTCTGTATAGAATCTATGAAGAACGCTGTGGAAGAGGCAGTAATGGAAAATAATGGTGACAGAGATTTGACTGCAGCGTTCGATGGTACCTGGCATAAACGGGGACACACATCTCTTCATGGTGTAGTATCTGCCACCAGTATGTATACAGGGAAAGTTTTAGATGTAGCAGTAATATCAAAGTATTGTAGATGTCCATAAAAATATAAAGGTACACATGAAAATAATTGCAAAGCTAACTATAGTGGCAGTACTGGAGGAATGGAAGTGGCTGGTGTTGCCAGTATATTCCAGCGTTCTGAGGCGTGTGATAAACATGAAAATAATTGCAAAGATAACTATAGTGGCAGTAGTGGAGGAATGGAAGTGGCTGGTGTTGCCAGTATATTCCAGCGTTCTGAGGCGTGTGATAAAGTGCGATATGTTAATTACCTTGGTGACGGTGATTCTAAAAGTTTCAAACATGTTCAAGGACTGAAGCCCTATGCTGATGATGTTGTAGTGCAGAAATTTGAGTGTATTGGACACGTACAGAAGCGAATGGGAACAAGACTTCGGCGACTGAAAGCTTCGTACAAAAAACAAAAACTCAGTGATGGTAAAGGGTTGGATGGGAAGGGAAGGTTAACTGTCAGTGTAATTGACAAAATACAGAACTATTATGGAATGGCTATTAGGCAAAATACACAAAGTGTCGACGAAATGAAGAAGGCTGTTTGGGCTCTTTTTTTTTCATACTTCTTCAACCGATGAAAATCCCCAACATAGCTTGTGTCCCAAAGAAGAAGACAGTTGGTGTAAATATAACAAAGGATTGCTAACTGGTGAAGTGTACACTCATAAGCATAGTCTGCCTCATGCAATAATGGAGGTGATAAAACCTATTTTCAGAGACTTAGCAGCACCTGAACTGTTGAAAAAGTGTATTCACGGAAAAACTCAAAACCCCAATGAAAGTGTAAATAGCGTTATATGGTCGAGAATCCCCAAGACTGTATTTGTTGGAATAGAAACACTTCACTTTGGTGTGTATGATGCTGTTGCGACTTTCAATGATGGCAACATTGTAAGGTGCAAGGTATTTAGAAATATGGCAATGAAGATAGGTTCTAACATGGTACGAGCGATGCTTGCTTTAGACAAGGAACGCCTTCGGGCTGCAGACAGGGCTGTAAAGAGTCTAGAAATACAAGCAAGAGTAAACAGGAGGAGGAACAAGAGGAAGCTGGAGGAGGAGTTTGCAGAGGATGAAGATAATCCATCCTATGGACCTGGAATGCACTAAAAAGTTAATCCAATCTTTGTCGCTCGATTCCCAATACTTTTATTTTCTCATACTAATTACATGTTTTCTAAGGATCTTCCAAACATATTTGTTTCAAACTTTCAGTAAATGTTACACAGTACCTTCTGCATAATTTAACACAGCCTTTTTCCAAAAAACTGTATATTTTTGAATATATAAATAAAAAATTGCAAAAAAATGTTGTGAATTTTAATTACAATTGAAAAAAAATCATCTTTAATAACTGAACTAAAATTTTGTAAAATCCCTGTGTTAAGTTGTAGCCCATATTCCAATAAATAATCTGTAAAAAGTTCAACTTCCTACCTCAAATACTTTGTGAGGAAAGATGTAATTTATAAGCGTTATTTTAACATTGCAAGTATAGGGCGTTCCGGAGCCCCTTAAGTGACTAACCAGTGATGTTATAGGTAAGTTAAGAATTCCATAAATGTATGGTTGTCAATCTCATATATGACAAATAGGCTACCGTCTGCCCTAGAAAATAGTATATAATAAAACCATTACTTTCAGATCGCCTGATGATGGCAATAGTGCTGAAACAGGCCTGTCATGATTAAATAAACATCACAAAAGTAGCAGCTTTTTGGACTTAATTCATAACGTCCCAGGTATGCTCAATAATGTTAGTGTCCGGGGAGCCTGGTGGCCACGAAAGTTTTAAACCTAGAAGAGTGTTCCTGGATCCACTCTGTAGCAATTCTGGACCTGTGGAGTGTCGCATTGTCCTGCTGGAATTGGCCAAGTCCGTCGGAATGTACAATGGACACGAATGGTTGCAGGTGATCAGACAGAATGCTCACGTACTTGTCACCTTTCAGAGTCGTATCTAGACGTATCAGGCGTCTCATATCATTCCAACTGCACACGCCCAAAACCATAACAGAGCCTCCACCAACTTCAACAGTCCCCTGCTGACATGCAGGGAGGGGCCATGGATACATGAGGTTGTCTCCGTGCCTCTACACGTCCATCCACTCAATATAATCAGAAATGAGACTCGTCCGACCAGGCAACATGTTCCCAATCATAAACAGTCCAATGTCGGTGTTGACGGGCCCAGGCGAGGAGTAAGGCTTTGTGTCGTGCAATCAAGGGTACACGAGTGGGCCTTCGGCTCTGAAAGCCCATATCGGTGATGTTTGGTTGAATGATTCGCTGTCACTTGTCGATGGCCCAGCGTTGAAATCTACAGCAATTTGTGGAAGGGTTGCACTTCTGTCACGTTGAACGGTTCTCTTCAGTCGTCGTTGTTCGGTTCTTGGAGGAACTTTTTCCGGCTGCAGCGATGTCGGATTCCTGATTTGGTTATTCATTTTATTTATTTACACGTCAAATGCTGTAGGACCAAGTTAAGGAGCAAATATCCACGATCATGGAACGTGTCAGTACATGAAATTACAACATAAAAGTAATATCAGATAAAAATAAAGTGTTTATAAACCTGAAGAAAGTTAAGCCATAAGTTTATGTAAACGCAATCAACAGTACAACAAGAATCAGCTTAATTTTTCAAGGAACTCCTCGACAGAATAGGAGTGACCCAAGAGGAAACTCTTCAGTTTCGAACTGAAAGCGCGTGGGTTACTGTTAAGATTCTTGAATTCTAGTGGTAGCTTACTGAAAATGGAAGCAGCAGTATACTGCATACCTTTCTGCACAAGAGTTAAGGAAGTCCGATCCAAATGCAGGTTTGATTTCTGCCGAGTATTGTCTGAGTGAAAGCTGCTTATTCTTGGGAATAAGCTAATATTGTTAACAAGAAATGACAGTAAGGAATATATACACTGAGAGGCCAGTGTCAAAATACTCAGACTCGTGGACAGGGGTCGACAAGAGGTTCGTGAACTTACACCACTTATTACCCGAACCGCCTGTTTCTGAGCCAAAAATATCCTTTTGTAATGGGAAGAGTTACCCCAAAATATAATACCATATGACATAAGCGAATGAAAATAAGCAAAGTAGACTAATTTTCTGGTCGGACGATCACTCACTTCAGATACTGTTCGAATAGTAAAAATGGCAGCATTAAGTCTTTGAACAAGATCTTGAATGTGGGCTTTTCACGACAGTTCACTATCTATCTAAACACCTAGAATGTTGAACTGTTCAGTTTCACTAATCATATGCCCATTTCGTGAAATTAAAACGTCAGGTTTTGTTGAATTGTGTGTTAGAAATTGTAAAAACTGAGTCTTACTGTGATTTAGCGTTAGTTTATTTTCTACAAGTCATGTACTTATGTCATGAACTGCACTATTTAAAACCGAGCCAATGTTGCACACAATATCTTTTACTACCAAGCTAGTGTCATCAGCAAACAGAAATATTTCAAAGTTACCAGTAATACTGGAGGGCATATCATTTATATAAATAAGGAACAGGAATGGCCCCAATGCTGATCCCTGGGGCACCCCCCACTTGACCATAACCCACTCAGACCCCACATCACAGCCATTCTCAACACTGTGAATAATGCCCTTTCGCTGTCTGTTGCTAAAGTAAAGGGTGAACCAGTTGTGAGCTACTCCCCGTATTCCGTAAAGGTCCAGCTTCTGGAGAAATATTTTGTGATCAACACAATAAAACGCCTTAGTTAAATAAAAAAATATGCCTAACGTTCGAAAGCTTCTGTTTAACCCATCCAGTACCTCACAGAGGAAGGAGAATGTAGCATTTTCAGTTGTTAAACGACTTCTAAAGTCGAACTGTACATTTGATAGCAAATCGTGTGATATAAAATTATCAATTATCCTTACATACCCAACCTTTTCAATAACTTTAGCAAACACTGATGGCATAGAAATAGGTCTAAAATTGTCTACATTATTCTTTTCTCCCTTTTTATAAAGTGGCTTTACTACTGAATACTTTAAAAGTTCAGGAAACTGACCATTCCTAAAGGAAAAATTACAAATATGGATTAAATACAGGGCTCACATGTGCAGCACAGTTCTTTAATATTCTGCTAGGCACTCCATCATATCCCTGAGAATCCTTAGTCTTCAGTGATTTAATTACTGACTCAATCTCGCCCTTGTCTGTATCACAGAGGAGTATTTCAAACATCGATCTCGGAAAGGCATTTGCCAAGAGAGTTATATAATTCCCTGTAGAAACTAAATTTTTATATACTTCACCAGGAATGCTCAGAAAATGATTGTTAACGTGACGGAAGTACAACCCTTCCGCAAATTGCTGCAGATTTCAATGCTGGGCCAACAACAAGTGTCAGCGTGAGAACCATTCAACGAAACATCATCGATACGAGCTTTCGGAGCCGAAGGCCGACTCGTGTACCTTTGATGACTGCACGACATAAAGCTTCACGCCTCGTCTGTGTCCGTTAACACCGACATTAGACTGGAAACATGTTGCCTGGTCGGACGAGTCTCGTTTGAAATTACATCGAGCGGATGGACGTGTACGGATATGGAGACAACTTCATGAATCCATGGACCCAGCATGTCACCAGGGGACTGTTCAAGCTGTTGGAGGCTCTGTAATGGTGTGGGACGTGTGCAGTTGGGTTGATATGGGACCCCTGATGTGCAGATGGAAGTGTGTGTGTGTGTGTGTGTGTGTGTGTGTGTGTGTGTGTGTGTGTGTGTGCGGAAGTGGGGGGGGGGGGGGGGAGGGCTGTGGGAAATGCTGAGCGCTGGATGGGAAGTATCATTCTAAGCTGAAGCCTACACTCACATTTTTTTTTGTAAACATTAAGTGGGGCCCCTTCATGTTGACCATTCAAAAAGATCTGTCACATGTCTTCTTTGGTTAGTATCTAAAAAGAATTCCGCCAAAAATGCAGCGACTTCTTTTCGCCTGGTTTGTTAACCATTTGTAGCTATCAGAGAAGCGTCACGAGTGGGGAATTTTGGTTAAAACCTACATGTTTCTCTTGTTGCCATGTTAAAATTTGCTTCTTTTGCTAAAGCTCAGCTGAGTTCACAGTCTCACCTCACTAACATGTTGCGCAGACGCAATTTCAAGAAAATTTTCAAACAGTGGTTTATTATGTTTGTTAAGTGAGGAACGGAAAAAAAGTAAGGTCGGAATCTTATGAAAAAGCACATCCTTGTTATAAAATAAACAAGTTATGACTTCACTTACGTTGTTTCAAAACCCATGGAACTTCTCATTTCACCAGCTATCGATGGCCTTGTAGTTAATGGAATAACACGATAGATAATGAAGTTTTGCATAACAACTGTATGGCAAAATACTCTCCTCTTTGTGAGCTATCATTCGCCAAAATGTCATTTCGATATCTCAAACCATTAATGAAATATTAGGAATGTTGTGGATATTTCACTCTGGCTTTATCGCTGGCGCAGTGCAATTGCAAATGAGTGCGCTACATCAAATCAGTTTTTTCAGGATTGGTGCCAGATAGATACGTTCACCCAAGTCTAAAGAAAAATTCAATATGTTAGCTAAATTTTTATATGCAGCAACGTATTACGTAATACGCAACAAACGCAAAATCATAGCACCCCTATTTTTCATTGCAAACTTTTCCGAATTTCTAGGTGCCTTACTTCCATATAAATATCACAATAACTCTGACAGGTGACACGTACGGAAACATCCTGTCTGATCATCCGCATCCGTTCATATCCATCGTGCATTCCGACGGACTTGGGCAATTCCAGCAGGACAACGCGATACCCCACACGTACAGAAATGCCACATAATGGCTCTGGGAACACTCATCTGAGTTTAAACACTACTGCTAGCCACAAACGCCCCCCCCCCTTTCCCCTCCCAGACATGAAAA
The DNA here is from genome assembly GCF_023898315.1 of Schistocerca nitens. Taxonomy (NCBI): domain Eukaryota; kingdom Metazoa; phylum Arthropoda; class Insecta; order Orthoptera; family Acrididae; genus Schistocerca; species Schistocerca nitens. Next base: position 262,127,529 of record NC_064621.1, read on the forward strand.
TTATTTGAGCGTATCTGGGTTGCCTTGCAGCGTGCTGTTCAGAAAAGATCTCTGTCTTGGCTCTGAGCACTATGGGACTTAACATCTGTGGTCATCAGTCCCATAGAACTTAGAACTACTTAAACCTAACTAACCTAAGGACATCACACACATCCATGCCCGAGGCAGGATTCGAACCTGCGACCGTAGCAGTCGCACGGTTCCGTACTGAGCGCCTAGAACCGCTAGACCACCGCGGCCGGCAGATCTCTGGTGCTCTTACGAATTTATCGACCTCCCTGCAGGGTTCATGGTGTCAGTTCCCTCTAGCACTACTTCAGAAATTAGTCGAGTCCATGCCACGTCGTGTTGCGACACTTCTGCGTGCTCGTGGGGACCGTGCACGATATTAGTCAGGTGTACCAGTTTCTGTGGCTCTTCAGTGTTATTTCCATAGTACATGGCGCGATAAACTTAAGTCAGCACATTTTAAAAAATACATTAAAACTATTGAAATTTAATCAAATTAAAATATACATACATAATTTTAAAGAGAAAATCTGTAGTAGTTGAGTATACAAGAAAGCCAAAAACCGTAATTTTTGTTATTTCTTGGGTCTGAGTCTTCCTGTGTCATGCCTGTACGACGGGATTTGAACCCGAGTCATTCACTATAAGGATCCAGTGCTGACCAGTGTTTCGTCTCTCACAAATGAAGATTTGAAGAATAATCTGGCGCTCCCGGACGCCGCGGCAGGGATGTAAGTGAGGACGGCGATGTGATCGTCCGCGGTGTGGCGCGATCACAGGGCGCGCCTGTTTGCATTAGCGCGGCGCGCCGGCCGAGCCGTCACTTAAAACCGTATTGTGTTTCGGTGTTGTTGTTTTAAAGCGGGCGCTGACGAGCAACTTCTGGCGCTACCGCCGGCGCGCCGCCCTGTAATCGGGTCTGCTGCCGCCGACAGTGCATTACGCCTCCTGCGCGCCGCGCCTCGCCTCCTTCTCCCACTCACCCGCTGCCCGGACACCACCTGCTCCGTATGCACAAAAATCTCGCAGAGGCACGGGGCTTACAATTCTTTCCACCTGACTTTCCGACACACTGTGCTTAACTGGTATAGAAATGAAGTTTCTTTATGCAAAATCATAGACGAAGCCTTCTCGAAACAACAACCGAATATCATCATCTCCGTGTTACCTTGCACCCAGTTAATTACAAGGGGAGTCTAAGACGTTTGGAACGCAGATTACTGCAAACTTCGTACACTCGTAGTATTCCATTAGGACAACAAAATGTGTAAGCAGTAGCGCGTACTTCTCAAGCGTTATTGAGAAAATCGTTAGATAATTTCCGTCGTCAAATATATACATGCGCGTAGTAATTTTTACCACAAAGCGGCGGCAGCCGAGTGGTTGCCGGCACGGTAGCTCAGCGTGTTCGGTCAGAGAGCTGGTTGGCCTCTGTAATAAAAAAAAAAAAACTGAGTGGAAGAATCAACAAAACGAACTTGAACGGATGTCATGTGACGTCCGCAACGACCAAACACAACGATCAATAACGAACAAAATGAAAAAAAAATTAAAAAAGTGGTTAGCGTTCAAGCCCCGTAATCATAGGGTTGCTGGATCGAGTCCCGTTCGTCAGTCTTTTTTTTTTAATTTTCAACACAATCATTTTCTTTACTATTTATATTACAATTAATATAATGGGAAAAAAACGTGTAATGGGATGAACTTTGATTAAATTTACAGTGTTATTTGGCAGTCTACAAATTTTTATCATCACAAAAAATATAATATTCATAACTATCGACTAGTAAACGACCAAACGCATAAAGTGATACTGATAATGTATGCTTGTCCGTGATTTGAGAAATCTGTCATACCTGGAAGGAGCCCGTAACGGCTTGTTACCTACACGTTTATGAGCTGCACAGACGGCTTTCGAAAGATGTACAATTAATCGTCGCTTTCGACATTACGAGTACAAGTTGCAGGATGGTATTTTTCGTAAAAACATGGAAAACATAAAGTTAAACGGCACCAGCTGCATTGAATAAATGCCATGTTTCCGCATACGCAAGGTCTTTTGAGGTTTTCCGTGAGGAAACGAACCTCGTTAACATTTTCAAACACCGCTCTTACAGACGATAATTTGGAAGCAAACCATGCATAACGCAGCATTTCCTTAAATATCGGGGCTGCTAATTGGTCATGCAGTATCGACTGTATTTTAATAGCGCCTTCACGAGAAGCAATTTCTCGTTCTCTTTCGATTAAATGCAAAAAATTTTGAAGACACGGACAAGCATACATTTTCAGTATCACTTTATGCGTTTGGTAGTTTACTAGTCGATAGTAAACTATATTATTTGTGATAATAAAAATTGTAGACTGCCAAATAACATTGTAAATTTAATAAAAGTTCATCACATTACACGTATTTTTCCCATTATATCAATTGTAATATAAATAGTAGAGAAAATGACTATGTTGAAAATAAAAAAAAACTTACGAACGGGACTGGATACAGCGACCAAATGGTTACATGGCCTGAACGCCAACCAGTCAGCTGCCGCCGCTTTGTGGTAAAAATGACCACGCACAAGTAGATATTGTTGTTGTTGTTGTGGTCTTCAGTCCTGAGACTGGTTTGATGCAGCTCTCCATGCTACTCTATCCCGTGCAAGCTTCTTCACCTCCAAGTACCTACCGCAACCTACATCCTTCTGAATCTGCTTAGTGTATTCATCTCTTGGTCTCCCTCTACGGTTTTTACCCTCCACGCTGCCCTCCAATATTAATTGGTGATCCCTTGATGACTCAAAACATGTCCTACCAACTGATCCCTTCTTCTAGTCAAGTTGTACCACAAACTTCTGTTCTCCCCAATCCTATCCAATACTTCCTCATTATTTATGTGATCTACCCGTCTAATCTTCAGCATTCTTCTGTAGCACCACATTTCAAAAGCTTCTATTCTCTTCTTGTCCAAACTATTTATCGTCCATGTTTCACCTCCATACAGGGCTACACTCCATACAAATACTTTCAAAAATGACTTTCTGACACTTAAATATATACTCGATGTTCCCAAATTTCTCTTCTTCAATAGCTTTCCTTGCCAGTGCCATTCTACATATTATATCCTCTCTACTTCGACCATCATCAGTTATTTTGCTCCCCAAATAGCAAAACTCCTTTACTTTTTTAAGTGTCTCATTTCCTAATCCAATTCCCTCAGCATCACCCGACTTAATTCGACTACATTCCATTATCCTCGTTTTGCTTTTGTTGATGTTCATCATATATTCTCCTTTCAAGACACTATCCATTCCGTTCAACTGCTCTTCCAAGTCCTTTGCTGTCTCTGACAGAATTATAATGTCATTGGCGAACCTCAAAGTTTTTATTTCTTCTCCATGGATTTTAATACCTACTCCGAATTTTTCTTTTGTTTCCTTCACTGCTTGCTCAATATACAGATTGAATAACATCGGGGATAGGCTACAACCCTGTCTCACTCCCTTCCCAACCACTGCTTCCCTTTCATACCCCTCGACTCTTATAACTGCCATCTGGTTTCTGTACAAATTGTAAATAGCCTTTCGCTCCCTGTATTTTCCCCCTGCCACCTTCAGAATTTGAAAGAGAGTATTCTAGTCAACATTGTCAAAAGCTTTCTCTAAGTCTACAAATGCTAGAAACGTAGGTTTGCCCTTCCTTAATCTAGCTTCTAAGATAAGTCGTAGGGTCAGTATTGCCTCACGTGTTCCAACATTTATACGGAATCCGAACTGATCTTCCCCGAGGTCGGCTTCTACTAGTTTTTCCATTCGTCTGTAAAGAATTCGCTTTAGTATTTTGCAGCTGTGACTAGTTCGGTAATTTTCACATCTGTCAACACCTGCTTTTTTTGGGATTGGAATTATTATATTCTTCTTGAAGTCTGAGGGTATTTCGCCTGTCTCATACATCTTGCTCACCAGATGGTAGAGTGTTGTCATGACTGGCTCTCCCAAGGCCATCAGTAGTTTTATATTTTCTCCTTTCATCAATTAAATTCAATATATCTTCTGTTACCCAAGGATTTCTACTAGCCCTCGTCTTTTTACCTACTTGATCCTCTGCTGCCTTCACTACTTCATCCCTTAGAGCTACCCATTCTTCTTCTACTGTATTTCTTTCCCGCATTCCTGTCAACTATTCCCTTATGCTCTCCCTGAAACTCTGTACAACCTCTGGTTTAGTCAGTTTATCCAGGTCCTATCTCTTTAAATTCCCACCTTTTTGCAGTTTCTTCAGTTTTAACCTACAGATCATAACCAATAGATTGTGGTCAGAGTCCACATCTGCTCCTGGAAATGTCTTACAATTTAAAGCCTTGTTCCTAAATCTCTGTCTTACCATTATATAATCTATCTGATACCTTCTAGTATCTCCAGGATTCTTCCATGTATACAACCTTCTATTATGATTCTTGAACCAAGTGTTAGCTATGATTAAATCCCGCTCTGTGCAAAATTCTACCAGGCGGCTTCGTCTTTCATTTCTTAGCCCCAATCCATATTCACCTACTACGTTTCCTTCTCTCCCTTTTCCTACTACCGAATTCCAGTCACCCATGACTATTAAATTTTCGCCACCCTTCACTATCTGAATAATTTCTTTTATTTCATTAATCATTTCATCAATTTCTTCGTCATCTGCAGAGCTAGTTGGCATACAAACTTGTACTACTGTAGTAGGTGTGGGCTTCGTATCTATCTTTGCCACAATAATGCGTTCACTATGCTGTTTGTAGTAGCTTACCCGCATTCCTAAAAAAATGGTTCAAATGGCTCTGAGCACTATGGGACTCAACTGCTGTGGTCATAAGTCCCCTAGAACTTAGAACTACTTAAACCTAACTAACCTAAGGACAGCACACAACACCCAGCCATCACGAGGCAGAGAAAATCCCTGACCCCGCCGGGAATCGAACCCGGGAACCCGGGCGTGGGAAGCGAGAACGCTACCGCACGACCACGAGACCGCATACCTATTTTCCTATTCATTATTAAACCTACTCCTGCATTACCCCTATTTGATTTTGTCTTTATAACCATGTCGTCACCTGACCAGAAGTCTTGTTCCTCCTGCCACCGAACTTAACTAATTCCCACTATATGTAACTTTAACCTATCTATTTCCCTTTTTAAATTTTCTAACCTACCTGCCCGATTAAGGGATCTGACAATCCACGCTCCGATCCGTAGAACGCCAGTTTTCTTTTTCCTGATAACGACATCCTCTTGAGTAGTCCCCGCTCGGAGATCCGAATGGGGGACTATTTCACCTCCGGAATATTTTACCCAAGAGGACGCAATCATCATTTAACCATACAGTAAAGCTGCATGCCCTCGGGAAAAACTATGCCGTAGTTTCCCCTTGCTTTCAGCCGTTCGCAGTACCAGCACAGCAAGGCCGTTTTGGTTATTGTTACAAGGCCAGATCAGTCAATCATCCAGACTGTTGCCCTTGCAACTACTGAAAAGGCTGCTGCCCCTCTTCAGGAACCACACGTTTGTCTGGCCTCTTAACAGATACCCCTCCGTTGTGGTTGCACCTACGGTACGGCTATCTGTATCGCTGAGGCACGCAAGCCTCCCCACCAACGGCAAGGTCCATGGTTCATGGGGGGAAGTAGATATTGGACGACCGAAATTATCGATTTTCTCAATAACGCTTGAGAAGTACGCGCTACTGCTTACACATTTTGTTGTCCTAATGGAGTACTATGAGTGCACGAAGTTTGCAGTAAATCCGCGTTCCAAACGTCGTGGCCTCCCATTGTTAGTCTTCGTCTGCAGAACGTAATCTAATCGAATTGCCTTGTTGTGACTGTACTCTTTATCTGTAAAAACGGAACCTAACAGCAGTGTTCGTCAAACTGCGGTCCGAATCAAGTATTCGTGCGGCTTGCGGTTTTCAGCCGTTTTTTATAACAACATACATCTATAAAGCAGCAACCAAACCAAAAACGTCAACTAACGTTAAGAGCTTCTTAAGAGTGTAGTTTTACTTCTCCGTAACATATAAAAATACTTTTACAGACAGTAATATTTGAAGATATGCTTAACTTCACCTTTCGGTCGCGAGCTAAGCCGTTTAGGGTCAGAGGAGTAAGCAACACGGCCGCTGCGGGTTTATAGGATATAAGGGGGAAATGTTTTATTGTTTGTCTTCCAGCACTGACACCTCAAGGGCGTGTACGACTCGTACCGATCAGCTACTGTAGTACGAGGGTGAGTCAAATGAAAACCTTAAATTTGTAATAACAAATCGAAATTTGGCGCCTGTAAGTTGGTAAGCGTGCTACATACAGCGTGCAGAATGGCCTGTAGGTGGCAGCATAGTGCAGATGCACACATACCGTCGCAGTATCAGTATAAAGATGGCCGCCCCACTTGCGACTTGCACCAGGGAAGAACAGAGTTCTGTTATTTGGTTTTTGCGTAGTGAAGGTGTGAAACCTATTGAAATTCATCGACGAATGAAGGTTCAGTACGGTGATACATGTTTGTCACAGCAGCAAGTCTACGAATGGAGTAGGAAGTTCGCAAATGGACTTGAGTGGAAGAAGCTCCTCGTCCAGGTCAGGCACAACGAGTTGTGACTCCACAGAACATTGCAGCAGTTGAAGCCATGGTGAAGGAAAGCCGCCGAGTGACACTGTATGATATTGCAGCATGGTTACAGATTAGTCATGGGCCAGCACACCACATTGTGCACGATGTGCTCCAGTTTCACAAAGTGTGTGCAAGATTGGTGCCACGGCAGCTGACTCCTGAAATGAGAGAACGACGTGTTGATGCTTGTGAAGAACTTCTTCGGTGCTTTGAACGAGAAGATGATGGATTCCTAGCAAGAATCGTTACTGGGGACGAAACCTGGGTTCACTTCCACCAATCGGAAACGAAGAGAGCGAGCAAGGAATGGCGCCATTCCGCATCACCGAAACCAATGAAGTTTCGAACAGAACCATCAGCAGGGAAGGTTATGCTGACTCTCTTTTGGGACTAAAAAGGCGTCATTTTGGAGCATTACATGCCTAGAGGGACGACTGTCACCAGTGGATCATACACAGATCTGCTAAAAAATCATCTGCGACCTGCAATCAAATCAAAGCGACGTGGATTGCTATCAGCAGGTGCCCTTTTACAACATGACAATGCAAGGCCCCACACTGCCCGTACAACAGTTGCAACAATCACAGACCTACATTTTGGGTGTCTTCCTCATCCACCATGCTCACCAGACCTTGCCCCAAGTGATTTCCATATGTTTGGACCACTAAAAGACGCAATGGGAGGAAAGAAGTTCCGTTCTGATGAAGAGGTACGCCACGTGCTGCATGAGTGCTTGTGAGGACTACCAAAAGAAATTTTTTCTAAAGGAATTTAGGCATTTTGTAAGCGCTGGAGGACTTGCATTGAGCGTGGGGGAGATTATGTTGAAAAGTGATACAGCTTTGTACCACTTCTGCACAATAAATAATATTTAAAAAAATATTTAAGATTTTCATTTGACTCACCCTCGTATACTACTACTACTACTATTATTATTATTATCTTTACTTTCTCAGACGTTAAGTCTGGTGAGGAATGGAGTGACGCGGACCTTTATCAAGCGTCACTTCCTTTTTGCTGTACGGTATATGTTATATTGCATTTAGGAACTTTCGGGTAATTGAACATGTATCAATAATTACAGATTTCTGTAATTGTATATATATGTTTGGATGTAGCTGTATTGCATTGATGTATTGGTGGATATTGTGTGGTATGACTCCTGTAGTTGATACTATAATTGGTATGATGTCAACTTTATCCTGATGCCACATGTCCTTGACTTCCTCAGCCAGTTGGATGTATTTTTCAATTTTTTCTCCTGTTTTCTTTTGTATATTTGTTGTATTGGGTATGGATATTTCGATTAGTTGTGTTAATTTCTTCTTTTTATTGGTGAGTATGATGTCAGGTTTGTTATGTGGCGTTGTTTTATCTGTTATAATGGTTCTGTTCCAGTATAATTTGTATTCATCATTCTCCAGTACATTTTGTGGTGCATACTTGTATGTAGGAACGTGTTGTTTTATAAGTTTATGTTGTAAGGCAAGCTGTTGATGTATTATTTTTGCGACATTGTCATGTCTTCTAGGGTATTCTGTATTTGCTAGTATTGTACATCCGCTTGTGATGTGATCTACTGTTTCTATTTGTTGTTTACAAAGTCTGCATTTATCTGTTGTGGTATTTTGATCTTTAATAATATGCTTGCTGAAATACCTGGTGTTTATTGTTTGATCCTGTATTGCAATCATGAATCCTTCTGTCTCACTGTATATATTGCCTTTTCTTAGCCATGTGTTGGATGCGTCTTGATCGATGTGTGGCTGTGTTAGATGATATGGGTGCTTGCCATGAAGTGTTTTCTTTTTCCAATTTGCTTTCTTCGTATCTGTTGATGTTATGTGATCTAAAGGGTTGTAGAAGTGGTTATGAAATTGCAGTGGTGTAGCCGATGTATTTATATGAGTGATTGCCTTGTGTATTTTGCTAGTTTCTGCTCGTTCTAGAAAGAATTTTCTTAAATTGTCTACCTGTCCATAATGTAGGTTTTTTATGTCGATAAATCCTCTTCCTCCTTCCTTTCTGCTTAATGTGAATCTTTCTGTTGCTGAATGTATGTGATGTATTCTATATTTGTGGCATTGTGATCGTGTAAGTGTATTGAGTGCTTCTAGGTCTGTGTTACTCCATTTCACTACTCCAAATGAGTAGGTCAATATTGGTATAGCATAAGTATTTATAGCTTTTGTCTTGTTTCTTGCTGTCAGTTCTGTTTTCAGTATTTTTGTTAGTCTTTGTCTATATTTTTCTTTTAGTTCTTCTTTAATATTTGTATTATCTATTCCTATTTTTTGCCTGTATCCTAGATATTTATAGGCATCCGTTTTTTCCATCGCTTCTATGCAGTCGCTGTTATCCAATATGTAATCTTCTTGTTTAGTGTGTTTTCCCTTGACTATGCTATTTTTCTTACATTTGTCTGTTCCAAACGCCATACTTATATCATTGCTGAATCCTTCTGTTATCTTTAGTAATTGGTTGAGTTGTTGATTGGTTGCTGCCAGTAGTTTTAGATCATCCATGTATAGCAAATGTGTGATTTTGTGTGGGTATGTTCCAGTAATATTGTATCCATAATTTGTATTGTTTAGCATGTTGGATAGTGGGTTCAGAGCAAGGCAGAACCAGAAAGGACTTAATGAGTCTCCTTGGTATATTCCACGCTTAATCTGTATTGGCTGTGATGTGATATTATTAGAGTTTGTTTGGATATTAAGTGTGGTTTTCCAGTTTTTCATTACTATGTTTAGGAACTGCATCAATTTAGGATCTACTTTGTATATTTCCAATATCTGTAGTAACCATGAGTGGGGTACACTATCAAAAGCTTTTTGGTAATCAATGTATGCGTAGTGTAGTGACCTTTGTTTAGTTTTAGCTTGATATGTCACCTCTGCATCTATTATCAGTTGCTCTTTACATCCTCGTGCTCCTTTGCAACAGCCTTTTTGTTCTTCATTTATAATTTTGTTCTGTGTTGTATGTGTCATTAATTTCTGTGTAATGACTGAAGTTAATATTTTGTAGATTGTTGGTAGGCATGTTATGGGGCGATATTTAGCTGGGTTTGCTGTGTCTGCTTGATCTTTAGGTTTCAGATAGGTTATTCCATGTGTAAGTGTATCAGGGAATGTGTATGGGTCTGCAATGTAACTGTTAAATAATTTAGTTAGATGTGAATGTGTTGAGGTGAACTTCTTTAGCCAGAAATTTGCTATTTTATCATTTCCAGGGGCTTTCCAATTGTGCGTAGAATTAATTGCTCGGGTGACTTCATGTTGCAAAATTATCACTTCAGGCATTTGTGGTATCATCTTGTATGAGTCTGTTTCTGCTTGTATCCACCGTGCATGCCTGTTATGTTGTACCGGGTTTGACCATATGTTGCTCCAGAAGTGTTCCATGTCTGTTATGTTTGGTGGATTGTCTATTTTAATGTGTGTGTTATCTATTGTCTGGTAAAATTTCTTTTGGTTTGTGTTGAATGTTTGGTTTTGTTTCCTTCTATTTTCACTTTTTTTGTATCTTCTAAGTCGTTTGGCCAATGCTTGTAACTTCTGCTTCTTTTCATCTAATTGCTCCATTGCTTCTTGTTGTGAGATTTTACCTAACCGTTTTCGTTTTTTGTCTGATATTTCATTTCTTATAAATTGTGTTAGCTGTCCGATGTCTTTTCTCAGTTTTTCTATTCTGATCTGTAGCCTGTGTTGCCATGCTGGTTTTGTGGGTTTGTTCTGTGTGTTGGTTGGTTCTGATCTCTGCCTAGTGTGTATATTTAGTGTAGTGAGTGCTCCTACATAAACCAGTAGTTGTAACTCTTCCATTGTTGTATTTTCATTTATTTTGTTGTGTATGATTGTGTTGATAGTTGTTATTGTTGTTTCGACTTGTGGGTTATTTGGTGGTCTATGCAAGAATGGTCTAATGTCTGTATTTGTGTCTTTGTATTCTATATATGTCAGCTGAAATTTCTCTTCTATATCTAACATGTGTGTCACTTCGTGTTCTATTTGTGCTTGTTCTGGTGGCTGTCTTAAGATGTCGTTTTCCTCTGATTGTTTAATTGATGTGTGTTGTTCTTTGTTTGTTTGCTCTGGGATGTTTGAGTCCATTACTGTATTTTCTTCTTCTTCTGATTGCACATTATTTTGTTCCAGTATTTGTTGTACTTGTTGTTTGATGTTTTCTAATTCTGACTGGAGTATCCTGTTATTTTTGATTATTACACGGATCTGATCAGCTAGTCTTTGTTCTGTTAAAAATTTTAATTCTGGGTATCTGGTAATAAATGTTGTGTGTACTTGTGATCTGTATCCAGTTGTGTTGGTTCCTAGGTTTGTTGCTTGGTAATAACAGAACATGAGGTGTCGATTAACTTCATCTGACCATCTCATCCTCTGTCTTTGTTTTCCTTCTAGGGTGGTTGCAGGAAGCATATCCTGCAAAACACCTCTATTTGGATTTAAATCATTTTCCAGTTGGCTAGCAGTGTCGTTACCATTGTGGGCGGGCATAGGGTTCAAGCGTCGTCCCCGACCATGACGGCGCTTGTCCGAGGCTTCTTTAGTCCTGTCCTGAACCAAGTAATCACACTAAAAGGGGGGTTAGCCCTATTAGTGGTTTGTTCTTTTCGTCGCCTTTTACGACTGGCAGAACATACCGGAGGCCTATTCTTTTCCCGGGCCTCCACGGGGGTTATTATTATTATTATTATTATTATTATTATTATTATTATTATTATTATTATTATTATTCCTGTTAATGTTTTTGTAATATCTTTCGTATGTGTTGATCCTGGTCAGATGTAAGAGAGCCCCTAATCTAGTCAGACTAAACAAGCAATAAGTAAATAAATATAAATTTTGACACAGAAGCAACATGGACTCTGAATTCTCATTACAGAGATGGTCATCTTGAAATGCGGCAGTTACTTTTAGCAATGATCATAAGTAAGACTGTTGCGACGCAATGCAGTGAGTAGAAAAAAAAAACGGGCATTTACATCATTTATCAAACTTTTGTAACGGTGCCTGTCGTATTCAATAGCGCATTTAAATATAAATATCGTTCGCACACATAGTAAAGCCGACAATATTTCACCATGCAACTGTAGTGTCGCAACTGCAAGATCGCTGAGTTCGACAGTAAAAAAAATGGTTCAAATGGCTCTGAGCACTATGGGACTCAACATCTTAGGTCATAAGTCCCCTAGAACTTAGAACTACTTAAACCTAACTAACCTAAGAACATCACACACACCCATGCCCCAGGCAGGATTCGAACCTGCGACCGTAGCAGTCCCGCGGTTCCGGACTGCAGCGCCAGAACCGCACGGCCACCGCGGCCGGCAGTTCGACAGTAATCTGTAACAGAGCACAGTCGATACGAAGTGTTCCGAATGGTACCGACTTTTAACGATCATTACTTTGGGACGGGCCAGCTTACCGCCCCCTTACTACAGTTTGCCGATTGGAGTCTCATAACATACTAATATATATACGTTACCAGTTAATAATAAGATCGGTACATACGCGGCCCTATGTGTAGTCCCACAGTGTCAGTATTGGCTCTCGAACAAAATAGTTTGACGGCCGCTGTAGGATCATTCTGTTGATCGTCTTTGTGTGTCCGTCCGAATCTTCAAAACCCTTTCCCTCATGAACGGGTGGACGTATGTCGAAATTTATGTCACATGTTAAGGTCTACGGCCCCTTGGCGATGTAAAAATGTGAAGCTTCTAAGGCAGGGGCCATTCATGTTACGTATTATGACACTCCCAAATTCGCTCATCAAAACCTACAGGGTACTTACCGATGCCCTAGAGTCATGAAATTTACCAAGAAGCAAGGTTTCACGCTACAACCAAAGGAAATAATCGCAAAATTGTTCATTTGGTCATTTGTTATCAAACAGTCTGTCTGTTAAGACCCATTTTCTCGGGAATGGGTGGGCTTGTCAAGTTAAAATTTATGCCACGTAGTTTGGCGATACAATAAACATTAGCTTCTAAGCCAATGTAGTCAAAAGATGCGGTCATCTATGTCACATATTTTGATGCTTGCAAATTTACTCGGCAAAACGAACAGGGTACTTCCCGTTGACCAACAATCACGAAAATTGGCAAGAAGCAAGGTTACACACTACAACTAAAGAAAAAAAAATCCGAAAATTTTTCATTTTATCCATATCACACGAAATAAATTGTTAATTGTTATGAGACTGTCTGCCCGGCCGTATGTTAAGCTCCCTCTTTCTCGGGAACGGATATACATATCAAGGTGAAATTTGTCACATACTGAGGTCCTTTGGTGGTGTAAAAATGTTTAGCTTCTACGTAAATGCAATCAAAACATACGGCCATTTAAGTTGAAATTTTATATACGCAAACTTACTCATTAAAACCATAGGCTTACTTCCCCTTGACACAGAATCATGAAATCTGGGAAGACTACAGGTTTCACAGTAAAAGTACAGAAAAAGAGCCAGAAGTTCTAAAACAAAAAGGATATTTCTTTTGCCATTTGTTGTCCGGCTTCAGACTTGAAATTAAAACATTCCCGAAAGTCTTGGAATCCCTGTGACCGATATCTTGCCAATATCAATGTCGGTAACAGTCAAAATTTTAGAGATCCTCCGTTCCCACAATAGATGAAGTGTCTATATATATAATTAAGTTTGTACGGAACCCTCATTGTGTAAATCTTTCTCGCACCTGGCCAGTTTTTATTTTAAATAAACTCATCTTGTTTTCAGCTGTTAGTGTTTTATTATACTATTGCAATTTTGGCATTATGCCTTTTGCTGACATCTAAAAGACATAACACAATGTAATGAGAAGAATATAAAGTGGGAATAAAAATACTTTTTTACTGTGGAAATACAAAAACAACATTCCATTAATTTTAATGATAAAGAATGGCAAACGGGCGCCCACAAATTTGGAATATTTCGGAACCCGATCTGTACTGACAGCATAATCCATAATAGTTTGTGCCACCCAGAAATACACAAGCAAGCCTTTCTTCACTACATGGTCAACCGAATCCTTAACCTCCCGTTACTAGAGAAGGGAATTTCCGAATAGTTGCCTGCACTAAAACAAACAGTAACAAGTAACGGTTACAATGCTGGTATAGTAGACAAAATGTACACTACAAAATCACATAATAAAAGCAACAATACAAATAAAGAAATAACATTAACAGTAGAAGCAGACTCAGCAAAAGAAATATATTGCCTTCCTTATTATGGTGCCATATGTACGAATCGGATTTCGCACGAACAAAAACTTAGGGACTAATAGCCAGACACACAGCCCACACAACAAAAACATTTACACAATCAGGGATTTATAAAATCAAATGAGGTGGATGTGAAAGTTTATTTGTAGGGCAAACAGGTAGATGTTTCTTCACTAGATTCAAAGAGCACACAAAGTTAAGCGAGACCTGTAAATCTGTCATATAGTGCACATCCATGAAACTACAATCACAGCATAGAGGAATCTTTAAAGGAAAGGGTGGGGAAAGGTAGATCAATGGACGCTCTAGAAGAAATTGAAATTCGTAGCGCCTTCAAACGACAATCACAACACATACCGAATGAACAAACAGACCCCAGAAAAGAAAATTTTCTCCGTTGTTTTAGACATTTATCATAGTACATTATAAGCGCATACTTTCAATATCAACCTGTCGTGATATATACAATTCGTTGCACGCCATGAAATGAAATATTGACCAGTATCGCTGACTAGTTGTTCTTTATGTGCATATTACGTTGTTGTCTTCGCCTAACGTAAACCTATACGTCAAAATCTGGTAAATATACGAATGTCAACAAATTACAGAATTGGTTGTACGTATTGCGGTTCCCACTTTACATTGTTCTCAACCCATTCTATTATGTTTTTTAGATGTCTGAAAAATGGCATAATGCTGGAACTGAAATGTACAATAAACACTAACAGCTGCAACCAAGATGACTTCCTTTAGAAATTTTTTGCAAGTTGTTGACCCATAGTTAGAGGTTTGCTTTGGCTTTTGTCTCTTGACTGGGTCCTTTTAACACTGACCGCACTTCTTTCGCTCCCCTAAACCTAGCCTGTTTCATTCTTTCCTGGCCTTATTTTTCCCCACTACCTTTGTTTCCCTAAGAGACTGGTCCTATTTCAAACGTTTTATCGTTCAACCATAGATTGAATAAATTCCTTTTTTTAACTGAGGTCAGGATTAGAAAATTAGTTAGATAAGGATGTCCTTTATCTCCGTATTTATTTAATGTGTTCGTGGATGAAGCTGCTCCGATGAAGGACAAGTCACTGGTGGACACAGTGTATCAGGTTTGCTGATTACATCGTAATGATTTCAGACTCTGAAATAGAAATGAACAGAATGTTGTAATACGTGTCAGATACTCTTAAATTATGAAAATTAAAAGCGAACAAACAGAAAGGCGAAGTAACGGCAGTACGGAAAAATATGGAAGACATTAAAACCATATAGAAATTGATAACGCTACAATTGATAAGGTGAAACCATTTTCAGTAGTGTAAAGGGGGATCATAAAGTCTACGTTCGAAGGCGGTACAGTATGCCAATCAGCAAAAGTCGCTGTGTGCATCGAGGCACCGACGCGCCAGGTTGAAGATACCCGTTTGGTAAAACTCGTTTCCTGCTGCGTGAAGAAGACCCTAACTGCCTGCTGCACTTCCTCGTGCGACAGGACTCTTCGACTCTTCAAGGCCATTTTTAAGGCGTGATAATCGCATGAGGAGAAATCAGGACTGTAGCTCGCGTGCTCGAGTGCCTCCCACTTGAGTTAGCGTAGCTTATGTGTTGTCGTTCGCGACACAGGAACGTGGCTCGTTATGAGGCAGAAGTACCGCTAGTTGCAGTTTTCATTCAAAGCGATAGTTTACGACAGACACGCCGACCCATGAACATTCTTTGCCGGTATTTGCCCCGTTTGTACGGATTTAGTAATAACATTGCTATAGTTCATTTACCGCACGGACGTGGGAAAGACACGAATGACACACCAATCCCTTGCCTAAGCGTAGGTGCTTATATATCCGCATCGGAGTCGCGCTACATTGCATATACGTTGCAGCAACGTCCTCAAACAGAAGCTGTTCATCACCACTTACATAATCACAGAGGACAATAGATCTAGAATGTAAGTGAGGGGAAGGATCGCATTGGCAAAACAGATATTTATACCGTAACTAAGAAAAGCATTTCAACCTACAAATGTATGAATACAGATTTCAGAGAATCCCTTGCAGATTATTGGCATGGAGTACACTATTTTATGGAAGTGAAAGTTGGACTCTGCGTAAAGTGAAAAGAATGGACTTGAAGCTGCTGAAATGTGGATGTGGCAGAAAATGAGAGTAATTTGCTGGATGGAAACAAAAACCAATCTCCTAATCTTAAGAAAAGTCAATGAAGAGGGGAGATTATTAAATAAAATGGAAAAGAGAAAAATATAATTTATTGGACACGTCATCAGACACATCACTTTCATCATTAACATTCTTGAAGAAGGGAAAGTAATAGGAAAGAAAAGAAGAGGACGACCTAGAAAGAAGTATTTGGAAGACATCGTCAAGAAGGTACAGCAGGAAAATCACACGGAACTGAAGCGAACAGCCAAGGACAGCATAGAGTGGTTGCATCGAAAAGGCGTTAGCCTTTGTAATATATACATTTGCTATTGTATCTCCTTCCACCACCATTTTACTGTCTACTTGTGGATATTTTCTTTCACGCCCAATACCTCAAATGACGTTTTCAACATCAGCTTTTATATCCTCATAAATTTCCACTGTATTTCCTTCAAATTTTTCGACCCTTGTCCACTCCATTCTAACAGCGAAGAACGATATTCTACTTTGAATTTATCAGCTGTCAGTATTATAATGTTTGTTTGGTCTTTCTCTGTTCAGACCGTTTTTAAAACATTAAAATTATTATTCTTTATAGTTTTCCATGGTCCAAAACATTTCTTTCTTACTAGAAAGTGGTCTGATCCACGTCGGGAACGTCTGTAATATCTCACATCAGTTACCTTAAAGCGCTAATTTGGCTGTTGATAATATGATCTGTTATACTTCGTAGTTCTCTAGTATTCTGCTGCCGAGAATATTTATGAACGTTTTTGTGTTCGAAAAGTATGTTGGCAGTTTGTAAACCAAATTGTTCGCAGATTCTAGTTAATTGTTCTCCATTGTAATTATATTTTGCCTCTCCACGTTCTCCCACTATATTACAAGATTCTCTGATTCCTACTCTTGCGTTCATATCCCTCATAATGATACATTCTTTCCTTCCTGTGACTTATTCTATAGTTTCTCTGAGAGTTGTACAGAATGTATATCTGTCACCCTCTTTTGTATCATTCGTGGGTGTATGTATTTCAATGATTAACTTCCGTGTCGAACGATGTCATTTCAACTATGACAGTATGTTCGTTTGTGATTTTTTCACCCCATAATTTCCATAAACTTTTGCTTTGGCCTTTACAGCTCCGGGTATTCCATTCAATATATCTGCACTATCTAATCAGAAGTATCCGGACACTTAATAGTGGCAGGGTTGCCACAAGTTGTGGAAATCAGGGAATTTCAAATTTGTCAGGGAAATATTAGGGAAATTTGAAAAAAATGAAAAAATCTCAATTTTGTCTCAGTGGATGCAATGGTTTGTTTACTGAGATGTCGGGCATCGTCGCCGGCTGGGTGCAGCTGAGTACGTTCGCCGCTTCCCTACTCCCTCATTTTTACTACTTCCCCCTTCTACCACTCACCTCAACTTCCAGTCAGTGCTGCCACCACTTCTTGCTGCTAGTCTAGCAGCTGCCGACGAGAGGCAGGGAGGCGTGAGGAGTGGTTTGTTTATATCTGATTCTCAGACACTGTTAACGCAGCAGCCGGAGACGGCCGTCATGTTTGCATGAGTTGTGTCTGAGTGATTGTGTGAATGTGTGTGTGTGCTGTCGTTTTCTGACAAAGGCTATAGCCAAAAATTTAGTTGTGAGAGTGTGATTCTTTTTTCTCTGTGTCTGTCTGCGGCTCAGCGATCATCTTTACGGTGAGTTGCTACCTATCCTCATTAGTACTAATTCTCAACGTAATCGCGCCAGTTATCTGTTGCATGGATTGATCACCGCGGCCTCATTTCATTAACGTGGTGTCTGTGACGTGTGTATAGCTAGCCACACAGTGGACTTCCATGACGGGCCAAGGCCGCAGGCCGCTTCTGTGGGTATCTCTAACGGATCAGGCATGCCGCTCTGAAGCCCATCGTTTCCCACTTAGGAGCAGGCCTTGCCTGTCGGATATAGTCTCACCGATGTGCAAGCAGGCCAGATCTGTTTGTGTGTGGCGTAATGCGGCGGATTTTCGTGGGTTATCCATGGACCCAGGACTCCGGTTCTCCTCAGCAGGTCAGTGGTCACGGGCGATGGATTTCAGGGATTGTGACTGTCTCACCGCAAGTACATCGTACAGTGCGGCGTTTTATAGACATTTTATTTGTTCTAGTACATTTTGGCACTTCGAAAGTGGCTATTTATTATAAAGTATTGAAGATAAGAAGAGGAAAATTGTGACAGTCTCTGGTATTTTGTATACTTTGTATTCACGTATTGTTTGAAAGAGAAACCACACAATATCTGTAAGATAATAGACATACCACAGTGGGTAATAACCAACAATGACGAACATAGTAGAACTAACATTTTATTGGCAGTCACCTATAGTGTTGGCTTACACAACTCTTCCCTGCCTTATAGACTACTTTGAGGAGGCATTCTTTTTTGTGAAGTTATTTCTGAAATCAGTGAAGATATTTTAAATCTGCCTTGCGATCCCAACGAAATGCGTATTTTTATCACCAAATGTTCAAAAATGGCTCTGAGCACTATGCGACTTAACTTCTGAGGTCATCAGTCGCCTAGAACTTAGAACTAATTAAACCGAACTAACCTAAGGACATCACACACATCCATGCCCGAGGCAGGATTCGAACCTGCGACCATAGCGGTCGCTCGGCTCCAGACTGTAGCGCCTAGAACCGCACGGCCACTCCGGCCGGCTATCACCAAATGTGTTTTGTTTTATAGAAATAAAATAACATCAGTGGTCTTTATGAAACATACATATCCATTTGGCTTGCTTTCTCCATCGAAAAACAGTTCATTACAAAAAATGTTGATGTTAGTAGTTTTTGCTCACGCTTTTAGAAATGCTGACGTCTTTACATTTTTTGTCGACTAATGTTATTACTTACCCTTGAAATCTCAAAATTTTTCGGGGAACAACGCTAAAACTTGTCTGGAAATAAGGGAAATATCAGGGAATTTCACTTGGGAAAACTTGTGGCTAACCTGAGTGGATATTAATATGGGATACATCGACCCTTGGCTTTCATGATGGCCTGAACTCTGTTGGAGACACTTTCAATGAGGTGTCTGAACATCTGTTGAGAAATGGCGGCTCAGTCCTCCTTAAAAGCCAGAATGAGAGAAGGTAGTGATGTCGGACGCTCGATTCTTGAGCGAAGTCGACGTTGTAACTCATCCCATAGGTGTTCCGTTGGATTCGGGTCTGGACTCTGAGCAGGCCTGTTCATTTCAAGAAGTTATCGTCCACAAACAGTTGCGTCACAATGCTGCTTTATGAGTGGGTGATTTGTCATTCTGATACAATCATCGAACTGTACCTGTACTGTATGTAATAAAAAATGCTGTAAAATATTTTCATATGCTTCCACATTTAGCGTTTTCGTAAGCGCAATTACGAAAACATATCTTAACGATCAAAAACATCCCTATACTGAAACACCAACTCCTCCATACTTATCTGTTGGCACTACACATCATAATGGCAGGTAACGTTCTCCGGGCTTTCGCCAAAGCCAGACCCTTCCATCGATCTCCCACAGGTATAGCATAATTCTTGACTTTCAGTCATTTGTTTTTGTCATTGTCCAGCGGCGCCGCTTATTACACCACCTCAGATGCCTAGCGTTGATTGCGGAATTGTCTGGCTTATAAGGAGGTACTCGACCATTGTTTTGTATCCAATTCTTTTCTAACTCCCTGCATACAGTCATTGCGCTACCTGGACGTTTGGTTGGTCTGGAACTCACGAGTCATTCCTTCGCTGATATCGTCTGAGTTTTCGCAACCACCCTCCGCAACGTTCGACGATTCCTGTACGTCAGGTCTTCCCGGTCTTGCTTTGGTTGCGACTATTTCTTCGCGTTTCCACATCACAATAACATCACCAACAGTGTGACATCCAATGACCAGTCTACATTCGAAATCACTCAGCTCTCCTCTCCGACCCATTATGCTGTGTTGTATTTAGCGGATCACATTTTTTCGCTTTCCGTGTATCGGTATAAATATTCGGTAAGGTGACTCTTGAGATAAGGACATCACACACATCCATGCCCGAGGCAGGATTCGAACCTGCGACCGTAGCGGTAGCGCGGTTCCAGACTAAAGCGCCTAGAACTGCTCGGCCACACCGGCCGGCTGAGACACCAAACGCTTCAACTACCTTGGTTACGGAAGCATCCACAGTACACTCACAATTACACAGAACACTGGTCGGACCACGATTGACACTTGAAACGTATTGAGGACTTGGCACAGATGTAGTAAAATACAGCAGCACAACTTGCGGGCCTGGCTAGCATCTGCATTTATTATGTTCAAGTATGAATTTCTTGCTCTATTTTCCTCTTCTTGTCCACACCCGTACCTTGTGAGACTAGCTATTCTCGGAGAAAGGATATCGTGTGGAAATGGCTTAGCCACAGCCTAATAGATTGTTTCTGTTACGAATATTTCAATCTGCAGCGAGGTCGGGTCGTGATAGGCGCGTGGCTAATTGCATTCAGAAAAGTATAATGAAATAGTCGGGGACGCCAGAGAGGAAGAATTAAGGAAGTTGCAAACTCTTGCAGAACAGAATTCTATATCCACAAATGAAGTACTTTACCATGTTTATTTCGGTTAAAGGTTCTACGAAACAAACTGAAGTTCGTTTACATTTCTCTCAAATACGTATTCGTTTTCGCATGTATTATTTCTAACACAATCTCTTTTCTCTAATTTATGGTGTAGAAGATGAAGGGTGCTGCGAAATGACTCTTAGAATTAGTTATAAAGTCACTCTACGTTTAGCAAGAGCTGCGAAGCGGTTATTGGAAGTACCGTTAATAAAGGATACTTTGTTGTACGTGGTAGAGATTATGAATCCCACATGATTATGAATCCCGCATACAGCAGAATACCACTTTCCAGTATGACAAAATCTGCCGGCCGGAGTGGCCGAGCGGTTCTAGGCGCTTCAGTCTGGAACCGCGCGACCGCTACGGTCGCGGGTTCGAATCCTGCCTCGGGCATGGGTGTGTGTGATGTCCTTAGGTTAGTTAGGTTTCAGCAGTTCTAAGTTCTAGGGGACTGATGACTAAGATGTTAAGTCCCATAGTGCTCAGAGCCATTTGAACCATTTTTTGACAAAATCTCGGCGAATCAGTGGCATTGTTGAGATTTTTCATGAATTGAAAGGCTGCTGGTGTATTCTATCACACTTGCTGAGTCCAAATGTATTAGCGACATGGCTCACTAAGCCTTTTTTTTTTGCGTGGTGTGAATGGCGACCTACATGTAACGGAAGAGTTTCTGGTTATGATTCCGATGAAGTACACTTCTGCGAGGCTGATATTTAGAAACGGTCTAAATGCCAGCTGAGGAAATAGGACACACTTGGGAAAAGCTGTTTTCCGTAACCACAGACGGGGCACCAGCAATGCGTAAAAGGGTTTATAGCCTAATGCGAAAAAGCTTAACATGCCGAATATACCTCACGTTCATTGTTTTGCACAGAAAGCGGATGTTTGTGCAAAAGTTATAGGTCTTCAAGACGTGATGAACGTACTGATGCGTACCGTAAACTATATTTTTTCTCTTCGTGGTCAGTTAAAATGATTTTTGGTTTCATTTGAAGAGGAGTATCAAGTTACCCCTACCATGCCGAGGTATGCTGGTTGGGCAAAGGAAAAGTGATTTCCTCTGTTTTTCAACTGCGCCGCACCGTGGCTCAGTTTTTGGAGGTCAAAAGACGTCAGGAGCCACTTTTGCATGACCATGAATGGGCAGCTGATTTAGGATTTCTAGGAGATATTACCGCTCTCCGATATGATTTAAGCCTGAAACTCGAAAAAGAAAGTGATGTCATTAACGATGGGGTCGGAAAAATAAAAGCTCAAAACGCGAACGGCCTTGCCGCAGTGGTCACCGGTTCCCGTCAGTTCAACGAAGTTAAGCGCTGTCGGGCTGGGCTAGCACTTGGTTGGGTCACCGTACGGTCTGCCGAGCGCTGTAGGCCAGCGGGGTGCCTTGTGAGGCAAACTGAGGCGCTACTTGATTGAGAAGTAGCGGCTCCGGTCTCGTAAACTGACACATGGCCGGGAGAGCGGTGTGCTGACCACATGCCCCTCCATATCCCCATCCAATGACGCCTGTGGGATGAGTATGACACGTCGGCCGGTCGGTACCGTTGGGCCTTCCAAGGCCTGTTCGGACGGAGTTTTATTCAAAACGGTACTATGATTTTGTTTCATAGCATATGTGCGGGAAACAGCGCGCTTTGAAAAATTTGTCGAGGTGCTATGAACCCTTGAAAATGAGTCTAGCGTCCAGTTCCAGATAATGTAACAGCAAAACAAACTCGCTTTTGTTAAGTGTACGAGTGTAACATTACGTTAAAGGTAACGGTCCACAATATCTGTTTATTAAAACATGTCGCCTTTTAGGACTTCAGAGCAACTTTATACATTACTTTCATATATTGATCCTTTTCGACAGCAATTGAAAGTACGCCTGTCGTCTTACATTTCGAACTAATCGATTTGCAAGCCGATGATCACCGAAAGGATTTATTTTACAATACCAAATTTTTGCTCGAATTCTACCAGAATTTGTCGAAACAAGAATGTCTTAAGCCGCACAGAGATGCAGCGAAAGTTATTTCTATGTTTGGTTCCACATGTGTGCCTGAAAGTTTTTGTTTTGTTTTGTCTTGTACGAAAATTAGACTGCGTGCAGGTATTTCTGATTGTAATTTTAATGTAATTTTTAAGAAAGCTCCAAGGATTGCTGTTACCCGATCCCTCGTTCCAGATCTTATAAGCAAATAAAAACAGAAAATAGAGATAATTTTGTGCTGAAACCAAATTTAATGTTATTTTTATTATTATTATCATCATTAATATTTAAATCTTTTGCCGCGGTGATCTTGTCCGACCGAAGTAATCTCTCCGCCCATTGCACATAAACATTTGGCAATGACGAAGAAAACACGGATGAAGTTTTGTAAAAGGTAAAGGGAGGCGTAACGAACGAGACAAGGGAAGGAAAGAGAGAGACAGCGCTACCGCTATTGCGCAAAAGTCGAGGAGTGGGAGTTCGCACAGCCGTCAACATGGAGTAGCCGTATTCTGCGCGATGCGCTGGTGCAAACACCATGAGCCTCTGTTTTATTTTGTGCGTTACACTCACATCGACTCAGCGATAATATGGAATAACAGCTTTACCGGCGCATTTAACTTGGACATTACTGGCCAGGTAGCTTGTCTTTCTAACTTGCAGCGACATGAACAGTTACAGTTAAGACCAAAACAGTTACAGTTAAGACCAAAATGAGACGAACAGAGAATCAATATAGCTTAGAATGTCATTTAATTTTTTAGACAGTGTGAAATAATATGCGACAAAAGTGCGGCAATACGCGTCTTAGGGGACTAGACGGGGAACACAACATGCGCTTGTTCTTAGTTAACACATTATTATAATTAAAATGAAGAGGATGAAAATGCCTACATTAAAGAAAGAGGGATTTTTCTGCCTGAGCTGTGTGTGACGTAAAAGCGTATTGCACGTATTTCACCGCACATAATATTGAGCAAAGCCATCCAAACGCCACATTTTGTCATCTTTTATGGCATTCTGTTCTGCATCCCGCCAGCGTTCGGCAGTGACGTCTGACAAAGGTTTGTGTATTAGTTCCAGCACGTCGGGCAGCTTAAATGTCGCGTTATTTCTCGCGACAAATTCATTAACTTGGCTCCAGATCTATTCTATCGCGTTCAGATTGCCGTACTACGTTAACTGTAAAAATGTATTATTTGTACGATTTGCTAGATGCCGTGAAAATCGTTTTCCCTGTTTCTATGACGCTTATCACTCTGGTACGTGTGAGACTACGCCTGTGGTATAAAACAATGGACATAGTCCGTACAAAGAACACTTGATTTTTCATTTTTATTCTGAAAATTTAATTTATAGTGTATTTTTAACCCATAAAATCTTTATTAACAATCTTTTATGACATATCTATAATTAAGAAACTGGACTTTTGCCTGCGATATCCAATTAGAAACGAGAGGACGTTTGTTGTTATAAAAAAGACGATTAGAAAAATGTTAATTCAGCATCCATTTGATGAATTTTACATTTAAATGATGTCGAAACTCGAACTGAATTGAAAAAATCTAAAAAATAAAAGAAGACAGCGAGACTCGAATCCGCGATCCACAGAACAGCTGATTATCATTCACTAACCCTACCAAATATGGCACGCGTCTTGATCTTCAGTTATTATTAGACGAACCGTTTTCGATTGATGTTCAGTTCTTCTGCAATCATTTTCACGGATAATCTTCGATCAGATCGTCGAGTTCACGCACCCTGGCCAAGTTGACATCCGTCCGTGAGGTTTATGGTCGTCCACTGCAGTCTGCATCTTCAACATTCGTTCTGCCTTCACGAAACATTTTATGCCAACGAAAAACTTGAGCTCTTGACATAACCTCCTCTCCAAAAGCCTGCTGTAGCTTACCGTAAGTTGTCGTCGCGTTTTCACCCAATTTAACGCAAAAAGAAGTGGCATACTGTTGCGCAATATCATGCGGTTCAATTTCCGTGATGAGAGACACAAACTCGTGTTAACTTATTACAGCACAACTCACGACTGAGCAGTTGCATCGATGGGCCGGTTGGACTAGAAGCAGCTTGTAGACCAAGGTCAAAGATATTGGAGGGTTTCCACATCTTGCAAAGAAAATCAGTCTCATTACCGTATTGTCGCACCTCGTATCTAGTCATTAGGTTTTGGCTGATTAGTGGAAAAGCGTTGTGATGGACATATGGTGGCTTACGATATTGCAGTGACTGTGTTATTCAGAGGTACAATGGAATGTGCATGCATGTCCGAAGGAACAGGCGCTATGGCGAATACAGCCGTTGTGAATTACAAGAAATGTATTTGCAGTTGAGAATATGGCCAAGTTCACCTGTACGGAATGACCACAACGAACATCTGTGCCGGAGCGGGACTCGATCGCGGAGTTCCCGCTTTTCGCGAACAGTCGCCTTGCCATCATATTATCCGAGCACGCCTTACGGCCAGTCCTAAGCTTCTATATGTCGTCAACCAAGTGTCTACTTACAACATGCACTCGTACATCCATTATTTACGAGGGCAGTTCAATAAATAATGCAACACATTTTTTTCTCGGCCAATTTTGGTTGAAAAAACCGGAAATTTCTTGTGGAATATTTTCAAACATTCCCGCTTCGTCTCGTATAGTTTCATTGACTTCCGACAGGTGGCAGCGCTGTACGGAGCTGTTAAAATGGCGTCTGTAACGGATGTGCGTTGCAAACAACGGGCAGTGATCTAGTTTCTTTTGGCGGAAAACCAGGGCATCTCAGATATTCATAGGCGCTTGCAGAATGTCTACGGTGATCTGGCAGTGGACAAAAGCACGGTGAGTCGTTGGGCAAAGCGTGTGTCATCATCGCCGCAAGGTCAAGCAAGACTGTCTGATCTCCCGCGTGCGGGCCGGCCGTGCACAGCTGTGACTCCTGCAATGGCGGAGTGTGCGAACACACTCGTTCGAGATGATCGACGGATCACCATCAAATAACTCAGTGCTCAACTTGACATCTCTGTTGGTAGTGCTGTCACAATTGTTCACCAGTTGGGATATTCAAAGGTTTGTCCCCGCTGGGTCCCTCGTTGTCTACCTGAACACCATAAAGAGCAAAGGAGAACCATCTGTGCGGAATTGCTTGCTCGTCATGTGGCTGAGGGTGACAATTTCTTGTCAAAGATTGTTACAAGCGATGAAACATGGGTTCATCACTTCGAACCTGAAACAAAACGGCAATCAATGGAGTGGCGCCACACCCACTCCCCTACCAAGAAAAAGTTTAAAGCCATACCCTCAGCCGGTAAAGTTATGGTTACAGTCTTCTGGGACGCTGAAGGGGTTATTCTGTTCGATGTCCTTCCCCATGGTCAAACGATCAACTCTGAAGTGTATTGTGCTACTCTTCAGAAATTGAAGAAACGACTTCAGCGTGTTCGTAGGCACAAAAATCTGAACGAACTTCTCCTTCTTCATGACAACGCAAGACCTCACACAAGTCTTCGCACCCGAGAGGAGCTCACAAAACTTCAGTGGACTGTTCTTCCTCATGCACCCTACAGCCCCGATCTCACACCGTCGGATTTCCATATGTTTGGCCCAATGAAGGACGCAATCCGTGGGACGCACTACGCGGATGATGAAGAAGTTATTGATGCAGTCCGACGTTGGCTCCGACATCGACCAGTGGAATGGTACCGTGCAGGCATACAGGCCCTCATTTCAAGGTGGCGTAAGGCCGTAGCACTGAATGGAGATTACGTTGAAAAATAGTGTTGTGTAGCTAAAAGATTGGGGAATAACCTGGTGTATTTCAATGCTGAATAAAACAACCCCTGTTTCAGAAAAAAAATGTGTTGCATTACTTATTGAACTGCCCTCGTATATTCATATACAGAGGACACATTTTAATTGAAAGTCTCTTTCGCTGTGTCGGTGGCTAAATACATCATTTCATTATACAGCTGATGGTTGTCCATATTTGAAGCTGCGGATACATTTTATTTATTTCATAATGGCGGTAGTCGCTGCTGTGCCGGTTCCTTCGGACATGCATGCATGTCTCCCCTTTAAGGTAAGATACGTAACGGCTGTACGATTGCAGGTTGTAGACACGTGGTTGAAGAGATATCGAAGCTTGGGTCTGGCCGTGAGGTGTGATCGGATAGCTTAATGGTCGCCGGCGGCGTAGCTCAGCGTGTTCGGTCAGAGGGCTGGTTGCCCTCTGTAATAAAAAAGAAACTGAGTAAAGGAATCAACGATCGACTTGAAAGGATGTCGTGTGACGTCCGTCCCGACCAAACGCAACGAATAGTACCGAATACAATGACGAGAAGTTAAAAAAAAAAAATGGTAAGGCGACCACTCGCGATGAGCGGGAAATTCGGGTTCGAGTCCCGGTCCGGCGATAATTTTCATTGCCGTCGTTCCATTCTACGGCTGATGGGTGTCCATATTCGCAACTGTGAATACTTCCGTATGGATGGTGGCTTGCTTGAGAAATGGGGGGATACCACTTAGTTATAATGTCTGTTCTTTAAATGTGTTGCACCATCACGATGAAGGAATGCTTAAACAACTATTTATTCTCCTGAAACCTGTCATTGCCCTCTCAATACGGTCTTATGTGAAAAAAAGTTATTTTGTACGGTGTGTTAGTGCAGGCTTTATTGCTGTGCAGTTTTTACTATGCCTGTTATTGTTCCTTCGCATACTAGCAAGCATGTCGAAGTTTACGTAGCACTTTCATATTCCTTTCAGTTGAAAGCAGTATATATTACAGTAACTGTCCGTGTTCGAGGTAGCAGAGTGCATTAAACAGTGAATTTCACAGCAGTCTTTTCTCTTGAACACAGTCGCATTATTTCAATAATTCTGTGTGAGTTCCAAGACGATTTCTGCAAAACTTCTGTATTATTAAAAGGACGATTACAGTGTTGGTAGTATTCTCATGAAGCACTTTGACTTTTTACCTTAATTGGGCAGGTAGGTTAGAAAATTTAAAAAGGGAAATGGATAGGTTAAAGTTAGATATAGTGGGAATTAGTGAAGTTCGGTGGCAGGAGGAACAAGACTTTTGGTCAGGTGATTACAGGGTTATAAATACAAAATCAAATAGGGGTAATGCAGGAGTAGGTTTAATAATGAATAAAAAAATAGGAGTGCGGGTTAGCTACTACAAACAGCATAGTGAACGCATTATTGTGGCCAAGATAGACACAAAGCCCATGCCTACTACAGTAGTACAAGTTTATATGCCAACTAGCTCTGCAGATGATGAAGAAATTGATGAAATGTATGACGAGATAAAAGAAATTATTCAGGTAGTGAAGGGAGACGAAAATTTAATAGTCATGGGTGACTGGAATTCGTCAGTAGGAAAAGGGAGAGAACATAGTAGGTGAATATGGATTGGGGGGAAGAAATGAAAGAGGAAGCTGCCTTGTAGAATTTTGCACAGAGCATAACTTAATCATAGCTAACACTTGGTTCAAGAATCATAAAAGAAGGTTGTATACCTGGAAGAATCCTGGAGATACTAATAGGTATCAGATAGATTATATAATGGTAAGACAGAGATTTAGGAACCAGGTTTTAAATTGTAAGACATTTCCAGGGGCAGATGTGGATTCTGACCACAATCTATTGGTTATGAACTGCAGATTGAAACTGAAGAAACTACAAAAAGGTGGGAATTTAAGGAGATGGGACCTGGATAAATTGAAAGAACCAGAGGTTGTAGAGAGTTTCAGGGAGAGCATAAGGGAACAATTGACAGGAATGGGGGAAAGAAATACAGTAGAAGAAGAATGGGTAGCTCTGAGGGATGAAGTAGTGAAGGCAGCAGAGGATCATGTAGGTAAAAAGACGAGGGCTAATAGAAATCCTTGGGTAACAGAAGAAATATTGAATTTAATTGATGAAAGGAGAAAATATAAAAATGCAGTAAATGAAGCAGGCAAAAGGGAATACAAACGTCTCAAAAATGAGATCGACAGGAAGTGCAAAATGGCTAAGCAGGGATGGCTAGAGGACAAATGTAAGGATGTAGAGGCTTGTCTCACTAGGGGTAAGATAGATACTGCCTACAGGAAAATTAAAGAGACCTTCGGATAGAAGAGAACCATTTGTATGAATATCAAGAGCTCAGATGGCAACCCAGTTCTAAGCAAAGAAGGGAAGGCAGAAAGGTGGAAGGAGTATATAGAGGGTTTATACAAGGGCGATGTACTTGAGGACAGTATTATGGAAATGGAAGAGGATGTAGATGAAGATGAAATGGGAGATAAGATACTGCGTGAAGAGTTTGACAGAGCACTGAAAGACCTGAGTCGAAACAAGGCCCCGGGAGTAGACAATATTCCATTAGAACTACTGATGGCCTTGGGAGAGCCAGTCATGACAAAACTCTACCATCTGGTGAGCAAGATGTATGAGACAGGCGAAATACCCACAGACTTCAAGAAGAATATAATAATTCCAATACCAAAGAAAGCAGGTTTTGACAGATGTGAAAATTACCGAACTATCAGTTTAATAAGTCACAGCTGCAAAATACTAACGCGAATTCTTTACAGACGAATGGAAAAACTGGTAGAAGCGGACCTCGGGGAAGATCAGTTTGGATTCCATAGAAATGTTGGAACACGTGAGGCAATACTAACCTTACGACTTATCTTAGAAGAAAGATTAAGAAAAGGCAAACCTACGTTTCTAGCATTTGTAGACTTAGAGAAAGCTTTTGACAACGTTAACTAGAATACTCTCTTTCAAATTCTGAAGGTGGCAGGGGTAAAATACAGGGAGCGAAAGGCTATTTACAATTTGTACAGAAACCAGATGGTAGTTATAAGAGTCGAGGGGCATGAAAGGGAAGCAGTGGTTGGGAAAGGAGTGAGACAGGGTTGTAGCCTCTCCCCGATGTTATTCAATCTGTATATTGAGCAAGCAGTAAAGGAAACAAAAGAAAAATTCGGAGTAGGTATTAAAATTCATGGAGAAGAAGTAAAAACTTTGAGGTTCGCCGATGACATTGTAATTCTGTCAGAGACAGCAAAGGACTTGGAAGAGCAGTTGAACGGAATGGACAGTGTCTTGAAAGGAGGATATAAGATGAACATCAACAAAAGCAAAACGAGGATAATGGAATGTAGTCAGATTAAATCGGGTGATGCTGAGGGGATTAGATTAGGAAATGAGACACTTAAAGTAGTAAAGGAGTTTTGCTATTTAGGGAGTAAAATAACTGATGATGGTCGAAGTAGAGAGGATATAAAATGTAGACTGGCAATGGCAAGGAAATCGTTTCTGAAGAGAAATTTGTTAACATCGAGTATAGATTTAAGTGTCAGGAAGTCGTTTCTGAAAGTATTTGTATGGAGTGTAGCCATGTATGGAAGTGAAACATGAACGATAACCAGTTTGGACAAGAAGAGAATAGAAGCTTTCGAAATGTGGTGCTACAGAAGAATGCTGAAGATAAGGTGGGTAGATCACGTAACTAATGAGGAGGTATTGAATAGGATTGGGGAGAAGAGAAGTTTGTGGCACAACTTGACTAGAAGAAGGGATCGGTTGGTAGGACATGTTTTGAGGCATCAAGGGATCACAAATTTAGCATTGGAGGGCAGCGTGGAGGGTAAAAATCGTAGAGGGAGACCAAGAGATCAATACACTAAGCAGATTCAGAAGGATGTAGGTTGCAGTAGGTACTGGGAGATGAAGAAGCTTGCACAGGATAGAGTAGCATGGAGAGCTGCATCAAACCAGTCTCAGGACTGAAGACCACAACAACAACAACATCAACCGACTAGACGGCACTCTAAGACCAATCAAGAACAGACCACACGAGAGTTTTGTATGCGTTTTCTTTTTCAGAAGTGATATGCTTCCTCAAAAATCGACCCTTAAACCATTCTCTTCTTACCAATTTCAGAACAGCTGATCCTTTTTTTTACGTTAGGTGCACTTTAGATCACTCTTTTATTTGATCGATGTACATCATTTTCAGAGACATCAAGTGTAACCTGTGTTTAATTACACAAAGTATAAATTGTAAATAATTATGTTTGTATCTGGTTACAGCTACTCACCGATTTATTTCTTATTTATTTACTTATTTTATAGTATTTTCAGAGAGATGTTTGAGAAATAAACTTGCAGCTTTTTACTGAGAACTCTAAGGGTTCCGCCATATTTCCCTGCTCATGTTTTTTAATCATCTGCGGTCCAGGGACATATACGTTATTGCAACTGATAGTTGAAATCAGTCGTACATATGGAAAGATACTCCATATCGTCGTAGCCTTGGTATCAGCTAACCTCGTCGTCTAGTGTCGAGCAATTTTCAGTAATTTAGGAAAATTCTCTGTTAGCCTTCAAGTAACAACTGTGTTTCTTAAATATATGTTAAAGTTCAAATATAAGTTTTTATTTTTCAGAGAAAGTTATTATATTTAAGTTAAGAATATATCTTATACCATTTTACCGAAGACATTTCTGGTACATTGGACTATAATTTTGTGCTGCTGCCGTTGTACCATTATTATATACGACAGTGTCCTGTGTTCTTTACCTTTCTTTATTTCAGATTGTTCATTGCTCTAGGCAGTCACACAATCTACTGCTAGTTACTTTCCGTTTCGTCATAAAATGGGGAATACACTCTGTACATTGAACACATATTGAATTTGGTTAAAACTCACCATGTGAACAGTCTTACCTGCGCCAGTGGGGTATGTTGCACGGTGTTCTAAGATGGTACTCAGGTTGCATACATCCCAGGGCAAACTTCCACTCCCCGCGCGGGATACGTGGCTGTCTCAATAGCTTTTAGACGAAGCATGGCATAGCATATAGTCTTTCTCAAGTGAAGCTCTACAATCTAAGTTTCCTTTTCTTTCGCTTGATTTTGTGAGCAATGATACAAACCATGTTCTTCCTTAGAAAGTTAAGAAATTCCGCTCAGTAAATAAAGGAAAACGTGACTCAGGGAAAAGTATGAGGAGTGCGATTTTTTTTTGTAGGACAGCAGTTTGATGCTCCCATTTTCAGTGTAAGTATAGGCTATGTACACGTTTTATTGGATTTTTTTTCTCCGAAGTACAGCATTTTCACAAGAGTCATATAGTGGTAAAGCGTGTTTTTTTGTGTATAAGTTAAAGTGTTTCCTACTTGCGCACAGATTCGTTTATTGAGCAGTTAATTGTTTCTATAAAATAATATTATATAACAATGAATTACACATTATAGTGGGAAGATGGCATCATGTAGTTCGTCAGTTACCTCGATCGATTTCAGGTTTGCTGTAGTTACTAAATTATTCCTGGTGAATTATTATTCATCATCATACCGCGTTATCTATGTGAGCCTCTTTCGTTATTTTTTCTGAATTCTGTATTATTTGTGGTTTGACCTACACGTAATTCCCATGTCGGATTTTCCATTGGTACTCCATTATGGCTGTTCAGTTTCTCGTATTTACTTGAGTAAACCTCTTGAAGGGCTCACATTATTTTCTGTACCTTCTTCTGTAAATTGAGAAGGAAAAACGTCCAGTTGACACCGGTAGCTGGATTCTAACTTTAAACCTTTCTTGGGCTGCAGTTATAGCGATTAATGTTTTTTTATTCATAACGCGTGATATCTTCCTGCTGCAGAGCTGTTTACAAGTATCATTTTCTGAATCTCATGCACCTTCACTTGCATAAAGATTCTACTAAACGGGATTTATGTTAAGCCTTCGTCATGTCAACATAACTGTTACATTTGAAAGTAGAATTTAGTTCTAAAAATACCTCTCGGACCGTAAAACTGTTAGTAGAAGTTTAATGTGACACTTAGGTCATGTACTTCAAGATGAAGTAAGAATTGGAGAGGACGAACTCTCATGTGGAAGGAATAGGCAGACAACGTCATTATAAAATATGTTTGTTACAGGTCATTAACACCATGAGTGTTCCATTATGAAAAAGTATTTCCGTCTCTGAGTTCATCATCGCAACACTAGAGACGTCTTCTATCTTTGTGATACCGACTGGTCTATCTGGTCAGTTAATATGACACAGTTTAGTTTTTAACGGTATGTAAAACTGCAGGCTTACACAGGACGTCCAAAAATCATTTAACGTTTACACTAAACAATCCAACGCTTCCTTCTTACCTCCGATGAGGCCAAAACTTCGGAAGAGTTTTGCGAGTATTTCGGAAAATGTGGCATCAGTAACAATTGAGCGCTGTTAGCGTTAAAAGTAGTTTAAAGCGCAGTGGTTGTGCATTTTAGAAATAGGGGACAATTTGTTTACCATGCTAAGTTCGATTGTTTTTCTTCTGAGGCGCCGCTCATACGAAACGAAAAAAAAGTATGTTTAATGCCCTTTGTAGTAAATGTCAGTTTCACTTGTCTCATGGAATGTAAGATGATTTGAGTTCGAATCATATCATGCTAATTTAGATCCACTGTTGCTTTCCTGGATCTTCTTCCACCAAGGACAAATTTAATCCTTTCCTTGCATATTTACGAAAACAAAAGGAGTGATTTTCTTAATGACCTTACTGTCACAAAGGCTTTCACGTTCGTTGCAGTTGCTATTCTAATTTTGAGCGTACCAATGATGTCTCACTCGGCATATAACCCAATTGAATCAAGTAGTTTAGAAAGGACCTTACTCCGACATCATCATTGTTGAGGAATCGAAAAAAAAACAGTTTATCTTGTATGTGTAATAATTTGAACAGTTTTTAGTACTACCAAAAATGAGTTGGTAATAAGGCAAGTGTTGGAGACTACTTTAACCTTACCCCATATGTCTCTCCTACTTAAAACTAGTCATCTGAAAATTTGGAATAAAGCGTTTTTCTTCAGCGAAATTAATAACATATACACTGATGAGCCAAAGCAACATGACCACCTGCTTAATAGCTCGTTTCGTATTTTGAACGAAATACATAATTGATTCTGCGTGTCAGGGATCCGACAGTTTGTTGGTAGGTACGTGGCATTGCACAGGTCATGTAATTCGCGTAAATAACGGGCCGCTGATTTGTGTACGCGTTAATGGCCCAGATGGGTTACATAGGCTTACATCAGGCGAATTTGGTCACCGAGACATCAACGTGAGTTCACTGCAATGGTTCTCAAACCACTATAGCACATTTCTGGCTCCAAAACAAAGACAGTTATACTGCTAAAAGATGACATCGCCATCGGGGAAGACATCAGGCAGGAAGGGATGCAGGTGGTTAGCACCTGTCAGCATGTCTTCGACTACTTCAACAGGTTCCATGCAAGTGCAGGAGAATGTCTCCCATAGCATGCTACTGCTCCCACCAGACTGTGTTCGCGGTGCGCTGTACGTTTCGAGCCGCCTTTCGACTCGATAACGGCGTTTGCGGAGACGATTAGCGACCTAGTGTACCAAAAATGTGATTCACCCGAAGAACGGACACGTTTCTGTTGATCGACAGTCCAATCCTGATGGTCCCTTGCCCACTGCGATCGTAATTGACGATGTCGTTTGGTCTATATGTGAACACGTACGAGTGGTCTGCTGCGGAGCTCCATGTTCAACAATGTACGATGAACGGTGTGTTCTGAAACACTTGTGCGTGCACCAGCATTGTGCCCTTTCGGCAGAGGTGCCACAGACCACCATCTATCGTACCTTACAGAGCATACGGGCCTCCGAACCACACGTTCTGTGAGGAGTCGTGGACGTCCAACCAATGAGCATCTTTGTCCTTTTACCTCTTTCCGTAGATGCTCAAGAGTAGCATGTGAACATTCGACCACCTTCGCCGTTTTCGAGATACTCGTTCACAGGCTCTGCGTAATAATAATTTCCTCTTTGTCAAAGTCGCTTATCCCAATGGATTTCCCAATTAGCATCCCATATCTTCGCTAGAGTGATCTCCCGCACGCCTCTGCCCCGCTTACATAGTTTTCTTGCCGCGTCACGTGCCCGTAACACTATCAGGAGGTATCCAACATCGCGTTGGGCAGTGGTCATAATATTTTGGCAGATCAACGTAAAATGTGTAAAATGTGAGACGGTTTGCTTTCAACACATGGTTATTGTTTTACGCTAAAAATTCCTACTGCTATTAGGATCGCACTTTATTGTTAATTCGAAGAATTTAATTGCATCACCACAGATTCTGTATTGCTCTTGTGACTAATTTGTGGAACAAAATCTTTGTATTTTTGAAGTAGTAAATTTCAAAATTCTCAGTTAGAATGTTGCGTAATTGTAGCGCAGTTGATATTGTTACCGTAGCTACCAATGGTTCTACAATGCGGCTTTCCAGAAATTTAGTGGCATTCTCTGTATTCAGACGAAATGATTACATACGAGGGGCGTTCAGAAAGTAAGCTCCGATCGGTCGCGAAATGGAAACGACTATGAAAATCCGATAAAGCTTTGCACAGATGTGTTGGGTAGTGTCTCTAGTATAACCCCAGTTAGCATCACGTCGCTCTTCTCATTTCTGAGCTCGCAGTGAGTGCGTAAAGATGTCTAGAAAATAGTGTCTGCCACCAAGTACGAGGGCCTGGTGAGAAATTTCGCCTGAAGCTATGCAGCTAACATTACATAACTGTCGTGCTGTTTCTTCTTCAAGACAATTCTCAGCCGCATTCTGCAGGGGCAATGAAGATGCTCCTGCATCGTTTTCAAATGGAAATGTGAGATTACCCACAATACAGTCCGCAATTGTCTCCACATGAACCGCTGTCTTTGAAGACAACATTTTGACACAGACAACGAGGTGTAGGCCAGCGTGGAGAATTGGCGGAAAGCACTGGCGGCTGCCTTCTATGATGAGGCTATTGAAAAGTTGGTACAACGCTATGACAAAAGTCAAAGTCAGAACGGCGACTACGTAGAGAAGTAGCTGAAAGGTGTAGCTAATTGTTACAAGTAAAACATTTCTGATGTTCACTGTGGTTTCAATTTGGCAATCAATCGGAGCTTACTTTCTGAACAGGCCTCGTATGTCTTTATATTGATTTTTCAGATCTCTTTTCACTTTAATCACTGTTACTAATTAATAAGTGTTCTACCTACTTAAACCAGAACACATATTGGTTTCTTTTATTCTGTTAAAGCTCCATTTATTTGTGAAAACTTGGGTTTGTCGTAATATTTGATTTCCAAAGATATTAGTAATCTTGCACTTCCAGTAACAACTGCTGTCTCGAATTTTTTTCCTGATTAATGAATTCCCCAAGATTTGCTCAGGGTAATATCTATTATCATAAAAAGGCATTCACACCATAAATACTTTTTTCGCAAGAAGTTAACAAGGGTGAAATAGTGAAGTTAACTTGTACGTGGCGTGTAGAACATATCAATACAAACTCTCCATACAGACTTGACATATCACATACAGCATTTTCTTTTATTTTCACATTGTTATAACGCTTATTATAGCAGTTAAATGCAGCTTTAGGCATCTTTTCCTTCTTCATTGCAGTCATCTCCGGCAGACTACATCCGACGACGCAAACTCTTCCTGCAGCGTGGAAGACCTCCGTTGACTCCTACGTATTCACTGCAACGCTCATCATCTTCTTCTGCTCTTCAAGGCTTAGGCACTTGCACTTGTTCCGGCTGCAGTTTCCACTGCCACTCATTTTGGGTCTTCCTACGTCCTCCTTCCTCTTGGCTGGTACAGACTTGCAATTCTCTCTGCACTCATTCTTCGCAGGTGATGTTTTCATAATGTTTTATTTTCTTCAGTCTTTTCATTAATATTATAAATATGTAGTTCATTCCTAATATCTTCATTTCTAATAAGGTCTTCCCCGGTAACACTTCTTACTTTCCTAAAAAATGTAGTTTCTGCTGCATGTAGTTCACTTTATCGCTTTTGTTTAGGGATCGATGACTCACGTCATCTATCAGTACAGGTGTAGCCATAGTTTTATAAAATTTTAGTTTTGTTTTCTTCCGTATTTTGTTCTGGAATGTTTTGTTTATCATTCCGCAAACTGATTGATATTTGATAATCTTATTTTCCATGTCCTGGACCATTTCATAGCTTACGCCACATCCTAAAAAAATAAAAGCTGGAGACCTGCTCAAGTGGCCTGTTATCTTTTACTAGATCTTCCGCCGTTTGTTCTCGATGTTCGAGACTTTATTGTGAAAAACTTGCAAAAAATTATGATTCAATGAATTGGCCATTGCTGGCCACTGCTTTCTCCCATCTTTCGGGCGGCATGCGAATCCCGCAGCGGAAGTCCTTGGTCTCTTTTGAGTGGTCCATGAATCGATCTATTTTTGTACATTTTCATACGACGGAAAGTACTGGTCAGCCAGGCCTTGTGCCATCGATCGAAAAAAATGTAGTAAAAAAAATGGCTCTGAGTACTGTGGGACTTAACTTCTGAGGTCATCAGTCCCCTAGAACTTAGAACTACATAAACCTAACTAACCTAAGGACCTATTTGTTGCCAACCTAACGAAGTATATATTCGAGACTAACTTCTATTTATGATGTTTATACCGTGTGTGTGTGAGTGAGAGAGAGAGAGGGGGGGGGGGGGTGTAGAGCCGACAAGTGTTTTTTTTTTCATAACAACTACACGGGATAATCAGAAAAATATGAAAGAAAACGCAAGATGGTACACAGTGACATACAAAAACAAACTCACCCATAAAATCACCAACATTTTCAAAAGACGGGGAATAAACATAGCATGCACAACAGACAATTCTATACAAAAATACTCCCCAAAACTGACAAAAAACAGAGACATATACCAGAAAGCAGATATATATCAGCTACAGTGTAACACTTGTGAAGGCACATACATAGGGCAAACAGGGAGAACATTTGATGTCAGCTACAAAGAACACATGAGAGCCTGGAAATATGGGGCAAACCACTCCAAATCTGCAGAACACCTAAGAGAAAATGACCACAAACCAACCACTAGAGAAGATGACATGAAAACAATTAGAATCAACAATAAAAAACCTCCATGCAATAAAATTACCACTTACAGAAAACCAAAGAAAAAGGGAAAATCCTGTTGAATAACCAATACACATGCCAAGCAATTTATTATTTACACTAATAGATAAAATAATAGAATAACGTTTGCAAAAAGTATTAATATAATAATACTGTCCAGTATAATAATAATAGAACCCAACATCTTTACACTCACTCATCCATGAACCCCTCCGCAGAATACTGAAACGAAAAGTCAAATCAGCGGTCACCAAAGTTTTCAACCACTCGCTAACAGCTAGTACACCCGACACCCCCCCCCCCAAAAAAAAAAAAAAAAAAAAAAAAAAACACTTGTCGGCTCTATCCCCCCCCCCTCTCTCACTCATACACACACACGGTATAAACATCATAAATAGAAGTTAGTCTCGAACATAATCTTCGTTAGGTTGGCAACAAATAGGTAAACATACCAAAGAAGATGAAACACTTAGTGGAGTCGCAATATTTACGTTGTGAAAAACAGAGTACGAAGAAATAGTTGAGTTGTATCGAGTGACAAAAGAACAATAGTTCATCACAAAAAAGAGTGATAAACATGGTGAACAGTGTGTGGAAGGCGAGAACACAAAGATCTGATTATATGGCAGTGATAAAAGTGGCAGTGCGACCTCCAGACCAGACGTGAGGAAACGCAGATCAGCAAATCGTAAGTAATTACTTTTTTTTACAAAAAAAATCGCGAAGTGAACTGTTTAATAACCTAAAACTAACGAACCTGTATCGTTATAGACCCCACTGATGATGCCTTAGGACAGGAGAAGGCGAAACGCGTATGGATCAATAAAGTAACTAGCAGCAGGAAAAGGCAGTTTTATTCACAAAACAAGCATTAACCACCCCTGTATTGTCCGACCAAGTGCAACAGACATAAAAATCAAAAAAAATTGTTCAAATGGCTCTGAGCACTATTGGACTTAACTTCTGAGGTCTCATCAGTCCCCTAGAACTTAGAACTTCTTAAACCTAACTAACCTAAGGACATCACACACATCCATGCCCGAGACAGGATTCGAACCTACGATCGTAGTGGTCGCGCGGTTCCAGATTGTAGCGCCTAGAACCGCTCGGCCACACCGGCCGGCATAAAAATCCATCCCACAAACTGACATCCAGCACCCGTACCACACAATGCATGCACGTTTTAGTGCTAGCATTTAACATTCTGGCGGTTACGCCTGTTATTAATGTACCAGCATATCACATTCTCTGTCAGTGTGATTTAAATTTCCACTAATATGCATTCATTGAGCATCAATGAAATAAAATGATGATGTGACTCACCACGCATCGTTGGAGCTACTCGACTGGTGAATAATGGCCCAGGGTACGATGTATCATTGTAAGTTAAGGTTGTGTCGAGGCACCCAATAAGGGTGCTATTAGGTGGAAGTGAGGATGGAGGAGGAGATTGTATTGGTGACCAGTTCCGAGGCACACAAGAGGAATGTAGTGGCGGCCGCGAAGAGTGAGAAAACAGCCGAGTGTGAGTGCCCGCGGCCTGGACACGGTGCGGGGGCGAAATTGGCGGTCGCTTCCCGCGTCCCTTGGGAGGCCGTCCCCCCCTGCGGCAGGGCTTCCGGGCTCCCTGCTCTCCCGTCCGCCTCGATTCACCGGCTAATCCGCTGGAAAATCAGTTTTCCTAAGCCCATTGATACGGCGCCGGCGCTCGCTTCCTCGGACAGAAATATTTGGCGTAATCTGTCTCCCAACTGAATACGTGACGTCAGAATCAGGAGGTAATCTTGAAGCCCCGACTCGAGGCGGATGATACGCTATTAGCCGGGCCTGCGAGGCGGCTGCGTAATACGACGGCGCGGCTTAGCCCCGGGCCGTATTACTGCCGGGGTTTGATTCCCGGCGAAGGTAATCTCGGTCCGCAGAGCTTTAGTTAACGCCGTCTCTTCGTGCGACGGAGAGGATCGAGCGCTCTTGTCGTCTCAAGCAGGCCCGAAACTCTGTAACGAGCCTAAGTTAGCAGCTTCTCAAGAGACGAGGTAGCGCTGCGTAGGCAGATGTTAGGGATATGGAAACTGACGAGGAGGAACGCAAGGAGCAGCACAGTGACGTGGACAACGGCATAGCCAGCATTACAATCTGTTGTTGGCCCACATCTACGTATGCTCTGCAATTACTGTATAGTCGGTGGCCTAAAGTACGTAATGCTGTACCATACACTGGTGTGCAGAACTTGAGAACGAAACTAAGTTTCACGTGATATGTCACTGCCAAGTAACATACCTCGATGAAATTCAGACCATACATAGAAAGAACTGCTACAGTATAGTACAGAACGCAACTGGAAGAAATACGCAATGAGACGAACAGAAATGACACTTTCGTTCAGAGGGAACAATTACGCTGAAGTCACTGCGATTTACGCTGGTCTCCGGTACATTAAAAAATTTGGAGAACTGAGAGTAGGTTTCGCGCACCGAGGGTTCGGTAAATCGTAACTATGTATACAGATGATTCATCCATCCCGGGAATTCAGAATTCCGACGATTTCTGCCTGTTATGGATACCGATACTAGCAAGATATCAAAATATGACATAAATGGCAGTATCTTTTGAAAGCACTGACTTGGAAGTTTAAAGCTTTTACGACACCAAGTGACCACATATCTTAGTACGTGAGAAATTTCATCTTGATACGTCCACCGTTCCTGAGAAAAAGGTGTCTTAACAGACTGACAAGAGGACAGTCGGATAACAAATGACAAAAAAATTTTTTTTCGCATGATATAGTTAGAGATTATACTTTCGATTATTTTTCCTTTACTTGTACTGTGAAACCTTGCTTGTTGATAAATTTCATTTTCCTAAGTCAACAGAAGTACCCTATAGATTTTGATGACAAGAGTTTCTGAGTATCAAAATATGTGACACAGAGCGGTGTATTTTCGATTGCATTCACATAGAAGCTTAAAGTTTTTACGTCGCCGAAGCACCATATACACTGAAGCGCGAAAGGAACTAGTATCGGAATGCGTATTGAAATACAGAGATATGAAAACAGGCAGCAAACGCCGCTGCGGTCGGCAAGGCCTATATAAGAGCACAAGTGTCTGGCGCAATTGTTAGATTGGTTACTGCTGCTACAATGGTAGGTTATCAAGATTTAAGTGAGTTTGAACGTGGCGTTATGGTCGGCGCATGAGCGATGGGACACGGCATCTCCGAGGTGGCGAAGAAGTGGGGATTTTCCCGTACGACCATTTCACGAGTCTGCCGTGAATATCAGGAATGCGGTAAAACATCAAATATCTGACATCTCTGCGGCCGGAAAAAGATCCTACAAGAAAGGTGAAACATCCCCTTAGAAAAATTTATAAATTACTGTGCTGGTAAACCTCTTATTTTATTTGATTTTCAAACAGCTGAGCAAAACTGAACGTACTCAGACATTTCTCTCTTTACCTATTCTGATCATCACTAAACTGACACACAATATTTTTAGCGCAACGCAATCTGACTTTCAATACTCCCTACAAAAGAATAGACCTGACTAACAATAACCTATACCTTTCATGAATCACTTACCTCACAAAAATCTTCGTTACTCTTAACTACTGCAATACAGCGAGCGCCAATACTGCCAGCTAAATAAAAGATTCTAACTACTGAAGGCACTAACTACTGATAGGCATAGCTAGCAAATGAAAGATTTTCATAGAGAATCACCAATGTATTTACCTTAATAATGTTCAAAAGTCATCATATACACACACACACACACACACACACACACACACACATATATATATATATATATATATATATATATATATATATATATATATCATGATATCCAGTATTACAAATTTCCTCTTTCTGATGGACACACGTCCATATCGTCCGCTCTCAAAATTCTGCCATCTCTCCCTCCACTTCCACCACTGCTGGCGACTCACCTCCAACTGCGCAACGCTACGCGCTGTTCACATCCAACTGGCCAACACTACAATAGCGAATATTCCAAAAGTGCCAACTAGCCACAGACTGCACACAGCACAGCCAGTGATTTTCACACAGAGCGCTACGTGACGTTACCAACATAAAAAATTTAAACAGCCTACTTACAACGGGACCAACGACG
The DNA here is from genome assembly GCF_023898315.1 of Schistocerca nitens. Lineage (NCBI taxonomy): Eukaryota > Metazoa > Arthropoda > Insecta > Orthoptera > Acrididae > Schistocerca > Schistocerca nitens. Next base: position 262,169,309 of record NC_064621.1, read on the forward strand.
ATTAAAGAGAATCGTTCAACGAGACAGAAGTGCAATCCTTCCGCAAATTGCTGCAAATTTCAATGCTGGGTCATCAACAAGTGTCATCGTGCGAACCATTCAACGAAACATCATCGATATCGGCTTTCGGAGCCGAAGGCCCACTCGTGTACCCTGGATGACTGCATGACACAAAGCTTTACGCCTCGCCTGGGCCCGTCAACGCCGACATTGGACTGTTGATCACTGAAAACTTGTTGCTGGTCGGACGAGTCTCGTTTCAAATTGTATCGAGAGGATGGACTTGTACGGGTATGCAGACACATCATAAATCCATGGACCCACCATGTCAGCAGGGGACTGTTCAAGCTGATAGAGGCTCTGTAACGGTGTGGGGCGTGTGCAGTTGGTATGATATGTGACTCCTGATACGTCTAGATACGATTCTGACAGGTGATACGTACGTAAGCATTCTAGCTGATCATCTGCATCCATTCATGTCCATTGTGCACACCGACGGACGTGGGCAATTCCAGCAGGACGATGCGACACCCCATACGTCCAGAATTGCTACTGAGAGCCTCCAGGAACACCCTTCTGAGTTTAAACACTTCGCTGGCCACCAAACTTCCCAGACATGAACATCATCGAGCATATCTAGGCTGCCTTGCAAGATGCTTTTCAGACAAGATCTCCACCCCTCGTACTCTTACGGATTTATGAACTGCCCTGCAGGCTTCATAATGTCAATTTCCTCCAGCCTTACTTCAAACATTAGTTGAGTCCGTGCCACATCACACTGCGGCACTTCTACATACTCGCGGGCGCTCTAAATGATATTAGGCAGGTGTATCAGTTTCTTTGGCTTTTCAGTGTACCTAAGAAGGCGACATAAATTTCGACTTGATACGCCTACCCATAAGTGAGAAAAAGAATTCTTAATATTCGGACAGTCTGACAGACATACATTCGGTCGGACGGAAAACAAATTGATTCTGTATAGATTTCGTTTTTACCGATTGATGTACGGAACTATATAAAGCGGGTGTGTGATCAGTACGGACGGCAGCGCATTCTCTACAACGTGCTCCCATGCTGGCTACAACGTTGGGGAGGAGTGCTTGTAACAGGTTCAAATGGCTGTGAGCAATGTGGGACTTAGCATCTGAGATCATCAGTCCCTTAGAACTTAAGAACTACTTAAACCTAACTAACCTAAGGACATCACACACAGCCACGCCCGAGGCCGGATTTGAACCTGCGACCGTAGCGGTCAAGCGGTTCCAGACTGAAGCGCCCGTCTTGCGACCGTCTTGTAGTAGGGCGTCCCGTTCCTAGACCAGCGCGGTTGACAACTACTGAATGGGTCGTTGGTGTATCCTGCAGTAAGTCTCTCCAACGCATCCCACGCGTTCTCGATGGAATTTAAGTCCTTGAAGTTGATAGACCAGTCCATTCGCCGAAGATCCTTTCGGTCCAACAGCTCCGCCAACTGCACTGGACCAAGCGATCGCGAGTTATCATCCATAAAAATGACATCAGAGCCGAATGCTCCCCTGAAGAGACGCACTTGGGGAAGGACTACAGTGTCACAATAACGTTTATCGATGAGTGTACCTTGTTCAAAGATTTGGAACTCAGTACGCCCACGGAACTTCAACTCTCCCGACCTAGACCACCAAACAATGTTCCTGGGTACATTCTGTGTTCCCAACTCTCGCCATATGAGAGTGTGTCCATAAATACGTCCACAGTAGGTACAGCGTTTTCGAACTTGAGCGCTTTTTAGTGGCCCAGGTGTTACGGTGTGGGGATCAATAATGTTTCGTGGGCCCACTAACGTCCAAATCGTTGAACACGGATCACTAACGAGTCAGCGTTATGTGAAACACTAATCCTTCGCTTTTTGCGTCTTTTCAGGTGTGCATTCGGCCTAGAATTCATTTATGTGGATGGCAGTGCACTACAGCATCGAACAGCGCAGGTGGAGGAGCTGTTGGAACGAAGGGATATTCGGCAAATGCACAACAGACCCGCCCGTTCCTTAGAATGAAATATCTTTGAGCCCGTGTGTAATGCGGTGGGGAGGCGTAGAGCAGTACGTCTACATGCATCAACGACCATCCAGCAGTTATCAACCGGAATGGAACGCCCTACCATTAATACTACTTAAAAATCATGTGGCCAGTATGGGATCACGTTGCAGAACATACATTTCCGTCCGTGGTTATCACACGCAATGTTAAGAACAATGTCCCTCCTTTTCAATATCCAGGGGATAATAAAGAATCGCGGTGACTTCTGTGCAATTATTGTCTTCGAATGTATGTGTGATTGAAAGGAGGATATAAGATGAACATCAACAAAAGCAAAACGAGGATAATGGAATGTAGTCGAATTAAATCAGGTGACGTTGAGTGTATTAGATCAGGAAATGAGACACTTAAAGTAGTAAATGAATTTGCTGTTTGGGGAGCAAAATTACTGATGATGGTCGAAGTAGAGAGGATATAAAATGTAGACTGACAATGGCAAGGAAAGCGTTTCTGAAGAAGAGAAATCTGTTAACATCGAGTATAGATTTAAGTGTCAGGAAGTCGTTTCTGAAAGTATTTGTTTGGAGTGTGGCCATGAATGGAAGTGAATGGTGGACAATAAATAGTTTGGACAAGAAGAGAATAGAAGCTTTCGAAATGTGGTGCTACAGAAGAATGCTGAAGATTAGATGGTTAGATCATATAACTAATGAAGAGGTATTGAATAGAATTAGGGAGAGGAGAAATTTGTGGCACACCTTGACTAGAAGAAGGGATCGGTTGGTAGGAAATGTTCTGAGGCATCAATGGATCGCCAATGTAGTATTGGAGGGCAGCGTGGAGGGTAAATATCGTAGAGGGAGACCAAGAGATGAATACACTAAGCAGAGTCAGAAGAATGTAAGTTGCAGTAGGTACTGGGAGATGATGAAGCTTGCACAGGATAGAGTAGCATGGAGAGCTGCATCAAACAAGTCTCTGTACTGAAGACCACAACAACTACAACAACAACATATGTGTCATCTCTGCTCGTCTCGTTGGTTATTTCTTGCAGTTACCTTCTGTAGAAATACTGTAGCAGTTCTCTCTATGTATGGTCCAAGTTTCATCGAACTATGTTATTTAGCAGTGACACATCATTCAAAAGTTACTATCGTCTTTATGTTTTGTACACCAGTGTATTTTAAGATCTACCCCTGATCTGCTGCGTCCCTGCATCTTCGTATGCGCTTCAGAGAGTACCTTATGTTGTGCACTCGACAGTCGCTAATTTAAAGTTCAAAGGCTCTAATAAAAAGTGTGAATAATTGAGTGTCCGGTGTAACGAAAGTTTTACTGATCAAAATGCAATCAGAAAAAGTCGAAATAAGATTACAAGTTAAAGATGGTACGTAGTTTGAAAAACACATTATTCTTGCGAAAGAAAGTAGCCAGCGACAACTAGAACTAAAATTATAAGACAGTTGATTTTTTCATTAATTATTTTATTTCAACATTTCAAGCGAATAATATTTAAAAATTTTAGAGAATACCTAAGAAAGTTCATTTTCATTCCATTTTTCATGCTGAACAAATTGCGCTATCAGCGCTGGCTTTTCTGCACCAACCTAAGTTATTTCGTTTTTTAAAGTTAATGAGGCACTCCACACTAACTGGTAATCCTTCAATGCCCTACCTAACAGTGATTTCAAAGAGCAAAGTCTTCCCTGTAAAAATCAATATAGATTATTCTACCCATTTTGATTAGAGAAGACCCCAGCTGTTTTCGTAAATTACGCTGTAGTAAATACTGCAACCAGCCACAAGTTTTTAAAATGATTTTGTTGTACCATTACTAGTTACAGGCCTGAGCGAATCGTCAGATGGTACCGTTGACTACTATGGAAGTTTTACATTTGTTTTATACAGGGTGTATCAAAAAGAATTATCCAATTTAAAACAATGATAACTATTATGTTATTTGAGAAATGTGCGTGAACAACGTACTGTTGGAAAGGGAAAACTCCCGAGTTTTACATGGTTCCCGCTAGGTAGCAGCAGTGTGCGCTCACTTCACTTCTAGTAAAAATGGTGTCGGCACAATAGAAAGCGTTTTTTGTTCTGCGGGGTGCGGGTCAGTGACAACTGTTCAGCGTGACCTTCGTACTAGGTATGTTGTGCATCCTCTTAAAGCACAGAGCATTAGACGAGGGCATGAACAATTCCGAGAAACAGGTTGTTTGTGTAAAGGCAAATCGCCGGGCCGTCCCCGAGTGTGTGACACAGACGTCGAACGCATCCGCCGTAGTTTCACAATGAGTCCGCAGAAATCTGTTCGCCGTGCAGCTCGACAGCTCAACTAGCCCCCTATATCCGTCTGGCGTGTGTTGCGTCGACGTTTACACATGAAACCTTACAAAATTCAGCTGCTGCAAGCACTTCGTGAAGGTGACATACAACAACGTGGGGAGTTCTGTAATTTCGTTTTTGGCAAGATGGAGGATGACAGTTTTCTTCCACGCTTAGTGTTTAGTGACGAGACAACATTCCATTTAAATGGGAAGGTGAATCGTCATAATGTGAGACTACGAGGTACGGAACAACCATATGTTTTTTGTGCAGTTTCTCATGAAAAGTTGTATGACCCATTTTTCTTTGCCGTGAACGCTGTTACAGTAAGTACATATCTCGATACGATTGAGAACTTTCTTTTCCCGTAGTTGGAGACTGATTCTAACGATTTAATTTACCAATAGGATGGGGTATTCCACACTGGGATCTGGATGTGCGTGAATGTTAAAAAAGAAAAAAAGGATTACTGAACGATGTATCAGTCGCACTGGACCCAAATGATTCAGCGTTACATTACTGGCCTCCAAGGGCACCGGACCTGACTGTATTTATTATTTCTTGTGGAGGTTTGTAAATTACTCTGTTTATGTGCCTCTGTTACCAACAACAATGAATGGCTCTGAGCACTATGGGACTCAACTGCTGAGTTCATTAGTCCCCTAGAACTTAGAACTAGTTAAACCTAACTAACCTAAGGACATCACAAACATCCATGCCCGAGGCAGGATTCGAACCTGCGACCGTAGCGGTCTTGCGGTTCCAGACTGCAGCGCCTTTAACCGCACGGCCACTTCGGCCGGCAAACAATGAATGAACTGAGACATCGCGTAACAGCAGCTGTGAAAGCTGTAACTCAAGACATGCTCGCTGCAGTATGGGGACAATTTGAATACAGCATTGACTGACATATGCCGTGCATCCCAAGGAAAGGGGGGGGGGGCATATTTGAATACCTATGAAAAGGTATGAAAATTTTTTTTTTTTTTTGGGTTTCCAGTTCATCAAAACACAAAATTCATTGTATACGTTTATTAATTTTAGAAATATAGACAAGCCAAATCGGATGATTCTTTTTGATACGTCCTGTATTTTAGAACACAAATATAAAATTTACAGAGAAGCCAACGCTATCATCTGACGATGGGCTCAGGCCTGAAACTAGTAATGGTACAATAAAATCATTTCAATAAAAGTTGTGGCCGGTTGCAGTATTTCCTACAGTGTAATCAACGTGGACTTCGCAAACAGAGATTTTGCGAAACTCAGCTCTGTTCCTCCATTAGATCCACAACGCCGTTGACGTCGACGCTCAGATTGATGTCGTGAACTTTGACTTCAGGAAGGCATTTGACAATGTCCTGCGCTGCTGTTTAATGAAAAAAAAGGAGAGCTTACCGAATATCAGACCGGATGTGCGACTGAATTCAAGACTTCTTACCATACAGAATTCAACGCGTCTCTCTTAACAGGACAAAATCGACAGATCTGAAGTTAATTTCAGGAGTACCTCAAGGAAGTGTGGTAAGACCGTTAGGTGCTTATAATATACATAAATGATCTAGTATTTAACGTCGGGAGCTCCACAAATCTGTTCGCAGATGATGCGATTATGTGTAAGAATTTAGCAACGACAAAAGGCTGTAGGGATTTGCAATAAGTCCTGCAGAGGATAGTGGATGGCGCAGGGACTGACAGTTGTGACCTTGAACGTAAATAAAATAACATATTGCGCATACATAGGAAAAGAAATCCACTACTGTACAATTACACTGTTAATCGACCTCAAGTGGAACGATCACATGGAACAAATAGTCTGAGATCCCTAGCAAGAATCATAAGGAAATGTGATTCATCAGCCGATCCTTGAGTATTTGTCAGCAGTCTGGTGCCCTTGCCAAGTCGGATTAATGGAAGAGGTAGACAAAATCTAACGAAGAGCGGCGTGTTTCGTCATGTGATCATTTAGTTAGCGTGAGAGCTTTACGGAGATGCTCAACAAACTCGAATGGAAGACCGATGTGCATCTCGGTGAGGTTCGCTGTTAAAATTCCGAGAGAGTACGTTTTGGGAAGAGTCTGAGAACATATGACTTTCTGCCACACACATCTTGCGGAATATGACTTTCTGCCGCACACATCTTGCGGAATAACCACGACTAGAAAATTCTAGAAATTAGAACTAATACGGATGTTTACGTACAATCATTCTTCTCACGCGCCATTCGCGAGTGGAACAGGAAAGGGGGCGATCTTTCAGTGGTACCAGAAGTACCCTCATCCACATACCGTCAGATGGCTTGTTGAGTACAAGTGTAGCCGCAAACATAGCCTTTTTTCAGCATACAACTTCCGGCAGGTGTGCTTTGTTATCTACATTGATCAACCTGTTTTAAAAAGTATTCTTCAAGAGGCGGGACTTATCCAGGAGGTGCTGACGTACATCGCAGGTTTGGCTTCAGCGGCCCTTTCTTTCAGCATCAGAAATGTCATGAGACTGGATGACGGAATCCCGAAGTATTTCACTACACCCTTTTTTTTCTAATTCCTCTTTTCACGGCCTCAGTAACCTGTTTCTTTTCTGACAGATTTTTACCTCTTTGTAGTCATCTTCACAACTGGCGTGTATACTGTAGTATGTTTTGCTTTATCGGGAGCACAACGGAGGGTCGCGTGAAGTTGAAAGACTGATCAGTTATCTGAACAAGTGGTGAAACAATTCGAGTTACTGAGTGTTAAAATTGCCACTTAATTCGAATTATAGAAAGCTTGCGAAGCTGTCAGTTTGACAATCACTTCAATTTATCGAGGCTTTTGCAGGTGACTTGACTTCTTGTATATATAGCGAAATTAGATTTGTCGATGTTCGGATAGCAAGAGTCTACTGTATTATGTTTTTGGGATCTCTCCCGCTATATTCACAGATATGGCGTGGCAAGAACGATTTCGTATGTGCCAGCTGCAACGAGTCTAATGTTTTTTCTGCAAGCTCTGTACAGGAGCAGTATCTAGGGAGTTTAAGAATTTTTGGAGTTTTCGGATTAAAAACGGTTCTTAGGATTCAGTGACTAGGTCTTCGAGCGATATTATCTGCCTTTCTTCTTGCATCTGCTACTTCAGATTTTGCAGCATTTTTATTTTTTAAACCCTCCCTGCCTATAAGAAGAGCTGTGAACATTCTTACTGTCCTTTGTATACGTTTCTGCCCTTTGTTACTCCAATCCGGTATGATCCCACTCTCTTGAATAGTAATCCAAGTGTTTAAGCAATAACTTTCGTAGAAGAGTGCACTTCCTCAGTATCCTACTATTTACTTAAAGTTTGCTGTCGCTCTTTCTTATGCCTAAGTGCAACCAATGGTTTCACTTCATATCCCCATGGGATGCCATTCTGAAGGCCATTAGAGCCCATGGTTATAGACTTCTTTGCTTCGAATGATCGTTCTCCGTCATTTCTGGCAATTTCTGCCAGTACACTATATTTTTATGGACCGGGCATAGTGTCTATATTCCTAAGCAGCTAAAACAGCGAAATGCCCCAGATTCAAGTTACCTATTTAATGTCTTCCAGGGGCAGCAAAAATTTGATTTTCTGTGTTTCACATAATTGTCGACTAAATTTAAAATGCTGCCATAATTTACTCATTAAGAGATATAACCTTAGCTCAAAGGCTTAACACAATAAGAGGAAGTATTAAAGTTGTAAACTATATATACGTCTCAAGGCAGAGTAATTCACGGCGCACAAATTACCCAAACTGTATTTATCTAGTTTTTGAGAGTGAGAGCAGTACACGACTTCCAACAAACTTTACACATGATTTCAAAACTACTCCTCGCTAGTAACTCCCATAGAATAATGAAGGGAAAAAAGTTTTCGCTTACTACATTTTCTCTGTTCATACCGTAGAACTTCAGTATCAGGCATGACGTTTTACGAGGGTGGTTTGAAAAGTTCTCGGAACGGAATAGAAAAAGAGTACTTACATCACTGAAACTTTTTTTTAATTTTTCAATGTAGTCTCCTTGTATATTAATTCACTTGGGCCAACGATGTTCCAATGTCTTGATCCCATCTCGAAAATGAGTTTCCTCCACGCCTGCAAAATAGTTGTCAACTCCGGCTATCAATTCTTCGTTTGAAATGAATCTTCGTCCACCAAGAAAAATTTTCAGTTGTGGGAAGAGATGGAAGTCTGACGGAGCCGTATCAGGTGAATAAGGCGGGTGTAGCAACAATTCATACCTTAGTTCGTGTAATTTTGCCATGGCGACGGCACACGTTTTTGATACAGCGTCAAGAATCGCGGTACTCATCTTGCAGATAATTCTTTCATTTCTAATTCTTCAGTTAAAATTTGATATACCCTTTCTGATGACGTCTGGCAAGCTTGAGCAATTTCACGCACTTTCAATCGGCAATCCTCCATGACCATTTTGTGCACTTTTGCAATGATTTCTGAAATAGTGACACATCTTGGCCGACCACTGCGCGGATCATCATCTAAGCTCTCCCGACTAAATTGAAATTCATTTGTCCACTTGGCAACAGTTGAATATGAAGGAGCAGAGTCCCCCAGCGTATTCTGGAAATAGGCATGAATGTCCTTTGCTTTCATACCTTTCTTTACGAAGTACTTAATCACTGCCCGAATCTCGATTTTTTTCCTCCTTCGCAAATTACTACGACGGAACAACAGAGCCACGACACCACCACAGCTCTCTTCGAGGACACTGACGTGGCACGTCTTTACAGGCAACAGTCCAATGAATATCACGTGGACAAATCGTTGCGCTAGCGCTGACCTCTGGTGCTGATTCCGAGAACTTTACAAACAACCCTCGTTATTTACTTCTTCTTCACTGCTAACTCAATTCACAACAAATTTTGCAGACAGTATTCTAATATACTCCTGAATTTACATGCAAAGCTATATAATTATGGGACAGGTAGTTCACATCTACATCTACATCCATACTCCGCAAGCCACCTGACGGTGTGTGGCGGAGGGTACCTTGAGTACCTCTATCGGTTCTCCCTTCTATTCCAGTCTCGTATTGTTCGTGGAAAGAAGGATTGTCGGTATGCCTCTGTGTGGGCTCTAATCTCTCTGATTTTATCCTCATGGTCTCTTCGCGAGATATACGTAGGAGGGAGCAATATACTGCTTGACTCTTCGGTGAAGGTATGTTCTCGAAACTTTGACAAAAGCCCGTACCGAGCTACTGAGCGTCTCTCCTGCAGAGTCTTCCACTGGAGTTTATCTATCATCTCCGTAACGCTTTCGCGATTACTAAATGATCTTGTAACGAAGCGCGCTGCTCTCCGTTGGATCTTCTCTATATCTTCTATCAACCCTATCTGGTACGGATCCCACACTGCTGAGCAGTATTCAAGCAGTGGGCGAACAAGCGTACTGTAACCTACTTCCTTTGTTTTCGGATTGCATTTCCTTACTGACGATCAACATTATATGATCATTCCATTTTAAATCACTCCTAATGCCTACTCCCAGATAATTTATGGTATTAACTGTTTCCAGTTGCTGACCTGCTATTTTGTAGCTAAATGATAAAGGATCTATCTTTCTGTGTATTCGCAGCACATTACACTTGTCTACATTGAGATTCAATTACCATTCCCTGCACCATGCGTCAATTCGCTGCAGATCCTCCTGCATTTCAGTACAATTTTCCATTGTTACAACCTCTCGATACACCACAGCATCATCTGCAAAAAGCCTCAGTGAACTTCCGATGTCATCCACCAGGTCATTTATGTATATTGTGAATAGCAACGGTCCTATGACACTCCCCTGCGGCACACCTGAAATCACTCTTACTTCGGAAGACTTCTCTCCATTGAGAATGACATGCTGCGTCCTGTTATCTAGGAACTCCTCAATCCAATCACACAATTGGTCTGATAGTCCATATGCTCTTACTTTGTTCATTAAACGACTGTGGGGAACTGTATCGAACGCCTTGCGGAAGTCAAGAAACACGGCATCTACCTGTGAACCCGTGTCTATGGCCCTCTGAATCTCGTGGACGAATAGCACGAGCTGGGTTTCACATGACCGTCTTTTTCGAAACCCATGCTGATTCCTACAGAGTAGATTTCTAGTCTCCAGAAAAGTCATTATACTCTAACACAATACGTGTTCCAAAATTCTACAACTGATCGACGTTAGAGATATAGGTCTATAGTTCTGCACATCTGTTCGACGTCCCTTCTTGAAAACGGGGATGACCTGTGCCCTTTCCCAATCCTTTGGAACGCTACGCTCTTCTAGAGACCTACGGTACATCGCAGCAAGAAGGGGGTGTAACGTTGTTACTTTTATTTGCTATGAAAGCGGTACTGATTGCCAATAAAAGCGGGTTAAAAGCTGTGAGCTGTCTGGGGAAGTTAACCTTGCATTACTGAGCAACTGTTTCACCAGGTATCCAGTCTAGCTTACCAAATTCCCAACCAGACTAATATTAATTATAATCTTTTAATAGTCATACGACAACCGGTGATATATATAAGAGAATTTAAATAAAAAGAAATAAATCAGTTTATACTTGGAAATTTATTTTAACATCTATCATTGAAATTTCAGCATATTAAACTAAACTGGTACTTTATTTAGGATTATGAAAAATGTGAGTTTGTAATCTTACGGAACACATCAAATATGTAGCCAAGATTTGGAGATTGCATACAACACTGCATTCATAAAATAACACACAAAGAACGTTGAAACATATCCAAGAGAAAGTTAACCACTACCAACCGATTCAATTTTCACCCAAAGAAGCTACGTTCGTAGCACAATCCTGTCCGTCATGTAGTTACCACACACTGTTATACTAAATTCATATTAACTCTTTGTGAAATCTTCGCGAAAAGAATAGCTGAGGGCTACTTTGATGATTACACCACATGCTTCACGTGGTCAACTTGGTTTACACAAAGAGTGTAACTCCACAATAATTTTGATAATTAAAATAAATTAGATCGAAAAGCAATTTACAAAAGAAAAACCTCGAACTGGTTACTATCGTCTTACTATTAACCTGATGGGTCAAACAATTGTATAAGCACGTGGCACTGGTTTCACAAAGTACACCCCACGTGGTTTGAACATAAAGAAAAGTTGCTATATTGAAAAATACTGTCAAGACGAGACGTTATAATCTCACGCACATTCGCATTTAAGATTGATGAACTTAGTTAGAGTTACTGATCAACACGTGGTTCCACTTTACTCACAAAGTAGTGACAAAGCAACTACCGGAATATATTCTGAACTTCACACGAGAATTACACTGCGCTGCAATTTAAGATAACATTAGATATTTTAGAGCTAAACCTGAAATAAAGGTGATTAAATTTTCAGTTAGGCTGAACTTAAGATATCCATTGTCCTACGGACTTAGCAGACACGCGCTTAGCCGGAGATCTTACCACTTCAGACGCTCGCCACGGACAGACTGACCTGCGCTCCTTTCCTGAGGGGTGGCTCACAAATACAAACGGAAGTGGCCAGAGGGGCAGCTTCCTATACCAACATGACAACGGACGGACAGGACCATACTAAGGATAGAAAACTCTTTGCTTTTAGAAAGCGTAGCTACCTGTTCCGACGTTGGTCCTACTGTTCTCTAGCAGACAGCCTTGTCTGCTACCCTCAAGCATGCAACTAGAAATACAGTTGCTCATTCATCCTCTCACACAGAAGGGAAGGGGGATGACAGTATCTTATCATATACAGTATATAAAAGAAAGTGGATGTAGGTTCCGTATGAGACTGTGTGACATGAATTACATATAAACTGTGTTTTAAAGTGTAGTAGTGTGACAGATCGTTCTTGTTTATGTGTAAAAGTAACACGTTCCACTACTCAGTCTCCTCCCAGATAGTCAGAAACGCCACAGTAAATTTAGAAGAGGAATTTATGTCGTAAATGACAACAGATTTAAGAAATTAAACATGAAAGGAATCCCACAGAGACCTTTCAGGGGGCAAGTTCCTTCGCGTACTCTGTGTAAAATCGAACTGGTATCCCATCAGGTCCAGAGGCCTTTCCTCTTTTGAGCGATTTTAATTGTTTCTCTATCCCTCTGTCGTCTATTTCGATATCTACCATTTTGTCATCTGTGCGACAATCTAGAGAAGGAACTACAGTGCAGTCTTCCTCTGTGAAACAACTTTGGAAAAAGACATTTAGTATTTCGGCCTTTAGTCTGTCATCCTCTGTTCAGAACATATGAAATCATTGATATGTTTGAGAAACTAGCTTTTTCTTAAAACGGAGTCTTTGATGCTGTTTTATACATAGAAGTTCGATTCTTTGAAGAATTTGGCTGAGGAAGGGTTATTGTACAAAATAAAAAGTAAGACATTTCTTTATATTGTCAATTCATTAAATCACAAATTGTGTAGAAACATTTTACCCCCTTAATCCATACATATTATAAAAAAAGTGGATGCGTGTATGTTCCCTATCTCTTCCTAAACCACTGGACTGATTTCAACAACCTTGGCACACACATCCCGTGATGTCAGGCAATAGTCGCTTTGGGGTAAGAACAATCTACCTATCATAGTTCTGAGGACGTGACGTCATAAATAATGAGAAAACTTCCGCATCCTGTATAACGTTTAAACGTACTACTTCTGTGCTACTAACTCTAGTCGCAATGAATTTCGCAGACATCATCTACATATGCCGCTAAATGCACAACTGCCAAATTATTTCACGGTACCACACAGTTCAGGAGAAATGTCATAAACACAGATGCGTGAGAAAATGTTGTATCATGCATGAAGTTTTAATACATTTATTCTTTACTACTAAGACATACCTACAGTCAAGTCAATTTAAGGAAATCACTGACACCCGGCAGCGCTTTTGACAGCTTCCAACTGCGAAGCGCCAATGGTTGTAGGCGAAAACAGTGGCCTTCTACAGGGCTATGAAGAGGAGTTGCCATAGAGACTTGTTATACATTTGTACGTTATGCATATTTCTTTGTGTGATTGTTTTATAATTTCGAAGGTGTTTTCACGAATCCATGGAAATGAATTTTTTTTTGTTTACATTACACTACAAACAAGCTCATCTTTTGTTTTCGTTTCTAATAGAAAATTGGCAAAATGCATACCCATACAATACCGATTTTGTCATTAAAAAATCTTAAATATTGCGCTGTTTGCTATAAATTCAGTCCTGGTCAGTTGACATAAAGTATCCCGTGGTAGGGCCCACACCACATGTTCAGCCGAGGGACTTCTGGATTTTAAATTCGGCTCTGCCACATTCATTTATGCGGCAGGTCTTTGCAGTTAAGGTACATGCGCAGATTACAAATACGTGTCTCACAAGCACTGATCATTCAACATCTCTCTGGCCATTGGTTCACGAGGTACATCTACATGTACATAAATACTCCGCAATCCACCATCCGGTGCGTGGCGGAGGGTACCTCGTACCACAACTAGCATTTTCTCTCCCTGTTCCACTCCCAAACATAACAAGGGAAAAATGACTGCCTATATGCCTCTGTACGAGCCCTAATCTCTCTTATCTTTGTGGTCTTTCCGCGAAATGTAAGTTGGCAGCAGTAAAACTGTACTGCAGTCAGCCTCAAATGCTGGTTTTCTAAATTTCCTCAGTAGCGATTCACGAAAAGAACGCCTCCTTTCCTCTAGAGACTCCCACCCGAGTTCCTGAAGCATTTCCGTAACACTCGCGTGATGACCAAATCTACCAGTAACATATCTAGCAGCCCCCCTCTGAATTGCTTCTATGTCCTCCCTCAATCCGACCTGATAGGGATCCCAAACGCTCGAGCAGTACTCAAGAATAGGTCGTATTAGTGTTTTATAAACGGTCTCCTTTACAGATGAACCACATCTTTCCAAAATTCTACCAATGAACCGAAGACGACTATCCGCCTTCCCCACAACTGCCATTACATGCTTGTCCCACTTCATATCGCACTGCAATGTTATGCCCAAATATTTATTGGATGTGACTGTGTCAAGCACTACACTACTAATGAAGTATTCAAACATTACAGGATTCTTTTCCCTATTCATCTGCATTAATTTACATTTATCTATATTTAGAGTTAACTGCCATTCTTTACACCAATCACAAATCCTGCCCAAGTCATCTTGTATCCTCCTACAGTCACTCAACGACGACACCTTCCCGTACAACACAGCATTATCAGCAAACAGCCGCACATTGCTATCCACCCTATCCAAAAGATTATTTATGTAGATAGAAAACAACAGCGGACCTACCACACTTCCCTGGGGCACTCCAGATGATACCCTCACCTCCGATGAACACTCACCATCGAGGACAACGTACTGGGTTCTATTACTTAAGAAGTCAAAGCACTCAGTTTGTAATTCTCAACAGTTCGCATAATTTTGACGTAAATATTTGGAAAAAAGGCACATAGAGAGCAGAATTGATGTAGCCATCACGTGCCAAATTCGCCGGTGGTTGGTTGCGTGGTCGCACAGAACCGCATAGCAGCTTACGGTATATATTTATAACGCCGCCAGACGAAACGAAAATTAAATAACGTGGAATCCCCTGCACGAGCGGGCTATAATCCCACTACGATTGGACGGAGGGAGAGAAGGCGGTTCGGAGGGAAGTCGCGAGCCTTGGGGAGCGGGTCACGTTACCGGCAAGTCGCTAACTAGCGCCGCAGACAGTTTCCGCGCCATTATCGGATAAGTCGGCAAGTCGGCACGCCTCGGGACCCCTAGCATCGTCTCATCCGCTCACAGCTTTATCCGACTCTGCTCTGATCCCCTAAACAATTTAAGTGTGTTACAGTCTGCTGGTTAACAGTCTTCAGCAGTATTTCTGAAACGTGGTGCAAACTTACTTCTTGTTAGGAAAGATAATCACGTATTTGGCGTAAATAAGCAGAAACAACATCATTGTACGATTATTTTATTGCCAAACAATTATTGGATGCAGTCACATCCGTGAAATATTCAGGTATACGCGTACAAAGAGAAATGAAATGCAATGACCGCACAAAACTAAGGCAGTTGCCAGACTTAGATTCATTACTTGAATCCTCAGGAAGTGTTGTCCTCCCACAAAGGAATTAGCTTACATAATCCTCGGTCGACCACTACTTTATAATGCTCGTCGGTTTGCCCGTAGTAGGCAGACTAATAAAGGAAATGGAGATGGTCCAAAGAAGAGCAGTGCGCTTTGTTACAGGTTCATTTAATAAGCGTCACAGAGATTCTCGGCTAACTACAGTGGCAGTCGCTGTAAGAGAGGCGTTCTGCATCACAGTGTGGTTTACTGTTAAAGTTCAGAGAGGACACGTTCGTTCAAAAAGTAAGGAAAATTAACATTCCGTCGACATCAGGTCATTAGAGCACAAGCACAGATTGTATGAAGGACGGCGAAAGAAATCGAGCATGCCCTTTCATTTGTCTGGAGCGATTTAGGGAAATCAAGGAAAACCTAAATCTGGATGGCCGGACGCACATTTGAACCGACGTCCTCCTGAATACAAGTCAAAATCAAAAAAATGTTCAGATGTGTGTGAACTCTTATGGGACTCAACTGCTAAGGTCATCAGTCCCTAAGCTTACACACCACTTAACCTAAATTATCCTAAGGACAAACACACGCATCCATGCCCGAGGGAGGACTCGAGCCTCCGCCGGGATCAGCCGCACAGTCCATGATTGCAGCGCCTTAGCCCGCTCGGCTAATCCCGCGCGGCGAATACAAGTCCAGTGTGCTAACCACTGCGGCACATCGCTTGGATTTCGAAGAGGAGTGAACCAATAAATTGCTTCCCTCTACGTATATCTCGCGAAGAGACCATCAAAGTAAAATTAGAGACATTGAAGCTCACATGGAAACTTACCAATAATTTTTCTGCCTGCGAACCATTCTCGGCTGGAATAGAAAAGGTGTGAAGTGGTGATATTACAAAAACACACACTGTATGGTGGCTTGCGGACTGTAGATGTAGATGAACTTTATTTTATTTCTGACACAGTCACATTTTATGACACATTCATGTTTTATGAGTCAGTCATAATCAGTTTCTGCCTACATTTGCATCGAGCGAGGTGGCGCAGTTCTTAACCCACTGGACTCGCACTCGAGAGGACGACGGTTCAAACCCGCGTCCGGCCATCCTGTTTAGGTTTTCCGTGATTTCCCTAAATCACTTCAGGCAAATGCTGGGATGGTTCCTCTGAAGGGGCACGGCTGACTTCTTTCCCCATCCTTCCCTAACCTGATGGGACCGATGACCTCCCTGTTGGTCCCCTCTCCCAAATCAACCAACTAACTTACATTCGCCATGTTCAGATACTACACGATCCAGACACATTAACATGACCATCGCCTATGTTTGACGTCATCGTGTAATAACCACTCACAGACAGCTGGTGGCGGCACTAGCAGTGGAGGGTATAAAAGCCTGTCTCGGGGACGCGGGAAAAAAGGCAGTCGTTGTCATAATGCGGAAACGGAGCGCTTTATCTGACGTTCAAAAGCGTATGATCGATACGGGCTTACTACGCGAAGTCGGAAACCATTTGTGTAACGGTCAAGTTGATAAACTATTCGCATGCTGCCCTGGTTAAAGCATAACGTGCCTGGCAAAATGGCGCTATCCAAGGCAACTGTGGTGCACCACGGGCCAGAGGCGACAGGGGTGAACGACGGGTGCGGAGATGGTAACGGTTAGGTAGATATGCAACTGTAGAGCAACTGACCGCTCAGATGAACCAAGGGGCTACAAACAGTATTTCCTCAATGACCGTTCAGCGAATATTGCTGCATGTGGGCCTTCGCAGCATGCACCTGGTTAATACACCTATGTTGACTGCTGTTCACTGGCGACGAAGGCTAGAATTTGCACGTCAATATCGCAACTGAACATTCACCGAGTGACGACAGGTGGCCTTTTCAGATAAATAACATTTTTGCGCCATCGGATAGATGTCGATTGACGTGTACTGAGTGAAATGACGGAAGGCGAACAAGGAAGGAACGTTATGGTCTGGGGAACGTTTTCGTGGTACTCCCTGGGTGATCTCGTCATTCTGGAAGGCACAGTTGACTAACACAAGTATGCATCTATCCTTGGGGTCCATGTCCACCCCTACATGCAATTCGTTCTTCCTCGGTACGATGGCATCTATCAGCAGGACAGCGCAACGAGTCACACAGCTTGCAGTGTACGTAAGTGGTTCGAAGAGGACCAAGGTGAGTTTAGCCTACTCCCCTGACCATCAAACTCCCCGAACTAAAACCCAATCGAGAATCTGTGGGAACACCTCGATCGGGCTGTTCGCGCCATGGATCCTCAGTCAAGAAACGTAGTGCCTCTGACCACGGCGCCGAAGTCGCCATAGCTCCTCGTCCGTATCGGTACCTTCCAGAAGCTCACTGACAGCGGTTCGCGCTGCAAGAGGTGGTTATTCAGGCTTTTCACAGGTGATCACATTAACGTGACTGGACAATGTATTTGTCACAGGCAGCATTTGGTGAACAAAACGTTTATCAAATGCGTTGTCATGCGAAGTTTATGTAATAGAAGCATGGCTCCGCAAACAAGACGTTTGCAAAGAAAGTGTGGTTGCGATACCCTAAAGACTTCAGTATTGTAAGTTGTCCTACATAGTATATACGAGGTACGACAATAAAGTAATGAGACTGATGTGAAAAAAAAATGTTGCTTACCGTTTTGGTCAAGTTTAGTGTTGTCTCTTTCAAAGTAGTTTCCACCCCCCCCCCCCCCCCGCCCCTGATTGCACACACTTGTTCCAGCGCTGCTGCCATTGATGGTAACATTTCTAGAACTTATCTACTTTAATATCCTACAAGACCCTCGTCACAGCTCTTTGGACATCTTGTGTTGTTTGAAAATGGTGTCCCTTGACCCCGTTTTGACTCTTGGAAATATAATAAAGTCGCACGGAACGATATCTGGTGAATAAGGTTAAAAATTGCTGTACTGACAGAGCAGTATGGGATGGCGCCTTATCATGATGCAGAATCCAATTATCAGCAATGTTGGCACGGACATGAAAAACTCTTTTACGAAGTCTTTCTAAAATTCCTTTGTAGTAATATTGGTTAACTGTTTTTGTCCAGGAGGCACCCACTCCTTATGAACCATTCCGTTCGAATCAAAGAAGCACACAAGCATGCATTTTACTTTTGACTTTGACATGCGAGCTTTTTTTAGTCTGGGTGACCCCTTTGAGCGTCATTGAGAACTTCGGCGTTTTGTCTCTAGATCGTACTGAAAAAAACCACTTTCATCACCAGTGATAACACGGCTCAACAATTCTGGATTGATTTCCGTTTGCTCTAACAGATCGGCAGCCACATTTTTCCGTATTTCTCGCTACTGTGTTGTGAGATTTTTGGGGACCATTTTTGCACAAATCTTTCTCATACCAGATCTTCAGTTATTACTAGACGAACCGTTTCTCGATTGATGTTCAGTTCTTCTGCAATAATTTTCACAGATAATCTTCGATCAGATCGTACGAGTTAACGCACCCTGGCCAAGTTGACATCCGTCCGTGAGGTTGATGGTCGTCCACTGCGGTCATCTTCAACATTCGTTCTGCTTTCACTAAACTTTTTATGCCAACAAAAAACTTGAGCTCTTGACATAACCTCCTCTCCAAAAGTCTTCTGAAGCTTACCGTAAGTACTCGTCGCGTTTTCACCCAATTTAACGCAAAAAGAAATGGCAAACCGTTGGGCAATAGTATGTGGTTCTATTTAAGTGACGAGAGACATAAACACGTGTTAACTTATTACAGCACAATTCACGACTGAGCAGATGCATCGATGTGCCGCTTGGACTAGAAGCAGCTTATAGACCAAGGTCAAAGATATTGTGCCTATGCAAGCTTGCGGGGTTGCCACATCTTGCAAAGAAAAACAGTCTCATTACTTTATTGTCGCACCTCGTATGTATTTGGAATGTAAACTATTTTATTAAGTACCATCTAAATAGGTTTTCATTTCACTCATGGCCCATGATTGAGGAATCTGGTACATGCATGATGGGGCTCTGGGAAGTTTGCCGCTAAAGTAAGACGGCATTTAATTGGCCAATGACTTAAGATGATAGAGTGAGCAGGTTCTGTACCTTTGCCTACAAGATTACCAGGCCTCAGTCCTCTCGATTTTTCTGGCTGGGTTCATCTCAGTATTTAAGTTTATCCCAAACCTGTTGATGTGATTGAAGAACTATAGCAGCGAATTTACAGTCTTTTCAAGATTTACGGGGTCTTCGAAAGAAACCGTAGGTTACTGCAGAGACAAAAGCGTTATTTCATGCGAGGGCGATTCCTTAAACATGTACAAGGGAACAGTGAATTGTAAAGTGTAACTTGCTAAAGCAATGTTGTATTTCTTGTTATGGTAGAAAGTGGAACGAAATTTGAGCTACAAATAATTTGAAAAGTGCAAAAGTCAAACATTTTAAATGCCATTTATTCACAATAGGCGTTGTCAGTGCTGTTGTGTTCTTGGTACTCTATTGCCTGACTTAATACAGGTCACATATCTACCTTATATAGAAATTTGTTGTTATTTTTCGACAGTTGGCAACTGACGCATCAATGGAACGATCTGTCATTTGACAACTTTCCAAAAATAACACGAAATTTCTATAGAAGGTAAATACGTGACCTGTAGTAAGATCGCCGGCCAGTGTGGCCGTGCGTTTCTAGGCGCTTCAGTCTGGAACCGCGTGACCGCTACGGTCGTAGGTTCGAATCCTGCCTCGGGCATGGATGTGTGTGATGTCCTTAGGTTAGTTAGGTTTAAGTAGTTCTAAGTTCTAGGGGACTGATGACAGCTGTTGAGTCCCATAGTGCTCAGAGCCATTTTTTTGTAGTAAGAACGTAGTAAACAAAAGAAATTTCGTTCCAAGATGTTTTATGGATATCATTCCTTCTAGACGAACACTTAAAAATTACACAAATGCCGAAACGAGCTTTTCGTGTATCTATGAAAAAATAACAACAAATAAATTATTTGCAGCTAATTTTGTGCAAGTATAAAGAAGCAGACATTTTAGGTTAGACTTTATCGTGACTATTTTTGATTTCGATTTAAGCAACAAGTTTCCTGTTGAATCTTCCTGGGAAGATTAAAACTATCTGCCGGATCAGCACGCAAACCCAGGGCCTTTGCCTTTCGCGTTCAAGCGCTCTACCTACTGAAGTACACAACGACTCACTAACCTCCCTCACAGCTGTATATCCGTCAGTATCGTCTCATCTACCTTACAAGTCATTCTCTGCAATATCCTTTCTTCCAGGAATGCTAGTCCTACAAGGTATGCCGGAGATCTTCCCAGAATGAATTTTCACTCCGCAGCGGAAAGTGCACTGATATGAAACTTCCTGGCAGATTGAAACTGCATGCCGGCCCGAGACTCTAACTCAGAACATCTGCTTTTCGTGGGCAAGTGCTCTATCAAATGAGCTGGTAGGAGGAGGCAGAAGACGACAAAGTACTGGCGGAGATAAAGGTTTGAGGACGTATCGTGAGTCTTCCTCGAGTGGAGCACTTGGCCGCGAGAGACAAAGGTCCCGAGTTCGAGTCTCGATCGAGCACACTGTTTCAGAAGTTTCTACTTCCAAGAAGTTTGAAATGTAGGATAGAAGGTACTGGGGGAATTAAAGCTGTAAGGGACGGCTGGCTGTTGTATTTTTGCTTGTTTGTACAATTGTCTGCGAAAGGCAAACGTCCCAGGTGCGAGTCATTGTCCAACCCACCTTTTTAATCTGCCAGCAAGTTTCTAATGAGCGCACACTCTGCTGCACAGTGAAACTGCTACCGGCCACAAATTATTTCATTTCCAGTGCGCATTTCACAGGCGTAGACCTCCGTCATCAATACTGTTTTGGTTGGCAGGAGAGCCAACACCGTGTTACTAGAGGAGGCCGAAAGGCACGCGTTTTAGCTCACGCAGGCTGGCGTGAGGTCTGGAACAGGACAAGGAAATTAGAATTTAGAAAAACGGACGTAACTGATGGAATACTTAACTTTAATCCGTTAATGAAAAACGTCGGTCTTGCCGGTACATGATTCACACTATCAATGGTAACTGATAATGGCGCCTTGCTAGGTCGTAGCAAATGACGTAGCTGAAGGCTATGTTAAACTATCGTCTCGGCAAATGAGAGCATATTTTGTCAGTGAACCATCGCTAGCAAAGTCGGTTGTACAACTGGGCGAGTGCTAGGAAGTCTCTCTAGACCTGCCGTGTGGCGGCGCTCGGTCTGCAATCAGTGATAGTGGCGACACGCGGTTCCGACGTATACTAACGGACCGCGGCCGATTTAAAGGCTACCAACTAGCAAGTGTGGTGTCAGGCGGTTACATCACAAATACCAGTTAGCCGACCGTAGTGGGCGAGTGGTTCTAGGCGCTTCAGTGTGGAACCGCGTGACCGCTACGGTCGCAGGTTCGAATCCTGCCTCCAGCATGGATTAGTGTGATGTCTTTAGGTTCGTTAGGTTTAAGTAGTTCTAAGTTCTAGGGGACTGATGACTTCAGATGTCCCATAGGTGCTCAGAGTCATTTGAACCATCAATATGAGTTATGTGAATTATTACAATAATGTGTTCTCTTACGACTTTGGGGTAACCTACAGCACTGCATCCCGTTATCACAAGTTCCGTTTTCTGTCGTATTACTTCACTTTCAACGTCACATTCTCTTTGCAAACACTGAGATACAGTAAGCAAAGATGCATCTAGATTCTACACACTTCCACCTCCTCACCTGAATATGGAGGTTTCAGCGGAAAGGCAGAGCCACTGTGGCGTGTGTGACTGACCGCTTCACGTCTGAGCTGTGGCTTTGTTGCGGCTTACGTGACAGAAACCAGCATCATGCCAAAACAAGGACGGGACGAACCCACATAAATCCCACTCATTGGTAGACATTTGTATGCATTCTGACAGCCATCAGTTTCTGAGGGGGGCCTGCGCCAGTCTACGAGTCTGAATGGACCAAGTAGCTGCCATCCCTGGGCTCTGCCCGTGATGTTCACGCTGAGTTTAATGCTCCAACTAGTGAGCCACCTCCGGTCATACTGCAGTCGCTGCTGGTCTCCTACCCTGCTGGTCTACAGTTTGAGCCCAGGGAATTGCAGCCGCTCAGTCGCCATCGCCTTGCTTGGAGATGCACTGTTGCTGAGGGCCTCCTACTCCACGCGTGGCCCACGGCGTAAGTCTGCGCGCCCTGACCGGAGTTGCAGGGCTGCCTCTAGCCTCTGTGGCTGTTGCTGTGTGCTGCATAGCGCCGCTAAGGTCAGCGCTCTTGCCGAGTCGCTGCCGTCATCATTTCACCAGCTGAGCGACGTAGCAGATGGCCAGTGACACCAAGCAACATGCTGACCGCAGAAACTTCTCGACGACAAATGTACAGCTTGGGGGGGGGGGGGGGGGGGTTCTCTTCGCTTCACCACGAGTGTGCTAGTTTGCCATTCAACAGATGAATGTTTTGAAAATGCTGTTTCCATGAGGATCCTTTGGACGAAAACCATGGATCCATTCGCTCTCCTCCATTACCCTGTCCAGGATGGGGAACCTGCTGACATTCTGAGCTCTGCTAATGCAGCTTCAGTACCCACCGTAGAGGCCAAACACCCCTAGCCTCTACAGTACCAATCTTGGCGCAAGAATGTCAAGTAATTAGATCTAACCTAGTGCGCAGCATCAAGGCCGTGAAGCGTCCTTAGGCAACTAACAATCGCTTAGGCAACGAACAACTGCTCTGAAAATTTCTTTCGCCATCAAGATTGTAACTGCTACCGTTGGTCAAACACCAGTGCTCTATAATGTTCTAGTGATGTGGGGTATAAAGACAAGTTCATTTATGCGTCGATAACTCTTGAAAGCCACCCTGTCCTTAATGGTTTAACATCTAATGAGTCTACCGTGCGTCATTGTTGTTAGTGGTTCGATACAACTGCTTGCTGAAAACCGGATGAGGTGGCACAATGGTAAGACACTGGAATGCTACTCAGGAGGACGGCAGTTCAAATCCTCATCCTGCAGTCCAGATTTAGATATTACATGATTTCATTAACCCGAGTAAGGTGGATGCCTGGATGGTTTCTTTGAAAGGGCATGGTCGATTTCGTTTCCCAATCTGAGCTTGCATTGCTTCCCTAACGATTTCGTCACCAGTGGGATGGTAAACCTTACTTTCATGTTTTCTAACTGAAATGTGTAAGAATTATCAGCGCAAATGTAATGTATGTAATTCGTGGGTTTAAGCTTTGGACTGTCTTCAAATGCACTAGGAACTTTCGAGCATCACCAGTAATCTTTAACTATTCTGGAAACTTTTGAAAGTTGCCTGCTAAATTTGTTAACTTCAAATTTCTCATGTGGTACGTGTCCGTAAACTTGTGAGCAGCCGTTTCTGTGATAATCTGCGCCCATTGGCTAATGTCTGTGGTACGCCGCTTTGGATCCAGCTGTGGTGGTTTGACTTAACGACGGTCTTTGGGGTGAGCAGTAGTTGGGTCATTAGAAATTTTAAGCGGTCAATGTGTGCAGCATGGCCCGTACGTTGAACATAACGGTTCCAGTGAGTTCTGTTCTGTTACTGCCTGTGCTTTGGTGTGGTTGTAAGGAGGAAATGTGGCTGCTCTGATGTATATTGAGAGAAAAGGTGAGATGTTGATAATTAAGATCTGAGTTTGTATGTGAAAACTTACAATGAGAATTGCTCCCTATTTGTACAGACGACGAAAGACAAGGTGATATTTGCTGCAATGTGTAGCTTAGCGAGCCTTGTCGATGAAAAGTCTGTCTGTGCTGAACCACTGTCAGCAGTGTGGTCGGACACACAATTTCGATTAGTATGGGTCAGAATCTTTTTTTTTTTCCATTCGTTGCATTTGATTAGTAGCTGTGCTAAACAATGTCCGTTCTTCATTCACCAAACAGTTCGCCTGCATAATCTGTTGTGATGTTCCGCTCCAGACTCAGCTTCGGTTGTTTGTTTTAACGAGGGTCTTTGAATGTTTTGTGAAAGTAATCTTGCTGCGGTATAGCTACAACGTGCCCCAACGTGGTTCTTGTAATGTTGATCCTATGTATTCATGTGAAACGATTGTACTTTTGGGTCCCAATAATCAATGAGTGATACAATATCATTCAATATTTATTCACATACTTTTCATATATATAATTAGCTTCATAATGTAAAGGTGTGTGAATAAATACAGAATACATATATTTGTGCTGAGAAAGAACATTTAAGAAAAAAAATCGATACGCTGCGCCGTTTTCGAGTTAATTAGTGTTGAATTTAGCCAATCAGGCCGTTGCGCGCAAAAATTCAGGCGGCCAGTCAGGGACGGTGTCGGGAAATGTATTCTTCATTTGGCGTCCTAAAACGGAACAAGAGAACGATACAAAAATTGGACATGAGACGGTAGTAACGAAGGAATCCGAGCCAAAGGCTGAACGATTTCGTGCGCTATCATCTGCGCTACGAGAATAACTCACACCAATTGTGTACGGCGGGCCACTTCAGTTCGCGCACGCAATAGCCTGACTGGCTAGTCCAATGCTAATTAACTCGTAAACGTCGCAACGCATCGATTTTTGTTGGAACAGTTACTTTTCAGCGCAGCATACCCTGCAACACTCTTACAAGCTTTTCAGACAGTTTTTTACCACACTGTGTATATGTTATATCTGGCCTTCAAAAACGACGCGCGAGCTATTCATGTTCTCTTGCTCACTTCGCGCAAGCTATTGGCCCTACGGAAAAACTACCACGAACAACATACTGGAAATCATGACTTGGGAGGGATGAGTGCGGGGTGGAGGTAAGTTTGAAGGTAACTTGAATAACTTGAAAGCGTGACCTCCATCGGAAGCGTAACCCAGTACAAAATTTAACTGCATTAAATTTTCTACAAAAGGTCCTGCTCATTTGTTGTGTAGGATTAACAGTATGGGCGTAGCGAAGGAGAAAATATGAAAATCTCACGCATGGTTTATGAAGGTCCGCTTAACATTGCGGGCTGAACAAAACGACAGCGATAGGGGCAGCTTAATCACCCTGTATATATTCAACACACCGAGCGAGGTGGCGCAGTGGTTAGACACTGGACTCGCATTCGGGAGGACGATGGTTCAATCCCGCGTCCGGCCATCCTGATTTAGGTTTTCCGTGATTTCCCTAATCGCTCCAGGCAAATACCGGGATAGTTCCTTTGAAAGGGCACGGCCGACTTCCTTCTCCGTCCTTCGCTAATCCGATGAGACCGACGACCTCGCTGTCTGGTCTCCTTCCCCAAACAACCCAACCCCCTATATTCAACAGTTCTCTTAAAAGAACCGTGTGACCATGATGGTCTAAATTTTTTTAGCAATAGGAGTCCAGCTGGAATCATTCACCTTTAGCATGGTTATTTGCTCACTAAAAAGGAAACGTCACCAATCTGACCTCATATTTGAAGGAAAAAAAGTACGCTTGCAAGGCATCAGTCCCTAGCAATCGATCCGGCGCGAAAATTTGCGGCACCATTCCCATAGAGCTTAGTTATGACCTTCTGAATGTATAGCTTTTAAACTTCGCTCACGCCGGTTGTTTTTCACTCGGTCCGACCCACTACAGCCGCCTAATGCCCCACCGCTAAGTGCTGTACAATTGAGTAAGAGGTTTATGTACATAATGTAGGTGAACCAACGGCACGGAATGACCGTCAAATTGCAACGTCAAAGAACGAGAGCCCCTGAAAATCGTGACTGGTAAGCATCTTTATATGCGGCTATTTGACTAACTTCTGTACAAGTCAAACAAAATCAAATCGCACTTTCTTTCTACTAGTATTTGCACCTTTCTGTCTTTCAGGACCACCAGAGGAACTTTAAAGTAAGAAGACACTGCAGTTTCTGTACTGCAGGTACCACCAGGTTGAATAAGATACTTTCAACTGCTGGATATATTTGACTTCCACGTATTCAAGGGTTTTGTCTGCAGATTTAACAACTCGGCACGATTTCTAGGCGTCGACGTGAACTTCGGCCAGCGACAACATCCTTCAATGAAGTCTCCTTTTTAGAGGCAGTCATTGTGTACCGGTATTTCGGCCGGTCTTCCAGTATGCTTACTTTCGAATCGGCTACTCCGTGACCGGCTAAATTACTTTGAACGTCCAATTATATATCAAGTGGCTATAATTAAAGTGCAGCTACTCACAGAGATGCATTGTGGGCTGTAATCATCGTATGATAGTGAAACTTGGTAGATATGCTAATGTGTTACTGCGGAACTGATTTACGCTGTAAGAAAAATAGTTCCAATGTTGGCCACCAGGTGCAAATGTGCCGCTGTACAGCATCTTGTCGACGTCTCCGGTGGTCATATTGAACAGATTATGCAATCAGATGTTAATAATAAAATCAACATTACGCCTTTCTCACTTGTTTCACCTTTTCTGCGCACGCTCCGTTCCTGATCCGTTACATATGTAAACATTTCTGTACGTGTGTACGTCTTGCCAGATTTATACCTTGTGGCCAAAGTTGGAACTAATTTTTTCTTTCTTAGCGTAAATCGGCTCCGCATCAACGCATTAAAATACGTACCAAGTTTCGCTGTCATACGATAATTACAGCCCACACTGGACCTGTGTGAGTAACTGCATTTTAATTATAACCACCCGACACAGAATTGACATCATTAACGTGTTTTTTTCATGTAAGGAAGTGCCAGGTTCCTAATGTGCAGCTGGCGCCAGAGATCGCTTTGCTTTGGATATTTTTATGTAGCGACTCACAAATACGGTGTAAATGAAGTAAATGAATAAGTGTGTCATTAAAGAAGTAGCATAGCGCTATTTAATTATAAACATTACTGTCCTACGTTTTTTCTTTGAACTATAGAGCTGACACTATTTAAGCGAAGTACATCTGTAGAAGATGCGCTTTTCTTCAACGTGACAGGGATCATTGAATGGTAAATCGAAAATCGTTAACTGCATTTCGTAATAATTCTTCAGTTGCTTGTGTTTATTCAGTTTGACATGCAGAATGCCAATACGAGAATACCGTTAAAGTGATATCAACGTAATGTACATGAGTTTGACATATTACGTCTCATATTCCTCACATCTTATTCGCTTAAAATAAGATGTGTTATCGAACAAGATTTTAAACATGTTTGGCAGACGTGAACTCCTCTTCCCTCGCCTTCAACATCCGGCGAATAGGGACTGCTCTGGTTGTCACTAAGCTGTGCAGTACTTCCAGCTGGGGCATTAAGCGGTTGCAGTGGGGAGGAGCGAATGACAAACACTCGGTGCGTGCCAAGTTTAAGAAATGTACATTCAGAAGGTGATAAATGTGTAATTATGGCCAAAATTGTCACGTGAGATCGATTGCTGGGGACGATATTTCGCACGTGCGGTTTTTTTCTCCTTAAAATATGACTTCAAGTTGTTTACAACGTTCCCTTGTAACAATTATTATTCATATGGAGCATTCATTCAGCCAGCTTAAGATTATTTGCAGTATT
Organism: Schistocerca nitens; assembly: GCF_023898315.1. Classification (NCBI taxonomy): domain Eukaryota; kingdom Metazoa; phylum Arthropoda; class Insecta; order Orthoptera; family Acrididae; genus Schistocerca; species Schistocerca nitens. The sequence goes on from NC_064621.1 coordinate 262,197,245, forward strand.
TTTAGTAATATCCTCACAGTTTCCAGAAGGTTAGCTTTCGCTGAGAATTTCTGAACAGCACATGCTACGTTACGCTTCAGAAAATATTCTTCTAATGTTAACAGTTTCAGGTTGTTGTAGAAAAGTATTTAGCATCACATTCGTGAGCTACGCATGCTCACTGCACATGTTTTGCCCTTAAGGTGGGGCATATTAATATTTTCCAAGGTCAAATGGTAATTCTTTTGTTAGAAAACTCGGTCATTAATAGGAATCAACTATTCTCAGTGCCAATTAAACAAAGTGCTGTATGTGTTTTGCTATTCATGAAGTTACGTCAGACGGCGTTTCTACTACTACTTTCATGGGTCAACGTCTATGAAGGTAAAAAGGGCATTTTAATCAAGGCAGATATCGTCGGTGCATTTGATATCTTTCTGATTAATTACAAGCACGGGGCTCTTTCACCCTATTGATATTTTTTTCTGCTTACCGCACGTTTTTATGTTTAGGAAAAGTATAATCAGCCCTGCAAAGCTAATGCCATATTCGCAACAATTACATTACCTCTAGCTTCTGAAAGCTATGAAACTGCTATATTTCTAATGGCCTTGCCACAAAATTAACCTGTAGAAAAACAGGGTGACGCTATGTTGCCTAAAACTGTCCTGAGAAAATAAGCTGTAGAAGAATTATAAGGATTATAATTTGAATTCGGAAACCAGACAGAAGTATGTTATAAAGCGGTTATTCACATTTAATCATTGGCGGTTGCCGGTTTTTAAAAGTCCATATTCAAATAACAGTTACAAGTTTCTATACTGGGTCCTCACGTTGTGCCCGTTAATTTTTTTGGTGCTCTAAGATTAACAAAAAATTGTTTAAAATTCAGTACAAAAAAACTAAACTAAACTCCGTCCGAACAGGCCATCAAGCCCCAACGGTACCGATCGGCCGCTGCGTCATCTGCAGCCCACAGACGTCACTGGATACGGATATGGAAGGGCATGTGGTCAGCATACCGCTCTCCCGGCCATAGGTCAGTTAACGAGACCGGAGCCGCTACTTCTCAGTCAAGTAGCTCCTCAGTTAGCCTCATAAGGGCTGAGTTCATCCCGCTTGCCAACGCAGACCGAATGGTCACCCATCCAAGTGCTAACCCAGCCCGAAAACGCTTAACTTTAGTGATCTGAAGGGAACCGGTGTTACCACTGCGGCAAGGCCGTTGACAAAATTGAGTATAAAAATATGGAAAATATTTTTAATTTGTTCTTTGACGGAGAGTTCATCTGTCGAAGTATCTGCTGCATTCCCGTAAGTCATTTGAAGAATTTGCTAGCCGATTGTACAACACACACATTCACAAAATACGATTTTTTTAAAGTAAAGAACAATGGAAATGCTCCACGAGTACATCAGTTAGGAACATACACAGTGTAAGTTTTCGCAGTATTAACGTGTCTAAATTTTAAGACCATATCTCGTATGATTGCTCAATTACAAGTTTTTCGCATGGTTTATGAAATTTGATAAAAAAAATATTGTTTGTCTTAGAGCAAGCTTTTGACTATGTTGATTGGATTACACTGAAATTTTAAAGGCAGCAGGCACAAAAATCAAGAAGCGAATGTTATTTATAACTTGTATAGAACCAGATCGTGGTTATAAAAGTCGAAGGCCATGAAACGGAAGCAATGTTTGAGGAGTGAGTGAGAAAGAGTTGTAGCCTTTCCCACTGTTATTCGGTCTGCACAGTGAGCAAGCTGTAAGAGGAAACGAAGGAGAAATTTGGAAAGCGAATTAAAGTTCATGGAGAAGAAATAAAAACTTTGAGCTTTGTTGACGGCATTCTCTCGGAGATGGCGAAAGATTTGGAAGTGCTGTTGAACGGAATTGATAGTGAAACAAGGGTAACGGAGTGCGGTCGCATTAAATAAGGCGATGTTGAGTGAGTTAGATTGGGATATGCTAGTAGATGAATTTTGCTAATTTGGAAGCAAAATAAATGATGATGGCAGAAGTAGAAAAGATATAAAAGGCAAATTGGTAGTGTTAACACTCTGCCGACCGCCGACACCACAGTGGTGTCGTGCGCGACATAGCGGTCAACGGCCGGCGACACCACAGTGGTGTCGTGCGCGACATAGCGGTCAACGGCCGGCGACACCACAGTGGTGTCGTGAGCGTAGTATCGCGCAGTGGCCGGTGACAGCTCTTTAGTATCTTTTTAATTCTGTTGGTGTTTTGTTTAGGTAACAATAAGTTACACACGTCAACAAGATTTTTGTTTTCAGAAGTACTTGTGCACTTTCATCATGGAAGACGAAAGAGACGATACGATTATTTACGATCAATGCGCGGACGTCTTGTCTGACGTTCCGGACGACTTGGCCGATTGGGAAGAAGACATTGGATATCAAAAAAATGAAAGCGAAGCAGGATCGTCGGAATATTGTGAAAAACGTCCAAGAAGAATCCGGCGAACGCTACGGTTGCCAACGGATTCGGATGAATCAGACGAAGAAGACAGACTATGATTTACTGAGGACCAATAATAAATTTGATGGATCTCCGGGTCCACATATATTTCCCAAAGATACACAGAGCGTCGTGGATATCGTAGAATTATATATTGGGAACGATCTATACGAATATAATAGCAACGAAACCAACAAGTGTTACAGTCAAAATTGCAATAGAAGTAAACTGGATTTAAAAAAAAAAGCCAAATTTGTCGACTTTACGGGACCTGAACATAGAAAATGGTTTGGGCTTGCTATCCTTATGGGAATTGTAAAAGAAGCAAGGATCGCTGATTACTAGTCAACGAATCCGTTGATAGACACACCGATATTTCGGAAAACGATGTCCTGCAACCGATTCAGACAAATGGTATCATTTTTACATTTTTGCGACAACAACAATAAACCGGATAATGCCGACCCGCTTTTCAAAGTACAATTCGTAACTGATTATTTTTCCAAAAGTTTAAAGAAACGTTTAATCTAAGTCAAAACAACTCAATTGATGAAGGAATGATACCATGACATGGACAGTTAAATTTTAAAGTTTATAATCCGTCGAAAATATAGAAATATGGCATACTCATCCGGATGCTGTGTGATTCGAGTACGGGATACATTTCCTCATTCAAGATATATTCCGGCGCTGGACAATCTTTAGCAATAACATTTATGGAACTATTGACACCTTCTTATGGAAAGTGGCATCACCTCTACATGGATAATTATTATAACAGTGTAGAACTTGCAGGGAACTTACTTGAAAAGAAAATTCGAGTTTGTGGAACGATACGGCAAAATAGAGGATTTCCGGAAAAATTAAAGCGTGCAAAAGTCAATGTGTTTGAAGCTTGTCATCAACGGATAGGTGACAAGCGGCCTGCGACTAGCCAAGCAATCCGAATTAGCGCTTCCGGCGCCACGCGAATAAATTTGTACGAGACGTGCGAACGGCAAAATGTCAAGAAAAAATTTTTCTATAAAAGAGAAATTGGCCAACGTTCAAAATAAATTTAGGTGTTAGGATGTCTTTCGCGAAGGACCGAGTGAGGAGGCGCAGTGGTTAGCACGCTGGACTTCCTTTCAAGAGGACGACGGTTCAAATCACCGTCTGGCCATCCAGAGTTAGGTTTTTCCTGATCTCCCCATATCGCTTAAGGAAAATGATAGGATGGTTCCATCGAAAGGGCACGGCCGATCTCCTTCCCATACTTCCCTAATTCGAGCCTGTGCACCGACTCGGATGATCACGTTGTCGACATAGCGTTAAACACTAACCTTCCTTCCTTCGTTTTTTTCTGAAGGTATCTGTGTGGAATGTAGCTTTTTACGGAAGGATAACATGGACAGTTCGCAGTTCAGACAAGAAGAGAATAGAAGCCTTTGAAATGCAGTATGAAAGAACAATGTTGCAGGTTAAATGGGTAGATAGCGTTCGCAGCTGCGATGAATTTTTTGAACGATTTCTTGAAGCCTTCAGCTGCCATTTTCTTTATTTCCTGTACGATTGTACAATTTCGGCCTTAGGCCATTTTCAAGTATTTTATGGATGATTTTTTGGTAACAGATTATGTCATATACGTCGTTGATGCTGTGACATTATGTTATGCTCAGCGGATGTTGCAAAGCTCATCCATAAAATACTTGAAAATGGCCTAAGGCCGAAATTGTACAATCGTGCAGGAAATAAAGAAAATGGAAGCTGAAGGCTTTAAGAAAACATTCAAAAAATTAGACACTTTGGTAACGGAGTATGGGGCATAAAAATTGTAGAGAGAGACCTAGATGTGAATAAAGTGGAGAATGGATGTATGTTGCGATTGTTTTTCTGAGATGAAGAGGCTTGTTCAAGATAATGGACATGAAAATCACCGCTTCAGTTGTAAAGCTTTTATTTTTTGAGTCACTGCAGGATTCGGGCGAAGGAATGCCCATCATAAGTTACAATTACTGAAATCAAACAAGAGAAGTGAAAAATAATTTGAAAAACAATTTTTCCTACGCTTTTATGCATGAAATAAAGAACTAATAAAGACTATCATATATTAAGTTCTAACAGCGATCGGGGTAGACACGGTGAAAAGTAAGAGGAATAAGTCACAATACCGTGGCGACAACTAACAATAAAACAAAGAAACCGCCTAGGTGAAGAGGCATGGTATAAGATAAGAACCAGAATACTTAATCGTGGGCCGGCCTCTGTAACCGAACGGTTCTAGGCGCTTCAGTCCGGAACTGCGCTACTGCTACGGTCGCAGGTTCGAATCCTGCCTCGGGCATGGATGTGTGTGGTGTCCTTGGGTTAGTTAGATTTAAGTAGTTCTAAGTCTAGGGGACTGATGACCTCAGATGTTAAGCCCCATAGTGCTTAGAGCACACTTAATCGTGTGCTGCGACTTCAAGTCCCGTGAGGCTGGGTGGGATGCATGCTACCACCGCAAGCGAGCGCAGAGCACGGAATGCCACACAGGAAGGAGGGAGCTAAATTAGTAACTACACTATGGCCATCTATTAGAACGACTGGGAATCACTGGCAAGAGACCGACGAACTAGGCCGGTCACATCTTCACAATTTTAAATGCAGAATTGGAGAGAAAATATAAAGTGTGCGAACGTCGCGAAAGGCGTGTAGGAAAGCATAATAAGACAAATTTCAAAGGATTAAGAAGACGTTAAAATGAGGTAACGCAACGAGTAGGTGATAAAAACCGCTAAATAAAAATATAGTAACTTAAAGAGAACTGTTCTGAATAAAAACTAAATGAAGAAGAGTTTTTGCTATAAGTGACAGGCATAAGCTGTTTAGTGGTTATAGATTTAGCAAGTTCCATAAATCATAAGTTAATAAAACCATTGAAAGTACGCAGAATTCATTTGGAAGTAGGATTCTTAAAAGTGTGCAGAATGAAAGCTAACCTAACCATAAAGTTGTTGCCATAAGTGACAAGCAAACACTACTTAATATTCCAGTTCTTTGTTTTATTATTTGTTGTCGCCAGAGTGAAGCGACTTATTCCTCTCTCACTTTTCACCGTATCCAGACCGACTGCTGTTGGAATTTTATATATGATAGTCTTCATTGGTTTTCATATATTTTATGCATACAAGCGTATGTGAAACTGATTTTTAGCACACTTGTTTGTTTTCAGTAGTACATTTGCTACCCTAAACCAGTTGCACTTAAAAAATAAAAGCATTACAACTGAAGCGGTGACTTTCATGTCTATTGTGATGCTCAGTTGCTGATTTTCCTCGAACAGGAATGTTTGTTGTTCAGGATGGACTAGCGTGGAGAACTGCATCAAGCCAGCCTTTTGGCTGAAGGTCACGACAACAAACATCTTAGAGCACAAGTCAAGTGGTACTCGCAGTTGAAAGCTTGTAAGAACCATCTGACGATGGATTTTAAAAACCGCTAATGGTTAAATGTGAATAAAATTTTCATACCGTACTTACGGCTGACTGCTCTGTTCACATTGTATGACTATAAACTGACAGGAATTATGCTGTCACTGAGTAAGCACGCGTGCACCAATGATGAACGACCAATAGCTGTGAAGCGTGCAGCCTTCTCATTCGAATGCCGAATTCCTCGTGTCTGTAGACAAATGAGTGTGGCCGTGGCCTCAGTTTGTGTAAGAGCTGTTGTTTTGTTTTTGTAGAAAAATGTTAAGTCTAATAATAGAGTAACGAACTGTCGACATGAAACTTAGAAAAACTGCTACTGAAACATATCTTTTACTAAAATTAGTGTAAGGCGAAGACTAATTATCACGTACGCGAGATTTTGAGCGGTTCAAGTGTTTCTAAGATGGCCGAGAAGGCGTTGAACATGACCCACATCAAAAACGGGAGAGAATATCGAAAAAGTAGGTAAATTGATTGGATCCGACCATCGATTGTGTAGTAGATCGATTGCTGAAACTGTAGGATTTTGCGAAGAATGCGTAAAGCGAATTTTACATAACCAATTTAACATGAGAAAAGTATGTGCGAAACTGGTGGAGAAAATTCTCACGGTCGAACAAAAAAAAGCACACGAAAATAATTCTGCTGACACTCTGAATACAACTGACCGTCACCCTGATTTCTGGAAAAGAGTGATAACATGTGACGAATCTTGGTTTTCACTTATGATTCAGAAACTATGCGTCAATCCTTTCATTGGAAGGGACCAACTACACCGAGAGCGACAAAAGCTCGAATGAGAAAATCAGAATTGAATTTTATGTTGATTGTTTCTTTTCATATTCCTTAAATGGTGTGTCTTCCCTGGGTTCCTGAAGGTCAAACTATTAATTAACATTGCTACCTTGAGTTTCTTCCTCAATTCTGTGAGAAAATAGTAAAGAATAAGTCCTGGGTTTTGCATCAAGACAATGCACCAGCTCATACCACATTGTCTGCTAACAGGTTCTGGGGAAGTATACCATCCCAGTGTTATATGAATGTGCGGTGGCTGATCTTTTAGACATGTCCAAAAGAACAGACACGCCTCAATGGGCTGTGAACCCACAACCCCCACTGCAGATGCACATTTACGTTCAACCTCCAGCGGGAATCTAAAATTAGCAAGCACGGAGGACATGGGCAGGGGCTGTGGATAAGTGTTGGCACCAGATGGGAATGTGAGGCGGCAAGGAGTGTGCCGAGATATAGTCTGCGCATTTGTGATTAACGCTGCGTACAGGTGGCGCAGTGGTTAAAGGGCCTGCATATTAAGAAAAAGATCACGGGTGCAAATCCCGCAGACATTTTTCACCCATCGCTGCACTTTCCGCGAAAAGTCCCCATCCAGGGATGTCATTAGTTCCTTCCCTTTCCTTTCTCTTCACCCCCCCCCCCTCCATTTTCAATTTACATAATCCCAGTGCTAAGCCATCCACCGTCAACTTTTGTAGTCCTGTCTTCCTCAGTTGCGTGTAATATTGCGGTATATTGATAATTTTTACTTTTGGACCGTCTAACTACAACTGAATGGAACACAATTGCCGACAATCAGCAACACAATCCAAAACATAGCATCAGAACAAGTGTCGAGTCCCTAGTGCTGTGAAGTGCGAAGAACAAAAACCCAAATGGCAATTATAAGAACAGCGCCAAAAATGGAACGAAAACAGAACATGTAGAAAAGCATCCACGGAACCTGCCACTGAAGGTAACGTGCAGAGATTAAAGGCGAAACACGTATGGCACGAAAACTGTGTTCTGTACAATCCGCCTTATTCGCCTTACCTTGTACCAAGTGACTTTTATCTATTCGCAAAGGTCAAATCTGCGTTGAAAGGAACAAGATTTCCCATCCGTTGAAGAATTGAAAGAAATTCGGCATTAGTCATCATGGGCCTCACAGCACTGTTTCCATCAATAGAAAATTCGCATGGAGCGTTGTAGGGATGGAGAAGGGGAATGTATTGTGGGTGACAATAAGTAAATGTGTATATTCCAAGATGCTACTCCAGGTGGATGTAAAAATGAATGTGCGCAACGGAAAATAATAAACGCTAAAATGATGATATGGCCCTGTCTGACTACCCCCTGAAGCAGATCTTAGGGTCTCTTAATGCTCTTTTTTACATATAAATTACAATCTAAACATAAATGAATGATCAACGCAACAAATACTACTAAATGATAAACGTTGTTGTTCAATATCTATTTATTATAGATTAAAATGTCTATATTTCCTAACTAAAATTATTAATCAGTTGCCCAGCTCTGCCCTTTATTATGACCGAGCGGTCTAATATCGCTAACACGAAATGACTAGCATCATTTACGTACCAAGCACTAGAAGACACTACTTTCAGAGATGATCTACGGTGGTGTGGAACCTCAGTGTTTAGCTTTATAGCCCTAATAAGCCGAAGCAATGTGCGATATCACCGTATGTACTGCGTCTGATGCGTCGAAGAAGTAATGATTCTCATACTCGTCTGCGACGATGGAAGAACTCCAGCCACAAATAAACGCTTTCAAACACTAGGAGCCGGCCGGTGTGGCCGTGCGGTTAAAGGCGCTTCAGTCTGGAACCGCGTGACCGCTACGGTCGCAGGTTCGAATCCTGCCTCGGGCATGGATGTGTGTGATGTCCTTAGGTTAGTTAGGTTTAATTAGTTCTAAGTTCTAGGCGACTAATGACCTCAGAAGTTAAGTCGCATAGTGCTCAGAGCCATTCAAACACTAGGACAGCAGAAGGTGGTCCTCTGAATAATATACTCTGTATTCTACAGACGAAAAACGCGAACTGCCAGCCACAAGGACGGAGTTCTGATAACGTCTCAACGTAAGTGTAGGCAGAAGAAGTGCTCTCAATTACTGAACGCTGCGTACTCAACGACGACTTCCAAACCGTAGGTGAAGTCCAGAATTGTATAGGTTCGCAACAGTACAGTGCCTAACTGTTATAACTATAAACTCTCCTGAGAGCAAGGACAGCAAGTCTGTCTGTACCAACAAAGCTGATACCGAGCGACCGTCACACACGGGCGCTCACAACGGAAGACCTCGTCTCTCCACCGCTGGCTTCCCAGCAAGGCTCGGCTCCCCACCCTCGTAATTCCGAAAACGAATCATATTCCCGAAACCACGGAATATTCTCCCTCTCTACAGATTCTTCCTAACACCGACCAACCATATTTTAGTCTTTTGTCGTACGGCGTGGAAAGTTTTTGAGGAAAAACCTATACTCGTACAATGGTACGCTTCTGAGTAAAAATCCTTGGAAATAACCCAGCCTGCGTGGTTTATGAAGTGCCGCTTCTTCGTTCCTCTCACCTGCGTCCAAGATTCGCAGAGTTTCCGGTTATCCTTCCGTTCCCGCTACAGTAGCGGCCAGCCGTCACCCTATTGTGCTCCAGAGCTTGCGAGGAAAAACCTAAGGTTCGTATGAGCAGTTGCCAGCGGGCTCGTGCGCATGCGCAGAGCTGAATTCGCGTATGAGCAGTGCCTTCCTCCCGCTTTTGGCTACTTGAACCGTGGCTGTTTGCCATATGAGCAGTAGCAGGAAGTAGCCTGAAGCTACCCGGAAAAATTTTTCTAGCGCGCCCAAACTGCCAGATTCGCGCATGCGCAGAGCAAGCTGAGTTATAGTGAGGGGTCCTTCCCCACTTGACCCGTGTATATGTTTTGTGTCTTTGTAATATTGCTGGTCTCTTCGTTTACAGCTCCCATGTCAAATGAAATCAAAACAGATTTCTGTGGCCAGGAGCCATCAAGTGAATTAATATACATTCTCATAACCATGAAAGACCAAAATAAGTTAGTAGTTTCAATTTTCTGATTGTATATTATTTCCACGTATTATAGAGAAATTTGCTTGTATTAATTTTTTTCCGCTGAGGCAGTTAGTTTATTTGAAACGAAGTGTTTCATTTAGCACTATTGGCTACTTTCAACCTCGTTCAATTGCAAGTGCTAATTTTCATTTTCTGGGACGAATGACGTTATACCATAATAAAGAACCAAGCATGAGAATACACTACTGGACCTCCAAGAAAATTGGTATCACGAAAACCACATGAAAAGCTGAATATCAGGTATTTCAGAGTGCATCTGGACATAGAAATGTGCAAATAGAGCGGATTGAAGCATTTTAGTATGGTTTATGAAATTCCCATGCTGCTGGAGTAGTCTCTGATGTGTTCCTTTTATGACACTGTAAGATCTCTTAATGCTATATACGTACGAACTTACGTAAACATTGACTTGAAGCTGACTAAGTAGGCAAAATTGGTCAGTAGATTTGAACTAAATATTTTGTTTCAAATATAATGACAGCTGTAGCAGAATTTTACAAATCTGCCTTCTGTGAAACAGTGTTTTTCGATCACAATAGCGGCCGGCCGTCACCCTATTGTGCTCCAGAGCTCAGGTGCCGCGACGCCCGACTAGCTACTTCCTGTTTTCAAGCAGGACTAAGATCTGTGCGGGCCTTCCTCCCAGAGCTTGAGTTCTGCCTGCCGTTTCATCCCCACTGACGTTCCAACCTCTATTAGTATTGGCAATGATTCATTACGCCGTTCTATTAATAAAGACACTCCGTCACCTTTCATGCAATAAGCGCTAACAATTATTTACAAGGCGTAGGTGACAATGTCAGTCTCCTTTAAATATTCATATGTACGCTGTACAGCCTATCGGATGATACCTAATTGTGGTTGTAGTTCACGGCAAAGTATGTGGATGAGTGCTTGTAAGGTGCTAAATTATAGCCACCTTACAATAATTTTTAAATAAAATGTTTTACAGCTAGAGTCCCGTTATTTTATGGCCTCACCTCGTCATCCTCATACACTACTGGCCATTAAAATTGCTACACCAAGAAGAAATGCAGATGATAAACGGGTATTCATTAGACAAATATATTATACTTGAACTGACATGTGATCACATTTTCACGCAATTTTGGTGCATAGATCCTGAGAAATCAGTACCCTGAACAACCACCTCTGGCCGTAATAACGGCCTTGATACGCCTGGGCATTGAGTCAAACAGAGCTTGGATGGCCCATGCAGCTTCAACACGATACCACAGTTCATCAAGAGTAATGACTGGCGTATTGTGACGAGCCAGTTGCTCGGCCACCATTGGCCAGACTTTTTCAATTGGTGAGAGATCTGGAGAATGTGCTGGCCAGGGCAGCGGTCGAACATTTTCTGTATCCAGAAAGACCCGTATAGGACCTGCAACATGCGGTCGTGCATTATCCTGCTGAAATGTAGGGTTTCGCAGGGATCGAATGAAGGGTAGAGCCACGGGTCGTAACACATCTGAAATGTAACGTCCACTGTTCAAAGTAACCAATGGCACCCCATACCATCACGCCGGGTGATATGCCAGTATGGCGATGACGAATACACGCTTCCAATGTGCGTTCACCGCGATGTCGCCAAACACGGATGCGACCATCATGATGCTGTAAACAGAACCTGGATTCATCCGAAAAAATGACGTTTTTGCCATTCATGCACCCCAGGTTCGTCGTTGAGTACACCATCGCAGGCGCTCTTGTCTGTGATGCAGCGTCAAGGGTAACCGCAGCCATGATCTCCGAGCTGATAGTCCGTGCTGCTGCAAACGTCGTAGAACTGTTGGTGCAGATGGTTGTTGTATTGCAAACGTCCCCATCTGTTGACTCAGGGATCGAGACGTGGCTGCACGATCCATTACAGCCATGCGGATAAGATGCCTGTCATCTCGACTGCTATTGATAAGAGGCCGTTGCGATCCAGTACGGCGTTCCGTATTACCCTCCTGAACTCACCGATTCCATATTCTGCTAACAGTCATTGGATCTCGACCAACGCGAGCAGCAATGCCGCGATACGATAAACCTCAATCGCGATAGGCTACAATCCGACCTTTATCAAAGTCGGAAACGTGATGGTACGCATTTCTCCTCCTTACACGAGACATCACAATGACATTTTACCAGGCATCGCCGGTCAACTGCTGTTTGTGTATGAGAAATCGGTTGGAAACTTTCCTCATGTCAGCACAATGTAGGTGTCAAGGTTCAAATGGCTCTGAGCACTATGGGACTCAACTGCTGAGGTCATTAGTCCCCTAGAACTTAGAACTAGTTAAACCTAACTAACCTAAGGACGTCACACACATCCATGCCCGAGGCAGGATTCGAACCTGCGACCGTAGCGGTCTCGCGGTTTCAGACTGCAGCGCCAGAACCGCGCGGCCACTTCGGCCGGCAATGTAGGTGTCGCCACCGGCGCCAACCTTGTGTGAATGCTCTGAAAAGTTAATCGTTTGCATATCACAACATCTTCTTCCTGTCGGTTAAATTTCACGTCTGTAGCACGTCATCTTCGTGGTGTAGCAATTTTAATGGCCCCTAGTGTAAAAATGGGGCTTTTTTCGGCCTCCTGTTGTAAAGAAAAGCACGAGTTATTGAACTACGTAGCTGGGTAACAGAAGGACGTGCCGCTCAGAGTTATTATCAGGCTGGGTTTTGCAGCCGTGCGCTCGTATTTTATGGTGCAGCGCAGCCCGTCCGAGTGATCAGAGACGCACCTGTAATTGGCTGCCAGTAATACCCCCGCATGTAATTAGCGGCGCAGAGGCTGGAGGGTAGGCCAGGGGAGTGGCGTGCCCAGTTGTAAATAATAAGCGGCCCGTGCTCGCGCGCTATAACGCGGCTCACCTAATTAAAAAGCTTTTAAAGCCACTCAGCCGGCAACCGGAGGGTGGCCGCGCCAGAGGGGGGCATTCTGATTCGCTTCCGTGCCGCCCCACTGCACCCGACACCTAACAAAAACCAGTTTTCCGGAACCAGCGCGCAATTGTTCGAGTCGCGAAACGCACATACGCTGTGCCGACGTACCGTAACATTAGGGCCGATCCGCTCTTCCGGCGTGATTTGGCACTCTTCTGCTCTACTGAGTAAAGCGAACTGTGGCGGAGTGTTCGTTTCATTTATACGGCTGGGCCTATCACCGATATTCGCAGTATTCTAGGAAAATGCCTTGTATAGGAGAGCGGTAGGTAATGTAGGCCGGCGGGTATTTTGGACCACTCGGCATTTCTCGAGTTTGCATTTGGACAGCGAACACGTGCAGTGCTCGGAATAAAAGGCAGACTTCACTCTGCCGTTTGCTAGCACTTAACTGATGTAGCTGTTGAGCTCGTGTCAGAAATTTTATTTGTTCTGAGGGTCGATGCTGGTGAACGGTATAATTTTCAGCATTAGTTATTACTGTTGGAGATAAGAAGTAATATTATCATACTAGTATTAATACCGGATGGTTATAATTAAAGCGTAGATACTGAAAGAGGTCCATTGCGGGCTGTAATTATCGTACGGCAACGAATAGATTATGGAATGCAAGCCTACGTTTCTGGCATTTGTAGACTTTGACAATGTTGATAGGAATACTCCCTTTCATATTCTGAAGGTGGCAGGGGTGAAATACAGGGAGCGAAAGGCTATTTACAATTTGTACAGAAACCAGATGGCAGTTATAAGAGCCGAGGGACATGAAAGAGAGTTATGGAGTTATGGCTCTGAGCACTATGGGACTCAACTTCTGAGGTCATTAGTCCCCTAGAACTTAGAACTAGTTAAACCTAACTAACCTATGGACATCACAAACATCCATGCCCGAGGCAGGATTCGAACCTGCGACCGTAGCGGTCTTGCGGTTCCAGACTGCAGCGCCTTTAACCGCACGGCCACTTCGGCCGGCTGACATGAAAGAGAAGCAGTGGTCGGGAAGGGAGTGAGACAGGGTTGTAAACTATCCCCGATGTTATTCAATCTGTATATTGATCAAGCAGTAAAGGAAACAAAAGAAAAATTCGGAGTAGGAATTAAAATCAATGGAGAAGAAATAAAAACTTTGAGGTTCGCCGATGACATTGTAATTCTGTCAGAGACAGCAAAGGACCTGGAAGAGCAGCTGAACGGAATGTACAGTGTCTTGCAAGGAGGATATAAGATGAACATCAACAAAAGCAAAACGAGGGTAATGGAATGTAGTCGAACTAAATCCGGTGATGCTGTGGGAATTAGATTAGGAAATGAGACACTTAAAGTAGTAAAGGAGTTTTGCTATTTGGGGAGCAAAATAACTCACGATGGTCGAAGTAGAGAGGATATAAAATGTAGACTGGCAATGAAAAGGAAAGCGTTTCAGAAGAAGAGAAATTTGACAACATCGAGTATAGATTTAAGTGTCAGGAAGTCGTTTCTGAAAGTATGTGTATGGAGTGTAATCATGTATGGAAGTGAAACGTGGACGATAAATAGTTTAGACAAGAAGAGAATAGAAGCTTTCGAAATGTGGTGCTACAGAAGAATGCTGAAGATTAGATGGGTAGATCACATAACTAACGAGGAGGTGTTGAATAGGATTGGGGAGAAGAGAAGTTTGTGGCACAACTTGACTAGAAGAAGGGATCGGTTGGTAGGACATGTTTTGAGGCATCAAGGGATCACAAATTTAGAATTGGAGGGCAGCGTGGAGGGTAAAAATCGTAGAGGGAGACCAAGAGATGAATACATTAAGCAGATTCAGAAGGATGTAGGCTGCAGCAGGTACTGGGAGATGAAGAAGCTTGCACAGGATAGAGTAGCATGGAGAGCTGCATCGAACCAGTCTCTGGACTGGAGACCACAACAACAACAACAACGAAATTTGGTACAAAGAGCATCCAGTAAGTAATGCAACTCATTTTTTTTCTCGCCCAATTTCGGTTGAAAAAAATACGAAATATGTTTTGGGCTATCGTGGATTATTCCCGCTTCTGTCCCTTTGCTTTCATGAACTCCAATTGGTGCAGACGCTGTACGTAGCCTTCAAAATGGCTTCTTTGGTGGAGGTGCGTTCTAAGCAGAGGGCTATTATTGATTTTATTTTGGCGGAGAACCTGAGCATCGCACATATTCATAGGCGCCCACAGAATGTCCGAGGAGACGTGGCCGTCAACAAAAGCACGGTGACTCGTTGGTCGAGGGGTCCGTCATCATCGCAAACGTGTCCGATCATCCGAGTGCCGACCTGTCGTACACGGCTGTAAAACCCTTAGGAAATTTAAGAAACTTATTCAGCGTGTTCGTAGCCTCAAAAATACAACGAAATTCTCCTTCACCATGACAACGCAAGGCCTGAGCACCCGAGAGGAGCTCAAAAAACTTCATTGCACTGTTCTTACTCACCCAGTCGCACGTTCCGACTTCCAACTGTTTAACCCAATGAAGGATGCACTCTGCGGGAAGCAGTTCTTGGATGATGGAGAGGCTATTGGTGCAGCAAGACATTGGCTCCGTCGTTGACCAGTAGAGTGGTACCATACGGGCCTACAGGCCCTCCCAGTAAATTGGCGTAAGGCCGTCGCATTGGACGGAGATTATGTTGAAAAATAGGGTTTTGTAGCCAAAAGAGTGAGGAGTAATATGGTGTATTGGAATCCTGAATAAAACCAAGCTTCTTTCAGAAAAAACGGCTCTAAGTACTGTGGGACTTAACATCTGATGTCATCAGTCCCCTAGGCTTAGAAACTACTTAAACCTAACTAACCTAAGGGCATCACACACATCCATGCCCGAGGAAGGATTCGAACCTGCGACCGCAGCAACAGCGCGGGTCCGGACTGAAGCACCTAGAACCGCTCGGTCACAGCGGCCGGCTCAGAAAAAAATTGTTGTGTCACGTACTGAACGCCCGTCGTAGATATTCTGATGCATTAATATGGAACCGATTTACGCTGAAAAAATAATCATTTCCAATTGTGCACACGACGTGCAAATCTGGCACTGTGAATGCAAGAAAGACGTATAGCAATATTTCCATACACTAATGGATTCGGAACGGGACGTGGGCAGAAAAGGTCGTAGAAGTGATAAAGACATAATGCTGACTTTATTTTTCACCGCCATTTACGCAGTTTGTTCATTATAAGCACTGGAGACGTTGGCAAGATGGTGTACAGCGACAACCTGGGGCCAATTGAAACTAATTTTTTCGTAGGATAAATCGGTTCCTCATTAACGCATTAGCGTATCTGCCAAGTTTCGCTGCCATATGACAACTGAAGCCCACACTGGGCCTCCTTGTGTATTATTTATTTATTTATTTATTTATTGCCTCCTTGTGTAGCTGTACCGCCCGGTATTTAAGTAGTCAAATGTAAATGGTATTGTAATAATGAAAACCTGCCCAGTCAAGCCAGTTTCAATTCCTGCCACATTTTAATTTGCAGTTGGATAGTACAAGTCATACCAAAGTCGGATGGCATGGGTCACATATGTAAATTTTTTATTTGTTTTTAGAGCACGTTGCCAAGGTTCAAGAAGAAGCTTGGAGGTGAGGGTCGAGGGGATTGTTCTGAGACTGCAGTGAAGCAAGCGGTTTCAAGCTTTTTGGAAGGCGAAATAAACCAAAGGGCTGTCGTCGATCGTTTTAATGATCCTAGAAATACAGGGGGGTACATAAAGTCCGGGAACACTTTCAGTTATTTATTGCACAAGAGCTAAACATTGTACAGATATCATACATATTGCATTTTGAAGAGAAATTCTGAAAGATTATTTTACAAACATTCGATATGCGAACCATGAGTGACCCGGCAGACGTCAAAACGGTAATCGAATTCTTGCCATACCCGTCCGCTTCTCTTTGCCGGGCACAAGCAACCCGTCGTAACGAATGTGTTGTGCCAGTGGTAAATGACCTTCCTCGTTGGTGGCTTCTTACCGTGTTTGGTTCCAAACATTCGTTGAACAGCTGTAGCACACTTGTTTTTGTCGAATTCCAACACACAGAAAACTCCGCACCTGAACTCAACATGTCTGCGACTAGCGCTAACTATCGGCAAATTACCAAACTACGCTTTGGCGGTATGCATGAATAAAAATATAAAAAAAATAAAAATAAAAAAAAACCTTTCAGGGTGTCTCTTCAAAATGACATATGTATGATATCTGTACAGTGTTTGGTTCTTGTGCAATAAATAATTGAAGGGTTCCCGGACTTTATGTACACCTTGTACAGTGCAAAAGAGATTAAAATCAATTGTAAGGAAATAGTAGACATCTACGACACCTCAGATGGGTTTTCGAATGAACATGGTTTGTGGAGGGTTTTTGAAGAAAACTGGATTTGTGCGAAAGATATGAGGGCAGGGCACATGCAATTGCAGACAATGAGGACTCAAGAATCAAAATCCTATTTTCTATAATAAATTTATGTTTCTGTTGTGTGTTTTTACTTTATTTTTTGTTTTATTTTGACGAAGAAACAAATAACATTTTAGTGAACTACAACATACGTTTTTTACTTAAAAATCTGTATTTTGTTCTAATGCCCATACCAGCCGACACCTTTATTAACATCTCGAATTGAAGGTCTTAGAAAAACTTTTCTGGCTGTGTGTCGTTTTGGTAGAAATCTTTCTTTCATCATTTACACAAAAAATAATGTTGAAATCAAGGTTATACTTCATTCCAAACAACAACAAAGGTTTTATGCTTGTTGTGGCTAAAGTGGGTCATGCTAGCCACCGTTCCTCTACATTATTGTGGTGTTGAGGGTATCCGTTAGGTCCCACTATCTTTTCAGAAAATCATAGCATGGATACTATCAGATACAAACATGCATTCTGTAGTGTAAATGATAGAATTTTAATCTTGACATATTTTTATAAGCATATTTTGTGTCCTCAAAATATACGTTATAAATGAAACACACACAACACTGGTGTAATATTCTATACTAAATATAGATACTATTATGATCGATTTAACAGAGTAGATATTTTACATGAACTGCAGATGATGATTTCCACGAGAAAATCATAACACAAATGACAAATTATGTTCTACTTGACTGTACGAAGGCTATTCATAAAGTAACTTTCGTTTATTTAAAAAATGTGAATGAAGTTATAGAATTTGTTTTACAATACTGTGAAAGTACACTCTCTAATTTATCTTTCCACGTAGTTTCCAACCGCACCGAGACATTTGTCAGAATGCCACGACGTTTGTTTCGAAGGGCTGTTTCCAAGTTTTTAGTGTGTTTCAGTAACTTTCAGCATCAATTGCGGCATTTCTCTCGAAGAACTCCACTAGTTAAATTCCTTTTATGTCCCCATAGACAGCTGCCTTCAGTTTCCTGTTGCAAAGTATTTGAAGATACTGTCAGTTTTCCTAGTATGGACCCACTTCATTGATTGAAATTTTGTTCTTGCATTCACGTACCATACCCACATCTCCTGTCACAATCTCGTCGAGAAAAGCTCCACCTTCTCTTTCATAATGCACACGCAAGCTTCTGCCATCGCTTAGCCTTTTGTTCTTCAGAAAGGAGTTTAGGCAGCCATCAGGCATTAAATTTGCACTAGACTAAATATTCGGTAATCACTTTCCTCGGAAGATTAAGACTAATCTGGGGAAAATGAACACAAATCTACGGTCCTCTCTAACCTGTTTCGTCAATCAAGCAAATCAGATCTGCACTCACCATACTCGATCAACAAATTTTTCTTCCTCTAGGACATTGTTTCGACCATTTCTGAACATACAGCACCACTATCTTACACCACCTTCACTCATTACTTATGGCCCATGCACTAAGTTCACGATCAATTTTTGAATAGCTTCACAATTTCTTGCCACAAGAAATCTTATTATAGAACGTACCTCATAGTTAGCCCGACTTGTGATGGCAGCACACATTTTGAAAGCACGTGCTTCGGAGAGGAACAAAGACACGACCTTGATTCTCCGCTGTTCACAGCGTACTGGTTCAAGGTGCATTTTGCCGCAAGAGCGGCGCCACTATCTCCACTACTACCACACTATAAGTAAACGAAAGTTACTTTATGAGTAGGCCTCGTTCTTCGTGACTTCGGCTTGAAGAGATTTGAGCTCTGTTGAAGGTACGGTGACGGTATGTGTCTACCCTTTGTCCTTTGCGAAATCTATGACTGCAATTCAGTCCTTTTATTTGCCGTATTTAATCAAGAACCCAACTTATACCAAGAACTGACATGATGCATCTTTGCTACTTGCTTTGCTTTAATTGTTATAAATAGATGGCGTTCATACACGATCGAATCACATTAATGTGACCACCTCCTATGTTCGATATCAATATAGAGTAACCACTCACAGACGGCAGATGGCAGCACTAGCAGTGGAAGATACATGAAACGTGTCGAGGGGACGTGGAAAACATTGCAGTCGTTGTAATGCGGAAACGGAGCGATTTATTTAACATTCAAAAGGGCACGATCATTGTCTTTCGGGCCAAGGGTGGAAAAGTTTCCGAAATGACTAAATTTGTAAACTCTTCACATGCCGCCTTGGTTAAAGGATACAGCTCATGACAAAATGGCACCATCCAAAACAGGCGTCAAGGCAAATGTGCTGCTCCACAGGCCACAGATGACTGGGATGAACGATAGCTGTGGAGATGTCTACAGTCAAGTAGAAGCGCAACTGTTGAACAACTGACCGCCCAGAGTTTCCAAGTGTCCCCTCAACGACCATTCAGCTTGTTTTGCTGCGTGTGCTGGGTCTCCGCAGCTGACGCCATGTTCATGCAACCGTGCCGACTGCTGTTCACTGGCAACGAAGGCTGAAATTTGCTCCCAAGTACCTCAGTGGATGTCCACTGAGGCCGGCCGCGGTGGTCTAGCGGTTCTGGCGCTGCAGTCCGGAGCCGCGGGACTGCTACGGTCGCAGGTTCGAATCCTGCCTCGGGCATGGGTGTGTGTGATGTCCTTAGGTTAGTTAGGTTTAAGTAGTTCTAAGTTCTAGGGGACTTATGACCTAAGATGTTGAGTCCCATAGTGCTCAGAGCCATTTGAACCATTTTTGATGTCCACTGAGTGGCAACATGTACCCTTTCCAGATGAATTTGCATTCGGGAGGGCGACGATTCAATCCCGCGTCCGGCCGTCCTGATTTAGGTTTTCCGTGATTTCCCTAAATCGCCCCAGGCAAATGCTGGGATGGTTCCTTTGAAAGGGCACGGTCGAGTTCCTTCCCTGACCTTCCCTAATCCGATGAGACCGATGACCACGCTGTTTGGTCTCTTCCCCCAAACAACCCAACCCAACCCAGAAGAATCACGTTTTATACTCTGAAAACAAACGCGCTGCAACAATCGTAGGAAGAGCGAAAGAGGGACCGTTATGGTCTGAGAAATGTTTTCGTGGCGTTTCCCGGGGTATCCCGTCCTTTTCGAAGGCACAGTGGATCAACACAGGTATGCATCTACCTTTGGGGAGCATGAGCACCCGTACATTAAATTTTTTTCTCCTCAACAGGATGGCATCTACCAGCAGGACAGCGCAACCGTCACACAGCTCACAATATGTGCGTGGTTCGAAGAGCACCCGGATGAGTTTACCGTACTCCATTGGCTAAGAAATTCCCCGGATTGAAACCCAATAGAGAGTCTGTGGGACCACTTCTATCGAGCTACACTCATGCTCATAAATTAAGGATAATGCTGATACAGGGTGAAACGACGCTCTGGTGGGCGGTTTGCGGGTTTCAGTCACCTCGGAGTATGACCATGCGGTGTATTTGACCTGAGGCCGTCGTACGGTGGCGCTGGCAGCAGTCCACATACGCAGAGGTGTGTTGGTGCATGTCAGAGTAGGGTGCAGCGAGTAAGTGTGCAGACGTTTTCAGATGTGCTAATGGTGACTGTGTGTTTAAAATGGCTCAAAGAACACATATTGATGACGTTATGAGGGGTAGAATAGTAGGGTGATTGGAGGCTGGTCAAACACAGCAGGTCGTAGCACGGGCCCTCCATGTGCCACAAAGTGTGATCTCAAGATTATGGTAACGATTCCAGCAGATAGGAAACGTGTCCAGGCGCTACAGTACGGGACGTCCACAGTGCACAACACCACAAGAAGACCGATATCTCACCATCAGTGCCCACAGACGGCCATGGAGTACTGCAGGTAGCCTTCCTCGGGACCTTACAGCAGCCACTGGAACAGTTGTCGTCTCCAGACACACAGTCTACAGACGACTGAACAGACATGGTTTATTCGCCCGGAGACCTGCAAGGTGCATTCCACTGACCCCTGGTCACAGGAGAGCCCGTAAAGCCTGGTGTCAAGAACACAGTACATGGTCATTGGAACAGTGGTCCCAGTTTATGTTCACGGACGAGTCCAGGTATAGTCTGAACAGTGATTCTCGCCGTGATTTCATCTGGCGTGAACCAGGAACCAGATACCAACCCCTTAATGCCCTTGAAAGCGACCTGTATGGAGGTCGTGGTTTGATGGTGGGGGTGAGATTATGATTGGTGCACGTACACCACTGCATGTCCTTTGACAGAGGAACTGTAACAGGTCAGGTGTATCGGGACTTCATTTTGCACCAGTATGTTCGCCTTTTCAGGGGTGAAGAGGGTCCCACCTTCCTCCTGATGGATGATAACGCACGGCCCCACCGAGCTGCCATCGTGGGGGAGTACGTCGAAACAGAAGATATCAGCTGCCTGTTCTCCAGACCTAAACCCCATCGAGCACGTCTGGGATGCTCCCAGTCTACGTATCGCTTTACGTCTGCAGACCCCTAGGACACTTCAGAAGCTCCGACAGGCACTGGTGCAAGAACGGGAGGCTACACCCCAGGAGCTGCTCGACCACCTGATCCAGAGTATGCCAACCCGTTGTGCAGCCTGTATACGTGTGCATGTTGATCATATCCCATATTTATGTCGGGGTACATGTGCAGGAAACAGTGGTGTTTTGTAGCACATGTGTTTCGGGACGGTTTTCTCAACTGATCACCAATACCGTGGACTTACAGATCTGTGTCGTGTGTGTTCCCTATGTGACTATGCTGTTAGCGCCAGTTTTGTGTAGTGCGGCGTTGTGTGGCACCACATTCTGCAATTATCCTTAATTTATGAGCACGAGTGTATTTGCACCATGGATACTCAACGAAGAAACCTAACGCAGCTGGCCAGGGCATTGGAGTCAGCACGGGTCCACATCCCTGTTGGTAGCTTACAGAACTACATTGACTCTCTTCCCTCTCATCTCGCAGCGGGACGCGCTGTAAAATGTGGTTATTCAGACTTTTGACAGGTGGTTAGAGTAATGCGACTGGACAGTGTAGTTCCTTAGTGATCCGAGCAGGCATACTCCTTCTGTGTCATATACGCACTCCACGAGAAGTCTCTGCAGTTTTAGGCATGTCAGCTGATGCCGTGCTACGACCTGAACTCCCATCATTGGTCCACTTATCACTCTAACAATGAGAAAGCTGGCGCTTGCCATCGCATCTTTACTACTTGTATTGCCCATTGCACGTTAAATGACATGTCCCAGACGCATCAGTCGATGGAAGTATGACGGTTCTCTAAAGCTTCGCTCTGTAGTTAGCGTCTCGGGTGGGCAATGGAACAGTGTCAGTCTGCCTTAAGAGCAAGATATCTCAGCTGCAAAACGAAGGTGTTCTGGGTCTTGGCTGGATTTTGCGCATCATTTTAATGTGATCCAAATGTTAAATCATTGTATACTTTGCTAAAGGATATTTCCTTCGACGCAAGTCTCAGTTTTTGTTTCACTGGCTATCCTACGTATATTTTGATCCACTAGCGCCGTTTATACATTATTGGCGCACATGCTTCTGTGAAAAGTTATGTGATAGCTCAGATTTTTTAGCGTATCTAGTCTAAAATGGAGAACACAGCGCCGGCCGCTGTGGCCGAGCGGTTTTAGGCGCTACAGTCTGGAACCGCGCGACCGCTTCGGTCGCAGATTCGAATCCTGCCTCGGGCATGGTTGTGTGTGATGTCCTTAGGTTAGTTAGGTTTAAGTAGTTCTAAGTTCTAGGGGACTGATGACCTCAAAAGTTAAGTCCCATAGTGCTCAGAACCATTTGAACCATTTTGTTGAATTAATGACCTCAGATGTTAAGTCCCATAGTGCTTAAAGCCTTCTGAACGCCGTAAACATACGTGATCTGTCATCAAAGTTGCGTGATAGCCTGCTAGTAACTCAGAGTGGAACACTGTGCATTAACTTGAACTTCCGAAGTAAGCGAGGTACGTATGTATTTCTCGTAAAATATTAGAGAGCGACTTGTTTTTAACTTTCAACAGTGTCCGTACGCTGTGGAATGTTCCATAAGAATCAATAGCTCAGGTGTAGTGGACGAACGGTTACTACAGATGTGCTCATGCACTTCAGTGAAAAGCAAACTTGGTGGAGCTCCTGAGCAACCTCTCGAGAAACTTCTTGCAGAAATGCTCTAGGTAGTGGAAAAAACAAATGCAGGCGTGTGATCTAACTTTGAAGGTGATCATTACTGCCTGAACAGATTTAGTAAGTACACATACTTGCAGTATTAATCAAGCACTCTTTGCGACGAACGCGTTTGCATCCAACTTCTTTCCTGTATCATTAAGTTGATCGATTTAATGAAACTTCTCAATACGATTTAGAGATATAGTTGATAGTGGAAATACAGACGTGTATTAATACGACGTAACGGATAAACTGCTATGTGAGTTGTCGAAGACGGAGAATTTCAATATGCTCTCTGGTATCTCCCATATAGCTTCTCAGGTAGGAATTGGTGGACATAGCAGTTATCCAACGGTCAGGCTTTTTTGGCACGTTGGAAATGAGTAGACGCCCGTAGAAACGAGACTGATCCGCTACTGCAAGCGTGTTCCACTAAACGATTACCTTTTTTTTGTCAATTCTGCTAGTTGGTTAACTTATTTTTTATGGAATGTGTTCAGCGTTGTCAGATTCCTAGTAAATTTTCGCGTCAAAATCGTCAGATCAATTGAATCACTAATTTCTGAAAATTGAAAGTGCAGTTTTTGTGTGTTTCAGTTAACTGAGACGTGACAGTATCGACTGGAACAAAAACGGGATATCGTTATTGCCTTCCGCCTATAGAGGTCGGACTGAAATCCGAAATGCTTTCTAACAGTTTCTGATAGGGGACAAATCCAGGAGTCGTCACGCTTAAGAAATAAACATATGGCAGTCCTGGAAACATCCTGATTGAATCTGTGGTTTTGTTGTAAACTCTGATTAACTGTTCCACAGAAAACATTGATATGAGCAGCTCAGGGTTGTGGACAAGTGGCCAATTATCTTTTGTAACATGTCCTATACTCATTTCTATGTAAACTTATACAGTTTTTATGAAGAAGTGGTCATCTTTTGGAGATGGTTTGCTTAGTTTTTGTGTAACTGTAAGACGCTATCGTCAACAAGTGGGCAGTCATCTTTCGTAGCATGTTTTGTTTTTGTATGAATTTTAAACAAAGTTTTCTGACATTTATGAGTTACTTGGTTCATCTAAAACATATTGAGTGATTTAGGTTCGAAAACATTCAAAAACTTCATTAGTTATTAGTTTCATTTAAGGGGAAAACTCCAGGTGATAAAATCATATCAGGAGAAAGAAAATCGACATTAAATTATTAAACAATTGGTCTCGAAGGTTTCTTCCTTCTCCTGAGTAATTTATCAACCTCGAGTTGTCCGCTTCAGAAACAAGCGATTCAGTTTAGCGGTTTTCCTAGTCTCTTTTTTGTTCATTGTCGCCGGCCGAAGTGGCCGTGCGGTTAAAGGCGCTGCAGTCTGGAACCGCAAGACCGCTACGGTCGCAGGTTCGAATCCTGCCTCGGGCATGGATGTTTGTGATGTCCTTAGGTTAGTTAGGTTTAACTAGTTCTAAGTTCTAGGGGACTAATGACCTCAGCAGTTGAGTCCCATAGTGCTCATAGCCATTTGAACCCATTTGTTCATTGTCAAAGTCAGATGTTTTTATTTGTTTATTTATTTATTGCAAACCTCTTTGTCAGTATCCTTTTGACCAAAGGAAATCGCTGCGTACAGTCAACGGTTAAGAGAGATAAAAAGCGATCCTACGTTCTTACAATTAATGCAATTCAGTTGAGCGCGCTGTGTCCTCAATAATGAACGGAACAGTGCAGTGGCTATAGCCTACATCATTCTGTAAACGTGTTAAAAGGTACATTTAAAGCTTAGATTGTGTACGCATTTTCATTGCTCGTCGAATTCTACATCTACGTAGAAAATCTGCAAGCCTCCACAATGTGCGTTGTGGAGGGTACCCTGTACCACTACTAGTTATTTCCTTTCTTGTTCCACTCTAAAATAGAGAGAGACAAAAACGACTGTCTATTTACCATCGTACGAGCCCTAATTTCTCTTTTCTTCGCGGTCCTTACGCGAGTGTACGTTGGCATCATTGGAACCGACCTGCAGTCTGCTTCAAGCGACGATTCCCTGAATTTTCTCGATACTGTTCCTCGAAAAGAATGTCGCGTTCCCTCAGGGATTCCCATTTCAGTTCCCAAAGCATCTGCGTAATACTAGCGCATTGTTCCGACCTACCGGTAACAAATCCAGCGCCCTACTCTGAATTGCTTCGATACTTTCCTTCAGTCCGACCTGGTGTTAATCCCAAACATTCGAGCGATACTCAAGAATGTGTCGCATTAGTTTCCTATATGCGGTCACTTTTACAGATGAACCACTCTTTCCTAAAATTCTTCCAATAAATCGAAGTCCACCATCCGCCTTCCCTACCACAATCCTTACATACTCATGCCATTTCACATCGCTTCGCACGTGAAACCTAGATACATTATGTGATCAAAAGTATCCGGACACCTGGCTGAAAATGACGAACAAGTTCGTGGCGCCCTTCATCGGTAATGCTAGAATTCAATATGGTGTTTACCCACCCTTAGCCTTGGTGATAGCTTCCAATCTCGGAGGCATACGTTCAATCAGGTGCTGGAAGGTTTTTTGAGGAATGGCAGCCCATTCTTCACGGAGTGCTGCACTGAGGAAAGGTATCGATGTCGGTCGGTGAGGCCTGGCACGAAGTCGGCTTTCCAAAACATCCCAAAGGTGCTCTGTAGAATTCACGTCAGGACTCTGTGCAGACCAGTCCATTACAGGGATGTTTTTGTCGAGTTATCACTCCGCCACAGGCCGTGCATTATGAACAGGTGCTCGATCGTGTTGAAAGATGCAATCGCCATCCCTGAATTGCTCTTCAGCAGTGGGAAGCAAGAAGGTGCTTAAAACATCAATGTAGGCCTGTGCTGTGATACTGCCACGCAAAACTACAAGGAATGTAAGCCCCCTCCATGAAAAACACCACGACCACACTATTTAACCACCGTCTCCGAATTTTAATGTCGGCACTATACACGCTGGCAGATAACGTTCACCGGGCATTCGCCATACCCTCACCCTGCCATCGGATCGCCACGTTGTGTACCGTGATTCGTCACGCCACACAACGTTTTTCCACTGTTCAATCGTCGAATGTTTACTCTCCTTACACTAAGCGAGGCGTCTTTCGGCGTTTACTGGCGTGATGGGTGACTTATGAGCAGCCGTTCGACCATGAAATCCAAGTTTTCTCACCTTCCGCCTAACTGTCATAGTATTTGCAGTGGATCCTGATGCAGTTTGGAATTTCCGTGTGATGGTCTGGATAGATGTCTGCCTATTATACATTACGACCCTCTTCAACTGTCGGCGGTCTCCGTCAGTCAGCATACGATGTCGGCCTGTAGTCATTTGTGTTGTACGCGTCCCTTTACGTTTCCACTTCACTATCACATCGGAAACAGTGACCCTAGGGATGTTTAGGAGTGTGGAGATCTCGCGTATAGACGTATGACCCAAGTGACACCCAATCACCTGACCACGTTCGAAATCCGTGAGTTTCGCAGAGCGCCCCATTCTGCTCTCTCACGATGTCTAATGACTACTGAGGTCGCTGATATGGAGTACCTGGCAGTAGGTGGCAGCACAATGCACCTAACATGAAAAACGTATGTTTTTGGGGGTGTCCGGATACTTTTATCATATAGTGCATATAGAGAATAAGAGCTGTCCTGTCACTTTTCCCTGGGGCATTCCTGACGGTACCCTAGTCTCTGATGAACACTCTCCATGGAGGTACTGTGTTCTGCTTTTGATGAAGACGTTTGCGACGACATTCGCACATTCATCCTCTATCGTGAGATACAAAACACTGAAGATCTCTTTTCTTCCGTTAACAACACCAGGTGATGACCACTGCCTACAAATTATGAGTCATAGGTACCTCGAGCAGCAAGCAACAGAAATGCGTGCCGCCATTTTGGAGGCAACACAGAGGGCTGCATCGACCCAGACAGTACACAGCTGCCTCCACATGATCAGTTCGGCCCATACATGTCCGTTAGG
This sequence comes from Schistocerca nitens, assembly GCF_023898315.1. Taxonomy (NCBI): domain Eukaryota; kingdom Metazoa; phylum Arthropoda; class Insecta; order Orthoptera; family Acrididae; genus Schistocerca; species Schistocerca nitens. The sequence goes on from NC_064621.1 coordinate 262,224,488, forward strand.
AACAACAGTATGAAGATAATGATGATATTTGGTTTGTTGGGCGCTCAATTGGAGTAAAAAAGAAGTGATTTCTGGCATTCCCCAAAGTTGTGTTCCCAAAGGTAGGGTCGGAGATTTTCTCCGCTGAGGGACTGGGTGTTATGTTGTCTTCGTCATCATTTCATCCCCATCCGGCCCAGGTCGCCCAATGTGGCGTCGAATGTAATAAGACCTGCACCAAGGCGGCCGGACCTGCCCCGCAAGTTACCTCCCGGCCAATGACGCCAAACGCGCATTTCCAGTATGCTACACACTTGCTTAAACTTTTTCACCTAGATTATCTTGCCTAGTAAGGGGAGCGGGGAGGGGTGGGGTGGGGGACACGAAGTGCTGTGATTGACTCGTTTTACTTGAACCACAACATAGGACTTCCCATAATCTTCAAACACCAATCCGGCAAACCAAACTGTTTGGAATCGATTATTGGCACAGAATACTATCTACTATCTTCGCGAAATAAAATGATAAAATACTGAAAATGGAAAGTGACTGTTTCACAGGCAACTTTGAAACGTAGCCCTCACATGTTTCCAGATACCCAAAAATTATTTCGAGCTGTTTAATTCTTTAGCAGCGTGACTAATCTCGCTCCTTCTGTGACACGTTCAACTACATCTACATCTACGTGATTACTCTGCTATTTACAATAAAGTGCCTGGCAGAGGGTTCAATAACCACCTTCAAGCTGTCTCTCTACCGTTCCACTCTAGAACGGCCCGCGTGAAAAACGAGCACTTAAATGTTTCTGTGCGAGCCCTGATTTCTCTTATTTTATCGTGATGATCATTTCTCCCTATGTAGTTTGGTGCCAATAGAATGTTCTCGCAAGCGGAGGAGAAAACTGGTGATTGAAATTTCATGAGAAGATCTCGTCGCAACGAAAAACGCCTTTGTTTTAACGATTGCCACTCCAATTCACGTATCATGCCTGTGAAAACTATCTCCCCTATTTCGCGATAGTACAAAACGAGCTGCCATTCTTTGTACTTTTTCATTGTCATCCGCCAGTCCCACCTGATGCGGATCCCACACCACACACAATACTCTAGAATAGGGCGGACAAGCGTGGTGTAAGTAGTCTCTTTAGTAGACCTGTTGCACCTGCTAAGTATTCTGCCAATGAATCGCAGTCTTTGGTTTGCTCTACCCACAATATTATCTATGTGATCGTTCTAATTTAGGTTATTTGTAATTGTCATCCCTAAGTATTTAGTTGAATTTACAGCCTTCAGATTTATGTGACTTATCGCGTAATCGAAATGTAGCTGATTTCTCTTAGTTCGATGGGACTAAACCGGAGCTGTGCTACAAATGAGCGCGCAGGCCTGAGAGGAGCAGCGTTAACTCGGCTGTCAGCCGACACCGGATACTCGGTGTTCCGTTTGGCCGTGCCGGTGCCGGATACACGCACAAGCCGGCACAATGGCGCCTCGTTATGCCCCAGGGCCGCCAGTGTGCCGGCAATTACCACCAAACACTCCCAATGCGCTCACATCAGCGCCCGCTCCCTCCTAAAACAAATCAGCAACACTGGCAGCGCTTTGTCATCTACTTTTAAAAGCAAAAGGCCGGCGTCCGGATGGCACGCTCCAGGGGGCAGTCATTTTGTGAAAGCGACGAGAGAAAGGTAATTTTCGGGGAAAAAAAAACCATGAGTCAATGTACATGAATGTACACGGTCCAGTCACATTAATGTAACCACAGCTTATGTTCGACGTCAATGTGCAGCAACCTTTTCCAGACGGCATATGCCAGCACTGGCATGGAGGATATTATAAAGCGTGTCGGGAGGACGCGGATAACAGTGCAGCCGTAGTCGTAATGCGAAAAAGGAGCTATTTATCTCACGTCCAAAAGGGCATGATCATTGGCGCTCCGCCGAGGGTGGAGGCATTAAGAAAGTGGCTATGCCTGTGAACCGTTCACGTGCCACCGTGTTTAAAGTGTAGTTGAATTGTAAAAATACCGGCCGGGGTGGCCGAGTGGTTCTAGGCGCTACTATCTCGAACCGCGCAACCGCTACGGTCGCTGGTTCGAATCCTGCCTCGGGCATGGATGTTTGTGATGTCCTTAGATTAGTTAGCTTTAAATAGTTCTACACTACTGGCCATCAAAATTGCTACACCAAGAAGAAATGCAGATGATAAAAGGGTATTCATTGGAAAATATATTATACTGGAACTGACATGTGATTGCATTTTCACGCAATTTGGGTACATTGATCCTGAGATACCAGTACCCAAAACAACCACCTCTGGCCGTAATAACGGCGTTGATACGCCTGGGCGTTGAGTCAAACAGAGCTTGGATGGCATGTACAGGTACAGCTGCCCATGCAGCATCGACACCATACCACAGTTCATCAAGAGTAGGGACTGGCGTATTGTGACGAACCAGTTGCTCGGCCACCACTGACCAGACGTTTTCAATTGGTGAGAGATCTGGAGAATGTGCTGGCCAGGGCAGCGGTCGAAAATTTTCTGTATCCAGAGAAGCCCGTACAGGACTTGCAACATGCGGTCGTCCATTATCCTGCTGAAATGAAGGGTTAAGGCAGGGATCGAATGAAGGGTAGAGCCACGGGTCGTAACACATTTGAAATGTAGCGTCCACTGTTCAAAGTGCCGTCAATGCGAACAAGAGATGACCGAGACGTGTAACCAATGGCACCCCATACCATCACGCCGGGTGATACACCAGTATGGTGATGACGAATACACGCTTCCAATAAGCGTTTACCACGATGTCGCCAAACACGGATGCGACCATCATGATGCTGTAAACAGAACCTGGATTCATCCGAAAAAATGACGTTTTTGCCATACATGCACCCAGGTTCGTCGTTGAGTACACCATCGTAGGCGCTCCTGTCTGTCAGCAGCCATGGTCCCCGAGCTGATAGTCCATGCTGCTGCAAACGTCGTCGAACTGTTCGTGCAGATGGTTGTTGTCTTGCAAACGTCCCCATCTGTTGACTCAGGGATCGAGACGTGGCTGCACGATCCATTACAGCCATGCGGATAAGATGCCTGTCATCTCGACTGCTAGTGATACGAGGCCGTTGGGATCCAGTACGGCGTTCCGTATTACCCTCCTGAACCCATCGATTCCATATTCTGCTAACAGTCATTGGATCTCGACCAACGCGAGCAGCAATGTCGCGATACGATAAACCTCAATCGCGATAGGCTACATTCCGACTTTTATCAAAGTCGGAAAGGTGATGGTACGCATTTCTCCTCCTTCACGAGGCTTCACAACAACGTTTCACCAGGCAACGTCGGTAACTGCTGTTTGTGTATGAGAAATCGGTTGGAAACTTTCCTCATGTCAGCACGTTGTAGGTACCGCCACCATTGCCAACCTTATGCGAATGCTCTGAAAAGCTAATCATTTGCATATCACAGCATCTTCTTCCTGTCGGTTAAATTTCGCGTCTGTAGCACATCTTCGTGGTGTAGCAATTTTAACGGCCAGTAGTGTAAGTTCTAGGGGACTTATGACCTTAGAAGTTAAGTCCCATAGTACTCAGAGCCATTTTAACCATTTTGAATTGCAAAATGGCGCTCTACATACGTGGCACTGAGGCAGTTGTGGTGCACCATAGGCCATAGATTACAGGAGGGAACGAAGGCTGCGGAGATGTGTGCGGACGAATTGAGTGCAATTGTCGAGCAGTTGACCGCCCAGATGAACCAAGAGGCTACCAACACTGTCTCCTAAACGACCGTTCAGCGAACGTCGCTCCATATGGGCTCTGCGGCAGGCGCCGCAACGATGTTGACTCCTGTTCATCGGCGACGAAGGATGGAGTTTGCGCGCCAGTTCTGTAACGGAACGTCCACTGAGTGGCAACAGGTGGCCTTTTCGAATGAAACAGGTTTTATACTTAGTCGGACAGATGGCCATTGGTGTGTAAGGCGTGAAACTTCTCAAAGCAAACACCCTGCAGCAGTCGTCGGAGGGGTCCAGTGTGGAGGAGGGAGTGTTAAAGCCTGGCATTCCCTGTGTGGTTCAAATGGCTCTGAGCATTATGGGACTTAACATCTGAGGTCACCAGTCCCCTAGAACTTAGAACTACTTAAACCTAACCAACCTAAGGATATCACACACACCCATGCCCGAGGCAGGATTCGATCCGGCGACCGTAGCGGTCGTGCGGTTCCAGACTGAAGCGCCTAGAACCGCTCGGCCACAGAGGCCGGCATTGCCTGTGTGATCTCGTCATCTGGGTAGCAGAACCGACACACGTGTGCATCTATCGTTCGGGACCATGCCCATCGCTACATTCAATTTGTTTTGCCTCTGCATGATAGCACCTACAGGACAGTGCAACGTGTCGCACAGCTCGCAAAGTAAGTGCATGGTCTGCCAGGATGTGTTTACCGTTCTTCCCTAGTCACGAAACTCCCCGAATTTAAAATAAATGGAGAATCGGTGGGATGACCTTGTTCGGACTGTTCGCATCTTGGAACTTCGACCGAGAACACGAGCGTAGCTTGCCGTGCCACTGGGGTCGAAAGGGCACCACACCCCAATCGGTTCCTTCTGCACCTCAGTGCCCTCTTCGTGCACTTTTCGCAGCGGTCTGCGCTGCATGAGATAGTTATTCCAGCTTTTGAAAGATGGTCACGTTAAAGTGACCGGGCAGTGTACGGGTGCACCATACGATAAATTACATTAATGCTTAGGTCAGAAGGAGCGGGTCATTAGAGTTGGATTTGCTGCAGACCTGAAAACTGAAGATAGAAGTTACACTTTGCAAAAGAACGCTGGCTAATCCGCTACATTAATATCTTCCAGTCTGATTATATATGGATCTAGATGGACCACAACAGCTGTTCATTATTTGATGAGTTGCAGTGTAGTATGGACCTGTCGAACGCCATGTTTAAATCTGGAGAAGATGTCGCAGGAAACGACCCCACATTCGTCCGAAAAAACTATGAATATTGTTGTGGCACACCGATGATGTGAACAGGACGCAGCACTAGCGGATGCACGGTCTCCACCACCCCTGAAACGGTTCTTTGGTATCTTAAAGAGAAGGGAGCGACATCCACCTATCTCTTCTAACGGCACATGTTGCTAGCAACTGCGAACCTTTTCGTTTATGGGTGCTAATACATGTCATATACCTCTGTTGGAGGACAGTATGTACGCATGTCAGTATGGGACCTGTACCAGACAGGACTGATAGAGGAAACAGAGAAGATCCAAAGAAGAGCAGTGCGTTCCGCAAAAGGTTCATTTCGTAAGCACGAAAGGCTCAACAGAGATGGTCAGCTAACTGCAGTGGCCACGCACGTATACTGGAAGCTGTGCGAAAGGTCGCATTGTCCTGCTGTTAGATGCCATAGTGCCAAGGGAAAACAGATTACATATAAGGTGGGTTCCATAAGTAATGCGACCAAATTCATAAAAAATCATTTATTGAATATATTCGTACAAATAATCAGACATTTTCAAAATAGCACCCTCTTGGTCGATACCCTTCTGCAGGCGGTGTTTTCATGCCTGGAAGGCATCCTTGAATGCCTTTTCCGGAATGTCCTTTAGAGCAGATGTAACATGCGCCTGGATGCTTTCAATTGTGTCCCAATGTTTTCCTTTCATGACTCCTTTTAACCGAGGAAGCAAAAAAAAAGTCAGTGGGAGCCAGGTCAGGACTGTAGAGAGGCTGGGGAACTAATGGGGTCTTGGTCCTGGCCAGGAAGTCGTTGACAATGAAGGCACCGTGACTCGGCGCGTTGTCATGGTGAATTTTCCACTTGTCTTTGATGTCGCTTCGGCAGCGTGAGACCCTCCTTTTCAGTCTTTTGAGCACTTCCAAGTAGAAAGCTGAGTTCACTGTAGTCCCGGTACGTACGAATTCGTGGAGGACAGTGTTTCTGACGTCAAAGACGACAATGAGCATGGTTTTGATCCTGGAATTCCTCATGCGTGTCTTCTTGGGACGGGGAGACGATGGGGTGTGCCACTCTGAACTCTGCCTTTTTGTCTCAGGGCCGTACTCAAAAATGCACGACTCATCATCATTGATAACTGAGTTTAAAAAATGAGGATCATTTTCACACATTTCCAACATTTCTCGGCACCGAAGCACGCGCATGTGCTTGTGTTCGTCGGTCAACACTTCTGGGACGAGTTCGACATACACCTTTCTCATGTTCAAATCTTCGGTCACAATGCGGAAAAAGGTTGTTTTTGACATGTTTAGAGTTTGTCCTATCAATTGAAGGCTCATCCGCCTGTCAGAGTTCAAACAATGGCGCGCACGCGTCATATTTTCGTCGACTCGTGCGGTTGAAGGCCGTCCACTGCGAGGTTCGTCGGTGACCTCCTCTCGGCCCTCCATGAACGACTTGTGCTATCGGAAAACTTGTGATTTGGACAAGCAATCAGTTCCAAAGGCATGCTGAAGTAATGGAAACCTTTCGGTGGCGGACTCACAACGGGGTTGACTCTCCGGCAGCTCGCAGCCGAATGAGACCAAGAGCGTTTTGAAGCTAACACCCCCCTCCACTTAACCCAGTCGGTTACAACACGACGCTGTGATGTACGGGGGTGAGGAGAAAGAACACATCCTGGTGGTACCAGCATTATGCGTATTTAGATGTTCGATTAATCTGAATGGTTTGCAAAGTTCCAGCGATTCTATTCGAACTCTATGCTGATGTACCGACAAGGACCATTTTCGCAGATAAACATGCAATTACGTAATGGATGTTCAGTTTCTCAATATAGTTCGTCGCACTCACACATTATACATCCGCTGTAAGAACAATTTCATGCATTTACATTTTTGATGTCCCACAATATTGGTTGGCTAAATATTATGACGATACGTTGCATACAACTTCCACAGATATTGTTTATCATGTAGTCAAGACTACGTAATGAAGCCAAAATCGTGGATAAAATTGAAATGTAGTTTGTTTATTAACACTTCTCTTTTCACTAATTAAATATGAAATATGAATCGGGATTGGAGGTGATGATCCTATCTTTCTTTTTTAGTATTTTAGGTCCCTGTTAATTAATATCTGGTAGTTGATAAGCGAACTACTTTTTATGCTGGCGCGTTGTTTGTATCAGTTACCCACGCAACCGTCAAAGGATAAGATTCTATTAATGTTCCGCGCACACGCCTTTCACCATTTTATAAAATGCAGAATTACGTAAACTAGAGCTTTCCGTTGCGCACAACTTCCGTGGGTTCCACAACCATAATAGTTTCCCAAGAGTATTTTTCCCAGCTAACGCAAAGTTCGAATTATGTTGTCGGGTTCATTTTCAACCCACCCGACAATAAATGTTTCTGATCACTTCGTCACAAGTAATGTGTTTTAAACGTGCTTGACGAGTCTTTAAATAATCTCCTTAACGAATTTCGCAGTCGCGTACCACTTTTTCATCGACTAGCCCGATCGCGATAACTGAAGGCAGAGATCCCAATAATGTGTTACAAGTTCTTTTATATGTATTAAAAAACAAACGCGCCCCTATATCTTTCTGTCCCGCTTGGTCTTTGCTTTTTATTACTTTTCATTATATTGCTTCTTAATAATACTGTGCAGTTATTAAAGTTTCGTATCACTTTCCCCTTTTTAACTCTCCCAAAATAAAGTATATTTATCCCTCATTTTAATTAATAGGATGCTAACTGACACGCCTGCCCGCGAAGTACCGTTATAGATGGAGCATAAAAGCGTGATTCACCTGAAAAGGCCACCTGTTGCCACTCAGGGGATGTGCAATTGCAGTATCGCCGTGCAAATTCGTCTTCGTCCCCATAAACAGCAGTCAGCATGGTAGCATTAACCAGGCGCTAGCTGTTGAGGCCCATACGCAATACCATTTGCTGAACAGCCTTCGAGAAGACTGTATTGGTAGTCCCTCTGTTCATCTGGGCGGGCGGTTGGTTGATTGGTCGTTTCGGGGGAGGGGAGCAAACAGCGAGGTCATCGGTCCCATTGGATTAGGGAAGGATGGTGAAGAACATCGCCCGTGCCCTTTCACTGGAACCATCTATAACGCTTCTTTTTCTTGATGATTTGGTTTGATTTGTACTTGGCCTCGGCTAAAACTCGGCGACAGTCGGTAGAGTGTTGAGATCGTTATCAAGTTACGAAGACGACGTTACACAAAATAAGTGCTGAACCGAAATGTCGACGTGCGTGACATATTTACTTCACCAAGAATCGTAATTAATCGTTCGTAATCGATGTTTAACTGATAAAATATTAATGATAAAACCAATACAGTCACATCCGCAACAAATACCCTACAAGCTGGTCGTAATTTCAAGTATCTAAGAAATCAGCAAAGGACTTGGAAGAGCAGTTGAACGGAATGGACAGTGTCTTGAAAGGAGGATATAAGATGAACAAAAGCAAAACGAGGATAATGGAATGTAGTCGAATTAAGTCGGCTGATGCTGAGGGAATTAGATTAGGAAATGAGACACTTAAAGTAGTAAAGGAGTTTTGCTATTTGGGGAGCAAAATAACTGATGATGGTCGAAGAAGAGAGGATATAAAATGTAGACTGGCAATGGCAAGGAAAGCATTTCTGAAGAAGAGAGATTTGATAACATCGAGTATAGATTTAAGTGTCAGGAAGTCGTTTCTGAAAGTATTTGTATGGAGTGTAGCCATGTACGGAAGTGAAACATGGACGATAAATAGTTTGGACAAGAAGAGAACAGAAGCTTTCGAGATGTGGTGCTACAGAAGAATGCTGAAGATTAGATGAGTAGATCACATAACTAATGAGGAAGTATTGAATAGGATTGGGGAGAAGAGAAGTTTGTGGCACAACTTGACCACAAGAAGGGATCGGTTGGTAGGACATGTTCTGAGGCATCAAGGGATCACCAATTTAGTATTGGAGGGCAGCGTGGAGGGTAAAACTCGTAGAGGGAGACCAAGAGATGAATACACTAAGCAGATTCAGAAGGATGTAGATTGCAGTAGGTACTGGGAGATGATGAAACTTGCCCAGGATAGAGTAGCATGGAGAGCTACATCAAACCAGTCTCAGGACTGAAGACAACAACTACAACAACAAGAAATCGTAACAGTGGGCTTGTTATTTGAGTCAAAGATTCTACACAAGCGCCGAGCGCTACAGTAAAATATTATTACTCGGGACTTTCATGTCAATAATTCGATAGAATTTTAAATCACAAATGCACGACTTGGCACGAGAGGGTGTTTTATTGCACAATATCAGTCACTTCCTAACCGGGCCTTGAGAAGAAAACTTTCCCAGGTGTTGGGGGGGATTTAAATTATATGCTTCGGACCTATCACTGAAGTTCCATAAACCACTGGCTATTATGAATGAAAATTGTGTATCAGTGTTCGTTGCCTAAATCACTAAGTAATGTTTAGTTCAATTATCTAGTTAAAATTTCACTTTATTCTAGTAGGTAAAAGTCCTCCGTTCGAATTCTAATGCCGTGATATTTGAAGTCAGAAGATCGTATTACTGCGTTACAATAGAAGCGCGCCTACATGTACGAACATTCAAATATATGACCTGCTTCGGCTAACTCGCGTAACGTAGTGACAATGCATTGAATTATACTTAGTCATTACTCACGATTCCCAAAGAGTACTCACACGGAGTATTCTTTGGGATCGTTGGTTCTACTTTGCGAATGTTAATGTATGCTAATTTTGCGATTTATTATGATTCTGATTTTAATTTTACTGAAATTTAATCTTTCTTTCGTAGATTGCTAAATTGTCAAGTCTTAGATTCCTGATTTAATTACTTGTTATTGTCCTAATAATAGTGATAAATTGAACTTCGTTCGCTTATTCACTTTTCTGGGAATTTGTGACTTGGGCGGAAATCTTTGGGGTATTGGGAGCTAATTTTTGATTTTTATTTCTCGTCCGTGGAAGTGGCATTACACATGCCAGCATTTGCCTGGAGCGAGTTACGGAAATAATGGAAAACCTAAATCAAGATGGCCCGACGCGGGTTTGAATCGTCGTGCTAGCGAATGCGAGTCCAGTTTGCTAACCACTGCGGCACCCCGCTCGGTGGGACGGTTAATAACTCAACAGTTGCACGTCTATTCTTCCTTACAATGGTCCGTGGTGGACCATAGTTGCCTCAGAGCCAGTTTTGGACAGCTCCATTTTGCTACGCATGGTATACTTTGACCAGGGCGGCACGCCAACAGTGTACAAACTTAGCCGTTTCGAGCCTTGGCCCGAAATATGATGCCCTTTAGGGCGTCAGCTTAGTCGCTCCGATTCCGCATTACGACAACGACTGCAATGTTTTGCAAGTCTCACCGAGACGCTCAGTGTTCCCTCCATCGCTAGTGTTGCCACCTGCAGTCTGTGAATGATTACAGTAACTTGAAGTCGCACATAGGCGGTGCTCACATTAATATGACTGGATCGTGTCCTCCTGCCTACATTTCAGCATCATATTGTTTGTTGTTGTGGTCTTCAGTCCTGAGACTGGTTTGATGCAGCTCTCCATGCTACTCTATCCTGTGCAAGCTTCTTCATCTCCCAGTACCTACTGCAACCTACATCCTTCTGAATCTGCTTAGTATATTCATCTCTTGGTCTCCCTCTATGATTTTTACCCTCCACGCTGCCCTCCAATACTAAATTGGTGCTCGCTTGATGCCTCAGAACATGTCCTACCAACCGATCCCTTCTTCTAGTCAAGTTGTGCCACGAACTCCTCTTCTCCCCAATTCTATTCAATACCTCCTGATTAGTTTTGTGATCCATCCATCTAATCTTCAGCATTCTTCTGTAGCACCACATTTCAAATGCTTCTATTCTCTTCTTGTCCGAACTATTTATCGTCCATGTTGCACTTCCATACATGGCTACACTCGATACAAATACTTGCAGAAACGACTTCCTGAAACTTAAATCTATACTCGATGTTAACAAATTTCTCTTCTTCAGAAACGCTTTCCTTGCCATTGCCAGTCTACATTTTATATCTTCTCTACTTCGACCATCATCAGTTATTTTGCTCCCCAAATAGCAAAACGCCTTTACTGCTTTAAGTGTCTCATTTCCTAATGTAATTCCCTCAGCATCACCCAACTTAATTCGACTACATTCCATTATCCTCGTTTTGATTTTGTTAATGCTCATCTTATATCCTCCTTGAAAGACACTGACCATTCCGTTCAACTGCTCTTCCAAGTCCTTTGTTGCCTCTGACAGAATTACAATCTCATCGGCGAACCTCAAAGTTTTTATTTCTTCAGAATTTTTCTTTTCTTTCCTTTACTGCTTGCTCAATATACAGATTGAATAACATCGGGGATAGGCTACAACCCTGTCTCACTCCCTTCCCAACCACTGCTACCCTTTCATGTCCCTCGACTCTTATAACTGCCATATACGTGAAAGTAATATATGCCCATGTCTTATTATCGGTTTCGGACGTCTGTTCAAGTTGAACCGGTTTCTCCTGATAAACCTCTTACCTGTGTGGTGTCATTTATCCTAGTGAAGTTAGTTCCTACTGCTGGTACTGGTAACAATAAGCGACGTGTGTGTGTTTCCCCGGCAACAGGAGGCGTGCAATGGGCCGTCTGGTGGTGGGGGCGCGAGGTAGCGCCAAAGGCGGCGCCATGTCTGCAGACCTGGAGGACGTGCGGCACCTGCTGTGGGGGCGCTCCGGAGGCAAGGACCCCGTCTTCCGCTCCTGGTCACAGGTATCTTCTGCACGCATACAAAGCGTGCCTAACCTTCCACAATCAATCTTTACTTCGCATAAAGTATAAATTCTTATATTGGCTGTCGCCTTTGACCAGTGACGGAGTGGACATTCATGACATGACGTAAAGAACATGGCGACGATAACCTCTTATACCCGGCTATATTTTTAAACGTAAATAAACCAGTGAGTTGTGATTACGAGAATTTAATGCATCGTGAAAAGAAATATTTCGAGTTACAACTACGTTCGGATGTCAAAAAGTAAGTTACACATATCGTCCCTTGTTAAGATCATTGAGCAACAAGGGTAATTTCCAAGAATGTTTGCCTATTGGAGCCACGGGCTCCAAACGATACATATCGAAAGTGCGGTTCGAAATCGACCACACGGCTGTGATGGCGGGCGTTGTGAGATGCTAGGAAAACACAAGCGTTTTATGACGGTAGTTTGTGGAATGTCTGATATTGTAGACGTTTCTTCGGCCTATTTCCTCACGATGTAGAATCTAATTCCATGCTTATGCAATGTAGAAAATAGTTTGAAATTTTTTCGGAAATGTGACACTACCCATATTTTTGCGTGACATTGACAGAGTCTACCCAGGTTACAGCAAAAAGGGAATGCGTCCTTTAACATACACATCAAATGGAATTTCTCATGACGACAACGTCGACCACGAGTGAGGTAAGTCTTTTCCTTTGTAACTACAACTATTTTAGTCGTTACTGTAGTGACCACTATAAACATGCTCATAACGCCCGCCACCACAGTCGTGTGATCGATTTAGAATCGCACGTGCGATATTTGTCGTTAGGAGCCCGCAGCTTCGATAGGAAAACATTCTTGGAAATTACCGCAACAAGAGTTGGTTCAAATGGTTCTGAGCACTATGGGACTTAACATCTATGGTCATCAGTCCCCTAGAACTTAGAACTACTTAAACCTAACTAACCTAAGGACATCACACAACACCCAGTGATCACGAGGCAGAGAAAATCCCGCAACAAGAGTCATTGGTCATTTGGAAGATGCGCTGCAAGCAATATAAAGGGTGTTTCACAGTTCATGTTACACATTTATACAGTCTAGAGGGGGCTTACTAAATCAAGTTTTACATAGGAACCTATTACCGGGAACGGTTCGTTTCCGTGTTACGAGGAAAACAAGAACTTGTCAACTACCCTGTAGATGTTTCTTACTCAGTTGGCCTGTTATGGTAAGCTACCCACGTTCGTGAAAGGTACGATGTCACGTGACGTCCTCTGTTTCCATCTGCCTTGCTTTTATGCTTCATGGTGATGCGTCAGTTGATACAGTGACTATTACTGCAGTAACGGGATGCCTGAGTACATGTTCACAGAGTACATCGACACGTTAGTTTACGATGAAGCTCGCAGTAATGGAAGAGAAACTCAATGCCTGTACCACGAGTACTTTGCAAATCGTGTGTCTTCAGTCATCGCCGGCCGCTGTGGCCGAGCGGTTCTAGGCGCTTCAGCCCGGAACTGCGCTGCTGCTACGGTCGCAGGTTCGAATCCTGCTTCGGGAATGGAAGTGTGTGATGTCCTTAGGTTAGTTAGGTAGTTCTCAATCTAGGGGACGAATGACCTCAGATGTTAAGTCCCATAGTGCTTAGAGCCATTTTTTTAACTCCAGTCATCCCATGTTTACCGGGTAGAACAACGGCTGCGGGAAAGTGAGAAATACACAAGCGATAGAGTAAACTGTGGTGTTCCAAGAAGGCGGCGCACTGATGCACTGGAAGAGGAACTGCTTCATCAAGTTCAAGGCAATCCATCGAGGAGTACTCGAGCCATTACACGTGACTTGCGTGTGTCTCACCAGAAGGTATACGCCATGGTCCGGCCGATCTTGTGCCACGTGTCAATTTCTGTACACGATTTTACGCCGTTAGGTGGATTTTTCTCAGTTTTCAAGGCGAATTTTGTTCACCGATGAAGCACATTTCAACAGGGAACGTCTTTTGAACACACTAAATAGCCACGTTTGGCATCAAGAAAACCGCAAATCCCCTTGTACACAAAGATTTATGCACACACTCGACATCAATGTCCGTGCAGGTATCTACGATGATCCTATGAGTGGGCCATACACCCTTCCTCCCCACCCAATGGGTGCCAGGTACTTGATATTCGTGCAACAAGTGCGCAGATTTTTTGTAAGATGTGTCATTGGACATTCTGCACGAATTGTGGTTCCAATCTGATGACGCACCAAATGTAAACTCGTCGCTGGCCGGAGCGGCCGAGCGGTTCTAGGCGCTTCAGTCTGGAACCGCGCGACCGCTACGGTCGAAGGTTCGAATCTTGCCTCGGGCATAGATGTGTGTGATGTTATTAGGTTAGTTATGTTTAAGTAGCTCTAGGTTCTAGGGGACTGATGACCTCAGATGTTAAGTCCCATAGTGCTCAGAGCCATTTTTTGAAGATCTGGATGCACGGATTATGGCTACGGCAGAAGTGGACAGAGTTTATGCGAAGTTACTGCGCTAGTACACTGTGTGCACCGAACCAGGGTGTTGTCATACCGAACAGCTGTTGTAATATAATAGCAAATAGGAGTGAAATCTGTACATCTTGTTTTCCTTGTTAAAAGGAAACGAATCGTTTCCAGACATGTGTTCCGATATAAAATCTGATCTACCAGATCCCCTGTACAACCTCTAGAAGTGTGTAGCGTGAACTGTGAAACACCCTGTATATCGAGCGCGTGACTGTCATAGCCCGATATATCGATTTTGTTTAGAGCGTTCTTGACAACACAACATGAGCTTGAGTCAATAGTGTTCTAGAGATGAACGAAGCTGGTTCAGAGTCCACTTCTAGTACTCTCACCTCGAGAGACTTAATTACAGCCGGCCGCTGTGGCCGAGCGGTTCTAGGCGCTTCAGTCCGGAACCGCGCGCCTGCTACGGTCGCAGGTTCGAATCCTGCCTCAGGCATGGATGTAGGTGATGTCCTTAGGTGAGTTAGGTTTAAGTAGTTCTAAGTCTAGGGGACTGATGACCTCAGATGTTAAGTCCCATAGTGCTTAGAGCCATCTGAACCATTTGAACTTCATTACAATATTGTCTACTGTGGAATCTGCTTTGGTGTTCTGTTGGGAATATCATTTATTTCCGAATCACGATTTAAGGGAATGCGTGGATTGTGCTCGGGAGACGCGAGTGAAACTTAGCAAAAAATGGTTCAAATGGCTCCGAGCACTATGGGACTTAACATCTTAGGTCATCAGTCCCCTAGAAGTTAGAACTACTTAAACCGAACTAACCTAAGGACAGCACACAACACCCAGCCATCACGAGGCAGAGAAAATCCGTGACCCCGCCGGGAATCGAACCCGGGAACCCGGGCGTGGGAAGCGAGAACGCTACCGCACGACCACGAGAGAAACTTAGCAAAGAAAGCAGCACCCGTTCCAGTTATATTGTACGAAATGTCGCAAAAGCACTGCGCCACACCTATTCAATGACATTTTCAAACCCGACAGTAACTATGTGAATGAATGCAGATCAGTCACAACCAGTTTCCTAACGACAATGTGAAAGGAACTATATGAACTGACGTTTGGTGTCAATTACCCAGTGAAAAGCCATTCGTCACAGTTGCGCAAGACGCTGTACACCTTCAGTGGGCAAACAATACAGAAGCTGGACACTGACGAAGGAATATGTTGTAGTTCCCCCAGTCGCAATACTGCCTCGTTGCGAAGATGGATGACGTTGAGTGCTCCAACAGCCCAATGAGGCTATTAACCCACAGTGTGTGGAGGCTGTAGTTCGGGCCGGAAGTGTTTGTCATATTTTGTGCACGTTTTTCATTCCAAGACTTTACCTCACTCATTCAGGTTACAGTGAATAAGAGCTAGGATGTTTATTTCAACATTTTCAGTGACCACGTGTCGCGCTTTCTCCATCATCCTGATGAGTGTGCAGTGGACACATTCATTTTCCGAGGCAACAACGCTCATATCCACAAGGCTACTGACATGCGTTTCTAATTTGACGAAGCCTTTTGCATCTCGACTGTCCCAATAGATCACGCACTCTGAATCCCATAGAAAATGTTTGTGACAACGGATGAAATACAGCATTCATCATCCCCGCAGTTTGGTAGATCTACACGACTTAACCATCAATGAGTGGTGGTGGCTCACTGTGGGTTAACCTGAAGAAACATGTGTACTCTCTTCCTACTCCAGTCATTGTCCTTATCAAGGCTAGAGGTGTGTACACTCTTCCTGCTCCAGTCATTGTCCTTATCAAGGCTAGAGGTTACACGGTAGGGCGTGTTTATTCTGCTACCTCCTTGCTCGCCGGCATTGCCCAGCGATGGTGAAAGAAGCACATTTAGTCATACCGGCTCTCTTAACCTGCACCAACGCTGTTCGCTGCAGTTCTCTCCAGGCGATGATATCAAGCTAGTTAATGTTTCGTGCTATGGCCATCGCTGGATGTCTTGAAACTAGAGCCATGATTGGCTGCTTCAAGATCACTCCATGTTTGACTCTACTAGCTATACAGGAGGATTTCAATAAGTAACGCAACCCTTTTCGATGAAATCAGGTTTGTTTTATTCAGCATTGCAATACACCATATTATTCCCCACTCTTTTTGCTACAAAAACCTAGTTTTCAACATAATCTCCATCCAATGCGATGGCCTTACGCCATCTTTCTAAGAGAGCCGGACCGCAAATATGGTACCACTCTACTGGAAGACGTCGGAGACAACCTCTTGCTGCATAAAAAAAAAAAAAAAAAAAAAAAAAAAAAAAAAAAAAAAAAACAAACTCTTATCATCCACGTACTGCTTCCTGTGGAGTGCGTACATCATCAGGCCAAACAGGTGAAGATCGGAAGATGCGAAAAAAATGGTTCACATGGCTCTGAGCACTATGGCGCTTAACATCTGAGGTCATCAGTCCCCTAGACTTAGAACTACTTAAATTTAACTAACCTGAGGACATTACACACATCCATGCCTGAAGCAGGATTCGAACCTGCGACCGTAGCAGCAGCGCGGTTTCGGACTGAAGCGCCTAGAACCGATCGGCCGCAGAACAGAAGTTCGTTTGCAGTTTTGTAGCGACGAGCACGCAGAAGTCGTTTCTTCGATTTCCTGAGGGTAGCACAATACACTTCATAGTTGATCGTTGCACGATGAGGGAGGGTATCGAACTGAATAATCCCATCAGAGTCCGAAAGACAGTCGCCATGACATTACCGGCTGAGGGTGCGACTTCGAACTTTTCTTCGGAGGAGAGATGATGTGGCGGTACTCCATGCAATTCCGTTTCGTTTCCGGCTCGAAGTGATGAACCCATGTTTCATTGCTTGTGACAGTGTTCAACAAAAATTGTCTCGATCAGACTAGTAACGCGCAATCAGTTTCGCGCAAATGGTCCTTCGTTGCTCTTTATGGTCACTGTTAGATAGAGAGGAACATAGCCGGTACATACCTTTAAGTACCTTAACTATATCTGCGATGCTCTGGTTTACCGTCAAAAGAAACTCAATGACAGCTCTCTGCTTCGAACGCACCTCCGTCACAGACGTAATTTTGAAGGCTACGTATAGCGCCACAACATACCAGAATTTCAGAAACTATAGAAGCTGAAGCAGGAATATTCCGCAATGTCCCACAACAAATTCTTCATTTTTTCAGCCTAAATTGGCCGATAAAAAAGGTGTTGCGTTACTTACTGAACGCTCCTCGTGTTAACAGCTTCAGGGTCAATACTCCGGACGACCAATGAGCAGCGAGGCTGCAGGGTAAATTTAACAAGGCTCACTGCGAGCAACGACGTGCAATGTGTCAGCAGTGAGCAGGGGGGTGCCAGCACCGAGGCAGAAGCGTTTACGTACACTATTGTGGTGTTACTAGCAGTCATTAATTTTTTTGACGTATGTGCCCATGTTTATAAGAACAAAAAACAATGATCTCAGTTCTTTTCTGGAACATTGTTCTGGAGAAACAGCGATCTCAGGTGTATAAACAAAGTTTTGCTAATAACAATCTTGATTGCATAAATATTTTATTTAAACTGGTGACCGGTATTGTCGCAGACCATCTTCACACCTTGTACTCTGCAGGGAGACTAGTAAACCAGCTTACAGGTAACAAAAGCATTATAATAACAAAGTGAATTATTTATAAAATAATTGCTATGAATAGTACACACATCAAAAAAGTTTTGCATCATCTCGGTTTCGAGAATTCCGGAACCTGTACAGAAAATTGGAATAGAGATCAGCATAAACACCATTTCCGCCTTTTTTATTGCTCATGAAAACCACACGTTTCATGTTGTACCACCATACAGCGAGACCTTCAGAGTCGGTACACACCGGTACCTCTAATACCCAGTAGCACGTCCTCTTGTATTGATGCATGCCTGTATTCGTCGTGGCATACTTTCCAGAAGTTCATCAAGGCACTGTTGTTGGTCCAGATTGTTCCTCTCTTCAACCGCGCTTCGGCGTAGATCCCTCAGAGTGGTTGGTTCGTCACGTCGTCCATAAATAGCCCTTTAACCCAGGCATGTTCGATAGGGTTATGTCTAGAGAACATGCTGGCCACTCTAGTCGAGCGATGTCGTTATCCTGAAGGACGTTATCGCGAATATGCTGCCGATATGGTTGCTCTATCGGTCGGAGGTTGGCATTCACGTATCGTACAGCCGTTACGGCGCCTTCCGTGTGTGCCAGCGGCGTACGTCGGCCCCACATAATGCCACCCAAAACAGCAGGGACCCTCCACCTTGCTGCACTCGCTGGGCAGTGTGTCTAAGGCGTTCAGCCTGACCGGGTTGCCGTCAGACACGTCGCCGACGATTGTCTGGCTGAGGGCATATGCGACACTCATCGGTGAAGAGAACGTGATGCCAGTCGTAAGCGGTCCATTCGGCATGTTGTTGGGCCCATCTGTACCGCGCTGCATGGTGTCGTGGTTGCAAAGATGGATCTCGCCATGTACGTCGGGAGTGAAGTTGCGCATCAATCAGCCTATTCCGTACAGTTTGAGTCGTAAAACGACGTCTTGTAGCTGCACGAGAAGCATTATTCAACATGGTGGCGTTGCTGTCAGGGTTCCCCCGAGCGGTCATCCACTGCAGTAGCGGCCTTTGGGCAGCCTGAGCGAGGCATGTCCTCGACAGTTCCTGCCTCTCTGTATCTCCTCCATGTTTGAACAACATCGCTTGGGTTGACTCCGGGACGCCTGGGGAGCCCTTCCTGGCACAAAGTAACAATGCGGACGCGAACGAGCCGGTTGAACTACAGACAACACGAGCCGTGTACCTCCTTCCTGGTGGAATGACCGGAACTGATCAACTGTCGGACCCCCTCCGTCTGATAGGTTCTGCTAATGCACGGTTGTTTGCGTCTTTGGGCGGGTTTAGTGACATCTCTGAATAGTCAGAGGGACTGTGTTCAAATGGCTCTGAGCACTATGGGACTTAACTTCTAAGGTCATCAGTCCCCTAGAACTTAGAACTAATTAAACCTAACTAACCTTATGACATCACACACATCCATGCCCGAGGCAGGAGTCGAACCTGCGACCGGAGCTGTCGCGCGGTTCCAGACTGTAGCGCCTAGAACCGCTCGGCCACCACGGCTGGCGAGGGACTGTGTCTGTGATACAATATCCACAGTCAACGTCTGTCTCTAAGAGTTCTGGGAACCGGGGTGACGCAAGACTTTTTTTCGTTTGTGTATATCCGTGATGGTGGCAGGAGCTGGGCTGGCTAAGCAGGCTACTCTAGAGAGATATAATCCACTGCTGACAGTGGCTCAGCTGCTCGTGGTTAAATGATGATAGCCCCGTCCCCTGTCTCCAGCATGGCGCCATTACTGTCCAATGGTTATGAATCGTCAGTACAAGTAACACAAGTTACTTCTAAAGTACATTGATATTGTCCATAAAAAATAACTAGAGCATTTGTTCATTTTAAGAGAAAACTTCTATATAACAGTTAAAATGTGGATAAAAACTTCGTTAAGCATGGTATTGGTCGTGTGAGTGTAGGCTGCCCTCTGTAGGTGATAGATTGTGGGACGCCAGCTTGGTAATTATGGAAACGAGGGACGCCAGCTTGGTAACTATGGAAACGACATTTTACGTCCATTCCTCTTATAGACCAAAGATGTGAAGGCTGGCTGGTTCAAAAATGGTTCAAATGGCTCTGAGCACTATGGGACTCAACTGCTGAGGTCATTAGTCCCCTAGAACTTAGAACTAGTTAAACCTAACTAACCTAAGGACATCACACACATCCATGCCCGAGGCAGGATTCGAACCTGCGACCGTAGCGGTCTCGCGGTTCCAGACCGCAGCGCCAGAACCGCGCGGCCACTTCGGCCGGCGGCTGGCTGGTACGATGGACGCCAGCCAGTAATCAATATGATGTAAGAATCGAACATACATCGATCATTTGTGAAATTAAAAGATAACACCATAATATGCAGCCAGAATGCGTTTGTATGAATTAAATTGTGTGCTGGCTTTGTCATAAAATGTGCATAATTACATCGTTAAAATCAAATTAAATTAAAATGCCAAGTACATTGGCAGTTTACATAAAACATTAGTGGGATCAAGTTCGCTATTAGCAAATCTTTAATGATCTTAGTGTTGATGAGATCGTGTTGTGTGCCACCTTGAAACCTGTGAGGATGACACTGCTGTGGAATTCTGGCAACATTTCCAAGCGAGGGATTTAAATGCAGATGGGAAGTGGTAGGAAAAACGATGTGGGATGTAATCGTACGTGGTTAGGATTGCAGCTACGTAGGAAAGGGTAGGACGGCATCCATCTACACTTAAGTGCCTGGCAGAGGGCTCATCGAACCATTTTCATACTACTTCGCTGTAGAGTGAAAATTTCATTCTAGATAGAGGAGTGTGCGCTGATATGAAACTTCCTGTCAGATTAAAACTGTGTGCCGGACCGAGACTCGAACTCGGGGCCTTTGCCTTTCGCGGGCAAGTGCTCTACCGGTAGAGCACTTGCCCGCGAAAGGCAAAGGTCCCGAGTTCAAGACTCGGTCCGGCACACAGTTTTAATCTGCCAGGAAGTTTCATACTTCTCTATCATTCCACTCTCGAATGGCTCGTGGGAAAAAGGAACACCTAAATCTTTCCGTTCGAGCTCTGATTTCTCTTATTTTATTATGATGATCATTTCTCCTTACGCAGGTTGGTGCCAATAAAATATTTACGCATTCGGAAGAGAAATTTGGTGATTGAAATTTCGTAAATAGATCTCGCCGAAAAGAAAACCGCCTTTGCTTCAGTGACAGCCACCCGAACTCGCGTATCATATCAGTGACACTCTCACCCCTATTGAGCGATAACACGAAACGAGCAGCCCTTCTTTGCACTTTTTCGATGTCCTCCGTCAATCCTACCTGGTAAGGATCCCATACCGCGCAGCAATATTCCAGCACAGGACGGACAAGTGTAATGTAGGGTGTCTCTTTAGCGGGTTTGTCGCATCTTCTAAGTGTTCTGCCAACAAGCGCAGTCTTTGTTTCGCCATACCCACAATATTATCTATGTGGTCTTTCCAATTTAAGTTGCTCGTCATTGCAATTCCTAGGTAGTTAGTCGAATTGACAGCCCTTAGATTTGTGTGATTTATCTTATACCCAAAATTTATCGGATTTCTTTTAGTACCCATGTGGATGTCATCGCACTTTTCTTTGTTTAGTGCCAATTGCACCATACAGAAATTCTCTCTAGATCATTTTGTAATTGGAACTGATTGTCTGATGATTTTACTAGACGGTAAATTAAAGTGTCATCTGCAAACAATCTAAGGGGACTGCTCATATTATCACCTAGATCATTTATATAAACAGGAACAACAGAGGGTCTATGACACTACCTTGCGGAACACTAGATATCACTTCTGTTCTACTTGATGATTTACCGTCTATCACTACGAAATATGACCTCTCTGCGAGGAAATCACGAATCCAGTCACACAACTGAGACGATACTCCATATGCATGCAATTTGATTAATAGTCGCTTGTGAGGAACGGTATCAAAAGCCTTCTGGAAATCTAGGAATATGGAATCGATCTGAGATCCCGTATCGACAGCACTCGTTACTTTATGGCCATAAAGAGCTAGCTGTGTTGCACAAGAACGATATTTTCTGAATCCGTGTTGGTTATGTATCAATAGGTCATTTTCTTCAAGGTGATTCATAATGTTCGAGTACAGTATATGCTCCAAAATCCTACTGCTATTTGAGGTCAGTGATATGGGTCTGTAATTCAATGGGTTACTCCTACTTCCTTTCTTGAATATTGGTGTGAAAAAGCTGATGTACTGGAGAGAGCTCAGAAACGATTTCATGGTATTGGAGGGGAAGACGGTTGAAATTACTCTGGGAAAAGAAATGAAGTTGTGGAGGTGGAAGGAAGGTGGGGCATGATGATAAGAGCTGCAACGTCAGTGCAGGGTTATCAAGGAAGGGGGATACAGTGTAGAGTTGGTGACTAATGTTTTGTCTGGTGTGTAAGAGTCCGACAAAAAGACTTCCCGTGTTTCAAAAGTTAGTTGCAAACAAATAAAGATACACAGAAAATACTTTTATTTCTTAACAACAAATACTGTGCCATTATACATTTATAAAATTGTGTGCAGTAAATGGCATTCTCCATTGTTGACTCATCAACGAAGCCTTTCCAGGAAGCTGTCCATAGCTCTTCGTGTCATTTCCGGTGGAGCGACAGCCACTTCCTTGGAGATTGCCTACTGAAGTGCTTGCAGGGTTGTGGGGCGATTTTTGTACGCTTGAGGCTTCAAATGTCTCGAAAGTAAAAAAATCACAAAATGATAAATCGGATGACTTGGGGGCTTGGCGATGGCTCCTTGGGAAAAGAGATGATGTCCAGAAAAGGACTCTCACAATTTCCAGAGAATACCGAGAAGTGTGAGTTGTGGGTCCATCTTGTTGGAGCCAGACTTCTCCCTCTTCATCGTCCCAAACAGACTGCTCTAAATTAGGTCAGAGGAACGTCTCTATCACGTAACAGAAGGTGTATTAACCGTTACGATTATACAATTTTCTTCGATAACACGGAACCCACACACCATATTCAGCAACGGTGCACCAAACTGTTACTTGATAACTGCGAAGTGGTCGTTGGTGAAGTTCCTGAGTGTTTTCTGCTGCCCAGCAGCGGAAATTTTGTTTATTACAGTACCTGACACTTGGAAGTGGGTGTTACCAGAATAAATCAAAATACCGCCTGGGGAATGTTGCGAGGAATTTTCTCACACATGGCACTTTGTACACTCCTGGAAATGGAAAAAAGAACACATTGACACCGGTGTGTCAGACCCACCATACTTGCTCCGGACACTGCGAGAGGGCTGTACAAGCAATGATCACACGCACGGCACAGCGGACACACCAGGAACCGCGGTGTTGGCCGTCGAATGGCGCTAGCTGCGCAGCATTTGTGCACCGCCGACGTCAGTGTCAGCCAGTTTGCCGTGGCATACGGAGCTCCATCGCAGTCTTTAACACTGGTAGCATGCCGCGACAGCGTGGACGTGAACCGTATGTGCAGTTGACGGACTTTGAGCGAGGGCGTATAGTGGGCATGCGGGAGGCCGGGTGGACGTACCGCCGAATTGCTCAACACGTGGGGCGTGAGGTCTCCACAGTACATCGATGTTGTCGCCAGTGGTCGGCGGAAGGTGCACGTGCCCGTCGACCTGGGACCGGACCGCAGCGACGCACGGATGCACGCCAAGACCGTAGGATCCTACGCAGTGCCGTAGGGGACCGCACCGCCACTTCCCAGCAAATTAGGGACACTGTTGCTCCTGGGGTATCGGCGAGGACCATTCGCAACCGTCTCCATGAAGCTGGGATACGGTCCCGCACACCGTTAGGCCGTCTTCCGCTCACGCCCCAACATCGTGCAGCCCGCCTCCAGTGGTGTCGCGACAGGCGTGAATGGAGGGCCGAATGGAGACGTGTCGTCTTCAGCGATGAGAGTCGCTTCTGCCTTGGTGCCAATGATGGTCGTATGCGTGTTTGGCGCCGTGCACGTGAGCGCCACAATCAGGACTGCATACGACCGAGGCACACAGGGCCAACACCCGGCTTCATGGTGTGGGGAGCGATCTCCTACACTGGCCGTACACCACTGGTGATCGTCGAGGGGACACTGAATAGTGCACGGTACATCCAAACCGTCATCGAACCCATCGTTCTACCATTCCTAGACCAGCAAGGGAACTTGCTGTTCCAACAGGACAATGCACGTCCGCATGTATCCCGTGCCACCCAACGTGCTCTAGAAGGTGTAAGTCAACTACCCTGGCCAGCAAGATCTCCGGATCTGTCCCCCATTGAGCATGTTTGGGACTGGATGAAGCGTCGTCTCACGCGGTCTGCACGTCGAGCACGAACGCTGGTCCAACTGAGGCGCCAGGTGGAAATGGCATGGCAAGCCGTTCCACAGGACTACATCCAGCATCTCTCCATGGGAGAATAGCAGCCTGCATTGCTGCGAAAGGTGGATATACACTGTACTAGTGCCGACATTGTGCATGCTCTGTTGCCTGTGTCTATGTGCCTGTGGTTCTTTCAGTGTGATCATGTGATGTATCTGACCCCAGGAATGTGTCAATAAAGTTTCCCCTTCCTGGGACAATGAATTCACGGTGTTCTTATTTCAATTTCCAGGAGTGTATTTCACAATCTCTCTCGCTTTATTCTCGGGTAATCATTTTGTATTTCTGCATGTGAAGATCTCTGTGCAGGATTCTTCTTATACTGCTGTCACACAATCCCAGGGCAGCTGTATGTTTTAAGTGGTGAACGCTTCGAAGAGTGCGGGACGGATGCTCTCACACGCGCCACATTTTCCTGTGTTTCCGAGGTCGGCCAGTGAGTTTTCTTTTCAGTGAAGAACCTGATGCTGTAAAGTTTGATACCCAAACTGCAATAGTTTTTCTGTCAGGAGCAGAATCGTGTTGAACAAGTTCTAACCGGATGTGAAATGCTTTCGCTGATTAGTAGTTACTGAACCACCGTTACGAATATACTCCTCCATAAGAAACGCACGATACTAGCCAAGCTACTGTGTCTACTGATAATGGCAAATCCAGCGCTATTGATCGGCACCTCCTCCGCATCAGTCTCTCTCTCTCTCTCTCTCTCTCTCTCTCTCTCTCTCTCTCTCTCTATTCGTTTATTCGATTCCGACTCTCTGTGACCCCATGAACCAAAGCACGCTACTTTCTCCTGTAGGCTTTCTAGGTTGAAACACATTACTTCTGTGATACCAGCGATCCATCTCATCCTCTGATGTCTTCTTCTTCTTCTTCTAGTGCCTTCAATGTTCCACAGCATCAGTGTTTTCTTTTCCAATGAAACATGTATTCTCATGATGTGTCGAAAGAAGGTCAACTTTTGTCCCAGTATGATCCCTTCCGGGGAACACTCGGGTTTTATTTGCTCAAATATTGACCTATCCGTTCTTTTTGCAGTGCATGGGACTCTAAACACCACTATTCAAAGTTCTCTATTCTTCACCTTTCCTCCTTAATAATGGCACATCGCAACTGGAAAGACCTTAGCCCTTACAATATGGACCTTTCTTGCTAATGTTATATTTCTACTTCTTAAAATCTTGTCAAGGTTTGACGTTGTCTTTCTATCAATCAGCAAGCGTCTCCCGATTTTCTGGTTGCAATCACCATCAACAGAAATTTGGGAACAGAGATAATTGAAAGTAGACACTGCCGCCATTGTTTCTTCTCCTATGTGCTATGGGATGATAAGTGTGGTTGCCACAATTTTCGTTTTCTTAACATTTAGCCAAAGACTGGCTTTTTCACTTTCTTCTTTCAGCTTCAGCAAGAGTGTCTTTAACTCTTCTTCATGTTCCTCTTCTTCACTTTCTGTCAGCAATATAGTAACATATGCGTATCTTAAGTTGTTAATACGGGGTGTATAAAATGATTGTTAGCCGCGCGTGTCGTATGCCGCAGTGAATATACCGACATGAAACTCAGTGAAATACACGTTATTCATTTCTTGAATATTCATCTGTACTTACAAATTTTCACATTAAATGTTGAAAGTGTCCCCCCTGTTGTCGAATTTTACAGTACTCCACATACGAAAATTTTGCGAGTTCATGTACCCGGATAAATGAAAGCACGCCTCATCAGTGAAAACTGTTTCATTAAGAATATCCCTTCCATTTTGTTGAACGAAATTTTTGAACTATTGACAATAATGCAATCTCATTCTACGATCAGTATTTTTCAGTTCTTTCACGACTGTCACTTTGTAAGCGAAAAGTTCTAATTTATTCCTTACAGCTGTGTGGGCCGTTCCGACACTAACATCGGTTGCCTGGGCGAGTTTCTTACTGACTTGTTCGGACTCATGGACATTTTATCGGAAATATCGAGTAGTTTATCCTCAAACATAACGCTAGGACGACCACTTCTCGGTGCACCTGTCACTGAACCCGTACTTCGAACAAATCTCGCACGGTATCGTGATGTGGGAGTGTTGCCTCCGGGAAAACCGAATTAAATGCTTGACGAACTGAAACTGTGTACACTACTGGCCATTAAAATTGCTACACAAAGAAGAAATGCAGATGATAAACGGGTATTCATTGGACAAATATATTATACTAGAACTGACACGTGATTACATTTTCACGCAATTTGGGTGCATAGATCCTGAGAAATCAATACCCAGATCAACCATCTCTGGCCGTAATAACGGCCTTGATACGCCTGGGCATTGAATCAAATAGAGCTTGGATGGCGTGTACAGGTACAGCTGCCCATGCAGCTTCAACACGATACCACAGTTCAACAAGAGTAGTGAATGGCGTATTGCGACGAGCCAGTTGCTCGCCCACCATTGACCAGACGTTTTCAATTGGTGAGAGATCTGGAGAATGTGCTGGCCAGGGCGGCAGTCGAACATTTTCTGTATCCAGAAAGGCCCGTACAGGACCTGCAACTTGCGGTCGTGCATTATCCTGATGAAATTTAGGATTTCGCAGGGATCGAATGAAGGGTAGAGCCACGGGTCGTAACACATCTGAAATGTAACGTCCACTGTTCAAAGTGCCGTCAATGCGAACAAGAGGAAACAGAGACGTGTAGCCAATGGTACCCCATACCATCACGCCGGGTGATACGCCAGTATGGCGATGACGAATACACGCTTCCAATGTGCGTTCACCACGATGTCGCCAAACACGGATGCGACCATCATGATGCTGTAAACAGAACCTGGATTCATCCGAAAAAAATGACGTTTTGCCATTCGTGCACCCATGTTCGTCGTTGAGTACACCATCGCAGGCGCTTCTGTCTGTGATGCAGCGTCAAGGGTAACCGCAGCCATGGTCTCCGAGCTGATAGTCCATGCTGTTGCATACGTCGTCGAACTGTTCGTGCAGATGGTTGTTGTTTTTCAAACGTCCCCATCTGTTGACTCAGGGATCGAGACGTGGCTGCACTATCTGTTACAGCCATGCGGATAAGATTCCTGTCATCTCGACTGCTAGTGATACGAGGCCGTTGGGATCCAGCACGGCGTTCCCTATTACCCTCCTGAACCCACCGACTCCATATTCTGCTAACAGTCATTGCGAGGAGCAATATCGCGATACGATAAACCGCAATCGCGATAGGCTACAATCCAACCTTTATCAAAGTCGGAAACGTGATGGTACGGATTCCTCCTCCTTACACTAGGCATCGCAACAACGTTTCGGTGGCAACGCCGGTCAACTGCTGTTTGTGTATGAGAAATCTGTCGCAAACTTTCATCATGTCAGCACGTTGTAGGCGTCGCCACCGGCACCAACCTTGTGTGAAAGCTCTGAGAAGCTAATCATTTGCATATCACAGCATCTTCTTCCTGTCGGATAATTTCGGTAGTACGTCGTCTTCGTGGTGTAGCAGTGTTCATGGCCAGTAGTGTATTTACCGCCAGCTTTGAACACTTGTTCGAGTAGAAACACACGTTCTTCAATGGTTAGTATTTTAACAGTGGCAAAAACGAAACAAACGAACAAAGGAATTAAACGTTCGTAACGACACATACCAATGATACTACTGACGCTGGCTGAGAGAAACGAAACAGTGGAATGTTGGGAGAGTCCACTTGAAGGGAAGTAACCCAGGCAGGCTAACAATCATACGGCACTGCAGAGAGACCTTTTGAACACCCCGTATTTACCGCACATGTCTCCCCACTACAACTCAAACCAAATACGGGAGGTCTTTTTGCCGGACCCTGTAGTTATATTAGTGAGATGGCAAAGTGTGACTAGGTTTGTACGTTGGTTTGCGGTCGCTGCCGGTGACGTCCGCAGGGCTTCTCGTTCAGCCCGCACGAGCCGACTGCGCTGGTGCAGCTGGAGGGCGGGCCGTGCGCCGTGCTGGCCGCGGTGCAGGCCTTCATCCTGCGCTCCATCCTCTGCCAGCGAGACTCGCTCGACTGGCGGCGCGTCGACCCTGACAGGGTGGACCAGCTGCTCATCGACGCCGTCACGCACATCGTCTGCCAGGTAGCGCACAAATCCTCTAAATCTTGCTTTTATATTTATTTGACTCAATACTACCAGCACTTTCCATGAAAAATTATTTTTCTTCGTGTATAAGTCCCGTCTCTACGACTAAACAAAAATCTGTTTGATTGCCAGTTTCATTTCGTGTCTTTTATTTTCGAAACCCCTGTAATGCACATTTCATTTGTTATTGTAAGGGACAGTCAAATTAAAACCTAACACCCGTCACAATGGGGCCATGAAATACACTACTAGCCATTAAAATTGCTACACCACGAAGATGACGTGCTGCAGACGCGAAATTTATTGACAGGAAGCAGATGGTGTGATACGCAAATGATTAGCTTTTCAGAACATTCACACAAGGTTGGCGCCGGTGGCGGCACCTACAACGTGCTGACATGAGGAAAGTTTCCAACCGGTTTGTCACACACAAACAGCATTTGACCGACGTTGCCTGGTGAAACGTTGTTGTGATGCCTCGTGTAAGGAGGAGAAATGCGTACCATCACCTTTCCGACTTTGATAAAGGTCGGATTGTAGTCTATCGCGATTGCGGTTTATCGCATCGCGACATTGCTGCAAGCGTTGGTCCAGATCCAATGACTGTTTGCAGAATATGGAATCGGTGTGTTCAGGAGGGTAATACGGAACGCCGTGTTGGATCCCAACGGCGTCGTATCACTAGCAGTCGAGATGACAGGCATCTTATCCGCGTGGCTGTAACGGATCGTGCAGCCTCGTCTCGATCCCTGAGTCAACAGATGGGGACGTTTGCAATACAACAACCATCTGCACGAACAGTTCGATGACATTTGCTGCAGCATGGACTATCAGCTCGGAGACCATGGCTGCGGTTACCCTTGACGCTGCATCACAGACAGGAGCGCCTGCGATGGTGTACTCAACGACGAACCTGGGAGCACGAATGGCAAAACGTCATTTTTTTTTCGGATGAATCCAGGTTCTGTTTACAGCATCATGATGGTCGCATCCATGTTTGGCGACATCGTGGTGAACGCACATTGGAAGCGTGTATTCGTCATAGCCATACTGGCTTCTCACCCGGCGTGATGGTATGGGGTACCATTGGTTACACGTTTCGGTCTCCTATTGTTCGCATTGACGGCACTTTGAACAGTGGACGTTACATTTCAGATGTGTTACGACCCGTGGCTCTATCCTTCATTCGATCCCTGCGAAACCCTACATTTCAGCAGGATAATGCACGACCGCATGTTGCAGGTCCTGTACGGACCTTTCTGGATACAGAAAATGTTCGACTGCTGCCCTGTCCAGCACATTCTCCAGACCTCTCACCAATTGAAAACATCTGGTCAATGATGGCCGAGCAACTTGCTCGTCACAATACGCCAGCCACTACTCTTGATCAACTGTGGTATCGTGTTGAAGCTGCATGGCCAGCTGTATCTGTACACGCAATCCAAGCTCTGTTTGACTCAATGCCCAGGCGTATGAAGGCCGTTATTACGGCCAGAGGTGGATGTTCTGGGTACTGATTTCTCAGGATTTATGCACCCAAATAGCGTGATAATGTAATCACATGCATGTCAGTTCTAGTATAATATATTTGTCCAATGAATACCCGTTTATCATCTACATTTCTTCTTGATGTAGCAATTTTAATGGCCAGTAGTGTAGTTCCACTCAAAAGTAATCACCACACGTGTTAAGACATTTATCCCACTGGGAGACGACAAAAAAATGGCTCTGAGCACTATGAGACTTCACATCTAACATCTATGGTCATCAGTCCCCTAGAACTTAGAACTATTTAAACCTAACTAACCTATGGACATCACACAACACCCAGTCATCACGAGGCAGAGAAAATCCCTGACCCCGCCGGGAACCGAACCTGGGCGCGGGAAGCGAGAACGCTACCGCACGACCACGAGCTGCGGACTGGGGAGACGACACCATCAATTCATATTTCGTAGAACGAAGTTGTTGCTGACGGGTCCACAAACGCATTCCCTTCTTCAGGTCGCCAACGATGTGAAAATCACAGAGTGACTGATCTGGACTGTATGGAGGATGCTTCAGTGGTAGCCTTCGTCCAACTGGCAGCGCCCGGCTTTATTGTGCAACAGGATGATACCGCTCGACAGCATTCCCGGGCGGCTTGAATTTACGGCGTGTTGCAGTTTCTGCAAAGTATCTTTACAGCGCTGCTCATTGTTCGTAGTGCCAAGCTTGAGGAACTCGACGAGCAGAGAGCCCCTATGTTTGAAGAGTGAGGTCATCACGACCTTACAGGAACTTGCGTAAACAGGTGTGGATTTCTTTGGCGCGGGAGATGTGGAATGGTTCCACTGTTGGCCTTCCAGTTTGCCCTCGGGCTGTCCGACGGAATCATCCTGTTACACGATAAGGCCGCCACCACACTGTCAGTCAGATGAAGGCTTCGCTACGCGCCAGCGATTTGCTCCGAAACACTGCAACATCCTCCTTATAGCTCCGATCTTTCACCGTATGATTTTTCACATCTTTGGCGACCGGAAGAAAGACATGTTTGGATGTCGGTTGCAGTCGGACGAGAAAGGGCAAGAGTGGGTGCGGTTGTGGATCCGTCAGCGGCCGACCGTGTTCTACGAAACAGCGGGATAAATGTGGTAATTACTTTTGAATAGAACCATTCCATGATCCCGTTGTCGACGTCTTCGCATGCCTTTCTTAAGATCGACAGAGATGTGAACATATGATGCTGTAGTGTTTCCCAAACAGATCTCTGAAGCATTCGTCCGATTGGCAGTGTGAGGGCGGACATTATCGTACAACAGGCTGATTCCATCCGACAGGATTCGTGGGCTTTTTGACTTTACGGTGCGTCGCAGTTTCTGCAAAGCGTCTCTGTAGTGCAGTGCATTGATTATGATTCCACACTCGAGGAACTCGACGAGTAGGGAGCCTCTGCAGTCGAAGAAAGAGGCCATCATGACCTTCCCGGAACTTGTGAAAACAGCATTGGATGCCTTTGGCAAGGGAGATGTTTCCGTTGTTGGCCTTGCCGCTTGTCATCGGGTTGTCGGAATGCTGTCGACGGAATCATCCTGTGATAAACGTTTTTTGTTTCATATTATAAGTAGCACTGTAAGCAATGTTGCCTACCACGTTATATTTTTACCCCCTTTTTTGTTTTCATTTCTTTTTTACCCCCCTTTTTGTTTTCATTTCTTTCTGGCAGCATGTGGTTAATTTTGTTTTGCATTGACTGATGGTTTGTTTATACAACTATTTATTTTTCAGAACTCTGGTGAGAAACTACTGACTTTGAACAAGTGTATTAGTCAAATTATTGGCTGTACTGACATATCCTATTAACATGAACTTTTGAGACTCGCTAGATGCAGCTTACGAGTTATGAGAGATACATGTTTGTGCATAGGCGTCAGCTGTCGACCTCCACCTCTCCAACCGCACGGTAGGCTTCCACAGTCGAACTCCCACCAATACCATTACACCCTCCCCTACTGCACCTACGGGCCAAGCTATTTTGTTAGCGCTATACTCATCGAAACGAGAAGAATAAATCCAACGAATATGGGTCACGAAACGTCTACCTTGTGCGGTCTGAATACCTGTTCTTAGGAGTACCTCAGCATGACGTGCATGCATAGCGAACGACGCGGGGACTGTCGACCGCGTTTTACATTTTATCCGTCGTAGCAATATGGTGAAAGCCATTCAATTTTTAGTTTTGGGCCTCCGTTTCTCTATGGCGTATTTTATAGGCCTTTCTTCACGTCTCTGTTTCTAGCTGTCTTCTCTTCCGTCGACTGGGATTGACGTGTAATCGTTTTTAACTCCTCTCTTTGTCTTCGTGTTCCACAGTTTTGCATGGGTGCGTATGACTTTTTTTTTGAGCCATAAAACAAAACAAACAAACAACTTCCTCATAGGAGGTGCATGGCAGTTCATAACTTCTCTGCCCTTCACTGTAAGGAAGATGGTTCTTCCGTTTCGTATCATCCGTTGCACACGAAGTCCTTCAGCGTCAACGTATCGTTGATTAGACTGGTGTAGACCAGCTGCTTCAATTGGAGCCATAGCAAAAAAACCAAAGAGATTGAAATCTGGAGGGGTCAAGTTGTTGGGACACCAGAGGCAATCGATTGACCTTGAAATGTCGGCATCTGATGTTTACACACATTGCTGCGATAATGCGCTCGCTCAGCATCCCTAGGCTGCACGTATAAGAGAAATGCTATCCGCACCGCATCTGTAAGTCTTTGATCCGCGTTTGCAGAACTTCAGTTTGTTCGACACGCCGCAGCTCTGACGAGAGGCTTGCTCCTGGTCTAAAATTTCGTTCACTTAAGTCTACGATGTGATGGCTTATTGACAAAGTTAAAGTAAAGAATACATCCTGATAAATGAAGGTGTAACATGCACAATAATTTGAAATTTTAATCTTTTATAGTTACCTGTATGAAAGCACATGTGTGTATCAACAAATATTGCTGGCCTTTTCTACAAAGGTCTGATTCTTCGCGTCTGCACGTGGGGCTATATCAGCTCAGTCAAATAATTAGTTTAATTGATGTTTTACTGCTAAATTCTGGATAATTCGTTTTCTTGGTTTCGTTTCTGATGGTCCTTACATGCATAAGGAAAAAGCCAAGTGCTTTACGGTCTGAGGAAGATGTGAAGCTAGCAGTAACGTGTGTTACAGGCAGCTCATTTGGATAAAGTGCCAGCAATGTGCTACGTGGTTTCAAACGTGTATGTGGGTTGAAAAGGACGGAAAATGTTTACTTGTGGTAAATGCTTGTGATTTTGACAGTGAAATACACTGGGGGAAATAGCCTCTTGACTGGGTGGAATAGCTCCACAATTTTCATATATTGTGACATTTGCTTTCTTCAGATGTTGGTTATACTCGTTTGTGTAAAGGAATTTTGATCGTTTATATACTACAATGTATTAATAATTAAAATATCATAATTGTATCATATTGACAAATTTTTAAAAAGTGTTGCGTTGTGTTATGTATGGCTTACAGCTGAAATGAGCGGAATAGCCCTCCTATAGCCTGTCAGCCCCAGCAATCGACCTCGCCCTAAGATTTGGGCCATAATTGTAGTAATACTCTCCTATGACTTTCCGAATTCAGCTTTCAAATTTCGCGCGCATCGAGTGGCATATTGCCTTTTCCGTGTAGAAAAGAAGACAGCGGTGCCTTGAAACACGCTCTGCCTTGTAACACTAATTCCCTTTCTAAACTCGTGTTTAATTCAAGGCGCGTGTTCTCCAGTCGTGCACGGGTGTATAATTACCATGCGCACTTATTGAGCGCTACAGATCCGTGTTTGTTTTTGGGACGCGTTTGGTTTTTTTTTTTTTTGTGGGGTTTAAGGGCGCTGAACTACTGAGGTCATTAGCGCCCAGTCACTGTTGTTAGAGCACATGGAATCTAGTAAAACTCAAGGGGAGGGGGGACACCAGAAAGACCTGACAAGGATGTAGATAAAATAAGTAAAAAGGTTAGATGTCTTTGGACAAGCCAGTCAAAGTTATAAAACGCAGAACACGAGCAGCTGCTCGAGCGTCATCAGCTAACATATCCAGTAAAGTAGATGGCAGGGACAGGACAACACGAGATTGACTAAAGCGGGGACACGACAATAAAACATGGCGCACTGTTAATGCCTGACCACAAAGGCACTGCGGGGCTGGGTCACCGGAGAGCAGGTAGCGGTGGCTAAACCGGCAATGCCCAATCCGCAACCTGGTCAGAAGGACCTCCTCTCGCCGAGATGGTCGGGAGGAGGTTGTCCAAGCAGTTGGGAGCGGTTTTACTGCCCGGAGCTTGTTTCCTTGGAGGGATGACCAAGCATCCCACCACATCGACACAAGCCTCTTACAAACATCCCCACGAACGTCAGATGACGGGACACAATGGGAGGCTGGCCGAGGCAGGAGGACTGCAGCCTTGGCTGCAGCATCCGCAGACTCATTCCCAGGCACTCCTACATGGCCGGGAACCCACAGAAAGCTGACAGGAGAACCATTAGCAGCGAAAGAATGGAGGGACTGCTGTATCCGTTGAACCAAAGGATGGACCGGATAGGGAGCTCCAAGGCTCTGAAGAGCACTGAGTGAGTCAGAGCAGAGTACATACGATGAATGGCGGTGGCGGTGGGCATACTGAACGGCCTGATGGAGAGCAAAAAGCTCGGCCGTAAAGCTGGAACATTGGTCGAGGAGCCGGTATTTAAAGGTGGCGGCCCTGACGACAAAGGCACAGCCGACACCATCGTCAGTTTTGGAGCCATCGGTGTAAATAAAGGTGTGACCGGCAAGTCAAGCACGAAGTTCGACAAACCGTGAGCAATACACTGCAGCCGGAGTACCCTCCTTCGGGAGTGAGCTGAGGTCGAGATAAATATGAACCGAAGCCTGGAGCCAAGGTGGTGTCGGGCTCTCACCTTCTCTGAAGGTGGTAGGGAGGGCAAAATCCAATTGTCGAAGTAGGCGACGGAAGCGGACTCCGGGGGGCAGCAGGGCAGACACATACAACCCGTACTGACGGTCGAGAGAATCGGCGAAGAAGGACTGGTAAGAGGGGTGGTCGGGCATAGACAACAGCCGGCAGGCATACCGACACAGCAGTACGTCGCGCCGGTAGGTCAATGGTAATTCGGCAGCTTCAGCATAAAGACTCTCAACAGGACTAGTGTAATAGGCTCCGGTCGCAAGATGTAACCCCCGATGGTGGATGGAGTTGAGACGGCGTAAGAGGGATGGCCGAGTAGACGAAGCTCCCATAATCCAGCTTCGATCGGACTATGGACCGATACAAGCGAAGCAGGACAGTGCAATCCGCTCCCCAAGATGAACCACTAAGAACTCTGAGGACATTAAGGGAACGTGTACAACGGGCCGCCAAATAAGAGACATGCGGAGACCAACACAGTTTCCTGTCCAACGTGAGCCCTAGAAACTTAGTTGTGTCCACGAATGGGAGAACAACGGGACCGAGATGTAAGGATGGCGGAAGGAACGCTTTATATCGCCAAAAGTTGATACAAACCGTCTTCTCTTCAGAGAACCGGAAGCCATTTGCCACGCTCCATGAGTATAGGCTGTATAGACAACGCTGAAGGCAGCGCTCCAGGAGGCATGTTCGCTGGGCACTGCAGTAGATCGCGAAGTCATCGACAAAGAGAGAGCCTGAGACATTAGGTGGAATGCAATCCATAATTGGATTGATCGCGATGGCAAAAAGGGCTACGCTCAAGACGGAGCCCTGAGGCACTCCGTACTCCTGGAGGAAGACGTCGGACAATACGGAACCCACACGTACCCTAAACTTTCGATCCGTTAAAAAGTAATCAATAAAAAGGGGCAGGCGACCGCGTAGGCCACACCTGTGCATAGTGCGGAGGATACCTCCTCTCCAACAGGTATCATAAGCCTTCTCCAAATCCAAGAACACGGCTACCGTTTAGCGCCTTCGCAAAAAGTTGTTCATGATGAATGTCGACAAGGTCACAAGGTGGTCAACAGCGGAGCGGCGGCGACGAAAGCCGCATTGGACATTGGTAAGTAGCCGTCGAGATTCAAGAATCCAAACTAACCGAGCATGAACCATGCGCTCCATCACCTTACAGACACAGCTTGTAAGAGAAATGGGGCGGTAACTAGAAGGAAGGTGTCTATCCTTCCTGGGTTTGGGTATAGGAACGACAGCGTCACGCCAACGCATGGGGACCTGACCTTCGGTCCAGACGCGATTGTAGGTATGAAGAAGGAAGCTTTTGCCCGCCGGAGAAAGGTGTGCCAGCATCTGAACGTGAATGGCATCGCGCCCCGGAGCAGAGGACCGGGACAGTGCAAGTGCACGTTCGAGTTCCCGCATAGTAAAGGGGGCATTATAAGTTTCCAGATTCAGCGAGTGGAAGGAAGGTCGCCGAGCCTCTTCTGCCTCTTTCCTGGGAAGGAAGGCAGGGTGGTAATGGGCGGAGCTTGAAACCCCCGCGAAAAACCAGCCGAAGGCGTTGGAGACAGCCATAGGATCAACGAGGACCTCATTACCTGAGGTCAGGCCAGGTACCGAGGAGTGGGCCTTAATGCCCGACAGCCGGCGCAGGCTACCCCAGACGACAGAAGAGGGAGTAAAACTGTTAAAGGAGCTGGTGAAAGAGGCCCAACAAGCTTTTTTGCTGTCTTTGATGACTCTACGGCATTGCGCTCGGAGTCGTTTGTATCCAATACATTTCGCCAACGTAGGAAGGCGGCGAAAGGTGCGTAAAGCACGTCGTCGAGCACGGATAGCGTCTCTACAAGCCTCGTTCCACCAGGGGACGGAAACGCGACGTGAAGAAGAGGTAGTACGAGGAATGGAACGTTCGGCAGCATTGATGATAACAGCCGTGAGGTATTCGACCTGACTGTCACAACTGAGAAAATCGTGGTCCGGAAAGGTCGCCAGGGAGGAGTAAAGTCCCCAGTCAGCTTTCGGTATGTTCCAGCTCGAAGGACGTGGGGATGGGGTGTGGTGCAGGAGACGAACGACACAGGGGAAGTGGTCGCTCGAATAGGTGTCAGAAAGGACATACCAATCGAACCGACGGGCAAGAGTGGTAGAACAGATTGAGAGGTCCAAGTGGGAGTAGGTATGAGTAGAGTCCGAGAGGAAAGTCGGGGCGCCAGTATTGAGGCAGACAAGATTGAGATGGTTGCAGACATCCGCCAAGAGTGAGCCTCTTTGACAGGATGCAGGAGAGCCCCAAAGGGGATGATGGGCATTGAAGTCGCCAAACAATAAAAACGGCGGGGGAAGCTGAACAATCAGGTGCATCATGTCAGCCCGACTAACAGCGGATGACGATGGAGTGTAGATGGTACAAACAGAAAAAGTAAAAGCAGAAAGAGTAATACGGACAGCTATTGCTTGGAGTGGGGTGGTCAATGGGATGGGATGGTAATAGACATCGTCCCGAACGAGCAACATGACCCCACCATGAGCTGGGATACCGTCCACAGGGGTGAGGTCATACCGCTCCGAGGTATAGTGGGTAAAGGCAATATGGTCAGTCGGGCGCAACTTGGTTTCCTGGAGACCAAGGACGAGCGGACAGTGCAGGCGGAGGAGCAGTTGTAATTCCTCCCGATTAGATCGAATACCTCTTATGTTCCAATGTAACAAGGCCATCACTAGTCAAAAAAGAGGGGGAACGAGACGGGGGAAGAGATGGTCACCTTGACGGCCGCAGAGGGCCAGGTTTCGAGGGAACAACGCTACAACCGGCGGGAGGCGGATCCTGTTCCATCGAGTCGTCGCCAGCTGCGGCCGCTGTCCCTGGTGGTGTTGGAGGGGCATCATCGCTGGAGAGGGGGATAGAGACTTCTTGGAGGCCTTCTTGGAAGTCCGAGGAGGCACAGGGGTGGTGGGCTGGACCCGAAGAGGATCCTCACGCGTGGGGTCCGTTTTGGAACGCCGGACCTCTGGAGCTGGGGTCCGGAACGTTTCTCCGATTGACGCCTGAGAAGAGGATCGCTTCTCAGGCGGCGGGGGGGAGGAGAAATAGTGGCCCCTGGGGCAGAGGGGGCGGGGGCCACGGGGGAGGAGGATTTGGAAGGGAGGGATTTGGGAGGCGAGGTAGAGACCCCGGATGGGGAGAGGAGGTGGAGGGGGGACAGGATAGGGGTGAGGATACCGTGGAAGGAGAGGACACAACTGAAGCTAACGAAGTGGTCAACAGCACGGGATGGAGGCGGTCATACTTCTTCCTGGCCTCAGAATAAGAGAGACGATCCAAAGTTTTGAGTTCTTGTATCTTCTTCTCCTTCTGATATGCGGGGCAGTCTGAGGGTCTAGGCGAGTGGATGCCAGGACAATTAACACACCGAGGTGGTGGGGTGCATGTATGTTCCTCACGAAGAGGATGTCCACAATCGCCACAAAGGGGCTCAGCCTCACACCGTGACGACATGTGCCCAAAGCGCAAACACCGAAAACAGCGCATAGGAGGCGGGACGTTAGGTCGCACGTCGCACCGGTAGCACATCACCTTTACCTTCTCCGTGAGAACGTCCCCCTCGAAGGCGAGGATAAAGGCCCCGGTGTCGATGCGACGGTCTTTGGGGCCGCGCTGGACTCGCCGGACGAAATGCACGCCTCGGCGCTCCAGGTTGGCCCTGAGCTCCTCATCAGATTGCAGCAGGAGGTCCCGATGAAAAATAACCCCCTGCGTCCTATTTAGTGCCAGATGCGGGACTATGGACACTGGGATATCCCCTAGGCAGTCGCATGCCTGGAGCGCCGCCGACTGTGTGGCGGAGGTGGTCTTTATAAGAACAGACCCCGAACGCATCTTACTGAGAGCCTCGATTTCCCCGAAGATGTCCTCAATGTGCTAAACAAAGAACATGGGCTTGGAGGTGGCGAACGTCCCCCCCATCGGTTCGAGAACAGACCAAATAGCAGGGGAAGTACTTCGCCCCAAGCCGGCGGGCCTGTCCCTCCTCCCAGGGAGTGGCCAAGGGGGAAAGGGCAGGAGAACCAGAACTAGAGACAGTACCTTTCCTTTTGAAAGACTCGGCCGCAGAGCGACCTGATACGTGGTGACGTTTCATCTGCGAAACGTCCGCGCCGATACCACCCACTCCGACCAGGGGCTCTCCCCATGGGCGCCACCCAGCCTCAGCAAGGGCCACCTGGCAGGATGACCGTTGCCGGGAGTCCTGATGCACCAAGGAGACGGACATCTACTCCTTGGCCGACGTGGGGAGGGTGCAGCTCAGGTATCGGCAGTACGATCCCTGTGTTGTCAGGGGGCTACAACCTAGAGGGTACATGACGACCCCACCACAACGGGCTGGCTACCGTGCTGGATTTCTGGTGCCATGGAATGTCCATCATGATCGTAGGTGCAAATGGGGACGCACTATGGGCGTAACTTGTACAACCCATCAGGCGTTTAGGCCCAATTTGAGGAATAGTGGGTATGGTTACAACGCCGGTACAATGCTGAGTGCCAAGGTCTTAGTGCACTGAGGATCAGTGGTACACCACGTAAGGTGTCCTTCCCCAAAAGGCTCGTACTTCTGTAGAATTTTGAAAAATGGAGGTCAAACCCCAAGGGGGACCATCACATGGAAGGCCGAAACGGTTGAAACTCCTTTTAGTCGCCTCTTACGACAGGCAGGAATACCTCGGGCCTATTCTTACCCCGGACCCGCAGGGGGAGCGTTTGGTGTGTGATGAGTGGGCAGTGAAACGCAAAGTCTTTCAGTATTTTTTTATATAGGATAGAAATAAAACTACATTTGTAGATTCATACCATACTTAACGCAATCAATATAAATAGGTGCATATAAAAATATAATAATGCATTTCTATAAAATCAGGGCTTTTTAGGAGGAGGTTCGTTATCATCAACATTTGACGCAATTCTGTGAACAAGTTTTCTTTTCATCAGTTCAGACTTGACTGGTAGTCCTCACTGATTCCTGCCGTTGCCGTCTGGAAGACCGCTTTCTTTGAGTCGAGAGATCGATGTATGTTGCACACTAATTTCTCGAGATCTTCGCCGGATTTTTTTCTTTGTTTATCTACAATAAATGATATAATACGACGTGAATTCAAGTTCTATGGCCTCCGATTTTTTTTCTAATTAACTACTCACCCGAAATCGATGAATCTGGCGTTACTTCTCAACGTAATCGCCCTGCAGACGTACACATTTTTCACAACGCTGACGCCATGATTCCACAGCAGCGGCGAAGGCTTCTTTAGGAGTCTGTTTTGACCACTGGAAAATCGCTGAGGCAATAGCAGCACGGCTGGTGAATGTGCGACCACGGAGGGTGTCTTTCGTTGTTGGAAAAAGCCAAAAGTCACTAGGAGCCAGGTCAGGTGAGTAGGGGGCATGAGGAATCACTTCAAAGTTGTTACCACGAAGAAACTGTTACGTAACGTTAGCTCGATGTGCGGGTGCGTTGTCTTGGTGAAACAGCACACGCGCAGCCCTTCCCGGACGTTTTTGTTGCAGAGCAGGAAGGAATTTGTTCTTCAAAACATTTTCGTAGGACGCACCTGTTACCATAGTGCCCTTTGGAACGCAATGGGTAAGGATTACGCCCTCGCTGTCCCAGAACATGGACACCATCATTTTTTCAGCACTGGCGGTTACCCGAAATTTTTTTGGTGGCGGTGAATCTGTGTGCTTCCATTGAGCTGACTGGCGCTTTGTTTCTGGATTGAAAAATGGCATCCACGTCTCATCCATTGTCACAACCGACGAAAAGAAAGTCCCATTCATGCTGTCGTTGTGCATCAACATTGCTTGGCAACATGCCACACGGGCAGCCATGTGGTCGTCCGTCAGCATTCGTGGCACCCACCTGGATGACACTTTTCGCATTTTCAGGTCGTCATGCAGGATTGTGTGCACAGAACCCATAGAAATGCCAACTCTGGAGGCGATCTGTTCAACAGTCATTCGGCGATCACCCAAAACAATTCTCTCCACTTTCTCGATCATGTCAGACCGGCTTGTGCGAGCCCGAGGTTGTTTCGGTTTGTTGTCACACGATGTTCTGCCTTCATTAAACTGTCGCACCCACAAACGCACTTTCGACACATCCATAACTCCACCACCACATGTCTCCTTCAACTGACGATGAATTTCAATTGGTGTCACACCACGCAAATTCAGAAAACGAATGATTGCACGCTGTTCAAGTAAGGAAAACGTCGCCACTTTAAGTATTTAAAACAGTTCTCATTCTCGCCGCTGGCGGTAAAATTCCATCTGCAGTACGGTGATGCCATCTCTGGGACGTATTGACAATGAACAAGGCCTCATTTTAAAACAATGCACATGTTTCTATCTCTTTCCAGTCCTGAGAAAAAAAATCGGATTCCTTAGAACTTGAATGCACCTCATACTTGATGAAGTCTGTAACTTCGACAAGTCAAGATCCAAACTTGATGAGAATTTTTGTATGTTCAGCATTTTAATTGCTTTCCAAGATATCAATAACTCGTTGCCACTGGGCTTTAATATTTTGAACAAAATTATCAAAGTTTTCATTACTGAGAATTAAGCTGCTTTCTTCTCGTTTAATTGGATGTTTAAATGTTTCTTGTACTTTATCTGGTATAATAGAATCAGTCTGCCTGCTTTCATTATTTGAACTTGATTCACCCGTAATATTTTCGAAGAATGTTGGCGAAAATTGGTCACACAGAGCGTATTTTGCAAATATTTGAGATCAGAATCACTTAAATATAGTGATGTGCTAAGTGCGGTCCCAGTCTTTTTTTCTACAGCACAGTGGTGTTTACAGAATCGGCCCCAGTTCCATTTCGACAATCGCACATTGCTCATTTTACAATTAACAATGTACAGATTGGTATTCTCTTTGATGAAGTAAGTATTGTCATCAGCTTTACAGTATCTTCAACATTGCTACTTGTTTGGCAATTTTTTTCATATGCTAACGTAAGATTCCTCGCTCTCCCTTTCCCAAAGTGAATCAATCATTTCTTTCGTTATTCTTCAAAGGTATTCAAGATAAAGTCCAGTGAGGCGCACATATTAAAAACTTTACAACGCTGCACTACTACGTCTTTAAAAATTGGTACTGAGAATTCACTGTAATTATTTGCGTTATTCCTCTGTGTTAAGATATGATATGCTAAACATCATACACAAATGTGTTAGATCTTTAATAACGCGATGATGACTTATGCAGAACAGTAACCTGCTGTTTGGAAATATTGTTCATAAGGCAATGCATTCAACGCAGCAGTCATATGTAATAACTATACTTGGGTGGAAAAACTTCTGGCAAATCTCCTCTAAATAATCTTTTGCAGACTGAAAGGCATTATGTAGTTTTCTTGAGACTGGCCTGTGTGCAAAATGACAGGCAGGACGCCAGTTTTCGTTGCAGAAAATATGAATATAATACTAGCATTTGTTTGATCACAGGATCAACTTGTACCAGAACCCCACTTCATCAGCCAACCCAACCTTAAACACTCTTTGTATAATAGATATTAGTATAA
The DNA here is from genome assembly GCF_023898315.1 of Schistocerca nitens. Taxonomy (NCBI): domain Eukaryota; kingdom Metazoa; phylum Arthropoda; class Insecta; order Orthoptera; family Acrididae; genus Schistocerca; species Schistocerca nitens. The sequence continues at coordinate 262,266,902 of NC_064621.1, forward strand.
TACAGACAGTAGAGTCTTCTTTGAAATGAATATATACATTTAAGCTAGATAACTCAATCTTCTTTTGCTTTAAAACGACGATAACATCACTGACGTCCCGCATCCCGTAGGTTCGATGACGCCATTGTTCACACATATACGTAACTTGATAGTCAAGAGGACTTTTTGTGCATTACACAACGTAATGTAAGCGTTTTTCTCACATTCCTTAATTATAGCCATCTCATGATAAGATGTGGCTGCTGTAGCTGTGATGCTATCTTCGAAATTAGATTCAAATTACCTTACAGCAGAGCAACGCCCCCGGCTCAATGCTTGTTCGACACTGACTCGATGGGAATGATTGTAGTTAATCTCTATTAGGACAATGATCGCAATTAATCTCTATTAGGACATTCAAGCCCCTTCTCATTAATGGCTTCATGGCTATTTTCCATACATGGCCATAATCACGTGTTTGGAAGAACAGTTCGCGTTTCAAACCTGTACACGATTGGAGGACACGCGCTTTGAAATGAACACGAGCATAGAGAGGGAATTAGCGTAACAAACCGTTGCATGTTTCAAGGCACTATTACCTCCTACTGAACACGGAAAAGGAAATGCGCCACCGGTTGTCCGTCAGCCGCTCAGCCCCACTGCAGCCAAGTCCTTTACAGCAGAATCAATAATAGGTTTGTGAAATACTGCTGTCAGGCTAGTAACATGCTTTTGTTCATTCTGTCTAATGTGCGGTCTCTTACTTAACGTATGCCAGAGATCGCTTTGCTTTGAACACTTTTTCCGTTGCAGTTCACAGATGGAATGTAAATAAATGAAACGGATGGGTGTGTCACTAAAGAAGTAGCAGAGAGCTGTTTCATTATTAATACCACTATTGTCCGTCATTTGCATTGGGTTTTAGACCCCACAATTTTAAAGTGACTTATGGGTATTCCATCTATCTGATTAACGCACATACTGGGCAGTAGATGGCAGGCAGCGAGGACTCTGTTGTCCGACGAATCAGTTGCCTTGTCGCCCTTTTACTAACGCAGTACTAAATTTAAAATACACCCTAAGGGGGGGGGGGGGGAGGACGACGGGTCACGAAAGAACTATAGGAATGACACCGAAAACGGCGGATGTGATGTACGTGTAAACACAAACAATTGATTACAATTTCAGGCGGTAGACGTGATCTACATGAACAGCCAAACAAATGATTGCAATTTCAGGAAAACTGGATGATTTATTCAAGTGAAAGAACTTCACAAACTGAGCAAGTCAATACTGCATTTGTCCATCTCTAGCCCTTCTACAGGCGGTTATTCGGCTTGGCATTGATTGACGGGATTGTTGGACGCCCTTCCTGAGGTATATCGTGCCAGATTCTATTCACTGGCGCGTTGTATCGTCAGAACCCTGAGGTGTTTGTAGGGCGCTTGTCCGTAATGCTCCAAACGTTCTCAATTGGAGAGAGATCCGGCGACCTTGCTGGCGTAGGTAGGTTTTGGCACGCACGAAGACAATTTTTTTTTAAACGTTTCATTACGAAAAAGAGGAAGAGAGGAAATTACTACCACCTTAGAGTTAGCAAATATATGTGATGAGCCACTTCCTATTAATAAAAATTATGTATTTGCTTGCTACATACCTCCTGTAAATCATTGCGTCTAGAAAGGCTTCAAGTGAATAATAAAGTAAAAGAAGATTCAAAATTGCTTTGTTAAAATGGTGACTACAACTAACAAAAACGCACATAGTTTATTCTTGAGTGTTTTACACATACTGAATGTTAGTTTATTTATGTGCAAAATTTTGACTGTCTAATATTCTGTTTCCTAATGGTAAAGAAAACAAACACAATAGTTCCGAAAGTCTTGGTGTATTAATTCAGTCACTACAATTCAACTGAAACTATTGCTTTATGAATATTACTGTTAAAGTTCTTTTGTAGTTAGAATCTCTTATATACTACTCTAAAGTGACCAGACGTCCCGATTTGTCCGGGGCAGTTACGATTTTTGGAGTTCGGTCCGCTTGCCCCCTCCGGACTCTGCCGTCTCTCTCTCGTTGGTATGAGTATTTTAGGACATCCCATGTGGCAGTATTGAAGGACAGCACGTAGCAGTTTTAGAGGTTGTAGAAGCTTTAGTTAAGTTTAGCTTCAGTTACGTCATTTTCCGTAGATCATTTTCCCGATTATTTTATCGATATGATGTGGAACAAGTCAGATTACAAGATATATATAAACACATGAATAGTGCAAATATTAATATTACTGAAATTTTTAGTTCTACACATGTAACTAAATTTAGAGGTACATTTTTTTACCATTTCTGAAACAGAAACTCGTCCATGGAGTAGAAGGAATTGTCCAAAAGAAATGATTTTAAGCTAGATTTAAAACTTGATCAAAGATTTGTGTTGCTGAATAATGTACTCCTTTCTGAGCAACTGACAGCTTCAATGACGGGCAGGAAAGGTCATTTTTCCCTCTAGTGTTGTACGTATGAACATCACTGTTCTTCGCGAACTGTGATAGATTATTTGTAACGAATTTCATTAGCGAATATATGTACTCTGATGGTGCAGTTAAAATACCTAACTCCTTGAAAAGGTGCCTACATGACGTCCTTGGGTGAACACCACTAATTATTCTCACTGCTCTCTTTTGTGCAATCAATAGTTTATGTCTAAGTGGTGAGTTACCCCAGAAAACTATTCCATAAAACATTATTGAGTGGAAATATGCAAAGTACGTTAGGAGGCTGATCTGATTATTACCAAGACTAGCGACTATACGAAGAGCGAAAGAAGCTGAAATTAGTTGTTTGAGAAGCTCAGTAATATGCTTCTTCCAGTTCAAGTTGTTATCAATATGATTACCCAAAAATTTGGAGAAATCTACCCTGTTAACTGAGCCCTGTTCATATGCTACATCAATTGTCGGTATGACTCGTTTCGTTGTACAGAACTGGATATAGTGAGTTTTTTCAAACTTCAGGGAGAGTCCATTTTCTGAGAACCACTTAATAAATCTTTGAAAGACATCCTTAGTAATATCTTCAGCTGCTTTTTCTGGAATGGGATTTATTATAACACTCATGTCATCTGCAAAAAGTACTAGTTCCGTTTGCTGAACGTTAAGTGGGAATTCATTCACATGAATAAGGAAAAGCAGAGGACCATAAATTGAACCCTGTGGGACTCCCTTTGTGACAACTCCCCATTCACTAGAATTTACCACCCTCCCAACATTATTTGTGCTGTTCAGCACAACTTTTTGCTTTCTGTTCATTAAGTACGATTCCAACCAGCTGTGTGTATAGCCTTAATTCCACAAAACCTGAGTTTTTCTAAGAGGGCGACATGATCCACACAGTCAGATGGCTTGGAGAGATTGTAATGTTGATGCATTAAGGGGTTCTGAAAGCGGTGCTGATATTCAAGACAATAAAAGCGGGTTAAAAGCTGTGAGCTATCTAGGGAAGTTAACCATGCATTACTAAGCAACTGTTTCACCAGGTATCCAGTCTACCTTACCAAATTCACAACCACACTAACATTAATTATAATCTTTTAGTAGTCGTCTTACGGTAACCGGTTTTAAATAAAAAGAAATAAATCAGTTTATATTTGGACATATATTTTAACATTGATCATTGTTCCGTTAAAATTTCAGCATATTAAACTTGATTCATAACTAAACTGGTTCCTTATTTAGGATTGTGAAAATGTGAGTTTGTAATCTTACAGAACACATCAAATATGGAGCCAAGATTGAGAGACTGCATACAACACTGCATTCATGAAATAACACATGAAGAACGATGAAACATATGCAAGAGGAAATTAACCACAACCAACCGATTCAATTTTCACCCAAAGAAGTTACGTTCGCAGCGCAATCCTGTCCGTCATGAAATTACCACACACTGGTATACTAAATTCACACTAACTCTCTGTGAAATCTTCCCGAAAAGAATAGCTGAGGGCTACTTTCATGATTACACTACATGCTTCACGTGGTCAACTTGGTTTACACAAAGAGTTTAACTCCACAATAATTTTGATAATTAAAATAAATTATATCGAAACACAAATTACAAAAGAAAAACCTCGAACTGGTTACTATCGTCTTACTATTAACCTGATGGGTCAAACAATTGTATAAGCACGTGGTACTTGTCTCACAATGTACACCCCACGTGGGTTGAACATAAAGAAAAGTTGCTATATTGAAAAATATTGTCAAGACGAGACGTTATAATATCACGCACATCCGCATTTAAGATTGATGATCTTAGTTAGAGTTATGGATCATCCACACGTGGTTCCACTTTACTCACAAAGTAGTGACAAAGCAACTACGGGAAGATATTCTGAACTTCACACTCGAATTACACTGCGTTGCAATTTAAGATAACATTACATATTTTAGATCTAAACCTGAAATAAAGGTGATTAAATTTTCAGTTAGGCTGAACTTAAGAAATCTATTGTCCTACGGACTTAGCAGAGACACGCTTAGCCGGAGATCTCACCACTTCAGACGCTCGCCGCGTACCGACTGCCGTGGGCCCCTACGAAGGGTGCTTCCAGATACAAAACGGAAGTGACCAGAGAGGCAGCTTCCTATACCAACATGACAAGGGACGGACAGGACCATACTAAGAATAGAAACCTCTTTGCTTTTAGAAAGCGTAGCTACCTGTTCCGACGTTGGTCCTACTATTCTCTAGCAGACAGGCTTGTCTGCTACCTTCAAGCATGCAACTAGAAATACATTTGCTCATTCATCCTTTCACACAGAAGGGAAGGGGGATGACAGTATCTTATCATATACAGTATATAAAAGCAAGCGGATGTAGGTTCCGTATGAGACTGTGTGACATGAATTACATATAAACCGTGTTTTAAAGTGTAGTAGTGTGACACATCGTTCTTGATTATGTGTAAAACTAACACGTTCCACTGCTCAGTCTCCTCCCAGATGGAGTCAGAAACACCACAGTAAATTCAGAAGTGGAATGTATGCCGTAAATGACCACACATTTAAGAAATTAACATGAAAGGAATCCAACAGAGAACTTTCAAGATCACAAAAAATACCAACTGGCGATAATTTGTTATTTAGGGCTTGTACTATTTGATGGGTAAATGTGTAAGTAGCATTCTCAGTCGAGTAACCCTTCCGGAATCCGAACTGTGACATGGTGCGTAAATTATTTTCACTTAAATGTGAGACTACTATTGAATACATAACTTTTCGAATATTTTAGAAAATGAAGTCAGCAATGAGATTGGTCTATAATTGTTTAAGTCACTTTTGTCGCCTATCTTATGAAGAGGTTTGACAATTGCGTATTTCAATCTGTCAGGAAGAATTCCCTGTGCCAGCGAAGCATTACATATATCGCTAAGGCCTCCACCTATTGAATTAGAACAACACTTCAAAAATCTGTTAGGGAGTCCATCAACACCACATGAGCTCTTGTTTTTCAGTATATTTATTATTCCCTTAATTTCAGTGGGGGATGTTGGTACTATTTCTAAAGGCCTAAAGTCCTGGGGAATGACATTTTTAACATATTTTTTTGCTTCTTCACCTGAAGCATTTAACCCTATTTTTGCATCTACATTCAGAAAGTGATTGTTAAAAATACTTGCAACTTGTGAATTATCACTCTCAACATCATCAATTAGCTTTATTGCTATGGCATGCTATGCACTGTCAGGCTGCCCCGTCTCCCGTTTGACAATATTCCATATAGTTTTAATCTTATCATCCGAATTATTACTTTCTGTCAGAACACATAAGCTTCTCGACTTCTTAATGACTTTCCTGAAACTATTACAGTATCTTTTGTAGAAAGCAAGTAACGTCGGATCCTGACTTATTCTGTCCAGTCGTCTTACACGAGATCTAATTCGCTTAGTAATCCATGGCTTACTTGACTTTGTAATGGCTTTTTTTGGATAACGTTTCAGGAAAGTAACTCTCAAATATTGAGACAAATTTGCGGTGGAATAAATTGAATTTGGCATCAGCATCATTTTCTGTGTATACGTCATCCCATTCTGCCTCTTCTGGGCTGCACTTAAAGCTCTGTATCCTGTTCGCATTACTAAGCCTCCCTGTCTTGTATGAACCTGCCTGAGTCCCGTAAGGTGCTATATGTGTTATTTCCATTAACTGTGCATCATAATCAGATAGCCCATTAACAACTGGGTACACATTAATTGTTTCTGCCTGAGCACTATCTATGAAAATGTTATCGATAAGTGACCTACTATCCTGCTGCTAACGAGTTGGAAAATTTACAGCAGACACTGGATTGAAACAACCAAACAAAGATTCTAGCTCATTTTTCCTATCCGTATCCCTTAAAAAATCTACATTAAAATTACAACAAACCACTAACTGCTTCTTTTTGCCTGACAGGTAGCTCAATAATGCCTCAAGATTTTTCATGAATAGCTGAAAGTTACCTTGGCAGATCTGTAGATTGTTCCCATTACTATAGAAGTATATTGCAGTAGCACGTGCTTCAAGGATCTGATCTACACAAAATCTATTTGTTTCAATATTTTTAACTTTGTGTACAGTTTTTATATAAGTAGCAGCTCCTCCTTTTTCCATGTTGACTCTACAGGAATCAGATGCTAATCTGTAATCCCTTATATTTAACTTCTCCATCCCTGCGGTTACATGGTGTTCAGAGAGACACAGAATTTACCCTATTTTCTAGACATACAAGAAGCTCATCTATCTTATTTTTCAGTCCTCTAATGTTCTGATGAGACACACAAATTTTATTACTTTGGGTATTGCTACAGACATTATGGCACTGTTCTGTTTTAATCTCTTTCAATACTCTCTGTCTGTAACCTGACTCTAACCAAAAAAATGTGTCCTTCTGACTCCAGTAATAACAGGTATTTTGTCTTGTGTGCATGTGGCCCCCCGTTACATTTTCTGCAAGAAGATCAACTAATCTATCCTTCCCCCTCCTATTCAGGTGCAGACCATGACTAGTGTAACCCCACCTCCCAATTGCATCAACAGGCACAGCACAGATATGAGATTTAGTTTCTGCCAACAGTAACCCCCCCCCCCCCCCAGCTCTCTGTTAACACGCTTAACAGCCGTATTAACCCAGGGCTGGTCATGGCGCTGCAAAACATCCACAAACCCCACATGAGTGTGAGCTGTTGCTGCACCTATTACATCCAGGTCACACCTAATACTATAGTACGAATTGCTAGCCAGGCTGTTTCCTGCTCCTCCTACTATAAGAACATGGTCCTCGCCATGAAAATCTTTGCACAAGGCTCCTAGGTTTTCTGTAACCTGGCTAAGCTTAGCACTAGATTTCACAATGCTTGTGACCTGGTACTCGACTCCTAACCTATCCTGCAGCAACTGGCCTACACCTCTCCCGTGACTGCTACGTAACAGCAGGACTCTTTTCTTTCTGCTTGACTTTACTCCCGACTTAGCATTACAATTGTTACTACGAGTCTGCTACACCCTACTTTCCTCAAAAACTGTTTGAGGCTCTTCTACTTCAGGTATCAAATCAAACTTATTGCTCACTGGAATCTGGAAAGTGATTTCTGAGCTTTTCTTCTTCTGACTACGACTTGTTACCCGTTCCCAGCCCCCATTGTCTCTTTCCCCCTTCAACCTGTCTAATTCAAAGTACACAATTTCTAGTTCAGCCTGAAGGGCACAAATCTTTTTTCTCTGTTTCACAGCTACATAATCTACAGCTCCATTGGCGAGCCTCATTTTGCACTATAACAGCTTCCCCGCTACATCTCCCCAGTGAAACACCAACCCTCAATCCTGACATTTCACTCCCGTGCTCACTAATTTACAACATCCACATTTGCCACACATGACGGCAGATTAAACAATACAAATTACACTACATAAAAACAATACAAATTACACTACAAACAATTCCCCTACACCAATTAATAATTAGCAGAAAGTAACTTAGCTTGCGGTGAGATGAGCAGAGAACTTCTGGACGTCAGGCGAATGTAGCAGCAGGTGTTTGTAAACAGCGCGCAGTTAATTGCTGGCTTAAGTTATAGTGGCGGAAATCACGAAACGAGTAAGAGACTGAAGAGGCTCGATATTTTCTAACGACAAATTTGAACAGGCGCTATCGCTGAATTATGTATAAATACTCTAATGGAAACAGAAACACCACTAAACGACTTTACTGTACAATATTGAAAATTAACTGTACGGAAGTATAGAAACACAGAAAACAACAGCCGAATGCAAACCATACACGTACGATACTCTTCACAATAAAGCTACACGGACACTACCCGGTAATTATTGAATAATCACATAACTTAGTGCGGTCAATAACGAAAACAAACCCACGCCGAAGCCTTGCACTTTAGAACAGTTATCTTTTCACGAAAACTACACAAGTAAAACCGAAACCTTCGATATATAGATCACAATAGATACTAACATACTTATTTAAGCTACAATATTGCCTTAATAAATAGTTTTTCCACGAGTAAACGCCTATATTTACGAGCGCACTGAGTAAACACACACGCCTGCTCCAAAGAGCTTAGCGCAACTATCATTTTTGAAATTCATTCACTCGAAAGAGCTTTCTTACTCCCAATCGGTGCCAAGTAGTTTTTCGAAAGTCTGCTTCCTATATATGAAATTACTGTTTGAAAATTACAATAAAAAACTTATCCCTGCAAATAAGGAGTAGAGGAACATTTCGTGATTTAAGAATCAATGACAGCAAAACGAGAAATCAGATTCGTGCCACACTTTATATGAAGTGCTTTAAACATACTTAAATCTGACGGAGACATTTAGTTTACCAACACCGTGTGCGAATTTTATGATAACAGTGAGTAATACACTGAACAGTGTACGGTCCATTTTAATGCATTTTCATACCGTACTACAAAAAAAAGGTGTGAATCTAAGGAGATGGGACCTAGATAAACTGAAAGAACCAGAGGTTGTACAGAGTTTCAGGAAGAGCATAAGGGAACAATTGAGAAGAATGGGGGAAAGAAATACAGTAGAAGAAGAATAGGCAGCTTTGAGGGATGAAGTAGTGAAGGCCGCAGAGGATCAAGTAGGTAAAAAGACGAGGGCTAGTAGAAATCCTTGGGTGACAGAAGAAATATTAAATTTAATTGACGAAAGTAGAACATATAAAAATACAGTAAATGAAGCAGGCAAAAAGGAATACAAACGTCTCAAAAATGAGATCGACAGAAAGTGCAAAATGGCTAAGCAAGCATGGCTAGGGGACAAATGTAAGGATGTAGAGGCTTATCTCACTAGGGTTAAGACAGATACTGTCTACAGGAAAATTAAAGAGACCTTTGGAGAAAAGAGAACCACTTCTATGAATATCAACAGCTCGGATGGAAACCCAGTTCTAAGCAAAGAAGGGAAAGTAGAAAGGTGGAAGTAATATATAGAGGGTCTATACAAGGGCGATGTACTTGAGGGCACTGTCATAGAAATGACAGAGGATGTAGATGAAGATGAAATGGGAGATATCATACTGCGTGAAGAGTTTGATAGAGCACTGCAAGACCTAAGTCGAAACAAGGCCCCGGGAGTAGACAACATTCCATTAGAACTACTGACAGCCATGGGAGAGCCAGTGCTGACAAAACTCTACCATCTGGTGAGCAAAACGTATGAGACAGGCGAAATACCCTCAGACTTCAGGAAGAATATAGTAATTCCAATCCCAAAGAAAGCAGGCGTTGACAGATGTGAAAATTACCGTACTATCAGCTTAATAAATTACGGCTGCAAAATACTAACGCGAATTCTGCACAGACGAATAGAAAAACTAGTAGAAGCCGACCTCGGGGAAGATCAGTTTGGATTCCGTAGAAATATGGAAACACGTGAGGCAATACTAACCCTACGACTTATTTTAGAAGCTAGATTAAGAAAAGGCAAACCTACGTTTCTAGCATTTGTAGACTTAGAGAAAGCTTTTGACAATGTTGACGGGAATACTCTCTTTCAAATTCTAAAGGTGGCAGGGGTAAAATACAGGGAGCGAAAGGCTATTTACAATTTGTACAGAAACCAGATGGCAGTTATAAGAGTCGATGGACATGAAAGGGAAGCAGTGGTTGGGAAGGGAGTGAGACAGGGTTGTAGCCTCTCCCCGATGTTGGTCAATCTGTATATTGAGCAAGCAGTAAAGGAAACAAAAGAAAAATTCGGAGTAGGTATTAAAATCCATGGAGAAGAAATAAAAACTTTGAGGTTCGTCGAAGACATTGTAGTTCTGTCAGAGACAGCAAAGGACTTGGAAGAGCAGTTGAACGGAATGGACAGTGTCTTGAAAGGAGGATATAAGATGAACACCAACAAAAGCAAATCGAGGATAATGGAATGTAGTCGAATTAAGTCGGGTGATGCTGAGGGAATTGGATTAGGAAATGAGACACTTAAAGTAGTAAAGGAGTTTTGCTATTTGGGGAGCAAAATAACTGATGATGGTCGAAGTAGAGAGGATATAAAATGTAGACAGGCAATGGCAAGGAATGCGTTTCTGAAGAAGAGAAATTTGTTAACATCGAGTATAGATTTAAGTGTCAGGAAATCGTTTCTGAAAGTATTTGTATGGAGTGTAGCCATGTATGGAAGTGAAACATGGACGATAAATAGTTTGGACAAGAGGAGAATAGAAGCTTTCGAAATGTGGTGCTACAGAAGAATGCTGAAGATTAGATGGGTAGATCACATAACTAATGAAGAGGTACTGAATAGGATTGGGGAGAAGAGGAGTTTGTGGCACAACTTGACTAGAAGAAGGAATCAGTTGGTAGGACATGTTCTGAGGCATCAAGGGATCTCCAGTTTAGTATTGGAGGGCAGCGTGGAGGGTAAAAATCGTAGAGGGAGACCAAGAGATGAATACACTAAGCAGATTCAGAAGGATGTAGGCTGCAGGAGGTACTGGGAGATGAAGAAGCTTGCACAGGATAGAGTAGCGTGGAGAGCTGCATCAAAGCAGTCTCAGGACTGAAGACCACAACAACAACAACAACACTACAAAGGGGTCATTTGGACTATATACCTACGCCGGATGAGATACAAAAACGCTAAGAGTCTCTTGCAGATGTGTTACCAAACTGCAAAATTAGAGGCAATGACTTGTTACTGGAACGTTTTAAGATGCAGCAGTGTGTCACATTTCGGCGAATTGAGAAATGGAGCATAGAAAAAACTGTCGTTGAAATTCGTTGGGTACAGATGTTTGAGACTTCACATTAAAAGGTATATCTTATGACAATATTTCTAATATTGTGGAGTTTGTGTTATTTGTTCCTGGTACAACTGCAGCAGTCGTACATGCATTTTCGTTGATGACTAAGGTACGGACATAAAAACTCAATTGAAACTAGAGACTTTGAAAGCAATAATGATGGTGAACGCTAATTTCAAATACAGTAGTTAGGAATGTTGTGACTTCTTAAACGTAAAGGGAAGCATATATCTGATGAATGAAATTCATTATCGAAGAAGTATGGTGGCATTAACAACCGAGTGCTTAAAGCTGTGTGTAGTTAGCTAAGCAATAGTTGTGTCCTGTCTACTAACTTTTAAGATTTGAGTATATTATAATTATATGGTAATTATGAGTTTGCCTATGTTTTAAATTCTTCTTGTTATATCATCATTTGGTGCCTACTATTTATATCGTTGTAGGCTTTAATAATGTATAAGAATTACAGAACGTGGTTGCATTTGGAGCAATGAGCAGTTATAATATTGGTCCCAGCTTCAACTCGCAGAAATATGGTTACCTTAACTACGCTGTGATATAAGATAGTAAGAGCCACATATTTGATCTCAAAACTTTTCCATGAACTTTTTGATAAAGACGATGCAAACCCACAATAGTAGGGACAATGTTACAAGTAAACTTTTTTTGGAACTTATAAAGATTTTTGAATGGCATACCATACAGGGTGAACATTAATAAAACCGACGAACTGCAGGAACGGATTCCTGACTGAAAATGGAGGGAGGAAGCTGCTACAAAATGTGTCCGGAAATACGTTGTTGCCACGATAGATGGCGCCGACGAATGAAAGTTCCTTTGACCACACACCATATCTCTTGTGCGTTGGAACCGAACATTCAACCAGCGTCACCGTTTTCGAGATACTGGTTCACAGACTCTGCTTAATAACAATTTGCCCTTTGTCAAAGTCGCTTATCTGAAATGATTTCCCGATTTGCAGCCGATATCTGCACTGGGATGATCCCCAGCGTGTCTGCTCCGCTAACATACTTTTGTTACCGCATCAGGTTCCCTCAACGCCACCAGGCGGCATCCAACGGTCGCTGTAGGCAGTGGTCATAATGTTTTGGCTTCTCAGTGTAATACGAGGGGCGTTTGAAAAGTCCGTGCAAAAATAAAAACTACTTACATGTTTGGGGAAAATTTTTATTATTTTTTGACATAGTCTCCTTTTAGACTTATACACTTCTTCCAACTCTGTTCTAATTTTTTGATCCCATCCGAATAACAGGAATTGTCCAAATCTTCAAACTAACTATTAGTTGCTACAATCACCTCGTTTAAATACAATCTTTGTCCTGCCAGCCATTTCTTCAAATTGGGGAATAAACAGTAGTCTGAGGGAGCCAAGTCTGGAGAATAGGGGGGCTGTGAAACGATTTGGAATCCAGTTTCCAATAATTTTGCGACCAGAACTGCTGAGGGGTGTGCTGATGCATTGACGTCATGGAAAAGGACGTTTTTGCGGCCCAGTCGCCGGCGTTTTTCTTGCAGCTCGGTTTTCAAACGGTCCAATAACGACGAATAATATGTACCTGTAATAGATCCAGATAGTCGATAAGGATTATCCCTTGCGAATCCCGAAAGACAGTCTCCGTAACCTTTCCGGCCGAAGGAACGGTCTTCGCCTTTTTTGGTGCAGATTCTCCCTTGTTAACCCATTGTTTAGATTGTTGTTTGGTCTCAGGAGTGTAGTAATGTATCCACGTTCATACACAGTGACGAATCGACGCTTAAAGTCCTGCGGATTCTTCCTGAACAGCTGCTAACCATCCTTGCAACACTTCACACGATTCTGTTTCTGGTCAAGCGTGAGCAATAGCGGAACTCATCTTGCGGATAGCTTTCTCATGTCCAAATGTTTACGCAAAATATTGTGTACCCGTTCATTCGAGATGCCCACAGCACTAGAAATCTCACGCACCTTAACTATTCTGTCATCCATCACCATAACATGGATTTTGTCGATGATTTTTGGAGTCGTAATCTCCACAGGGCGTCCAGAACGTTCAGCATCACTTGTGCCCATATGGCCACTTTGAAAATTTTGAAACCACTTGTAAACTGTTCTAATCGTAGGTGCAGAGTCACCGTAATGTTTATCAAGCTTCTCTTTAATCTCCTGAAGGCAACGGCCTTGCCGCAGTGGATACACCGGTTCCCGTCAGATCACCGAAGTTAAGCGCTGTCGGGCGTGGCCGGCACTTGGATGGGTGACCATCCGGACCGCCATGCGTTGTTGCCATTTTTCGGGGTGCACTCAGCCTCGTGATGCCAATTGAGAAGCTACTCGACCGAATAGTAGCGGCTCCGGTCACAGAAAACCATCATAACGACCGGAAGAGCGGTGTGCTGATCACACACCCCTTCTACACGCATCATTAGCTGAAGATGACACGGCGGTCGGATGGTCCCGATGGGCCACTTGTGACCTGAAGACGGAGTGCTTTAGTCTCCTGAAGCGTTTTGCCTTTCATAAAGTAATGTTTAATCACCACACGAAATCCTTTTTCGTCCATTTTTTACCAATCACTCGACTTCCTTGATTCACACGAATGCCAAACACAAAGAAATAGACCAATATGGCTGAAACTTGGTGTGCATTCTTTCCAAAGATGCTACTAACTATACATGACCTCAATATGCGCCGGCGGTGCCATCTCTCGGACTTTGCACGGACTTTTCAAACGCCCCTCGTGCAGTGTAACAGTTCCTACGAAAAATTACAAATAAGTCTATTGTGATTGGCGATTTACAGGTTTAACCAAACATGTAACACACAAATACTCAAATTGTGCCGACGCCTTCATGTGCTGCTGTGTGCAGGCGGTGGACGACCTGTCGGATCGCGCGTACGTCCTGGTGGAGCTGCCGACGCAGGGGGAGGGGATAGAGGCGTACGTGGGCCCCGACTTCTTCCACGAGGAGCTGCGGGTGCTGCCCCTGGAGACGCGCGCAGAGGTGCGCCACTTCTTCGCGACGCACGTGTCGGCTCTGCGCGGCACGTACGGCGTGCTGCTGCTGCTCTACTCGCTGCTCGCCTCCCGGGGGCCCGCCAACCTCCTGCTCGAGGTCAGTCTGCACCCCGCACCCGTCTCATAGGCTAAGATTCGCTGTAAGCGTACTCTCACGGGACGTGGACGAGGACGAGGCCCGAGAGAAAGACAGACTGTGGCGCTTACGTCACAGTAAGTGATGCTTCAGGTCTTAAGAGTGGAAGTAGCAGTCTCCGGCGGAGAGTGGTACCTATTTCAGGCGAGTTTAATAATACTTGACTGCGTGTTTAAGTGCATGCGGGTCACACGACAAAATTAAGACTTTTAGTGGGGCACCTTGAAACGTCCCCTTTGAAAAATTGCGGACTGTGCTGGTAAACCTCTACGTTATTTGATACAGAAACAACTAAGTAAAACACAACGTCCTCAGACAGTTGTCTCTTTACCTATTCTGATCATCACTAAACTGACACACAATATTTTTAGCGCAACGCAACCTGACTTCAAATAATCCCTACAAAAGAATGACCATGACTAACAGTAACCTATAACTTTCATGAATTTAAGAACCTTCAACATCGCAGCGCGTCAGCAATCGTTGATTAATATATTAAAAAACTAACAACCCGCCTCGATTGCGAAAAAGGCACCTAATGTTACGTGTTAACCCAGGTTTCGGCGCAGATAACTACACCTTCTTCAGAACAACAATAAAATCCACAAGTGCCTAAGAAGACCTTTGTCAATGATTAAAATAACACCATAGCTATACATTTATAAACGAAAAAGAACAGGGAAACACAAACAGTATATATGTACAAAGTCAAAACCACGACTTGACTTAATGGTGTACGCTCCTCATCACACCGGCCTGTGTTCGATGGGCCATGACCCGCCATAAACTGCAGCTACAAACGGTCGCTCACTTACAAGCCTGACCCGCTATCTATGCACATGCACAAGACAAGGGAAGTTACTTGAATGGGCATGCACATACCAATACGAGAAAGTTAATACATGGGTCGAGGCTAAATGGCCCATATATTCCCAACCGTGGATCAACGTATATCAAAAAATGAAATGGATAGAACAAGAGACGAGCTAAATAGAAGATGAAACCTAAAAATAACCGCACACGGTTGCTTATGCTAGTAAAGAAACTTATATATGAAGCTACCTATGACAACAGGAGGAACTCTTAAAAACTATACCTAAAGCCATTAGTTAGCCTGGGTGGGGGGACTGAGGGGACGTGATCTAAAGACGTCGTGGTAATAAAGATATAGGGGTAAAACGTGAGGTGTTCAACGGGCTAAAATCACCTTCATCGTAAAAGGAAGATGAGGATAAAAAGAAAGAAGATGAACAGCTTGACCAACCGCGCTCGCCAATCAGCGTGCGCATGTGATAATCCCCAGATCATCAGATTTACAAGTATGAAGAACAAAGTAAAGGCGCGAAACCTTCAAAAAATTTTCTATTTCTTAGTAGGAGTTGGTCATTGAGGATATTGTCTTTAACATGTTGCAGATGCTTAAAGATTTGCATTTCTTCCAAAACATCCAGTTTTAAGCCCTTAACCTCGGCATGAAGTAACTAGATATTAACTGGAGGGCTCGGCGCATGAGCCGTTTGCACAAGGTGTTCCGCATAGGTAGAACCCTTAGTACCGTCACCGCTTCTAGTAGGAATATGCTCTTTATACCTGAGACCTACAGCTCGCCCCGTCTGCCCGATGTAAAATTTTGGACAATCCCCGCATGTAATTTTATATACTCCTGATTGGGAAAGTTTATCGCTCTTACTCTGCAAGGAGTGAATTAAATTCCTATGTAAACTATTATTAGTAGAATAGGCGACTCTGAAATTATGGGCTGTGAGTAAACGCCCCAATTTGTAACTTATAATTTTGTGACATCCAGTTAAACAAATTTCCTTTTTCTGACGGACACACGTCCAGATCGTCCGTTCAAAACTCTGGCATCTCTCTCACCACATCCACCACTGCTGGCGACTCACCGCCAACTGCCCAACGCTACGCCTATTCACATCCAACTGCCCAACACTACAATAGCGAACATTCCAATAATGCCAATCAGCCACAGACTGCACACACCACAGTCAGTGATTTTCATACAGAGCGCTACCTGGCGTTACCATCATAAAAAGCTAAACAGCCTACTTACAACCTTTTCAATTAAATATTGGTTCCCCATGGGCCCTGCACGGAGCCGAGCATGTGCGAAATGTGGCGGACAAGCCGACTTGTGCGTCGCCACAAGCTGTCGCAGGGCCCGTATATCTCGTTGTCATCGGACGAAGTGCTGGTGACGTCACACCGCGTAATTCCACGTCCCACTACACTGCGGAGCGGGAGACAAGGAACATGCCGTGTCAGATTTTTATCTCGTGGAGAGGAACGTGGTCAATGAGAGGCGACATCGTTTTACGTCACAAGCAGAACAATGGGGCCACCATATCGTATGGCTTAACATCGTATTTGATTGGTTTTCTTTCTCATACAGCACATGATGTGTACATAAACTGTTTAAAAGCATCAGCAAATTGAGGATCTCTCCAAAACACGTCCTTGTAGCTACGATTGTTGTAATAAAAACAGAGGAAAAATATCAAATAATGACGTTTTTGTAGGTACGGGCTTTAGACAGTCTACACTACATACGGACACATGGTTGCTGTTTAAGGAGTGTAACGCATCTGTTAGGATCGTGAGCTCGGAGTTGTGAAGAGAACTGTAGCTGGTACGCGTCCACCTCCTTCCAAATATATTTTTTCCGCCTTTTGTTTTCTAAAACATTCTGGGTATTTCTTATCCATTTAATAGAAGTAATATCTCAGATGTCGGTGTTATTTACTCGTGTTATAAGCAATGTATTTGCAGCAGTTCTTGTTGCAAAAGTGAACAACAGGAATGTTTCCCCAATGGCCGGAAATCTTAACCTAACTGCCAGACTATACCAGAATGTAAAAACGGCTTACACACTGGATGTTTTTGCTATTATGAAATTTCTGTGAAAAATATATGCATATCTCTGGGTTATGGCCTGGTCCATGTTCGTGTCTTGACGGTAAACATGTTTTTGAGTGACGGTGAACAGCTACAAAAAATCTCCTCTCCACTCGAATGAAATTACGAAACGAATCATGACCTTGAACTCTGTGTGATGTACGTTATTTCAAAGTGTTGGTAGTCAATGCAAAATTGAGAATATGGATATTAGGCATGCGCAAACTGACATTAGGCACTGTATCTTAACTCTGTTCATTTTAATACCGCATATGGTGTGAAAATCCATTTGAGTTAATCAATAACTTCTTGTACTACGTATCTCAGATCGTTGTACAGTATTATGTAGTTTTCCTCTTCCTGCAAATTGCCGTTCAAGCCCGATTTTTTCCTTTTTTTTACGTCATTCGCTGACAGAATTAACGCTGCTATTTCACGCGCATCCGTTTTCGTAAACAAACGGTGTGGTTTGAGAGCCAAATAAAGCCGAAAACATCGCTGCAGAGCGCTGAGAGGGCAAATCACATTAATCAGCTCGTTCCGTGTGCCGATGGCGCTGTCTTACGTGAGGTCGGATGTCCCGTCCGCGTCCACTTAAACGTTAGCAGCTTCGTCCCACATGAGGACGGCTTATAGGCTTACTTGCTGGCTGGATACTAGGCTGCTTCTCTGCAGTAAACGTAGCGTGTTTTTGGGTGATAGCTCCGGTGCTATTCCCCTTGTAGAGCTTTCTGAATGCTGGAGTACGCACGAAATTACTTCAACAACGCATAAGCGAACTGACTGGCAGAGAGGGGGACGACGAGTGAGCGAAGTGGTGCAGTGGTTAGCGCAATGGACTCGCATTCGGGAGGACGACGGTTCAATCCCGCGTCTGGCCATCCTGATTTAGGTTTTCCGTGATTTCCCTAAATCGCTCCAGGCAAATGCCGGGATGGTTCCTTTGAAAGGGCACGGCCGACTTTCTTCCCCATCCTTCCCTAATCCGATGAGACTGATTACCTCGCTGTCTGGTCTCCTTCTCCAAAACAACCCAACCCAACCCAAGGGGACGACGTTCATGGTGGGAGTTGCATTGCGAACGGCCACCAAGCTATAGGGGAAGCGCAGTTCCACATCTAAAGCCTAAGCGCAAGCAGTACCTCACAGAAATTTTAAACTGCGGCTGCCCAGTCTGCGAACGACCATATTAACAGGTTATGCCAGTTCGACTAATAATTTGACGAATACAGACTTTCAAAATCGTTAGTTTCTGACGAATACCAAACAAAACAAGAAATCATGGCATACTCAGCTAAGGTATACCGCGCTTTTAGTGGCCTCCACACACCAGCGACGGATAGGAGCGCCTCTCACCTGGTCTTGCGACCCGTCGTCAACGCGGTGATTCCGACCAAAAATATTTTAGCCATGGCCTTTCCGGCCATCAAAGGAAGCCGCAACATTGGGGGAGGCGTTGTCGACCGTTTTGTAATAAGGAAACTCCTTCAAATTTTATCAGTCTTAGGGGTAGTTATGCACTTAGTACATAGGCATGTTCAAATATATTTTTTATGTTTTATTTTTAACTTTTTCTCATTTTGCAGCATTTCTGCAGCAAATGACTAAACATCTTGTCTTATTTTACGAATTTTGCCTTCACACTCAAATTTTTTTGTAATGAAGATAGAGATTTAAAACATCATCTTAAATTCCATTTCTAAAGATCTACGTATCATTTTCTACTTTTCTGAAGAAGCTGGCTAATGGAACCTTTCTTTATTTCAAAAACAACATTTACTGCGCCCTTCTCCAACTTATTTATCGGAAAGCGTACGTTCGAATGTTTTTGGTTTCATGAGGAGTTTAGTTTCCTGCGCCAATCTCCGACAGGATTCGTGGTCCTGCGCCGCAGGTCAAAAACATTCCACATTTCACATGGTATACTAGAATTTTACATCCATTTTCCACTGGGCATTTCCTCCATTATTACCAGCCGTGCTTCATCAACACTATTTGGTGGAAGATGGGTCGCTGCAACTCAAAAGCGACAGAACAATCGAAGTTCTTCTCTATCCCTGTATTCTTCCGTTGATCCCAATTCTTATATTTTCTCTCACAGAAATTGGTTGCATTGAAAATAGGAGCCGGAAATGGATGTTGCAGGAACCCTGTTTTCTTTGCTTTAATTGTACACATTTCAGTCTGGCACTGCAGCTTTCGGTGACCACCCAGACACCTTATTTATTAGTCCAGAATAAATTATTTCTTGTGTATTTTGATTTTTGTCTGGGAGCAAGGGAAATAAAACAGGAAATACCTTCGACTCTTCTTATGTGCTTCCTAAGTTTTTGTATATGGCGTACAGAACTTTGAATTGTCACAGAACTGTCAACTGTCCATAAGAACAGTTCCATTTTCATTCTGGATTTTCTTCACAGCCGAACATCAGGATACTTTCCTCATGAACAACCCATCTTCAGCTCTCAAATATCATTATCTTGTTACTTCGAGACTATCTTCGCTCAGTTGACTCTCTGAACTAGTGCTAAGGTTCTTCGTCGATCCAGTAGTCTCCCTACTTGCTTAATACAATGCAGTCTTGGAGTTCTTATAAATTTGAGACATTTTCTACGAAATCTAAATTTTTATCTTCCAAGTCTTGAAATTCTCCTTCAAAAATTTGGAAAACAGGTGGTGTCTTTCTTTCCTGCACTCTTTTTCGTGCAGTTAGCAATGTTTTTCTTAATTTGCATTTCTGCTTTGTCGGATGGGGCTGATTCTCCCTTTTTTAATTTTTAAACAGCCTCGCGGTTGCTCTATCGGAATTCACGCACAAAAAATTCGTAGACTTATCATATTTTCCGTACATCAGGTAGCGATGACTATCCTTGAGAAGGCATGACTTCTCTTTCATTGTTGTGATTACTTCCATTACTCACAGTGAATAGAACTCAAATAGCTTATGCGTACAGGAAACTATAAGGAAAGAAAGGCGGTCGGCGATGGTACTGCGTGACTGACGGTGACAATACGTCCGCTATTGGTGAACGACTGGCGTAAATCAGCAGTGGGGTAGGCTCTGATTGGAAAACATAATACGTAAAACTGCTCTGTCAGACGTTCCACGATACCTGAGGCACCAAAAAAAGTGTGGAAATACCATGGTCGGAAAACCCATCAAACCTTGCGATAAATCCCCAGAAAGCATGTGTGTGGGCAGATCGCAGCGACCGATCGCTGACTGTACTGAATCACCATGCGATCTGATGAATCGCATATCACGTCTGACAATTTAACTACCTTGCGGCGACTCCTGTATATATATACAGGGTGGTCCATCGATAGTGACCGGGCCAAATATCTCAAGAAATAACCATCAAACGAAAAAGTACAAAGAACGAAACTCGTCTAGCTTGAAGCCGCTATAGTTGGCCCACTAGATGGGGCTCCCATAGGTCAAACGGATATCAACTGCGTTTTTTAAAAATAGGAACCCCCATTTTTATTACATATTCGTGTAGTAGGTAAAGAAATATGAATGTTTTACTTGGACCACTTTTTTCGCTTTTTGATAGATGGCGCTTTAATAATCACAAACGTATAAGTAGACGGTATCAGTAACATTCCGCCAGTGCGGATGGTATTTACTTCGTGATACATTACCCGTGTTAAAATGGACCGTTTATCAATTGCGGAAGAGGTCGATATCGTGTTGATGTATGGCTATTGTGATCAAAATGCCCAACGGGCGTGTGCTATGTATGCTGCTCGGTATCCTGGACCACATCATCCAAGTGTCCGGACCGTTTGCCGGATAGTTACGTTATTTAAGGAAACAGGAAGTGTTCAGCCACATGTGAAACGTCAACCACGACCTGAAACAAATGATGATGCCCAAGTAGGTGTTTTAGCTGCTGTCGTGGCTAATCCGCACATCAGTAGCAGACAAATTGCGCGAGAATCGGGAATCTCAAAAACGTCGGTGTTGAGAATGCTATATCAACATCGATTGCGCCCGTACCATATTTCCATGCACCAGGAATTGCATGGCGACGACTTTGAACGTCGTGTACAGTTCTGCCACTGAGCACAAGAGAAATTACGGGACGATGACAGATTTTTTGCACGCGTTCTATTTAGCGACGAAGCCTCATTCACCAACAGCGCTAACGTAAACCGGCATAATATGCACTATTGGGCAACGGAAAATCCACGGTTGCTGCGACAAGTGGAACATCAGGGACCTTGGCGGGTTAATGTATGGTGCGGCATTATGGGAGGAAGGATAATTGGCCCCCAATTTATCGATGGCAATCTAAATGGTGCAATGTATGTTGATTTCCTACGTAATGTTCTACCGATGTTACTACAAGATGTTTCACTGCATGACAGAATGACGATGTATTTCCAACATGATGGATGTCCGGCACATAGCTCGCATGCGGTTGAAGCGGTGTTGAATGGCATATTTCATGACAGGTGGATTGATCGTCGAAGCACCATACCATGGCCCGCACGTTCGCCGAACCTGACGTGCCGGGATTTCTTTTTGTGGGAAAGTTGAAGGATATTTGCTATCGTGATCCACCGACAACGCCTGACAACATGCGTTAGCGCATTGTCAATGCATACGCGAACATTACGGAAGGCGAACTACTCGCTGTTGAGAGGAATGTCGTTACACGGACATCATTTTGAGCATTTATTGCATTAATGTGGTATTTACAGGTAATCACGCTGTAACAGCATGCGTTCTCAGAAATGATAAGTTAAAAAAGGTTCATGTATCACATTGGAACAACAGAAATAAAATGTTCCAACGTACCTACGTTCTGTATTTTAATTTAAAAAACCTACCTGTTAGCAACTGTTCGTCTAAAATTGTGAGCCATATGTTTGTGACTATTACAGCGCCATCTATCACAAAGCGAGAAAAGTGGTCCAACTAAAACATTCATATTTCTTTACGTACTACACGAATATGTAATAAAAATGGGAGTTCGAATTTAAAAAAAACGCAGTTGATATCCGTTTGACCTATGTCAGCGCCATCTAGCATCTAGCGGGCCAACCATAGCGCCATCTGGTTTCTCCGTTCAAGGTATACAAGTTTCATTCTTTGTAGTTTTTTAGTTTGACGCTTATTTCATGAGATATTTGGCACGGTCACGATCAATGGACCACCATGTATAGTCGCAGTGTTAGCCATCCGTGCAAGATCGGCCAGTCATTCACCGTGGCCAACAATCACGAGGCAACCGCCCCCCTCATGCACTGGCCCGATGCATGATTGGAGTGGCCTCTGCAAACAGCGGCCACTCTCCGAACTTGTTCCTCTGGAAGAAAGGAGTCTCCTGACAACACTATTTCTGGCTGGGCCTGTGTGCTACCGTGGTTTCTGCAACGAGTTGTGACCATCTCCTGTCTCAGAGATTACAAAAATAATTACTTTCTGCCAATGAAATCGCTTCCTGAATCACGAATTAATTTACCAGTCTCGAAACCGACATCAGCTGTAATATGCGATTGTACATGCCAGAAAAGTTGATATTTGTGACCTTTTTATGCTGAAATCACCCTGTAGCGTATGAGAATTTCTAGAATTTCGTCAATTTTCACATGGTTTGCCGGAATACACGACTGCTCTCGATATCAACCACATCGCAAGATGCAACTGATCGCCTGCACAGTGTAACTCCGAAGATAAAGGGCGGAAATTATATCTTTAGAGAGACGAAACTTTAGCGAGGTCATTACGCCGGACGTGCCCCAAGCCACTGAGTAACTGGTACTTACCTCGTCTGCGAAGACTTTTACGTAAAAACTCGAAGCGAGAGGAAACTGGTACTTCGACACGTATTTTTTAACGAATACCGATGTCAGTGATATAACAGATTCCAGATCATCCTTGTACTTTATAAAGTCAACCAAGGTTTTAATGCTCATAATCATACATGTTTCTCATGTCTAGAGAGCCATAAAATGTCTTCCACTGGTGTTCACCATCTCAATGCTTATAACACATCGCAATCGATGCTCTCTCAGCCAAATAAAGATGGGAACTGGGTAGAATGGCAGTATACCTCACAGTCGATCAAGAGGCTTCTAGAACTCTGCGACCTGCCGGACAGAGAGAGAGACAGAGAGAGTGAGAGAAAAAGAGAGAGGGGGGGGGGGGACGCTTGTAACAACTAGTCTCATTACAGTCTTGAGTCCTGATAAATAAGGGTGATGTCACGGAACTTTCCATCAACCGCGCTTCCTGATTGAATATCCAATCAAAATGAAGCCCTGTGATAGGTTGGTTGTGAAATGTGGCGTGGGGTGAGTCTAAATAAACCTCCAACCACCCCAATCATCCTCTTTCGCCTTCCGCCTGCGGCAGTGTTAATTGTGTGTGCAGTGTCTTTGTGTGTGTGTATGTTTGTGTATGTATGTAGCTGATGTTTCAACATGAAGTGATGCAACAGCGGAAGCAGCAGTAATGGTGGCAAACGCAACTATGTGAATGTGTAAGATGAGCTTTCCTGTAAGTATAATTCAGATTTCATAGCTTGGTAGAAATTTTCGTTGTAGATCTTCTTAACTATTTATAGTTATGACTCCAAAAAATAAATTTTCGGAATTTATTGTCAATAATTTAGTTTCTTTTACAGAATATATCCATAATTTTATTCTGGAGTGTGAGGAGAGACATGAAGAGGAGCAGGCTGGACCATGGCGGACTTTCCAGTCTGTTTCTATTGAGGTCCAGCTTCCAGTGAAAAACCCACAGCCAGGACTGCCTTGCAAGTGTGAAAAAATTTCTGCAGTTTGTTCTCGTAGTGATAGCAGTAGTAGTAATGGTTTGACGTTCGGATTTTTTTATGTTCACGTTTCTTTTTCTTACAGCTTACATGCCAGGAGTGCTATCTGAGTACAAGGCAATGCTGGAGGCTGTAAAGAAACAACAGCAGCGGCAACATGTTGTAGAACAGCCTCCAGCTCTGAATTTTCCATCATATAAGTCAAGTAAGCACAGAAAAAAATATCTCTTTAGCAGCTGTGTAATCTTACTGTATATATGTGTAATAAACGTTAAAAAAATTATGTTTCTCTTGTTATAGCAACCATTCTAGATGCACGTGATTTGACTTATAGACATCTGGAGACTGTTCACCAGCAACGACAGATGCTGGAATGTTCACCAGCAACAGTAGGTGCTGGAACGGCCTCCAGCAGATAATGAGATGTTGGAGCAATCATGTATGTAGAAATTAAAAAAAAATCCTGCAGTGCTAAAATATATTTAGTTTGTGTGTAGCAGTACGTGAGAGACGAGGCTTTTCTCTGACAAACTGGTATACTGTTCGAGCCCATGATTTCTGCAAATCAGACTAGCAGTGCAGGCGACTCTGAAATATAAAGCTTACACGCAAGCCAGGGTGAACCAGGGTCTGAGCTGTCCCTATCTGCATGGGCATATGCAATGCCTGAGGACTGGAGGAGATGACTGCCTCCAAACCACAACGATGACATTATTGGCGATGCTCACTCAGCTAAATTATTATGTTCATTCGTTTTACTCCCTCTCTCTCTGTGGTATCAGTGTTTTTAGTCACTATATTTTTTTCTTCCTCCCTCTACAGCCAAAGAGTCTATGTGTTTCACATGTTTAGTTAACGTATTTTTTCATTCTGCAGCCAGTCAGCCATAGCATCTGGCAGGTGGCTGTCTCCACACCCCCATGTGGGTGCCAGGTATGCGTCCTGCTTTACCCATCAGGCACTGGTCAATCCGCCACTGGCCAGAGAAACAGCGGTGCCGCAAGCTACAGTTGCAGCCAGCTTCTCTCTTACAGGGTTGCTCGTTCTGTTAAGCCAGAGGGCAGATACTCCTCACTGACGTCCTACACCACCACCACCATCGCTTTCGGTTAGTTGTAGTAGTAATAGTGATATGGGTAGTAGCAGTCTCCTCCCCCATCCTATTACAGGACATCAAATACTACAAGTAGACCATGTAGTGATCGAGGATGCATTTGATAACTGCATCTTGTTTACAAGGATCGAGAATCTGGCAGGATGGTGCAAGGATGTTATAAGTTTCCTGTTGGTGTGTCACCCTGTTATGGAGAGAGAGCATATCAAACTCGTAAATGATCCACGATATCCCTCTGTGAAATGAAGTGCAGTACTACGCTGTTAACTATCGCATCTGCCCAAAGAGGAGGTACTCTCGAGGAGAAAAGTATTGCCTATCTTTTGGGAACAATGGAGTGATATCGCAGAGCACCTCAATCACTGGGTAGTCCCACCTTAGAGTGCTGTTCAGACCAAGCTTTTCAGAGATGGACGGTAGGGGACCCGGCAAAGCACTGAGCCATGTGTTACATGTTGACATCCACTCACATCTCCATGACCCAATAAATGGAGGGTCCAGCTATCGAAAGATATAGCTGACAACAAGGGGTGCATTAAAGTCCAGAATAGAACAGACAACGCCTGTTCTGCATGGTCTGTCCTTGCTTGTGAAAGAAACTACAAGACAAACCCGCAGAATCCAGGAAACACCACGTGTGTGATACTAATACATGTTAGTACTTCAGTGGTATTAATTTCCCCGTCAAACGTCAGGACACACCAAAATTTCAGAGTCAGCATTGGGGTATTTTGGTTAACGTTTTTAGTCTAAAGAAGAACAAGCCAGATAATGATGACAATGACAATGAAATGTTACCCACAAAACCTCAGTTTGCCAGAATCGATTAGAGTATGTTGCATGTAAACATGCCATACCTTTGATTCCTGTCTTTACTGTCGCAGATCGTATCTCAGGGAGAATCCTGCAGCTTTGTTGCTCATTCAGCTCGTAAATCCTTCATGGGAGGTTAAAAAGCTTTACAGTGACATCATCCCCATGACCAAATCGCAGGAGAATAAAGATTTGAACAACAACATGATAGACTGTCATGTCTTTGGGCTGCCTTTAGACAAACATCTTACGGGGAAGTTTTGTGGTGCAGTTCACAATGTATGCAACCTGAAGTATCAGTTACTATAACAGATATCCATTTTCTTCGACAGTTTGAGCGAGCATGATTCTAATTTTCTTGTTGAGCACTTGGCTAATTTCGGCAAGGAGAGAGATCAGGTTAGTGTCCTGTCTGAAATATCTCTCCGTTTCCTTGACTCACTACGTTTTATGCAGGCACCACTCCAGAAACTTGATGAAACAATGTATCAGGAGGACTTGTACATCACATGAGGTATATTTCCCGATAATACGAAGTTTCAACTTGCGACGAGGAAGGGGTTATCCCAAATGAATATCTGGATAGTACGGCAAAACGCAGTGAAACAAAACTACATGACATAACTACATTCTGGAGTAATCACATGTGTGATACTCTAATGGATGCAGAGCATGAGCATGCTGTGAATGCCTGGCAACAATTCAGTATCCCATCTTTGGGTGATTATGCAAAAGTGTACATGGAGACAGATGTACATTCGCTTGTGGACGTTTTCAAGAAATTCTGAACTGCATGCATGAGCAAATACAAACTCAACCCTGTCTTTCAGTACACAGTACACAGGTTGTCTTGGGATGTAAGGCTCAGGAAAATGAAGAAAACCATCGAACTATTGACTGATGTGGACATGTTTCTTTTCTTTGAAGGATGGATCATTGGGGACTTTTCCAATGTATCCATAGGCACATCAAGGCAAGTAAGCTGCAGATGGATGAAATATTCAATGCATCCGATGAGTCTTGTTATCGTCATGTATTTGGAGTGAATAACTTGTGTAGGCTCGCCATGCAATGGTCACTGCCGACTTACAGGTTTCAGTGGGTGCCTGAAGAAGATCTCAAAAAAATTACGTGAGATATTCAAAAAAGATGGCATGGAGGATGATTCTGATGTAGGGTATGTTGTTGTAGGCAGACCTCACATACCCTATTAGTTTGTATGATACACATGCCAATTGGCTGCTATGTCCAGAGCAATGTGGTAGATTCTTCTATGTGTTTGTCTATTTTTTGTTTGTCTGTTGTCGATGTATTATGCTCGCAGTAAAAGGTGGTAACAACGAGAAAAAATTGTCTCTGATAGTGCTGTTAAAAGAATTACTGTTTGTTGCGCGTATGAAGAGTCTTGGGAGAGACGGCTGGATATTTTTAGCAACTATTCATACATGAGATTGCAGGTTCGAGTGTTGTTGTCCATGTATCTTCCCGTACACGTCGCATTCAATCTGAAACAATTCTGCTATTTCAATACTTCCAAAAATACTAATAAAGGTCGTGACGCTCACCTGTGTTCTCATGAAATAATAACGGTTTATTGTGTCTCTTGTATAATTCTCCACATAACAACAACGAACAGAAAACTCTAGTTACCCTTAGTTACGAGTAAACCACAGAGAGAGAGTAATATTCCGAGTCAACGATATAATTATCATAGTCTCTCAGATAACGTCTTTTCCACTTAGCTTTCTCACAGTCGATTCAGTATATTACATATTTATTACACTACACATGCCTCCCTAGGAATACATAAGAGTACTGAAGGTCGATTATGAACTCCTACCCACAGTTGTTCATTATTTAACACACATGTATAATATCAACAAACTGATAACACTTTTTAATATTTGTTTTGTGAATGATGGTATTGTATGGTGTGTGTTTGTATGATTGTGTCTCCTCTACAGTTCTCAATACTGGAAAACAAAAAGACAATCCTGGATTTGTATCTTGCCTCCTCATTCGAGCATGGATAACGGGAAAACCAGGAAAAACCGCATCGAGACCTTCAGTATTGAGAATTGCAATGGTTTTCTTTATTTGTTTGCATAATGACACATTGATCTTTAATTGTGGTGAATAGAGGAAAACTTCAGATGTTTTACAATCTTCTGCTCCAATACATAAAATTATTCTCATCAAACGTCAACGAACGATGCTGGTCGTGGTGAGCGACGTTGCAGACGATGAGAAAATGAGACCAGGATCGGGATCGAGGTTCTGCTTCAGGGTTGATGACATAGATGAACTCTACTCTTGCATGGGATTGGTTTGGGACTCAGCTCAGGGATAGGACACGAAACATTCGAAATTAAATATTGGAGTTTTGAAATAGTACTCGATACACCTGTAAGAGATGGATGAATTTACATATCAAATCCATTCTCACATGACGAATCTGTGATCTTGGGAGATTCGGATTCAGAGTTTATTGTCATGAATTCCCCAGACAACACTGTAAGTGTTAATATTCAGTTCGCACAGTTGAGTGAAACCAACACTCAATAAAGTTATTCAAAATTAAACCAAAAATTGTCAAATGTCGCTATTATAGGTTTCGTAAGAAATTATAGCTTATCACTTTAGGAAATGCGATATTTATTGCAACACGACTGTTCACTCAAGTTTGTGTGAATAGAGTTTGGATCATATTTCATGACACTGTATGAGCGTTCATGTCAGATCACATCACATTGTGTGGCAGCACATTCTTCCACCAAATACCCTGTACAAACTTTTCACATATAATAATGTGTCCATTTAAGTCATTGCACAGGAATACAAATCCACAGGACAATCCTTATCAAACACTGTGTCCGAATATCTGTAGAAAACAGTTGGTCCCACATTCACAATTTTCGGATGGTCTATTACTCTATCATACAATTAAATTAAAACTTAAATAACATGAATACCTTTGATACCACATTGTATGTGTCCCCATATCCATGTCTACCGAGTCATCTCAAGGGCAAAAGACTTCCTAATACATCAAGTCACAAAAGGATTAACTCCTCCCCAAGAGAGTCAAATAAATATTCATCTCGATTCCATTTAGGTTAAGGATAGATAGACACAACCCTAACTTAGTCTCCTTTATGTGCTGTGTATGAAGTTCAATGGCAAAGCGCTTATATTCATAACTACTAAATTACAGAAACATCACCTTAATAACACTTAACACTAACATACAAGATCAAATAACACAATACCACTAGTACAATATACCAATTAAAATCAAACTTTTCACAACTATCCTAGATCATTGACTGTATCAGTCTTTTGAGAAATATGACTTTAAATCTTTATGCGGGTACATGCCCTTTACTTTGTTAGTTGTTGGATGTCCTAGAATATAGGCTCCTGGATTTGGCATTGAAATTACTCTGTAGGGACCAGAAAAAAATAATGACCACTTCTTATTCCTTTTCTTGAGCAGTGATGCTTAGGGATGTGTCTTGAGTAACACCTTTGTCCCAGTCTGAAATGTCTTTGTCCTTTTTAAACTTTCATCACAATAAATTTTTCTCTGTTGAGCTTTTCTTTTAATCACTGATAGTACCTGACGAATCTTTGCCTCCCTTGATTCTTCATTGATTGATAATTTAGGTAGACAATTTATCCACTTATTATTTTCTTTTCTATTAAACATCGATTCTGAGGGTGTATGGTTGGTTGAAGTGTGTGGTAAATTATTGTAAACTTCTTCAAATTGTTTTAAATAGTCCACCCACAAAGTTTGTTTATGGTGACAATAAGTCCTTATAAATCTGTTAACTTCTCGGAATAGCCTCTTAATTGGATTGGCTTCTGGATGAAATCTAGAAATTAATAGTTGTTTAATCCAGCTTTCCTTCAAGAATCTTTTCCATCTGTATCCGGTGAAATTTGATGCATTATCAGATAATAAAATGTTGGGTTTTCCAACATCTGGGATATAATCAGAGATGATTTTCTTAATAATTGCCTTTGCAGTACAAGTCTTGATCGGGTACAATTTTACATACTTGGTGAATAAATGGTAAAATCCGACAATGTACTTAACATTCCCTCTGGATCATGGTAGGGATCACATTACATCAACACTTACTACTTCAAAGGTTCCTCAACCACAATCGGATGTAACAGTCCTCTTGCTCCATGATTCAGACTTTGCCTTTTGGCAAATCTTACAACTCCTTATGATAGTTTGTACAACCTTTCTCAAGTTAGGAATGTGACAGTTTCTACCTATCTTCTCTGTGCATTTACTTACCGCACAATGTCCCCAGACTATGTGTGTATGCCTTACTAATTTCCTTTCATAATCATGTGGAATGCAGACACACCATTGGTTCGAATGGGAATGTCTTCTATGGAATAAGACATTGTCATGTAATTGATACATCTCTTTCAGTTTAGGTGAGTCATTTGCCTGTATCTTCTGAATTATTTGCGTCCATCGAGGAACTTCTAGTTGTAAATGGGTCATGTCTTTGCACATCTTAATGTAACCTCTTCTGTCTTCAACATCCTTCATTAATAAGATTTTGGATTCTGTTGTTTGGTCTTCTATTTCTTCAGATTCAGCTATAATATTCTCTTTCCCGTTGACATATATCACTTCAAATTGGTACTCTTGAAGTATTAGTATCCATCTTGCTAATCTTGGATGAAGGAGTTTACAGTTGTTTAGAAAACTTAGTGCCTGATGGTCACAGTACACTCTTGTATAAGCACCAGCTAGGTAATAATGGAACTTTCTAAATGCCCATATAATTGCTAAGGGATCAAGCTCTGTGATTGTGTATGCTCGTTCACAGTGAGTGAGTGTCTGGCTTGCAAAAGATATGGCACAAAAATAGATTTATTGTCAACCATCTGAATTTGAAATAAGCAAGCTCCTAAACCATATGACGATGCATCTGTCATTAGTCCAAAATCCTTTGTCATGTCCGGATGGTGTAGTATGGGTGCATTGACAAGTGCCACTTTGATTCTGTTGAGTGCTTCTTCACAATCGGGAGTCCATTTCCATGACACATTCTTCCTAAGTAAGGATATTAATGCTTCTGAATTAAGATCCTGTGTAGGTGTAAAATGACGATAAAATGAAGCTAATCCCAGAAATGCCATTAATTGTGTTCGGTTGCGTGGTGATGGCGCGTTTTCTATTGCTCCAATTTTCTTTTGAGCTGGCAAAATCCCATACGATGTAATTAGATGTCCTAGGAAATTGATTTCATTCAAGGAAAACTTGGATTTCTTCAAGTTAGCAGTTACTCCTGATAATCTAAAACTTTCTAAGACTCTTCTAAGGATTACAATATGCTGCTCCCCATTGGTTGTAGCAATCAACATATCATCTACAAACGGGGTAACCAATTCACACAGCTCAGGTCCCAAGACAGTATCCAACGCTGAAATAAAAACACCTGAACTCACGTTTAAACCAAATGGTAATACCGTGAATTGATAACTGCAGCCGTTATAAATGAATGCTGTGTACTTCCTTGATTCCATGTCTAATGCAACCTGCCAAAATGAGGATCCCAAATCAACTGTAGAAAAAATCTTGACACCAGGAAACTTATGGATTAGTTCTTCTATATTGGGAGGTTGGGTTCTCACAGGAAGAATAATTTTGTTAATCCCCTAGCATCCAAAACCAAACATACACTATCTTCTAACTTTGGTACTACATGTAGTGGACTGCAATACTTGTTGGATGGTTCAATGATGTTCCAGCTAATCATTTGCTGTAATTCCCGATCGGTAGCAGATCTTAATGCCCATGGAATGGAGTAATATCGGTGACACTAAGTTTTGTGTGGCCTAATATTTAAATAGCACTCACAATTTTTGATAACACCCGGTTTCTTATCAAATACCATGGTGTAATTGCTTAACAATTGTTTCAACTCACTCTTCTGTTGAGATATCAGGGCATTTGCTTGAGTTACTTTAACATCAACCTGTTGTCCTATAGTTAACTCTGATTTTTTTGTCAGAGGGTTAGAAATCTTCCTGTTGAAATCGTCAGTAAACACTTCCGGGCTAAGTTGCCGTGGTCGATCTGATGAAGACGCCGGCCGTGAAAGCCTACATGGAATGATTCTTCCTGTTGAAACTTCTCTTTATCAGCTTAATTTCGATCCTACGGCAGTAGCGTTCATGCAATCCCTGCTTTTGAATTAAATCTGCTCTCAGAGGTACACCATCAACAGTCAACATGAATTTACTGGAGGCGAAATCAATAATTGCATTTAACTCTCTCAGTAATTCATGTCCTAAAATTAAGCCTACGACAAGATTTGGAACAATTAGGCACTTGCAATTAATGGCTCCATTACCTAAATTCATTTTAATTCTTGTGTGTAGCTTCACTGACTTGGAGCGTCCTCCTACAGCACCTAATATTTTGCAGTTTGCCACGATAAGGCCGGTATATTTGCTCGTTCCTGTAACCTCTTCATGAGAGCCGTGGAGATAGCATTTACACTTGCGCCTGTATCTAATATTGCTGTGAATTTAAAACCCTCAATATTAACTTCTGTAGCCGCTTGTGGCATGCTTCGTGGCTTAAAGTTGCAAGTTTTATCACCTTCAAGCAATTCTTCCTTGATATCAGCATGGTTGTATCTAATCAATTTTATTTTATTGTCACGACCCCATTCACAAGTTCCGACCAGCCTTTCGGGGCTAAAGTTGGTCGATTTAAGTTTTCTTGTCCATTGTTAGGTAAGTTGTGTTCATCACTAACATCAGTAATTATCGGGGAATAATCTCTCCAATTATTGCTGTTATTGTTGTGATCGTGTGGAGTATTGTTGTTATCGTGTGACTGGTTCCACCCTGATCTTCTGGAATTTTGACGATATCCAGGATTATATCTTCTTCCCCGTTTCCTGTTGTTATGGGATTTGTAACCAGGGTTGTTACCATTATCCTGACAAGAATTACTATTTGATCTGTAACTCTGTCCTTGTTGCCCATTATCGCTATTTGATTGTTGTTGCCTGCTGTTGTTGTGATTACTATTGCTATAGTTCCTTTCATTTAAACCATTGATCTCATGTGGATTGTAGGACCTAGCTTTAAAATCCTCTAATAGCATATCGACTGCATCGACTGCTATCAAGAATTCTTCCAGGTTATTGTCGTTGACATGAAACAATTTTGTTTGTATGTCAATTCGGCAATCTGGATTTTAATACTCTAATCAAGTCTTTGGAAGAAATTGGTTTAGACAAATATTTTGTTTTGTTGAGATATCGCTCAAAATATTTCCTGAGTGCCAAGTGGATAAAAGCCTGCTCAATATCTGAGTACATAAGATAAGTGTCTATTGCCTCACTACTCCACATAGCTCCGTCTCCTACCATATGTCCACTTACATAACTAATTTTCTGTGTTTCTGTCCAAATCCTGGGTAAAACTCCTTTAAACGATTTTATGAACATGATGGGATGAATAGTTTTCTTTTCTGGATTGAAAGTTGGAAATTGTCTATATTTAATAAGTTTTTCCTCCATATGAAGTGTTGCATAATCTGATACACGATCCTGCATGCCACTACTATACGGGGAATTGTCAGTATGTCGATGTTCATGTACACCAGCATTTTGTTGGATGCGAGATGGATTAACTCTCTCGCTTGTGTAGATGTTCTCGGAGCCTACTGACTGATAATCTTGGTCAGACTGACGCATACCGTCAATTTATTTACGCACCTCTTGCAGACCTTTGAAAAATTCTTGGTGTGCAAGCTCTGTGTCTGTCAATACTTCTTCGAATTGTTTCCGAATTTTCAATAAGTCGTTTGATAATTCTTTGTTCTGAGAATCGCTGTCATTTATAGCTTCGGTGACTGCAGACTGAACTTTCTGTTCAACAGCGTCCGCTAATTGCGAATCACGCTCACCGAGCCACTGATTAAAAACATCGGAAAACTGTTCCATCTCATGTGTAAGCTGCTGCTTAACCACGTTGCTTGCCCTATTGTAACGTTATGTAATTCTTGTGACAGTTTTGTAACTGTGGCCGATAGCTGTTCTTGCTTTTGTGACGCTTTATCAGATTCTAACTGAAGATTGTTAACCACTTCGGGTAGGTCCTTGTGTGTTTCCCGAAAAAGTTCAAACTCTGTTATTAAAGCTGTCTGCGTAAGAGAAACTTGTTCTATTTTAGTTTTAAGTTCCTCTTGCGTATTTACAATCTGCATTTGTAAAGCTGTTTTCATTATATTAATCTGATTTAAATATCGACTGTGATTCTGCTATTTGTTTGTGCAGAGCAGACTGTAGTTCGTTATGAGACGCAGCTTGACTTCCTCGAAATTCTCGAGACATTTCCTCTGTTCGTTTCAGTAAAACTGTCATAGGGTCAACTATCTCCTGCACATTAGTTTGAGGCACACTAGTTTCACCCGATTGAGCCATCTTGGTCTGAGATCGTGTCTTAACCACATAATCACACAATAATTAATACTAAATGATCCGTTAAAAACGTGTGTAACATATATTGTTTACTCAGTAGCTAATGACGTGCTAATGGTTATGCAGATGACCGTTTTGTGACAAATAGTCGTATTGAACTGACACACAATTTGTAACACAAACTACCGCTAATCTACTAAGGAAGTATGTGCCTATCTACACTTAACTCTTTGCTACTACCCATAGACGAGTCGGCAGAATAGAATATGACAACGTACACTTACTCCTGGTAGATAACTGCGATATAGACTGGCATATCTCCGCTATTTATCTCCTTTTTTGTAACTTTGTTCTCTCGTTTCGTCACAAATGGTTACATGAAAAAAAAATACAGTTAACATCATACAATATTAATCACAAAACACATACAAACTTTTGTTGCTATGACAACCGTGTGTGTGTGCTCATGTATGGTGTCCTGATCATCTGTCGCCAAATGTGGTAGATTCTTTTATGTGTTTGTCTATTTTTTGTTTGTCTGTTGTCGATGTATTATGCTCGCAGTAAAAGGTGGTAACAACGAGAAAAAATTGTCTCTGATAGTGCTGTTAACAGAATTACTGTTTGTTGCGCGTATGAAGAGTCTTGGGAGAGACGGCTGGATATTTTTAGCAACTATTCATACATGAGATTGCAGGTTCGAGTGTTGTTGTCCATGTATCTTCCCGTACACGTCGCATTCAATCTGAAACAATTCTGCTATTTCAATACTTCCAAAATACTAATAAAGGTCGTGATGCTCACCTTTGTTCTCATGAAATAATAACGGTTTATTGTGTCTCTTGTACAATCCTCCACATAACATCAAAAGAAGCGAACAGAAAACTCTAGTTACCCATAGTTACGAGTAAACCACAGAGAGAGAGAGTAATATTCCGAGTCAACGATATAATTATCATAGAGTCTCTCAGATAACGTCTTTGCCACTTAGCTTTCTCACAGTCGATTCAGTACATTACATACTTATTACACTACAGCAACTAGTTCCACGAGGGGCACGTTCCATCCCAAAGTTGATCATGCTGGGGGACAAGCACAGATATGTTATTCATTATTGTAACCGACAGTGTCTTTGGTTATGTATGGGGTCAGTTAGGTATGGTTCTTCTTGGAATTTGGCATTCCATTCTCTTCAACCAGGAACCCTGGCTGAAGGAGTGTATTGATTTAAATACCGATGTGTGACATTGGCGTTATGGGGTAAGGAAATGCACTGCCAGAAGGTGCCACCCAGAGGCCGGCTAAGGGTGTGCGTCATGGTGCGTCAAAAGCCCTCACGATTGAAGATGACATGCAGTGCCTGTACGGTGGTACTCATGTGCTCCACTGTGGCTGCTCTGCCACATCCATGGTACATGGTGCAGCAAATTAGTATTCAGCCACTAGTTCATGAGGTGTACCATGTGCTGCAGTCTAAAATTGGTCTGTCACCTCATGACGATAAGCGGATCATTTGTGAGGACAGGACTGTCAACTGCCCGTACTCACACTATTCACTTCATGAGATAGGTCGGGGGAATGATAGGGAGTGAATCAGGGTGCAAGGAGAATGAATGTACATGGAACAGTATGACCTGTTTATCATAGTGCAAATAGTAGCAGATTGCACACTGTGTGTAAATAGTCTTTTCCACGCACAACACACAGTATAAATATTTCCTTTTCATGCACACCATGTGTGCCATACTGGGCCTGTACACCCTGTGTGCCTTGTATATATTTTTGATGTGTGTGTCTGTATAGAAAAAAAATAAAAAATTGTTAAATCAGTAGAAAAATTATAAAAACCTATAGAAGAAATGTTTAGGAAAATTGAGCTACTGAATATTTTTGTATTTCATTAACTGTTTGACAAACATCACACAAGAAAATGTGTAGCAGGTACACATGTAAATAGTCTAGTTCTTAATTGTCACCTGCTGCTAGCCATTCCAGTCTGATTAGTTTTTAGCATTATTTTTCCACTCCAGTTCAACTTGTAGATATTTTGGATACATGCAGTGCTACCATTGTAATATTGTACTTGTACACATAGTCAAATTACCATGTTACTTAAAATTGCTTGAACTACAGGCTATTTTATTATTAGTAATAGTACTTGTGTAGGAGAAAAGTACCTCTGCTTTGGCTGTTTGATCTCATACCCAGTCCATTGTGCAGCACTTAATTGGCTGGACTGTGGATTGTAGTTGTAATAAAAAAGGACCTCTGTCTGACTGTTCAGTCTCATTGTAAAATATGAAAGTATCTGTTTTTCTAAAAGAACCAAATTGTATTCAAAACCAAACTGTACCATTGAACTTTTATATACATCTGTATCACAAGGAATCAAGTTCTGTCTGTAAATTGTATGTGTGATAAGAACGAAATTGTATCACTGAACATTGACAGGCATCTGTGTCTGTGTGTGTCTAAAAATACCAAACTGTGTCTCATAAATGAAATTGTATCTCTGATAACTGAATAAATGAAAAAAATCGTTATCATATGTCTTTATTATTGTTATTTAAAGAAAACCACTTGCATTGAATTGTGCATATAAAGTGTGAGTAAGACACACAAATGGCACTAATTTTTCCGGGTATTAGTGCTGCTGTCAGGTTTAATATGGAGAATAACAAACTGCATGAAATGGTTGCATGGGAAAATGCCTATCAGGCAACATGCATTTCGTTATGAGAACAGGTGTCATGTGACCATGTCCATTTCCACAGACATATAGCAAACATGTCTAAACTTATATCACCCGTGCTTGAGTAAAACCACAGATGGTGGCAACTGGGCAAAACTACAGGGTGTTTCAAAAATGACCGGTATATTTGAAACGGCAATAAAAACTAAACGAGCAGCGATAGAAATACACCGTTTGTTGCAATATGCTTGGGACAACAGTACATTTTCAGGCGGACAAACTTTCGAAATTACAGTAGTTACAATTTTCAACAACAGATGGCGCTGCAAGTGATGTGAAAGATATAGAAGACAACGCAGTCTGTGGGTGCGCCATTCTGTACGTCGTCTTTCTGCTGTAAGCGTGTGCTGTTCACAACGTGCAAGTGTGCTGTAGACAACATGGTTTATTCCTTAGAACAGAGGATTTTTCTGGTGTTGGAATTCCACCGCCTAGAACACAGTATTGTTGCAACAAGACGAAGTTTTCAACGGAGGTTTAATGTAACCAAAGGACCGAAAAGCGATACAATAAAGGATCTGTTTGAAAAATTTCAACGGACTGGGAACGTGACGGATGAACGTGCTGGAAAGGTAGGGCGACCGCGTACGGCAACCACAGAGGGCAACGCGCAGCTAGTGCAGCAGGTGATCCAACAGCGGCCTCGGGTTTCCGTTCGCCGTGTTGCAGCTGCGGTCCAAATGACGCCAACGTCCACGTATCGTCTCATGCGCCAGAGTTTATACCTCTATCCATACAAAATTCAAACGCGGCAACCCCTCAGCGCCGCTACCATTGCTGCACGAGAGACATTCGCTAACGATATAGTGCACAGGATTGATGACGGCGATATGCATGTGGGCAGCATTTGGTTTACTGACGAAGCTTATTTTTACCTGGACAGCTTCGTCAATAAACAGAACTGGCGCATATGGGGAACCGAAAAGCCCCATGTTGCAGTCCCATCGTCCCTGCATCCTCAAAAAGTACTGGTCTGGGCCGCCATTTCTTCCAAAGGAATCATTGGCCCATTTTTCAGATCCGAAACGATTACTGCATCACGCTATCTGGACATTCTTCGTGAATTTGTGGCGGTACAAACTGCCTTAGACGACACTGCGAACACCTCGTGGTTTATGCAAGATGGTGCCCAGCCACATCGCACGGCCGACGTCTTTAATTTCCTGAATGAATATTTCGATGATCGTGTGATTGCTTTGGGCTATCCGAAACATACAGGAGGCGGCGTGGATTGGCCTCCCTATTCGCCAGACATGAACCCCTGTGACTTCTTTCTGTGGGGACACTTGAAAGACCAGGTGTACCGCCAGAATCCAGAAACAATTGAACAGCTGAAGCAGTACATCTCATCTGCATGTGAAGCCATTCCGCCAGACACGTTGTCAAAGGTTTCGGGTAATTTCATTCAGAGACTACGCCATATTATTGCTACGCATGGTGGATATGTGGAAAATATCGTACTATAGAGTTTCCCAGACCGCAGCGCCATCTGTTGTTGAACATTGTAACTACTGTAATTTCGAAAGTTTGTCTGCCTGAAAATGTACTGTTGTCCCAAGCATATTGCAACAAACGGTGTATTTCTATCGCTGCTCGTTTAGTTTTTATTGCCGTTTCAAATATACCGGTCATTTTTGAAACACCCTGTATATAGTAAAAAAAAAGAAATGTACACAGAATGCAAAGTAAGAAATTCATTTACTTCTCTTCCAACTTAAAAGTAATTTTACATTTTCATAAGCAGACACAATACTATTTTTCTCACAAATGTTCCTGAGTCTATGGAGAGTAGGACACCTGCAGAATTCCTGGTCTTGAATAGCTGCAAACTTGAAGATTCGACACATCCATGTGATGATATTCTCCTCGCCTTTGACATAGATGATGCTATCGATGAGGTGAAATAACTGAAATAATGTCACCACACCTTTATAGGGATACTAGAATTACCCCAGTGCATTCCATGATAGAAACATGTTAATCATTCTGCACTCCTCCATGTTTTAGCACACTTCATATTCTTGAAAGGTCTCGTCAATGCAAAGTTTGCTGAGGACGTCTCTATTATACCAGCATCCTCTGTGTATACTACAAAAGCAAAATCCTTAAATGTGAACTATCTATGCTCATTGTCATAGAAACTGTGTGTGTCCGCAGTGATGCTCACATCTTGAGATGCCTCCTCCCACTGCTTCTGAGAGGTCTGTTTGGGCAATAGCCGCAACCTCACCAGCCAGTGAATCCATGACTGAGAGACCTGCAAGGGCTGGAATGAGGATGGGGATAATTCCACCTGCTGGTCTTAGGTATCGGTAGAATCCTGGGTGCTTTAACTGGTTGTTTATGCTTCATAGCACTGTTAGCTACATACATCGCTGTCAGGATGTAGTTTTTGTGACACCCTTTCTTCTTCA
The DNA here is from genome assembly GCF_023898315.1 of Schistocerca nitens. Lineage (NCBI taxonomy): Eukaryota > Metazoa > Arthropoda > Insecta > Orthoptera > Acrididae > Schistocerca > Schistocerca nitens. Next base: position 262,306,614 of record NC_064621.1, read on the forward strand.
TCATCATCTTCTTCTTCTCCAGTGCATGGAGAGTGGAGTTCCTAACGTTGTTTAAACCCACACCCAACTTAATTTTACCACACATGTTTTTACCTGTAACAAATGTTCCAATGCACAGTCCAATACCACTGTCCTTTCTTGCACATATTGTCTTGGCTTTATCAGCTAAAACTCGATCTGCAACATGACATCTGGAGAGATCATTATGTTTTGCGTATGAGATGTCTTGTTCCAAACATGCCTCGTCAAGCAGGTTAATCCCTTTATCACCATGAGCCAACCATTTTTGAAGCTGTGTAACAGGTACTCGGTAATTATACCTAGGAATATGCAGTTCACCTGAACTTTTGTCGACAATACCACCATCTCCTACAATGTGTCTCCTATGGCGCATGATATCCTACTGTGCTGGTTGTACTCTCTGCACCACATTATGTAGCCAACGCCAGTGTCGATCCAACTGTTTGGTGTTGCATGAAAACCAAGCCCTTTAACCAGTGTCGTATTCCCTCAACGTTTTATGACTCACTCTGCGAGGAACACATATGGCTCTGAGCTCTTCTGCAGTTCCTCTGTGTTCTGGCGTAACCACAAGGGCCGGAACAAAGATGAAGAACGGAAGACCAGGAAAGGCAGTGAAACGACGTCGGCCATGCAGAGTATTAACACAGCCTGGCAGGGAGTGCTATGACATCAGATTGTAGTGATCCATATACATTGCTTGTTTGAACATTGTGTATAGCAAGAACTCGGATTTATGTTGCATGTCGCCCATCTCTGGCGACACTTTTGTACACTGGTGTTAAGTATCGTTAACCTACTTTATTGAAATAAAACTACTAATGTTATTTGCTTGAATTGTTGTATAGCATTCTGAGAGCGCATCATCCTTTAAGCCACCCTATACGAGACGAGTGGGCAAGACGCCACACTCTGTGCAAAAAGCTTCCTCAAATTTGAGTACTAATGCTATCCTTTTATATATAAGATTCGAAATTTATTCTCAGCAGTTTGGAAACTGGCTGTGTTGCGTTTTGAGATGCATACCGAATCACCCATTTATAGTTATGTTTACAGGGATCTAACATTTTAATACATCAATGAGTCAATTGTCATTAACATCAGTTGGGCTAGTTTTTATTGTGTGAGGTTCGCTCCATTATACTGTGTGATTATCTTTAGGAGGATATCTGTTCATTTGTATGAACCACAGAGATTAAACCGCATCCACATTTTGGCTTTCACTGTTCTGTTCAGATGTTCCACGACACTCATCTTCAGGTGAGTGAATGTTGAGCAGTGGTGTAGCTCGCCAGGTTACTTTATCCTGTGCGAGCGTCTCATCATTTCTTCATCTCCAAATAACTACTGTAGCCTACATCCATCTGAATCTGCTTAATATATTCATCTCTTGGTCTCCCTCTACGTATTTTACCCTCCAAGCTTCCCTCCAGTACTAAACTGGTGATCCATTGATGATGCCTCAGAACGTGTCCTACCAATCAATCCCTTCTTCCAGTCAAATTGTGCCACAAATTTCTCCCCAATTCTGTTCAGTACCTCCTCATTAGTTACATGATCTACCCATCTAATCTTTAGCATTCTTCTGTAGCACCACATTTCGAAAGCTTCTATTCTCTTCTTGTCTACTCTGCTTATCTTCCATGTTTCTTTTCCAGACATGGCTACACTCCATACAAATACTTTCAGAAAAGACTTCCTAACACTTAAATCTATACTCGATGTTAACAAATTTCTCTTCTTCAGAAACGCTTTCCTTGCCATCGCCAGTCTTGAAATATCTGTTGTGTTCCGTTTGAAGGCTGTCCAGGCATTGATTCATTCCTATCTGTAGCAATCGCTCAAACACATCAGCAACACTGCTCCCTGTTTTTGTTTTAACAGGCAATCCCCAAGCAAATTTACAGTATGTATCAATGACCATTAAAATATACTTGAAACCATTGTTCTCGTGTGACTATCCCTCACATCTACAGGATCAGACTACCATAAGTCATCCAAGCCTTTAATCATAACATACCTATGAGGATAAGTTTTGTGTGCTTGTTTGTGCATTTCTTGAACTACCATCTCCATACTTATTCGATCATACCTCTCTGTCTAAGCTCTGAAATTATTGAAACAACTTCATTTGAATGAGCAGTATTTCCCACAGCAGCTGATGCCATGTGCAGTAATAGTCAGTCAGCTCATTGGTATTATCGTAGTATATTACTGAGGGGCTGACTGCTGATTCTTTTATGCTGAATGTCAATACATTCACCACTGCTATACTGACCGTCTAATAATAGTGGTTTTATAGTGTCTCTGTACTTTGTACTGCGTTGGTTTCCTGCTTTCTGCTTTCCTATGTACACTGGTCAATTGTAGTATCTCAGCCGGCCGCGGTGGTCTTGCGGTTCTAGGCGCTCAGTCCGGAACTGCGAGACTGCTACGGTCGCAGGTTCGAATCCTGCCTCGGGCATGGATGTGTGTGATGTCCTTAGGTTAGTTAGGTTTAAGTAGTTCTAAGTTCTAGGGGACTGATGACCACAGATGTTGAGTCCCATAGTGCTCAGAGCCATTTGAACCATTTTTGTAGTATCTCACCATAAATCTCCAGATCTTTGGGTGAAAATTTTACTATTTTTGAGGATATACAAAAATGAGGTTCAGTAGACCCAGTGTTCTTTGAAATTGCTTATCGCCTATCAGTATTGTTTTTTCCTTTAAAGTTACAGGCTGCACGTCCAACATGTATGACTAGGGCGAAACAGCATTTTTGAAAAAATACAAACGTGCTCGAAACTGACTATGTCTGGGTGTTTTGGCAGTGTCGTGAGTACATTTGTCTTGAGGAAGGAGTATCCCTCCCATGTTACCGACTGCATTGGTTTGTGGTGTACTAACGGCTTTTATAGAAAAAAATATGTAACCACTATAGCTATATATACACCCATCAAAGGCTAATTCATCATTCAGTTTGACAATAATTGGTGATGACACAATGGAAACAACTCCCCGCTGTTGCGTGATTATAGGCATTACTAGCTTCAGTACTTGTGGTGTTATGGGAGGTATGAAGTAAACTAAAAAAAACACATATACGATTTGACAAACACTGTTATTCATTAATCATGCAGTACATCAAAAATATCAATTGGTTCTTTCTTCCCACATGTACAGAATTTAGAAAGGAAAGCTTTTTTGTAGGCACAGTAGGCACAGAATTCAGCATGTATTTCTCTCAAACTTATTGCCAGTACATTAGCTTCTGTCAACCCCATATTGATACACTGTTCTAAATCATCTACATTCACAGTATTCGCATGGAGGTAGTTCGTAATGTCTTTATACACAGTTTGAACAGAGGGCAATCATATGTTCGGTCTTTCCATCACAATGGATGGCACCATCTGTAGGCTGAACAACTCTGTAACAGTGGAGTGCTGTAGGTAAATGGACCAACCACCTAATCTTAGAATGAGTGCAGTGCCATAGTACAGTAATGTGATTGATAAAATCAGGCCAGCACAGCAAATGTCCAGCTGAGAATGGGAACGAAAATACTCAGAGGTCTTCTGTTGATTGATGTAAGGTTCTGTATTACACAGTTCATCACATTCCAACTCTGTAAACTGCACTTTAACACTTCTCGATGAATTTTCAGTCTCTAACACAACACACCAGTCACTGTCCACCAGTGCTTCTTTTCCAATATTTGAGTGCTGTGAAGCACTAGCTGTTAAATTATAGCTTGAAGTGGATAGCACTGGAGCACTGGGAGGAAATGGCAGCTTCTTGCCTATCACCTTCAGATTCTGTCCTTGCAGTAACTCCGGAATGTTCTGGGATGGTTTGTATGTTGGAGACTAGTATTGACCCGCACTGTGTGGAGTAGGACTCTCAGCACACTTCTTCTGGAAGTCGGGGACTGGCTAGGTGTCTTCATTATACAAATCAACAAACAGGATGGATAATAACAGCTCATTGTCCCACTCCAACATGCTGAATAATTCCTTTACAAGGTCTGTCACTACTGGTGCTGCAAGTCCCAGCAGGTTCGAGCTCGCTGTTGTTGGAGGAGATCCCGACAAGTTGAAGGTTACCAATAGAGAACAAAGCAGAACCATGATAAGAACTACTACTACTGAACAAGGAAGAGACACACACACAAAGAGCCAAACAAAGAACACTTACTTCTTCAGTTCTTCTGCAGTGATGATAATGATCTCATTCACATAGGTGCTTCATAGTACTTCTTCCACTGACTGAGATCGAGTGACACCAACTGGCTACAACATCCTCTTTATATCGTTTCGAGTGGGGAGGGGGGGATGCTGCGTCCTTGCTGGTTCCCATGGGAAGTGGTAAGGGAACAAAACTCGTTTCAGGCGCCCTCTGGTGGTGATACTGTGAACTAGCTCAATTGGTCTGGGATCATTGAACACACGATCGTCTCATAGACATATTGACTGGCCATTTCAAAAAAGGTAGACTGTTCCAGCACAAGCATAACTGTCTGTGTGAGTTGTGAAATGCATCTTTAACCCATCATGCTGTATCACCATTATTTACTGAAAAGTATTCTTCTCTTTACACTTCTCCGCTATTTTTCCCATCCAATCCTCACATAGGGAAATATGGACGGAGGCCTCATCTGCATGCTTATATGTAATAATGTTATTAAACTTCTCCCTGTTCAGCTCCAGTATCTCATCAAATTAACACACTGCATGCACAAAGATGCTTACACCAGAGTGGATGAACGTCTCATCTCTTGCGCCTTGGCAAACTGAATGGAATTTTCAAAAGTGGTCGGCAGTGCAAGCACAAACAGCTATCTGTGTAAACTGTGAAATGCAACTTCAACTCATCCCACTGCATCACTATTATTTGCGGAAAAGTAGTCTTCTTCTTACACTCCTCATTATCTGTGCTTTCCCATCCTCTTGTAGGGAGCTATGGATGCGGTCCTTGGCTGCATGCTTACAGTTAATATAGTTATTAAACTCCTCCCTGTTCAGCACCAACATCTCATCTATTGAAGACATCACAAACACAACTGCTTCCAATGAGACTGAACTTTTCCCGCCCTCTGGTGACGTGTGAACTAGACCACATGGGAGATCCTTACACACCAACATCTCAGTGTGTTCTGAGTGGTTGCCGCCAATTTTCGCGATGGGAAGGGTGGGGAGGAAAGTGGTGAAAAGTGGGGGGTGGCTGGGGATAGTTCGAGCATCGTCTTGTGGTGGTACTGTGGACTAGGGCAATCCATATTCGAACTTCAAGTTGAACATACATATGCACAGTTGGAAAAAGTGGGAGTGGAGGGTGGCAGAATGTGAGGGCGTGAGATGACGGAGTGTAGAGGATAATCCAAGAGCGGTATGACACCACCAAGAATACGTTTCTCTCCAAAATAAATAAAGAAACACCTTATCCCTTCCTCTCCTGCAGCTCTGTACAGATTCAATCTTTTTCTGCCAATCCACAAATGGGGGAGGGGATGGAGGGGGCCGGGTGACGTCATAAGAGGGGGTGATGTGGGGGAGTTAGGTTAGTGGAGGTAACCCCATGACCTATTTCCCACCAAAAAATTGCCGTGGGTGGAAGGGGGGTATAATGTCATAGGGGGGGGGGGGATAACACATAAATTATTTGTGCTAGAACCCACTTTGTTCCATGCTAACGGTCCAAATACTGAGAGCAGCAGGAGTAGGCGTGTGAGCACTTCCATTGAAAAGTATTTTTTCAGGTTGTTGTTGTTGTGGTCTTCAGTCCTGAGACTGGTTTGATGCAGCTCTCCATGCTACTCTATCCTGTGCAAGCTTCTTCATCTCCCAGTACCTACTGCAACCTACATCCTTCTGAATCTGCTTAGTGTATTCATCTCTTGGTCTCCCTCTACGATTTTTACCCTCCACGCTGCCCTCCAATGCTAAATTTGTGATCCCTTGATGCCTCAAAACATGTCCTACCAACCGATCCCTTCTTCTAGTCAAGTTGTGCCACAAACTTCTCTTCTCCCCAATCCTATTCAATACCTCCTCATTAGTTACGTGATCTACCCACCTTATCTTCAGCATTCTTCTGTAGCACCACATTTCGAAAGCTTCTATTCTCTTCTTGTCCAAACTGGTTATCGTCCATGTTTCACTTCCATACATGGCTACACTCCATACAAATACTTTCACAAACGACTTCCTGACACTTAAATCTATACTCGATGTTAACAAATTTCTCTTCTTCAGAAACGATTTCCTTGCCATTGCCAGTCTACATTTTATATCCTCTCTACTTCGACCATCATCAGTTATTTTACTCCCTAAATAGCAAAACTCCTTTACTACTTTAAGTGTCTCATTTCCTAATCTAATCCCCTCAGCATCACCCGATTTAATTTGACTACATTCCATTATCCTCGATTTGCTTTTGTTGATGTTCATCTTATATCCTCCTTTCAAGACACTGTCCATTCCGTTCAACTGCTCTTCCAAGTCCTTTGCTGTCTCTGACAGAATTACAATGTCATCGGCGAACCTCAAAGTTTTTACTTCTTCTCCATGAATTTTAATACCTACTCCGAATTTTTCTTTTGTTTCCTTTACTGCTTGCTCAATATACACTCCTTTCCCAACCACTGCTTCCCTTTCATACCCCTCGACTCTTATAACTGCCATCTGGTTTCTGTACAAATTGTAAATCGCCTTTCGCTCCCTGTATTTTACCACCTGCCATTTGAAAGAGAGTATTCCAGTTAACGTTGTCAAAAGCTTTCTCTAAGTCTACAAATGCTAGAAACGTAGGTTTGCCTTTTCTTAATCTTTCTTCTAAGATAAGTCGTAAGGTTAGTATTGCCTCACGTGTTCCAACATTTCTACGGAATCCAAACTGATCTTCCCCGAGGTCCGCTTCTACCAGTTTTTCCATTCGTCTGTAAAGAATTCGCGTTAGTATTTTGCAGCTGTGACTTATTAAACTGATAGTTCGGAAATTTTCACATCTGTCAACACCTGCTTTCTTTGGTATTGGAATTATTATATTCTTCTTGAAGTCTGTGGGTATTTCGCCTGTCTCATACATCTTGCTCACCAGATGGTAGAGTTTTGTCATGACTGGCTCTCCCAAGGCCATCAGTAGTTCTAATGGAATGTTGTCTACTCCCGGGGCCTTGTTTCGACTCAGGTCTTTCAGTGCTCTGTCAAACTCTTCACGCAGTATCTTATCTCCCATTTCATCTTCATCTACATCCTCTTCCATTTCCATAATATTGTCCTCAAGTACATCGCCCTTGTATAAACCCTCTATATACTCCTTCCACCTTTCTGCCTTCCCTTCTTTGCTTAGAACTGGGTTGCCATCTGAGCTCTTGATATTCATACGAGTGGTTCTCTTCTCTCCAAAGGTCTCTTTTTTTTATTTTCCTGTAGAGCAGTATCTATCTTACCCCTACTGAGACAAGCCTCTACATCCTTACATTTGTCCTCTAGCCATCCCTGCTTAGCCATTTTGCACTTTCTGTCGATCTCATTTTTGAGACGTTTGTATTCCCTTTTGCCTGCTTCATTTACTGCATTTTTATATTTTCTCCTTTCATCAATTAAATTCAATATTTCTTCTGTTACCCAAGGATTTCTATTAGCCCTCGTCTTTTTACCTACTTGATCCTCTGCTGCCTTCACTACTTCATCCCTCAGAGCTACCCATTCTTCTTCTACTGTATTTCTTTCCCCCATTCCTGTCAATTGTTCCCTTATGCTCTCCCTGAAACTCTCTACAACCTCTGGTTCTTTCAGTTTATCCAGGTCCCATCTCCTTAAATTCCCACCTTTTTGCAGTTTCTTCAGTTTCAATCTGCAGTTCATAACCAATAGATTGTGGTCAGAATCCACATCTGCCCCTGGAAATGTCTTACAATTTAAAACCTGGTTCCTAAATCTCTGTCTTACCATTATATAATCTATCTGATACCTATTAGTATCTCCAGGATTCTTCCAGGTATACAACCTTCTCTTATGATTCTTGAACCAAGTGTTAGCTATGATTAAGTTATGCTCTGTGCAAAATTCTACAAGGCGGCTTCCTCTTTCATTTCTTCCCCCCAATCCATATTCACCTACTATGTTTCCTTCTCTCCCTTTTCCTACTGACGAATTCCAGTCACCCATGACTATTAAATTTTCGTCTCCCTTCACCACCTGAATAATTTCTTTTATCTCGTCATACATTTCATCAATTTCTTCATCATCTGCAGAGCTAGTTGGCATATAAACTTGTACTACTGTAGTAGGCATGGGCTTTGTGTCTATCTTGGCAACAATAATGCGTTCACTATGCTGTTTGTAGTAGCTAACCCGCACTCCTATTTTTTTATTCATTATTAAACCTACTCCTGCATTACCCCTATTTGATTTTGTATTTATAACCCTGTAATCACCTGACCAAAAGTCTTGTTCCTCCTGCCACCGAACTTCACTAATTCCCACTATATCTAACTTTAACCTATCCATTTCCCTTTTTAAATTTTCTAACCTACCTGCCCGATTAAGGGATCTGACATTCCACGTTCCGATCCGTAGAATGCCAGTTTTCTTTCTCCTGAATGAACTGAGAGATGCCTTAAAAGATTTTTTCAGGTATAAAACATAATTTCTTGACAAAATCCTTTTGATCAGATATTCGTAAGACTATAGGTAGTCGAACTCCTCTTTAAGTAGACACAAATTTGCCAAAACATGAGTACAGTGGATTCCATACTAGACAGGATTAACGCGAATGGAAAGAAAGAAGGAAGACTTATGAATCACGTCATAGCGTTTAATATGTTAGCGATAATACTAAAAAGCAATATGAAATGGGACGAAACGTAAATTCTGTAGTAGAAACAGCGAATGAAAGATTTGGATTTATTGGAAGGACTTCATGACAGTACATAGCATCTGCAAAGGAAATCACATACGAGACACTTGTGCGACCAGTTGTGCAGTGCTTCTCCAGAGTTGGCAGACACTGAATGAACTGAGAGATGCCTTAAAAGATTTATTGGAAGGACTTCATGACAGTACATAGCATCTGCAAAGGAAATCACATACGAGACACTTGTGCGACCAGTTGTGCAGTGCTTCTCCAGAGTTGGCAGATACTGAATGTACTGAGAGATGCCTTAAAAGGTTTGTAAAAGATCGGTTTGCTCATTTGAAAATGCCCAGAGAACATAAATGGCAATCTTTAGAAGTAAACTGACCTTGCTCTCGTGAAACTCTGTTGCGTAAATTTAGACAGTCGACATTCTAGTAAAACAGTGCTACAGTTCTGCTACCTTCATCGTGTATCTCGCACAGTGATCACAAGAAGAAGATGAGAGACATGAATTCACGTACTGTCAACAGGGGTGACTTGCACAAATTTTGCACATTCTGTTACAAAAGTGTTATTTATGTATCATTGATTTGTTTTGTATTTTGATGTTCGTTGCTAGGTGTATGTGCATGTTATATCAATCATAAATAAGTTATGTTTATAAACGCAATTAAAAAATAAATGTCTAGTATGTAGAGCAGTTCCAGATTGGAACGGCTTCACTCACGTGGAACTGTACTGCAAGCAGAATTATATTAATAAGGTGATACTACACATGGCTCAAGATACAGGACTGGTATCTGGGAAGGAAGAAAAAGAAAAAACTGAATATGGCGTGTTGTTCATAAGTTACGTCTGTTTACCGAATTTAAAAAATTAAAAAATAAAGATTGCAGTGCCTGAAATAATATTCAATAAATTACTCTTACATTCTTTTTAATACAATACTGTTTGCTCAGTTAATAAGTGCGTTAGCTAACTTCAGAATCAGACTACAATTAGCCCAATTTTCGTAAATAACGAGCTCAGATAACAACTCAATTAAACAAGTTGTAGCAGAAGATATATCCAGAATTAACCGTTAATACAAGTAGTCAGCCCAAACTCATTTTTTTTTACCAGGGCGTCACGAGATTAGTGTCCTCATAGTTAACAATATTTTCAGATGGAACACCTGCCAGTGCTATTTTGAAAGTACCAAACTAGGCAAAGTATCATTCCTGTCCACTTCAACGCGCTGTCTTTTGACATTTGAGCTGACACGTTTTTATAGATGGGTCTTGTTTCTTTTTACAAGTAGCCGGACATAGTGGTCTCCAGGTAACTTATTTTTGGACCTATTTTCTCCAGTTCACATTTATCAAGTTATGACTTTGCAGTCACTTTTACATCATTTATGTCCAGGAGATGTCCCCAGTCACTATAGATCATTATGACCTCTTTATCATTCATTTCTATTAAGTCTAATTGATAACACATTGGCCCCAATAATTTCAGCACATTTTCCTTTAAATTTATTCGAACTGGTTTTCATGAGGATGCCAAATCTTTTCTTTGCGTTTCAGAGCGACATTCCCTTCCGAACGGCCGTAAGTTCTCTCCCTAAATTGTCCGTAGTACAACTGCGATATTTTCTCGCTCCTGGGCTCCTTTCCCCAAATTCATATCTGTAGAAAAAATAAAAAACAAGTGTTTTGTAAAGTAACACCGGTAGCTGCCAACCTTCTGAATAGTCCATTTTTATAAACAATTGCATACATGTTATGAAAAAATTATAACTGTTTATAAAGTACAAATATAAAATCTGATATACTTAACGTATATACGTTATAAAGTTCTTAACTTCTGTTTGGACTGCCTGTCAACGGCGTTGTCGCAGTGGTAACACCGGTTCCCGTCAGATCACCGAAGTTAAGCGCTGTCGGGCCTGGCTAGCACTTGAGTGGGTCACCGCCCGGATCTGCCGATTGGTGTTGACAAGCGGGATACACTCAGCTCTTATGACACCAACTGAGGAGCTATTTGACCGAGAAGTAGCGACATTGGTAAAAAAAAAAAAAAAAAAAAACCAAACTGACAACGGCCGGGAGAGCAGTGTGCTGACCACATGCCCTTCAGCATATGGTGACGCTTAAGGTCTGGGCATGACACGGCTGCCGGTCGGTACCGTTGGGCCTTCACAGCCTATTCGGGCAGTATTTGTTTTGTTTTTGTGCTGTGGAAGTAGACAGTGACTTTTCAAATACGAAATTTTAACTGCTTCTTTGCAGCATGCTACAGTCAGTTGTTTCAGGTTTGGAAACTTAAAAAGAGGTGGTAGTTGTATACTTCGATATGTACTATCGATACTGTAACTACCAACACTACACTACTTCAAGTTTTAGCGCAGGAGAATTTTGAATTCAACAAGGTACTTCGTGTACGGTGGACGGTACTGAAGTGCATACGATGGATAGTCAGTCAGTTTTCATTATTACATTGAAAAAATAAAGTTACGTAATTAAATTTTTGTTTGTTTGAAGGAACACGTCTGCAGTCGTGGTGGTCATTGAAAGCCCTGCGTCTAATGGTAGAGCGCGTCAGTACATGAGTCAAAACATAGTGGAGCGCTTTGTCAAAACGCCGTCCCATTTCGTTGCGACACTACCAGCGGCGTGCTACAGCACTGGACAGAAGGCTTTCTGTGTACCACGACTGCAGACATGTACCTGCAAAAAAACAGAAAGCTATTAGATAAATTTATTTTTTCGAGATCATAATTAAAATTTTGTGTCTGATCTCGTAGACGGTAATTTTTCCCTAATAACTGAATACACAGATGGAATAAAACAGATAATCGCTAAAAAAAAAGTAAGAAGTACCCTCAGCCATGCAATGTATACCAGCGTACGGTGTGTGTATGTGGGTATGGAGAAGACAATACCAGTAAACTCCCAATTTTTTTAAAAGTCGAACACCCCTGTGTAAAATAACTTCAAACTGCTGATTAATTCCCAGAGAGTTAATGCTTTACGTATCAACGTTACGCGCGTAAAAGAGAAAAAGTTTTAAAAAAAGTTTAAAAATATGTTAGTAGCTTGTTGGAAGTGGCTAAGTGCTCTCGTTATGAAACGCTGGATGAGCACTGGATAATTAGCGCGTGCTGAGTTACGCTACGAGACATATACACAGTTTAATACGAGGGTTGGAACTTAAATCGGTATTAACTTTGTTGAGGGAGCCACGACTTCACCTTTGCTTGCCCGCTTCATCACTAAGTGAAATCCTCCAATGTATTTGGAAACCCGTAAAACTCTGATGGGGCCAAGTTGGGACTGTATGGAAGATGTTGGATAACAGTGATCCCAAGGCGTCGGATTGTTGCAGATGTCGCAGCACCAGTGTGTGGTCAGGTATTGTCATGCTGAAAGAGAGGATGCTCCATCTGCGGACGAACCTTTCGAATTCGAAGCTCGATTACAGCACGCTATATCTGACGCACCGGCATAGTTAGGTCATATCTATTGAACTGTGTCGTACAATGATATAAGCATGCTGGTACATTCAGTGGTAAATCTTGATACTGTCTGCAAAATGGGTTGCGAATGGAGGTAGTAGAAAAGTAGCGACAAATTGAAATGTTAATGCCTCATGCGGCAGTTTTTCTGCATAAATAGCCGGCCGAAGTGGCCGTGTGGTTAAAGGCGCTGCAGTCTGGAACCGCAAGACCGCTACGGTCGCAGGTTCGAATCCTGCCTCGGGCATGGATGTTTGTGATGTCCTTAGGTTAGTTAGGTTTAACTAGTTCTAAGTTCTAGGGGACTAATGACCTCAGCAGTTGAGTCCCATCGTGCTCAGAGCCATTTTTTTTCTGCATGGTGGTGGTGCTTAGTGTTTAACGTCCCGTCGACAACGAGGTCATTAGAGACGGAGCGCAAGCTCGGGTTAGGGAAGGATTGGGAAGGAAATCGGCCGTGCCCTTTCAAAGGAACCATCCCTGCATTTGCCTGAAACGATTTAGGGAAATCACGGAAAACCTAAATCAGGATGGCCGGAGACGGGATTGAACCGTCGTCCTCCCGAATGCGAGTCCAGTGTGCTAACCACTGCGCCACCTCGCTCGGTTTTTCTGCATGAATAACAAAAATGTAGTAAGCGATAAACTTTTTTCCATTGAAATGGGTAATTTGCGCGTGCTGAGTTACACGACGAGACATATACACAGTTTAATACGAGGGTTGGAACTTAAATACTGGCAACTTTCATTCACATCCGATATAAAAGAGTTACATGTTTGCACCTGTTACTGTCCTTCAAAGTAGTCACCGCGTTGTGTAGACCCCGTTACCAGCGATGTAGAAGGCATAGTATACAGTTAGCAGAGCCTGTTCTGTTGATGGTGCGAATGGAGCGGTCTACTACCTGTTGAATCTCTGGAACAGTTCTGAAGCGAATGCCACCGTCAGTGCACAGTATTACTATTCGTTTTTGGAGCATCACCTGCGACCAGCTTTGCAAAAGAAGCGGCGACACTTTCTGCGTAATCCACCCATCATTTTGCACGACAAAGCGCGGGCACATACAGCGCAAGCTGTGGCTCCTCTGTTCGCCCGATGAGAATGGGAAGTACTGTACCATCCACCATACTCCCCGGATTTAAGTCCTTGTGACTTTGATTTGATTCCGAACATGAAGGAACCACTTCGTAGCATTCGCTTCAGAACTGTTCCTGTGATTCGACAGGCAGTAGACCGCTCCATTCGCACCATCAACTGAACAGGCTCTGCTGACAGTCTATTACGCCTTCCACATCCCTGGCAATGGTTTCTACACAACGCTGGTGACTACTTTGAAGGACAGTAACAGGTGCAAACATGTAACTCTTTTGTATCGGTTGTGAATGAATAGTTGCCACTATTTAAGTTCCAACCTTCGCAGTATAATACTTGTCTTACAGTGTTGAACCTTTAACATAAGGTTATACCTCTTCATAAGTAGATTATGTCAGCATTTTAATTATTTTTAATTACGTCGGTATTTGTATGAAATATTGAAAATCAAATTTATTATAGCCTCAAAAGTCGTTAGATAACGCAATGTGCAGTTGTGTGCAGGTACCGTGGCCTGGAATATTGGCTTACAAGGGAACCTCCCCATCGCACCCCCCACAGATTTAGTTATAAATTGACACAATGGATAGGCCTTGAAAAACTGAACACAGATCAATCGAGAAAACAGGAAGAAGTTGTGTGGAACTATGAAAAAATAAGCAAAATATACAAACTGAGTAGTCCATGTGCAAGATAGGCAACATAAAGGAGGATGATAGCTGATGAGCGCCGTGGTCTCGTGGTTAGAGTGAACAACTGCCGACCGAAAGGTCCTTGGTTCGAGTCCTACCTCGAGTGAAAATTTTACTTTCTTTATTTTCGCAAAGTTACGATCTGTCTGTTCATTCATTGACGTCTCTGTTCACTGTAATAAGTTTAATGTCTGTGTTTTGCGACCGCACCGCAAAACCGTGCGATTAGTAGACGAAAGGACGTGCCTCTCCAATAGGAACAGAAAACATTTGATCGCAAGGTCATAGGTCAACCGATTCCTCCACGGGAAAACACGTCTGATATATTCTTTACGACACTGGTGACGGCATGTGCGTCACATGACAGGAATATGTTGTCGACCCACCTAACTTGCACACTTGGCGAATGGGTAAAAAGATTCTTCTACCTTGCCCGATTTAGGTTTTCTTGTGGATGTGATAATCACTCCAAAAAAAGTGATGAAAACATAAGAGTTTGTCACATAAACTGCATCAAATGAATGCAACAGTTTCAGAGTCGCACAGTTTTCCCTGTGCTCTGCCAAAACATATGTTTTTTTTACGTTTTCAAATGTTTCCGTGCGTAGACCGTCAAATTCTGTATATGTCCAAGCAAATCTGAACATGTCCTGGAATTTTGGAGAGCGAAGTTGATTATGTGTGAGTGCCTGAACTTTGATAATTATCTGAAAATAAAAAATTAAAATTTTCACCCGAGAGAAGATTTGAACCAACGACCTGTCGTTTCACAGCTGCTCACGCTAGCCACGGGACCACGGCGCTCGTAAGCTAACACCCTCCTCGATGTTGCCTACGTTGCGCATGGACTACTCAGTTTGTATATTTTGCTTATTTTTTTCATAGTTCCACACAAGTTCTTCCTGTTTTCTCGATTGATCTGTGTTCAGTTTTTCAAGGCCTATCCCTGTGCCAACTTATAACTAAATCTGAGGGGGGTGCGATGGGGAGGTTCCCTTGTTAGTATTTTAGATATCTTACAAGTATTTCTTCACCAGATCTTTGCTTCCATCGCCGTAATAAACCATAACAACACCATTATGCACTCTGCACATATCCAGCGCGGTAATCCAAAGGATTCATTTAAACATTTGACACTTTGGTGGAAGAAAGAGCTGTGTTCTCTAGGAGGTCTCAAGAGGGAAATTTGTGAAAGCCATACCAGCACTACGCTACTTGACTGAGCAAGAGTTCATTAGATTGTCAGCTGAGAAACTGAGAGCCTCAGGTGATACACCAATTGTTTTGTCGCCAAATATAAGCGTTATGTTGATTAGCACATTGCCGGCCGCTGTGGCCAAGTGATTCTAGGCGCTTCAGTCTGGAACCGCACGACCGCTCCGATCGCAGGTTCGAGTCCTGCCTCGGACATGGGTGTGTGAGATATCCTTACGTTAGTTAGGTTTAAGTAGTTCTAAGTTCTAGGGGACTGATGACCTCAGATGTCAAGTTCCATAGTGCTCAGAGCCATTTGAACCATCTTTGATTAGCACATTGCCGCGCGGGGTAGCCGCGCCGTCCTAGGCGCCTTGCTACAGTTCGCGCGGTTCCCCCCGTCGGAGGTTCGTGTCCTCCCTCGAGTATGGGTGTGTGCGTTGTCCTTAGCGTAAGTTAGTTTGATTAAGTGTTGTGTAAGCCGAGGGACCGATGACCTCAGCAGTTTTGTCCCATAGGAACTTACCACAAATTTCTAATTTCCATTGGCACATCTGTCCTGTCCGCGACAGGTGAACGACCCGTCGGAACCGCTGATCGACCCGGAGCACGGCTACGGCGGGCAGAGCCTGATCAACCTGATGCTGACGGGCCGAGCCGTCAGCAACGTCTGGGACGGAGACCGCCACATCGACGGCATGCTGCTCCGGGGAATCGAGCGCCAAAGCGAGGTCAGTCTCCTGCACGCATTCTTGATCATCCCTGTTCTTGTTAAACTCACTTAATTTTTAATTCTTCGCTGATAACGCGAGATCAATTAATTATTTGTTTATATTCTCCTACCAACAGAAAAAAAGATTGAATCTGAAATCTGATTTCTCGAAGGAACACACATCGCCACGAATGTTAAAAATTTTATGTTCCAGAACTCGATAATTTCAATAGAAGTACACTACTGGCCATTAAAATTGCTACACCGAGAAGGTCAGGTGGTACAGATGCGAAATTTAACCAGGAAGAAGATGCTGTGATATGCAAATGATTAGCTTTTCAGAGCATTCACACAAGGTTGGCGCCGGTGGCGACACCTACAACGTGCTGACATGAGGAAAGTTTCCGACCGATCTCTCATACACAAACAATACTTGACCGGCGTTGCCTGGTGAAACGTTGTTGTGATGCCTCGTGTATGGAGGTGAAATGCGTACCATCACCTTTCCGACTTTGATAAAGGTCGAATTGTAGCCTGTCGCGATTGCGGTTTATCGTATCGCGACAATGCTGCTCGCGTTGGTCGAGATCCAATGTCTGTTAGCAGAATATGGAATCGATGGGTTCGGGAGGGTAATACGGAACGCCGTGCTGGATCCCAACGGCCTCGTATCACTAGCAGTCGACATGACAGGCGTCTTATCTGCATGGCTGTAACGGATCGTGCAGCCACGTCTTTGATCCCTGAGTCAACAGATGGGGACGTTTGCAAGACAACAACCATCCGCAAGAAGAGTTCGGCGACGTCTGCAGCAGCATGGGCTATCAGCTCGGAGACCGTGGCTGCGTTTATTCTTGACGCTGCATCACAGACAGGAGCGCCTGCGATGGTGTACTCAACGACGAACCTGGGTGCACGAATGGCAAAACGTCATTTTTTCCGGATGAATCCAGGTTCTGTTTACAGCATCCTGATGGTCGCATTCGTGTTTGGCAACATCGCGGTGAGCGCACATTGAAAGCGTGTATTCGTCATCGCCATACTGGCGTATCACCGGCGTGATGGTATGGGGTGCCATTGGTTACACGTCTCGGTCACCTTTCGTTCGCATTGACGGCACTTTGAACAGTGGACGTTACATTTCAGATGTGTTACGACCCGTGGCTCTACCCTTCATTCGATCCCTGCGAAACCCTACATTTCAGCAGGATAATGCACGACCGTATGTTGCAGGTCCTGTACGGGCCTTTCTGGATACAGAAAATGTTCGACTGCTGCCCTGTCCAGCACATTCTCCAGATCTCTCACCAACTGAAAACGTCTGGTCAATGGTGGCTTAGCAACTGGCTCGTCACATTACGCCAGTCACTACCTTGATGAACTGTGGTATCGTGTTGAAGCTGCATGGGCAGCTGTACCTGTACACGCCATCCAAGCTCTGTTTGACTCAATGCCCAGGCGTATCAAGGCCGTTATTACGGCCAGAGGTGGTTGTTCTGGGTACTGATTTCTCAGGATCTATGCACCCAAATTGCGTGAAAATGTAATCACATGTCAGTTCTAGTATAATATATTCGTCCAATGACTACCCCTTTATTACCTGCATTTCTTCTTGGTGTAGCAATTTTAATGGCCAGTAGTGTACCATTGTCAAGTGACAATTGCAATCGTATAAAAAAATTTCGTTAGTATGGGAAACGTGTAAAAACATGCGTGTCAAAAGATTGGGAAAGCCAAGGAACATAATTGTCTCAGTCGTTAGCAAGCCATAAACATAACTTTCCTCTTTTTTGTAAAACCCACGGCAAGGAGGAAAACAAAACAGCACTTTGTTGTGTATACAATTTTTGTTATAATTATACAAGTAGAAGGAAGACGTATGGGAGAAAGAATTTGCTAATGGTTCGCATGCTCTTCTGTCGTAGTGAAACTGACTCCGAGAAAGAAAACGAAACCACACATTTTCACAAGACAGCCTATGTTCATCTGAATATTTTTTGGTGTATCGTGTAAAAAATTGAACTAAATCGATCAAGAATTTGTAATCCTCCAGTATTTAAAAATTTCCGGTACAAAATTGACTGAGAATTGAAACTGATAAATTTTGGACGTGAGCAGCGCTGCGCCGTGGCCCTGTGAAATCAATCTGAATAAACTGAAAAATTCTTACCTCATAATGGTGTCGCCGGATAACGCTGTCTATACAGGGTGAGTCACCTAACATTACCGCTGGATATATTTCGTAAACCACATCAAATACTGACGAATCGATTCCACAGACCGAACGTGAGGAGAGTGGCTAGTGTATTTGGTTAATACAAACCATAAAAAATGCACGGAAGTATGTTTTTTAACACAAACTTACGTTTTTTTAAATGGAACCCCGTTAGTTTTGTTAGCACATCTGAACATATAAACAAATACGTAATCAGTGCCGTTTGTTGCATTGTAAAATGTTAATTACATCCGGAGATATTGTAACCTAAAGTTGACGCTTGAGTACCACTCCTCCGCTGTTCGATCGTGTGTATCGGAGAGCACTTAATTACGTAGGGATCCAAAGGGAACGGTGATGAACCTTAGGTACAGAAGAGACTGCAACAGCACATTACGTCCACATGCTAACACCTTTTTATTGGTCTTTTTCACTGACGCACATGTACATTACCATGAGGGGTGAGGTACACGTACACACGTGGTTTCCGTTTTCAATTACGGAGTGGAATAGAGTGTATCCCGACATGTCAGGCCAATAGATGTTCAATGTGGTGGCCATCATTTGCTGCACACAATTGCAATCCCTGGCGTAATGAATGTCGTACACGCCGCAGTACATCTGGTGTAATGTCGCCGCAGGCTGCCACAATACGTTGTTTCATATCCTCTAGGGTTGTAGGCACATCACGGTAAACATTCTCCTTTAACGTACCCCACAGAAAGAAGTACAGAGGTGTAAGATCAGGAGAACGGACTGGCCAATTTATGCGTCCTCCACGTCCTATGAAACGCCCGTCGAACATCCTGTCAAGGGTCAGCCTAGTGTTAATTGTGGAATGTGCAGGTGCACCATCATGCTGATACCACATACGTCGACGCGTTTCCAGTGGGACATTTTCGAGCAACGTTGGCAGTTCATTCTGTAGAAACGCGATGTATATTGCAGCTGTTTGGGCCCCTGCAATGAAGTGAGGACCAATGAGGTGGTCGCCAATGATTCCGCACCATACATTTACAGTGCACGGTCGCTGTCGCTCTACATGTCTGAGCCAGCGAGGATTGTCCACGGACCAGTAATGCATGTTCCGTAGATTCAGTGCCCCGTGGTTTGTTAAACCCGCTTCATCGGTAAACAGGTAGAACTGCAACGCATTCTCTGTTAATGCCCATTGACAGAATTGCACTCGATGATTAAAGTCATCACCATGTAATTGCTGATGTAGCGACACATGAAACGGGTGAAAGCGGTGACGATGCAGTATGAGCATGACACTACTTTGACTCAGTCCACCGGCTCTCGCAATGTCCCGTGTCCTCATGTGTGGGTTCCTGGGCCGGCCGGAGTGGCCGAGCGGTTAAAGGCGCTACAGTCTGGGACCGCACGATCGCTAC
This sequence comes from Schistocerca nitens, assembly GCF_023898315.1. Lineage (NCBI taxonomy): Eukaryota > Metazoa > Arthropoda > Insecta > Orthoptera > Acrididae > Schistocerca > Schistocerca nitens. The sequence goes on from NC_064621.1 coordinate 262,326,275, forward strand.
GGTCGCAGGTTCGAATCCTGCCTCGGGCATAGATGTGTGTGATGGCCTTAGGTTAGTTAGGTTTAAGTAGCTCTAAGTTCTAGGGGACTTATGACCACAGCAGTTGAGTCCCATAGTGCTCAGAGCCATTTGAACCATTTTTTTGGGTTCATGGCAACAGGAGCTAACATACCAACTGCATCCGCTTCTCCTGTGACGGGCCTATTACGGACCAGTTTGCGTGCTACGACCATACCTGTTGCATACAGTTGGCGGTAGATGTTTTGTAATGTGCGGCACGTTGGATGCTCTCTGTCCGGATACCGTTCTGCATACACCCTGCAGGCTTCAGCTGCATTTCGTCGAAACTCGCCATAGATGAGTATCATCTCAACCTTTTCAGAGTTCGAATACACCATGGTCACAGTTCCTACAACACTACACTATCACAGACCTCTGGTAACACGGTGTACTACAGTTGGTCTGCGTGTGGAGACGAATGCAGAATAACAATAGCAGCAAGCGCTACATGCGGACACTGCGACAGCTAGACCAAACCACAACAGTGCACCACAGCCACACTCGTAAACACGGTCGTCATCGTAAACATGTCCCTGTAGATGCTGCTCGCCGACCGTGGCCCGTGTTTGTTACAACACGCAACTGAACGTCGGAGGTTTCAAGCGTCAACTTTAGGTTACAATATCTCCGGGTGTAATTAACATTTTACAATGCAACAAACGGCGCTGATTACGTATTTGTTTATATGTTCAGATGTGCTAACAAAACTAACGTGGTTCCATTTAAAAAAACGTAGGTTTGTGTTAAAAAACATACTTCCGTGCATTTTTGTATGGTTTGTATTAAACAATTACACTAGCCCCTCTACTCACGTTCGGTCTGTGGAATCGGTTCGTCAGTATTTGATGTGGTTTACGAAATATATCCAGCGGTAACGTTAGGTGACTCACCCTGTATATCTGCTCCTAAATGTCACACCTTAGTGCAATGCTGGCCTGTCTACTACTAATGAACAACATTTTTCTGAGATTTGCATTATTTGAAAAAAAAAACTGACTTTGCTTGTTGACACAGCTGTATAGCTGGTCCTCTGATTATTAAACAACATATGACTATGACGTGGGAAAATTTGTAAAATATTTAAATTCAAGTAAATGAGTGGTATAAAAATTATGTTCTGAAAAACCTTATTATTTAAAACATTCTGCAAACCATTACATAAAAAAGTGAACATTACAAGTCTGACTTAATTAGTGCTGACAAATCACAAGAATCTATAACAGGGAGCTATTGCTACTGCTCCATAAGAACGGACTACTGCGACTGCTCCATAAGAATGAACTGTTGCGACTGCCCTGAAGGAGCGAGCGATTACTACTGCTGCCGAGACTGCTCTGACCTGCGATTCTATTGCAGCAGAGATGTTTTATATCGCAGGCAGAGCGTGAGCAATATATCGAAATTACATTTGCTCCAGCAGGGTAGTGAACAGTAAACCTCTTACATAATGAACCCCTTACAAACTTTCCCGAGATTTTTGCCGACATTTCCTCTCTACACATTCTACTAGCTGACAAGGAAAACTCCCCATCGCACACCCTTTAGATTTAGCGGTAACATGGCCCAGTGGGTAGCTCGTCAAAAACTGAACACAGGTCAAGAATGTAAACAGGAAGAATGTATACTGGACTGCGAAAAAAGAAGCAAAATCTAAACAGTGACCGGCCCAAGCTCAAGATGTGCAACGTCGAGCGTATTTGAATAACCACTGTATCGTAGTTATGTGGTCACGGGGTTGGGGTACGAATGGGGACATCCGTGTTCAAATCTTCTTCGTGTCCCCATACTTTTTTTCACAAAATTACGAACTGTGATTTCCAAGACTACAGAAGGAAAGCAGACACGTCAATCACGGGACGGAAAGTTCATAATTTCGTGAAAACGGAAAAAATGGGGTACGAGGGAGATTTCAACACAGATCTCCTCCTTCGCAATCCACCACACAACTACGACGCTGTGATTCTTGGGATTCGCTCGATGTTTCACATCTGCAACTTGGACTGTTCACTGCTTCTATTTTGCTTCTTTTTTTACTCTTCAGTACACCTTCTTCCTGTTTCAAGCTTGATCTGTGTTCAGTTTTGGACGGGCTCTGCACTGGGTCATTTTACCATTAAATGGGGAGTTTCCCTTGTGAGTACTCGGCACTGCCTGGATATGCCTGTATTCCAATCTTCTATGGTACATCCCCTTCCTGCCCCTCTCCCTCTCGATCTGCTCCCCCTCTCTTTGTCCATCTCGTCAACCACCATGCACTATCCATCTTCTACTGCACCTCTCTGTCCATCTGCTCCTCTCTTCTCCCTGTTCATCTCCTCCTCCCTCTCACACCGTCCATCTCTTCCCTCTCTCTCTCTCTGTCCATCTCCTCCTTTCCCTTCTCTCTGTTCACGTCCTCCTCTTCCCCTTCTGTCCTTTTCCCTCTCGCTCTCTCTCTGCACATCTCCTCGTCCGCTCTATATGAGTCCATCCTCTCCTCCCCCTCTCTCTTTGTCCATCTCCTCCTCTCCCCTTCTCTCTCCAAGTTATCACCCCCACCACAATAGGATATTGTTGATTCTTACCCCCACAGTGTTTCTTTACAGATAGTATCACTTACTATCCACTTGAAATCTATCCAGTCGTTTATGAGGAGATGTGGAACGTACATACAGGGTGTCCATACTTAAAGTTCCAGTTTGAAAACGCTGTAGAAAGATAACCACTGCTCAGAACGCTGTCAAATTTGAACAACATACCACTGACGAGGGGGGAACATCATGGGAAAAAAAACAACGAAAATTTTACGAATAGATTGCACTGTAAGCGTGTTAACGTAAATGTGGTCGGCTACAAATGACAAATGAATCACAATGGAGCAGCTATGGTTTGAGTTGCACATTATACCATCCATACTTTTCAGTGTGCATGACTGTACAAGTTCATATTCAACAGCTGTGACAGTGTTAGTTAGGAAAGCCCATCCACCATGCAAGGTCTTATACAGCGGATGGGAAAAATCTGTTTTTAATTGTTCTGGGGCCAACAACGGGATCAACAGCAAAATGAAATCGGATTCTAACCGTCGTGAGACTGGCGCAAGAAATGTTCAATATGCTGTCCACCGTTTTCTGCCATAAGTTGAAATCAAGGAACAGCACGTTCGATAACAGACAGGGATGTCTCGGGGACCACGTTCAGAATTCGTTGCGCAATGTGTGCCTTGAATTCAGCTACGTTCGTAAGTGGAGCTTACAACACATCTTTCAGATAACTCCACAGCCAGAAGGCACGCGGATTAAGATCAGATCATCTGGACGGCCGGGCTGTAGGGAAATGACGGCTGATAATTGGAAATTTGTGGTAAGTTCCTATGGGACCAAAATGCTGAGGTCATCGGTCCCTAGGCTTACACACTATTTAATCTAACTTTAATTTGCGCTAAGGACAACGCACACACCCATGCTCGAGGGAGGACTCGAACCTCCGACGGCGGGAGCCGCGCGAGCTGTCAAGGAGCTCAGACCGCCGGCTACCGCGGCCCTCAACATCTGGTAATTCTAGCATTTCCGAAATACGTGCGCAACAGCCTTCACAGACTGTACAATGTGCGAAGGAGTGCCATCTTGAATAATAATGATCCTACCCACATGTCCACGTTATTGAAGGGTTAGAATAACGTTGGTGCGCACAAGAAATAAGTTCTGCAGAAATTTTTACGAAGTCTCAGACGGTGTTCAGGAAAGATAGATTAGGCAGAATTGGTGGTGGAGTGTTTGTGTCTGTCAGTAGTGGTTTATCTTGTAGTGAAGTCGAAGTAGATACTCCGTGCGAATTGGTATGGGTGGAGGTTATACTTAACAGCCGAACTAAGTTAATAATTGGCTCCTTCTACCGAAAAAAATGGTTCAAATGGCTCTGAGCACTATGGGACTCAACTGCTGTGGTCATAAGTCCCCTAGAACTTAGAACTACTTAAACCTAACTAACCTAAGGACAGCACACAACACCCAGCCATCACGAGGCAGAGAAAATCCCTGACCCCGCCGGGAATCGAACCCGGGCGTGGGAAGCGAGAACGCTACCGCACGACCACGAGATGCGGGCCCTTCTACCGACCCCCAGACTCCGATGATATAGTTGCGGAACAGTTCAGAGAAAATTTGAGTCTCGTAACAAATAAATACCCCACTCATACGGTTATAGTTGGTGGGGACTTCAACCTTCCCTCGACATGTTGGCAAAAATACTTGTTCAAAACCGGTGGTAGGCAGAAAACATCTTCCGAGATTGTCCTAAATGCTTTCTCCGAAAATTATTTCGAGCAGTTAGTCCACGAACCCACGCGAATTGTAAACGGTTGCGAAAACACACTTGACCTCTTAGCCACAAACAATCCAGAGCTGATAGAGAGCATCATGACTGCTACAGGGATTAGTGATCACAAGGTCGTTGTAGCTAGGCTCAATACCGTTTCTTCCAAATCCACCAGAAACAAACGCAAAATAATTCTATTTAAAAAAGCGGATAAAGTGTCACTAGAAGCCTTCCTAAGAGACAATCTCCATTCCTTCCGAACTGACTATGCAAATGTAGACGAGATGTGGCTCAAATTGAAAGATATAGTAGCAACAGCAATTGAGAGATTCATACCTCTTGGTAAGAGATGGAACTGATCCCCCGTGGTACACAAAACAGGTCCGAACTCTGTTGCAGAGGCAACGGAAAAAGCATGCAAAGTTCAGAAGAACGCGAAATCCCGAAGATTGGCTAAAATTTACGGACGCGCGAAATTTGGCACGGACTTCAATGCGAGATGCCTTTAATAGGTTCTACAATGAAACATTGTCTCGAAATTTGGTAGAAAATCCGAAGAAATTCTGGTCGTATGTAAAGTACACAAGCGGCAAGACGTAGTCAATACCTTCGCTGCGCAGTGCCGATGGTACTGTTACCGACGACTGTGCCGCTAAAGTGGAGTTATTGAACACAGTTTTCCGAAATTCCTTCACCAGGGAAGATGAATGGAATATTCCAGAATTTGAAACACGAACAGCTGCTAGCATGAGTTTCTTAGAAGTAGATACCTTAGGGGTTGCGAAGCAATTCAAATCGCTTGATACGGGCAAGTCTTCAGGTCCAGATTGTATACCGATTAGGTTCCTTTCAGATTACGCTGATACAATAGCTCACTACTTAGCAATCATATACCACCGCTCGCTCACCGATAGATCTGTACCTACAGATTGGAAAATTGCGCAGGTCGCACCAGTGTTTAAGAAGTGTAGTAGGAGTAATCCATCGAACTACAGACCTATATCATTGACGTCGGTTTGCAGTAGGGTTTTGGAGCATATACTGTATTCAAACATTACGAATCACCTCGAAGGTAACGATCTATTGATACGTTATCAGCATGGTTTCAGAAAACATCGTTCTTGTGCACGAAGTAATGGCCGCTATCAACAGGGATTTCAGGTTGATTACGTATTTCTAGATTTCCGGAAAGCTTTTGACACCGTTCCTCACAAGCGACTTCTAATCAAGCTGCGGGCTTATTGGGATATCGTCTCAGTTGTGCGACTGGATTCGTGATTTCCTGTCAGGAAGGTCGCAGTTCGTAGTAATAGACGGCAAATCATCGAGTAAAACTGAAGTGATATCAGGTGTTCCCCAGGGAAGGGTCCTGGGACCTCTGCTGTTCATGATCTATCTAAATGACCTGGGTGACAATCTGAGCAGTTCTCTTAGGTTGTTCGCAGATGATGCTGTAATTTACCGTCTAGTAAGGTCATCCGAAGACCAGTATCAGTTGCAAAGCGATTTAGAAAAGATTGCTGTATGGTGTGGCAGGTGACAGTTGACGCTAAATAACGAAAAGTGTGAGGTGATCCACATGAGTTCCAAAAGAAATCCGTTCGATTACTGGATAAATAGTAGAATTCTCGAGGCTGTCAATTCAACTAAGTACCTGGGTGTTAAAATTACGAACAACTTCAGTTGGAAAGACCTCATAGATAATATTGTGGGGAAGGCGAGCCAAAGGTTGCGTTTCATTGGCAGGACACTTAGAAGATGCAACAAGTCCACTAAAGAGACAGCTTACACTACACTCGTTCGTCCTCTGTTAGAATATTGCTGCGTGGTGTGGGATCCTTACCAGGTGTGATTGGCGGAAGACATGGAAAGGGTACAAAAAAGGGCAGCTAGTTTTGTATTATCACGTAGTAGGGGGGAGAGTGTGGCAGATATGATACGCGAATTGGTATGGAAGTCATTACAGCAAAGACGTTTTTCGTCGCGGCGAGATCTATTTACGAAATTTCAGTCACCAACTTTCTCTTCCGAATGCGAAAATATTTTGTTGAGCCCAACCTACATAGGTAGGAATGATCATCAAAATAAAATAAGAGAAATCAGAGCTCGAACAAAAAGGTTTAGGTGTTCGTTTTTCCCGCGCGCTGTTCGGGAGTGGAATGGTAGAGAGATAGTATGATTGTGGTTCGACGAACCCTCTGCCAAGCACTTAAATGTGAATTGCAGAGTAGTCATGTAGATGTAGATGTAGACTCATAGGGTTTACCAGTGACGGTGCATAGAACAGGACCCGCAGGACTCATCTCACAGAAAAAATATAAACGATGCTGTCAACCCGCACCACAGAGTCACATTTGCAGAGTGAAGCGGTACTGTTCATGTGCGTGCAGATTTTCCGTTTCCTATATCTGCAGTTCTGCGTACTGACATATCCTTCGAGATGGAAAGCTGAAATACTAAACACCTTTTTCCAAAGCTGTTTCACAGAGGAAGACCGCACTGCAGTTCCTTCTCTAAATCCTCGCACGAACGAAAAAAATGGCTGACATCGAAATAAGAGTCCAAGGAATAGAAGATCAACTTAAATCACTCAACAGAGGAAAGTCCACTGGACCTGACGGGATACCAGTTCGATTCTACACAGAGTACGCGAAAGAACTTGCCCCCTTCTAACAGCCGTGTACCGCAAGTCTCTAGAGGAACGGAAGGTTCCAAATGATTGTAAAAGAGCACAGGTAGTCCCAGTTTTCAAGAAGGGTCGTCGAGCAGATGCACAAAACTATAGGCCTATATCTCTGACATCGATCTGTTGCAGAATTTTAGAACATGTTTTTTGCTCGCGCATCAGGAGATAGAGAAGATCCAAAGAAGTGCGGCGCGTTTCGTCACAGGGTTATTTGGTAAGCGTTACGGAAATGTTTAGCATACTCAAGTGGCAGACTGTGCAAGAGAGGCGCTCTGCATCGCGGTGTAGATTGCTGTCCAGGTTTCGAGAGGTTGCGTTTCTGGATGAGGTATCTAATATGTTGCTTCCCCCTACTTATACCTCCCGAGGAGATCACGAATGTAAAATTAGAGAGATTCGAGCGCGCACGGAGGCTTTCCGGCAGTCGTTCTTCCCGCGAACCATACGCGACTGGAACAGGAAAGGGAGGTAATGACAGTTGGACGTAAAGTGCCCTCCGCCACACACCGTTGGGTGGCTTGCGGAGTATAAATGTAGATGTAGATGGAAATGGGATTCGTCTTTTCACAGAAGGTTCTGTAGCAATTCATTGCTCGCTTCCATGCGAGCAAGAAATTCCAGAGCGAACGTTTGTATTGCTGGCAAGTCAGCTGGAAACAACAGCTAAACATGGGTGATTTTGCGAGTAGAGCAGTGTAGGCTGTTTCGTATGATTTTATGCACTGTGCTCGCAGGCATGTTCAACGTTCGCACATTCTCCGGCCATTGCATGCTAGCACACCACCGCTTGAACCGACCTGCAAAGCAGTGAAATTCTACGTCAGACGCAGATCAACTGCTTTCCTTCCTCTGACATAGTGCACTTCAAAACGACCTGTCTTTTCGGATGTTGCAATCAATTTCTCCAGACTTAGTCGTCATCGGACCAGTACCTTTCTGCATACCCTTGAATGGCGAACTTCTGCAGGTCTACTGTCGCGCAGTCGCCTTTCTTGTAAAATAGCTTTCCTGGCAGCGTGCTATCCTTCACGGAGGCATCGTGTTGGGCGTCTCGGAGGCAAACTAAGGAACAGCTGCGTGCCACATGTCTGTTAGTGTGCATATTTTGACGCTTACAGCGCCGTCTATTTGTCAAATTTTCATGAAATTATTTTTTGTTCCAAGACGTTTACTCCTTCGTCAATAACGCATTTTTCAAACTTGACATCATTCTGATACAGCGTTTTGAAACTGGAATTTTAAGTATGGACACTATGTACATATATGCATTAATAGATATATACATACATTCACTTTTATAGTATGGAGTTATATGTTGTATATATTAAAATATGCTTCCTATGTCCGTCTGAATGCTTATTAGACTATCGTGCGAAAATCTGAAGTAAATTACTGAAGAATTTTCAAGATTTTTGCTGACGAAGTTTGCCCTTTGATATTATACCGAGTACCCGGCGTTGCCCAGGCATGTATATATTCCAATCTGTCAGCCCGTTTCCTCCTTCCCCACCTCTCTGTCCATCTCCTCCTTCACCCCCTCCACCTCTGTACATTATCTCCATCCCCTCTTCTGCCCACCTCCTCCACCCCTACTCTCTTTCCATCTCCTCCTGTTCACTCTCTCTGTTCATCTCCTCCTACTCCTTTCTACATACAACTCCCTTTTCCCCCTCTGACCATTCCCTCCTCCCCCATTTTATTCCATCTTGTCCTCCCCCTTATTTGTCCATGTCTTTCTTCTCCTACTCTCTCTTGCCATTTCCTGCTCGCATTCTCTTTGTCCAGCTTCTCCTACTCCTCCGCCTCCTACATCTTCCTCCCCTGCCTCTGTTCATCTCCCCTTTCCTTTCGCTGTCAATTCCCCCTCCCCTCTCTCCGTCAATTTACTCCTCCCGCTATCTGTACCAATTTTCTCCTTCCCCTTCTTTGTTTGACCATCTTCCCCCCCCCCCCCCCCATCTCTCTCCACGTTATCATCCCAACGGGAGGCTGGTGGTTCTTACCCCAACAGTGTTTATTTCAAGATCGTAAATAATACGTGTGCTGAACTTGGTTGGAATCATTCCAGGGGCTTAGGATGAGCTGTTTACCAGTGACTTTACCTGTGTACGCACATGTAAGATATATTTCACACATATGTAACATATTTCACACTTTTTTGTACACATTGCAGCTGTATTCTAGCAAATTTCGCCCTGCAGTTTCAATTTTACGCAGCTCAATGTCTGTGACGTAACCTTTGAATTATGTGTCGTACAACGATATATTTTTGTAGGTAAAATCAGTGACATATGTGGATACTGTGTGCAAAATACGTTACGAATAGAGTAAGTAGCAAAGAAGTAATAGATTTAAACGTCATGCATCACGTGACAGTTTTTCACGCATTTTAGCGTTTATGACGTCGTATATCCTCAACTATATGTCGTACAATTACATATATTTCTAGGTACTGGCTGGTTATACTTAAAGTGCAGCTACTCACGAATGTCCACTGTGGACTGTAACTGTCGTATGGCAGCGAAACTTGGTAAATACTGTAATGCGTTAATGCAGAACCTGCTAACACCGGGGCCGGCCGGCGTGGCCGTGCGGTTCTAGGCGCTTCAGTCTGGAACCGCGTGACCGCTACGGTCGCAGGTTCGAATCCTGCCTCGGTCATGGATGTGTATGATGTCCTTAGGTTAGTTAGGTTTAAGTAGTTCTAACAAGGGAACCTCCCCATCGCAGCCCCCTCAGATTTAGTTGTATGTTGGCACAGTGGATAGGCCTTGAAAAACTGAACACACATCAGTCGAGAAAACAGGAAGAAGTTGTGTGGAACTATGAAAAAATGAGCAAAATATATAAACTGAGTTGTTCATGTGGAAGATAGGCAACATCAAGGATAATATAAGCACAGGAGCGTCGTGGTCCGGTGGTTAGCGTGAGCCTCTGCGGGACTAGAGGTCCTTGGTTCAAGTCTTCCCTCGAGTGAAAAGTTTAATTTTTTATTTTCAGTTTATGTGACAAACTATTATGTTTTCATCAGTTTTTTTGCGAGTGATTATCACATCCACAAGAAAACCTAAATCGGGCAAGGCAGAAGAATCTTTTTACCCATTCTCCAAGTGTACAAGTTAGGTGGGTCGACAACAAATTCCTGTCATGTGACGCACATGCCATCTCCAGTGTCGTATAGAATATATCAGACGTGTTTTCCTGTGGAGGAATCGGTTGACCTATGACCTTGCGATCAAATGTTTTCGGTTCCCATTGGAGAGGCACTTCCTTTCGTCTACTTAATCGCACGGTTTTGCGGTGCGGTCGCAAAACACAGGCACTAAACTTATTACAGTGAACAGTGACGTCAATGAACGAACGGACAAATCATAACTTTGCGAAAATAAAGAAAGTAAATTTTTCACTCGAGGGAAGTCTTGAACCAAGGACCTCTCGCTCCGTAGCAGCTCACGCTAACCACGTGACCACGGCGCTACTGCGGCTACGCTCTCCTTGATGTTGCCTATGTTGCACATGGACCACTCAGTTTGTATATTTTGCTTATTTTTTTCATAGTGCCACACAATTTCTTCCTGTTTTCTCGATTGATCTTTGTTCCGTTTTTCACGGCCTATCCACTGTGCCAACTTATAACTAAATCTGAGGGGGGTGCGATGGGGAGGTTACCTTGTAAGTTCTAGGGGACTGATGACCTCAGAAGTTAAGTCCCATAGTGCTCAGAGCCATTTGAACCATTTTTTGTTAACACCGGGGGAAAAAAGTTAGTTCCCATTTTGGCCACCAAATCTGGCGCTGTGAATGAAAGAAAGCCGTACAGTAATGGATTAGGAACAGGACATGGGCATGAAAGGTCGAGCAAACGGGAAAGGCATAATATTGATTTTTTTTTCGGTATGAGCATCAGAGACGTCAACGAGATGCTGGAAGACGACGTGATCAACAGTTGCTCGCAGCAGTTCCGTTGGAGTCTTAGTAAAGTGTTCCTGTATACTTGTCATTAGATCAGGGAGATACTAACCTTATCCCTGGTAAATGCATTCTTTTACATATCCCCAGAGCCAAAAGTCACGTGGATTCAGATCAGGTGATATTGCTGGATTCAGATCAGGTGATATTGCTGGCCACGCATATGGAAAACCTCTGGAGATAACACTTTCTTGGAAGGTTGCATTAATCACATATTTCACTGGGCGAGTGACGTGAGGTGTTCCCCATCCCGCTTTCCACACAATTGCATTCTTCCACAGCAGGAATCACATGATGTACAACGACGCCTCGGTATATCTAACAGCACTCTGGTTGTATTTTATTCATAGGAGAACGGACCAAAAACAAAGGTGCTTGTGGAACCACATCACACAGTCCAATGTGGCGAGTGCAGTGGCTCGTCTTGGGCAATATGCGGTTTAACAGTACCCCAAATTCGGCAGTTCTGTGTATTCACTGCACTCCATAGAATATTGCCCAGCCACATGTCATCAACTTCGATCCGTGTCAGAAACCGAAGAGCAACTACACAACGTTGCTGTGAATCACGAGGTTTCAGTTGCTGCACCGTCTGGATCTTGTACGGGTACCAGAGTAAAACAGACTGCAAAACTTTCCGTAGTGTTGACCGTGGAATGGAAAACTCTCGTGATACTGCACGAACGTTAGCACTACCCAGAGCACGTTCTGCATGGTCAGTTACAGCAACATCAAGTTCGTCAATAACTTCCACCGAAATAGGACGCCTTCTCCATCCAAGTGTCTCACCTGATTACCCGTATTTTTTAATTTCATTATCACCTTTTTTAAACCATATAATGACATCGGCTCCTCAGGCCTTTCAGCCGCCGATACTCTCACAATGCAGCACTGTAACTGCTGCTGTTCACATAAAACAGTTTCCCTAACAGCCCACGTCCTCCTTCTCGATAGCCGTGCTGTTCATTCACTTTATGGCTTGTCAAATGACAGTATGGATTTCATACCATAATACAAACTATGTACAGCGCCAGATTTGCACCTGGTGGCCACAGTTGGAACTAATTTTTCCTGCGTAAATCGGTTCCGAATTAACGCATTAACATATACTCGAAGTTTCGCTGCCATATGCTAACTACACCCCAAATTATACTTCGGTGCCGGCCGCGGTGGCCGACCGGTTCTGGGCGCTTCAGTCCAGAACCGCGCGACTGCTACGGTCGCAGGTTCGAATCCTGCCTCGGGCATGGATGTGTGTGATGTCCTTACGTTAGTTAGGTTTAAGTAGTTCTAAGTTCTAGGGGACTGATGATCTCAGATGTTACGTCCCATAGTGCTCAGCGCCATGTGAACCGTTTTTGTACTTCGGTGAGTAGCTGCACTTTAATTGTAATGCCCGATCGCGTACGTGGATACTGTCTCCGAAAAGTGTTGGAACAGAGTTAGTTGTAAGGAAGTCATAGTTGAAAGGAAGTCATAAGTAATAGGGCAGTTTTTTACGCACCTCACTGTTTATGGGGTCATATCTCGTAAACTACTGGTCCTACAATGATATATTTTGCTGGGACATTCATTCATTGGTACATGAGAATACTGTTTGAAAAATGAGTCGCGAATACATTTAGTAGTAAAGAGGTAATAAATTAAATCACCATGCTTCATGGGCCAATTTTACTGAATGAACAGCGAAAATGTAGTAAGCGACAAACTTTTGTCGTTTCATCATTTTTTTGGGGCTGTCAACGAGCAAAAGTTTCGTAAAGTTTTGAAATTATCTATAAAGTTTGTTGCAAGCCATGAAGTGCTCTCATTCTCAAATACTGGATAAACAAAGTATATGGTATTAGCACGTTGTGGGCTACACTGCTATTTCATCCCTACCCCTTTCATAGGTAGGTGGTTCTTAAACCCACAGCGATTCTTTCCAGATAGTAAGTTTAGTTTGAAATGTCCCCTTAGAAAAATTTAAAAATGACAGTGCTGGAAAAACTTCTACGTTATTTGATTTTCAAGCAGCTCAGAAAAATTGAACGTACTCAGACATTTCTCTCTTTACTTATTCTGATCATCACTAAACTGACACACAATATTTTTAGCTCAACTAAATCTGACTTTCAATAATCCCCACAAAAGAATGACCCTAACAATAACCTATACCTTTCATGAATCACTTACCTCACAAAAACCTTCGTTATTCGAACTACTGCAATACAGCGAGTGCCAATACTGCCAGCTAAATAAAAGATTCTAAATACTGAGGGCACTAACTACTGATAGACATAGTTAGCAGATGAAAGATTTTGATAGAAACAAACCATGTATTTACCTTAATAATGTTCAAAAGACATCATGTATGTAACTATCAATTCATGACAGCCATCTTTACAAATTTCCTTTTTCTGGCGGACACACGTCCAGGTCCTCCGCTTATAGTGCCCTATCAAAACTCTGGCATATCTCTCTCCACATCCACCACTGCGGGCGACTCACCTTCAACTACACAACGCTACGTGCTGTTCACATCCAACAGCCCGACACTGCAATAGCGAATATTCCATCAGTGCCAACCAACCACAGGACTGCACACAGCACTGTCAGTGATTTTCATACAGAGCGCTACGTGGCGTGACCAACATAAAAAACTAAACAGCCTACTTACAAGTTGAAATCAGTCCAGTGGTTAGGAGGAGATGTTGATATACATGCGTACATAAACACATATAGCCATTTTTATAGTGTGTGTGGATACATACATATTAATATACACTACTGGCCATTGAAATTGCTATACCGAGAAGAAATGCTGATGATAAACGGGTATTCATTGGACAAGTATATTATACTAGAATTGACATGTGTATACATTTTCACGCAATTTGGGTGCATAGATCCTGAGAAATCACTACCCAGAATAACCACTTCTGGCCGTAATAACGGTCTTGATACTCCTGGGCATTGTGTCAAACAGAGCTTGGATGGCGTGTACAGGTACAGCTGCCCATGCAGCTTCAACACGATACCACAGTTCATCAGTACTAGTAACTGGCATATTGTGACGAGCCAGTTGCTCGGCCACCATTGACCAGACGTTTTCAATTGGTGAGAGATCTGGAGAATGTGCTGGCCAGGGCAGCAGTCGAACATTTTCTGTATCCAGAAGTCCCCGTACATGACGTACAACATGCGTTCGTGCATTATCCTGCTGAAATGTAGGGTTTTGCAGGGATCGAATGAAGGGTAGAGCCACGGGTCGTAACACATCTGAGATGTAACGTCCACTGTTCAAAGTGCCGTCAGTGCGAACAAGAGGTGACCGAGGCGTGTAACCAATGGCACCCCATACCATCACGCCGGGTGATACCCCAGTATGGCGATGACGAATACACGCTTCCAATGTGCGTTCACCGCGATGTTGCCAAACACGAATGCGATCATCAGGATGCTGTAAACAGTACCTGGATTCATCTGGAAACAAGGCGTTTTGCCATTCGTGCACCCAGGTTCGTCGTTGAGTACACCATCGCAGGCGCTCCTGCCTGTGATGCAGCGTCAAGAATAAACGCAGCCACGGTCTCCGAGCTGATAGCCCATGCTGCTGCAAACGTCGCCGAACTCTTCTTGCAGATGGTTGTTGTCTTGCAAACGTCCCCATCTGTTGACTCAGGGATCAAAGACGTGGCTCCACGATCCGTTACAGCCATGCGGATAAGATGTCTGTCATCTCGACTGCTAGTGATACGAGGCCGTTGGGATCCAGCACGGCGTTCCGTATTACCTTAATGAACCCACTGATTCCATATTCTGCTAACAGTCACTGGATCTCGACCAACGCCAGCAGCAATGTCGCGATACGATAAACCGCAATCGCGATAGGCTACAATCCGACCTTTATCAAAGTCGGGAACGTGACGGTACGCATTTCTCCTCCTTACACGAGGCATCACAACAGCGTTTCACCAGGCAACGCCGGTCAACTGCTGTTTGTGTATGAGAAATCGGTTGGAAACTTTCCTCATGTCAGCACGTTGTAGGTGTCGCCACCGGCGCCTACCTTGCGTGAATGCTCTGAAAAGCTAATCATTTGCATATAACAGCATCGTCTTCCTGCCGGTCAAATTTCGCGTCTGTAGCACGTCATCTTCGTGGTGTAGCAATTTTAATGGCCAGTAGTGTATATGTGTTCGAAAATACATATAGCCCATCTCCATCCAAGAGTATCGTGTAAAAGTTTGAAGTAAATCGGTGTAGTGCTATTCGAGATTTTTGGTAACAATCGTAAACAACGACTTGTCTTTTTATAGTAGAAGATATTAATGGCTAATTCTGTCAAGCTGAAACTGTGGATACCGTGACACCTGGTATGAGACGCTACACGGAAAATCTCTCCAATTATTACTGTGAAGGGTGGAGCGTATAGCGGAGCGTGGCGCATGCCGCAGGTGGGCTTTCTGACGGTGATGGAGCGCGCGCGCCACTGCGAGGTGGGGGCGTGTCTGAAGAGCCCCCGCCAGCCGGTGTGGCTGCTGGCCAGCGAGACGCACCTCACCGTGCTCTTCTCCGCCGAGAGGCGCCTCGCCGGGGACTGGGCGCCCACAGAACAGGCGCGCCGGGTCTTCCGGCAGTTCGACGCCGACGGCGGCGGGTTCGTACCCAGAGCTCTGCTGCCCGATGTGCTCGCCGCCCTAGGTCAGTTACATAAACTACCGCTTCACTGCTCGGACCCACACCCTAAACGGTACAGTCCGACACCTAAGTACTGCAGATTTTTTTTACAAAATGCATGCCATGCAGCTGTAGTTAGTTACTTTCATGTTCTATGGGTCATTTTGTGTGACATATCGTAATGCTGTGGAGGGAGTCATTTTACATTCACATCTCGAATATTTATTTTATTTATTTATTTAGCGTATGGCTCATAACATCACAGTAAAAATTACAGAAACAAATCGATTTAAAAAGAATCACATACACATAAACAGAGCAATAAATAACAGTTTGTTTATAAGGACACCACCAATTGTAAATTTACACTCACAGAAGAGCAGTCACAAACAAACATCCAGCTTAGATAATATACAGGGTGTTACAAAAAGGTACGGCCAAACTTTCAGGAAACATTCCTCACACACAAATAAAGAAAAGATGTTATGTGGACATGTGTCCGGAAACGCTTAATTTCCATGTTAGAGCTCATTTTAGTTTCGTCAGTATGTACTGTACTTCCTCGATTCACCGCCAGTTGGCCCAATTGAATGAAGGTAATGTTGACTTCGGTGCTTGTGTTGACATGCGACTCATTGCTCTACAGTACTAGCATCAAGCACATCAGTACGTAGCATCAACAGGTTAGTGTTCATCACGAACGTGGTTTTGCAGTCGGTGCAATGTTTACAAATGGGGAGTTGGCAGATGCCCATTTGATGTATGGATTAGCACGGGACAATAGCCGTGGCGCGGTACGTTTGTATCGAGACAGATTTCCAGAACGAAGGTGTCCCGACAGGAAGACGTTCGAAGCAATTGATCGGCGTCTTTGGAAGCACGGGACATTCCAGCCTATGACTCGCGACTGGGGAAGATCTAGAACGACGAGGACACCTGCAATGGACGAGGCAATTCTTCGTCCAGTTGACGATAACCCTAATGTCAGCGTCAGAGAAGTTGCTGCTGTACAAGGTAACGTTGACCACATCACTGTATGGAGAGTGCTACGGGATAACCAGTTGTTTCCGTACCATGTACAGCATGTGCCGGCACTATCAGCAGCTGATTGGCCCCCACGGGTACACTTCTGCGAATGGTTCATCCAACAATATGTCAATCCTCATTTCGGTGCAAATGTTCTCTTTACGGATGAGGCTTCATTCCAACGTGATCAAATTGTAAATTTTCACAATCAACATGTGTGGGCTGACGAGAATCCGCACGCAATTGTGCAATCACGTCATCAACACAGATTTCCTGTGAACGTTTGGGCAGGCATTGTTGGTGATGTCTTGATTGGGCCCCATGTTCTTCCACCTACGCTCAATGGAGCACGTTATCATGATTTCATACGGGATACTCTACCTGTGCTGCCAGAACATGTGCCTTTACAAGTACGACACAACATGTGGTTCATGCACGATGGAGCTCCTGCAGATTTCAGTCGAAGTGTTCGTACGCTTCTCAACAACAGATTCGGTGACCAATGGATTGGTAGAGGCGGACCAATTCCATGGCCTCCACGCTCTCCTGACCTCAACCCTCTTGACTTTCATTTATGGGGGCATTTGAAAGCTCTTGTCTACGCAACCCCGGTACCAAATGTTGAGACTCTTCGTGCTCGTATTGTGGACGGCTGTGATACAATACGCCATTCTCCAGGGCTTCATCAGCGCATCAGGGATTCCATGCGACGGAGGGTGGATGCATGTATCCTCGCTAACGGAGGACATTTTGAACATTTCCTGTAACAAAGTGTTTGAAGTCACGCTGGTACGTTCTGTTGCTGTGTGTTTCCATTCCATGATTTGTGTGATTTGAAGAGAAGTAATAAAATGAGCTCTAACATGGAAAGTAAGCGTTTCCGGACACATGTCCACATAACATATTTTCTTTCTTTGTATGTGAGGAATGTTTCCTGAAAGTTTGGCAGTACCTTTTTGTAACACCCTGTATAGTCGATTGCCTCTTGGATCGCCATTAGGTAATCCTGTGGGTCACCCTCATATGCCCTTAGCGTGCACGATGTGTTTGACCGTCTGTCTCTCAGCGCCACAGTCGCAAGGGGCCGAAGGAAGTTTACCCCATCTGTGTAAGGAGTCGGCGCATCTCCCACAGTTGGTTCTGATGCGATTAAGAGTTTACCAAACTTTGCGAGGGCAATCAAATCCTTTTGGTTTACTAAAGATGCATGGCATGGCAGTTTACTGCTGTTCTGCTCTCCCTTTGCTCTTTCCATCGGTCATTTATTTTAAAGTTGGTTTGTTGCAGCCCCTGTGCAGTCTTTAGTGGAGGATGCCTAGACCGGAGTCGGTTTCCTTGGATGTCGTGAGTATCTTCATGGATTTGTAATTGAGGGTTGGTTATGATTTTTTGAAATTCTCTAACCAGAGCGTGTTCTCGGCGCAGGTTAGGTGGGGCTATGTTACTGAGAACGGGCAGCCACACTGTAGGAGTTGGCCTGATTGTGCCCGATATAATACGCATTGTTGCATTAAGTTGGCTATCTACCATGTGTGTGTGTCTGCTGTTGAGCCACACTGGGGCACAGTATTCTGCCACTGCCACTGCCAAGTGCGGATGTTCTTAAGGTAGATGCTGTGGAGTCCCAAGTGGTGCCACAGAGCTTCTGCAATATGTTGTTGCGTGTTTTAAGTATCGCTGCAGTTTTCGTCAGGTATTCTTTGAATGTTAGTGTCCTATCTAGGGTAACCCCAAGGTACTTAGGGTGTTTTTTGTGATTTAGTATTTTCCCGTCTAGATGTACATGTAGTTCTCTGTTGGCCATTTTGTTGTTCAAATGGAAGGCAGATACTTCCGTCTTTGTAGCACTAGGTTGTAGCCTCCATTTTCTAAAGTACTCGCTGAGAAACCCTAGGTCACTCGTAAGGATATCTTCGGCAGTTTCTATGTTTCTGTGGGCTGTTGCCAGAGCGCAGTTGTCAGCATAACCAAATTTGCGCGATCTGGTTGCAGGCATGTCAGCGATGTAAAATTTGTAAATATGGCATCATGCTGAACTTTTATGAAGTTTATTATTATTATTATTATTTCTTAACGTAAGATAGGTGTTCAATAAGTAACGCAACATTTTTTTTTTTTTCCTGAGAGCAAGTTGGTTTATTCAGGATTCCAGTGAACCCTATTATTCCCCACTCTTTTGGCTGCAAAATAGTGTTTTTTAACATAATCTTCGCTCAATGCGACGGCCTTACGCCACCTTACTGAGATGACATGTAGGTCCGCATGGTACCATTCTACTGGTCGATGTCGCAGTCAACGTCTTCCGGTATCAATAACCTCCACATCACCCAAGTACTGCTTCCCGCGCAGTGCATCCTTCGTTGGGACAAACAAATGGGGAAGATGGGAGATACGAGCTTCCTCTCGGTTGCACAGATTTGTGTGAGGTCTTACATTGTTGTGGAGAACGAGAAATTGTGTTCATTGTCCAAGATGCTACTCCTGGCGGGTGTAAAATGAATGTGCGCAACGGAAAACAATAAAAGCTAAAAAAAAGATTTAGCCCTGTCTGACTACTCCCTGAAGCAGATCTTAGAATCTCTTAATGCTCTTTAACATATAAATTCCAATCTAAACAGAAATGAATGATTAAGGGAACTAATTATACTAAATTATAAACGTTGATGCTGCATATACATTTATTGTATATTGAAAACAATCTTTAATTACAAATGTTTATATTTCCTATCTAAAATTACTGATCCATTGAACAACTCTGCCCTTTTATTATGACTGCGCGATCTAATATAAATAACGCGAAATGACTGACATCATCTATGTACCAAACACAAGAATACACTACCTTTAAAGATGGTCTACAATGGAGTGCAACGTCAGTGGAAATAAATCCTACGTGACCACAGCTGTTTAGCCTTTAGCCCCTAATAAGCCAAAGCAATTAGCAATATCACCGTATGTACTGCGTCCGGTGCGTCGGAGTGATGGTTCTCGTACACGTCTGCGACGATGGAAGAACTGCAGCCACAAATAAACTCTTTCAAAGAGTGGGACGGTTGAAGGTGGTCCTCCGACTACTATACTCTAATACTGTCTTCTCCTCTCTGTGTTCTACAGACGAGAAACGTGAACTCCCAGCTGCATGGACGGAGTTCAGATAACTTCCCAACGTAAGTATAGGCAGAAGAAGTGTTCTCAATCACTGAACGCTGCGTACTCAATGACGACTTCCAACCCGGAGGTGAAGTCCAGAATCATATAAGTTCACAACAGTACAGTTCTAACTATAAAATCTCGTGAGAGCAAAGACAGAAAGTCCGCCTGTACCAGCAAGAAGCTGATACTGAGCGACCGTCACACACGGGCGCTCACAACAGAAGACACCGTCTCTCCAGCCCTGGTTTCCCAGCAAGGCTTGGCTCCCCACCATCGTAATTCCGAAAACGAATCATATTCCCGAAACCACGGAATATTCTCCCTTTCTACAGATTCTTCCGAACGCCGACAAACCATATTTTAGTCTTTTTCGTCCATCGCGGAAAGTTTGCGAGAAAAAACCTATACTCGTACAATGGGACGCTTCTGAGTAAAAATCCTTGGAAATAACCCAGCCTTCATGGTTTCCGAGGTGCCGCTTGTTCGTTCCTCCCATCTGCGTCCAAGGTTTTCGTTGTTTCCGAAGTATAATCCTTCCGATTCGGATACAGCACCGGCCGGTTGCGACTCTATTGTGCTCCAGTGCTTAGGTGCTACGACGTCCGTCTTGCTATATCCTGTGTTTAAGCAGGACCAACACACCTGTGTGGGCCTTCCACCCAGGGCTTGAGTTCCGCCAGCCGTTTCACTTCCAATGTCGTTCCAATCTTTACTAGTATGATAATAAAGACACTCTGTCACCTTTCATGCAATAAGTGTTAACAATTATTTACAAGGTGTACGTGACAATGTCAGTCTCCTTTACATATTCATATATATATGATGTACAACCTATCACATGATACCTAATTGTGTTTGTAGATCATGGCAAAGTATGTGGATGAGTTCTTGTAAGGTGCGAAATTATAGCAACCTTACAATTTTTGTGGCGATGTCACGCTAAACTCGTTTCTTCCAGTTCTTGACAGTACCACAATACGCTTCCAAGTTGATCGTTGCACCAGGAGGGAGGACATCAAAGAGAACAACCCCTTCCGAGTCCCAGATCACTATCACCATGACTTTATCAGCTGAGGGAGCAGCTTTGAACTTCTCATCCGGAGGAGAGGTAGTGTGGCGCCACTCCATTCCCGTTTTGTTTCTGGTTCGAAGTAATGAACCCATGTTTCATCGCCTGTGATGATGTTCGACAAAAATCGTCACGATCAGCCTCATAAAGCGCAAGCAATTCTGCACAGGTGGTCGTTCGTTGCTCTTCTGGTCTCCCGTTGGGCAGCGAGGAACCAAGCCAACACACACATTGGAGAACCCCAACTGATGGACGATTGTATCAACACTACCAACAGAGAGGTCCAGTTTTGGAGTGAGGGGTTTGATTATGCTTCATCGATCACCTCGAATGAGAGTGTCTGCACGTTCCAACATTGCAGGAGTCACAGCTGTGCTTGGCTAGCCAGCAAGTGGGAGATCGTACAGGTTTGCGCGACCTTGTTGCGATGATGACAGACGCCTCGTCCAATGACTACCCGTGCTTTTGTTCACTGTTAGCTTTCCGTAGACGTTCTACAAGTGTCTATGAATATCTGCAATGCTCCCGTTTTCCGCCAAAACAAACTCAAATGATAGCTCTCTGTGTGGTTCAAATGGCTCTGAGCACTATGGGACTTAACATCATAGGTCATCAGTCCCGTAGAACTTAAAACTACTTAAACCTAACTAACGTAAGGACATCACACACATCCATGCCCGAGGCAGGATTCGAACCTGCGACCGTAGCAGTCCCGCGGTTCCGGACTGCAGCGCCTAGAACCGCACGGCCACCGCGGCCGGCTACTCTCTGTGTGGAACGCACCTCTATTATAGATGCCTCTTTGAAGGTTACATGTAGCACCGCCACCTGTCGGAACTTCATGAAACTATAAGGGCTCAAGTGGGAATATTCAAGATGTCCCACAGCAAATTCCGCATATTTTCAACCTAAACTGGCCGAGGAAAAAAAGATACTGCCATTCTTATTGAACGCCCCTAGCACAGATGTTAGTAATTGCTGCTCGCCACCCTTTACACATTACAATAATACTAATTCTTCTTCGGAATAGAAGCATTTGTCAGCGAGGAACTTTTTCAATTTCTTTCGAA
Source organism: Schistocerca nitens (assembly GCF_023898315.1). Lineage (NCBI taxonomy): Eukaryota > Metazoa > Arthropoda > Insecta > Orthoptera > Acrididae > Schistocerca > Schistocerca nitens. The sequence continues at coordinate 262,348,266 of NC_064621.1, forward strand.
ATTTTACTATTCTGTCCAGTATAGTGCACCCATTCTTGGGCTGACTGCAACCTTAATATGGAGTACTGAATGTCATTTTCCCTTCTGGTATTGTAATTATGAACGTCGTAGTTCCTTTTGAACTGTAGTGGATCACTTACAACATACTTCACGAAACAATAAATGTACCGTGAACCAGTAGTCAAAATGTCTAACTCCATAACAGATATGTACAAGATGACAGTGGGTGAGCGCCACATATTATTCTCAGGCCGGCCGGAGTGGCCGTGCGCTTCTAGGCGCTACAGTCTGGAACCGCGAGACCACTACGGTCGTAGGTTCGAATCCTGCCTCGGGCATGGATGTGTGTGATGTCTTTAGGTTAGTTAGGTTTACGTAGTTCTAAGTTCTAGGGGACTGATGAGCTCAGAAGTTAAGTCCCATAGTACTCAGAGCCATTTGAACCGTATTATTCTCATGCCAGGTTTTTGAGCAATGACGACTTTCTTTCTTAAAGAAGAGATACACAAGGAGATTATTAAATACGGCATTAGTGCATGAAAATATGGCAAATATGTCAACTCACTGATCTGTCTCTCCTCAAGTTTTGTAATGATTCTAAGCGCAGATGTCGCTGAACTAACTTATTTTAGGAGTTCTAAAATGTGCTTTTTCCGGTTTATACGAGGGCAGTTCAATAAGTAATGCAACACATTTTTTTTCTCGGCCAATTTTGGTTGAAAAAACCGGAAATTTCTTGTGGAATATTTTCAAACATTCCCGCTTCGTCTCGTATAGTTTCATTGACTTCCGACAGGTGGCAGCGCTGTACGGAGCTGTTAAAATGGCGTCTGTAACGGATGTGCGTTGCAAACAAAGGGGAGTGATCGAGTTTCTTTTGGCGGAAAACCAGGGCATCTCAGATATTCATAGGCGCTTGCAGAATGTCTACAGTGATCTGGCAGTGGACAAAAGCATGGTGAGTCGTTGGGCAAAGCGTGTGTCATCATCGCCGCAAGGTCAAGCAAGACTGTCTGATCTCCCGCGTGCGGGCCGGCCGTGCACAGCTGTGACTCCTGCAATGGCGGAGCGTGCGAACACACTCGTTCGAGATGATCGACAGATCACCATCAAACAACTCAGTGCTCAACTTGACATCTCTGTTGGTAGTGCTGTCACAATTGTTCACCAGTTGGGATATTCAAAGGTTTGTTCCCATTGGGTCCCTCGTTGTCTAACCGAACACCATAAAGAGCAAAGGAGAACCATCTGTGCGGAATTGCTTGCTCGTCATGTGGCTGAGGGTGACAATTTCTTGTCAAAGATTGTTACAGGCGATGAAACATGGGTTCATCACTTCGAACCTGAAACAAAACGGCAATCAATGGAGTGGCGCCACACCCACTCCCCTACCAAGAAAAAGTTTAAAGCCATACCCTCAGCCGGTAAAGTCATGGTTATAGTCTTCTGGGACGCTGAAGGGGTTATTCTGTTCGATGTCCTTCCCCATGGTCAAACGATCAACTCTGAAGTGTATTGTGCTACTCTTCAGAAATTGAAGAAACGACTTCAGCGTGTTTGTAGGCACAAAAATCAGAACGAACTTCTCCTTCTTCATGACAACGCAAGACCTCACACAAGTCTTCGCACCCGAGAGGAGCTCACAAAACTTCAGTGGACTGTTCTTCCGCATGCACCCTACAGCCCCGATCTCGCACCGTCGGATTTCCATATGTTTGGCCCAATGAAGGACGCAATCCGTGGGAGGCACTACGCGGATGATGAAGAAGTTATTGATGCAGTACGACGTTGGCTCCGACATCGACCAGTGGAATGGTACCGTGCAGGCATACAGGCCCTCATTTCAAGGTGGCGTAAGGCCGTAGCATTGAATGGAGATTACGTTAAAAAATAGTGTTTTGTAGCTAAAAAATTGGGGAATAACTTGGTGTATTTCAATGCTGAATAAAACAACCCCTGTTTCAGAAAAAAAATGTGTTGCATTACTTATTGAACTGCCCTCGTATTATCATCGTTATGGACACCTAAGAGATTTGAAGTTTCCACCCTTTTTATTATTTCTTCACCATGTGTTGCACTTACCATTGCTGTAGTATCCATAGATGTGTAGAACTGAGGTATGTTGTCTCCTCCTAAAATTGAGGGTTAGACCATTCGCAGAAAACCAGGCAATTATACTTTTACGACCATTGTTGACCATTTCTTCTGTTTATGTATGTGTGTTTGGATTGATTACTATACTAGTGTCATCTGAAAAAAGAAGGAATTCTGCTTGTTGTATATTAGACGCAAGATCGTTGACATACACGAGGAATAATAGTGGATTTAAGATTAAGTCTTGGGGAACCTCCTATGTGATTTCTACCCAGTCAGAATTACGTCCCAGGATTACAGTGGTTGAATTACTAAGTACCACTTTCTGCGTTCGTATGCAATTTTGTTTGTACGACCTTTATTATCACTACCAGCTTCGGTTAATAAATATCAACACAGTATTTGAATTGCAGTAAAAAAAGGCATGAAACGACGGGAAATGCATATTTATTTTATTTATCGTGCAGCATATGCACGTGCAAGGCAAAATATTGTATACAGGGTGGTCTATTGATCGTGACCGGGCGAAATATCTCACGAAATAAGCGTCAAACGAAAAAACTACAAACAACGAAACTTGTCTAGCTTGAAGGGGGAAACCAGATGGCGCTATGGTTGGCCCGCTAGATGGCGCTGCCATAGGTCAAACCGATATCAACTGCATTTTTTAAAAATAGGAACCCCCATTTTTTATTACATATTCGTGTAGTACCTAAAGAAATATGAATGTTTTAGTTGGACCACTTTTTTCGCTTTGTCATAGATGGCGCTGTAATAGTCACAAACATATGGCTTACAATTTTAGATGAACAGTTGGTAACAGGTAGGTTTTTTAAATTAAAATACAGAACGTTTTATTTCGGTTGTTCCAATGTGATACATGTACCTTTGTGAACTTATCATTTCTAAGAACGCATGCTGTTACAGCGTGATTACCTGTAATTACCACTTAATGCAATAAATGTCCAAAATGATGTCCGTCAGCTTCAATGCATTTGGAAATACATGTAACGACATTCCTCTCAACAGCGAGTAGTTCGCCTTCGGTAATGTTCGCACATGCTTTGACAATGCGCTGACGCATGTTGTCAGGCGTTGTCGATGGATCACGATAGCAAATATCCTTCAACTTTCCCACAGAAAGAAATCCGGGGACGGCAGATCCGGTGAACGTGTGGGCCATGGTATGGTGCTTAGACGACCAATTCACCTGTCATGAAATATGGTATTCAATACCGCTTCAACCGCACGCGAGCTATGTGCCGGATATCCATCATGTTGGAAGTACATCGCCATTCTGTCATGCAGTGAAACATCTTGTAGTAACATCGGTAGAACATTACGTAGGAAATCAGCCATTTAGATTGCCATCGATAAAATGGGGGCCAATTATCCTTCCTCCCATAATGCCGCACCATACATTAACCCGCCAAGGTCGCTGATGTTCCACTTGTCGCGGCCATTTTGGATTTTCCGTTCCCCAATAGCGCATATTATGCTGGTTTACGTTACCGCTGTTGGCGAATGACGCTTCGTCGCTAAATAGAACGCGTGCAAAAAATCTGTCATCGTCCCGTAATTTCTCTTGTGCCCAGTGGCAGAACTCTACACGACGTTCAAAGTCGTCGCCATGCAATTTCTGGTGCATAGAAATATGGTACGGGTGCAATCGATGTTGATGTAGCACTCTCAACACCGACGTTTATGAGATTCACGATTCTCGCGCAATTTGTCTGCTACTGATTTGCGGATTAGTCACGACAGCAGCTAAAACACCTACTTGGGCATCATCATTTGTTACAGGTCGTGGTTGACGTTTCACATGTGGCTGAACACTTCCTGTTTCCTTAAATAACGTAACTATCTGGAGAACTGTCCGGACACTTGGATGATGTCGTCCAGGATACCGAGCAGCATACATAGCAAACGCCCGTTGGGCATTTTGATCACAATAGCCATACATCAACACGATATCGACCTTTTCCGCAAGTGGTAAACGGTCCATTTTATCACGGGTAATGTATCACGAAGCACTTATACGCTTGTGACCATTACAGCGCCATCTATCACAAAGCGAAAAAAGTGGTCCAACTAAAACATTCATATTTCTTACTACACGAATATGTAATAAAAAATGGGGGTTCCTATTTTTAAAAAAACGCAGTTGATATCGGTTTGACCTATGGCAGCGCCATCTAGCGGGCCAACCATAGCGCCATCTGGTTTCCCCCTTCAAGCTAGAAGAGTTTCGTTCTTTGTAGTTTTTTCGTTTGATGCTTATTTCGTGAGATATTTGGCCCGGCCACTATCAGTGGACCACCCTGTATACAGGGACCAATTCAATGATAAAAGACAAGCAAGTGTAAAAACGAAAGTAAAATACAGTGCGTAAACTGTATATTAATATTTAATTGTTCAGTCCACTATATCACAGCTGGGGATGATTTGAGCAGATCCAGCACGGTATCTTGACAGACTCGTTTTTGGAACTCTTGAGCGATACGGAAGAGTGTCTGTTGAACGGACGCCATCTTACTTCTGATTGACTGTCAACTGAGAAGACGCATCGACTGACACCTAACGGCAGTTTTCTGAAACTCCAGGTAACACCCATTCAGACGACACACATTTCCCTGCCGGCATGTCCCGTGTTTAGTAATTACTACCCTCCAAAATCAGGTCATTCTTTTTGGAACACCCTGTATATTGTATTGGAAATTAAGAAAGCGAAGCGGTATGTGAAAGCCTTTTCAGCAGCAGTTGAGATGGCGACGTGTGGCAGGCATGACGGCGGACGGAGACTTCACGGACGTGCTGTGCGAGCAGCTGGACCCGGACGGGTGCGGCGTGGTGCTGGAGTCTGCCTTCCTGCGCGAGCTGTGTCCGCCCTCGGAGCCGCTGCCCCCCTCCTTCATCCTGTACCACTACAACGGGCTGTCCGGCTCCGCGCCCGATGGCAAGGTAAGCCGTCAGCATTGCTGTAGCACCGCTGCCTGACCGAATGGCGCTTCAGCTTACCGGGAGACACCACAAAGTGCGTAGTCTATTTCACCAGGTGGTCTCCATCATAAAGGTTCGCACCGTCAAAATCGAAGGCGAACTTCTTGAGAGTTACAAACCGTGCAGGGCGTTAAGCTAGGTATCCACTCTTAAAAAATGATTATAGAATCATATTGGCACAACGGAGTGATGAGATCTGATGGAACGTGATAGCACGCAACCGAATTCAAAACAGTATGTCGTGGAGTTCATCGTGAAACTGACTATCCTTTAAGGTGTATCAGCAGCTAGTGCGGTAATATGTTTTATAGGTACAGAAATAACAAACACACAGAGGCTGAATTTGTCTGGTGGTTCCAGGCAGACGGTATAAATTTTTCGAGAGAGACAGTCTGCTCTAAAAGTTATTTTGATCAGCTATCGAGCAAAAGCAGTGCTCATACCACAGTTGCACGAGGGTCACTCCAAAAGAAATGCACACTATTTTTTTAATCCATCTTTTATACTACATGTTTGAAAGTTTTACAGTGTGTAGATACATCCTTTAGGAACAATATTTTCATTTCTCCACATAATTTCCATCCCTCTCAACTGCCTTACGCCATCTTGGAATCAGCGCCTGTATACCCTCACGGTAAAATTCTGGACAAACCTGTTGGAGCCACTGTTTGGCAGTGTGCACAAGGGAGTCATCATCTTCAAACCTCGTTCCACGAAGAGAGTCTTTCAGTTTCCAAAGAGATGATAGTCACATGGAGCCAGGTCAGGACTGTAAGGGGGGTGTTTCAGTGTTGTCTATCCGAGTTTTGTGATCGCTTCCATGGTTTTTTGACTGACATGAGGCCGTGCATTGCCGTGCAACAGCAAAACATCCTGCTTTTCCCGATGTGATCGAACACGACTCAGTCGAGCTTGAAGTTTCTTCAGTGTCGTCGCATATGCATCAGAATTTATGGTGGTTCTACTTGGCATGATGTCCACAAGCAAGAGTCCTTCGGAGTCGAAAAACTCCGTAGCCATAACTTTTCCAGCAGAAGGTGTGGTTTTAAATTTTTTTTTTCTTGGGTGAATTTGCATGATGCAACTCCATTGATTGCCTCTTCGTCTCTGGTGAAAAATGATGGAGACATGTTTCATCACCTGTCACAATTCTTCCAAGAAATTCATCTCCACCATTCTCGTACTGTTCCAAAAGTTCGCTGCATACCGTTTTTCTTGTTTGTTTATGAGCCACTGTCAACATCCTGGGAACCCACCTGGCATAAACCTTTTTTAACGCCAACACTTTCAGTATTCTGCAAACACTTCCTTCCCCTACCCCAACGTAGCGTGACAATTCGTTCACTGTGATGTGTCTGTCAGCAGTCACCAATTCGTTAACTCTCTGCACATTGTCTGGACTCTGGAGTGTAGGCAGTACGTGACCTGCCGCTGCAAGGACAATCCTCAATATTGCCGTGCCAGCTTTCATCACGTAACCTGCTTGCCCACCGACTAACTGTACTGCTATCGACAGCAGCATCTCCATACACCTTTTTCAACCTCTTGTGGATGTTTCCCTGTCTCGTTTTCACAGCACTGGAATTCTATGACAGCACGTTGCTTCTGACGAACGTCAAGTGTAGCAGTCATCTTGAAGACATGCTGTGACGGCGCCACTCACGGATTCACGGAAACAGGTTGGACTAAGTTTGAAAACAAGCGGGAAGGATGTATCTACACACTGTAAAACTTTCACACATGCAGAATGAAAACTGTATTTTTACAAAAATAGTGTGCATTTCTTTTGGAGTGACCCTCGTAGTTCTCTTACGACCCTTTTCCCACTCTTGTTTGGTGTGACGTAAATGTTCCCTACTGCCCTTGCAAGATCATGCACACAAGAAAGAATCGTGAGGGGGGGGGGGGGGGGGCAGAGCACCTCCAACTGCTTCCAGCACAAAAAAAACTTTCCAGCCACTTTACCATCCAGATTAACGTTCGACATAACTGTATGCGAACGCGTTGAGGCATTGATGTTGGTTGATTTTGATACAACTCTCTAGGTACCTCTAATTTCCGGGATTCCTTTCATATGTATTTCCTCTTCGAATCCCGATTGGTCGGAGCTGAAAACAAATTCCTTACTGAACGATGGGATAAGTTTGTATATTTCATCTAAAAATCTTAGGGCCGATTCTGCAGTCTGCTGTGCACTGTCAAGTTGACACTTCGTTTTAAATTTAGTTACCTTAGGTCTTCCAGTTCGGTAGCACTGTTTGAAGCTATGCAACCACCCACTGCTTCCCTTGAAATCACTGTAGTCTATGTCGCACGCAATTTGATGTGCACAACGTAGTAGGTTATTATCGTGCACATCCTGTAAACTATATGAGGTATCCTCGAAACGTTTTTTGTAACAAATACGCCTTGTCCTCCCTTGCATGTCCGTAGTTTTTCTTATGCACTACACGGTCTTGTTACTGCGCGCTTATTGGAAATCTGTTCATAATTGTTTTTTTACTGTGTTGCTGATGATCTTCCATGTACGTAATTCTATTTAGTACCTGCATCTTGGACAACGATTGTCCTTTTCTTCCTTTGCCTAGAGACGGGATTTATGGCTCCCTGTTCGACAAGGGTGATGAACTTCATGGCTCGACACGTGTTTCGATATCGCTTTTACTTGCTAAGTACGTATCGTCTTGATTGTACTCATGTACATTGTCCGTACAGTCGGGCGTACACGACACCACACATTTCACTGACTCATGTTGCAAAAACGTTAATATTTCATCCGTCACTTCTTTCTCACCTGTGAAATTCCTTGGTTTCGTTTCTGACGAAATGTCAACTTCGCCAACTGTTGTTGTGTTTATAAAGCAGTGTTTGCTTTATTTATCGATGACATTGCTCTGCTTCGTATCAACACCACAGCATTGTAGCACTTGTAAGTCACTCGTCGACGCTCCGTAGCGTCATGCTTTGCTCACCATTAGATAACTCCAGTCCCGGCCCTGTTGCCGTTATAAGCCAATAATATGGTTGTATTGTAGACAGTACGAATGGCATAAACATGACTGGCCTTTTGTAACCTCGCACTCTAGAGGTTCCTCGTTAGTCAGCACCTCACCGCAATGAATAATGAATGAGGTGTTGAGCTCAAGAAAATGGAAAGAGGTTAGAATCTTCTGCCACAGATCGTGAGCATCGATTTTACAACATAATCATTGACCTATGACGTTTACTGCAGAATGACTGTTGTTTATTATTAAATAATGCTCTTTATGCCCCACTGTAGCCGAGGTCGCTAAAACACGCCCAGGAGGTGGCGCTCGACTCGGTGTTACGCCATTTCGAGTCCTGGCGGCAGATGAAATTTTCACTGCGTTATTTGGACGTCAGGTGGAGGAGAAATGGTGGCGTAGAAGTCCCTGATCACCAGTTTTTACACCAATGTCTTGGATTAAACTGCAGATCTGTCCGCAGTGTCTCATGAAGTGATGGGAAGTGAAACTGTTGATACTGATCCGTCCATCAGGTGAGGACCTTAAGGTCGGCGGTTCCCTCTGGTGCTATGCGAGAGGACTAGGTTAGGTGCCGGCAACAGGTTTCATCCTCTGCCTTCTCTCATCATCATAAGACACAAACGGAACATTGCACGATAAACATAGTCATTACGTTCACTCACAATCATAAATGCTCATGAGATAGAAATCTGACGTGTCTGTTTGCAAGGTAAAGGGCCAGTGTGCGCGGAAAAAGAACACTCTCTCCAATTAGGAGGCTCAACGCACTCCATGGGATTCTCAGTCAACACTGGCATGCGACATTTAATTTTTAATGCTATCTTTTTGACATTCCCTACTCTGCGATCTAAATAATCCTTGACTTTGCGATCTGAATAATTTAAGAGACATACTTAAACTGAGTTCGTAAGTATTTGTATTTTAAAATGGCGCTTTATATTACAGTTTTATTGTTATAGAATTTTTTTTAAAAAAAAAAGCTTTAATCTGGCGCTTGTTCCATGATCATGAATGCAGCTGTTTGTGAGATAACTGCTAATGTCCTTTAGCTACACGTTTACAAGTGTTCGTCAATTGAGAATATACAAATGTACCTCTTGCACCAATACAAAGATGAGTTATAAAGATATTAGAGTGACTTGCGTCGAGAAAGGGTTAAAATCGCTAGGTGTAAAACAGGACGCCAGATCCTGATGAGATGCACGTAAGATTCTAATACGGAATTTGAACTTCAGTTAACTCCCACTTTAACCATTATATACTTTAGGTTCCTTGAACAAGAAAACTGTGCCCAGTGATTGGAAAAGAAGCGCAAGGCACTCCTGTTTATAAGGTAACTGATCGGCAAAACTATCGTCCATTCTCACTGAAGACTGCGTGGGTTCTACAATCGTGAATTCTTAGCTCACACAAAATGAGGTATTTCGAACAGACTTGGTTCAAAGTAGTCTGGTAGGTACAGTGATTCTTTACTTCCGGAAGGTATTTGACACCATACCACACATATGCTTCTTATCGAAAGTACAGTAGCATTGTTGGATCGTATGTAGTGTGCAGTCATGAACGGAGAGCCATCGACAGATGTAGACGTGTGTTTGGGCCCGGACCCTTGTTGCCCATGGAGTATATTGATGACTGGGTAGACCACATTAATAGCAACCTCTGGATTTCCATAGACTATGCACTTTATATGAAGTACCGTCTCAAAAATGCTGCACAAATATTCAGGCAGATACTGATAAGATTTTAAAGTGCTGCAAGAATTAGCAACTTGCTTCAGATGTTCAGAAACGCAAAATTGTGCATTTCACTAAAGGCAAAACAAAGTATCCCATAAATACTATATTAGTTATTCACAGTTAGAAGCAGACACTTCACACAAATATCTGGGTGTAATAATTTTGTAAGTATATGAAATGGAATGGCTCAGTCATTAGTAATACGTTACGACAAGATCAGTATCGTTATGCGATAAAAATAACAAGTAAATAAAAGGCACAATTTATGGAAACAGTCACTCTCTAGGAGGAAGGGACTGCTCCCAATGCATGCTGAGTCCCATCCATCTACGGAATTAGTTATTTCCCTCGCCTTATTTTACTGCTGCCGGTCTTTATCTTTTACTGTGATGGATTTCCACTCTATTTATTCCATTACTGCCTTTCTAACCTTGTATCTGGTTACCGAGGGGAGGGATGGAATCAGAGGTGGAGGGACAGGCGCCTTTCGCCAAAAGACGAGCACTGAGTGGCCTCCGTTTGCCCACCGGCCTGCAGACTGGTCTGACCCATATGCTTACTTGTACCGTTTATTCAGCTATTTATCATCTCTTGCATCAACATTGCTTTCAGTGTCTCGATTTTACGACTCCATCACAATTAGATCAAATTTCGACTGATGTCACTAGGAGGAGCATTCAATAAGTAATGCAATACATTTTTTTTCTCGGCCAATTTCGGTTGAAAAAATACGGAATTTGTTGTGGGACATCGTGGTATATTACAGTTTCAGCCCCTAGAGTTTCAAGAAGTTCCGATAGGTTGCGGCGCTATACGTAACATTCAAAATGGTGTCTGTAACGTAGGTACGTTCCAAGCAAAGAGTTGTCATTTAGTTTCTTTTGGCAGAAAACCTCGGCATCGCAGATTTCCATGAGCGCTTGCAGAATGTCTACGGAGATCTGACAGTGACCAAAAGCACAGTGAACGTTGGGCGAAGCGTCTGCCATCGTCGCAACAAGGTCGCGCAACCATGTCTGATCCCCGCATGCCGGCTGGCTGGCCGCACACGGCTGTGACTCCTGCAATGTTGGAACGTATGGACACGTTGAGGTGATCGACGGATCACGATCAGACACCTCGCTGCTCAACTGGACGTATCTGTCGGTACTGCTTACATAATCGTCACTAGTTTGGGTATCCAAAGGTGTATGCCCCTTGGGATCCACCAATACTCCTGCAATGTTGGAACGTGTGGACACATTGAGGTGATCGACGGATCACAATCAGACACCTTGCTGCTCAACTGGGCGTATCTGTCGGTACTGCTTACATAATCGTCACTATTTTGGGTATCCAAAGGTGGGTGCCCCTTGGGATGCATCCATCCTCCTGCAATTTTGGAACGTGTGGACACGTTGAGGTGATCGACGGATCATGATCAGACACCTCGCTGCTCAACTGGACGGCTCTGGCGGTACTGCTGGCAAAATCCTCACCAGTTTGGGTATCCAAAGTTGTGTGCCCCTTGGGATCCACCCATCCTCCTGCAGTTCTGGAACGTATGGACACGTTGAGATGATCGACGGACCACCATCAGACACCTTGCTGCTCAACTGGACGTATGTGTCGGTACTGCTTACATAATCGTCACCAGTTTGGGTATCCAAAGGTGTGTGCCCTTGGGATCCACCCTGTAGCCCAGATCTCGCACCTTCCATCTGTTTGGCCCAACAAAGAATACACGTTGCGGGAAGCAGTACCTGGATGATGGGGAGGTTATTGATGTATCACGACACAGGCTCCGGCGTCGACCAGTAGAATGGTAACATGCGGGCATACAGGCCCTCTCATTGAGGTGGTGTAACACCGTCGCATTGAACGGAGATTATGTTGAAAAATAGGGTTTTGTAACCAAAAGAGCGGGGAATGACATGGTATACCGAAATACTGAATAAAACCGACCTGCTTTCAGAAAATAAATGTTACATTACTTATTGAATGTCTCTCGTAAATATGAGGGATATGTGATACTGCTGTGTAGTCCATTAACACACCTTGTCCCACGCCTCCTATATGATCGACCAACCAGTTTTGAAATTTTTCAAATAACTTCCGGGAATTCAGCCAGGTAACACTTTCAGCGACCGCCGATATTTCGGCGGGAGAACACCCCGCCATTTTCTAGGCAAACTGCAACGGACATGCGACACACATGCAAATTTAAAACCTTGGTTCTCGGACTGAAGCAGGAAAGATAACACACACACTGAACACTAGTGCCACCAAAGACGACCAAAGTAAGAGCTATCGATGGTGAGACTACGAATTCGCAGGTGAGGTAGCATTGACTCCGTCCCTCTTTTTTTTTTGACAAGGGAGAGAGCCGGATTCCAAACAGAGTTTAAACAGAAACCTCCATCCCTGTTAACGAGGTCGCTCGCTAATTTAATCTCAACTGCCTCATTAATAACACTGTCCCAATACCTGGATGTGCATGCCAACATCTCAGTGTTATTATATAACATGGGATGACCAGTATCCAAGCAATGTTCAGCAATAGCAGATCTACTTGGCTGCTGTAATCGTGTGTGCCGTTTATGCTTAGTACACATAGCTCTGACTTTGGTCATCTTTGGTGGCACTAGTGTTCAGTATGTGTGTTATCTTTCCAGCTTCAGTCCGAGAACCGAGGTTTTAAATTTGCATGTACGTCGCCTGTCCGTTGCAGTTTGCCTTGAAAATGGCGGGGTGTTCTCCCGCCGAAATATCGGCGGTCGCTGAAAGTGTTACCTGGCAAAATTCCCGGAAGTTATTTGAAAGTTGTATACGCCAGGAGAAACTCAGGTCTCACAGTTTGTAAATGATTTCGTCGTAGTTGTACAGGCCGTCAACGTGTTGTGCGCTGTGGCAGGTGGTGTACCGCGTGGCGCAGGCGTTTCTGGAGGACGAGCAGGACGCGCGCAGCTACGAGGAGCGGCCGCCCGTCGACATCCTGGGCTGCCTGCAGACCAAGTGGCCCGCCATCCGCCTGCGCTGGCTCGCCGGCGCACCGCCCTCGCTCAACTAGCATTCTCTGCTCACCATCTCATTTCTGTACTCCTACAATAAATCCTCTTCTCTGATTATATCACGGTTTGGTACTTTACACCAGCGACAAACTATGAGGCACAGCACTCTGCCGGATGCACCAAATATATTGCTCAACAGAAATAGGGGAACATGACTTTGGGCGTCTGCCATACTCTGTTGAGCAATATATATATAACCAGTTACCTATTGTCAGCGTAACAATTGGTTTGATCTCAAAAATGATTATCCCGGCTAATATTTGTCACTCTGCCAAAGAAATCTCCACATGACGTTGTGTAGAAATGTTGTCTGTAAAGCCGCGTGAGTGGCACTAAATTGCATATCATTTATCAGATTTTACACAACTGTTTTCTCTAGCAAAAGGAACATTTAGTCACAAAATACTACCCACGCACAACACTGATGTATGTCTCCTATTAAAATATTTCATGTAAATCGTCCGAAGTAATTAGGCTTCATATATCAACAAATAAGAAATTGATAGTACGTAACGTGCTGTGAGCACTATTTTTAAAGATTCAATCTGAGTTGAATTCTGTCTTTTAAAGTAGATTCGGGACCACCAGTGCACATTTACTTCCATTCATTTATCTCTAACAACATTTATGTTTGTTAAAATTCTCGATTCAAAACTGCCGCGGAGATATTTTTGCTAAGATGGCGGCAAACAGATGATAGTCAATTTTTCTATTGTTATTCTCGATTCCTTTTATATCAAGTTAATATATTTAGATAAAAGTCTTTAAGCCTTTTGCTTTCTATTCTTTAGCATTTAAAATTATTCTCATTATACCAGCTACTAGTAAACTCCGCTGTAAATTACTAGCGCTAATGGCTGCGCTCCTAATTGCGGAGCTGAAAATTAACACTTAAAAACATTAATTAGATTGGATTACAATTGAAATAAATACAAATCCACGTCTAGACATTATAGTTGCAGGTTTTCTCTTTACAGACCTCACACGTCTCACGTCCGAACAGTTCATCGGTTAGCACAGGAAGAACAACAACCGCAGTTATCACAGATAACAAAAAAATATTATAATTGTCGTTGTCTATGAATGTAGTTCTCTGATAATAGTTTAAATTCACACAGAAATTAAATCATTACAGAAATAATGAAATAATTATTGTCATTTTTACACGATACAGTCCTTTTTATACGTAATATCGATAATATTTGTTGAAGTTTGCACACTTAGTTCATTTTAACATCTTGTGGCTAGAACATAGTCGTGGATATTACAAAGCGAAGATTTCAAGACATCCAATACGCCTGTATCAAAACAGATTTAAAATACTGTACGTTCATACACATGTTCCCCTACTTCTTTTGAACAGTATAGTTTTTGTACCCAACGTAAAAGGTAATAGGAAGCGAAACTCTTACCACAGAAAAGTAGTTGCTGTTTCGAGGCGATGTGCTTGCACGCATGCAATCAGACTCGTCACAGGGCGATTGTAAAGTAAAACACAAATAATGTTGGTAACGCCATAGTGACAAATTATCATTTGTTAAAATAATGTGTTTACAAATACTTGTCTATAGTTTAATAATATGGCGTGGAACTGAAGTGAAAGGACTGAACACTCACTGTTCTAAAGTAGCTCAGTGAATGTTGGCGAACTAATCAAAGAGTACTATAGTCTCGACTACTGTCAGACTGTTTGTAGTTCAATCTCAAATAATGATAAACACTTTGACACTCGGCGTTGACTGTCCGGCGAAATTCACTAATAGCTGCTGGGATGTAACTGGAGATAGTAGATAACTGTTCCGACACCTGGATGATCTGCACCAAATTGACAACTGCTAGGTGAAGAAGTGCGGCCGCTTTCATCCACGAACGGCGGTAGGTAAAATTACTATTGGTGGGTGGCGTGTACTGTTTATGAGTTGTATGGCAGAAGCATCTTTTACTTTCCTGTTAGCTAGAGAGCGTCTAAGTCTGAGATGGGTGTGCATTACACACTACGCCAATTAACCTGAGTTGCACATCGCACTGTCTATATTACATACGGGCTTCGAACTGCGAACCTTCTAAGTCAATGCTGAACATACACCGGCGGTGTTGAGCCTCTCGCACATGAGCCAATACTTGTGGCTGTCTTTGAAGTATTTCAGTCTCGCCGTGGACTCAGGCAACAAGATTCTCCGCTGACGTTACAGGTGCGCCACAGACCATACTCTTCGTACTACCCACCAGAAAATAGTCGAAAGCTGACAGATCTGGCGACCAAGATGACCATGGAATGTTGCAGCCACATGTCCATCCGAACATTTAGTGTCACTACATCCAACAGGGTCGGCAAAACATCTCTAGTACATGTGAGGTACATCGGTCCTGTTAGTCCGTTTTTCAGTAGATATGGCCCAATGATATGGCCACCAATTATCCCTGCCCAGGCGTAAATACCGACCCTGTGTAAGTGATTTCGAATCACCTGTGCCGTCTCTAGTAAACGTGCATTCATCCTTGAACAGCACCAAGTCGGGAATTGTGGCTGCAATACATTGTTGTAAATACCAATGTGAAAACTGTACTCGTCGTGGGTTGTCCTCCTGTAATGCCTGATCTTTTTGTAGATAGTACGGATGGAGCCGATGTTCATTTACAACACGCCACACGCACTGTTTGTTACCCGTGTGTAGCGCCTGTGACACCTTCCTAGTGGTGGTGGCTGGGTGCTTTTCGAACATTCTGAGCACGTGCTCATCCAACTGTAGGGTTAGAGCGGAGCGTGGACGGCCCGCATCACGTTCTGACACTTACCAGAGGACAGACAGTAGACTGGGGATAAGATTTGCAAGTACCAAGCACGAGGGCCGAGAACGTGGAATGACGTGGAGTATGTCGGTTTGACGTTATTGCACTGGCAGACCACACAAGGTCCGCAGTAGGATGTGCACAATGATATGTGGAGCTATGTAGCGCATGCACAGGAATGTTATTAGGCTCAGGTCGTCCATTCACAGTACACAGATGGTTAGAGGGTTTCGTACCTTCCGTATACAGACACCAAAACGAATAGGGCCAAACTGCCACAACTGTTCGTTCTCATACTTAGATGCTCTCCAGTGCCTGAGACGCGCGTTTCAGGATATGGGTTCCTTCTTGAGAGCTGCTCACTTTGCCTTTGTGCACAACATATTAAGCGTTGTCGGTGTTTTTTGGGACACCCTGTTTGTGGCAGCTGATGGTTACACAGTGGCACTACGCTGAAAACTGTCTAGCGTTTCCTCTGGTCCTACGTCACTCGCTGTTGTGGTCTTCAGTCCTGAGACTGGTTTGATGCAGCTCTCTATGCTACTATCTCCTGTGCGAGCTTCTTCATCTCCGAGTAACTGCTGGATCCTACATCCTTCTGAACCTGCTTACTGTATTCATCTCTTGGTCTCCCCCTACGATTTTTACCTCCTACACTTCCCTCCAGTACTAAATTGGTGCCCGCATCTCGTGGTCGTGCGGTAGCGTTCTCGCTTCCCACGCCCGGGTTCCCGGGTTCGATTCCCGGCGGGGTCAGGGATTTTCTCTGCCTCGTGATGGCTGGGTGTTGTGTGCTGTCCTTAGGTTAGTTAGGTTTAAGTAGTTCTAAGTTCTAGGGGACTTATGACCACAGCAGTTGAGTCCCATAGTGCTCAGAGCCATTTGAACCATTTTTGAACGCTGGTCCAACTGAGGCGCCAGGTGGAAATGGCATGGCAAGCCGTTCCACAGGACTACATCCAGCATCTCTGCGATCGTCTCCATGGGAGAATAGCAGCCTGCATTGCTGCGAAAGGTGGATATACACTGTACTAGTGCCGACATTGTGCATGCTCTGTTGCCTGTGTCTATGTGCCTGTGGTTCTGTCAGTGTGATCATGTGATGTATCTGACCCCAGGAATGTGTCAATAAAGTTTCCCCTTCCTGGGACAATGAATTCACGGTGTTCTTATTTCAATTTCCAGGAGTGTATTACGATACATTTTTGTATTTATCATTAATCTTGTTTTTTCAATTGAAATTGAGACCAGCTGTATTGGCTGTTCTCTCCAGAAACTTTATTTAATTAACTGCATCTGTCAGACTTTTGTGGAAGTGTTGCAAAATCATCTTCAAAACTCAAGCAGGTTACTGTAATCCCTTTTGACCTCCTCCCTAGAAATAAATGTTCCATTTTTTTATTTTTAGCTACAAACACCAGACCCTTACATTTTTTTCTAAAACACAATTTTATTTCAAATTTAGGAGATATTTACCCCATAAATTTCAGTTTAGATACTACATTTGTTAGTATCACTATATGGACCGCCCTCAAACTATACCAGTTTGTCCAACAAACTGAAAGAAATCAGTTGTATCTGGTCTCCTGGAACCATGACCGATTTATTTCATCGTGATTACGTTATTTAATAGCTGGTAGGATGGCATTAGATACTGAAAGTTTCCATCACACAACAGCTTATATCATAGATGTTTTAGAGTGAGAAGTTTGACCCAAAATAGTCCTCACTTTCATTCAGGAGGACGTTCCGAAATTACGTGGACAAACTGCAGTGATCGGTAGTTGTCACACCAAATTTTTTATTAATTTAGGATGTATTATCGATTTTACAGACGGTGGACACGTACAAGAGATGTGCGATAGGTTAATACATGTATGGCGGTGGCGGAGCTGGAAGCAATGGAGTTTGGAGACAGCTGTAGGATATCATTCTCGAAAGTAAGGTGTTCATCGTGTGATATTGTGGTGTAGGGCATACAGCAAGTTGAACGTATACTCACAAGCATGTGCTCGGAGAAAGCGTGGGTTGAGTGGGAGGAGGGTAGTGGTGGAGGGTGGAGGCAGCTGTAGGAAAATCCAGCAGGATAACACCCTCAGGAATATATAAAGCAAATAAATACCTTATATTCTTCCTCTCCAGCAGCTTAGCGCAGACTGAGTCATTTTCCCATCAGTTCACAAGTGGGGAGGAGAAGTAGGGGAAGGGAGAGTGGAACACCCTTGTCTATGGGTATGAGGTGCGAGTGTTACAATAGGAGGTAACCACTTCAGAGCGAGAGGAGGTATCAACTATCAAAGAACGCCGCAGTCCCTGAACTGTGAGATCAGAGGAAGTCAACATCTGGTATCATTCCTCAGGAGAATTACTTTGGGGGCTGGCATGTGGGCAGTCACAAAAAATTTAGGTTGGGCCTGCTGTCGCGATACTCTCTGGGCGGTTGTATTGTGAGCTACTGCTCAGTAGGCATTTGGCTGCCATCGCAGTCGCGTATGTTGCATTTGTTATAGGCAATACATGGAGGAGGGTGCTTGTATTCTCAAATATGTGCATTCAAGACCTCAAATATATTTATTGCTTTGGCGAGTGTTCTTTTTTTTTTCAAAATTTCACTACTTGATTTGCAAAATGTGTGATTCTCATGTGTGTGTTGCATTATGATTCACTGTTTATAAATAATGTTTTTCACCACAATTATTATGTTAATTAGACCAGTGAAGCATTTTCAGTCACTTGTGGTAGCATATTTTGGACCATGATCTGTGTGTGTTTGAAGCACCAGGGCTGTAGAGTAACTGTCAGTTCGGTTTTGATTGATATGTGATTTTTTAACGGATGATCTGACCTTTTTCTGCCAAGTGGATGAAGGAGAAATGTTAAGTCGTGGTCAGTTTTTTAAGTGAGCACTTTTCCCTGCAAAATAATCAATTTGATGAGGTATTTCCCACCAAATATGCAAATGAGCTGTGAGGATCAATTCACCTGAGTCTATCAATCAAAAGTGTGCCAATATTTCAAGAATGGGATGGGATCGAAGCAATAAGGTTTTGACCTAAGAGTGGAGGTACTGCAACTGAGCTATTTCCCGCCATATTTTTATATCAAAAGGGTTTCAGTGTTTCCAGGAGGGAATGGGGAGGGATGTGGGCTGGAGAATTTCCCAGAAGGGGAAAAGTGGCTCAGAACAGAACTGGGTATGGTGTTCAAAAAAAGTGTCCTGGGATTGGCATCCCTTTACCCAGAGGAGTAGAGAAGGGGGAGGGGTGGGGGATTTTTCATGAGGACAGATTATTCCCAAAGGGTCATAAATCAACCCCAAGGCGATCATAAATGAATTAGCATAACAACAGGGTAAGTGGAGGGGGAGGGTGATAATTTGCCCCTGGATGTATGCTTGCCCCTGAATGTGTGCAAGCCACACAGACAATATTCACCAGCTCTTTGCCCCAACACTCAAGAACAGCAAGACCTCAGTGAGACACCGCGACTGAGCCATTTGGCAGTATCATTTTAGGCGTGACACTGGCTGGAAATATACTGTTTGCTGGACATTTTTCAAGGATTGCGAAAGAAATCGGTTGTGTCCTTTGAAAAGAACCATCCCAGAATTTGCCTGGGGCTATTTAGTAAAAGCAGGAAAAACCTAGGTCTGGATAACCAGACATTTTCCAAACTTGCATCCTTCAGTTGAAATGAAATGTCGTGTGGCTACGGCCTCCCGTCGGGTAGACCGTTCGCCTGGTGCAGGTCTTTCAAGTTGACGCCACTTCGGCGACCTGCGCGTCGAATCCTTCAGTTGTAACATGATGAGTGTGACGTTTTGCGTTGATAACCCCGCTACAGAACTGAGGCACCAGAGATGTTGCAGTGATGTTCTCCATTTAGTTGTTAATGGAGACCGCAGGTGTGTTGCTTTGCAGTAAGAGAACAAAAAAGACGTGTAGAAGCTGAACAACCACCACCATAATATTGTTGTCAAAGCAATAAACTTCGCCTGTGGTAGGCACAAACAGTTGGACTGAACCTTCTCCCATCTCAATAATATTAAGGACTGTGATATGGTATATCAGCTGAAGAAAGGTCTGCTTTTAATTCTAACCCATCTTTTCCTTTGCCTTTCCACTAATGTAGAAACGAGACAGATGCATGTGAAACTCCCTTAACGTAGCTTCTTCTGCGTGATCTTTAACTACACGGAGAAAACAATTAACGACTTTGTATTAACATGAATATTTATCACATAGATTTAGTTAGAACATCAAAAAGAGTTTTGCATCACGGTGGTTCTCAGAACTCCTGACTATAGAAATTGACTGTGGATATTGTATTACAGACACAGTTCCTTTGACTGTTCAGAGATGTCACTAAAGCCGCCCAAAAATGTAAACAACCATGCATGAGCAGCGCCTGTTAGACGGAGGGGGTCCTACAGCTGATCAGTTCCAGTCATTCCACCAGGAAGAAGCTACACGGCTCGTATTTTCTGTAGTTCAACCATGCCTAGACGATCAGTACCGCAGTTCGATAGAGTTCGCATTGTTACTTTGTGTCAGGAAGGGCTCTCGACAAGGGAAATGACCAGGCGTCTCGGAGTGAACCAAGGCGATGTTGTTCGAACATGGAGGAGAGACAGGAACTGTCGATGACATGCCTCGCTCAGGCCGCCCAAGGGCTACTACTGCTGTGGATGAGCTTTTCGTGCAGTCACGGGACGTCGTGTTACGACTCAAACTGTACGCAATAGGCTCCATGATGCGCAAATTTACTCCCGACGTCCAGGGGAGGTCCATCTTTGCAGCCACGACACCATGTAGCGCGATACAGTTTGGCCCAACAACACGCCGAATCGACCGCTCAGGATTGGCATCATGCACTCTTCACCGATGAGTGTCGCATATACCTTCAACCAGACAATCGTCGGAGACGTATTTGGAGGCAACCCGGTGAAGCTGAACGCTATAGACACACTCTCCAGCGAGTGCAGCAAGGTGGAGATTCCCTGCTGTTTTCGGATGGCATTATGTGGGGCCGACGTACGCCGCTGGTGGTCATGAAAGGCGCCGTAACGGCTGTATGATACGTGAATGCCATCCTCCGGCCGATAGTGCAACCATATCCGGCAGCATATTGGCGAGGCATTCGTCTTCATGGACGACAATTCGTGCCCCCATCGTGCACAGCTTGTGAATGACTTCCTTCAGGATAACGACATCGCTCGATTATAGTGTCCAACATGTTCTCCAAACATGAACCCTATCGAACATGCCTGGGATAAATTGAAAAGAGCTGTTGATGGACGAAGTGACCCACCAACCACTCTGAGGGATCTACGCCGAATCGCCGTTGAGGAATGGGACAATCTGGACCAACAGTGGCTTGAGAAACTTGTGGATAGTATGCCACGACGAATACAGGCATGCATCAGTGCAAGAGGACGTGCTACTGGGTTTAGAGGTACTGGTGTGTACAGCAATGTGGACCACCACCTCTGAAGGTCTCACTGTATGATGGTACAATATGCAATGTATGTGTTTCATGAGCAGTAAAAAGGACAAGGGCGGAAATGATGTATATGTTGATATCTATTCCAGTTTTCTGTGCGGGTTCCGGAAGTCTCGGAACCGAGGTGATGCAAAACATTTTTTGATGCGTCTATTTGACAGCTCAATTTACAAGTAGTCAAAATCATCTTTTTGTTAAACTGCAAAAAATTCCGTAGAGAGTCTATTTCGTTCGTTCTCACTTTACAGTTCTTGGAAGACCGCGGGGCAACACGTACACGCTTCTCCTTGGAATGATGGCCGTCGGCGCACAGATAGCAAGCGCCCGGGTACTTGGTGTAGCTCGCGTAGCTGAGGTGTCACGTACTCTCCCGGCACTCGGTCATGACATATAACTATGAGTTTTTTGCAGTTACCAATGAACAATGTCCCTACTTTACAACACTTTAGAATGGTAAAACAACCCTTTACACATACATTGGATCGGTGGTCTCGAAAGACGAGTGTCGCAAACAAATCTGCGCCACTCCACGAAATGTAACGTCATTCTTCAATGCATAAAACTTCTTTCAAAATATAGATGATCTTCTGTTGACGTCCAATACATCATGTGAAGCATCTACTAGCAAATATTAATATGTGTATGATAGGTCTGTCTTGAGAACTTTGTATATGCCCTATGCCAGGGCCGCACAAGGTGCATGCACCGGTGCATCGCAGAGTGCAGAAGACGGCTGCGCTATGTTGACGACGGTGCAGACCCCCCACTCCTCGGCTTTGCGCAACAGCGCTGCCTCTCACTTCCTTAGCTTGTGTCGCTCGCGCCGCCTGTCTCGACCTGTTTCAAAGCTTTTACCCTGTTGTCTTCCTCATTGCCAAATACTAATGTACACTAGTTGGAGAGTTTAGTTTGGTGTACCGGTACAAAAGAGATTTATATAATAACTGTAATGGTAACAATTTTAAATTTGGTTTCAACACAAATGTATCTTCCTATGCGCTGTTTATTTTATTTGCAATTATGCTACTAAGATCTGGAACAAGAGAGTGGCTGACAGCAATTCTGAGAGAATTTTTTAAATTACAATTAGAAATACTCGCACCCAAACTAGTTTTTGTGCAAGACAAAACAGAAAAAAACCTTTCACATACACAAGTGGAACCAAACATAGAAATAATCTTCGCTGCTTCTCTGTGTAACTTGGGAAATTCTTCCTTCGGCAAATTCTGGTAGAATTGGAGCAAACCTTTTGTATTGAAAAACACATCCTTTCGGTGAACATCGCTTTGCAAATCAATTAGTTCGAAATGTAAATCTGAAGGCGTACTTTCAATATCCATCGAAAAAGATTTCACAAAAACATCGAGAATTGGCTGCAGGTAGGTAATTTCCTGAAACAATAACAAAGCCAATGTTAATAAATGAAAGTAATCTAAGCCGTTGTCTCGAAGTACTAAAATGCGATAGATTTTAATAAACATGTAATATGTACTGTTGGTTTTAATGTAGTGTTCCACTTGCATATGTAACGCAATCTCCTTTATTTAGCTGTATGTCATATACCGGCACCTGGAATCGGTCGTTAAACGCATTTTCAAGGGATTGTAGCACCTCGACGTATTTTTCAAAGCGCGCTACTTCCTGCATAGATGCTGTCAAACAAAAACATAGTACCGTTTTGATTAGAGCGGTTATAAAAATCATGCTGTTTTAATAAAGGTATAATTTATATCTCGCTTACCTAGTTCAGGAAAGTGTTGCGTATTTTTCTCTGCCGGCCGGAGTGGCCGAGCGGTTCTAGATGCTACAGTCCGTAACCGCGCGACCGCTACGGTCGCAGTTTCGAATCCTGCCTCGGGCATGGATGTCTGTGATGTCCTTAGGTTAGTTAGGTTTAAGTAGTTCTAAGTTCTAGGGGACTGATCACCACAGCAGTTAAGTCCCATAGTATTCAGAACCATATTTTCCTCTGAAAGGTTGTTTTTGAGGAGCTTCAGTTTATACTGGAAAGCGTTTATGTTGCTGATCATATCGTTGATGAGATTGTTTTCTTTTTGGAGTTTCAGACTTAAATCATTTAGGAGAGTCATAATGGTCTGCTAAAAATCCTAAATTGGCTACCGATTCAGAGTCATGAAAAAATGGCTCCGGACGTCCTTTGCTCTCCAAATACTGAGCCACAGTGTGGCGTAGATGAAAAATTCGAGAAATCACTTTCCCTTTGCTCAGCCAGCGCACCTCAGCGTGGTAGGGAATATCTGGATACTCATCTTCAAAGGAAATAAAGAATTCTTTGAATTGACGATGAGTGAGACCATGAGAACGAATGTAGTTCACGATACGCACCACTACCTTCATCACATCTTGAAGACCGATAACTGTCGCACAAAGAGCCTCTTGGTGTGCAAAACAATGAACGGAAGGTAAATTCGGCATGTTAAGTTTTTTCCGCAGTAGGCCAATAAACCCTTTTGTTTTACTGCACATTGCTGGTGCCCCGTCTGTGGTTACGGAAAACAGCTTTTCCCAAGGGAGTCCTATTCCTTCAGTTGCCATTTCAACAGCTGCTAAAATATCCGCCCCTGTAACAGTGTCCTTCAACGAAATCATATCCAGGAGCTCTTCCGTTACATGTAGGTCGTCGTCCACGCCACGCAAAAATATTGCTAACTGAGCCGTGCCGTTAATATCCGTGGATTCATCCAGTGCGGTGGAGTACGCTAGGAAGTTTTCAATTTTGGCTGCCAGTTGTTTATGCAAATTTTCAGCAATGTCGTTGATTCTCCGATGTATTGTCATTCTGGAAAGTGGTATTCTGCTGTACGTGGGAGCTAATGTGGGATTCATTGTCTCTACTACGTCCAACATAATGTTTTTTTATTAATGGCCCGTCCATAAATGGCCTCCCAGCTCTTGCTAAACGTAGAGCAACTTTGTAACTAGCTCTGAGAGCCCTTTCGCAACACCCCTCATCTTCTTCACCCTAAAGTAGAGAAAAAAAGATATGTTAGAAATAATTTATGCGAAAACGAAAACTAAGGAATCTATTTCGTTTCGCATGACCTTTAACTAAAATATACATGCTAAAGTACTTGCAACAAACCTCGTTTGTAGATACAGAATTCCCTTCTGCAAGAGTTTGCAACTTTCGTAATTCTTCGTCTCTGGCATCCCCTGTTATATCACTATACTTTTCTGAATGCAATTTGCTGTAGTGACTTTCAATAGACGATTTTCTGGCACACGTAATTAGTGTACCGCAGATTAGACATTTGGCTTTATCGTCACAACGCACAAAAAAGTAGGAGAGTTCCCATTCCGGTTTAAATTGACTTTCAGCAATTTTCCCTTTTTTTTGAGCAGATGGTTCGATTATTCCGGTAATTGTCTTGCGCTTACGTATTCCAGTGTTGACTAAGCCGTCTGGCAGCGCATTCGGCAGCACACAGCGTCGGCCTCACCTAGCAAGCCGAGTTGAGGCGAAGTATGCCGAGTTGAACCGATGCACTGTGCAGGCACTCGCTGCACCTCGCTTTGCACGCGTGCGGTTTTCCGTGTTTGTGCGGCCCTGCTCTATGCGCCAGAATTAAAATTTGCTACGAGATGATATTCAAACAATGTGGAGACTTTTTGATGAGGATAGCAAAAGATGACTGCTGATTTCTCAAGCCACGTGTCTCTTCGCCTTGTAGTGTGCGGATATCAAAATAAGTAGGCGAATGGCTCACTTTTATTTAATTTTTATTAACTGATTTATTTCACATGGCAAAATCAGGGCCTTCAGACCCTGTCTTACATCTGACCAGAAATTCTTCATATTTTACATTTACATTCATTATGCTAAACATGTTACATCTAATATCAAATCCAACATTACTATAGTGCAGCCATTTACGATTTACATTTTCCATTCCATGCTCTAATTTACGTTTGCGTCGTCTGAGGTTGAGCTCATCCGACCATTGTGATTGGCTTCCCCGGGAAGAAAGGAACTTTCAGCAACACGATACATCGTGCTACTGGTTTTGGGTCCGGAAATGGTGGTATATCAACAATAAAGACTTCAGTTAGTTCTCTGGCCCAAATATTCTCTGAATCTTACACCCATGGACTCAGCAAGATTGTCTTTTCGCTGTATGAATCCGCCACAACGCAATCTTCAACATCTGTGGAAAGCAGCGCAAACACAATGCTTTCATTTATGCATGGAGAGTGTTTCATTTAAGTGGATGGTGTGTCTGTGTTTGTGTAGCGTGTTTCAGGTACTTTTGGTGTTAATAGGTGGTCATAATAGTGTTACTCCACAGCGTATGTATATTCGTAAGTATACTGTAACACCTACCTAATAGCATCTAGTATCCCCTTTTTGTCTTCCTCAAATAATTTTGATACTTTTCAGAATGAAATACATTAGTGACTTGCACAGTTAGGAAATTCATTTCTCTTTACTGGGTTCAAAAGATTAATCTGTCATCATCAGAAGCCTACAAAACTTGGAATATTATAAAACATTAGAACTTGGCCATATATGTATATAAACTATAAGAAGTGTATTACCAAAACTTAATATTTATTTAGCAGATGTAAGTACCTTCTTCACAGAAGCACAATGCTGTGACATGACAAGAATTTACGTATTTTATGTGATAATTATAAACACAGATTGATAATATAGTATAAATGATTCACATTACGTACAATATCAAGTTGTTCTAGCAGCAATGAACATATATAAAAATCATAACCAAGATATATAAAAAGAAATTATACACAAATACATACGAAAAACATCGCACACTGTTTCACAAAACCTATTGCTGCATTAATATGTTAATGTTGTTGTTGTGGTCTTCAGTCCTGAGACTGGTTTGATGCAGCTCTCCATGCTACTCTATCCTGTGCAAGCTTCTTCATCTCCCAGTACCTACTGCAACCTACATTTTTCTGAATCTGCTTAATGTATTCATCCCTTGGCCTCCCTCAACAATTTTTACCTTCCACGCTGCCCTCCAATACTAAATTGGTGATCCCTTGATGCCTCAGAACATGTCCTACCAACCGATCCCTTCTTCTAGTCAAGTTGTGCCACAAACTTCTCCCCAATTATATTCAATACCTCCTCATTAGTTATATGATATACCCATCTAATCTTCAGCATTCTTCTGTAGCACCACATTTCGAAAGCTTCTATTCTCTTCTTGTCCAAACTAGTTGTCGTCCATGTTTCACTTCCATACATGGCTATACTCCATACAAATACTTTCAGAAACGACTTCCTGACACTTAAATCTATACTCGATGTTAACAAATTTATCTTCTTCAGAAACGCTTTCCTTGCCAATGCCAGTCTACATTTTATATCCTCTCTACTTCGACCATCATCAGTTATTTTGCTCCCCAAACAGCAAAAATTCTTTACTACTTTAAGTGTCTCATTTCCTAATCTAATTCCCTCGGCATCACCCGACTTAATTCGACTACATTCCATTATCCTCGTTTTGCTTTTGTTGATGTTCATCTTATATCCTCCTTTCAAGACACTATCCATTCCGTTGAACTGCTCTTCTAAGTCCTTTGCTGTCTCTGATAGAATTACAATGTCATCGGCGAACCTCAACATTTTTATTTCTTCTCCATGGATTTTATTACCTACTCCGAACTTTTCTTTTGTTTCCTTCACTGCTTGCTCAATATACATATTGAATAACATCGGGGAGAGGCTACAACCCTGTCTCACTCCCTTCCCAACCACTGCTTCCCTTTCATGTTTCTCGACTCTTATTGCTGCCATCTGGTTTCTGTACAAATTGTAAAGAGCCTTTCTCTCCCTGTATTTTACCCCTGCCACCTTTAGAATTTGAAAGAGAGTATTTCAGTCGACATTGTCAAAAGCTTTCTCTAAGTCTACAAATGCTAGAAACGTAGGTTTGCCTTTCCTTAATCTAGCTTCTAAGATCGTAGGGTCAGTATTGCCTCACGTGTTCCAATATTTCTACGGAATCCAAACTGATCTTCCCCGAGGTCGGCTTCTACCAGTTAATATGTTAATGAGATGGGCTAATTTTCATCATTTTGTAAGAGATGCTATACAATCAAAGTAGTGTCTGTTTTTAAATCCAGGGTGGTCAACAAATATTTGGAAGTTATGTAGAAATGTTTATATATTTCGAACTCTTCTAATATGTTGTAACCCTTGTGAACGACAAGCACAATTTCGGTACTGAGGAGAAACAAGTAGACTGGTTTCTTGAAGTTGAGACGTTCTGCGAAAATTGAATCATATAAATTTCCACCGTCTTTGCTGAGCAAGTGCTCATGATAATGGGTCTTAAATGCCTTCCCTGTCTGTCCTATGTAAGAACGCTGACATATACAACATTGAATTTATACACCCCAGATTTGAGAAATCTGTCAGTTATAGTTTTCTCATTATGTATGAAGAGCAGTGTGGTAACAGTAATCATATTTTTTAAACAAATTAGCTATGCTATATGAACTGTCTCCTAGAAATGGGATTTTAATGTATTTCTTAACACTAAGGTCAGTTTTATTGAGCGTAGAAGAATTTATATTCTTATTGGTTTTATTTTTGTAAGTTTTTATTCGAGGTTTATTTGATATCCGTATTTGACTGCCTTATGCTTTAAGTTGAGTAGCAATAGGAGAAGGGCGTTAGAGGGCTCTAAATCATTCGGTTGATCGTAGCATGAAAGAAAGCCGATTTTTGCTTAAAGGGGTGACAGGAAGAAACATGAGTGATGTTATCTGTTGTGGTGGGTTTCCTAAAAATGTCAAAGTTAATTTTACTAATTGTGTGAGATACATGAGAGATAGGGAAAGAAACAGCTGTACATAATCAGACAGTTGGTTTAAAGCGAAGACACTGTAATATTGTGATGGCTGGAAATGTGCCAATCTTTAATAAAAAAAGCTACTTAAAACATGACGAACATAATCTCTGTTAACAGCAGAAATGCCTACAGCTATGCATCTTTCTCACTTTATCAAACAAAACCATTTTGATTCCAACGTATATTTGAGTTATGGTGCTAATCACTTTTCGTATAACTTTACACTGTAATGCAACAACCTGAATCAAACATCCTTAGCTTCCGGACAGATATTACCGTAATAATGGTGCATAACAAACACATACCTCTAACTCATAGTCTCACTCAATTGATAAATCATGAATGTTAATATTAATAACAAAGTAATATACCAGAACAACTAAGCTTATTAAATATTATAAACAAATATTTTTTTGAGATCAGGCAAGTCAGTTATCCGCTACTCACGTAATTGAAGAAACAATGAGCTTTCCTACAACTGTAAAGTATCTGTTCAAAATGGCTGTGAGAAATGTAATTAATTTAAGTAATATTTAATTCGAAAATTTCAACAAGTGTTCAGACTCTAATGCAATATTGTGTTGCTATTCCATGACTTCTTGACGTGGTGAAGTTAAACTCCTGCACAAAAAACTACGTGCTTTTAACTGAGTAAGGATATTTTATTTAATTCTTGGAGCAAAATACGTTCAGTAACTGTTAAACTCTCAGAATTAAATCTGATAAAACTTCAAAAAACACAGAAGTCATTGAAATTTTATTCGTTTGTTGATACCGCTTGCTCGAGAGAAGGGAAGGAACTGTAAAGACACATTGTGCCTTCATACTGCACCTATGCTAGGTAACTGTCCGCTTGTTGTTGTTGTTGTGGTCTTCAGTCCTGAGACTGGTTTGATGCAGCTCTCCATGCTACTCTACCCTGTGCAAGCTTCTTCATCTCCCAGTACCTACTGCAACCTACATCCTTCTGAATCTGCTTAGTGTATTGATTTCTTGGTCTCCCTCTACGATTTTTACCCTCCACGCTGCCCTCCAATGCTAAATTTGTGATCCCTTGATGCCTCAGAACATGTCCTACCAACCGATCCCTTCTTCTAGTCAAGTTGTGCCACAAACTTCTCCCCAATTATATTCAATACCTCCTCATTAGTTATATGATCTACCCATCTAATCTTCAGCATTCTTCTGTAGCACCACATTTCGAAAGCTTCTATTCTCTTCTTGTCCAAACTAGTTGTCGTCCATGTTTCACTTCCATACATGGCTATACTCCATACAAATACTTTCAGAAACGACTTCCTGACACTTAAATCTATACTCGATGTTAACAAATTTATCTTCTTCAGAAACGCTTTCCTTGCCAATGCCAGTCTACATTTTATATCCTCTCTACTTCGACCATCATCAGTTATTTTGCTCCCCAAACAGCAAAAATCCTTTACTACTTTAAGTGTCTCATTTCCTAATCTAATCCCCTCAGCATCACCCGATTTAATTTCACTACATTCCATTATCCTCGTTTTGCTTTTGTTGATGTTTATCTTATATCTTCCTTTCAAGACACTGTCCATTCCGTTCAACTGCTCTTCCAAGTCCTTTGCTGTCTCTGACAGAAATACAATGTCATCGGCGAACCTTAAAGTATGCTGCGTAATTTCTGCGTGTTGCGTTGGACTGAAGAAAATGACTATCGGCCACAAAGGCATAGCGCCTCTTGTTGGATTAAATTTAATGATTTCTAAAAGGCGGTTTAAAATACTTCAGTGCCGTAAAGTTGATACTGTTTTATTACACATTCCCGACATATTCAAGGTTTCTGTAACCACGATAAATGTCAGAATGGACTGTTTTATTTGAAAATCAGGTGGAACTCTGTGTATCTGAATACAACGTACATGCTCACTTCAAGATTATTATTGCGAAGCGTGTACTTTTACTGCAGTTTCCCACCAGTAACATGTAAAACTTACAAGTCGCCCTTACAGTTTGCTTACAGTGCTAACCTCCTCCGTTGTACCTAATCATTAGTAGATTAAACTATACGTTCTCGTGTAAAGGAGTTCTGAAGAACACGGATTACATTTGGCCTTATTTCAATAGTATTTGACAGCTTTACCACTTTACATCTTGTCCTTCCCCTAGTTAATACTTTTCCTGCCGCATAGTCCAGGTTCGCAATTGTAGTTTTTTAATGCTCGTCACATTCCCCAACGAAAAAGTTCGCCATTTTCGTCACAGTAAGCATCACTGAATTATGTTTCCATCGTCTCCAAGTTGACCCACATGAGGAATACACTCTTTTTCCATGTCTCAATATAAGTCACAGATCGAATTAAGTGTTGACTCCAATTTCTTGGGCAATCGGATTAAAGTTTCCAAAACTGCCGCGCTCACTCTTCATAGAAAAGATTATCTTTAATTTGTTTTCTTATGAATGTAGTGCTTTTCTTCTGTGCTAGAGGATGAAACAAGTTTTATCGGTTTTTGAAACAAGTGATTTTCGCCTTTTCTTGTTGAAATCATTGAGTTATTCATGATACCCATGTTATCATCAAATGTTTATGTGTAAAATAATTGTAATTTTGAAATGTTCTAAACTATGAAATGTGTCGTTTTATAACTGATATTTGCGTGTAACTGAAGACATGTAAATTTGTATGTGTGCTCTATTTTCTCAGTTTTTCAACTGAAAATGGCTAAAGACTGAAACCGCAATCGTGAGTTTTATAAATAATTAATTTCCACAATCAATGGTGACAGTGACATTTTCTAAAGATAATATGATTGTGATCCCCACCCAAGAAAAATTATGAAGGAAATACCTGCTGTCAGGTAGCGCCTAAATACATTTGTGATTTACTTTTCTTCTCCAGTGGTCCAACTAACGACCACGTGCAAATTTCAGTTCCTTATTCGTTGTTCTTTTGTTTTTCCCAATATTCTTTCATCTGTTCACTTTGCTTCATTTTCCGTGTCTTCTGACCACGTCAGAGCAGTTTCCTTCACTCTCCTACCTTCGAAGCCTTTCAATTCCAATACTTTTTCCTGAAACACTTCTCTGTTAGTTCTTTCTTCAGATTTTATTTTTTCTACATCCTTTTATACTTCGTGGATTGAACTTGTTGACTCCTTAACCCAGAAATATTTGAAGATCTTTTTGGTTAATTCAGTGTCTTGCATTCGATATAGATATCCAACAAATACGTCTCTTTTTTCTCATTGCTTCTGATATGTCTTCAATGTTTTGATAAATTTAACCACTACTTCGTAATTTCTAATTTTTCTTGTACCTAATATTTTCCTGATGATTCTCCTTTCCAGTATTTCTAATTTACCTAAGTTAACAGTTAGATATTTGTTTGCTTATAGACATTCTGGCTTTGCTACTGTATTGTAATTCTTTATTTTTACATTTTTTGACAGGCATTTTTTTATTGTAATGGTCCTTAGTTATACCATATGCCCTTCCCATTTTACGTATAATTTCTTCTATATCAGATTTTTCCAAACCACTTTCTTGAATTACAAGGCATTTGAATTCTTTAACCTCCTCTACATGGCCACATACTTGTTTTATATTTTTGCGACACAATCACAAAAGTATCTAACAATCCCGCAACCAGTTTCAAACAATAAGTCCTCATTTTTATACTATCAATAGATAAAAAGAGAAAGGAAAATCTACAAAATCGATGTAGAAACTATCTCCATAAAAAAAATGACCAAGTGCAAATAGGACTCGCGCTCTGAGTCTTCGTAAAAAATTAATTATATATATAGATAGTTCATCCATTTCGGGAATCTAGAATCTCGATGTTTTTGTCTATTATTGATGCTGATACCGGCAAGATATCCATCCGTGGGTGTCCAATACTTTCGGGAATCATTTACTTTTAATTTTTAAGCTTAAATTTTTTGCGAAATTTCCCACTAGCAATTGCATTTAGCGTTTATTTTATTAGTTTGCGAGTTGTATTAACATGCAGCGCTAAATAGCAACACCAATTATTTATACATGTTTAAAATACGTTACTCAATAATGTTTGAGTTCGTGGAGCCAGAGTTTAAAGATCAGTGAACTTAATTTTTACGATCGTGTGCGCTCAGGCATCACTTAAGTTTTTAAATTATAATAATAAAAGTAATGTGTGGTGGTTGCTTTAAGGCAAGAGTGATTAGGTACGCACTCAAACGCGGGTTTAGTACAGGGTGTTTTACAATGTTTCGACGACTTCAGATAACACACAAATTAATCGCGAAACAAAGCTGATCGTTTTACACAAGGTACAATATTTATTCAAGTTAACTTAACGGAATACTACATCCGACAAATAACCATTCGGGGTTGCACGATACTCGAGGTTTTACACCATGTTTTTGAACAGACCTTTCGTAACTGCCGCAAGAATTTTGGAAATGTTATCGTGAATTCGATCTTTTAATTACTTCAAGCTTCTCGGCCGGTCGGAGTACACTCTGTCCTTAAAATAATCCCATAGGTAAAGCTCTGGCACGGAGTCCGAACGTTTTTCTGAGGGCCGTTTGACTTTCGATTCGATGCACTGGCAGCTGGACGGAAGTTTCTTAGCCATTTCAATATTGTTTCATGAACGGAAACTATATATCGCGACTGAAATTGAAATGCTTACGAAAGGCACACGTATCAACCCGCATTCGTCTTAGCAAAAATAGCACTCCACCTCGGATGCACAATGTTGCTTCCATCGGTATGACGTTATTACTGAGCTGTACATGGGGTGAACGTGACACTTCGCACTACTAATAGATGGCGCCACCGTCCCTGAATCTTGGTTTTAGTGCGCCTTATTGAAATTTGAAATCGTCAAAACATTCTGAAACACCCTGCAGTTCGTATGAAAATCGAAAATTAAATTGAAGTTCTTACTTAATTATTAAATCTGAAGAAGATTTGTAGGTGATGACTGATAGAAAAATGAATAGTACCGCACTGTACATTGTACCCTTTAGGTTTTTAGTGAGTGAGTTTTCGAGTATCAAAATGTATTACATAAGTGGTCGTAACTTTTGATTGCGTAGACTTAGAAGCTTCAATTGTTTACACCCCCAAGAGAGCGCACACTTCAGTAAGTGACATAATTTTCAACTTGATACGTCTACCCGTTCCTGAGAAAAATAGGTCGTAACAGTCGGACAGACAAACATCAAAGTGATCTTATAAGGAACCGGTCATCAAACATTTTGCACTACAGTCAATACCGACACTGTAGGGCGGCACCTCGGCAGCGTATGTACCGATATTATTATTACTTGGTAACCTACATAAATTAGTACATTCTGAGCTCCCAATGTATTAGCATTTGTAAGGGTACGGTATGTTGGCCACCGTTAAGAATCGGCACCATTCGGAATACTTAAGAGTCGAATGTTCTCGATTTCAGGTTGCTGCCACCCTCAGCGACCCCAAAGTTGTGACACTGTAATTGTCTGACGAATTATTTTTGTGCTATTTTTGTGAGCGGATGATTAATTGGCGCCGGCCGTTGTGGCCGAGCGGTTCTAGGCGCTTCAGTCCGCTACCGCGCTGCTGCTACGACCGCAGGTTAGAATCCTGCCTCGGGCTTGGATGTGTGTGATGTCCTTACGTTAGTTAGATTTAAATAGTTCTAAGTCTAGGGGACTGATGACCTCAGATGTTAAGTCCCATAGTGCTTACAGTCATTTGAACCATTTTTTTTATTAATTGGCGAATAACAGTAACTCTACATACATTTAAATGCATTATGCAATATGAGACATGATCACAAATACTTACGAAATGTTTTGAATGTGATTTTCCTTCTACTCATTGCGACGTCTTAGAACAGTCTTTATTTAATTTCATGTTCCTTGCGACAAATATGTACCGAATTTGAAACTGACCGTCTCTATAATGGGCATTCACGAATACATGTTACTTCTGCGGCAAAATTTACACCCTAGTAACTGATCGGTACGATTCACCCATATCGTTGAGTTGTTAGTACTGGAACACAAACAATAAATAATCCCCCATCTCACATCTTTTAGTCCGCAGCTCGTGGTCGTGCGGTAGCGTTCTCGCTTCCCGCGCCCGGGTTCGATTCCCGGCGGGGTCAGGGATTTTTTCTGCTTCGTGATGACTGGGTGTTGTGTGATGTCCTTAGGTTAGTTAGCTTTTAGTAGTTCTAAGTTATAGGGGACTGATGACCATAGATGTTAAGTCCCATAGTGCTCAGAGCCATTAGAACCATTTTTTCACATCTTTTAACTCCACACGCCGGCCGCGGTGGTCTAGCGGTTCTGGCGCTGCAGTCCGGAACCGCGGGACTGCTACGGTTGCAGGTTCGAATCCTGCCTCGGGCATGGATGTGTGTGATGTCCTTAGGTTAGTTAGGTTTAAGTAGTTCTAAGTTCTAGGGGACTTATGACCTAAGATGTTGAGTCCCATAGTGCTCAGAGCCATTTTTTTTAACTCCACAGTGGCCGCGCTATTTACCCCTTTGCCCCTGAGGTAATGAGCCAACTTTACTTACCTCACGGCCAAATTCACCAACGTCAATTAAAATTAAGAACATTTTAAAATATTGCTGTCTCTGTAAGTATTTTTGTTTGTTACTGAGCGGGAAAACTTCACTCTTAAGAAGCTTTTAACGTTATTTCAGGTTTTAGGATTCGGCTGTTAGTTGCTAGATGCTTGTTGTTATAAAATACTGGCTGCAGATTGACGACCACTGATGTAAGGCTTCCGTTTTTACCGACTGGGATATGAAAGCCTAAAAAAGAATAGAATCAGCACTGTGAAATGCTCTTGCTACTGTGTCAAAACATTACAAAATAAAAGAACATAATCATTCACTTAATCAACAAAGGCATTGTGTGACTTTTTCCTAATACTTTGACGAGGTAGTGTAACTAATAGTGCCCTCAGAACACGTTTTCCTCACGCTTGTACGACAGCAAAAAGACAATAAGCGTGGCGGAGACAGGGGGGACAGGCGCACTGGACAGCTTGTTTCCCTCCAGAGATTCCCCCCGCATTGACGCCATTAAGTACATTTGCGCACACGCGTCAAACGGAGCGCGGGCTCCCGTTACTAAGTGGCCACATTCAGCGCCGCCAATTACGGGGGCATAAAGCGGCAGTCCCCCGCCTCTGCCGTCTGCTTGTTAGCCGCCCTTTTACGCATCCTTCCGGACGTGTCTGCGGAAAGCGGAGGGAACTCGAGCCGCGCCCCAACTCGACAGAGCGCGCCCGCGCGTCTTTATTCGCGAATGGAAATCAGCCGAGTAACAGTGGCAATAACAGGAGCGCCGCGTCGTATTACAGAGTGCGCGCTCGCGGGAAAACAGGGCACGCGCCACAGCCTGCGCAACTTGGCACGATATGATCCAGCCTCACTCTCCGTTATGCTAATGCCGTACTTCCTGCTCGTACTTCCTGCCTTAACGCTCCCTTAACGTTCGAACGAGCACCTACAAAATTTTACCATCCTTTACAAGTTCTATAATGCCGTACACTCCATCTTTCCTTCCGTATCCTCCTTCCCTCTCCTACATGCATCATTTATCAGTTGTAAAAATTACCCCT
This sequence comes from Schistocerca nitens, assembly GCF_023898315.1. NCBI lineage: Eukaryota > Metazoa > Arthropoda > Insecta > Orthoptera > Acrididae > Schistocerca > Schistocerca nitens. The sequence continues at coordinate 262,383,888 of NC_064621.1, forward strand.
ATTTCCCAACATCTTTACAAATCCTGTATAACTCGTAAACATGAAGATCAAAACCATCCTAATATTACAGCACAGAATAGTAACGAGTAGGGAGCTAGAAAGTCTTGTTAAAACTCAGTAACATTGCCACAGGAAAAAACGAATCATGTCAGAGACAAGGGCAGAAGCAGCCAGTATGTTACAAGTGGGACAGGTCATCGACACGTTATGACAGCATCTGCTGAGTGAGAATACGCATTCAGCAGAAAGAAGAGTGCGACAGAAGAGCGAAGGAAGTAAGACAAGCACATTCGTTATTTCATAAGACATGTTGCAAGAAATGCTGTCTCTTTCAAAAGAGCACATAGCAAGGAACCGACAGCAGTTAACAGCCTGTAACGTGAATGTAGCAAGATAAGGAGGACATACACTGTGTGATCAAAAGTATTCAAAAATTCAAATGGTTCTGAGCACTATGGGACTTAACATCTTAGGTCATCAGTCCCCTAGAACTTAGAACTAGTTAAACCTAACTAACCTAACGACATCACACACATCCATGCCCGAGGCAGGATTCGAACCTGATCAAAAGTATCCGGACACCCACAAAAAATGTTTTTCACATTAGGTGCATTGTGCTGCCACCTACTGCCAGGTACTCCATATCGGCGACCTCAGTAGTCATTAGACATCGTGAGAGAGCAGAATCGGGCGCTCCGTGAAACTCACGGACTTCGTGCGTGGTCAGGTGACTGGGTGTCAGTTGGGTCATACGTCTATACGCGAGATTTCCACATTGCTAAACATCCCTAGGTCCATTGTTTCCGATGTGATAGTGAAGTGGAAACGCGAAGGGACGCGTACAGCACAAAAGCGTACAGGTCGCCATCGTATATTGACTGGCGGAGACCGCCGACAGTTGAACAGAGTCGTATGTGTAATAGGCTAACGTCTATCCAGACCATCACACAGGAATTCCAAACTGGATCAGGATCCACTACAAGTATTATGACAGTTAGGCGAGAGGTGAGAAAACTTGGGTTTCATGGTCGAGCGGCTGCTCATCAGCCACACATCACGCTGGTAAATGTCAAACGACGCCTCGCTTGGTGTAAGGAGCGTAATTATTGGACGATTGAACAGTGGAAAAACGTGTAGCGTGACGAATCAAGGTACACAATGTGACGATCCGATGGCAGGGTGAGGGTATGGCGAATGCCCGGTGAACGTCATCAGCCAGCGTGTGTAGTGCCGACAGTAAAATTCGGAGGCGGTGCTGATATGGTGTGGGCGTGTTTTTCATGGAGGGGGCTTGCACTCCTTGTTGCTTTGCGTGGCACTATTACATTGTTGTTCGAAGCACCTTCTTGCTCCCCACTGTTGAAGAGCAATTCGGGGATGGCGATTGCGTCTTTCGACACGATTGAACACCTGTTCATAATGCACAGCCTGTGGCGGAGTGGTTACACGACAATAACATCCCTGTAATGGACTGGCATGCACAGAGTCCTGAACTCAATCCTATAGAACACCCTTGGAATGTTTTGGAACGCCGACTTCGTGCCAGGCTTCACTGAGCGACATCCATACCTCTCCTCAGTGCAACACTCCGTGTAGAATAGGTTGCCATTCTCCAAGAAACCTTCCAGTTGCCATAAATATTCAGCAGTTGCAAAAAAAGTAATTGACCAATTTATTTCAAATTTTTACAGAATATGCATATATATCTCACAGAGTGCCCAAAAGAGATTTTTTTTTTCATAGAAAGGAGATAAGGACAGGACAGGAACTTTATTAATTTCTGTAATAGTGAGTCAGATCACCTACAATATGAACATTGTTACAGTTCCCTGCGCCATTAGCCCAAACACATACAGACTCATATTCACCAACTTTACGGTAATTATTAGTCCTTAAAACAAGACGCATTGTAGAGATAAAATACCAAGCTCCCATATCTTTGTTAAACACTTCAGCTGTATGATACGTACGATAGGCAATAATGTCTCTCTCTCTCTCTCTCTCTCTCTCTCTCTCTATATATATATATATATATATATATATATATATATATATATATATATATATATATATATATATATATATATATATATATGACAGAGAAGAGAGAGACAGAAACAAAATGTTGCCAGTGCCTGTCCAAATGTTCATTAAAGTATTCTATAAAAATGTGAAGTAAATTGGTCAATTACTTTTTTTGCAACTGCTGAATATTTATGGCAACTGGATATAAGTCTTAATCTCCTTTTGACCGTTCTCTTTATGCATCTCCATTTCCTCTTCCTCTTATTGTCTGTAGGCTCCTCCCCCTATATCTCTCCATTTGCTACTCCCTTTCTCTCTGTCCATCTCCTCCTTCCTCATCTCTATGTCGATTTCTTCCCTCCCCTTTCTGTCCATCTCCTCTTTCACCCCTCTCTGACCTTGAGCTGTGCTTATTGTTATTGCAAACGAACCCCTGATTGGAAACTAAAGCCGCTTAAAATGAATCGGAAAATGGTTAGTATCATTGGTGTATGGGAAATGAGAGAGACCTCTCCAGCTGCTGCATCAATGAGGATAGTAGCGTCAATGACAGTATTTTGCATAGTTTTAGTCGGTGAACATGTAGCATTACAATGTTTCGTACGATTCAGATTCCTTATAGTATTCTAATCATAGCCGAATAATCCATGAAGACTACCTTCCTATTTTCTGTTAAAACGAACTATGAGAAAGAAAACATAACAGCAGATTGCTGTCTATACAGTTTTTCTTTAAAATTATACAGTGTATAATGCATATAAGTGTAACGGGTATATTATACGACATTACATCAGTATTTCCTTATTTTGCAGAATAATAATTGTAACTACCACAAATTGTATGTTTTTAGGTTGGTTAATGCCACCAAGTACGAGTATGTGTGAAAAAAGCAAGCTCTTAATGCTCACTTTACCCCGTGCAGCAGGTCAGGTGTTGAAGCGTGGACGCAAAATGGTTAGTCTATTTCGACAGGCGTAGTCCACATAGTGGTACAGGTACAACCATACAGAAAACGGCAGGTCGTAAAATTTATGAAGTGTTTTTGGGAAGACTCTTAAACGACGACAAACACACTGGTGCCTGAATATATTAAGGTACCACATACAAAAATTTCTCTACTTATACCCGTTGCACCATGTATATAAAGATGAAGAATATACGCACATAAAAAAAGTTTTGAATCACCTCCGTTCCGAGAGTTCGGGAACCTGTACAGAAAATTGGAATAGAGTTCAACAAAAACATCATTTCCACCCTATTTATTGCTTATGAAAACGATACATTACATGTTGTACCAGCATACAGCGAGACCTTCAGAGGTGGTGGTCCAGATTGCTGTACACACCGGTACCTCTAATACCCAGCAGCACGTCCTCTTGCATTGATGTATGCATGTATTCGCCGTGACATACTATCCACAAGTTCATCAAGGCACTGTAGGTCCAGATTGTCCCATTCCTCAACGGCGATTCGGCGTAGATCCCTCAGAGTTGTTGGTGGGTTATGTCGTCCATCAGCAGCCCTTTTCAATCTATCCCAGGCATGTTCGATAGTGTTCATGTCTGGAGAACATGCTGGCCACTCTAGTTGAGCGATGTCGTTATCCTGAAGGAAGTCATTCACAGGATGTGCACGATGGGGGCGCGAATTGTCGTCCATGAAGACGAATTCCTCGCCAATATGCTGCCGATATGGTTGCATTAGCGGTCAGAGGATGGCATTCACATATTGTACAGCCGTTACGGCGCCTTTCATGACCACCAACGGCGTACGTCGGCCTCACATAATACCACCCCAAAACAGCAGGGAATCTACACTTGACTGTACTCGCTGGACAGGTGTCTAATGCGTTCAGCCTGACCGGGTTGCCTCCACACACGTCTCCGACGATTGTCTGGTTGAAGGCATGTACGACACTCATCGGCGAAGAGAACATGATGCCAATCCTGAACGGTCCATTCGGCATGTTGTTGGGCCCATCTGTACGAGCTGCATGGTGTCGTGGTTGTAAAGATGGACAACGCCATTGACGTCGGGAATGAAGTTGCGCATCATGCAGCCTGTTACGCACAGTTTGAGTCGTAACACGACGTCCTGTGACTTCACGAGAAGCATTATTCAACATGGTGGCGTAGCTGTCAGGGTTCCTCCGAGCCATAATCCGTAGGAAGTGGTCATCCACTGCAGTAGTACCCGTTGGGCGGCCTGAGCGAGGCGTATCATCGACAGTTCCTGTCTCTCTGTATCTCTTTCACGTCGGAACAACAAAACTTCGGTTCACTCCTAGACGCCTGGACGCTTCCTTTGTTGAGATCCCTTCCTGGCACAAAGTAACAAAAAATGTTCAAATGTGTGTGAAATCTTATGGGACTTAACTGTTAAGGTCATCAGTCCCTAAGCTTACACACTACTTAACCTAAATTATCCTAAGGACGAACACACACACCCATGTCCGTGGGACGACTCGAACCTCCGCCGGGATCAGCCGCACAGTCTATGACTGCAGCGCCCGAGACCGCTCGGCTAATCCCGCCCGGCACAAAGTAACAATGCGGACGCGGTGGAACCGCGGTATTGACAGTCTAGGCACGGTTGAACTACAGACAACACGATCCTTGTATCTCCTTCCTTCCTGGTGGAATGACTGGAACTGATCAGCTGTCGGACACTCTCCGTCTAATAGGCGCTGATAATGCATGATTGTTTAAATCCCTGGGCGGGTTTAGTGACATCTCTGAACAGTCAAAGTGACTGTGTCTGTGATACAATATCCACAGTCAACGTTTATCTTCAGGAGTTCTGGGAACCAGGGTGAAGTAAAGCTTTTTTTGATGTGTGTATTTGAGAGAAAATAAAACTGACTGTGAAAAAGTTGAGAAAAAGCACACATTAACACACCACAGCGCATATATATATATATATATATATATATATATATATATATATATATATATATATATGTTGAAAGGTGGCTACACTGAGCCACAGCGCCAGAGATCGCTAGAGAGCATTGTTCCGCCGCCTCCACGGGCAGTCATTATTGAGATGTGCTAGAAGTCAGTGCTTGGGGAGAGCTCGTAGTAGTCAGTTCGTGTTGAGATGTGCTTGCTGAGATGTGATACTGAAAAATTCTTGTTGAGATGTTGTAATAGCGAATCGGTGTGGAGATATATTGTAATTATGAGAGTGATTTTGGTCAATATATGAAGGTAACGAAACTTGATTTATTTTTCATTATTTCCATGTTTTAAATAATGTGTCATAACAGGTTCAGTCAACAAAGCATCTGGCTTGTGTTCTTGGATTAGAGTGTAATTGTGGTTCTCTTGAGTAATTATGGTATTCGTATTTTCTTTAATTAATTCAGTATAAATGGTATTTGAAATTCTTGTCTTTTGAAGAAGAACCGTGCCAGATGTGTACGTTGAGTCATACTTCCACACACAGAACAGTTACACTTGTGCTTTGGTTTCGTAGGTTTTATAGTTGCTGGGGACTTAATTGATTAATTGTGTTAATGAAAATTTCCATTTCATTCCTTGTTGTTATTCTAAGCAGTCAGATTGCGTAATAATACTAGTCAGGGCCAACCGGTACGAGACTTCGTAATCGGACAGACTAATACTAAAGCAGAAATTAAAATTATTTGCATTTCAATTTTATTAAGCCCCCATGCAATGTGTGTGTGTGTGTGTGTGTGTGTGTGTGTGTGTGTGTGTGTGCGCGCTACAATTTTTAAACATGGCTGTGAGACAGAGACTGTACAGGAATGTAATTTGTATAATACAGTCAACCAGTTGCAACTAGATTTTACTTTAACCTGGTTTCAACACCAACTATTATGCAATTCATATTATGTGTGTTAAAAATATATAGCCCAGCTCCATCCAAATATTTGTTAGAGCATCGTCTAACAACTTGAACTAAATTGGTAGTGAAGTAAATTTTTAAAGAACTTCTTGAGGCTTTTGCTAATAACTTTTCCATATTAAACATTATTATAAGCATTTACGATTGGATACCATATAAACTGGGACCAAAAGACACATAAACAGTATAAAACAACAAAAATGTAAAAGAAAATTTGAAAATTGCAGCAATAAACTGAATCTTTTATGTCTCTTTTGGTACGACAACTTACACACCCCCTTAACCACACTCGGCTACCATTTAAATGCTGTAGTTGGCAAGTATCTGGGAATGATGAGATTTCAGGTTGCACAAAAAAATAACATTTTGAACCTAATAAGACAATTTATATATTCAAAAGGGTGCTGCAAATATTTATGTATTTCCTTAAAACATCTTTGTAATGCTGATGATACGATATTGCAGTGCAGTGCAATGTTCCTACAGGCCTGCATGCGTGTCCACAGGAACATTGCATCATTCTTACAATAGCGGCAACACGATATCATAACAATCCGCTAATATGTGTACGAATGCGGGTTGTAATACAAGAAAGATGATATATGTATGTTTGGCTCTGTCCATGAGTCTTATATTGATAACGAAAGTGGTTAAGCCCGCGAGGCCCAGTCCACCACAAATTTTCAGTCATCAGTCCCTTATACAGCTGCTGGTTGTTCGTATTTGCAACTGAAAATATGTTTCATAGATTTAGTTATTCTGAGAAACTTCAGCAAATGTCAACAAATGAACAGCACATTTTTAGAATTAGAAATTGAACAATTGAGCTGGATATACCACACTATTAAGATTCACTAAATGCAGACAAATGAAAATACAATTTTAGAATTAGGAACTCAACAGTTTAACTCAACCTAGCAAGCTATTTAGCTTCACCAAACTCCGGTTATCCTGTTCCACGTTGAATTAACAAGCACAGCATTAATTAAAACTGATAGAAAAATATTTTCATTAGCAGATGTTTCATAATAATAAATTAAGACGAGAAACAGGTTATCAGGTCAGAGTAGGGAATCAGTCACTATTGAAGAACACTATCAAACAAATGAGCAACTACAAAAGATGTGTACATAAATTTAAGGAAAAAAGGCCAGCAGGCTTCAACTAATAGTTATACAGCGCGTCCGCAAAGTCTCTCCGCAGCGGATAGCCTCGCATGTGGGGCGCGTAAGCTTGGCAAAATATTTTAAGTGTCGGCTGCGCATGTTACGTGGCCCTGCAGTGGTAGGCTAGGGGTAGTAGTGTTGTGTGTCCGTTGTAGCTGTTAGTTGTGTTATTGTTCAGTTCTTGTGTAAGCTGAGTTAATGAGATTGCTTACTACTGCAGAGAGAGCGTTTTTAAGTGGGAGAGGTTTTCCGTGCACCGGCAAACTTTACGGAGCATGTGAGGTGGTAATTTAGATTGTGTTTCCCTGCTTCCAGGAGGTACACTCTTAAATTTCGCGAATTCCATACAACAGGTTCAGTGTCACGGTGCACCAGAACAGAAGCTTGACATTTCAGTCATCATGTTGTGGAGTCCAACAAAATCAGTAAGAACATTATCGCAAGTGGCTGAAGTCTCTAGTACGACACCACATAAGGCCATAACCAAGGAACTGGGGATGTATCTGTATAAAATTACTGCTGTGCAACAATTGCATTGTACGGGCCATGCGAAATGAATAGCATACTGTGAATAGTTTCAGCGATTTGTTATCCGACATGGAATTGATGCTTTAGAACGAACATATTTCGCTGATGAGGCTTGGTTTCACTTGCACTATGTGATTAAAAACATCCGGACACCTGGCTGAAAATGACTTACAGGTTCGTAGCGCCCTCCATCGGTAATACTGGAATTCAATATGGTGTTGGCCCAGCCTTAGCCTTGATGACAGCTTCCACTCTCGCAGGCATACGACCAATCAGGTGCTGGAAGGTTTCTTGGGGAATGGCAGCCCATTCTTCACGGAGTGTTGCACTGAGGAGAGATATCGATGTCGGTCGGTGAGGCCTGGCACAAAGTCGGCGTTCCAAAACATCCCAAAGGTTTTCTATAGGATTCAGATCAAGACTCTGTGCAGGCCAGTCCATTACCGGGATGTTACTGTCGTGTAACCACTCCGCCACAGGCTGTGCATTATGAACAGGTGCTCGATCGTGTCGAAAGATGCAATCGCCATCCCCGAATTGATCTTCAACAGTGGGAAGCAAGAAGGTGCTTCGAACGTCAATGCAACGAGGTGCACGCAAAGCAACGAGGGGTGCAAGCCCCCTCCATGAAAAACACGCCCTCACCATAACAACACCGCCTCCGAAATTTACTGTTGGCACTACAAACGCTGGCAGATGACGTTCACCGGGCATTCGCCATACCCACACGCTGCCATCGGATCGCCTCATTGTGTACCGTGATTCGTCACTTTAGACAACGTTTTTACACTGTTCAATCGTCCATTGTTTACGCTCCTTACACCAAGCGAGGCGTCGTTTGGCATTTACCGGCGCGATGTGTGGCTTATGAGCAGCCTCTCGACCATGAAATCACAGTTATCTCACCTCCCCTCTAACTGTCATAGTATTTGCAGTGGACCCTGATGCACATTTGAATTCCTGTGTGATGGTCTGTATAGATGATGTCTGCCAATTAAACATTACGACTCTCTTCAACTGTCGGCGGTCTCCGTCAGTCAGTTGACGATGTCGCCTTGTGCGCTTTTGTGCTGTACGCGTCTCTTCACGTTTCCACTTCACTACCATATCGGAAACAGTGGACCTAGGGATATTTAGGAGTGTGGAAATCTCACGTACAGACGTGTGACCCAAGTGACACCCAGTCACCTGACCACGTTCGAAGTCCGTTAGTTCCGCAGAGCGCCCCATTCTGCTTTCTCACGATGTCTAATGACTACTGAGGTCGGTGATATGGAGTACCTGGCATTAGGTGTCAGCACAGTGCACCTAATATGAGAAACGTATGTCTTTGTGGGTGTCCGGATACTTTTGATCTTACAGTGTTTCTATCTACATTAATTCCCAACATCCACGAACTTCGTCATCAGAAAATCCGCATGACTTAACAGGAACTCGGGTGTGGATTGCCATAACGCGAGCATGAATTGTAGGGTCGATCTTTTTCAGTACTACAATCACTTCTGATGTCTGTTGTATCCAGACAGTTTATCCATTTATTCCCCTGCTGAATGAAAATAAGATAAATCATTCATTTTTCCAACAATACGGCGGTACTGCTCATACGACACCAAGTTCCTACGTCTTTTAGATGATATATTTGGAGACAGAGTAATTACGAAAGTTCTGTGGCCTCCACGCTCACCGGATTTGTCTCCACCCGACTGTTTCCTTCGACGTGCTGCTGAAATATTTGTGTATCAAAATTACTCAAAGACAATAGATGAACTGAAGACAGAGATAATTGGTTATCTGCATTCGATTATATGTGAAATATTGGTAAAGCTGTTCGTAAATAAATGTAAACGTGTTGAACTATGCCTTCCAGAAAGAGGAGAAGATTTCCAGCACATACTGTGATACTGGCGAGTACAGTGTATTTAATTGTAATGAATATGAGTAATTAATTTCATTATTGTAACTGTAAAATGCTGAATCCCATCTACGAACACAAGTGCAGCCACTAACAGTGAATCCCGGCCACTAGTTTATACAGCGACATGAATGTGCTACCAACTGTACACGCTCCGTAATGCGAGACAAGAAGACCTGGTCGCTGCGGAGAGACCTTGCAAACGCACTATGCATTTAACGTAAACCATCCGACATAACACTCCTACATTACGAATCAGGCTTGAACACAACAAACAGTAATATTTGTAACATAAAACCCATAGCAATGTACAAAATTCATGTAAAAATGTGTAAGCGTAATTTGAACCAGAAGACCCATGTAGCTTCAAACTGTGACATGTTTACGAATGGAACTTCCGGTAAATGCCTGTTAGAAACACTGGGGTTAAGTGAAGCAAGAAACAGAAAGTATAAGAACACAGTAGCACAACAGATAACTCCCAATAGATTCTCATACAATACAGTCTACACACTAAAATGCTCACCAAGGAAGTACGTATGGCCCAGCCATTGCACTTACCCGCAGTTTCCGTAGGCACCAAATAGCAGACCTAATACGTAGGATATCATCCACCAGATTCGAGCGTCATGTTACTCAGGCATGTAAACTGACAGACAGGTAACGCAGTGTTTTGCTCGAAGTGCTATTCAGCTCCGGCAATTGCTCGCAGAACCCATGTCCCACATAACCACAAGCAGCGACAACTGAATGGCCACCATTCTGTTATTGGACAGCAACAACTGACATCGAGCTGATCCGTGGTAGCGTCAGATCGAGGCGTCAGTCCGCGCGTGTGCCCTCTGGCCAGACGTTAAGCAGGATGTTGCTTAGCTACAGTAAAAGAGAACGAATCGCGCCTCAGATAACATATCGAAAGCGCGCGCTCACGGAGAGCACCCTGTGGTATTGACCTCTTACTTACCTTGCGTTTACTGAAAATTTCTCACCCACAGCAAAGTCCCAAGCGACTGCAACAAAGTGTACGTGAGTCGTGTATATGAAAGATAAAAGAACGAATCCGCAAAATTGCAGTTCAATAACATTAACACTGGTTTTCTGCAGAATTCTTGAAGATATTCTGAGTTTCTATGTAATAAATTTTCTTGAGACTGAAAAGCTTCAGTGCACAAATCAGCACGGATTTAGGAAGAACTGACCGTGCGAAAGTCAGCTTGCCCTTTTTTCACATGATATCCTGAGAACCGTGGATGAAGCGCAACAAGCAGAATCGGTATTCCTAGATCCCTGGAAAGCGTTTGATTTGGTGCCCCGCTGCAGTCTGTCAATAAAGGTACGAGCAAACGGACTAGATTCCCAGATAAGCCAGTGGCTCGAAGAAGTCTTAAGTAATAGAAGCCACTACGTTGACCGCAACAGCGAGTGTTCGTCAGGGACAAGGGTACCGTCGGGAGTGCCCTAGGGAAATCTACATGCCTAATTGATCTAACGGACGGTGTGTTGTGCACTACTTCGCACACAACGGTAAGGAGAGGAGGGCTACAGAGTAGTGCAACAGATGACGTCGTAAAGAAGCTGCACAGGACCAGATTAATGCACACGTTAATACAGTAAACAAAAGTTTTACTGAACTTGTAGCTTCCCTCAAGCGTCGTGAAGAAACTTCACTAAAGAACGAATAACAGTAAAGTCGAGTTATTGCAAGAAGCAAACTAAATAGCGTCGTGCAGTGTACGGCTTCCGCTAGTAACGCACGAGCAAACTGTCTAATGCTGACTATAACTGAAGACTGTGAAGACTGCAACTGAGACTGGGTCATACAATTGCTGCCGGTCATCCTACACTGAAGACACAAAGAAACTGCTACAGCTGCCTAATATCGTGTAGGGCCATCGCAAGCACGCAGAACTGCCGCAACAGGATGTGGCATGGAGCCGAGTAAGGTCTGAAGTAGTGCTGGAAGGAACTGACACCATGAATCCTACTGGACTGTCAGTAAATCCGTAATAGTTCGAGGGGGTGGAGATCTCTTCTGAACAGGACGTTGCAAGACATCCCGGGTATGATCAATAATACTTACGTCTGAGGAGCTTGGTGACCAAAGTAAGTTTTTAAACTCAGAAGAGTCTTCCTGAGCCATTCTGTAGCAATTCTGGACGTGAAGGGTGTCGCATTGTCCTGCTGGAATTACCCAAGCCCGTCGTAATACACAACGGACATGAATGGATGCAGGTGATGAGACAGGATGCTTACGTACGTGTCACCTGTCAGAATCGTATCTACGCGTATCAGGGGTCCCTTATCACTCCAACTGCACACGCACCATACAATTACAGAGCTGCCACCAGCTTGAACAGTCCCCTGCTGACATGCAGGGTCTATGGATTTCTGGAGTTGTCTCCATACCCGTATTCAAATACTGCTATTTGAAACGAGACTCGTCCGACAAGGCAACATGCTTCCAGTAATCAACAGTCCAATGTCGGTGTTGTCGGGGCCAGGCGAGGAGTAAAGCTTTATGTCGTGCAGTCATCAAGGATGCACGAGTGGGCCTTTGGCTCCGAGAGTCCATATCGATGATATTTCGCTGAATGGTTCGCACGCTTACACTTGTTGATGTCCCAGCATTGAAATCTGTAGGAATTTACGGAAGGATTGCATTTCTGTCACGTTGAACAATTCTCCTCAGTCGTCGTTGGTCCCGTTCTTGCAGGATCTTTTTCCGGCCGCAGTGATGTCGGAGATTTGATGTTTTACCGGATTCCTGATATCCTCAGTATACTAGTGAAATGGTCGTCCGGGAAAATCCCCACTTCATCGCTACCTCCGAAATTTAGAGAACCAGCATTTGAGGCTGACTGCAGTACAATTTTACTGCCGCCAACTTACATTTCGCGGAAAGACCACAAAGATAAGATAAGAGAGATTAGGGCTCGTAAAGAGGCATATAGGCAGTCATTTTTCCCTCGTTCTGTTTGGGAGTGGAACAGGGAGAGAAGATGCTAGTTGTGGTACAAGGTACCCTCCGCCACGCACCGTATGGTCTATTGTGGAGTATGTATGCAGATGTAGATGTAGATTCTGTGTCCCATCGCTCGTGCGCCGACTATAATACCACGTTCAAACTCATTTAAACCTTGATAACCTGCCGTAGTAGCAGCAGTAACCGATCTAACAACTGCGCTAGACACTTGTCTTATATAGGCGTTGCCGACCGCAGCGCCGTATTCTGCCAGTTTACTTATGTCTGTATTTAAATACGCATCCCTATACCAGTTTCTTTGGCGCTTCAGTGTATATCGCGGCAGCAGAGGCCACTCGCAGTCGGAGTCGCTGAAGGTGTGGTTCAGCAAGCGCGCATCATTGGATCTCCCGGGTCCCCAAGCGACTGCTATCTCGGAAACGTGCGTTTCCGTTGCCGACTATGAGACGCCAGTGGTGGTGGTATCGATCTATGATACCATACAAGGTAAGCAGCAATATTTTATGCTGATGACGCTCTGCTATACGGGATGGTGTCGTCGTTGAGTGACTGACTAGGATACAAGATGACTTAGACAAAATTTCTAGTCGGTCTGATGAATGGCAGGTTCCCAAGTGTAGAAAGATGTAAATTAAGGCAAATGAGTAGGAAAACCATTCCGTAATTCTCGAATACAGCATTGGTAGTGTACTGCTTCACACAGCATAGCGATTAAGTATCAGTGGAGAATGATTTGAAATGCAAGGAGCATGTAAGTGCGGTAGTAGGGATGTCGAATGGTCGACTTCTGCCGGCCGGAGTGGCCGTGCGGTTCTAGGCGCTACAGTCTGGAGCCGAGCGACCGCTACGGTCGCAGGTTCGAATCCTGCCTCGGGCATGGATGTGTGTGATGTCCTTAGGTTAGTTAGGTTTAATTAGTTCTAAGTTCTAAGCGACTGATGACCTCCGAAGTTAAGTCGCATAGTGCTCACAGCCATTTGATCGACTTCTCTTTTTGCGAAAAAAGGGACACTGTGTACAGAACGTTAGTGCCACCAATTATTGAGTATTGCTCGAGTGTTTGGGATCCGTACCAGTTCGGATTAAAGAAAGACAATGAAGTCATTCACAGGGCCACTAGATTTTTTACCGGTGGGGTTGATCAACACTCATGTATTAATGAGATGCCATGTGAACTCAAATGCTAATCCCTGGAGGGAAGACGTCGACGTTTTCGCGATACACAAAAAAATTTAGAAAATTGGTATTTGAAATAGACTGCAGGAATGTTCTACTGCCGCGAACTTACATTTCCCGTAAGTACCACGAATATATGACGAGAGAAATTAGGGTCCGTGTGGAGATATAATCACAATCGTTCTTCCCTCGCTGTTTGCGAATGAAATAGGAAAGGAAAAAGCCGGCCGCGGTGGTCTAGCGGTTCTGGCGCTGCAGTCCGGAACCGCGGGACTGCTACGGTCGCAGGTTCGAATCCTGCCTCGGGCATGGGTGTGTGTGATGTCCTTAGGTTAGTTAGGTTTAAGTAGTTCTAAGTTCTAGGGGACTTATGACCTAAGATGTTGAGTCCCATAGTGCTCAGAGCCATTTGAACCATTTTTGAAAGGAAAAGACCAGTAGTGGTACAAGGTACCCCCCGCAATGGAAAACGCCGTCTTCGCGAAAATTAACCAACTCTTCGATCATTAGCGACCACATCCTGCAAACTGTACGAACAATAATCCTATACGCTGAATCACCACTTTCTAATTGGTATCTGTCGTCTGCCCTTGTAAGACAAATAAAATCACAATTTACGGTCAGTATTAAAAACCTCATACTTAAATATCTTCGATAGTCTCAGAGGCTGATTGGGCTGTAGTTGCCCTAATCCAGTTGCGGTGATACCAGTTTGCCACTCCTGGTCCGCTAAGTTCGGGAAGAAATCATAGACTGTCCGGTCCTTACCGCACGTGTCCCACTCGCTAGAGCAGCGTCAGAATTTGAGTCACGCACGTAGTCCCGCGTGCTGCTCGTTCGGCGGCTCCTGTCACACAGGCACGTGTGTTCTGCGAAAACTCGCGTGCAGACGTCCAGCCATTTGCAAGCCGCGCTCCCGCGGGGACGCCTCCCTGCAGGCTAGAGCCGTCCCCCGCCTCTCCCGGCGCACGCCGCTGTCGGAATACCTAAACCGCAATTAAGTCACCCCCGCACACGTCCGTCTGGGAACACACGCCACGGAAGGGGGGAGGAGAGCGGCTAGCGAGCGGGGCGCGCAGCGAACAAGTGCTCGCGCGACAACGAGGTTACCGCCAGGTGCGAAGCGAACGCCTGCCTAGGCGGACTGCGCCAATTAAAAGTCGCCGCGCAAGACACGTGCCAATTGGCGGCCGACGTGCGCTAAAAGCGTTAATAAATGTCCGCGCGCGACGGGGAAGCACCTGACGCTACGCGACGCACAGGCAGAAATTCTGGACGTCCCGCAACCGTAGAGATTTGCGCCGAAAGGACCGACAATTATTGTCACTGTCTTCTCTCGTCAAGAGCGATTTAGGGAATCAGTCTCCGAAAATCGGGAAGAGAACGGTGACAAATAAAAGACTGCCTTATTCGCACTGAATGTACAGAACGAATCCTGTTCTACTGGTTTCCGGCTAATATTCTGTGCGCCGTGCAACCTGGCGTTCTCGGTAGCCCGGATGCAAAAAGGCGTTGCTACTCACTGCGACTTTAACGACTTCATATTGCTGCACTTAGTCTCTGTTAGTGGGTAAGTAGAATCTAGCAATTATTCCCACATATCAAATGAAGACATTATGCTTGCGTAACAAGCAGCGATTATTTTATTAATGAGCTCAGTCTACACACTCTGACAAAGGAAGTGAAGCACCCAGAAGATACGGTCGGATGTCAATGTAACGCCATACATGTAATATTCGCGCAAACTAAGTTGAAATTCGGCGCGATGGCTGCTGAGAGCGACTTTAAACGGGAAATGCCTTTACGGCCGCTCCCATCAGCCACCGCGCCAAGTGCCACCTAAGACCTGACGATGATGCTCTGAAGCACCGAAGCTGGTAGCAGTGCAATGAATGAAGTCATAAGGACGGCTTTAGGTGTTCCATTTTATTACATGACTGTCAACTTAGTTAGCACATACATTACACACTATCGATGGGTACGTAAATGGTCTGTTAGGCCACAGCAGAAAAGGCGAAGAAATTAAAACTTTTTCATAAGTTCACTCAAGCACAGTCACAGGCGACTTCAAGGAGAGGTGGTGACATAGTTATGCAGCAGAAAGAAACAGTCAACACTGTGAGTCTGTCGCGAACATGACCACACGTTGTTACATCAGCACCAATCACCATGCACAAGTTACGCATTGAGCAAAACGTCCACTGAAAGAGAGACAGATATGTATTCGCTACCTCTTGTTACACGGAGAAACACTCTGATGCAATAACACACGTCGGAGAATTGCTAAGCAAACCCAGCGGGACGAACACTACTGACAACTACTAAAGAAGCGGGCCACATTCTGTCCTAACGAACACGGTCTCACATCATTGTCTATCGCTTGTCTCCATAAATACCGCAGTTCTCCAGCTGTGAATTCACTTGGTTATTAGGATCGATGGCGTTCGTACCAAAGCACTCGAATCAATTACTCTAGACTCTTGCTAAACCGGCCATTCCTCGTACATATGGATGTCGGATTAGCGGACGTGCCTGATTGTTGAGAGTGTCTAAAATTTAGTATTAACACTTTATCAAATCAAAAGATACATTCATTTTTACAGAAAACTTAGTCCTTGAGTGTGTACATGCATATTAGTATCACTCGACATTCACTATGAAACGTGTCCCAAAGTTTTAGTTGTCACCATGATGATACGTGATGGTAGTATGCTTTATCACACAACGGCTTTACAAGCATTTCACAGGTCCTGCCATGTTTCTGATTGTTGCATATTGTGCTCCAGGAAGACGTCTCCAGCGTCAGCACCAGCAGTTTGAGACATCCTCATGTTCTCTCCTCCTATGTCCTCTTCTTCATCAGTTTCATCGTAACGTTCCTGTGAGCTTATGATTACCTCTTTTCTGCTGAAGTTTGGTCGTAAATACTTGCTCGACCAACACTGTTGCCAGCAACAACGGTTTTCTGCGAAGAACCTTAGATCAGTTTATATATAATTTCGAGTTACTGCTTGAGGTCTAGCATAATGTGTTTCCCTTCAGAAGCAATGATAATGATCTGTAATGAAAGCCACAATTTCGAAGTGTACAGGAATGCTGAACATTATAATTAACTAACAACATTGTTCACAGACGAAATTTCATTATTGTAGGCGTCATTTCAGGTTGAACGACTAGAAGCTGGAAATGTGCTGGATTACTGAGACGCCGGATTACTGAGGGCCGTACTAGCGAGAGTTTAGTGTATCATTACCGTGTACACACATCTATGTATTAGATCTTCCAGCACTTATCGTGAACACGCTGCTTGCCGCTCCTGAGATGACAAAAACCAAGTAACCACGACCTGCCATTCATGAGACTTCGCACTGTACCCCTACCACGTCGCTGATGGAGAGACTGAGGCTCTTGCAATACCAGTACATCTTACAGTGCTTCTGACTCAGTATCATTGTAACTGTTGGGTGAGAGGGCCATCTGCGGCCCTGTCTCTGATCATCGATGGAGGCACTTTGTAACGCCGGAAATGCATATCCTCCTATTTCCATCTATTGCACTGCAATTTTTTTTTCCTTATTTTGTCACCTGAAGATGTGACATTTCTGTCTCTTTATATATTGTAATTGTTTTACTGTTTGTATATATATATATATATATATTTATGCATTTATGTTGGTTTGTTTTGTGAATATTATTTGTATTTATACGCTGGGTCTGGCCTAGGGAAAACTATGCTATCGAACGAATACATCGATAGGTCGTGTGGAGAACCAAAGTGTTTAGGATCTTTGGTAGTGTTAACTCTGCCGCGTGGAGCGCGGGCAGAGGAGAGTCTGGCTGGGATGGTGCAGTGGAGCAGGTGCGTTGTGTGAAGCTCCCGCGAGTTGCCGCGCTTTCGGGGTTCGGCAGCATGTAATTGCGCTCGACTTGCGATGATAGTTTCTGACATGGTGTCGCGGACGGGAAGCATTAGCTGGCGCACATCAAGAGCCCGTTTCGTCTGGTGACCGTGTCGAGAATAAGGCGCGCCAACATCCAGTTTCTGCAACAGCGACGGCCGACAATGAGTGACTGTCGCCACCTCCTCAATCGACGGCTTCAAACCTTCAATCAACCAACAAGGAAGACTGGAAGCACGTAAAGTTTTAGAACTGTATGGCAGACCTCAGCTTTTCAAACTTTTAAAATTGTTGCATCACAAAATTACAGCAACTTAGCATGAACGTTTGTTGCTCATTGTCCCAATTGCATTACCAAGCAGGGTCCCTTCCTTTTCCGGAATGAACCCGAGTGTCGTTGAAATTCAAACGCCAGCATCATTCGATTTCACTGCTTTAATTTCAAAGTTCAGTTAAGGTATTCATAGCTGGCTACAATATTTAGATTACACGATCACAAATTAAGAGTTCGAGTTTTGTTACCGTATTTTAGCTTACCTGTGACTGCAGTTCAGCTTGGTACGTACTAAATTTTACTATTGTTAATTGTTCAGAATCATTTAATTCAAGTTCAAAGTTAAATCTCTTATTTCTAAATTGCGTAGATTCAAGTAGCTTTTGAAATGATTGTTGAGGTAGTCCAAGACTAACCGTATTTTACTGAATTTCGATGTGCTTCAGAAACAAAGCTCACTATTAAGTTCAGTCACTAAATTAACTTTCAGTTTTCCGGTTTTATTAATTATTTTGCTAAATTAAGTCAGAGTGCAGCGAAATTTATTACTTCTGACAAACTTTCAGTTTTCACACTACACGTGTCAACCTTCAGTTGCCACGCTTCTAGTGGAAATTATATGTGTAATAACCTTTGTTTTTCAGTTACTATAGTAATTGTCCTTAGGACTGGCGACCGTAATTTCCTCCAAATATCAAATATCTAATTACCGCTAGTTAATTGTTAACGTAACGGCCGCACATTTACTTTTTTTATTAACTTTACCCCTTTTCAAAATTAATTTCCACCAGTTTCATTTGCATTTTTCCTTTCATTTAGATGTAATCCTTTCCTCCCTCTTTACCGACAAATTAACTTCGGTGACAATTGCTTTTCCCAAATTTCCATTAGGTACACGCGGTTTAATTTTTCACTGTCATTAAGGTCGATAAGTGAGGGGGAGGTTACAACTTACAAGTGGCAGGACCTACATGTCAGGTTGGGTCGCAAATACATGTCTTCCAGCGGCATGGTGCACTCAGACGGACAACCGTGAGTCATCTTCATCTTCCGGAGTGAGGAAGCTCTAACACAATGTGGGGGCATAATCTCACGCTACAGCTTCGCCTGTAACTACAAACGTCACCCAGCCAAACTTCAGATGAATTGCTGGAGCAGCAGCCTTGTCAGCCGAGACGACAATGGGGCTCAGTGGGACTTCACAATGTGAGTGGCATGTGGCGTTAGCTGAGCCTGAAGAGGAGACAGAACTGTAAACCTGAATGAATAAACATTAACTTGCTAACCATGTTTGCTTAGTGCCATAAGATGCTCTGCAGGTTTCACAACACCATCTTGACAATGTAGAGATATCTCTGCTTGGCACTGCTATATGTTAGAGAGTTGGTACTCTCTAGGGCCACGAGGATGTATTAGTGTTGCTCGTGTTGTAACCAGGCTGGTATGGTACACACTGAGGTGACAATAGTCGTGGGACAACGATATTCACGTACGCCGATGGCGGTAGTATTGTGTATACAAGGTGTAAAATGACAGTGCTTTGGCGGTACTGTCATTTGTAGTCAGGTAATTCGTGTGAAAAAGTTTCTGACGGGGTTTTATAGCTACACGACGGGAATTAACAGATCTTCAATACGGAATGATAGTTGAAGTTAGACGCATGGGACATTCCATTTCTGAAATCGTTAGGGAATTCAGTATTCCGAAATCCACAATGTCAAGAGTGTGCCGAGAATACCAAATTTCAGGCATCACCTCTCACGACAGACAGCACAGTGACCAACGGCATTCACGTAAAGAAAGAGACCAGCGGCGTTTGTGCAGAGTTATCACTGCTAACAGACAAGGACCGCTGCGCCAAATAATCGCAGAAATCAGTGTGGGATGTGCGGTGAACTTACCCGTTAGGATAGTGTGGTTATGGCAGCAGACGACCAACACGAGTGCCTTCGCGAACCGCACGACATCGCTTGCAGCGTCTCTCCTGCGCTCCTGACCATATTGGTTGGACCCTAAACGACGGGGAAACTGTGGCATGGCCAAATGAGTCCCGATTGAAGTCAGTAAGAGCTGATTATGGGGTTCGACTGTCGCGCAGATCCAGGGAAGCCATGGACCCAATTTGTCAAAATGGCTCTAAGCACTATGAGACTTAACATCTGAGGTCATTAGTCTCCTAGACTTAGAACTACTTAAACCTAACTAACCTAAGGACAGCACACACATCCATACCCGAGGCAGGGTTCGAACCTGCGACCGTATCAGCAGCGCGGTTCCGGACTGAAGCGCCTATAACAGCTCGTCCACAGTGGCCGGCCCCAATTTGTCAACAAGGTACTGTGCAAGCTGGTGGCGGCTACATCATGATGTGGGCTATATTTACATGAAATAGACTGGGTCCTCCGGTTATCTTCGACTACTTGGAGACCATTTGCAGCGAATCTTGGGCTTCATTTCCCAAACAACGAATGAATTTTTATGGATGACAATACATCATGTCACCAGACCGCAGATGTTCGCAATTGGTTCGGAGGACATTCTGGAAATGATTTTGCCACCCAGATCCCCTGTCATGGATCCTATCGAATACTTATTACATAATCGAGAGGTCGGTTCGTGCACAAAATCCTGCACCAGTAACACTTCCACAATTATTGACAGCTATGGAGGCATAATGGCTGAATATGTCTGCAGGGGACTTCCAACAACTTCTTCAGTCCCTGCCACGTCGAGATGCTGCACTATGGTGGGAAAAATGAGGACCGAAACGATATTAGGAGGTGTCCCATGACTTTTGCAACTTCAGTATATATTGGGCTTGAACAGCGTCAGATGTTGTGTGAACATCGTGAAGGACACAGAGATGCTGCATACTCGAGTGAGACCACGTTACACGCACCTCACATAGTTTGAAAAGGGCTTCATTCTGGATTCCGTTTGTGCGGTTCCTCCAACCTTGCAGTACACAGATTTTCGGGGCATTTGAATGTGACACAGTCTTGATGTTGGAATGCATGGAAACATAGGGCAGGCATAATTGTAGTTGAGATTCTGGCCGAACAAGTCTGACATCACAGGAAAGGATCGCCGTACTGCGCACCAGTCACATCCTAATCCTTTCACATCTGCACATGCCATCCGAAAATAAGTAATGGATTCACTGAAACATTCTGTGTTGTCCCTCACGATTTGCCAGAGACAAGCAGAAGTCACTTGGACACTCGTGACCATCGTCGGCGATTATGTCGGTGACCTGGGGAGAGGTTCCACTCATCCAGTGTTTTGTAGAGGAACAGCGCTGTTACCCTTTACGTCATGGTGTGGAGAGCCATAGAGTACGACTTCAGGTCACGTCTGATATTGACTAAGGGAGTACTGATGGCACAACGGAACGTCATGAACATCCTGCGTCCTCACATGTTATCTCTGATGTGACAGTATAATGGTTCTTTTTGCGACAGGACATTGCTCATCCGCACATGACACGTTTCTCTAGGAACTGTCTGAGTGATATCTATGGCCAGTAATATCTCCAGATCTGCCCCTGATAGACCATTTG
The DNA here is from genome assembly GCF_023898315.1 of Schistocerca nitens. Lineage (NCBI taxonomy): Eukaryota > Metazoa > Arthropoda > Insecta > Orthoptera > Acrididae > Schistocerca > Schistocerca nitens. The sequence continues at coordinate 262,405,280 of NC_064621.1, forward strand.
TGTGGATTTTTGCAGGACCACCGATGTGAGTTACGATTGTCACTGCAGCATCACGTGTGAAAGTGGTTCCATCAGATAAACCGTATAAATGAGATTACTAGGCGATTTGAAATTAGCCAGTGATAAAATTACAATCGGCCACGTGCAACTCCTTCTAGAACATATTGAATCCACTTTAAAAACTGTACATAAATACCATATCGGCATATTCAACATTTTTAAATGCGTGTGGCGTATTTAAAAGTCACAGTAGAAGTGGACATTCACGAGTGAAACTGATTTCTTCAGTAAACAGTATAAAAGAGATTACTAGGCGATTTGGAATTAGCCAACGATAAAATTCCAATCGTCTACGTGCATCTCCTTCTACAAGATACTGGATAAACTGTAAAAACCGTACATAAATACCATATGGGTATATTCCCCACTTTGAAATGCGTGTGACACACTTAAAAGACGTAGTAGTATTGGCCAATAAATCACAATGACCATTCAACATTTCAGTTATAGAAACTCAATCGCGACTTCGTAACATGAACTTCAAAACAAGACTGACAATAGATAAATTATACATAGCAAGTAGAATGCCAACATATGAAACGAAATATATTTCTGTAACAAATTTAAAAAAGGACACATGTTACATGAACTGTTTTATTCAAATTACTTAACACAACCATCTCGTAAAATACTTACTATTGCTCCTGGAAGATTCTTTATGTCTTGTTACAGTGTGAGACAAAAACATAATAAAAACAGGAAGAACATAAGAAAATAATGGCACGTAAATTGCATCACAGCTTATGTTATGCACCATTATAATCTGTTATGCTCCTCCCATTTTTATTGTATTTTTCTGTAAAAATGTACAAGGAAATATTGCTTTATTTTGACACATCTGACAGCGGTTAATGGAACCAAACTAGCGATGCATGACGAATCAAAAATAAACATTTTTGCGATCTAGAATGAATTCATCTGCACATATTTCGTTAACTTCAGGACCGTTGAGTTTCGTAGGACAGTTATTGACTATTGATAGGACTTAGTTAAACCTATCGTTGTAAGAAGAATTTAACAAGCATTTATTTACGTGGAAGCAGTAACTTAAATAACAATCAACCACAAACTCAAAACTCCATGTGTTACTATGGACTACCATTATACAATTTAACACCATGTTTTGTATGACCAGATAATTATTATTTGACCATTTTTCATGCCATCAAAGCACGTTCATAGCAATCATAAATGTTGAACACAAAAGCGGAACTTAAAAATAATCTAAGTCAATAAATGGTTACAGACCTTGATCAAAAAAGTTATCTAACTTCAGAAAATCAAGCAAAAATTGAACAAGAAACGTACAATAAAAAAGGAGAAATGTAATTGATTTGAAATGCTAATCTTGCTTTCTTCCGAAAACTAGTTGTTATGAAGTGTGGTACATCACAACGGCCATGACAGGAGGCGAACATGGAAAGATATATTGTAATAAGTTCAGTTCTTAATTAATCTCCCTACTGCTGGTGAAGTGAAATTCTTCCATTACCTAATTCAGTAATTGTCAGGCTCGGAGTCGTTGTGGGGGAGCGGACAGTGATAATATGAAATCTAATGCGTCAGATTGATCTGCATTATACTAAAAACATTGATCGGACTTCGTGAGAAGAAATTTAGATTCCTTGTAGAATGCAAATCTGCACATAATGACGCGCAAAAAGACACGTCTAATTAGTCGTTTTCCAACGTGACTAAAGGCTGAAACATAAAATGAAATGTCACATATTATTAGGTAAGGAAAGTGTTATTATTTCCGAAAAATAAAACTTACATCAAGTTAGATAATATTGCTAGGGGTGCAAATTTACAACGAGCAAGAAACTGACGTGCTTACATTATGCAAGATAAGAGAAGACAGATAAAAATCAATGGGTGACAAGAGCCTAATTTTTTTTTTAACTGACGATTGAAAATGCATCATGGATGTTAAATTTTGAAAGATACTTGATACGTTTAGATCTATCGATCTATGAGTCTTGGCATATCTAATTAGTTTATTATATAACTTAGATATGAATTACCAGTAGACTGAGTCCCTCTGCAGTCTCTCTTACAAACGAGAGAAAGTCAGTGTCCTCCTCAAACCGAGTGACAATGGACCAGTCAATGACTGGGTTATCCGCAGCATTGTTTAGTATTTATATTGTTTAATGATATCAAAAGTTAACTTAGTGTACATTTAAAAGTATCGAACACGTTGTATTATCTATTTTAGATTCTGGAGCGTAGGTTGTATCAAAATTAATAGGACACACTTTCTGGCCCAAAAGACGTATTTCTCAGTAACTTACAAGCCAGCGTGCTTCTCTTCAGTAATCTACAGAAAAACTGGCCTTGTCATTAGCTCTTACCTAATTGTAGATGAATTACTGGTTTTGTGTGTTCTGTAACATTTATGTAGCTTTTGCGATCATACTGACACATTTCTGTTTCAATTTAAATTAATTTTTGTTTTCTGTGTTGCTAGTGAATGTTTTATTCTGTGAAATATAATGGTACGATAATCTGTTAATGAGAAAGAAGGATGTGTAAAACTTAAAATGTATTATACTTTTCTATAATAACAAGTGGTGCTATACTTTTCATTGATTCCTATCATATTTTCTGGCCGCGTGGAAGTCAAGGCGTTGTAGCAAGACTCCCCTTGGTGTTTAGGTATAGTTACTACATGGGGTGTGAAATGATTCTACCGAATATGGCTTAATATCGTGATATGTGAACATTAAGGGCAACGCTAAACACATTGGATTTAACCTATATGAGCCATTATGATTATTAGCATGTCAAAATTTGGCATGGCACAGTCTCTCTCTGAAATTAATCTAACCGCTAGATAGGCCTATGATTAGTTTTTGACGACTGTCGAACTGATTACGGGCGAGATTAACTGACTTTTCTGGGACGATAACACGTAATGGAACACAATGAAACATCAATAAATTTTCTTCCAAAATAAATACACATTAATTTAGACACAGTCAAAAAACACTGGCAAAAAGTGGAGACGAATTATAAATCACTGAGCACTGTAATACGATGCTGCTGGCAATGCCGTCAGATCATACAATGCGTCTACAAACTTTCTAGGATGTGGAGAAGGATAAATGTATCAGCTTGAGGTAAGGGCCCCATACCGGAAACGAACGTGTCGGAAATTACAAGTGAAACCTGTTCTGATACCTCTGACAGTGGAGCACATGTTGTTATTGTTGCTAAGATTGTAGTGTAGGCAACTGTCAGAGGTGGTAGTATCGACCAAACAAGAAAAACGTCTAATAAACATGGACTCTAAAATGTACATCGAAAATCACGAATGGAAAGACAAGAAACGTATTCACTCGTATGAACGTATCAAAAATATTTTAAATAAGCTGCTCACAACAACGCAACGTGAAACAGGTTTGAACAAAGCGCTTTTTATGTTAATATTTGCAAATTTCCAAATTTAACAATTATTGATCTCATGAAATTCCGTCTTCCGGAGACATATTGAGTGTCAGCTTCACCTTCGATAAGGATAGAAATTGAAGTAATGAATTAAAATTTATGTCAACGCCAGGACTTTAACCGAGGTCTCCTGCTTACTTGACTAATATGTGTCCACTGCACCGCCCTGGCACTGTGGCTAACACAGCTGCACGGAATACCATAGTTGAATGCACTCCCTAGCACAAACTTCATTTCACACCTCAACTCATCTTGATTTTCCCTTTCTTAAATTGTCAGTATTGCCGAGGCTCTCCGATAATGGAATAACACCGCACCTCTGTACGTAATGTGGTGAGATACAGGCAGGATTTCCCCATTACGCACAAAGCTGTGGTGCTATTCCAATATTGCAGAACACCAACGACACTGACGATTTAAGAAGAGGAAAATCAAGATGTCTGAGTTGTAAGTGGACTTTGTGTTAGGCAGCGCGTTGGATCCTAGTTAACAGGAGACCTGGGTTCAGGCCCTGGCTTTGCCACAAATTCATTGCTTCAGCTTCTATCCTTATCGAATTTAACAATTATTTGCTGTTAACTAAAATAATGTTTACTTATTTAATCAGAGCAGAATTGATTGCGATGAAAAGGAACAAATTTAACCAGATGGAACATATACTTTTAACTGAAAATCTTTTGAATTACGCAGAAACATAATTCATTATGATCAAATATCTCAGTTTCACAAAGAAACTAGGCTCAAACTAAAGTTGCAGAAACAATTCTGACATGTTACCAACGCAAATGTGGTGGAGTAGTCGCTGTCTTCACCTTCAGTGTCATAATTATCACCAAGTCGTCATTCAGATTCCTTGTACATGTTTCTGCATCAGCTCTGAATCCTTCACAGATCAGTTTGCATATCAAGTACACTCATCTCACAATTTGCACGTCTATTCCTGTTGACTGGTGTAATGGGATGGTATATCTCCCTCTTCCCACTGCATTCCACATCAGAACTCGACAATGCTCACCTGACCACTCGCTACAAACATCTACATATATGCTCTCTCAACCAGTATGAATTGCTTTCCCATTGTAGCAGTTGTGATGGCTTTTCCCCATTCTATTCGCGTATGGTGCATGGGGGGAGTGACTGTTTAAATGCTTGTGCACTTGCTGCAATTGAAGACCTACCTCAAGGAAGGGTGTACATCACATTTTTGGCAATATGAGTCTTCACTGGAATAAGGTGGTATATCAGATGAGAAATTCTACTATAGCAACGGATGTCGTTTTTCCTGTTTACAAGTTGAGATATTTGTAGTTGAAAACTTGAGCATCCTGGAAGAACATCTTATATGAATAGAAATGGCGGATGTGGCCGATGTAAGTTTCACTCTGAGCGATATTGCGTCGTTAAATAATAGCATAGAAAGGAAAACAGATCCAACAAACTGGAAGCAGAAGTTCTAGCAAAGTTGGAGGAAATATAAAGCCTTATATTTTTAAAACTGGCAATGAAGTGCCTGAAAAAACAACATCAAATGTAGTACCAGAAAGAACGTTGTATATCACTATAATGAAAAAATTGTACACTAGAGTAATTTGTTTGGTGTTGTCTTTGCTTTGCGCAAAACAACAAAGAGACAATGATACTTTTTGTACAATTACTTTGTTTTGACAGGATATTTTAAAACATTAGAGCAGACGTTTATTGTTTTGGGACAGCTTTCTGCCCTGCGTTAATTCGAGAAAAAAAAAGAACAATAATAGATGTCGCGATTATCCGTGAATGGAAGTATGTAATGCCTGTAGGTTATATATGAACAACTTTATTACAAAGAATGACTTTGTTCCTGCCAATGTTCTTAAAGGAATTATGAAGCGTGATCCAAACTTGAAAATTACTAGTTACATGGTTGAACATCTGTGCAGATTATAGAAATTCAGTATATATGCGACTTAGTCATATTGTCATTCACCCTTTGTTACGTCATTCTCTACTAGTAACGAAACAAAAATCAATTCAACTTACCATCCTTATACCTTTTATGCAGTTTCCTTTATTGTGTAAGGGGCTTCTTCCTCTATCGTCAGAGAAAATAAGGGATTTGTTGGATATATGTAAATTCCTTGCTGTACAGAGAATTTTATTTTAACTTACCTTCTGAGTGAACAGTTCAATTCCTGTTTCATTTTTTCTTTGTTATTTTCAGTACATCAGGTAATATATTCTGTTAATACTTTACATTATGTTTGCCACTGTAAGAGAAAAGTAATATTTTTTATATACATCGTTATATTGTAATATACTTTTACATAAATCACAATGCCTTACATTGAAAACCACATCAAAATTAAGATAACATTGTAAAACATGATAAATACGTGTTGTTGTTCTGTAATACATGCTGCATCACTTAACCATACATAATAAAACGTACGAGGGTTGACTGAAAAGTAATGCCTCCACCTTAGTAACTCATCAACAGCTGGCAGCATTGGTATGCGGCAGGTACTGGCTTGTTCCGTAGCCTCTTCTCTACAGCTCCAGTCGGCGGGAAGACTTATCATTGGACCGTTGTGTTGTTACAGTGTAAAGTATGGAACCCTGCGCAGACGGTCGTCAATGCTATTTAAGCAACGTGCAGTCATTGAATTCTTGACAGCAGAAATGTCACCCCTAAGGAGATTAATCAGAGAATGAAAGCAATTTATGGTGATTGTGTTGATGTGAGTACTGTGCGTCATTGGGCGAGTAAATTTAAAGATGCTGAGGCGGGAACATCTGACACGCATTTCAAACAAAGCGATGGACGTCCAGTGACAGCAACCACCGCGTTTCACAAGCAAGAAGTTGATAGGCTGATTCAGGACGATAGTCGTATGACTCAGAGAGAAACTGCAAGCACAATCTGCATTTCACAGAAACGTGAGGGTCACATTATTGCTTTGCTTGGCTACCGGTAGATAGGAACTCCTCTCGTGTTAAGAGAATGAAGGCGACGCCTTTCTCGATTCAACTGTGACAGGAGATGCTTCTAATGAAGACCTTGAGAGAACTGTGAGACTGTGGTTGCAGGAAGAGAATGTCAACTTCTTCTGTGACAGCTTCAGAAAACTTGTTCATCGTTGACAGAAATGTATCCAATCGGCTCGTGATTATGTGCGAAAGTGAATATTGGTAATTAAAAGTCACATTCTAAGGATTATTTCTGCGTTTGATTTATTAAAACATTCCTATCCAAACCCAATTAACGAAGGTGTAGGCATTACTTTTCATTCAACACTGGTAAAAATAAATGGTACCATAGAAAACCAACAACTATTTTTACTTCATGAAAAATTATGAAACTATGATGTACAACTTTCTTTGAGGGAGTTCTTTAATTAGTCTAATCTTAACTCCCTAAGGGAGCGATACATAAGGGACTGTATTATATTCCTAGTCTGCTCCATTAAAACTTCTTCTTGACGCCTTTTAAGTAGACTTTCATTGGACACTTTGTGTCTGTCTTGAAACATCTGCCCCTTCGGCTCCCTTGGTATCTTCATGAGGCCCTCTCTTGGGTCTGAGAAACCTGTGACCATTCGTGGTGTTTATCCGTATATAATTCAATATCTGCTGTTAGTCTTGTTTCATCCTACACTCTAGAAAAGTATTCTAGGTTGTGTCAGACCAGTGTTTTTGTTAGTAGTCTCCTTTGTAAACTTAATAAACTTATTGCATTTTCCTGGAATCCCTCCACTGTACCGAAGCCTGCCACCTGCTTTACCTACAACTGAATCTACATAATCTTTGCATTTCATATCCCTCCAAGATACAACATGCAGGTATTTGAATGTATTGACTGATTCTAGTTATGACTCATTGACAGTGTAGTCACAGCATATTACATTTTTTGTTTTATGAAGATCATAATTTTTTATTTCTGAAGCGTTAAAGCAAGGTGTCAACCTTTCCCCACGTTCCAACATATCAAGATCTGAGTGAATACTTCTTTAGATTTTTTTTCAGCCAGTACTTCATTGTGGATAAGTACATCACCTGCAAAAATCTACATGGTCATTAATATACTATATGAAGAGCAAAGGTTCAAGAAAACTACTGTGGGGCATGTCTTAAGTTACTTGTACAAAAATATTTGGTAATTTTTAGAATGCATTAGTTGAAACTGATTCAAGGAATAAAAGCAGCTGAGAGGTGCCTCTGCTAACCAATTAAATGTTGCAAGTACATGAATCGACTTAAAGCCAAAGCAATATTAATGAACAGAGTCAAGATGTCATGTGCATCTTCCACGTTAACACACGTATGTGCCATCCATTTTAACACCATTTAGCTGTTTGATTTATACTTCAGGCATAGGTTCTAACTTCATAAATTTTTGGTGAATATGGCTTTTACAAATTAGTAATCAAATTTTAATGTTATAGTACATGAACTCAAATACATTTCCAGGATGTTTAGTGTGAAATGTAATATTACAACCATTTTTGGGATCCTGTATCCTCTCCCAGTCTCATCCCCACTCTCCCAAAGGGGGCATAGGTGTAATATCAGTAATTTACACCAGTTAAAACTGCTGCTTTGATTTTGCCTCTTCTGGTTATCTGGATTCGAAACACCAAAGATTTTTTTGCAGCAAATTAGTAATTTGCAAAAATTTAGGCTACTGTTTTGACATTGTTTACGTTGGGCCTCACCAGTATGCGGAATGAAGGAAACATGTTGGATTAAAAGATGATCTACTGTTATAATTTGTATATTACACAAACTTCACCCACATTGTTGGAATAATTTTGCTATTGTAACTATGAAGTAATTAATGATTAAAGGTCCCATATTTTTAGTCATCGATAAACAGCTATTTTTATGTTTTCAAGCTAAAAAATTGTTTGTATCTCTAACAGAAATATGACATGATGATTTTTCTGTCAGAACCTAATATGCCCATGTTCTAATTAGTGTTAGTTAACAGAACTGTAATTATGGATGTATAGAAATGTAAAATTTTACTCATACAAAATTTAGTTAATTGAATCTAGGCCTTTTATTCAATAGAACTAATCACTCTGTTCACCTGTGAATGATGGGATGATGATTCTTTAAGTAAATAAGATGATATATACAAATTAACCAAATATATATTGTTGAAATGATAAAACATGTAATTTATAGTCTTAATAGAAACTGATTCTTTCTTGTCTTTGTATGAAATTATTCACTTTTATTCAATGTCACACACACACACACACACACACAGATTATATATATATATATATATATATATATATATATATATATATATATATATATATATCTGTGTGTGTGTGTGTGTGTCTCCCAGTGGGGACTACTCAAGCGGACGTTTTTATCAGGAGAAAGAAAACTGGCGTTCTACGGGTCAGAGCATGGAGTGTCAGATTCCATAATTGGGCAGGTAGGTTAGAAAATTTAAAAAGAGATATGGATAGGTTAAAGTTAGATATAGTGGGAATTAGTGAAGTTCGGTAGCAGGAGGAACAAGACCTCTGGTCAGGTGGATACAGGGCTATAAATACAAAATCAAATAGGGGTAATGCAGGAGTAGGTTTAATAATGAATAAAAAAATAGGAGTGCAGGTAAGCTACTACAAACAGAATGGTGAATGCATTATTATGGCCTAGATAGATACGAAGCCCACGCCTACCACAGTAGTACAAGTTTATATGCCAACTAGCTCTGCAGAAACGAAGAGATTGATGAAATGTATGATGAGATAAAAGAAATTATTCAGATAGTGAAGGGAGATGAAAATTTAATAGTCATGGGTGACTGGAGTTCGATAGTAGGAAAAGGAACAGAAGGTAACGTAGTAGGTGAATATGGAATGGCCGTAAGGAATAAAAGAGGAAGCTGCCTGGTAGAATTTTGCACAGAGCATAACTTAATCATAGCTGACACTTGGTAAAAGAATCATGAAAGAAGGTTGCATACATGGAAGAAGCCTGGAGATACTGGCAGGTTTCGGATAGATTATATAATGGTAAGACAGATACGAGGGCCGTTCAGAAAGTAACCTCCGGTTGATTTAAAAAAATACACCAAGTTAAATAAAAATATTTTAATATATACATCTTACAACTACATCTTTGCACTATTTTTCTACATAGTCTCCATAGCGATTGAGGCACTTATCGTATCTCTTCACAAGCTTTGAAATTCCTTCTGCATAAAAATCACCCGCTTGTGCCTGGAGCCAGCCTGTGACCGCATCTTTGAGCTCTTCGTCGTCATAAAACCGCTGTGACCCGAGCCATTTCTTCAAATGCATGAAGAGGTGATAATCACTTGGCGCCAGGTCTGGGCTGTAAGGTGGATGGTTGATAACGTCCCACTTGAAGGACTCAAGAAGGGCCGTTGTTCTGCGAGCAGAGTGAGGACGGGCGTTATCGTGCAAAAAAACGATACCGGAAGTCAGCATACCACGGCGTTTGTTCTGTATAGCCCGTCGTAACTTTTTTATTGTTTCACAGTACACGTCTTGATTAATGGTCGTACCACGTTCCATGAATTCAACCAACAACACCCCTTTGGCATCCCAAAACACCGTTGCCATCAGTTTTCTGGCAGAAAAATCTTGCGAGGCTTTTCTTGGTTTGGTAGGCGAATTTGAATGTGCCCACATCTTTGATTGTTCTTTTGTCTCAGGGTTCACGTACTTAATCCAGGTTTCGTCACCGATCACGATTCTGTTTAACAATGGTTCTCCTTCGTCCTCATAACGTGACAGAAAGTCTAATGCAGAGGCCATTCTTTGAGTTTTGTGGTGGTCGGTAAGAATTTTGGGCACCCATCGTGCACAGAACTTACGGTAACCCAATCTTGCTTTCACTATCTCGTACAAGAGAGTCTTAGAAATCTGTGGAAAACCAGTAGACAACTCCGACATTGAGAAACGTCGATTTTCACGAACTTTTGCATCAACTGTCTGAACGAGTTCGTCAGTCACCAATGATGGTCTACCACTCCTCTCTTCATCATGAACGTTTTCTCGTCCACTTTTAAATAAACGTACCCATTCACGGACAACTCCTTCACTCATAACTCTTGGTCCGTACACGGCACAAAGCTCACGATGAATAGCTGCTGCAGAATATCCTTTGCTGTAAAAAACCTTATGACAGCACGCACTTCACATTTGGCGGGGTTTTCTATTGCAGCACACATTTCAAACTGCCACAAAAACTAAACTAGCGCAGGTACGACGTTCACTCGACCACGGCTTGATGCCGACTGACCTGTTGAGTGCGTGAACGCACAGATGGCGTCGCTACTCCCCCCACAACCCGCACTGTGACCAATCGGAGGTTACTTTCTGAACCGCCCTCGTATTTAGGAACCAGGTTTTAAATTGTAAGACATTTCCAGGGGCAGATGTGGGCTCTGACCACAATCTGTTGGTTATGAACTGTAGATTAAAACTGAAGAAACTGCAAAAAGGTGGGAATTTAAGGAGATGCGACCTGGATAAACTGACGGAACAAGAGGTTGTAGAGAGTTTCAGGGAGAGCATTAGGGAATGATTGACAAGAATGGGGGAAATAAATACAGTAGAAGAAGAATGGGTAGCTTTGAGAGATGAAATAGTGAAGGCAGCAGAGGATCAAGTAGGTAAAAAGACGAGGGCTAGTAGAAATCCTTGGGTAACAGAAGATATATTGAATTTAATTGATGAAAAGAGAAAATATGAAAATGCAGTAGATGAAGCAGGCAAAAAGAAATACAAACGTCTCAAAAATGAGAGCGACAGGAAGTGCAAAATGGCTAAGTAGGGATGGCTAGGGGACAAATGTAATGATGTAGAGGCGTATATCACTAGGGGTAAGATAGATACTGCCTATAGGAAAATTAAAGAGACCTTTGGAGAAAAGAGAACCACTTTCATGAATATCAAGAGCTCAGATGGAAATCCACTTCAGAAGGATAAGCAGAAAGGTGGAAGGAGTATATAGAGGGTCTATACAAGTGCGATGTTCTTGAGGACAATATTATGGAAATGGAAGAGGATGTAGATGAAGATGAAATGGGAGATACGACACTGCGTGAAGAATTTGACAGAGCACTGAAAGACCTGAGTCGAAACAAGGTCCTGGGAGTAGACAACATTCCATTAGAACTACTGATAGCCTTGGGAGAGCCAGCCCTGACAAATCTCTACCATCTGGTGAGTAAAATGTATGAGACAGGCGAAATACCCTCAGACTTCTAGGAGAATATAATAATTCCAATCTCAAAGAAAGCAGGTGTTGACAGATGTGAAAATTATCGAACTATCAGTATAGTAAATCACGGTTGCAAAATACTAACACGACTTCTTTACAGACGAATGGAAAAACTGGTAGAAGCCGACCTCGGGGAAGATCTGTTCGGATTCTGTAGAAATGCTGGAACACGTGAGGCAATACTGACCCTACGACTTACCTTAGAAAATAGATTAAAGAAAGGCAAACCTAGGTTTCTACCATTTGTAGGCTTAGAGAAAGCTTTTGACAATGTTGACTGGAATACTCTCTTTCAAATTCTGAAGGTGGCAAGGGTAAAATACAGGGAGCGAAAGGCTATTTACAATTTGTCCAGAAACCAGATGGCAGTTATAAGAGTCGAGGGGCATGAAAGGGAAGCAGTGGTTGGGAAGGGAGTGAAACAGGGCTGTAGCCCATCCCGGATGTTATTCAATCTGTACATTGAGCAAGCAGTAAAGAAAACAAAAGAAAAATTCGGAGTAGGAATTAAAATCCAAGGATAAGCAATAAAATCATTTAGGTTTCCCGATGACATTGTTATTCTATCAGAGACAGCAAAGGACCTGGGAGAGCGGCTAACTGGAATGGACAGTGTCTTGAAAGGAGGATAAAAGATGAATATCAACAAAAGCAAACGAGTATAATGGAATGTAGTCGAATTAAATCGGGTGATGCTGAGGGTGTTAGATTAGGAAATGAGACGCTTAAAGTAGTAAATGAGTTTTGCTATTTGGGGAGCAAACCAACTGATGAGGGTCGAAGTAGAGAGGATATAAAATGTAGACTGGCAATGGAAAGGAAAGCGTTTCTGAAGATGAGAAATTTGTTACATTCGAGTATAGATTTAAGTGTCAGGAAGTCATTTCTGAAAGTATTTGTATGGAGTGTAGCCATGTATGGAAGTGAAACGTGGACGATAAATAGTTTGGACAAGAAGATAATAGAAGCTTTTGAAATGTGGTGCTATAGAAGAATGCTGAAGATTAGATGGGTAGATCACATAAGTAATGAGGAGGTATTGAATAGAACTGGGGAGAAGAGAAATTTGTGGCACAACATGACTAGAAGAAGGGATCGGTTGGTAGGTCATATTCTGAGGCATCAAGGGATCACCAATTTAGTATTGGAGGGCAGTGTGGAGGGTAAAAATCGTGGAGGGAGACCAAGAGATGAATGCACTAAACAGATTCAGAAGGATGTAGGCTGTAGTAGGTACAGGGAGATGAAGAAGCTTGCACAGGATAGAGTAGCAAGGAGAGCTGCAGCAGACCAGTCTCAGGACAGAAGACCATGGAAGTGGAACGTCCTTACTCAAAAAAAATACAAAATGGAAATCAGAAATTTTTGAAAAGTTCAAATATAATTTAAATTCATAGTTACAATATACATAGTTAAATCTCCTTTTTTCCTGTAATTTAAGAGTGTGTGAAAAGAAAAGACTATTCTCCAAATTAATTATTATCATTCATTTGTCTTTTAGTCTGATTCTCAAATCTAATGGAATATTCATTCCTGCTCTCACATCACTTTATTATTTCCTTCAATGTTCTTGTGTATTCATGTATCCGAATGTGTCCTATTGCATATATTATCGTATCGTACTAAACATATTAGTGTATTCTACCCATCTACAAACAAAATTGATTTTATTTATCCATCAGTAAAAGGTTGTCTTATATTCTGATTACAGCCTTAACACTGACAAACACGCAGTATTTTCTAAAGGAAGAGGGCAATACTTTTATAATTAGAAATGTTAGCCCTCTTCTTCTTTATTATCTCTCATATCTTTTCTTTAACGAGCTCCCAGTGCATCTACATACAAAAAAACTGGTGTAGGTATTTATATTCAAATACAGAGACATGTAAACAGGCAGAATACGGCCCTGCAGTCGGCTGTGCCTATATAAGGAAACATGGGTCTTCCGCAGTTGTTAGATCAGTTATTGCTGCTACAACTGCAGGTTATCAAGATTTGAGTGAGTTCGAACGTGGTGTTACAGCCGGCGCACGAGCGATGGGGCACAGCATCCCTGAGGCAGCAATAATGTGGGAATTTTCCCGTACGACCATTCCACGAGTGTACCCCGTATATCAGGAATCTGGCAAAACACCAAATCTCCGACATCACTATGGCCAGAAAAAGATCCTGCAAGAACGGCACCAACGACAAATGAAGAGAATCGTTCAGCGTGACAACACTTCCGCAAACTGCTGCAGATTTCAGTACTGGGCCATCAACAAGTGTCGGCGTGCAAACCATTCAATGAAACATCATTGATATGGGCTTTCGGAGCCGAATGCCCACTCGTGTACCCTTGATGGCTGCATGACACGAAACTTTACGCCTCGTCAGGACCCGTCAGCACCGACATTGGATTGTTGCTGACTGGAAATATGTTGCCTGGTCAGATGAGCCTCGTTTCGAATTGTATCGAGCAGATGGATGTGTACAGGTATAGAGACAACTTCATGCATCCATTGACCCTGCATGTCAGCAGTGAACTGTTCAAGCTCGTGCAGGCTCCTTAATGGTATGGAGCATGTGCAGTTCCAGTGATATGTGACCCGTAATACGTTTAGATACGACTCTGACAGGTGACACGTATGTAAGCGTACGTACTGTGATCAGCTGCATCCATTCATGTCTAGTGTGCATTCTGACAGACTTGGGCAATTCCAGCAGGACAGTGCAACACCCCACACGTCCAGAATTGCTACAGAGTGGCTCCAGGAACACTCCTCTGAGTTTAAACACTTCCGCTAGCCACAAAACTCCCAATAGATGAACACTATTGAGCATATCTGGGATGCCTTGCAAAGTGCTGTTCAGAAGAGATCTCCAACCCTCGTACTCATGGTATCAAATCTCTCCAGCACTACTTAAAACATTAGTGGAGTCCATGCCACGTTGTGTTGCGGCACTTCTGTGTGCTCGCAGCGGCCCTGCACGATATTAGGCAGATGTACCAGTTTCTTTGTGTCTTCATAGTAGATTTTATGTATAAAGTAGATTGGGACGACAGCGAGAATTTGGATCGAGGAGGGAGTTTTGCAGTTGTGTGAACCGCTGTGCAAATGTGGCCCAATGGCAAACGCACCTGCCTAGTAAAAGAGAGACTTGGGTTTGATTCCCCGCCTTGGAACAAATTTTCATTCACTGCTTCACTCTATACATATTAAATCATATCTGTTTAAGACCAGTAAAGACACTGAAATTGTGTCATTTCATTTGTATGAAATAGATTTTATCTATCAAGCATTAAAAGATTGTCATATATTCTAATTATAGCCTTACTTCCAATAAAGAAGTAATATTTTCTGAAAGCAAGGGGACAATACGTTTACATTTAGAAATTTTGTACCTCTTGTATCTTTAACTTAACCAGCTTCCAGTGTTCACTGTGTCCACTTTTTAGTGCCTGTCACAATGTTTATCTGTCACTACTGAAGCATTTGAATAACAGTAGTTAGTGAATCTATTTCACAGTGGAGCTTGCAGGTCATGTTGATGATTGGTGTTTGGATACTAGCCACTTTTGTCAGATTGGGCATCACTAGATCCTCTGTTGATTCTTTGTAACAGTTTGTTCACAACTTTGAAACATAACGTAACGATAATATTTCCCTAGTCTGTCAATGTTCTTCCATCTGATCTTATTCAATCCTAAATAAACAGTACATACCGAGAGTGAATGAAGTTTAATTTTGTTTATCTAACATATAACGCTTTATAAAGAAAACTGTCATCCATAATTCTCTTCTCACTGTCTCATGCGTTACTTCTCTCACACTTTCCATATTTTGCTCATCCAAACATTTTGATTATTCCAAGAATAGTAAGCTACACAAACAATGTATCTCTAAATTATCTTGCACAATCGAAAATCAAATATAATTATGTAATTTAAATATCATTTAACAGAAACAAAAGAAAGCCTTCATTAACTACATTTCATATAATACACCTGGCTTCCATGTTTTGTTTTCATGTGTTTTCGTTTCTCATACTCTGCAAAACATTCACATTTTTATTGCTACTATTCTTGGCAAGTATGTCTTCATATCCACTGTTTCTTCAGTCCATACTACTTTTTCGATTCGTGGGTAGTCAAGATAATAAACATTTGGGTTTTCAATATTAGCTATCTCAAATGGGCCTTGTTATATGTTAACAATCTTGGGTGTTTCAGAATTTATCTCCTTTGTCTTAAACCAATGAATGTCTTCAAATTCCAGATATGCTGTCTTTATCTTTTTGTCACTTTCCTTCTTTCAGCCTAAAATCTTCTTCATCCAACCATTCCTCATTTCTTTCAATTTGTCTTCGAATTGCATTTGTGTCCTATTAAGGGATTATATATTTTCCTCTGCTGAACTTAAAGATTGCAGGCCCAACAAAATCTCACATGGAGTAAATTTGGTAGCTTCTTGTTTCACAATGTCTATTACATTATCTATGTCATAATATTACCCACTTACTGTGTTTTGTGGTTTTTTTCTACAAAATATTATAAACAAAGTTTTGCTGTCCCAAATACCTCTCTAAGGGATTGTTTACAGGCTAATAGAGTGAAATATACATTATGTTAACCCATTGTGATACCATACCACCCTTCCACTGCTCTGATATAAATTGTGAACCCAATAAAAAAAAGCTATTTTTTATTTGCCATGTGATAACAAAGCATTCTCCCTCCATTTTATACAAATACTCATACTATTTTCCCACTTCTCATGTATAACGGATACAATCTACTGTACTTGCATTCTGCTGCAACCAATACCATTCTCATTTGCCTTTGGCAAATGACCCATAAAGATCTACACATACCAGTTCAACAATTTCAGTAGAATTCCTACACTGCAGAGGTAAATCGGTAATTATGTTACAGAGTTTTGACGTTTGACACCTGTCACATTTTCTCACCTAATCTAACACTCTTTTAATCATCCCACCAAACTACACACTTTCCTTTAACTTGTCTATAAATTCCTTTATCCTATGTGGACAAAGTATGGATAATCAGTAACCTTATTTACATGTTCTCTGGGGTCACAAATTCTCAAGAAGTCAGTACTCTTATATGTACTTGTAAACATGACTCATCTATGTGTGACAAAATCTTACTCAAGTCTCCTTTAATCAAATTGTGATTTTCATTCCCATTCTGCTCTGAATGCTTATTTCTAAAATTATTTTTATTTCTTATTTCCATATATGCCTTTATATACATAATCTTGCTCATTGATTCCTGATTTCCTGGCAACCTTGACAAAGCATCTGCCACAGTATTTTCATTTCTATTAATACATAAATATGATGCCATGCTGTTGGAAAAACAGAGCTCAGTGAGTCATCCTAGAATTTTAAAGCCTAATTTTTTCAGGAAGATTAGTGTCCTGTGATCAGCATCATCAGTGGTACTTGCTCCCGATTCCTGGCAAGATCTCAAATAACACAGAAATAGTGATATTTGTAGCAAATGACAACTGTTTTGGTAGCATTTACCCCCATTATATATTTCCTAAGCCCACTGGCCTAAGTAACTTGCTAACAGCCTCCATGTAGATCAAGAGCAATGATATATTTGATGTTATTAAATTTCCACCTAGTATCATCTATATTTTATCTATATTTTCTGGCCCGACAGTCTGCTTTTCGCTACAGTATTAAAAGTTATGGTGTATATGAATAGCACAAATTTTTAGATGCAACAGTCAAAGGGATATTGTAACTATTTTCACTCATTTAGTGAGATGCCAATGTAATTTCTTTGAAGTTCCTAACTTCTAACTAATGGTGCTTATATTACGCCGGCCGAAGTGGCCGTGCGGTTAAAGGCGCTGCAGTCTGGAACCGCAAGACCGCTACGGTCGCAGGTTCGAATTCTGCCTCGGGCATGGATGTTTGTGATGTGCTTAGGTTAGTTAGGTTTAACTAGTTCTAAGTTCTAGGGGACTAATGACCTCAGCAGTTGAGTCCCATAGTGCTCAGAGCCATTTGAACCATTTTTTTGCTTATATTACACAAGTTTTAACTGAAAATTATTCATGCCATTTTGTTTTAATCTGCACTTGAAATTGAACGTGTTCGCAAGTCTATCCAAAAATGCCTTGCTGTTCTTTTATATTACTGTTTTTCCTTATTACTTTGTTGCTAACTATGCCCTCTATCACCTGCACCTTGTCTGAGATTGCCTCATATCTTTTTTTCATTCTCTAAGGCCAACAGTGTTCATCAAGCTTGTTTTGATCCACCAAATACATTTCCTTTCCATTTCTTCTACTTGTAATTCTTCTCCAGATATAAGATTATGTGTAATTTGACACTAGCCTATATGAGCTTTATTTTCAGAACATATTTTTCGCAATTAACTCCAGCTTTAAACCTTACAAGTAGCAAGTTCAGCTCAAGAATTACACACAAATATAAATAACAAATGAACAGTAACCTACATTCTAATTTTATTTGTTGGCATGAACTCCATGTCTGTTTGCTTTTTAATAAGTTTGCCTAACTCACTAATGGTTATAATTGTCACCGGAGATTACAAAAAATGGTTCAAATGGCTCTGAGCACTATGGGACTCAACTGCTGAGGTCATTAGTCCCCTAGAATTTAGAACTAGTTAAACCTAACTAACCTAAGGACATCACACACATCCATGCCCGAGGCAGGATTCGAACCTGCGACCGTAGTGGTCTCGCGGTTCCAGACTGCAGCGCCTAGAACCACATGGCCACTTCGGCTGGCCCGGAGTTTACACTTAAACATTTCAAGTTGTTTAGTAGCTCAGAACTATTTTCAGAATTTTTACTAAATTCTCTTCCAGTGGAAATTAAAGCTTTTTATTTTATGTTCTACAATTTTTTTGCCCTGTGCATGTATCACTATCTGCAGATTGCTCTCACAGCAGGTCTGTTACTACAACTTCGTTTATTCACTCTCCCTCTTCACCTAATGCATATCTCTTTAGTCCCTTTCCTTATAGCATCTGTTGTTTTACACATGCTCCAGTTTCTTTCCACTCTTCTCGTTTCCCAATTATTTCGACATTTCTTTTAATCATATAATCCCAAACTTACATTATCTTCTTACCTTTGTGAAGGATTTGATTAATCTGAAAAGACAGTATTGCTTTTGTGAACGTCACTATCTCAATTTTCTTCAGTCAGTGTGTCCTGCGCAACAAAACTACCAACAGCATGTGATATAACTCCTGTATTTCTGCTTTCACTTTCACTATTATCAGTATTTTTGGTGCTTGGGCTTCATGTATCTCATTTCAAGTATTTCGACCTTCCCTCTCCTATAACTCTGTCAGCCTTTCAAAAAAGTTGAACGGTTCCATTATATAATCATTTGCTGCATTTCCTCTATCTGTGTCAGTTTGGCCTGTGGATTCATTTTCTGTCTCGAATAGTACATGCACCTTGTCTTTCAGGAACATTACCCATAATCTTTTTTGTTCCAACCAAAACATAGAATTCATGGTTCATGGACTGTATAACACTCCACTTGGGTCCTTTATAGTAGTTCACCTATGTAAGGGACAGATGGTGAAGGAAGGGCAGCAAAGGGACACCTGTCACCCCATAGAAAAGAAATTCTCTACAAGCTGGACTCGAATCCTGCTCCACCATAGAGACTGACATATCACTTTAGTACACTTCTAAAAAAAAGGAACATGTGATGGATACTGACTGGTAGCAATTGTTCCCAGAACCATTCATTACGAAATCTCAAAACAATTATGGCATTCACAGTAAACTAATATCAGTTCTGCCTCATACCACAGCCCCTGGATACACTCTTGCACATTGAGTGAACCACAATCTCTGCCTACTCTACTTAATCATTATCCTATTAATTTGTAGCTCTTATTATGAGGGCATCCATCCTGACTAGAATCATATCTATTGTAGTCTTTATACCACTGTATATCTTCTTCTTTTCTTTCCAAAAATTCTCTTAACCTTTTATTTATTGGCAACATGCAAAATTTTTTTTATAAACGTAATTTGTTCATTAAAATATCTATTAGGCTATCCTCTATCAATGACGCGCTTATATACACTAATCTCTCACTTATGCTTTAACAGTACTGCTTCATTGTTTTCACAGACCGCCTGGTATAATGGGTTGCACTCACCAAAGGCTGTTTAAGATCCCTCTGCATTTCCCTCGAGCAATTCCCTTCTAAGAGAGCTTGTGCAAATTATTGATACTCTCGTACTACTCAGGTGCATCTGAAGAGTGTTCAAACTAATTTCCCTTGGCGAGACACTTCCTTGTGTCTTTCTTAGATCATCCTTCTGTACATTCATTTTTCAGACCTTCAAGAAATATTACGGAGTGCAGGCCACCTTTTGGCTCAGACACCATTTATTGTAGCTATGATTTGAGGACCCACTACTGCATGTAACTGTGATCTCTTCTGTATGTTATCTACTCTGTTTCTCATCAGTGAAGTAACTTCATTCATCCCCAATTGTTCCTTTTTACAATTATTTTTCTGCTCAACGATCAGTTGATAATAATACTGTATAATTTCATCCTTTCTTTGAGATCTTCAAGAAATATTACTGAGTACAGGCTTCCTTTTGGCTCAGACACCATTCACTATAGCTATGATTTGAGAGGACTCATACCTGCATGTCACTGTGATCTCTTCTGTATGTTATCTACTCTGTCTCTCATCAGTTAAGTAACTTCTTTCATACCAGTTTGTTCCTTTTTACAATTATTTTTCTGCTCAACCATCAAATGATAATATTACTGCCTAATTTTATCCTTCCTTTTTGAAATGTCTTATCTTTTAAAAAAATATCTAGTACTTACATTCTTTCCGTAATGCAACTTCCATGCCAAATTACCATCTATTGGTTTCTGTTTTAATCGCTACAAAAGTTTCACTTACATTAGTTTTGATACCTAAGGAATCAATCCAGAATGTCTTCCTTAAACTCATAAAATTTACTATCTTTTCTTCAAAATTTACACTCTCCCACTCATCCCTTAAGACTCTCAGCGAGTTCTTTAAATTCTTTTAGCCCAGACTCCATTCAGTCTTTCAGATCTTTAATCTTTTTTTGCCCTAATTGTATTTTATTTTCCAGTTGTGAATTCATTCTACCTGAGCATTATAAATTATAACCTCATTTAGTTGATTGGAATACTTCTATTTCTGTTTTCATATGCAGTGTCGTTCTGTATTATATACATTCTATTGCAGTATCATGATACAAAATATCTGCTTTCTATAACACGTTTCATTTTCATGACTTCTACCTCAAAAACTGAGAGGCCATTCTCCCTTTTGTGTTGTTTTCCACTTTAATTCTGAAAGGGATCTGTCAGATAGATTTCACATGTTTGTGCCACGTAGTAGTGTTGTTTCTGAGTTTCAATGCCTCTAGATCCTGTGTGTGATGCAAGTGAACCTCGAGGAAGGAAAAGATCCATTTTTTTAATCATCGCCTCTATATTTTGTTACCTTAATCCTTTTTCCCATGTTCTAATCCTGTGCTTTGATGCTGTATGTCTGGTCTGACTGCATGAGACAAGTGTGTTCTCTTGCAGGTAAAGGGAGTCTTGTAGTCTATGACAGCAGTTTTGTTAACGTAGGGTGGTTAGTCAGAAGGACAGAGTGCTTCTGTATGAAAGAGTTCAGAAGAATTTGTATGAGGTGGCGGTAGCACTTTCCCCTCTCAGGCTAGTAGAGTGGGTAAGTCAGGTTGCCATGATCTTGTCACACTTTAATTTTTTCATGCTGGAGTTTTATGCTTGGAATACTAGGAGAAAATTTACATTGTTCATTTGAGTATAGTTTTATATTTGCGTGAGCGTTTCTGTTGTTTACATGAGTAGTACTTTGTCTAAACATTGTTTGGCTACCACGAGGGGTAGTAAGACAAAGGAACAATGCTTAGTTAGATATATCACCACCTTGTTTCATCTTCAAAGCATTAGATAATTGAAAGGTGTCTATTTGCGGCGAATGCTGTTTCGGAATTCTAAATTTCCCTATTTTTAAGAGACTTTGTAATTAGGTCTTTGTTTCAACCACATTTTCGTGTGATATTGTGATGTCTTTGTGTGCTTTGTCTGTCACAACTTCAATGTTTGTCTAGAAAGTGTGTGATTTTTTTCATTAATGTGCTGTTTTAGTGGCTAAATAGGTTTCGTACTTCACATACTCGTCAGTGTTCACTGGATCATGCTGATTCGTATTCACTGAATTGGGCTAAATTTTCTTCATACAATGAATACGCCTTGAGCTGCTGATGAAAATCTATATTTACAAAACTAGTTTCGGTCGATTGACCATCATCAGCTCAATAAAAGGATCGACAGCATCGTGTTAGACGAAAAATAAAATCGTTAACGTCAGATGATAAAACCATGAACAGACAAGTAATGCAAATCTTCATCAATCTACGAAAACTGTTCTACGTAGAGCACCCTTTCGTATTGCGTCTACAATCGGCATTATCGCTGATTGTAGTTATAACGTGAACGAGTGCACTACCTATCTGCGTTTACGCCGATTGTACTTGTAATATGATCAAGTGCACTACCTATCACAGTTCTTATAGACTGGCAATCCAATTTGTATTATGATAACAGAATCTAATTTATGGTTTTATCATCTGACGGTAATAATTTTATATTTCATCTAACATGACGGTGTGTATCTACTGATGGCATGACGGTGTATATGTAATGATGGTTAGTCGACGGAAAATGATTGAGTAAGTAAAGAATTTTATCAGTAGCTGAAGATGGTAACATGACATTTTTCAAATATATGTGAGCTGTGGACACCATCTTCTTGAAATGTATCACTTAAATATCGTTGTGTTTTGCTCATTTCGGAATTAATGTCGTTTTGCAATTTTCTTACAAGGCTGTTTTCTGTGGACCCATGTGCTCTTCTAGTCGATTGTTCTCTTTCTCTTACATAGAACGATTAACCCCATGAGTAGTTAAATTTTGTCTCTTTTTATGATTTACGATTTTGTGTCATTTCATGATTTCTTATGTGATCTTTTCTGTCAGCCCACATGTCTGTCAGATTATAATGGGACACGCAGTAGCTTTCTGTAAATGACTGCTGTAATTTAACGAATTTTCTGGTTTCAGTTGCTGTTCATGGTGATGGCGTGTTTCTCTGCCCAGTCTACAGTAATTCCAGTAGATAAGATGGAGTGATAGCTTCTCTCTTGATAAATCCATTGATGTATGAGTGATCGAGTGTTTGATTCTGTATTTAAGCATTTACCTTACGAAATCTTCCCTGTAATCGTATGTTTATGGCTAATCTTTCTACGAATGCAATTATTGTCTTATGTACAGTATTAATTGCCTCTTGTTGATTCAAATTTTTGTAGAAATTGAAAATAAATTTATTTATTAAGTCTTAAACAAACCCTAGGACTTCAATTTAGCAAGCCATGTTCCATGATGCTGTTAATCGATAAAGTACTTGGCCTTATTTTAAACAGAACATGTTGCGTTTCTGTTGCCTATATTAAATTTGAATGTTGGTAAAGCTTCATTAATGGTCAAAGATAATGCAGTTATCCCCAACAGTCACAGGATATGTACAGAGCTCACAAATAAAGGTCAATCGAATGAGAGTAAGGAAACGTCAAGTTTCAATAAGGAACAGAGCACAGGCTAAATTAAATTCCATAACCAGTAGTAAAAACAAATGTCTTTCAGGTGGTAAAACTTCCAGGACCTTTTAAAAATAATGGGGTCTTTTGTGAAACTGTTAGATTTGGAAGGTAGGATTTATAATCAATAATAATTATTCTATCATATTCAAAGGTTTTGTCCGTGGTTTTCTTTCAGTCTTGCTTCTCCGTTTGTTTGTGTTGTTCCTATTGTTTTTATAGTTCTCATATGTGTGAGTGTGTGTGTGTGTGTGTGTGTGTGTGTGTGTGTGTGTGTGTGTGTGTGTTTGTGTGTGTGTGCGACGTTTGGGCATTATTTGTTTATAAGTGTCATGAATTTTTTTCATGTGTTAAACTGCGATGAACAGTGTTTATTTTTTGGATGGGTTTTATGTGTGCATGGAAACCTAGTGTAGCAATTATTTTCTGTTGCTGGCACCACATGGAATTTTTGTAGGATGTAGATTACATTCATGTGTTAGGAAATGTAAATTTGTATGGATTTTATTTTCCTTTTTTGCTTTGTGGTTTTGTAGATTATTTTTATGTGGATATCTATATTTACGTGAAATGGCGATGCAGAATAGATCGAAAAGAAGTTAGCAATGCATAACATGTAATGTAAGTAAAGAATCTTCCTGAGTATATGAATGCGGATTGTTCAAATATAACTCAGACGTATTACAGTACATTCAGTGGTAATTCAAAGGGCACATGGACTGAAAATAGCCTCTTTGTCTGACGAGCAAAGTGCTATGACTGGAGGTTCCGACGGTGAAACACTGAACGAGTGTGAAATGTTAGAATGTAGTAGCAAACGTGAAGTTTCGTAGTAACAATGATGATTTAGGTGATATTGCTAGATACACAGCCGTGAGATCAGGTTCAACTAATAACCCAGTTGCATAAAAATCAGCCGCAAATGGTTTTAGTCACAGGTCAATAATCACTGATAGCTTTTTTACAGGATGTCATGAACGTGATAACGAATCAGACGCAAATTTAACTGGGAAAATGAAAAAACAAAACGAGAAATTAAACGATAGACTAACAAAGCAACAGGATGATGAGATAAAAGATATTGAGGCATTACAGATATCGACGATGGAATAACGAAGTAACAGGACGAAACGAGAAAACAAATTGAGCACTTACGGAAGGAAATGAGGGAGGTGTGTGAGATAGTCTGGTAGAGTAGTTCCATGCTTTCATTATTCAGATAAGCCATGAACTATGATCAGAGTGAGATGCTAGGTTCTCCAAAATTGGGGAGAGGGGTGAGGCAGTAAAAGCAAATTTGTTGAAATTGCGCAAAGAGACGAGACAATGTGACAAAAACATATGTTGTGAACATGAAACGGTATGGACAGACAATCGAATTTGAAGAGACGGATTTCAGAACAAGGAAAGGCAATCTAGGACCTAGAACAGAAATTTGAGGCGTTAACATTAACCCCAGGTTAAGTAAATTCATATTTAAAAGATGAGCTAGTTAAATTATCATTAAGGAAGCTGCAGGGTGTGGTGTCACCGCCAGACACCACACTTGCTAGGTGGTAGCCTTTAAATCGGCCGCGGTCCGGTAGTATACGCTGGACCCGTGTGTCGCCACTATCAGAGATTGCAGACCGAGCGCCGCCACGCGGCAGGTCTAGAGAGACTTTCTAGCACTCGCCCCAGTTGTACAACCGACTTTGCTAGCGATGGTTCACTGACAAAATACGCTCTCATTTGCCGAGACGATAATTAGCATAGCCTTCAGCTACGTCATTTGCTACGACCTAGCAAGGCGCCATGTTCAGTTACTATTGATATTGTAAATAATGTACAGCCAAGAGCTACGTTCAACATTAATGGATTAAAGTTAACTATTCCACCAGTACCTCCTTTTTTCTGAAGTCTAAATTCCTTGTCCTGTTCCAGAGCTCACACCAGCCTGCGTGAGCTTAAACGCGTGCCTTTCGGCTTCCTCTAAAATTCGTGGGTTGGCTCTCCTGCCAATCCACAACACAGGGAGCCAAGAAAGTAGTGATGGTAAGATAGCTATTGCAGTGATAGACAATGACGAAATTCGATTTTTACATGTTTTAAAGAAGGACACAGCAAAATTAATTGGTGACATCACAGGTTGACACACGAGCTTCACAAATGTGTGACGCATGTAGAAAGAAGATTAGGCCACAACCACTAAAGAGAGGACAGCGTAGTTTGCGATAGATGCTGTGGGGTAGAGCCAGAAGATTCTGGACAAGAGGATGAATGGGATTGTGGACTGGAAGCATAAGCACCCATCAACAGGGTCAATGATAGTAAGATTGTCCAAGGACTTTCACCACAGCGAGAAATAGATGGCTTTGCCCATAAACATTTATTGTTGATGCAAAACTTCGAGCTGTTCAGTGATTCGTTCAATGCCATTCATCCCAGGGAATGGCTGGAGCAATTCTCCTCCTCCCACATGGCGTAGTGGGTATATGATTGAGTTTATGTGAGTATTTAGAGGTAAAGCCAACACTCCAAATAAGACTTATTGTACAAGGTCATATGCACCCAACAATTACGGCAGGCTTTCTCATTAGCATGCTGATCGGCGGCTTTACAATGTAGTGCTAAACACGACATCATTTATGTCTGAAATTACAACCAGACAGTACTTACATTCCTGACGTGGTTCTTTGACTACAATTCACAAAAACAGTTCAATGAGCTAACCTGAATTTGGATCACCAAACTGCCTGTGCATCTTAAGCACATTATTTTGGCTACTTTATATAAAGGTGACGTGAAGGAATTCAAGAGTTTCTCGCAAGAATTAGAGTACAGTGTAGGAGACAGTAATGTATGTAATGACCAGACTCGGCAAAACCCATATGATGGGTCTGTAAGTAGGCTGTATAGGTTTTTTTATTGGTAACGCCACATAGCACTCTGTATGAAAATCACGGGCTGTGCTGTGTGCAGTCTGTGGCTGGTTTGCATTGTTGTTGGCTATTGTAGTGTTGGGTAGTTGGCTGTTAACAGTGCGTGGCATTGCACTAAAAATATTGTGTGGCAGTTTAAGCACAGTCCTGTATAATTTTTCTAAGGGGACGTTGCATATGGCGACCCTGCCAGGATAACTCACTGGAATCTCCAGATTTTTTCCTTGTAGTTTGTGTAATTAGTGTAGCTATTGTTTATTGCTAGCGTGTAATTATAGAGAGAATTTCCTTTGTAGTTGTAGTTTTTCATTGTTGTATAGTAAAACAGTTGTGGCATGCATGTAGATTTGCACCAAGTATTTTGCAGCTGCGCTTGCAATTAACTAGATATTATTTTCAGTGCTATGTTAATGCGTTTTCTTATTTTGCTCTTAAAATTGTGCTTTTCTGTGTTATCGTGTGAAATATTGTGACAATAATGGCGGGTGAAAAACGTACAGTAGGCTCCAAAGTAAACTGAGTAATGACAGTGGAGACGAAAGCTGTGTGTTAGCGCCACCTTGTAGTGAATTAACTAATGTTCAATGTAGTTAGGTTAGGTTAGGTTAGTGTTGTTTAACGTCCCGTCGACAACGAGGTCATTAGAGATGGAGCGCAAGCTCGGGTTAGGGAAGGATGGGGAAGGAAATCGGCCGTGCCCTTTCAAAGGAACCATCCCAGCATTTGCCAGAAACGATTTAGGGAAATCACGGAAAACCTAAATCAGGATGGCTGGAGACGGGATTGAACCGTCGTCCTCCCGAATACGAGTCCAGTGTGCTAACCACTGTGCCACCTCGCTCGGTTCAATGTAGTAATTTGGTAATTGTGCATAGGGAAATGGAGCGGGCTGCAAATAATGGTGTAGACAGTGAAACAATTAGTGAACAGGGAAGCATTATCGATCGATCGGTAGGCAACAGTTCGCCTCAGGAATCCGAAATGACAGGACACAATCTTGCAAATACTGTAGATTCAGGTTTTGCGTCCTCACCTTTTTCTCAAATAAGTCAAGACACATTTTCTGCTTTTCAGAATGCGAATATTTCCGGTTCAAATGCACTGCCGAATAGCACTGAGGGACATGTTTAAGACACCAGTGCATTGTTATTACAGTTAATGCAACAAATGGGACAAAGGCTACAAAAGTTCGACACAATGCTTGAACAAAATCAGAAACAAATGGGACAAAATCTTCAAAAGTTAGACACCACGCTTGAACAAACACGTGAAGATTTAACTACTAAGTTACATAAAATCGAATCGAAATGTCAAAAAGTCTGTAATCACATAAAAACACAAATTTGTGAGCATTTCCAACCTATTTTTTCGCGGCATGAAAATACATTACAGGATCACGAAACAGCCATAAAAGAACTGCAAACTATTGTTCATGAAAATCATGAGACCTTGCAAGCTAAAATTGGCTCAGTTGCATCTACCGATTCAGTTACGCAACTTGCAAAAGCTCAGGAAAACTTAAAGGACACAGTAGATACGATTTCAACACAAATGGACACCGAAACTTGGTTCACAAAAACACACTGAGGAAATAAGTTCACTATCGGAGTAAGTAACCGAACTTTCGGATCAGTTCACTAACTTATCTACAAAGGTGGATGATGATCTGAATAACACAATACCTGTAGCCTTCACTGACACAGAAGAGTATTAACAAATTATGAAATTCAAACAAAATCAGAATCAAATTAATACGCAACACAAAAGAGAAATCCGGGAAGTACAAGATCAGTTGGCACAAGTAGTACAAGAATTACATATTTCAGAGGACACTCGCGTTCCAATACGGGAAGCGGGACTTAGAAATACGGAAAAGCCAAAAATAATAACACAGGGCATTTCGGAAATAATGAAAGAAATTGGCAAGGTGCACCGAATTTTGAGATGGAACCGCCGACACGACGTAACAATGACCGATATGCGACTCGCCGACACGATGATTTTGACTATAAGCTGTTCATTACTACACGTAAATTCAAAACATTTAAGAATTCTGGCAACGACATTCATCTACAATCATGGCTCCATCAATACTCTCATTGTTTTCCTCCCAACTGGTCGTTGTAGCACAGGTCAGAATTTATGTGTGGCTACTTAGAGAATGAACCAGCTGTAAGAATGCCATCGGTCATTCACGATTGTCACAGTGAAGGAGAATTTTATCATGCCTTCCTCTCAGCATATTGGTCTCAAGCTACTCAAGACCGAGTAAAACATAGCGTCATAATGAGGAAACATTTCGAACAATCTGAATTTTCCAATCTTGTCAAATATTTCGAAGACATGTTACATAAGAATCAGTATCTTTCACAACATACAGCCCCTCAGAACTCATCCGCATTTGCTTAATCAAATTGCCTGAACATTTACGACATACTATTTTGGCAGGACGTTGCAAAGACGACATTGAAGCTTTTCAGAGACTGTTACAAGTATTGGAAATTGACACTGACAATCGCGGGACGCGGAAACAGGAACACAACAATTACAGGTCACGTCCGTCACAATTCCGCGATGAAAGAAATAATAATTGGACACGACAAGGCTATTCTTACAATGTAAATCGTCTCCAAAACAGACACCACCCGTTTGACAACCGTTGGCAGAGTAGTAATAGTTACAGAGAAAGACTGCATTTCCGTAGTAATGAATATGACAGAGAGAACCATAGAAACAGACAATATGGGAACCAAAACAATTATTGTCAAGGGAGACAGAATAACTTCAGACGCAACGGTCCACCGCGCAGTTACGATTCAGGGAGAAATTCTCCACCATGTGACCGATAAGAAAGAAACTATGGAATCTACCGACATGACGACAGATGATATAATCGTAACGACAGACCTGAATTGCAACAGCACTGGCGGGATTCAAACAGGGCAGGGCCCTCTCTACAAGGTGAACTTATAGAAGTTAGGTCTCCTAATCCAAACGATGCGCGCCAACAAAGAGACAGACAATGTCTCGCACCACAGGCAGCCACGTGTACCGGCTGGCTCAGAGAAAAATAACATAGACGCTAACCCTGAGAAAAATTCCAGTATTCTTTACCGACGTACACCGCATGATAATTGCGTTCAAGTTGATTTGCTGCGTACTGAGGAAAGGTAAAGGATTACACCACATTTGACATGTAAAACCGCTTATTGAGAGATAATCTGCTTTTTAACTTAGTCTTTGCTATAAAATTTTTCACTTCACGTTACTAGTATGCTTTGTCAGACTTAGAAACTGTTAACATGCAACAATGTTTGAAGTTAAATATCCAGTCAAGAACCAAGAGAACTTATTTAAACAGAAATTACGAATGCATTGTTATAGTGAACAGACGACACAATGTCGTTATTTGTACATTCTTGCTTGTTAGCTGCAAGATTACGTAACGACTATCAGGCTTACATACTTAGAACATATAACAGTACTGCTAATGAGATTTTACTGCAACATTTTGGTTTACTTGAAAATACATTATGGATTTAAAGTGCTTTCTGAGATATACCAGATGACACAGAAGTTAGTTTATTTGACAGCTACACGACTATATCACGAACGCTACTAATGTGTGACACAATTTACATGGTTGCTTTTGCGGTGTATCTGTTTTATATCAGCACAGTTTTCTGAATTCTTCTGGAAAGGAATACATGTTTTAGTAGTATCTTTTGTGGTATAGCTACAATGAGACAGCCTTTTCTGTAGCACAACAATACGTTACAGTACAGTACTTACTTCATCACGGCAATAAGAGTAACAACTACGATATCTATAGCAATTCACTTTGTTTATTACGAGGTAAGTACACTGACTTCTACAGAACTTTGCTTACGGACGACGATAATTACGACATTTGGCACATTGTTTACCCTTAAGTAATGACAGAGATTGTCTTACAACAAGATGCACAGTTTAGCGCTGCAATACACGTATTTGAGTGTTTTATTTTGTACTTAAAACATTTATGTTTAAAGATTTTTGAATTACAATGACACAAAGGTTTTCCATGATACATTTC
The DNA here is from genome assembly GCF_023898315.1 of Schistocerca nitens. NCBI lineage: Eukaryota > Metazoa > Arthropoda > Insecta > Orthoptera > Acrididae > Schistocerca > Schistocerca nitens. The sequence goes on from NC_064621.1 coordinate 262,435,745, forward strand.
ATTCCATTACTGTAATCTGTAATACCTGAGGGTATAATTACATTAATCCTCAGGGGGGGTACACGCCTACTTTGTGTACCATGTGTTTGGCAAGCACAAGGAGCCCTAGCTAATATGGTATTTGCTTATACAACTTTACACATCGGTACCATATTTCTCCAACACGTAAATTACACAGCTATCTGATCATTTAACTGAGAGAGACAAACATTTATTTTACTACATCAGTGACAGATGTTTACGTAATTACACCGTTGGACAACTTCACACTTATGAAATTGTATTTTGTCTCTACTTTGTGAACTGTTCATATTTTTTTCGGAACCATTGTGATACTATGAGAGCTTTGAATGATGTGTTTAGCGTGGGATCATGATTTTAAAGTACGTTTGAGGCAGGTGACATTATTGAAATGAGCAGAGAATTTTTTTAAGTTTTGGAATTATTGCAGAAAGCTACGACGTTTTTGAGATTTGGCTGAGTTTTTATGATGTTATTATTACGATTACAATGTGTATTATGCTGTTGAGGTATGTTTATGATCAATAAGCTGATGCTATATGAGGAATTTGACTATACTAAGTATTTATCATGATGAAATATTGACGAAGTGTCTACGAATATGTGTATGTGTAATAAAGTAAGGACTAATGAGTAGTGGTTAGGGACTGATTTGTGTAAAAGGATGTTGGAAACCAAGAATTGTACTTTAAGAATTATGAAATGTGTGTACATACATGAATGTTAGTTACCACAATGCTGACAAAACTTTTTGGACACTGTTATATATGTGATTTTGTTTCTACACATTTCTAATGTAAATTTCTAACCTATGAATTTTTTTGTTTTATATGAGACTGTCACTGCAGTGGAAACTGCTGCCGTAAATATTTCAGTAAAGAAGGTAGATGACCTTGACATAATGTGCTGTGGAGGCCCATCTGAGCGACAGTCACCTGGAAAAAAAGCCGTTAGTGTGTGCCTTTCAGAGGCACAGGCGGAGAAAAATAGAGGCCATTATCCTCGCTATTGGCATTTCTTTGTAGAAAGCATCGCAAATAGGACACACTCAAACTTGGAGCTCTTAATTTATGATATTTACTAAAATGCCTAATGAAATGATGAGAAACATTTTAAATCTATTGTCTTTCTAGTTGAGAGATTGCTCATTTTGTTTAATATCTAGTTTCTAGCTGCACTTAAGCATTGCTTAAAATAAAATTTAATAGATGTACTAATATAGATATTTTATGCCTACAGATCCAGTAAATAATAATTTTATGATCTACTTCCAAAAAAAAAACGAGGGAGCACAAAAAGACATTTCCACTTCACAGGAATTGCATGCATAATTTTTGTCAGTGACTTGGTTACTTGTCTGCTAGAGTAAGTTACAGTGATGCATCACTCTAGTGTTATGATGCGACATAGGTATTAGACATGGCCATCTTTAGTGTAATATTTTTTCTGCTTGAGCTTTATCATGTTTAGGTATAAGTTATTGCATTTTTTTGCTGCTGTTTGCCAGGCACAGTTCTACTGAATTTTACCTTGTGTTAAGCCAGTTTTACTACTGATTTATTTTTCTTGTTTGCTGCGCATTGCCTTATATTAGTTGTAATATTGCATTTGATTTGCTAATTTAGATATACTGCTGCTTGCTTTGAAAATCTGCATTTTTGTCATTTTTTGTGTTAATTGTTTTGTACTGCTGCACTGCCTCATCCCTTAGTATATATATCTGAGCTCAGTAGATTTAAGTTAGCTTAAGATGGGGTAGGCTATATAAGAGAACGAGATGTGATGAATTGGAAGAAATGCATTGAGAAGCTATAAGAAAATGGTTTGGCCAAAAAAGTAGTGTACAGTGGAGAAAAACTATTTTTGAAAGAGGATGTGAACAGAATACAGAAAGCATGCTTGGATAGGATTTTTTTTGGTGGAAACAAATGTTGAAATAAGAGGAAAGATCTACGGAATGAAGTTTTGGGTTGGACTGCAGTACCGAATGTCACACTGAAAACAAACCCTGTCCTATACTTTTGTGTTATTACGCTATGTGAATTTGTGTTTCTCCTGTCTTTATGTGTTTAGCTAATAAGATTTACATTGTAGAATTTTTCTGATAATATGTTATTTACTTTGTAAAGATGTTTAGACATTATTTATTCTGTTTTGTTTTAGTGCTCATGTGTGAAGTTGATGTTTCGAAAGTTATTCTGATCTTTTATGTATGTACTTATGTCTTAATTCCTGTAACACTGATGTATCTGTTTATTTCTATTCTTTTGTAAAGCTTGTACTACTACAAATGTTATCTGTATTGTTATGTTCTTTAATGATGAATTTTGTACCTTTGTAATTGTATTCTTATGTTGTAAATTTATAATTAGACACCAGTTCTTAAAATTAAGTTTCATTTCACTGCACACGTTTTTGTTGGTCATAGCACACGCAGAATATGCGAGAAAAAAAAGAGGACTGGTAGCATTTGCATGTGTGTTGATAATTCAGCAAGGGACTGGTTAACAGCATTGCTGGTTCTAAGGACAATTCCAAAAACTTTGTGAGTGCACAAGTGGTGGTTTATGGACTTGCTATATTCTCCGCAAGACTCTTCAATGGTGATTGTGCACCTGCACAGTCTCAACAGATGGCTGCTGGCCGTCTCTACAAGGACTACAGTGGGTCTTCATCTTTGATGGCCCACCAATACCATTATCTCTACAAGGACTACAATGGGTTTGCATCTTTGATGGCCCACCAATGCCATTATTTCTACAAGGACTGCAGTGGGTCTGCACCTCTGGTGGCCCACCAATACCATAATCTCTACCAGGACTACAGTGGGTCTGCTCTGTGATGACCTACATACTAATATTCTTCAAAACTTCGCCTCACTCTGCTGTGGGTTTGCTCTGTTGTGGCCCATTACCTGTCTGGATGTCAAGAGTCAGCACTGTCTTTCCGTTGGAAGGACAACACTACTTCTTCAAGACTGCATGGAAATCCACTACTTCCGTGTGCATTCTCTTTTACTGCTCAGACTTTGAGGAAAAACAACACTGCAATTTTACTGTGATGAATGATCAGGACTGTCTTTAGGGACTGTGAGAAAATTTTAGCTTTTGACCAACATTGTATCAATAAGTGTGTGCATTTGATTTCTTTGTTATTGTAATTATGAAAAATTTTAACAAATATGTATTGGCCAGTGCCCAAAACAATTTGTAAAATTTTTTGTGGTGAGCATGGGGGCTATGTAAGTAGGCTGTGTAGGTTTTTTTATTGGTAACGCCACGTAGCGCTCTGTATGAAAATCACTGGCTGTGCTGTGTGCAGTCTGTGGCTGGTTTGCATTGTTGTTGGGTATTGTAGTGTTGGGTAGTTGGCTGTTAACAGCGCGTAGCGTTGCGCTAAAAATATTGTGTGTCAGTTTAAGCACAGTCATGTATAATTTTTCTAAGGGGACGTTGCAGGTCAACACAAAACAAAGGTCAAACTAGAAACAGGTACAATAGGCTAAACCATTTATTTGTATGGCACCAACCTTACCAACAGAATAAGTGGAATCACCACCATAACGAGCATTACAGGTGTGGGAAAAGACATGATCAGGAGAGTCTGAACAAGCGAAACTGGAACAGAGAGAATTATGGGATCAAACCACAGTAAAGACAAGAGGCAAGAAACAAAAACAGATTTGTGGTTCTGCAAGGTGTCTCTGATACACTCCATGGATCCACATAACAATTCGTCAGAGAACAGGCCAGCACCCCACCAATAACAAGTGGCAGTGGCAGAAGGAATAAGGATACAGGAGGTGGAAGCAAAGTTGGACTTCTTAACGTTGTCTGTAAGAAAGACTTAATGGAGAAACTCTTAGGCGAAGTCATTGAAGTAAAAGCTCTGGCAGTAAATCTAGTCAAATCGATGTCTGTGGATCGATTGGGTCTAAGTTGTGTTTTCACCACTGGCAATCTCTTTTCTCTTATCAGTGAGAGTGTTTTTTAAACGTGGAGGAAGTAGACTTGCCCAATTTTGTCATTAAGAGGGGCAGAGTTAAGGGAGCGATGTTCAGCAAAAGTATAAGAGGTGAAGAGACAGACTCATATAGTGTTTATTTGTCAAGCTATCTAGTTTGAAGCAGATCTGATGATCGTGCCACTGCTGAATGTAGATGTGATTTTGGGTGTCGACTTTTCAGGTTCCAACCAAGCAATGTTAGACTCGAGTGGAGGTGAAGAAACAATGAATGTTAAGGGGATTATTGAGAGAACACATTTTGAAGGCTGTATTGCAGGAGGAGAGTATGAAGAAATAAGTTGTCTTAAACTTTTTACTGAAATGGAGTTGCAACCTGACCTTCAACAGGTGGTGAGAATGGGCTAGGTACTTTGCTCTCTCAGCAGTGGTGAGATGAATTTATTGCTAATGTGGTAGGAGAGAGTGTTAAATGTGTGGAATGCGGTTTTGAGGTAGATTGAGGCGAGTTCTACAGCATCTCACACAAGTATATGTGTACTCTGACTAACCTATGCAATTAGGACTTTTGAATACGAGTTTATGGTACGTGAGCACAACAAGTTTTTTGTTAAGTCTTATCCCACTCTTCGTGTGTACAAAGCAAAGGTGGAGAAGGATGTTCAAGATACATGAGTGGAGGTATTACAGAAGGAGCAGTCAGATCATATAATAGCCCCATTGTAGTAGTACTGAAGGAGAATGACCCTATGATCTTGGTCCTCGATTATTGAAAGCAGATTAATACAGTCATCTTGCCTGAGACCAATTGGCCAAAGAGTTTGGAAGTGTCACTGCAAAAATTTTACTGAATACAAGTTTCATCTTACATCAACTTACGTATAATCTACTGGCAGGTAGCACTACACCACTAGTGTCGGAAACATGCTACATTTTTGTGCTTTGGCAGATGTTATCAGTTCAGGCGACTTCCCTTGGGTCTATTATGGGCAACTGAACACGATCCTCCCTGATGATCTGGAGAACAGGATTGCCTTAAATGTCGGGACATTGCTGAAAGGTCGTGGGCAGACCAAAATTAGGTTTGAGGGCAACTGCCAATATATGCGCTGGATGGAGTAATAGTAAATTTAGATTAATCACAATTTTGAGCCGGAGTATTAAGTTTTTAGGTAAAATTATCTCAGTGGAAGGTATCTAGTCAGATCCAGTAAAGATTCAGGCAGCGAAAGAATATCTTGTTCCTAGTAGTAAAAAATAATTCAGGCCTTTTCATTTCTACACACGAAAAAAAAGTTCAAATGACTCTGAGCACCATGGGACTTAACATCTGAGGTCATCAGTTCCCTAGAACTTAGAACTAATTAAACCAAACTAACCTAAGGACATCACACACATCCATGCCCGAGGCAGGATTCGAACCTGCGACCGTAGCAGTCGCGCGGTTCCGGATTGAAGCGCCCAGAACCGCTTGGCCACAACGGCCGGCTTCTACACACATTTTGTCAATTATACTAGTTTTCCAGTATGATATTTTCACTCTTTGCCTTTCATGGGTAAGTGCTGTACCATCTGAACTACCCAAGCATGACTCACGACTCATCCTCACAACTTTACTTCTACAGGTCCCAAGTTCGAGTCTCAGTCAGCTACACAGTTTTGATCTGTCAGGCAGTTTTAAACTATCGTTATTTGTCAGGGTGTCGAGTTTGAAACAGATTTGATTAGTGTGCCACTGTTGAATGTAGATGTGTTTTGGGCTTCGACTTTCTGAACTCCCACCAAGCAATGTTAGACTCGACTGGAGGTTAAGTAGCAATAGTTAAAGGAGACTATGCGCCCTATGCAATGCCTCACAGAGGTATTTACCTATTAAAAGAAGAGGCAGTTTTTGTAACCTTAGCATGGATAACGCAAGTCAACATCTGTCTATTCTGTTACTTGATGGACACCATAAACTGGATGAGAAGAGAAGAAGTCATACATGTCGCAGTCCTGTCGAGCTCAACACATCACAATGGAGGTTGCCTATTCCTGGGTGGTGAATGAGCCAAGCTGATTCGTGGAGATGTCCTCTGGTTCATCGTGAGAGGCAGGGATAGCTGCTGTCATCTTAGCTGAACCGTCATTTGCACTGAGAAGTCTATCTTTCCTCCAACTCACTTTTCAAGAATCGACCTCCACTATGACGTTCCAATAACACACCGCTATCCCTCAGTGCATGTAAACAGTGAGCTGTGATGTGGGAAGACTATTCGTCAGGTAGGTTTTGTGAACATGTCTGTGTTTTTCCGAGTAAAAATTGTCATAAGTGACACTTTCATACTTCAGTCAATGTATTTCCTTGATGTCTGTCTTTCTGTCAATAAAGCACTGTGCACTAAATTCATTATTAGAAAACTCATTTTCTTTGGTTGAAACTTTTCGTATGACAGTGTTGAGTGATTTAAAATCTGTCGTCTCTGCGTAGCTAATGATTTTGAGGTGCATCATGAAAAATCATAGAACTGCAGGTACCTCACATAATATTCAGTTAATCATTTAAAAGTGTATATGCTAGATTCCTTTGTACTGTATTACGATTAGTAATTTTCTACTTTGCATTTTTTACTCTAAATACTTTTGAGGAGGCAAAACAGATATACCTTAAATGAGTTGCGCCTCACATTGATTTGATTACTTATTAGGATGCCATAATTTAATTTCATTCAAATTTCAATTTCTTAGATTCTTACACGTGTAATAATTTTTGTATACATGACTATACTGTGTACTTAAACATTTCTTAAATTCTATACAATTACGTTAACGGAAATTATACATTGATTAATGTTTTGGCTGTACTTGAGAGCATGGATGTTATTGTATGTCGATACTATCATTGCCCTATTTTGGTTAATTCTGATGCATACTTATGACTTGAATTTCCTATTATGCCATTATTAAACTGAACTTTGTTTTGCTATTTCACTTTTGATATGTAACAGTAGTGTCGAATGCTTTAAGTACTTTTTTATTTTTTGTAAATAGTCTGACATGTGGATAGACTCAATATTATCTAAAGTCAAGGCACTGTAATCTGATGTATTTTCACTATCATTTTTTTGTTAATCCATGTAATAAACTAGTATTGTACTGTACTTGTCTAAAAGAATATTTTTATTGATCTACTGTACCTTCTGTCACAATGTAGTGACCATATTTTTTATGTTTTATGTTTATGTGTTTTTTCTTTTGTTGTGTTTTTTTATTTTAATACTGAATCACAGTATTGTGGGTATATTGTGACTATATTTAAATATATTTTTCTAATTTTAGGTATTTTTCTGTATGAATTGTTTGTTATGTATTTCATGTTCTATGATTTCGAATAAATCGGTGTTTATCCTTATCTGCATAGCCTTTTTAACGCTGAAAGGAGTCTACTGGGGCACACTTGTATGTGGCACCCGAATATGATAACAATACTAATGTAAACTAAAATGAAACTATTATATTATGAATGATGTAAGTCTCTGATAAGCTTTGTAAAGTGGATCACTGACTGCACGACCGCAGAGCCAAAGATATTGCTCCTGGTCTGAGATTGTAGTGTTGAAGCAAGAGAGCGCTTGGCGCACAATAGCTGTCTGTGAGCAAAAGAGGATGGAGTAGGCAGTTTTTGTAGTGTGCTCTGTGAAGCCACCAAGTGTTAGATTATAATTCAGAAATTATGAGTACAATTATTATTGGAAATAGAAACGTGGAAGCATAAATCTTCACGCTAGCAAGGAAAATATGTTAAATAATTATGTCTTTCGTTCTGCCAGCGATTTAGTGTAGATGAGTTGGCTGATAATTATCAATTGTTCAGTAACCCCAGAATGTACGTGAACTGATTTGATGCAAAGGCTACTTAGATATTTCCCCTTTTGAATGTTTCTAAGATTTGTTAACACAGGTGTATGTAATATGACGATTTGTATTTATGCTTTGTTTAGTAAAAATGATGCAATTTTTCCGAGTAGTTCAATTTCAATTGTCAGATGGTTTGAGAAGCCAAACTTAACGTGGAATATAATTTCACTAAACAGTCAGTGTTAGTAGTTCACCACAATCAGCACAGCCTCCCTTTCTATGTCATATGTTTTTCAAAGACGTTTGATTTTCTTAAATGTTTTCATTTATCATGCAAAAGAATTCCATGTGCGTTTCAAAGTATTACGGCCAACACTGCACACCGCTGAGCTTGTAGTCAGCATACTTATATTTTTTTAATGAGAGGCCAGAACATATCGCGTTCCACCATTGCTGCTTTAGAGGCAAGACAATTTTATTGATTTGTTATGTGCACAGGAACCAAAGTTATCAATTTTGAACAGGGCCAGATGATTCAGTGCCTAAGGGGTTGAACGTATTTGCAGTGACTGTATTTCTTTATTGGTACTGGGCGTTGGATTGCCCAATTAGTTCGTATAAAGTTTTTGCTAACAATAGCACAGAGTAAGTACACCACTTGCAGTTACAACACGCCACAAGGCCAGTGCAGGCCTTATGTTGGTTAGAAGGAGGCCAGTTGAGGGCCTACAGCTAACACACACAAGACCTACATCGGGAGTTATTGTCCGGGGATGCGATTTCCTACGACAGCAGGAGTAAAGCAGTTACCGTATGTGCCCTGATTGAAAATTTGTACGTCAATCTGTTGTGCTTCCACTCATGAACATCCACCGGGGGCCGAACCACACAATAACCCTGAAAGAGTGGTTCGGTGTGGGGCGGCGGAGGGATTAAGTGGACTGCGGTAGTCGTCGTGGGATTGTGGACCACTGCGGCTGCGGCGGGGACGGAGCGTCTCCGTCGTTTCTAGGCCCCCGGTTAACATATAATACAGTACAATACAATACAGTAGGTACACCTTCCGCCTACGTCTCTACATAGTCGCCGCTCCAACTTTGAGTTTTGTCGTAGTGTTATATCAACTTTCCAGTATCCTCGTCATAGAAAGCAGCCGTCTGTGCTTTCGGCCAGTTATCTGCACTGGTCTGGAGCTCATAGTCTGTGGAAAAATTTTGTCTTCAAGCAGAGATGAGACTCAGGGGGAGCCAATTAAGGGCTGTATTGTGGGTGATCAAACACTTTTCATCGGAAACGCTGCAGGAGCGTCTTCATTGCCCCTGCAGTTTGTGGCCGAGAACTGACATGAAGCCAGGAACTGCTCGACAGTTGTGTTATGTGGGCTGCATGACACAGGCGAAATCTCTAACCAGACCCTCATACTTGGCCGGAGACACTATTCCCTACGCGACTTTACGTGCTCACAGTTCACTCAAAACTGAAAAGAGCGACGCGACACGATTGACGGGCATACTAGAGACACTGCCCAACACATCAATGCAAAGCTTTACCGGATTTTCCCAGTGGTTTCCATTTCGCGACCGATCGGAACTTAGTTTCTGGACAATCCTCGTATGTTTTGCTACTCTAATAATTTTTTCGATCTCCTAATCGCATGTTTTGATTCTGTATGCCCGTTTCGTGTGTGGGCGTGGAAGTATGTTTTCTTGAAGTTAAAGGGAGAATTATAGTCTGCTAGAGAAGTTTTGACAATGTACGATGGTTAGTTGGAACGGCAGAGTGGTGTACCTACAGATAAAGAGAGGTGATTTTGTACGAGAGGTTACGGAAGGTTAACTGTCAGCCAGCATTGATCTTCGACTTAGCACTCTCCCCCTCTCAGGCTCCCAGAGTAGGTGAGTGCCTGTAGTCGAATTGCTGAACACTCTTGTTCGACCTCTTAGTAAGTCACGTTGCGTCTCTCATACACACTCCGAGACGTGAATACAGGTACTGGAATGATCTTCGTAGACTTTAATTTTGTTTCATAGTCCGATTTCAGGCTTAGAACGTTAGGAGAAAGTTCACCTTGTTCGTTTTTAGTATAATTCGGCATGTGCGTGAATGTTTCAGATTTTTACATGACTAATACTTTGTCTGTACATCGTTTGGCTATCACGTGGGGTGATAAGACAAAAGAAACATGCTTAGTTAGATATTTCATCAAGTTGTTTCATCCTCAATACTTTAGATAAATTAAAGGAATATATCTGCGCTTAATGCAGGTTTGGAATCATAAATTTACAGGTTTTTAGTGGGCCTTTATGTGATACTGTGATGGGGTTGACGTCTTTTGCTCGCATAGTGTTTCAAAATTGTTTCAGCCTCAGAGCTTGTCTAGAAGACGGGCAATTTTACCGTTAAGTTGTGGTTTCGTACGTTGCAGGTTTGTTAGTGCTCTGTCATGTGCTCACTACATTATACTGATTCATATTCAGCACTGAATTGTGGTAAATTTTCTTCAGAAAATTAATATCTATTCCGGTAATTAAGTTTTATCTGTTTTCTGATTTCGGGTTTAATATCTTTTTGTAATTCTCCTTACATGATAGTTCTCTGTGGACCCTCGTGCTCTTCTACTAGTGTTGCACGCTATTGCTTTCTATTTCTGTTTCCCTTGCGTGAAACGACTGCCCATTCATGTAACTAAATTTTGTCTGTTTTTCTGATTTCCAATTTTATGTTTTTTTCACGATTCCTTTCTGTCTGTCCACGTGCCCATCAGATTGTGCCTATATCTCTCTGTAATCGATTTCTCTCTCTATTTGATGTAGCGGGATACTACTAAATTTTTGTTTGTTTTTCTCAAGTTAACGGATTTTCGCTGTTTTTTTGTAGCTGTTCGTTGTGATGACTTGCTTCTCTGTTCAGTCTTCCATAATCCTCATTCTTCCCAGATTTTTTCTATCAGATTCTAAAATGTTTCAGGTTAAAATATCGATTGTTAGTATCGGCCAAACGGATTCAGAAATATTCTCAATTTAGTCCAGTCACCAGGAAGCCATGTCTAGCAGAACGACTCTGTATGTTATTACGTAAAGCACATAATGTGTCTGCCAAATATGGCTTTAGTTGTAGTAAATAATCTAAATATAACGGGCAAACACTGAGTCTATCCTACAACGACCTTTTGTAGAACACAGAAATACTTTGAATGAATCTCATTGCTAAATATACCTATAATAAATCTTAATGGCAACTGAAAGTCTCTTTTTTCAACTTACATATTCAATTGTTCGCAGGATTTATTCCAGTCTCTGTCTTCCTCTACAGTTTTTACCCTCTACAGCTCCCTCTATTGACTTTGAAGTTATTACATGATGTCTTAACAGATGTCCTACCATCGTGTCCCTTCTTCTTGTCAATGTTTTCCATATATTCCTTTCCTCGCCAATTCTCCGGAGAGCCTCTTCATTTCTTACCTTATCAGTCCACCTAATTTTCAACATTCTTCTGAAGCACCACCTCTCAAAGGCTTCAATTCTCTTCTCTTCCGATTTTGCCGCTATCCATGTTTCGCTACCATACAAAGCTGTGCTCCGAACGTACATTCTCAGACGGATTATTGCTAATATTAACTGACTGAGTGTGGGGCGCGCATAACGTAACCGAACACGATGATATGTGATAGAAATACTCTCAGAGATGCATGTGAATTAATTTAGATTCACACAAGAAAAACATTGTTACATAATGAAACACAATAAATACAAATAATAAATCATTGACAAAGGGAAGGCCTCAGACACAGCCAACCGATTCGACTCAATATTTGGTACGTCGCTTGTGCACAACCAAAACTGACAGTCTTTAAGATAGTTTGGCTCAACAGCTCCCTGTTTTTGAGGAAACCACACCTACAGTTTACGATACGCTATGGACTCAAGACTGACGAGATCGATAAATAATTAAAAATTGATCATTTTGCATCATCATATATGGGGTCTGCGAACGATGTTTTTCTAGAAATCAAGGAAAGAAACCTCTCTGGGTGCCGCTTATGTAACCATAAGGTAAATGGTGTGCATCGAATGCATATTAACCAAAGGATGTGGCTGGAGAGTAGAGAATCTGATCGATTCCGAGGTGCATTCTTTTATTCGTTTGTATTTTTTTCTCCTTTTGGCAACTGATAGGAGTAGAGGAGTTAATAGGTAAGTAAATCAATAAAGGAAGACTAACAAGGTAGGCAAATAAATATCTCAAAGCACTTCGCTTATTACAAAATTAAAAATTTAACACTGATCGCTTTTCATGGCTCTTTGACTTAGTCTGTCACACGTCCACCATTTTTTTTCGAACAACTAGATCGATGGTATTCGTCAATAAACACTCTAAACAAATATACTCGGGACGCAAGAAGATCTAATGAACGCAGTCTTCGCGCAATTACATCGTTCCTTTCGAATTTTCGTCGGAAAATCAACTTGGTTTACATTTAAAAACATTTCTTTTTGGTTAACTAATTTTGATGCGTACCACCCATACGATGAGATTGCCTGAAAAATCAGTGCTGAAAGTTGATCATACATTATGCCATAAATAGTTGTTGCATCTGCACGGTTGTGCAGTTTCCGCTGCATTTCCAGAAGCTGATTTCAGTACTGACTCCTCGAAATAACGTTTTTAACTTAGCGATGAAAATAAACATGACAAGTCTCGCATACAATTGTGCAGTTTGGCGGAATTACTTCTACCGTCCAAGTCGGTTGACTCTTGTCATCTATAAACATGCCAGCATATGTAACGTTATTATTTTGTCCACCCCAGGAATCGAATATTAGACAAATTGTTATCAGCAACGTATGGTTTTAAAATGTTCTCAGGATATGATTTCTAAATCTGTCAATTTACCGAATTTGGCGGAAGTGACTTGAACATTTTTTGAGGAGTCGCTTAACGACAGATCTGTTCTACACCACGGGAACCAAATTAACCATTAGTTTCTTATAAGCTCAGGAAAACTTAAGGCAACAAAATTTCTAGACACTGTGACGGAATATTGCGCCGTATACTAATGCGTTATTTTGTGAGTGCTACAAACTGCGACATGGCTTTGTTTCTCTCGCTCATGTGATAACGTGCGTCGAATGCTCGTCTTCGCAGCACTCTTGCTGGGAACTGTTTTCATAAAACGAGGCTTAAAATTTAAATTCCTTACTAATCCAAGTCGTTTGAGAAATTTATTTTCCTACCTTGTTGCTATTCGTTATTGATTTACTTACTTTATTAATCCTCGTATTTATGCCAATTTCAGAACTTAAAAAAAAACACAAATGAAAAAATAATACATTTGGGAATCGAACTCACTCGCTCTGTTCCCCAGCCAGAGATCTTGGTCGTTACACCAGCGACGTTTCCGTTGCAGAGCGTTTACCTAAGCGGCAGTCAAAACACTTTCTTTCCTCGATTTCTAGGTAAAGAAGCGTTTCCAGACCCTGAGACTTTCATTTTGGGTTGTACACAAGTGATCTGGCAAATATGAGACGAACTGGTTAGCCGTGTCTGAAGTCTTCTCTTTGTGAGATCTGTAAAATGATACGGCACTGGGACGTAGTCAGTTCATACAATGCAGCTAGATCACGTCACTTCCAAAGTAGCGAATCTGTAGAGAAGAGAATAACAAAAACGTATCGGTTCATCCCAAAAATTTTAATCACGCTGCTCAATGTTATGAGCATAAAGCTTAAGTTAAATGGTTACACCACGTCTGACATGACAGAAGACAAGAAGAAGTATATAAAATTATAAAATCTGCAACGGCAGTATTATGGGGTCTGTCATCAATAGAAAAACATCCACATCTACATCTACGTCCATACTCCGCGCGAGCCACCGTATGGTGCGTGGTGGAGAGTACCCTGTACCACTACTAATTTCCTTTCCTGCTCCATTCGCAAGAAGAGCGAAGGGAAAACGACCGTCTATATGCCTCCGTATGAGCCCTTATTTCTCTTATCTTATTTTCGTAGCCCTTAACGTGAAATGTACCTTGGCGGCAGTGGAATCCACCTGCAGTCAGCTTCAAATGCTGGCCCTCTAAATTTTCTCAATAGTGTTCCTCGAAAGTGGCGTCGCCTTGTCTCCTGGAATTCGAAGCATCTTCGTGATACTTGCGTATTGTTTGAACCTACTGGTAACAAACTAGCAGCCCGCCTCTGAATTGTTTCGATGTCTTCTGTCAATCCGACCTGGTACGGATCCCAAACACTCGAGCACTATTCAAGTATGGGTCGCACTAGTGTCATATATGAGGTACAGATGAACCACACTTTCCTAACATTCTCCCATTAAGCCGAAGTCGACCATTTGGCTTCTCTGTGACCATGAACCGGACCCTGATAAGAACACTATTAGATTTTGCTGACATTTGTTACGAATCATTGCAAGACGACTGAGCCGTGGCGCGACTGGCGCCAGTGTTCTCGCACTTACAATGGCATCGCTGTCATCGATTATAGGGCCACTATCTTTGCCTTCCGCAATTCAGGCCGATGGTCGGGTGATTAACGGGGAGAGAAGAGAGACAGCGGAGTGGATTCGCCGGGTCGGAGGTGGCTTGTTGGCGTTTACCGTGAGGCCTGTGGTACGACGCCTGTACGCTATGGGCAGGGTCAGCGAGAGATCCCGACAATGACTTGATGGGACCTCGGGTTTGGTATCGCGGTGGTGCACTGTTGTGGTGTGGGGCATGTATAGGTTCTTGTTACTGGCCATTGAAATTGAGATGTGTCTATGGCGCGACGGAGGAAATGTGTGATGTTCGCCGCTGTTGCATGTGAAAACGCTTCGTCTGCCTTATGTCTGTGCAGGAAATTATGTGAAGTAAATAGCTGATACCACGGCGACGTCTTGCTCCCACGCGCTGTTGAATATATTTCGGAATTACTGAATGGTGGAGATATCCCACGTCTAAAGCAAATGAAGCCATTTGCGCCATACTAAGGTACTGTTTTATTCTGCTAAAATCTGTATCAGTTGTATGTGCATTTATATGCCCTTCTTTAGTTGCAGAAGTTATAGAAGTGTGTAAACAGAGAGCTATGTGGAAAGGGATGTAAAGTTGAAACACTTCCAATTGGTGAATACACTCGAACTCTGTATTATTAAAGGTGCATTTCCATACCAGCACCTACCTTGGGTAATAAATGTTATTTGGAGGTTGACATGGTACTGTCAGTAATTATTATACACAAAATTGTTTATTGTGATTATACAAAAATGGAGATGTAAGGTCGGTTGTGTGCCGCTGTAAATTACTATTGTCTCTTCTGTGTGGCAGCCTAGCATTGTCAGTGGCTTCAATCATTATTCCTGTCATATTTCGAGTTTTGTATTCGCGGGTTTGCTTAAGCTGACACTGTTAAGTTGTAAGACCTATAAACGGGCATGTCAAACTGAGTATTCTATGAGCTCAAGATGATATTGTATTACGTGGTACCTTAGTTTGTTATAGGTTAGAAGTATTTTATGTGTTATTAATATTCTGCTGTTTACTTTGTCTAAAAAGGAGCTAGTTCTGTAAAGTAGTCGTTTATATTTTATCAGTGTGTTACGCGTTGTGACTTTTCATGTTAGTGGTTTTTAAGAAGCTACAAATGACTCTGTGTATGTTGTAGGTAGCTGAAATTGACGTGTTCACGGGGGTTGCGTCCTGACGGTATTGATAGTGGCCCTTTTTACTACGGCTCATCCCGCTATCCTCCTTCAGTACATTTGTCTCGCTTATATCGTTACTGGCTTTGTCGAGTGGAATTAGGGCTTACTGTAATCACCTTATATGTTGAAGTTAAGTACCTCCCTTGCCAGGGCGCGAACCTTCGTGGATATAGTCGTATTCTCATCTGTAAAGATTGATAGTGTTATTCATTTGTTCTCGTCACATGCATGATTATTTATCTTGTTATATTTAATGTCAGTAAAATGTAAGTGTTAGCAATGTCCGAATTGGGACGTTGTATTCTCCTCTTGTGGAAACAAATTTAAGTGATTTTATTCCTTTTTTAAGTAGCTTTTTATTCCTTTTTTAAGTAGCTTTTAGATGCGTACATTTTGCCTTCATGTTTGGTGTTTTTATGGCTTCCATGTTAATTAAAATTACAATAAAGGTAAATTTGGCAATGGAGGGTTTCGTGTATTTATTAGTTGCTAAGTGGGTCCTAAGTTACGTGCAGGAACCCTACCAACGACACTCTCCAAAAGTTCAACATTATGCGGGACAAAGCTTTATACGCTAGATTTTCAAAAATTAATTGCCTAGAGAGACAGATACGATGACAAAGACAACGAATATATTTCATTAAGTAACCAAGTGTCGGAAATGCCTATTGAATGAATACGGAATATCCAGTTTATTAACTGGTGTTTAAAATAGTATTAAATGTGTTTCAGTCCTTCATTGTTCTGATGGCTGTTACAATAAATATTCAGAGTGAGCGATTAACTCCAAATGTACGGCTGGTCCCGGCGGAAGTTCGAGTCCTCCCTCGGGCATGGGTGTGTGTGTTTGTGCTTAGGATAATTTAGGTTAAGTAGTGTGTAAGCTTAGGGACTGATGATCTTAGCAGTTAAGTCCCATAAGATTTCACACACATCTGAACATCTGATTAACTCCAGCACAGAGCTGGTATCGTCATGGTAAGCCACCGCGTGTTCGATGGAAAATGTATGGTGCATTGTGCATATGGATGGCCGCTGCAAGAATTCTTGGAACTATTTCCTCCTCTGAGTCCGCAGGGCTAGAACAAACTTCGGTTTTCACGTAGCCACACAGGAAAAAGCCTCGCAGTTCTCTCCGCGATTCTAAACTCTGATATGATTTCGAAATATTTGTGGGGTGTTAGGTGACTGTTTTGTGACCACAGGAATTTTAACGTTTTTTAAGCTTTTTAAGGCAACTGTGAACTGTAATATTCCGCGTGTGACGAACTTGTTAATGTTTGTCGTGATAGTGATTGCAACTTACGAACTTTAGTTTTCGTTTCGCCTGTAAGATTTTCGAGCTGTCGAACTTCAAGTATTTTCTGCTGACTTCTGAGACTTTATGTGATGTTGTACGAGCTTCATTCGTACATGCTGCAGTGTTTTAATGGTGAGCTCGCATTGCGTGACTAAATTTTCACTTCTTAATTAATTATTGTTGAAATGATTTTTTTATCCGCACATCTATATGAGGCCACCAGTCACATGTGTGCGCACGTTCATTTAACCAGAGAAAGAAATGCTCCTATCGGAAGACAAAAAAAGGCGAATTTGCTCCTGTTTAAAAGACTCTGACTGAAAAGTGGGTTACCAGCTGCCTCATTCTGCCTTCCTCAGCACCTTTAATAATTTTATGGGCATTTATATATTAAAGATTTGGGACTTGAAGGGACTCAGACTAATAACGTTTTACCTCGTGCATTTGTACACACCAACACGGTTTAAGTTTAAACAGCGTACAGTCGCATGTTTCTACCAGTTTTCTTTTCTTCAGTAAGTAATTCGTGTTAGTATTTGGCAATAATAGCTTATTAAACATTTTTTGCTTGGGACTGGAACTATTAACTTACACCTTGGTGCCTGAAGGTATTTCTCAAGCCTCACATATCCTACATACCGAGTGGAAGCCTTGATATGGTTGGTTCTTTTTATATTTTAATAAATCTGGCACAGAGACTCTACGAACTTCCCGTCACTGATTTCACTCATATGGACAAGGTGTCTAAAGCATCGCTAGGATTCAACATATGTATAGTCCGTGAGACGAGTGATTGGTACTGACAGTTCCGGCGGGCAGACGGCGCTGTTGCCGAACGTGGCTCACAGCACGCGGCGCCCTGTCTGCTACACGCATTCTCTAGAAGCAGAAATAAAAGCGAGACAAAATACAAGCCGTATTGGTACGCGTGAATTTATTTAAAGTTGATGCTTGAAATATATTAACTCGAAAACTGATAAGAGCTATTTAGTACAAGTATCTAAGATGCTGAAACATAATAAAGTTATTTGTTAAACTTCACAACTGAAATGAAAACTATTTTCGCAAGTTGTTGAACATTAGCAGTTTTGGTTTCCATTGTTAAGTATTAGCATTATTAATTTGTTCTACTACAAGCTACAGAATAATTGGTCAGTGCGTTAAGGGCCGGCCGAAGTGGCCGTGCGGTTAAAGGCGCTGCAGCCTGGAACCGCGAGGCCGCTACGGTCGCAGGTTCGAATGCTGCCTCGGGCATGGATGTTTGTGATGTCCTTAGGTTAGTTAGGTTTAACTAGTTCTAAGTTCTAGGGGACTAATGACCTCAGCAGTTGAGTCCCATAGTGCTCAGAGCCATTTGAACCATTTTTTCAGTGCATTAAGAGTTATAATCTGAAGAAAGTACTCACAATATGATGATCTGGTTGTAGATCGATAGCAAACTCCCTCCTTACATTCCTGAATACGTTGTAGTTACTGTAATGGAAAAACACCACTCACATCACTGTCAGAATCTGATTTGACATTGTCTTCCTCAGCACTACTCGAACTATCACTGCTCTCTCCCAGATGTATAATTAAATTTTCGATGCATTCTTCCACAACCCCTTCGGTTTTGGCCGCCTTTCTGATGGCACTTGCAGTGCTGTTTACAATTTTAGCCCACGTCTCGCGTGTCACTTTATTGATAGCTGCTGGAAGGAGAGTTTCCACTTCAGAGATCGTGAATTTTTTATTGTTTGCAGCAATGTTTGCAACACTCCTTCAATTGCATTGAAGTGACAGTGGTATGGAGGAAGCCGAACGATTTCATGCCCGTGCCTTTTAGTAATCTCGTCAATTACATATGTTGGAAATTGGGGTTTCTTTTGTGCCACAATTTCGAGCAGTTCCGCCTTCCTTAAATCTTCTCTGAAATCTACTTTTCGCCGTTTCAACCACTGAATGATATCATCTTTTTTTGTTGCCAAGGTTGGTGCCTTATCGTGAACAACGGAATGATAAGGCGCATTGTCCATAACAATCACTGATGGACTTGTCAGATTCGTCATAAGCGATGTCTTGAACCATTCTTGAAATACTACACTGTTCATTTCTTCATGGTAATCTCTCGTCTTTTTTGACCGAAACATTTTCAAGCAGTTTGGCACAAAACCTTTCGATGTTCCTGCATGTAAGACAATAATACGCCCTCCTTTGCCAACAGGCACTGCCATTGTCCCCTCCGGCGTTCCATCATTCCAGCCTCTACGTAAAGAATGGCTGGCATTAACCCAAGTTTCATCTAACCACACTATACTTTCGAATTCCACACCCATGATCCTGCGCAGAAATCTGCACCGCCATGCAACTACATCTGTCCTTTCCATTAATATTTTGCGTCCGTTAAACAGTGAATAGCTTAAGCCTATGTCTTTCAACACTGTACGCAATGAACATTTGCTCCCTTTAAAAAGATCGTCTTTCTGAAGCGACACCAGTAATTTAGATAGAGTGGGATGTTCCCTTCTCTTATAATAGCTGTATATATGAAGACGAATAGCGTCTTTCTGAAAATCGTCCAAAGCTGTCACCTGCTTATTTCTCGGTCGCTTCTTTCCTGGTGTGTGCAGCTTTGTTGTGCCACTCTCGTCACAATCTACACTATACTGTTTTTTCCCTATATTTACAACAGTGTTCTTACTTATTTTCAATGCTGCTGCAGTTCTCTTCACAACCTGAACAACAGGAATTAAGGGCCCACCTTTGTCCTTTTCTTTCTCAAAGTAATCCCTCACAGAGCACACGAATTCACGGGCCTGGGTGTGTAGCACACTTTTCTTCCTCCGTTTCACTTCTTGTGTTGGGCTGGTACTACCCGCCGCACTAGACATTGTTTACAACGAAAAATAAACAAAGAAACACTAAAAACAACAAAAACGAAATAAACTGCGAATTCAACTTCAGACAAACGACGAACGACCGCACCGCCTGCACGCGAGACACTGGTAAGTTTCATAAGCGCGCGCGACCGGGTTTCAGAGCGGCAACGTGGCCCTTGCTACCCGCTCAAAGTCAGGCCGTCATTGGCTGCCTGCCTGCGGTCGCTAGGCAACGGAAAGACGCTACCGAGCTGTCAATACCAAAGACTCGTCTCCCAGACTATAAGCATGAGTATGCAATTGTCATCCGTTTCCAAGAAAATCGGGTTTTAATTTTTTAGGTGGCCTTATATAAGTCGTATGGTCGCTATTATTGAAAGATTCCACAGCAGCAGAGCGAGTAAGCACTTACTTTCTTAAGTCTAAAGTACGTGAATAGAATCTTGCTGCTGGTATACTTTTCTTTTTATTCCCACGTAAGTCTAACAACAGATATGCATGGTACGCCACGAAACTTTATGATAACCGAGAGCCGTTTGTTAATGTAAACACAGTTTGTTTTGCAACAGATCTTTGAAAAAAAAAACATCCCTATTCAGAAACTCGACGTTCATTCAAGTGGTGTACAACGCAAAAATTATTGTTTTCTTTGTTTCTATGATCAATATCATCCTTTGTGCAGTGTTCCAAATGTTTCACTCTATAGTTGTCACAAATGTAGATACAGAAATATAAATAAAATTACTATACTGATTTGGTTGAAGTACTTGTGTATCCTTTTTTTATTCCCAATCAAATGGCTCTGAGCACTATGGGACTCAACTGCTGTGGTCATCAGTCCCCTAGAACTTAGAACTACTTAAACCTAACTAACCTAAGGACATCACACACATCCATGCCCGAGGCAGGATTCGAACCTGCGACCGTAGCAGTCGCACGGTTCCGGACTGCGCGCCTAGAACCGCGAGACCACCGCGGCCGGCTATTCCCAATCTCCTTGCGAAAATGTTGTCTTTTCTTCTCCGGATAAAGTTTATGAAAATAACACCTGCATCATTAAATACTGCTAATTTGCACAGTTATAATAAATCTGTTGTTATCATGACGTGGGAATGAGAAAAAAATAAGTGCTGGTAAGCAGATTTGATCCAACGACCTCGCTCGTGTGAAAGCAAGCGCTTACTCCTCGGCTGCGGACCCCTTGAATACCGGCAAGCGCACAGTGTATATAAGCATGCGTAAAATTTTCAAACTCGATTCTCTCGAAAACAGAGAGCTGCGTCTTCCTGTTTACTTATGCTGAAGTCTTAGTCATCTCGTACATATCCTGTCAACACGAATCAAGTTGGTGATAGGAAGGTCGTACGGTCCACTTGTGAAGGAATTTCGTCTATGCAAGGTTATTTATTTCGACCTAAGTCTTTCTGTGGTCTGTCAAACAGTATCAAATCTTCCATCTCATCTTCATTCACTTCCTCAGTCTCTTTTAACAACACTTCCTTTAAATTTCTTTCCTTTATATAGCCCTTCTTTGTATTTCATCCATATTTTGGCTTTCCCTTCTTTGCTTAGAATTGGTTTACCGTCTGAGCTCCTGATATCCATATACCTGCTTCCGCTTTCTCAAAAAGTATCTCTAATTCTGCTATACGCGCTTTCGATCCTTCCCATCTCATGCCTGCTTCTGCGGTTTCATATTTCCCCACTAGACATTCCTCCCTCGCCGTTTTGCACTTTCTGTGGAATCTCATTTTTTACTTGTCTGTATTCCATTTACCAGCTTCACTTGCTACAGTTTCACGCTTTCTTCTGTGGCCAGTTTGAATTTAATATCACATGCGTTATACACACATTTGTATTGCGCCTTGCCTTTTTCTTCTGCTTTCGCTGCTTCATCTCTCAAAGCTACCCTTTCGCCATCTATTGTGTTACTTTCCCCTATTTCAGTCAATAGTTGCCTAATACCTACTTGGAACCTCTCTACACTCTCTGTTTCTATCAACTTACCCAGATCCACCTCATTAATATCTTATACTTCCGCAATTTCTTCAGTTTCTACTGCATCTCTATCGGTTACAACTGACTGACCCACCCAGTATGATTGAGTGCGGAGGAGGACCTCCATCACATCATTTTCGCGTATTGCTGCAGTGCTTGGTGCTTCGTGTACAATTATCTACCACAGTGAAGATACTACTTGCACCACTCTATAGACATATATGAGGGTAGTTCGGAAAGTAAGTGCCCTTGGTAATAAAAAAGGAATCGACTACAGATCAAGAAAGCAGTTTATTTCCCAAAATTCTGTAACACTTACGCTACCTTTCAACGTAGCCCCCGTAATTTTCGAGGCGTTTCTGAGCGCACAGTGAGCACATAAAGACGCCTAGAAAATCCTGTTTCCCACTAAGTATGAGAGCCTGGTGAGAGATTTCGCCTGATGTCATGCAGCCCACATGACATAACTGTCATGCGGTTCCTTCCTCAAGACAACTCTCAGCCGCACTCTGCAGACGCAATGAAGATGTTCCTGCACAGTTTTCGAAGGATAGTGCGTTATCACCCACAGTACTGGCTGCCCCTGAGTTTCATCTCTGCTCACCATGAGCCGCTGGCTTTGAAAACAACATTTTTGCACAATCAGCGAACTGTAGAGCAGCGAAGAGTATTGGTGGAAAGCACAGACGGCTGCCTTCTGTGACGGGAGTATTGGAAAGTTGGCACAATGCTACGAGAAATTTTAATGTTTCCAACATTTCGCGGCCCTGTCGGCAACTGTACAAATATTTATTTTAAATCAACAACAGCCTCAGTTGAAATGTTTACCTAGATTTACCTAGGTTTCAGTTGGGATAACCCAACCTTCTTCAGAATAAAAGGAACTTCGATTTGTCCATAATGGACAACGTCAAAAACTAAAAACTATAACATAATAATACATCGACATATTGCAATAACTTATCTGGGAAACAGCCTCGACCCCACTTCGCGATCGCAGTACGGCAGCAACGGATGTTGTACTGGTACTGGCTATAGCCTCGAGAGCGCATGCGCGATAGTGTGTCATACGTACTTGTTAGCACTGGTACCAACATTTTCAACCGTTATTCCATCCCCCATAATTTCAGGGAGTAATCATTATACCCTTGCCAACATGTTCTTAGCACTCCCGTTTGTTGAAGAGCTGAGATTATCTGGTATTTCAAACCCGTAGTTATCCTCATGCGGTCAAGTTCGATGATCAGCTAGGATATGCTAGGTTGGCTTAAAATAGTAATCGCATTGCTCCCTTCACTTTTAACGTCCAACAAATTACAAATGTTAAGACAGTCGATATATCTTTGTTCCTTACAGGATAACGTATACGTCATTTTCGTTAGCCGCACCTGGTTACTCATACAAAATTTTAAGTTTAGGAGTACATGTTGGTACCAGTGTTACAAGTACGCATGACACACTGTTGCGCATGTGCTCTCGAGGCTATCGCCAGTTCCAATACAACATCCGTTGCTGCCATACTGTGGTCGCGAAGTGGGGCCGAGGCTGTTTCCCAGATAAGTTATTGCAATATGACGATGTATTTCTGTATCATAGTTTTTAGTTTTTGACCTTGTCCATTATGGACAAATCGTAGTTCCTTTTATTCTGAAGAAGGTTGGGTTATCCCAACTGAAACGTAGGTAAATCTAGGTAAACATTGCAACTGAGGCTGTTGGTAATTTAAAATTCCTACGAGAAATGTCTAAAGATTAGCTGGGGCTATGTAGAGAAGTAGCTGGACGGTGTAGCTAATTGTTGCAAATAAAACATTTTTTATTTTCGCAGTGGTTTCTATTTCGCAAACGATCGGAACTTACTTTCCGAATAGCCCTCGTATATAACTTTTTGGTAGCTGAATGCATCACGATTTAAGGGCTAACACCATTGTAACGGCTTAAGAAAGCGTTTACTTGGCAATTTTTTCGGGAGGAAGGAAAGATGATAGAGAAACAATACTTGGGGTAGTTAATGAGTATATATTTAAGTATATTATAAGAAAATTGTCGGAAAATATTATAAAATAGCGACGCTGCAGCAGTTCTCCCGAGGCATGTTGAATCTGAGTCGATCTACAACATGCACTGTAACTGGTGCCAATTTAAATCTGGAAAAAAGAAAAATAATATACATGAGTTTAGCTAGTGAACCACGTAGAGAATTTTTAGAGATATTGATTTTCTGTAATTGTCGAGTGTTTGAATAAAGTCATTCAATTTTCATCAAAAAAGGACAGTCATTTATTAATGAATATTGTTTAAATTAAGTAATCAAAAACTGCGTATGTGGTTCACTTGGAAATCTTATTCAAATGTGTTGTTAAATTTTCAAGTAAAAGGATTGAAAAATGTTGGAGTTATGCTGCGTGAGTTTTGAAAAATCATATTCCTAAAAAAATATGTTTGAAGTTTACAACTATATTATACGCATGAAAAAATCAAAAAATTCTACTTTTAGGAAACTCTTACCAATAGTCTGCTATCCCATGTCTAACTTGTAGTAATGGTGCCGTCACGATCGAAATCACCTGACTAGTTTATCATAGAACGACTGAAATATCGGTCGTGCAAATTCCATGAACGCACGAAACTTTACAACTCCCTTTAGCCCTATTCCAAGCAGGCGAATTCCTAGGTCGATCCGACAGTTGATTTCATATACGTTCCCTACAAACATTCTATTTGGTAAAACAGCATCTGTGCAGTTTGGGGAAGCAATACTTATTGTGAATCCGAAGCCTCGAGGACTTCTTTCTTGCAACGTGTTGTCTGCATTGCACGTTTTACATTTCATGTGTTGAGAAATAACAGAGACAACGGCGAGAAAATTTGTAATTCACATCAAAATCCTGGTCATTGTCTTTGAGTTTCGTGGAAACACTTTTCGACCACTCACTCGTACTTGATTCTTACTTGAATACTATAAAATCACAAAGCTAATACTGCACACGAAAAACAAGATTCGAAGAAAAGGAATTGTCTTTTTCGTACACGTACTGAAGTTTCCTGAGCCAAGCTAAAGTATTGTTTTGAAATGCTTCTAACTATGCACAGCCACTACAGGGGGTATCGAGTTGGCGCAAGTCAACCGTTTCGGATCATGCGAGCCGCAACAGGAACAACTCGAAATTCCAAATAACAATTTTTTTTCAGGGATTAGACCTTTTGCCTCATATTTTAGAGCCAATAAAAATTATTTTTTGAAAATTCTACAGTGATGTTACGCATTAACTGATATGTACAGAACCAATGTAAATATTCTATGCGAGTTTTGGATGAATGTGCGTATGTGATGTAGGAATGTATCCCATGAGAACACAAAGTGGAATGAATGCGTAATAAAATGACAACTTAATTCTTTCGAAGCTAACTGTTCGGAAGTGGGATGCATCACAGTGCCGACAGCAGGAACATATTAAAGGAGGTGACGGTATCATCTGGAGTGCCCCAGGGAAGTGTGGTAGGCCCGCTGTTGTTTTCTATCTGCATAAATGATCTTTTGGATAGGGTGGATAGCAATGTGCGGCTGTTTGCTGATGATGCTGTGGTGTGCGGGAAGGTGTCGTCGTTGAGTGACTGTAGGAGGATACAAGATGACTTGGACAGGATTTGTGATTGGTGTAAAGAATGGCAGCTAACTCTAAATACAGATAAATGTAAATTAATGCAGATGAATAGGAAAAAGAGTCCAGTAATGTTTGAATACTCAATTAGTAGTGTAGCGCTTGACACAGTCACGTCGATTAAATATTTGTGCGTAACATTGCAGAGCGATATGAAGTGGGACAACCATGTAATGGCAGTTGTGGGGAAGGCGGATACTCGTCTTCGGTTCATTGGTAGAATTTTGGAAAGATGTGGTTCATCTGTAAGAAGACCTCTTATAAAACACTAATACGACCTATTCTTGAGTACTGCTAGAGCGTTTGGGATCCCTATCAGGTCTGATTGAGGGAGGACATAGAAGCAATTCAGAGGCGGGCTCCTAGATTTGTTACAAGTAGGTTAGATTCTAACATTCTGCGTGGTGTCTGTTTGTTCTATATCGTGTCTCCCTACCACTTCCACGCAACAACGCTCTGAGCGTGTTTTTTAGGGAATTGACTAGTTTGAACCTGGGAC
Organism: Schistocerca nitens; assembly: GCF_023898315.1. Taxonomy (NCBI): domain Eukaryota; kingdom Metazoa; phylum Arthropoda; class Insecta; order Orthoptera; family Acrididae; genus Schistocerca; species Schistocerca nitens. Next base: position 262,461,580 of record NC_064621.1, read on the forward strand.
CTGTTGCTGGTAAGGAGACGCCAGACCACACATGACATGTAGAGTTCAGAAGAGTTCAGTGAGACTAGCGATGATATAACCAAATACTTAATGATTTCAGTGTCAGATCCACTGCACTCCCTGTAAAAGAATCTTAAACTAACTAAATTTAGTGGAAGGGGTTAAGGCTTTCCTATTTTTAGTTAGTTGGTAAAATAACGTCGAAAAAGCAGTTAAGTTTACCATTGGAAATTTTAATCTACTCACAAAACATTGCTTCTAAATTGCACTATTGACAAAAGGAAATGTTTTAATACAGGATGGTAAAAACCAACTGCGTTCAACAAAAATATGAACGAATATTCCCTGAATGGGTTTCCAAGTTCTACAATGGATCGAACGATGACCTATGCCATATCACATCTTTAATCTAGGTTTAAATTAAGTTTCACAAGAGAGAAAACTATCAAAATGGTCTACAGTGACCCTCAATTATCTTTAATTACTTATCTAACTTGTCGTAAATTACAGTGGCTGATGTGGCTTCTCAATAACTATGTAACAGAAAAATCATCGCGTTTCAGATTTTTACTTCAAGTGGCAAATGTGAACACCATGAGCTTTAATTGACGATCGACACTAGTATTACGCAAAAAGGGGGTGTAGCAGATGAGAGTTATGCAGTTCTGAGTGAAGCTTTATGTGCTGTTATGCAGCATCGCTTGCGTTCATTACCTTGTCGGCGTTCGTCAGGGGGCGGCGGGCAGCACAGCTCCGCTCACCTCGCCGTCTCGGAAGCAAATCCATCCTAACTTCTCCTTACTACAATTTATCGAAGTTGGTTTAAAAAAACTATCTGGCTGTATTTTCATCTGACCAATCAGGGTCTCAATGTTAACCTTAAGCTCCGCCTACAAAAATTCTGTCTATCCAATGAGAAATGTTATACTTTTCGTGGTGGGGCAATGTTTTTAAAGTTAGCAACGTAACAGAGACGCGAAAAAGTCTCATGCTAAAACTTGCAGCTGGTGTGGTCCTTTTAGTGTTATCGTAAGATCTATACTGTTCTTCTGGAGGGCTCTATCTTTTAACATGGGCTGGGGGGTGGTCCTGACGTAACAGAGACGCGAAAAAGTCTGACGCTAACACCTGCAGCTGGTGTGGCCCTTTTTGTGTTATCGTAAGATCTATACTGTTCTTCTGGAGAGCTCTAGCTTTTAACATGGGCTGAGGGGTGGTCCTAGCGGTTAGCTGGCGACGTGGGTGTCCATCCCTTATCGTAGCGCCTTCCAGCTTAACACGGGTCTGCTCTCGGCTTCTGTTCTCGTTTCTCCCCTCGGAACTGCGTCTGTCTCACGGTGGGAAAGTATGACATGCATTTAGGCATTCTTGTGTTAGTGTGTGGTATTCCATTTGCTCACTCGTTACTCGTATTACTTTGTTTAATTTAATGTCACGATTTATTCGGAGCTATGTGACATACTACTGGATTTGCTTATCATGTCAGGGTTTTCAGTATTTGCCTGACACCTTACATATCACCACCCTTCGAACTTAATTTTTGTACTGAAGTTAGGCAATGATTAAATCATTGTCTAAGCCAGTCAAAAATTATTCCGTTATCTAAATTTTGTTGCCTACTGTTCAGCCACGTTATTCTGTTCTATGCTAGTTTGTATTACTAATTTATATTTTTATATTCTTCCACATTATTATCAAAAATTTGTTTATATTGACAAGGGAAGAATATTTTATTCTATTATAATTATTACTTTTTAATTATTTTCTTTCTTATTTGATTGTGAAGTTTGTTATTTAAGAAGTTTGTTATCGAAAGTGAGGAGTCTTTCACATCGATTTTCTTAGAAATATTGTTTTTATAAATGTAGTAATTAAGTAAAATCTATTCCTAACACATTTTCCTAATATCATGTACAAGTAAAATGTTTTTGTTTGTAGACACTCATTTCAACATTGTTACACTAACAAATAAGAATTATTTCCAAGAATTGCTTTGACAAAGAAATATACATACACAAGTATTGAGATATTATCCTAACAAATTGTACAAATGTTAAAAAAAAAGGGAAACCATCCAACAAGATAATTTTTTATTCTTTGTTTTTATATGGAGAAAATAAGTAAAATATAGTTACTCTTTTATTTTTATGAGGAGAAAATAAGTGGCATATAGTTTTAGTGTTTATTATGCCTTACTTTTGTTCTTTATATACTGTCCATTTCAGAACTAATGACTTATTTTTATCGATAGTCTATTTTTTACTTAAGTCCATAGTCAATTACTGTTATTTTGTAGTTTATTAGCTGTCTGGTGTGCTTAACTTATTTAGTTTTTCACACATTTCTTTTGCACAATTCCTACCTCACATAATTTGATTTCACACATTCACACAATCCTATGAATGTTTAAGCATGAGGTTGGCGGATGTTTTTTGCACGAAGGTGATGGACTTGAGCGAGATGGACTTGGGCAAGTATTTGATGTACAGCTTCGTTCGTCGTTCCTTGTTGGCTTTGCAAGTGTGTGTTGCTGTTGTGGAGGTCCTATAATGGAATGGAGCTGTGAGTGCAGAATCTCGTGGTTTACTGTCTTTGTATGCATGAAAGTCATCGTTATGTGTCGCTGAAAGCGGTCGTTTTCCGTTGTAATACTTCGCAGATGAATAGTTTACAATAGGATAGGGATTTGAGAAGGTATGTCGTCTAATCTTCACCCATCTTCTTTCTTGGTCTCAATCTTGCGAATCTTCAACTTCTGTTCTTCCTGCTTTTTCTCTGCTTCTTACTTGCTTCTTGGTTCTTCTCTGGGCAGGATATCGAAATACTTACTGATAACTAGTCGCTTTGAAGTTCTCCTCCTAGTAACAGTTTGATAAATGGTTTGGGCATGTCATTTCTACTTTGTGGACGTTTTCTTCAGTTTCGTGCATCAGCATGCTGTTTAATAGCGGTAGTGTGACTTTTACACATATTTTTTGCCAGTGGTGGCTTGCCCAAGCCGTCTTCTCGTCGGGCCGTTTTTTGCTTGCTCCACTGAGTCGGGGCGTCCCGGGGTTTAGGAGCGGTGAAAGTCCAGTGTTTGCTTGTCAGTCCCTGCACAGGTCCCTTCGGTGTTCCACCACTCTGTGGTTCCATCTTCTGTCCCAGCAGGGTTCCGCCACCCTGTGGTTCAGCAGATTTACTGCCCACTTCAGCTACCCTCTGTTGGTCTCGCTGTCCTTTCCCTTCTCTCCACGCTTCTGCCTTAAAGGAATCGTGTCTTGCTAATTACGTCCTTTTCTTTCTTGATACTTCTCATGTTGCAACTTGTGGGTCGTTGCATCTGGTCTTTGTTGGAGTTTTTACAATGGTTCTTACAAAAAGTTTTACTTATAATCATCTAACATATGTCTAGTACCTACATTGTTTTATGCCTTCTTAAAAAACTTTACAAATTTCGCCGCCCTTTCCATGTTACAATTCTAAGATATTTTGAGTCTTAACGTCTACAATAATCCTCAAATTCGTTTTTTATTTTTGTGTAGTGTCGTGGTGTATAGCATTTCAGTATTTCATGCTGTTAGACTATCTTCGCTTTATCAAATGGGTTCAAATGGCTCTGAGCACTATGGGACTCAACTGCTGTGGTCATCAGTCCCCTAGAACTTAGAACTACTCAAACCTAACTAACCTATGGACATCACACACATCCATGCCCGAGGCAGGATTCGAACCTGCGACCGTAGCAGTCGCACTTCGCTTTATCCCTACACCTTAATCTATGGTACTATTGGTATTATTTTTGTTTTTGTTTTTATTGAAAATACTTTCTTTTTCCCACCTTCCTCTCTTTTCATTCTTCTTTCTCCTGACGATCTTATCTGCAACATAATTTTGAAATATTGTGCTGATTATTTACCAGTAATAAAATTAATCTTCAAACTTGTACTGAAAGTGTTTAATACTGCCAGTTTTAGGTAAAAATACCTCTGCTTTATCTCGTAAAATACCCTCTAATTCTCTTTTACTGTGTTCCGAAATACCTTGAACTTCTTGCAAGTTTTCGTCGATTTCTTTATGAACTTCTAACATGAGTTGAGGCGATTCCCCCTTTTGTGCATACCATTCTAATTCTTCATCATCTTTATCTCGCATCATTCTTAATTGTTTGTTTATAACTGATATTTCTTCTAATTTCAGCTTTTGCTCAAATAGAAGTGTGACATTCCCGAATGTTACGCTACCTTTCCCCATATCTATTATCGCTCTTCTCTCATTTAAAAATCTGCATCTATAATCAAATCTACAGTTAGTTTAGGTATAATCACAAAGTTGGCTTCGATCTTTTGACCTTGACACGAAAGAGTTAACCTTGTTTGTCTCGTAACTTCCGCAGCATTGTTTCTAGTAGGACCTCTTACTTTAATCTTAGGTGTTTTCAGAACTGGCAATTCCTCATTGGCATTACACTGCATGAATAAATTTCCTGAGATCGCAGTCAGTTCACTTCCGCTATCAATTACAATATTGACTGGGATATGCTTTACCATGGCCTTCACAATTGGTTGAATCTGAAAGGGTTGGTTCTGTTCTTCTTCTTCTTGCATCAGCGAATCCTCCACTGAATCATACATGAGTCTTTTCAGGAATTTCCCTTGTGAATTCGAACTTTCTGTAGGATAAGCTTCGACTGCAACTTCTCTCTCTTTTATTTCCTCTTCTCTATTTCTTCCTTCATTTACGCTTTCTTCAACATCCTCTACTTTTTCCTCATCCTCGTCTATCTTCTCCTTCTTCATCGCTACTTCCACATAATCGCATCTAAATGCTCTAATTATCGCTTCATAACTTCCTTCATTATATACATTGGATTGTGTGCCCACTCGTAACTTATTTTCAACTTCTGTCGACTGCGCATTATCCTCATTGAAATCGCTTGCCCTGGTTTCCATCTCAAATAGCTCTGCAATACTCATTACTTCGTCCTTTCCTCCTACATTCGTTGTGCATGCCTCTGGTAATTCATCTTCCTCGTCAGTATTCTCCCAATTAATTTCGTCCCAACACGATATTGTTATTTTCTTGTCTTCGTTTTCATCTGGTCCCTGCGGATTTGTTTCTTCCTTCTTCTCTTCTCGTGATAAGATTTTTACTTCTCTGTTCAAGGTGCTGCAATTGTCCTGGTTCGGTGCGTCATTCTCTTTGGCATGGGCGCTTAGCTGTCAATTCGAACGTTTATCGGGGTTTGGTGGTCTTACCTCCACCTCTTCTATCTGTATTCTCTTTTCTTGTTCAGCTTGTTGATAGTGGTTTCTTTGTTGATAATTTGTTGGTCTATTGGTTCTCCAGTACCAGTTCCGGTTGTCGTTATTCCCTCTGTAATAGTTGTTGCCGTTCCTGGGTGAATTATAGTTATTGCCATATTCTCTTCTAAATCCATAACCGGTTCTTTGTTGAAATCTATTGTCGTTTCTTGGTGCGAAGTTATCACATGGTTCGTAATTATTGTTTCTTCGTACTGTGTCTTGTGGATTCCACTGCTTTTTGCTTTCGTTTTCTTGCGTCATCTTCCGAAAATATGAACTCTAGTTCCCTTAGAATACCTTTAAATGCTTCGACGTCATTGCCTCCGCGACCTACTAATGATTGCTGGTATTTCGATGGTAGCTTCACCGCGCACAATTTAATCCACTCTCCGTCACAGTATGGTACATCTAAGCATTGATTTATCTTTACCATTAATTCGAAAAATTTCACTGGACTCTTCTCTCCTGAATTTTCAAAATATGGGTTCTGTAATAATTCGCACTTCACTCTGTTCTGTGCTTCGCTGGACCAATATCGTGAGAGAAACTTCTCTCTGAAATCTTCGTACGATCGGCATGTCGCTGCAACATTCTGCATGGTTTCTGCGACTGTTCCTGACATGTGTGCACATATAAAGTCTAATTTGTGTGCTAGCGTCCAGTGTTCTGGTAATCGGAATTGATCAATAAAAGTTCGTGGATGTAATGAGGTTCTCCTTCTCGAAAGTGTTGAAATTTTTTGACTGTGAGGAAATGATCGTTATCGTACTTCGTCATAGTTCCATATGAAATTCGCGATTCTTCGCCACTTTTGTTTCTGATCATTTCTCCCGTCGTTCTTTCCGGTTGTGGTAGATCCATTGGATATTGTCCACTGTAACTTTCGCCTACCCTTGCGTAGTATCGTTGGAGTGGTACGCAATAATTTTCTTCCATCGGTTGTGAACGTGTAGCTGAATGCATTGCACTGTACTCTTCGCGACCTGGCTTTCCATTGTCAGGTATTGGTTCGGTATCTTGTCTGGCTAACCTTGCTGCTTCATTGCACGATCCAAACTGTCTTGAAACATACATTTGTGGTTCCGCATGTGTTTGTGATGACGTTTGTTCATCAAGAATTTCGAAACGTGTTTGTTGCTGTGTAGGCTGTCTGATTTCACGTATGTTACTTTCCGCCTGTGATTGGAATCGCAAATGCGTAATATCTTCGTTAATTGCTTGTTTTTCCGGTGCTGTTACAGATAGGGATGTGGTTGCAGACTCTGTGCTTGTTCGATCCTGTTCACTACGCTCTTCAATGGTTTGCAACAACTCTGCTCGCAATTTCTGAAATTGTTGCTTCGTTTGCGCTTCTATTTTGACTATGCGATTATCATATCTTTTCAGCGCTGCTTTTGTGATACGTTTGTGTGACACACTGTTTTCAACAATTTCACGCGCTGTACCTGCTGCTTGTCTAGTAATTTCGTTTATCTGTTTCTCTAGTTTCTTGACTTCTCCCTGGGTGTTGTTACGTAATGTTTTGATCTCGTCCTGAATGTCATTACGCAATGTTTGTACGTCCACTTGTATCGTGTCAATGTCTGTTCTCAATTGATTGTCACCTGTTATTAAGTTTCGTATCACTTCTCGAGATTCTTTTGCCTCGTCTTCAATATGACTTAGGTGTAACTGAATTTTTTTTGTTTTGTTCTTTAATCTCACGCATTTGTCTCGTGGTTTCTGCATTCTGAATTTGAATTTGGTTCGCTATGTCTTTATTTTGCCTTGTCATGGTTTCCGTAATTTGTTGTAATAATTCTGCCAGATTGGTGGGTCCTATTGCGTTTTCTTCCGACGTCCTACGCTCTGTGTTTTCGTCCAAGTGTTGGTTCGCAACCGATTGCATTGAACTGTGCTGTGACACGTTTCTGCTCGCATTCCTTGTACTCTGTGGTGAGGGAGCTCTGATTACTTGTACTATGGGTTCTACGTATTCAAGACCCAAGTTAGAATCCTCATCGACTGTCTCTCTACTTTCCTGCTCCTCTGTCGTATGCTGACTTACGTTTTCTATGCCTTGACGTACATTATCCTCATTATGGTGCATTATATGTCCTATTTCTCGCGATACTGCATCGTCTGTTGTACTGTCCTCTATTCTCTGTCCATTTTCATGCTGGGTCTCTACCTCAATTCGGTCAAGGTATCGATCTGCCATTGCTAATCTTTCCGAATCCCTTGCTTTCTCTTTTAAAAGCAATTCACGCGCCCTACTTCGCGTCAACATGCGCTCATACGATCTCACGCGTTTCATAAACTTTTTGCACACACGACTTGACAATCCATTCATTTACTTGTTGGGTCAGAACCAACTTGTCAACGATGTATCCGCCACCTGTGCGCATACATAGAGGAGAAAACTTAATTCTAACAATTTTTAAAATTCATAAATTAATTATGCTATTGTCTCTGCTAGAATGGCACTTTTTATTGAATACTTGATTACTGTCTATGGCTGCAGCTACTGTTTTCAACTATTTATGCCTTTCAAAAAAAAATTTTTTTTTTATTACGAAAAATTTTTAACAGGATATTTTTCTGACATAGCTAGGCATGTGGTCGACCTTCAATCATGGTATTTTGCCATCCTGGCAGGGTCGGCCTTTTCTAACATTCTGCGTGGTGTCTATTTGTTCTATATCGTGTCTCCCTACCACTTCCGCGCAACGACGCTCTGAGCGTGTTTTTTAGGGAATTGACTAGTTTGAACCTGGGATCTGTTGCTGGTAAGGAGACGCCAGGCCACACATGACATGTAGAGTTCAGAAGAGTTCAGTGAGACTAGCGATGATATAACCAAATACTTAATGATTTCAGTGTCAGATCCACTGCACTCCCTGTAAAAGAAACTTAATACTAACTAACTTTAGTTGGAAGGGATTCAAGGCTTTCCTATTTTTAGTTAGTTGGTAAAATAACGTCGAAAAAGCAGTTAAGTTTACCATTGGAAATTTTATTCTACTCACAAAACATTGTTTATAAATTGCACTATTGATAAAAGGAAATGTTTTAATACAGGATGGTAAAAACCAACTGCATTCAACAAAAATATGAACGAATATTCCCTGAATGGGTTTCCAAGTTCTACAATGGATCGAACGATGACCTATGCCATATCACATCTATAATCTAGGTTTAAATTAAGTTTCACAAGAGAGAAAACTATCAAAATGGTCTACAGTGACCCTCAATTATCTTTAATTACTTATCTAACTTGTCATAAATTACAGTGGCTGATGTGGCTTCTCAATAACTATATAACAGAAAAATCATCGCATTTCAGATTTTTACTTCAAGTGGCAAATGTGAACACTAGTATTACGCAAAAAGGGGGTGTAACAGATGAGACTTCTGCAGTTCTGAGTGAAGCTTTATGCGCTGTTATGCGGCATCGCTTGCGTTCATTACCTTGTCGGCGTTCGTCAGGGGGCGGCGGGCAGCACAGCTCAGCTCACCTCGCCGTCTTGGAAGCAACTCTCTCCTAACTTCTCCTTACTACAATTTATCGAAGTTGGTTTAAAAAAACTATCTGGCTGTGTTTTCATCTGACCAATCAGGGTCTCAATGTTAACCTTAAGCTCCGCCTACAAAAATTCTGTCTATCCAATGAGAAACGTTATACTTTTCGTGGTGGGGCAATGTTTTTAAAGTTAGCAACGTAACAGAGACGCGAAAAAGTCTCATGCTAAAACTTGCAGCTGGTGTGGTCCTTTTAGTGTTATCGTAAGATCTATACTGTTCTTCTGGAGGGCTCTATCTTTTAACATGGGCTGGGGGGTGGTCCTGACGTAACAGAGACGCGAAAAAGTCTGACGCTAACACTTGCAGCTGGTGTGGCCCTTTTTGTGTTATCGTAAGATCTATACTGTTCTTCTGGAGGGCTCTAGCTTTTAACATGGGCTGAGGGGTTGTCCTAGCGGTTAGCTGGCGACGTGGGTGTCCGTCCCTTATCGTAGGGCCTTCCAGCTTAACACGGGTCTGCTCTCTGTTTCTGTTCTCGTTTCTCCCCTCGGAACTGCGTCTGTCTCACGGTGGGAAGGTATGACATGCATTTAGGCATTCTTGTGTTAGTGTGTGGTATTCCATTTGCTCACTCGTTACTCGTATTACTTTGGTTAATTTAATGTCACGATTTATTCGGAGCTATGTGACATACTACTGGATTTGCTTATCATGTCAGGGTTTTCATGGAAGGTGTTGGATTTTCCTGACACCTTACAAGATCATCACGCGAGTGTTACAGAAATGCTTCAGGAACTCGGGTGGGAGTCTATGGAGGAAAGGAGGCGTTCTTTTCGTGAATCGCTACTGAGGAAATTTAGAGAACCAACATTCGAGGCTGACTGCAGTACAATTTTACTGCCGCCAACTTATATTTCGCGGAAAGACCACAAAGATAAGATAAGAGAGATTAGGGCTCGTACAGAGGCATATAGGCTGTCATTTCTCCCTCGTTCTGTTTGGGAGTGGAACAGGGGGAGTAGATGCTAGTTGGGGTAGAGGTACCCTCCGCCACGCACCGTATGGCGGATTGCGGAGTATGTATGTAGATGTAGATGTAGATGAAGGACGTGACTAATTAGAATTTCCCCGTTTTTCTCCTGCTAGCATAGTGAAACCATTATTGTAGACACGATAGAGACGATGCCCCCACCCACCACAGTGTAGAGGTTTATCGACCAACTAGCTCTGCAAGTGATGAAGAGATCGAAGAGATGTATGATGAGATAAAAAAATATTCAGATAGTTGCAGAAGACGACAGTTTAATAGACATGGAGGACTGGAATTCTATAGTAGGAAAAGGAAGAGGAGGAAAAATAGTAGGTGAATATCGACTTGGAGCATAGAAATGAAAGAAGAAGTCGCCTGGTAGAAGTTTGCAGGGAGCTTAAACATAGCTAAAATTTGGTTTAAGAATCATGAAAGAAGGTTGTATACGTGGAAGAGACCTGGAGTCGCCGCAAGGTTTCAGACTGGTTACATAAATGTTAGACAGAGGTTGAGGAACCAGGTTGTAAATTGTAAGACATTTCCAGGGGCGGATGTGGAGTCTGACCACAATTTAATGGTTATGAACTATAGATTAAAACTGAAGAAACTGCAAAATGGTAGGAAATTAAGGAGATGGGACCTGGATAAACTGAAAGAACCAGACATTGTGGAGAGTTTCAGAGGCACCATTAGGGAACGACTGACAAGCAGAGGGAAAAGGAATACGGTAGAAGAAGAATGGGTAGGTTTGGGAGATGAAATACTGAAGGCAGCAGAGGATCAAGTAGGTAAAAAGACGAGGGCTAGTAGAAATCCTTGGATAACACAAGAGATATTCAGTTCAGTTGACGAAAGGAGAAATTACAAAAATGCAGTAAATGAAGCAGGCAAAAGGGAATACGAAGATCTCAAATATGAGATCGACAGGAAGTGCAAAATGGCTAAGCAGGAATGACTAGAAGACAAATGTAAGGATGTACAAGCATAAATCACTAGGGGTAAGATACTGTAGATACCGTCTACAGGAAAATTAAAGAGACCTTTGGAGAAATGAGAACCAGTGTATGAATAACAACCTCAGATGGAAAACCAGTCCTAAGCAAAGAAGGGAAAGCAGAGAAATGTAAGAGGGCCTATATAAGGGCGTTGTATTTGAGGGCAGTATTATGGAGATGGAAGAGGACGTAGAAAAAGATGATATGGGAGAAATGATACTGCGTGAAGAATTTGACAGAACACTGAGAGGCCTAAGTCGAAACAAGGCTCCGGGAACAGACAATATCCCAATAGAGCTACGAATAGCCTTGGGAGAGCCAGTCATGACAAAACTCTTCTATATGGTGAGCAAGATGTATGAAACAGGTGAAATACTCTCAGACTTCAGCAAGAATACAATAATCCCAATTCCAAAGAAAGCTGGTGCTGACAGGTGTGAAAATTACCAACTGTCAGTTTAATAAGTCACGGTTGCAAAATACTAACACGAATTTACAGACGAATGGAAAAACTGGTAGAAGCCGACCTCGGGGTGCATCAGTTTGGATTCTAGAGAAATGTAGGTACACGCGAAGCAATATTAACCTTACGACTTCTCGTAGAAGGTGGGTTAATGAAAGGCAAACCTATGTGTATAGCATTTGTAGACTTAGGGGCAGCTTTTGACAATATTGACTAGAATACTCTCTTTAAAATACTAGAGGAGGCAGGAGTAAAATACAGGAAGCGAGAGGCTGTTTACAATTTGTACAGAAACTAGATGGCAGTTACGAGTCGAGGGGCATGAAAGGGAATAGTGGCCGAGAAGGGAGTAAGACAGGGTTGTAGCCTATCCCCGATGTTATTCAATCTGTATATTGAGCAAGCAGTAAAGGAAACAAAAGAAAATTTGGAGTAGGAATCAAAATCCATAGAGAAGAAAAAACTTTGAGGTTTGCCGATGACATTGTAATTCTGTCAGATACAGCAAAGGACCTGGAAGAGCAGTTGAACGGAATGGATAGTGTCTTGAAAGTAGGATGTAAGATGAATATAAACAAAAGCAAAACGAAGATAATGGAATGCAGTCGAACTGAATCAGATGATGCTGAGGGAATTAGATTAGGAAATGAGAAACTTAAAGTAGTAGATGAGTTTTGCTATCTGGGGAGTAAAATAACTGAATATAGTCGAAGTAGAGATGATATAAAATGTAGACTGGCCCTGGCAAGGAAAGCGTTTCTGAAGAAGAGAAATTTGTTAACATCGAGTATACATTTAAGTGTCAGGGAGTCTTTTCTGAAAGTTTTTGTATGGAGGGTAGCCATGTATGGAAGTGAAACATGGACGATAAACAGTTTACACAAGAAGAGAAGAAGCTCTTGAAATGTGGTGTCGCAGAAGACTACTGAAGATTAGATAGGTAGATCACGTAACTAATGAGGAGGTACTGAATAGAATTGAGGAGAAGAGAAATTTGTGGCACAAATTAACTAGAAGAAGGGATCGATTGGTAGGACACATTCTGAGGCACCAAGGGATCACCAATTTAGTACTGGAGGGAAGAGTCGAAGAGTAAAAATCGTAGAGGGAGACCAATAGTTGAATACAGAGAGCAGGGTCAGAAGGATGTAGGTTGCAGCAGTTACTCGAAGATGAAGAGGCTTGCACAGAATAGAGTAGCGTGGAGAGCTGCATCAAACCAGTCCACAACATCAACAACAACAACCTCTGCTTGTCTAAAGACGGTTCTTTTACCTGCATTTTTTAGGATTTCTTTTAGTGTCAGGCGCAGAGTCGTCAGTCGGGAGCTGAAAAAACTTTGTGACAGCGTACCGTAGTAACATGGAGTATAATACACCTAAATGATTTGCGTAACATAAAAACAGTAACCGGACTTCTTAATGAGAGAATTAGTTTGCAAGGTTCGACTTGTAGAAAACTCAGATGTACAAGTGATGTCGCACTGATGACGCGAAATCAACACATCAGGAATGTAATCGCTTGCCATTTTAGTTAAATAGCTGAAAGATAAGGAGATTCTGAACATTACATTAGTAAAGGCATTTTAACAAAATTCCTACTAAATAAAAGCAAAAGTGAACTTCAATGTCATCGTTATTATTGCTTAAGTTACGAATACCAAAGAAATACATCTTTACATGAGCATGGACGGAAGACAAAAGGAAATAGTGAGGAGACTTCCAGAACTTCAATTATTTTGAAAGAACTGAAAAACGAAATTACAGATTACTACATATTAACAGTGATAAAGAGAATAGTTTATTTCTGACATAGCGAGACATTTTAATTTATTACAATGTTTGTGACTGGATATGCCTTTTAACTTGTAACACATCGTGTATTGGAGATTGGCTGAGTGGATCATATCCGAAGGCCACAAGTAAATATAAATTTCAAAAGAACTTTTCAGTTTTAATCTGCAGTTCATCGCCAATAAATTATGGTGAGAGTCAATATCTGCCGTCCAAAAATGTTTTACAATTTAAAATCTGGTTTCTAAATCTATCTACTTGAAACCTTCTGGCGACTCAGTGTGTCCTCCACCCACACAAACCTCTTTGATATTCTTAAATCAACTGTTTTGCAGATATTTAATTTTGTTCTATGCAAAATTTCAACAGGCGGCTTTCTCCTTCCTTTTCCTCAGTCCATGTTCTCCTGTAGTTCCTTCTCTTCTCTTTCTTACTCTCAGATTTAAGTTCCTCGTCACAATTAAACTGTCATCTCTTTTAACTTTGTCTCAGCATACATTATTTCAGTCTCTTCATTATCTATGGTGAAATTACCGTTTTGTATATTCTTGGCCGTGATAATGCATTCACTGCGCTGTTCATAGTACGGCACCCACATTTCAGTTTTTTATTCATTATTAGACCTAGTCCTGCGGTTTTTGTTTTTTGTTATATGAGTAATCAGGCTTCTGACTGATTTGATGAAGCCCGCCACGAATTCCTGTCCTTGCCAACCTCTTCATCTCCGAGTAGTACTTGTAACGTATGTCCTCAATTATTTGCTGAATGTATTCCAATCGCTGTATTCCTCTACAGTTTGGGCCCTCTACAGCTTCCTCCAGTAGCATGGAAGTCAGTCCCTGAAATCTTAACAGATGTCTTATCATTCCGTCCCTTCTCCTTGTCAGTGTTAACATTTCCTTTCCGATTCTGCGCAGAACGTCCTCATTCCTTACTTTACCAGTTCACTTAATTATCAACATTCGTCTGTAGTACCATGTCTCAAATGCTTCGATTCTCTTCTGTTTAGGTTTTCCCACATCTCATGTTTCACTACCATACAATGCTGTGTCCCAAACGTACATTCTCAGAAATTTCTTCCTCAGATTAAGGTATATGTTTGATACTAGTAGACTTCTCTTGGCCCTTCTTGCTTGTGCTAGTCTGATTCTGATGTCCTCATTGCTCCGCCCGTCACTGGTTATTTTGCTGCTTTGGTAGTAGAATTCCTTAACTTCGTCTGCTTTGTGACCATTAATCATGATGTTAAGTTTCTCGCTATTCTCATTTCTGATTACTTTTGTCTTTCTTCGATTTACACTCAACCCACATTCTTAGTCATTAGTGTGTTCATTCCATTCAGCAGAGCATATAATGCTTCTTCACTTCCATAACGTGAGCACGATATTATCGTTTTTTATTTATCCATTTAATCTGATCTGATTACGGCCATCAGGCCTCTCTTACATTGTCCTTCGTTACACTATTTAATTCTGTATTGATAACCCTGCACTCACCTGACCAAAAAACTTATTCCTCCTGCCACCGCTCTTCACTAATTCTCACTATGTACAAATTCAACATACTGGTTTCTCTCTTCATATTCTCCAACGTACCTACGAACTGCAGGGATCCAACATTTACTGCCTGATCTGTTGAATGTCAGTTTTTTTTTTGTGCTAACAGCATCCTCCTGAGTATTAAATAGCCCCGTCCGGAGAACCGAATGTTTTAACTACTAAATATTTTTCACTAGAGGATGCCACCGTCATTAAAACATAGGAGCTACTATCCTCCAGAAATATAGCTGCTGTAATTATTCCTTGTCTTCCAACATCCGCAATTGTCAAAATCTACTGTCACTATCATTGCTGTTGTCTTTATTACTGTCATTATAATTTTAATAATAATAATTGTTATTATTATTGTTACCATTATCGCTATTAGTGGCAGCAGCATTAGAAGTACTGCCAGTATTAACTTTATTAATTCATAGTGAGTATCATTTACTCACATTGTGACTATAGACACTCAAATAATTTTAAAACTACTTGTCATATTTAAATTCTCATTTCTCAGGAAAATATGATGTAAAAAGGTACTGTATGTGTTAAATTCTGGTACAATGTAACATAGGGCCTGATGGCCCTAATCAGATCAGATTAAATAGATAAATAAAAAATAAAATATGATGGTCACGTTGTCGAATTTTAGTAGGCCATTTACCCCAGTCAACGACGACCAAACACAAGGTCGAATAGGAGGAAAAATGGCGTAATCACGAATTTTTGTATTACAATAGCAAGGAGTGTCATGAACAACATAACAAAAATCTTCATCCATGGGGGTGTAAGCGTGGGGGTGGGGCAGCATTTCGAGATTATTCTTTTACGTTTTTCTTGAATTACTAGAAAATCGCAGCTCGTAGCAAAAATGTTACCCAGTACCAAATTAAATTACATTATATTAGCTACATAAGAGGTTGTATTCATTTCTTTCCAAGACTAGTAGTTGGAAAACTCGCAGATTATTAAAATATCATTTTAGTGGTATAAAATTGCTGTTTTCTGTTGCATAAAGTGGATTACGAACAAATGTTAAGTACAGTAGAGCCATATTAACGGATAAACAGTGTTCTTGGGGTGTAACAGTTCTTTCAGTTTCGAAAAGATGAAACTCGGATGGGGTGAAGTCGAGACTGTATGAAGGATGATCAATGACAGTGATTCCAATGTGTCGGATTGTTGTAGATGTCGCAGCGCTCGTGTGTGGTCTAGCATTGTCATGCTGAAGGAGACAGTGCTCCATATGTGGATTCTTCGAATTCGAAACTCGATTACAGCACATTGTTTCTCACGCACCGACATTGGTACGTCACAAAACGCCATGTCACATGCTACATTTCGGAGCCCACTAGTGGCAGAGGGATGCAAATCCGTAGACATTAAGAATAAAATTGCAGAATGTTATTAGCGTTTGTTTTGCTTAAAAAAGCTTTAAGAGTTTTCACATTAAAAATTCTGAGGAATTAGTTTTCAAAACGCCCGCGTATTTATGGCACCTTTTTGTTTCTAGTAACATAACGAAATGTAAGCTGCTACTCTGCTATTGATATATGTTACTGCTATATTCTGTGACTTATCCGACTTTTAAACACACACTGTTCATTTTTTTTTTTAAATTAGATATCTGTCGAATCGGAACATGTAAGAAAAGTTTAAAGTACAGCTTGTTTTTTCAATTATATGATAAACTAAATGTTTGAAATGAGCATGCAAAGTTCTAAAATGGCTCAGAAAAAAAGTAATGGGTAAACAAGATCTATACTGGAGGCACTTTAATTTTCAGTTCGTCACAAGTTCGAAAGAACTTCAACTAATAGGCGGAAACTGTCATCTTCATTCAAGCAATTACGCAATGGTCTTATTTGTCGAAAGAATTTAAGTTAGCTCACCCATCTGAAACACCCTTCAAAATTATCTGGGTGGCAAGTGAAACTGCGGTTTATCCGAGAACTCAAGGTTGCCGGTGCAGGTAGACGATATCCGACTTATTCCCTGAGAAAATTTAAAAATTTTGCGGAACCGCACGCCAAGTGATCGCGTTTAAAATGCCCTCTTTGAGCTACAGAACCCGTTTTGAACACAGTAACTAACTTCTGATTTGAATGGGTGAAAACGTTTAGCCCAGTATTCGATTAACGACAACTGACTTCGAAGATCTTTATGATGTACTCACAATTTCGTGCAAATATTTTTCAGACGAGCATTTCTTCCCTGTAATGCCGCTACGGAACTCTGTAAACTGGCTTTATCTGAATCATTACAAAGAATTTCATGTGTAAATATACGTACATTTATCAGCACTCTTCTTTCGTGGTGAAGGATTTTCTAAAGTCTCTATGCTTCTTCAATGAATTTAAAACGTTGGTTGAAACGTTACCTTCTTTCTTGTGTTGCACTTGATGTGCTATCACTGGCGCTACTACTGCAAGACAAGTTACATAACGGAAATGCGTTGCTCTTAAGTGCTCGTTTTCGCGGTAGTTCCGAACGCAAGTCTCTAACATAGTCAGTTTCCTTGAAACGACGAGGACACGTATATAGCAGTTGCAACATTCACAGCGACTTTGCTACTGCATTTCGACAGCCAAATCGTGTGCAGATCTGCATCGCGATGGAAATCACGAAGCACTGTTCAGTCTCGTAAGTGTCACGATTATGAGAATTGCAGCCAACAACAGTACAACATGGCATTGCTTGCACAAACTCAAAACACTTTCACTTGAAATCACTCACGATGCAAAAATACCAAACAAAAACTATAACACTCACGATATCACACAGCCTCTATCATACAAAAACGGGCGCTAAGTTTTCCTCTCTGACGTCACGCGCACAATCGGCAGGTCCCAATGAGATATACGGGGCCCTGCAACGACCTTGTGGCGTCACACTAGTAGAGAAAGCACTGGATAAACCGAGCTGAACAATACGCCCAATCCGAGAACAGTGTTGTATGCTAGGCGTATCGACTGTTCGAGGGATGCTGTAGCCGAGAGAAGAAGATATGGGATGTGGACTCATCTGCGAAACGTGTTGTGAAACCTTGTTCAAAACACACACTATTCTCCGCGAAAAATAATACGTAGTATAAATACGTAATATGGCAAACTTACGCACATACACGTTCAACATTACACTGAAGAGCAAAAGAAACTGGTACACCTGCCCAATATCGTGTAGGGTCCCCGCGAGCACGTAGAAGTGCCGCAACACGACGTGGCATGTAGTAAACTAAAGTTTCACGTAATACCGGAGGGAATTGACACCATGAATCCTGCTGGGATGTCCATAAATCCGTAAGAGTACGAG
Source organism: Schistocerca nitens (assembly GCF_023898315.1). Lineage (NCBI taxonomy): Eukaryota > Metazoa > Arthropoda > Insecta > Orthoptera > Acrididae > Schistocerca > Schistocerca nitens. The sequence goes on from NC_064621.1 coordinate 262,479,503, forward strand.
GGGTGGAGGTCTCTTATGAACAGCACTTTGCAAGGCATCCCGGATATGGTCAATAATGTCCATGTCTGGGAAGTTTCGTCGCCAGCGAAAGTGTTTAAACTCAGAAGAGTGTTCGTGGAGCCAGTCTGTAGCAATTCTTGACGTGTGGGGTGTCGCAATGACCTGCTGGAATTACCCAAGTCTGTCGGAATTCACAATGGACATGAATGGATGCAGGTAATCAGACGGGATGCTTACGTACGTGTCACCTGTCAGAGTCGTATTTAGACGTATCAGGACTCCCATATCACTCCAACTGTACACACCCCACACAAATGCAGAGCCTCCACCAGCTTGAACAGTCTCCTGCTGACATGGAGGGTCCACGGATTCATGAGGTTGTCTCCATACCCGTACACACCCATCCGCTCGATACAATTTCGAACGAGACTTGTCCGACTAAGCAGTCATCAACAGTCCAATGTCGGTGTTGAAGGGCCTAGTCGAGGCATAAAGCTTTGTGTCGTGCAGTCACGAGTGGGCTTTCGGCTCCGAAAGCCCATACCGATGATGTTTAGTTGAACAGTTCGTACGCTAGCACTTGTTGATGGCCCAGCACTGAAATCTGCAGCAATATGCGGAAGGGTTGCATTTCTGTCACGTTGAACGATTCTCTTCAGTCGTCGTTGGTCCCGTTCTTGCAGAATCTTTTTCCCGCCGCAGCGATGTTCAAAATGGTTCAAATGGCTCTGAGCACTATGGGACTTAACATCTGAGGTCATCAGTCCCCTAGAACTTAGAACTACTTAAACCTAACTAACCTAAGGACATCACACACATCCATGCACAAGGCAGGATTCGAACCTGCGACCGTAGCGGTCGCGCGGTTCCAGACTGAAGCGCCTAGAACCGCTCGGCCACACCGGCCGGCCGTAGCGGTGTCGGAGATTTGATGTTTTACCGGATCCCTGATATTCACGGTACACTTGTGAAATGGTCGTACAGGAAAATCCCCATTTCATTGCTACCTCGGAGACGCTGTGCCCCATCGCTCGTGGCCGCGGTGGTCTCGCGGTTCTAGGCGCGCAGTCCGGAGCCGTGCGACTGCTACGGTCGCAGGTTCGAATCCTGCCTCGGGCATGGATGTGTGTGATGTCCTTAGGTTAGGTTTAAGTAGTTCTAAGTTCTAGGGGACTAATGACCACTGCAGTTGGGTCCCATAGTGCTCAGAGCCATTTTGAACCATCGCTCGTGCGCCGACTATAACACTTAATTCTTGATAACCTGCCATTGTAGCAGCAATAACCGATCTACAACTGCGCCAGATGCTTGTTGTCTTATATAGGCGTTGCCGACCGCAGCGCCGTATTCTGCCTGTTTACAGCTCTTTGTATTTGAACATGCATGCCTATACCAGTTTCTATGGCGCTTCAATGTATTTAACAGTGCTCTCATACTGATATTCTACCCCTACATACACGTGAAAATAAAAGTGAGTAAAGTTCAGCAACTGAGGAACTAATATGACATGAAGTTAATTATTATAGATTTACAGTTTAACCATCCTAACCTCGTTGAAAAATAACACATCTCAAGCCTATGTGCAGGGTGTTCCATTTACCTCATGGCCGCATGCCGGGGGCTGTGTTTCCGGCCCCAGAGTCACGCAGGCTGGTCACGTGGGTCCAGCGTGTTGTCAGTCTCATTCGAACAGTGAAACAAACATCACGGTGCAGTCTGCGAATGCGACAATGGCAAAACCGATTTATTCCATTCCACAACAAGTGTCTCCTTATGGTTCATATCTGCGTACAGAGTTCAGTTGCATCGTCCAGAGACTGTCGGAACAGAAGTTTCCAGGTATTCGAATTCCGAGTCGTAATACAATTCACAAATCTTCTATATATAGAAGGCTATCTCGTGACTGACTCACTGTCTGTCTGACTCGTCACCGCCAAGCCCAAACTGCCTATGGATAGAAACTTGAAATTAGGAGAATGTGTGCATCTTACGCTGTAGCCGTCGTTTAAGAAGGGACTTTTCGAAATTCCAACCAAAGGAGGGTAAAATAGGGGATGAAGGGTACTTTTTTTTTTAAAAAAAAAAGTCGCTATTTAAGGCAATTTTGAAGCCAGACCTACGAAAATTGGTATTTGATTTCTCGGTCAGAAATAAAGAATATGTGTTTCAGCATTTTTTGGAAATTTAGCACTACGGAGATGAAGTAGTGGGTGAAAGCTTTTTTGGGAAATATATCATTATTAAAGAACTACCAAAGTATTTTTAAAGCTACATCTCCGGACATTGGTGTTTGACTTCTAGGTTACAAATAAAAAACCTTTTTTTTCAGTGTTTTAGGAGATTGAAACCCTAAGGTGATGAAATACGGAATGAGGTTTGTTATGAAAATATTTTAGTATGAAAGCATTTTTAAAGCTAAATCTGTGAAAATTTAAATTTGGCTTCTGTGTTTGAATTAAAAAAATACGTGTTTCACAGTTTTTGGAAATTCTACCCCTTAAAGGGGTGAAATAAGGCCAGACTGATTCACTGACTAATTGTCGCCCAGCCCAAACCGCTAAGGACAGAAACTTGAAATTCGGCGCGTGTATGGATCTTGCACTATAGGCATCGTTTAAGAAGGGATTGTCCGAAATTCCACTCCTAATAGGGCGAAATAGGGGATAAAAGACTTTTTGAAAGTATGTCGCTATTAAAGCAATATAGAGGCTAGAACTACGAAAACACTCAGTTAGAAAATAAAAAATATAAGTTTCAGAATTTTTGGAAATGCAACCACTAAGGTGGTAAAATAGCGGGTGACAGTTGTTTTGAAAACAAATATTCCTAAAGAACTACTAAAGGATTTTTAAGGCTACGTCTATGACCATTCGTATTTGACTTTTCGGTTGCAAATTTAAAATATCGTGTTTGAGTGTTTCTGCAAATTTGGTCCCTAAGGAAGAGCAATAGGGGATGAAATTTTTTAAGAAAATATTTCGTTACATTAAAAAAATTTGAATCTAAGTATTATGAAAATTGGTGTTTTACTTCTCGGTTTGATGTAAAGAAATATTTGTTAGGGGATGAAAGTTGTTATGCAAACATCTCCATAAGAATGCAGAAGGGACGATTAACAAAAAATTTGGGCGCCAGCTACCAGTATCGCTTTTTGGTCAGAAGTACATACGGAAAAGATCGTGCTTGTACGCCTTCAATTAACGTGAAAAGCTTAGAAGGTGTTGAAATTTGTGGACAACATGAAAATTTGATTAAATAAAAACAAAACAATGTCGCAGGCCATATAGTCCACGCGAGCTAAGCAGCGGGCGTTAAGCTACTCAGTGAATAAATTTCGTGGAACAGGAAGTGTTCATGGAAAGCAGCGTAAATGACGACGTAAAGTGTTCACAGCTCACCTCGATGACATTGCTTACCACCAGAAAGACTCCCCCAAAAAGTCTCTTAGACGGTCCTTCACAGCAAACGTAAATTGCTTTCACCTCTGGACAAAGATCTGTTAAATTACTTGGGCTAACGCCATATTAATTAACAGTAGTGCAAGGAACTGAAACTGGTGATCCCACGAAAAGGATTACGTTTCGCAAATAGGTTTTGAAACAAGTTCATGACAGTGAAATGGATCCTTACCTCACTCTGTTCTCAGACGAGGCTTCGTCCCATTTACACAGGTATGTTAACTCCCAAGACCATCGGATAGACCTATTCTGCATCATGTGGAACTCCTTCACCATCGCGAAATAGGAGTGTGGTGAGCAGTTAGTGCTAACATAATAATACAGTTCGCCAAGTTTTTTAAAAGTCACAGATAACTAGTGAAAGATGTGTGCAAAACATTTTGCAACCTTTTTTTTCAGAAACTGAGCGAAAGAGAATGAAGCTTCGCGTTTTTCAACAGGATTCGGCATAGGCTCTTACGGCCAATGTTTATTTGCACGCTATTCATGACGTGTTCCACGACAGTTGAAAGGTGGCTACACTGAGCCACAGCGCCAGAGATCGCGCTAGAGAGTATTGTTCCGCCGCCTCCACTGGCAGTGATTATTGAGATGTCGTAGTGGGCAGTGGTTGTTGAGAACTCGTAGTAGTCAGTGCTTGTTAAGAACTCGTAGCAGAGAGTGTTTGTTGAGATGTGCTAGTAGGGAGTGCTTGCTGAGATGTGATACTGAAAAGTTCTTGTTGAGATGTGGTAATAGCGAGTCGGTGTGGAGATATATTGTAATGATTAGAGTGATTTTGGTCAATATATGAAGGTAACGAAACTTGATTTATTTTTCATTATTTAATGTCGTAAATAATGCTTCATTACAGGTTCAATCAACAAAGCATCTGGCTTGTGTTCTGGGATTAGAGTGTAATTCTGGTTTTCTTGAGTAATTATGGTATTTTTATTTCCTTTAATTAATTCAGTATAAATGATGTTTAAAATTTCTTGTGTTGTTGAAGAAGAACCGTGCCAGATGCGTACGTTGAGTCATACTTCCACACACAGAACAGTTATACTTGTGCTTTGGTTTCGTAGGTTTTATAGTTGCTGGGGACTTAATTAATTAATTGTGTTAATGAAAATTTCCATTTCATTCTTTGTTATTGTTCTGTGCAGTCAGATAGCGTAATAATACTAGTCAGGGCCAACCGTTTACGAGACTTCGTAATCGAACAGACAGCTACAAAATCAAAAAATTAAAAAAGTATTTGCATTTTATTTTAATTAAGCCCCCATGCACGTGGCGACCCTACCAGGATCGTCCCTTGGAATCTTCTGACTGTAAAAATAGTAGACAGTAGTATTGTTGTAGTAATTTGTAGTTTAGTAATTGTAGTCTATTTTGCATGTGTAGATTTGGTAATTGTCATTCTTCTAATGGTATTTTTTTCTCAGAATTTGATTTGTTGTCTTGTATACGCGTTTGACGATTTAGTGCAATTATTTCAATTGTTCGTTAATCGTGTTTGAGGGAAACATTTCGAGTGAATGGTATTGTTGATGATAAAGAGTCTTTGTGTGTAATTTTCGTACAGTGACGAGTTTTGTATGTTTTGTAAATGATTACGCGATCAATGAAAAAGGCAAAAATGATGAATAGTGAGAATGACGAAATTGTTAACATGGCGAACTCGCCAACAGGGGAAAACAGTATGATGGATAATGAAGTGCAAAACAATTCAATAAGTCGGGAAAATAGTCCAGAACCATTTCAAAATTTTTCACAATCAAAAAATTTTCAGAATCCGAGATTAACGACAGAAGATTCTGGAATAGTATCGAACTCAGATAGCTTTACAGCTATGCAGAAGGAAGTTAGTTTTGCGGGAAATGTTAGGGGCGAAAAGAATTTCGAACCGGGTAATATGGAGCAGTTGATGGGTGCTATATTACATTTGGGATCACAGATGGGAAATTTGGGATCACAAATAGGAACAATTAAAACTGAGATGGGAACTTTGAGATCTGAATTAAAAACAGAGATCGGAACTTTAGGATCTGAATTAAGAACTGATATGGGAACAATGGAAACACGGTTAGACTCACTGGGATCACAGTTGGGATCACAAATAGGAACAATTAAAACAGAGATGGAAACAATGGAAACACGGTTAGATTCACGAATAGGGACATGTTTCAAAAACATGAAAGATGAATTAAAGAAAGAAATTAGAGAAGAAGTACAACCGATTTTGAATTCTCACAATAATAGATTAATTGCAGTAGAGATTAGACAAAGGGAACAAGATAGAGAACAGGAAGAAAGAGATCGCGTGATAGTACAAAAATTTTCAGAGTTAAATTTACAACGTGCACACGATAAGGAAGAAATATTTGAGAGAATCGAGGAATCCGTACCAAATGACAGAATAAATAACCTAACACAACAATATGAACAGCTAACTACCAAATGTGTTAATACTGAAACCCGAGTCGCGACACTTACGGAAGACGTCAATAAACAGAAATAAAAAATAGGTGACTTATCGGAAAGAGTTGAGGAGATTTCAGATAAATTGACAAAACTTAGTTTACATGGGGACAGTGAGTCGGATGATACAGCTCCATTACCATTTGCAGAAACCGAAGAGTACCAGAACATAAATAAGCATGTTGAAAATCAGGGAAAATTTAATGAACGTGTTAAAAGGGAAGTTGAGGCATTACGAAAGCAAGTCAAACAAATTGAAGGGGAAATTGTAGGAAAAGACAGCAAAAGAAATTTGGAATCACAGATAGCAGAGGGGTTTGAAGAAAATAATGTGTTTCATTTACGGGATGCAACAAGAGAGCGCCAGGCGTGCGAACTTGACAATAATCGACATTCAAACTGGGACAGACGCGGTAGGTCTTTGTCGCCACGAGGCGAAAACTTTGACTATAAACACTTTTTGACTGTTCGGAAATTTAAGATCTTCCGCAATTCTAAGAATGACATACATCCATGTGCATGGTTAGATCAATTTATGTATGCACTCCCACCAAATTGGCCACTAAGTCACAAACTGGAATTTATGTGTGGATATTTAGAAAACGAACTGGCGACGCGGATGCGCGCACTCATTAGAGATTGTAATAATCTGAATGATTTTTATCATGCATTTCTATCGGCATATTGGTCCGAAAACACACAAGACAGAGTCAAACATAGTCTGATTATGCAGCGTAATTTTAAACAGTCTGAGTTCCGCTCGCCGGCAGAATACTTTGAAGACATGATTCGAAAGAATCAGTTCCTGTCCAACCCTTATAGCCCGACTGAATTAATTCGCATTTGTTTAACTAAGCTGCCACAATCCATAAGACAAATTGCTTTAGCTGGAAGATGTAAAGACGACATTGAGACTTTTAAGACTTTGTTACAAGAACTTGAGTATGACAACGACGACGGGACTTCTTGTAACTTTTTCAGTAACAGTAATTACGATAGATTTTCAGAGAAAAGGGATAGTGATCGGAACGGGCGTTATATGGGTAATTTTGAGAATGACAGACGTAACAGACAGGACAATAGATACCAGCCTTATGACAATAACAGACGTTCTAACAGGGATTACACAGACAATTATAATAACGGTAATTCGTACCGGAATGATCAATCATACGGAAACAGTAATCGGTATCATCAAGACAGAAATTATTCATACAATAATAGAAATTCTTACTACAGAAATAACCAGGGTAGTAGATACAACAATAATTTCAGAAGTGACAGTCGAAATTATACAAGAAGTAGTTATGCAGACAGACAGGAAAACAGAAATTTTAATAACAGACACAACCAAGAATTTGCATCTAACAGACAGGAAGGACCTAATTGGCATCCTCCGCGTGACAGAAATTCAGAGAGACAAGTGGAAATAGTAGAAATTGATCCGCGAAATGACGGGAATAATCAAAGACGTGACGCAAACAATCGACCATGACTTGCAGCTTCGGCTTCTGGCAGCAATATAGACGGTTCAGAAAGTAATGACACTACGACTTTACACTACGTACGCCTGGAAGACATGAGAGACATTTTGCTAGACGAAAAGGAAAATAATGTAGACGCATTTTTACATCCTGTTATTGAAGTATGTGTGGGTAAGAATAAGTTCACTGCAGTTTTAGATTCTGGGAGCCCATTGAACGTCGTTAGTGAATCAGTTTTTCGTATATGTGAAAGAACTATTGCCTGTCCTGTGTTACCTATTTCTAAAACTACAATTCGAGGAGCGATTTCTGGAAAAGGTGTGGAAGTTAAACAACAGACCAACCTAAATTTCATTTGTCAAGGATACGAATTGTCTGCTAATTTTATAATTGTTCCATTACTCAACACACAAATTATATTAGGTATGGAGTTTCTTAACACACATAAGGCAATTTTGAACTTTAAAGAAGGAAGTGTGAATTTGACTGTTGCCGGAATGCCGAAATGTTTGAAATTTTTCGAGTGCTTAGCAAGATCTGAATCAGATACAAAATGTTTAAGGTTTCTTACTTCTGATGTTTTCGTTGAGCATTATGACGACAGTGTGTTTATTCATGACACTGACAATAGATACAGGGACGCGATGGAGGATATAATTAGTAGCGAAGAATTAATTAATGAAAAGGTTAAGAAAGCTGAAGTGCCAGATGACGTTGCAAGAGAAGAGCTGCACCATATTTTGACTTCACATGCTACAGTGTTTAGTCATCACACAGGAACTATACAAGGCTTACAATATATATTTAAAGTAAAAGAACACACACCATTTCGCGGAAAAACGTACGCTATTCCTTTGGCTTACAGAGACAAGGTTAAGAATGAACTTCAATACATGTTAGATCAGGGCATTATTGAGCCAGCAGTCAGCCCTTATACCAGCCCATTACACGTTGTTCTTAAAAAGGATGGGTCAATTCGTTTGGCAAATAGAACTCCACCCTGATTGTAGAAAATATACTGCCTTTTAGCCTTTGGTAACTATTACCAGTTTCGGAAATTACCGTTTGGACTTACTGTATCTTCTGCAGCATTCATTCGTAGTTTAAATGATATTTTACCTGTTTATCTTCGTGACAATATTACTTCATATGTTGACGATATTCTTATTGCTAAACGTTCTTGGAGTGAGCATAACAAAATTTTGGATTCATTATTACGTATTTTTGCACGAGTTGGCATGACAGTGAACTTAGAAAAATCTGAATTTGGTCGATCTCAGGTGAAATTTCTCGGTCACATTATTTCTACAGAAGGTATTCTCCCTGATCCAGAGAAACTAGACGCTATTCGTAATTATGCTGTTCCTACCACAAAACGTGATGTTCGTAGTTTCCTTGGTGTCTGTAATTTTCTTAGACGCTTTGTTAGATTGGACAATTTGGCCACACCTCGTTTATGTGAACTATCTGGAAAAAATTCTAATTGGTGTTGGGATGAGGAAGCTCAGTCAGAATTTGAACAACTTCGTGATGCTTTAGTTGCTGCTCCACTTCTTTCACACCCGGATTTATCTAAAGATTTTTGTTTGGCGACGGACTCATCATACAAAGGCCTAGGTGCACATTTATTTCAAGAGATAGAAGAAAACGGCGTTGTAGTACAGAAGACTATTGCATTTGGAAGTCGTGTTCTCTCTAAATCCGAAAAGAATTATTCGATTACGGAACTTGAAGCTTTGGCTGTTGTTTGGGCTTTCACAAAATTTCGCACATTTTTGTTCGGTAGACATACTAAGGTTTACACTGATCATCGAGCTTTGGAATTTCTTATGTCGACAAAATTAACTCATGGCAGATTGTCACGATGGGCGTTGTACCTACAGGAATTTGATTTTAGTATTGTTTACATACAGGGATCTTCAAATATTGTTGCTGATGCTTTATCACGTGCACCTATGGGTTTGAAACAAAGTGCTGAAGAGGACTGCAAAGAAAACCATTATTGTTTAATGTACATTCAAGGTGTTGCGTTTGAGAATTTTATTTCTCCTTCGCTCCAGGACATCGCTAAGGAGCAAAATAAGGATCCAATCTGGAAGGACATTAAGGAGAAGTGGAGGAGAAAGGAAAGCGTAGCGATCAGACAGTATTATTTAGTTCGCAATGACATTCTTTTCAAACGAAAATCGGTCGACAACTCTGTTTGGTTAGTTTGTATTCCTGATGAGTGGGTCAATAAATTGATTTGGTACACACATTTCAGTTATGCGCACTTTGGTCCCAGAAAATGCTTTCATCAATTACGAGAAAATTGCTACTTCAGTAATATGGAAAAACGTATTCGATCTGTTCTTGCCAAATGCAAATTATGTCAACAGGCTAAGCCGCCAACTGTTTCTCACAGAGCACCGTTGTTTCCTATCATTCCAGCGAAATTAAAGGACATGGCTGCAGTCGATTTGTTCGGTCCAGTGGTTCGTTCTACTAATGGTTTTGCGTACATTTTCGTAGCAGTGGAATTGACATCAAAATATGTGTGTTTTACACCTTTACGCAAGGCAACAGCTCGTTCAGTATCTAATGCTTTCATCAAACATTTTCTTAAAGAAGTTGGTCATGTTGATAAGGTTATATCAGATAATGGATTACAGTTTCGCTCTAAAATTTGGCTTCGTACTCTACGGCGTCGTAAGATTAAACCAATTTTTATTTCACTTTTTCACCCTCAATCTAATGCTTCAGAGAGATGGATGAAGGAAATCAATAAATTGTGCCGTCTTTATTGTCATCAGAATCACAGAACTTGGGATCAGTATCTTCATATTTTTCAAAACATTCTGAATGAACTTCCTAATGACTCAACTTCTTTACCGCCTCTATTGATATTAAAAAATAAAGTACCAACAAATCGCATTTCTGAAATCGTTCCTTTTCCGCCTTCGCGGAAACTGCGGCATTCTGAAGTTGTGAACCTGGCTCTGCAAAATATTGCATCTGCGGCTGCTAGAAGAGAGAAATCAGCTAAGCGTCCTGGTCGTTTAAAAACTTTTTCAGTTGGTCAAAAGGTATTAATTAAGTCCCATCGTTTGTCTCATAAAGGAAAAGGCTTATGTCGCAAATTTTTTCTGCTTTATAACGGTCCATATAGAATTCGCAAAATTATTCATGATAACACTGTCGAAGTAGAAACTCTTAAATCTCGACGCTCTAAGGGAATACATCACATATCTAACGTTAAAGTTTTTGTGGAATGACATACTTTAGAGAAACTAACAGCTACAGGTAAACATGCAGAGAATACAAGGATACCGCGCTGCATTTTGGCGGCGGCACATACTCAAAGCAACAGTCAGTCTGCGCGCCGCACAAGGCAGTCGTTGACCGCAAACAATTACTTCCTACGTCACGCGTTCCTACAGCTGATCGAGCGCTCAGTGCGAATGCACTGACAGACGTAAACAAATACACAGTCTAATTTCTCGGATTAAATTCAGTATAAAGCTATGGTGACTTTATAAATTATGTTATTAACGTTCAGTATTATTCAGGATACGGTTGTATAAAATATTTAAGACCTTCAGGTAAATTCTGTGCATGTCCGACGTTAAGACGACTTGCTATGGAGAAAATTTCAGGAAGAATGTAATTTCGAAGAAAGAAGTAAAAAACCAAAAAGGTAACGATTAATTGAGTTTATTTTTCAGGTAACATAATTCCACTTAGGTACTATTTTAGATGTAATTTGCTGCTCGCGATTACATGATTCATACTTTGTGCTAATTTCATGTTCTATGAATTTACTTGTGAAGCGACGTGCTTGTGTACATTTGCTGATTTTGACAATTATTGATTGATGAACAGTGTTATTACTTGCGTATATTATGCATCGCTTGGCTGCTATGCTTTTTCACTGATGTCATATTTTTTTATTATGTGCCTGCTGTGCTTATTTATTTAAGTTGTAATTGTCAACTGATTAATTGTGCTGACTGTGGTTATGTATGTAAGTTATACTTTGTGATTTATCTGCTTGCGCCTTCATGTTTACTTATTAAGATTACGTATGAACATTTATTTGCTTATGCTGATATGATGATAATGACCTGTTTATTATGTAAAATACATATTTGCTGCTTTGCGTATGGATTGCATATTTACACATTTCTGTTTGTTGTCATAACTATTCTTTAATTTGCTATATATAGAAATGCTGATATGAGGTGTACGTACATGGAGTTTAGGCCACAGTATGGTGTTAATTATACACTCCTGGAAATTGAAATAAGAACACCGTGAATTCATTGTCCCAGGGAGGGGAAACTTTATTGACACATTCCTGGGGTCAGATACATCACATCATCACACTGACAGAACCACAGGCACATAGACACAGGCAACAGAGCATGCACAATGTCGGCACTAGGACAGTGTATATCCACCTTTCGCAGCAATGCAGGCTGCTATTCTCCCATGGAGACGATCGTAGAGATGCTGGATGTAGTCCTGTGGAACGGCTTGCCATGCCATTTCCACCTGGCACCTCAGTTGGACCAGCGTTCGTGCTGGACGTGCAGACCGCGTGAGACGACGCTTCATCCAGTCCCAAACATGCTCAATGGGGGACAGATCCGGAGATCTTGCTGGCCAGGGTAGTTGACTTACACCTTCTAGAGCACGTTGGGTGGCACGGGATACATGCGGACGTGCATTGTCCTGTTGGAACAGCAAGTTCCCTTGCCGGTCTAGGAATGGTAGAACGATGGGTTCGATGACGGTTTGGATGTACCGTGCACTATTCAGTGTCCCCTCGACGATCACCAGTGGTGTACGGCCAGTGTAGGAGATCGCTCCCCACACCATGATGCCGGGTGTTGGCCCTGTGTGCCTCGGTCGTATGCAGTCCTGATTGTGGCGCTCACCTGCACGGCGCCAAACACGCATACGACCATCATTGGCACCAAGGCAGAAGCGACTCTCATCGCTGAAGACGACACGTCTCCATTCGTCCCTCCATTCACGCCTGTCGCGACACCACTGGAGGCGGGCTGCACGATGTTGGGGCGTGAGCGGAAGACGGCCTAACGGTGTGCGGGACCGTAGCCCAGCTTCATGGAGACGGTTGCGAATGGTCCTCGCCGATACCCCAGGAGCAACAGTGTCCCTAATTTGCTGGGAAGTGGCGGTGCGGTCCCCTACGGCACTGCGTAGGATCCTACGGTCTTGGCGTGCATCCGTGCGTCGCTGCGGTCCGGTCCCAGGTCGACGGGCACGTGCACCTTCCGCCGACCACTGGCGACAACATCGATGTACTGTGGAGACCTCACGCCCCACGTGTTGAGCAATTCGGCGGTACGTCCACCCGGCCTCCCGCATGCCCACTATACGCCCTCGCTCAAAGTCCGTCAACTGCACATACGGTTCACGTCCACGCTGTCGCGGCATGCTACCAGTGTTAAAGACTGCGATGGAGCTCCGTATGCCACGGCAAACTGGCTGACACTGACGGCGGCGGTGCACAAATGCTGCGCAGCTAGCACCATTCGACGGCCAACACCGCGGTTCCTGGTGTGTCCGCTGTGCCGTGCGTGTGATCATTGCTTGTACAGCCCTCTCGCAGTGTCCGGAGCAAGTATGGTGGGTCTGACACACCGGTGTCAATGTGTTCTTTTTTCCATTTCCAGGAGTGTAGATTGTTTGCTTGGCAGAGCCTCGTTGTAGGAATTGTGCTGCATCCACTTGTTGACATTCCGTTCTCTACTGGTATATTTACTCGCTGTTGCATGTTTGCTTACGCTCAGTGCCTTATATTTTTAAGTTAAGAAAATGAACTGCTATAATTCGACGAACGACATTAGTACGAGAAACTTCATAGAAGTTACATGAGCTGGAGGTTTTATGGAAGCTGTATAAATTTATGCTAATAGGAAGGAAGCTAACGACATGACATACCAACACTAGGTTAGACCATTGACAGTTATTACACTGCATTCTTCGTGAGCAATTGAAATAGGAAGTGACACTTGACACAAGAAATACTCCACATGTTTGCTTCTGTTTGCCATAATTTTTGAAGTGGTGTACACACTGAAATATCACGATCATTAACACTTCGTAATCGTACTTAATTACTGAGAGTTATTCGAACTAAGTCTGTTAGAGGTCATGTATGCATTTCTTTTATTTAATGATGGACAAGGAACCAAAATGTATCTTATAATTTATAATGAGTAGAAGATTTGGGTCAGATGGATTACACAGAGGTTGTGTGTGGACACTGTGTCTTCGGATTGTATGGGATGCTGAATTGAAGTTGCACTAGGATTTTGTCTGTACTTGTTCGAGGAGACTGACTAGAGGAAAGAGTTGTTATGGAAGTGAAATGATATTGGTGCTGAGGTTTATATATATCGACGTATTGAAGAGGTATGATTGAGGTATTGAGATTATGTGAAGTTGATGATTATTGGAGTTTTCGTGGACAAGAGGTAAGGTAAATGATATTGATGATCGACGTATTGAAGAGGTATTATTGAAGTATTGAGATTATGTGATGCTGATGATTATTGGAGTTTTGGTGGATAAGAGGTGAAGTAAGTGAGGAGCATATTTTTTTTGTTGGTCTATATGGAACAAGGAGGATAAAGATGGCAGACTAGAACACTAAAGAAGCAGGAAGATTGTCTACACACACACTTTGTTAAATCACTAAGCAGTATATACTTTTTTTTTCGAGAGAGGAAGTAATTGCATATCTTGGCTCACTGACAGTTGTTCAGCAACCGTACAATTTGATCTGGTTTGGCAAACATTGGTCTTGACATGATGACTATGACGCTGACTAACTATTATTGACTGTTATACATTGCTGCCACTACTACTTGATACACATGATGAACATAAAATTTTGACAGAATTGCATTTACACAGGTAACACTATTCAATTACACAGTAGCACTAATGTGGATGAAAGATGAGTGAGTGTTTTTTGTGTGTTTTCCTTTCCCTATCCCAAATTGGTACCAACCTATCTCCTAAATATTATTTTACTTGTTGTTGTGGCTTGCACTGACACCCATAAAAATTATAGGTTTACTGATATTTGTGTATTTGTAATATTTAATATGACAATTATCTGATATCATTTGTGTGTTTATTATGATTTGTATGTTTAGTGTAAAAGCATTGTATGTGTATTCAAACTATTGTTCATGCCTGAACTGTCTGATTAGTGATGGTGCTGCACTTTTCAACATGATGTGTGACATTTAGTCATGTTTAATTTCTGCTGATGAACAGTGTGATTAGTGAAAGTGAATATTATGGACTGCGGTCAGCACCTGTTCAACATTGCTGGGTGCCACTGATGGACTGTTTCTACTGAAAAGGTGTCACCTGTTGCTGTCTGCACCTGCTCAACATTGCTGGGTGCCACTGATGGACTGCTTCTACTGAAATGATGTCACTTGTTGGTGTCTGCAGCTACTCAACATTGCTGGTGCCACTAATGGAACTGCTTATACTGAAATGGTGTTACTTGTTGATGTCTGCACCTGCTCAACATTGCTGGGTGCCACTGATGGACTGCTTCTACTGAAAAGATGTCACCTGTTGATGTCTGCACCTGCTCAACATTGCTGGGTGCCACTAATGGAACTGCTTATACTGAAATGGTGTTACTTGTTGATGTCTGCACCTGCTCAACATTGCTGGGTGCCACTGATGGACTGCTTCTACTGAAAAGATGTCACCTGTTGATGTCTGCACCTGCTCAACATTGCTGGGTGCCACTGATGGACTGCTTCTACTGAAATGGTGTTACTTGTTGGTGTCTGCACCTGCTCAACATTGCTGGGTGCCACTGATGGACTGCTTCTACTGAAAAGATGTCACCTGTTGGTGTCTGCACCTGCTCAACATTGCTGGGTGCCACTGATGGACTGCTTCTACTGAAAAGATGTCACCTGTTGCTGTGTGCACCTGCTCAACATTGCTGGTGCCACTAATGGAACTGCTTATACTGAAATGGTGTTACTTGTTGGTGTCTGCACCTATTCAACATTACTGGGTGCCACTGATGGACTGTTTCTACTGAAAAAATGTCACTTGTTGGTTTTTGCACCTGTTGACCATTGCTGGGTGCTACTGCTGGAACTGTCAACTACTTGTTTCTTGAGCTATGGAAAGCGTTTATGTGAATATTTGTATAAACTGATTTTTTGTGTATTACTGTTTGTGAAAAGTTATGAGACTCTTACCTGCACATATTCGTCATTGATGACGCTATTGATTGAACTGTTTAACCACATAATACTTGTGTAAACTATTATGTAAAGTCACATGTATGAAAGAATTTGTATTGCTTACTGTATTCTATATATTAGGTTATTGAAAGGTCAGTGCAAAGCCAAAATTTTATCTAGTTATGTGATATTTACGCATGAATATTATCTTTTATTTTTGTCTGTATTTTTTTACGAATTTGGTGGTATTTTCACCACCAATGCTGGCAAAAATAC
The DNA here is from genome assembly GCF_023898315.1 of Schistocerca nitens. Lineage (NCBI taxonomy): Eukaryota > Metazoa > Arthropoda > Insecta > Orthoptera > Acrididae > Schistocerca > Schistocerca nitens. The sequence goes on from NC_064621.1 coordinate 262,495,421, forward strand.
CATCAAATTCTAGCCCGTGGAGGAAGGGCATATGAAAGGTGGCTACACTGAGCCACAGCGCCAGAGATCGCGCTAGAGAGTATTGTTCCGCCGCCTCCACTGGCAGTGATTATTGAGATGTCGTAGTGGGCAGTGGTTGTTGAGAACTCGTAGTAGTCAGTGCTTGTTAAGAACTCGTAGCAGAGAGTGTTTGTTGAGATGTGCTAGTAGGGAGTGCTTGCTGAGATGTGATACTGAAAAGTTCTTGTTGAGATGTGGTAATAGCGAGTCGGTGTGGAGATATATTGTAATGATTAGAGTGATTTTGGTCAATATATGAAGGTAACGAAACTTGATTTATTTTTCATTATTTAATGTCGTAAATAATGCTTCATTACAGGTTCAGTCAACAAAGCATCTGGCTTGTGTTCTGGGATTAGAGTGTAATTCTGGTTTTCTTGAGTAATTATGGTATTTTTATTTCCTTTAATTAATTCAGTATAAATGATGTTTAAAATTTCTTGTGTTGTTGAAGAAGAACCGTGCCAGATGCGTACGTTGAGTCATACTTCCACACACAGAACAGTTATACTTGTGCTTTGGTTTCGTAGGTTTTATAGTTGCTGGGGACTTAATTAATTAATTGTGTTAATGAAAATTTCCATTTCATTCTTTGTTATTGTTCTATGCAGTCAGATAGCGTAATAATACTAGTCAGGGCCAACCGTTTACGAGACTTCGTAATCGAACAGACAGCCACAAAATCAAAAAATTAAAAAAGTATTTGCATTTTATTTTAATTAAGCCCCCATGCACAGTCATTAGCAACAACATCCGACACCCTCGAAGTCCCGATTTAGCCCCGCGGGATTTCTATTTGGGGGAGCACTAAAGGACAAAGTATACACAACAAATCCTCAGACATTACAGGAACTCAAGAATAAAATCCGTGAGTCAGTTAACTCAGTTTCTCAAATATAATTACATTGTGTGAAGATTAATTTCTTAAGTACATGTAAGAATGGAAAACAATGGCAGGCAGTTCCAGCATCTCCTTGCGTGACATGGGTGAGTACAAAATTTATTTGCATATACACTCTAATACAAAGAAATGACACAACATGAAGGAATTAAGAATGGGATGAATATTGCTACATGGGACGTATATGTAAAATCAGGTGATTACAGTTTCAGAAAAATTGGATGATTTATTCAAGAGAAGTAACTACATTAATTTAGCAGGTCAATAACGCGTTGGTCCACCTCCGGCCCTTATGCGAGCTGTTATTCGACTTGGCGTTGATTGACGGTATTGTTGGATGTCCTCATGTGGGATATCATGCCAAATTCTGTCCAACTGGCACCTTAGATCGTCAAAATCCCGAGGTGGCTGGAGGTCCCTGCCCATAATGACCCAAACGTTGTCAATTGGGAGAGATACGGCGACCTTGCTGGCCAAGGTAGGTATTAACAAGCGCGAAGACAAGCGGTACGAAACACTCGCCGTATGCGGGCGGGCATTATCTTGCTGAAATCCAAGCCCAGGATGGCTTGACATGAAGGGCAAAAAAACGAGACGTATAATATTGTCGACGTACCGCTGTGCTTTAAGGGTCCCGCGGCTGACAACCAAAGGGGTCCTACTATCAAAAGAAGTGGCATGTCGGACCATCGCTCCTCGCTGTCGGCCTGGATGGAAGGCGACAGTCAGGGTGGTGTCCCATCACGGTTCGGGGCGTCTCCAGACACGTCTTCCGCCTGAAATTACATTGACTGGAGTAGAATTGTCTTCAGTTATGAGTCCAGCTTCGAACTAAACCCCGAAGACCTGCGAAGACATGTCTGGAATCGCCCCGGACGACGGTGGGATACCAACTTGAGTGTCGCCTGCCATACCGCCCAACAACCAGGAGTGATGGCAGTAATGCCTTGAAACACGCATTGGTTTGTTACGCTAATTTCTTCTATGAACTCGTGTTCATTTCAGGGCGCCAGTCCTCCAATCGTACATGGGTTTGAAACGCCAACTGTTCTTCCAAACACGTGATTATAGCGTTGCATGGAACCATGGAACATAGCCATGAAGTTCGCGCGCTTATTTCAGGTCGCTCTCGTTTCGTCCGTCAGCCACGTTTGTTTTTCATTGTCCAGCGCTTGAGGTTATGTTTTTAGTGTTTCCTGTCGGTTAATATGGATCCTTTGAAGGTGGTATTGTGGTACGGAGGACAATTCTGAAATTCTAAAATATGATGGAGACAATGATAATTATTAAAGTAAAATGTTCTTTTTGTTCTGGAAAATTTTTGGAGCCAACTCAAACCAATTGGATAATGATGAAACGTTATTCGCAGATGATGCGATATGATATATACGGTATACAGGATGTCCCATTTATCTTGACCACCCTTAATAACTGTTTGCCCAGATGCAAATTACAAAATGTTTCAATCAAATGTTCTTTAGCCGTCAGGGGGACATCAATCAGCATGACTGCCTTCGTTGTAGCTTTGCTTTTTACAAAGATATGAACACAGGTATGACTTTTTTAAATGGCACCCTGTATTTTTTTTTCGGTAATTCATTTCCTCTCCTAAAGACCTATTCAAAAATGTGTCAAAGTGTACCATTCACTGAAACACAACGTTATTAGTGACATAACGCAACATTGACGTTGACGCTACCAGCGCTTAGTGCAGGTACTCGGGGTAATGGAACACATCCACGTGCAGACGTTGACAGAGGACAAATGTAAACATAAGTAGAATGCACACCCGTCATTCCGTCAACCATCGACAGTTGAAGAGTTGTGTGAGTAAAATGTACACCAACGAAGAGAAGGTAGAAATGCTACTCGTCTATGGGGAATGTAAGTTAGCAGAACAGTAATTGCATTACTGTTTTCTTATGTACGGGTACATTTGGTACGGTAGTTTAGTCCTCTTAAATACTGTTGTGTAGAGCAGGTATACAGTAAAGGCTTAGCGTTTCTTTTATTGTTGTTGTTGTTGAAGGTAGGCGGAACTGTACAGAGAGCGATATCCTGACAAGAACCCACCTTCCCGACGGACGTTTTCTCGTCTTGTTGCGACGCTTCAGGAAACGGGAAATTTCAACCCACGACAACGCAATCGTAGCACTCGCACAGACGAAGCTGCCAAGTTACTGTTCTCGCGTCCGTTGCTATGAATCCACATGTGAGCACACGACAGCTTGAACATGAGATTGGCATTCCTAAAACCAGTGTACATCGTATTCTTACACGTTACCGGTTCCATCCTTACCATGTACACCTACATCAAGAATTACATGGGAATGATTTCCAGAATCGTGTACAGTTCTGTCAGTGGGCACAGCAGCAAATCCTCGCCAACCCGAACTTCTTCTCCAATGTTCTATTTACCGATGAATGTTCCTTCTCAAACAAAGGGCAGATAAATACAAGGAACATTCATTATTGGTCCAGCGACAACCCACGATGGCTTAGAAAGGTGGAACATCAGTGTCAATGAAGAATTAACGTTTGGTTCAAATGGTTCAAATGGCTCTGAGCACTATGGGACTCAACTGCTGTGGTCATTAGTCCCCTAGAACTTAGAACTACTTAAACCTAACTAACCTAAGGACACCACACACATCCATGCCCGAGGCAGGATTCGAACCTGCGACCGTAGTAGTCGCACGGTTCCGGACTGCGCGCCTAGAACCGCGAGACCACCGCGGCCGGCAATTAACGTTTGGTGTGGGATGCTTGGTACTACAATTATTCGCCCTTATTTCATCAATGGTAGTCTAAACGGCACAGCGTATGCCAACTTCCTCAGATGAATTCTTCCTCCTCTTCTGGATGAAGTGCCGCTAAGAACCAGAATGCTTATGTGCTATCAACAAGATGGATGTGCAGCACGTAATGCCTTGCGTGCCTGTCGTGTTCTGAACCGAAGGTATCCTGCCAGATGGATTGGTCGAGGAGGAACAGTTACTTGGCCTGCTAGGTCTCCTGATTTAAATCCTCTGTATTTTTTTCTTTGGGGATGTATTAAGGACGTTGTCTATCGTGATATTCCAACAGCTCCAGAGGACCTGTAGGAACGTATCATGCTTGCATGTAATTCTCTTCAGCAGGCAGCGCTGGAAGCAGTAAATAATTCTTTCATTCAACGAGTACACCAGTGCATCGGTGTCTAGGATCACTTTGAGCACCTTTGAATGTTCTATTCCTGGGCAATGGTACAGGAGAGTCAAAGTTAATTTTTTGTTATGTTTTTACTTGATTTTCATTTGTTTTCTAACAACTCCAGCAAGTGGACGAGTTTGTGATCCCGGGCTCAAAGTCAATGTTGTGTTATGTAATTAATAACGTTGTGTTGCAGTGAATGGTTCACTGTGATACATTTATGAATAGATCATTAGGAGAGGAAATGAATTACCGAATAAAAAATGCAGGGTGCCATTTAAAAAAGTAAAAAACAAAGGTACAACGAAGGCAGTCATGCTGATTGATGTCCCCCTGATGGCTAAAGAACATTTGCTTGAAACATTTTGTAATTTGCATCTGGACAAACAGTTATTTAGGGTGGTCAAGATAAATGGGACACCCTGTATAATAGTCATCTTTCGGAACGAAACAAAAGCAAAGACAAATATAGGAATAAAGTTTTTTAAAGTAACTAAGACCACCTTAAAAACCCCACCGTTAATGAGATGGGGATTGAATGTCCTAGTAGAGATTAACTATAGTCATTGTCCTAATAGAGTTTAACTATAATCATTCCCAGCGAGTTAATGTTGCCGAAGCATTGAGCCTACTGAGTTGCTCAAAAGACACTGTATTTGAATCTCATTTGAAGATGGCAAGGCAGCTGCAGCAGCCAAATCTGATCATGAAATGGCTATCAATAAGGAATGTGAGAAAAACGCTTACAGTACGTTGTGTAATGCAAAAAAAAAAAAAATCCACCTGACTGCCAAGTTACGTGTCTGTATTAACAATGGCGTCATCGAACCTACGGGACGCGAGACTTCAGGATGTTATCGACATTTTAAGCAAAAGAAGACTGAGTTGTCTAACACAAATGTGTATATTTCTGTCAAAGAAAAACCTGCTGTATGCATTATAATAACACCTATTATGCAAAGACTGTTTAAGGCCGGTTTGGGTGATTAGTGTTCAATCCTGTGATTAAACAAATGCCAGTATTACATTTATATTTTCTACAACGAGAATTGGTGTCTTGCCTTTTTTTCATTTTGCAGACAACTCAGTCTCAAGAAAACTACGTAATGCCTTTCAGTCTGCAAAAGGTTATTTAGAGAAGATTTGCCAGAAGATTTTTCACCCATGTATAGTTATGACAGATAACAGCAGCGTTGAAAGCATTGCCTTATGAGCTCTCCTTCCAAATAGCATGTTATGCTCTGCATAATTCATGTTAATCAAGATCTTTAACCATGGGCTGTGGGAAAGTCATCATGGTGTTATTAAAGACAATCGACAACCGTTATGAGGAATTCCCGAACTGTAATGTATGCCAATACAGTGCAATAAGCCGAGGTCACTACGTCTGATTTAATAAACGAGGAAAAAATGAAGAAAAATGAAAAGCTGGAAAAAAATCTAAGACATTTGTGGGTGATGTTTAGCAGATCTCGCAAATATCTTAACGCGGGGACTAACGAAAATAATTACTGTGAATCCTCAAATACGAATTTTCTAACGCGTGGTACTGCAGCGCGGTAAAGTTTTTAATATGTGTGCGTTAGTGGATTTTATCAAAAAAATGGTTCAAATGGCTCTGAGCACTATGGGACTCAACTGCTGAGGTCATTAGTCCCCTAGAACTTAGAACTAGTTAAACCTACCTAACCTAAGGACATCACAAACATCCATGCCCGAGGCAGGATTCGAACCTGCGACCGTAGCGGTCGGATTTTATCCCGAAGACATCTGAAGCGTATCACAAGAAAAGGTTGCTTCAGTTTGACAATGGGAGAGCAAGGAATCAAGCTAGCATACGAAAAATTTTGCCAAGCAAGTAGCAATGTTGAAGATATTGACAATACTTACTTCGTTAAAGAGAATGCTAATCTGTACATTGTTGATTGTGAAATGGCAACGTGTGACTGTCGAAATGGAGCTGGGGCCGATTCTGTAAACATCTTTGTACTGTAGAAAAAAAGACATGGGACTGTACTTACCACATCACTGTATTTAACCGATTCTGATCGTCAACTATTTGCTAAATACGCTGGACCGATTTTCAGCATCGTTTCTCGAAAATATTACGGGTGAATCAAGTGCAAATAATGAAAGCTGGCAAGCTGACTGTAGTATACCAGATGAAGTGCCAGAAACATTTAAACTTACAATAAATCGAGAAGAAAGCAGGTTAGCTACCAGTAATGAAAACTTCGATAATTTTGTACAAAATATTAAAGTCCAGTAGCAACGAATTACTTGTATCTTGGAATGTAATTCAAATGCTTAACGTAAAAAAAATTCTTACCTAGTTTGGATCTTGATTCCTCGAAGTTACAGACTCGATCACGTATTATATCATTTATTGTCTGTACAACCTCCATCGATCGATCGCCGAAAAGAAAGGGATCTTCGAAGAGGCAACGGAAGGATTCAGTCAGGACGACTAAAAGTCAAGTGCTAGCAAAATTGCAACAAATACTGATGATAAGCAACCTCCTGCTGAAAAACACTTTTTTTATAGAAATGCATTATTATATTTTAATATGTACCTAGTGACGTTGATTGTCTAACATACACATCTTCGAACGTAGTTTCACATCTATCCAGTATAACACAAAATACTGAAAGACGTTGGATTTTACTGCCTATTCATCACACAGAAAACATGCCCCCGAACAAACTCGCATTTTTAGTGCTCAGTCACGCATAGTAATTAAACGCATAGTAATTAAAAACCCGTGCACGATTGGAGGACGCGCTCCTTGAATTGACCACGATTTCAGAAAGGGAATAGTGTTACAAACACGAGCGTATTTCAAGGCACCGCTGCCTCCTATTCTACACGGAAAAGGAAATCCGCCACTCGGTGAGCGCGAAATTTGAACGCTGTGTATTAGTACTACCACTAGTTCATAGGAGAATGCTACCACAATTATGGCCCAAAATTTTCCGGCGAGATCGATTGCTGGGGTTGATAGAGTACAGAGTGGCTATTCCGCTCATTTCAGTTGCAATCCCAATTACGGTGTTTTAATTATGAATGCATTTGAGTATATACAAGGTCGAAATTCCTTTACACGAACGAAGTATAACAAACATCTGAAGAAAGCAGAAATCACAATACATAAAAATTGTGGTCCAATTCCACACAGTCAAAAGGCTATTCCGCCCAGTGTATTTTAGTGTCAAAACCACAAGTTAACATTATTCGTTCTTTTCAACTCACACACTCTTCGGAAACCACGTAGCAGATTACTGGCACTTTATCCAGAGGAGCTGCCTATAACACTTGCTAGACTACTGTTTGTTTCATATATTATCAGACAATGAAGCAATTGGCTTTTTTCCTTTTGTAAGACCAAGAAAACATGTTATCTGAATTCTACATCAGAAGAGAAACGAAGGAAACGTGTTATCTAGAATTTAGCAGTAAAACATCAATTAAACTAATAATTTGACTGAGTGGAAATGCGACAGATCAGACCTTTGTGGAAAAGGCAAGCAGTATTTGTTGATATACACATGCTCTGCATAACCTTTGTTCTTATACAGGTAATAATAAGAGTTTAAAGTTCCACGTTGTTGTGCATGGTACACCTTCATTTGTCAGGTTGTATTCTTTAGCTGTGGCAGTAATTCATCCCTATTCGCTTACCTCTTAGAGTTTGTTCTTTTGTCCTGTCAATAATGTAATAGAAAACTGAAGTGTTGGCAGAAGGGCCAACACCGTGTTGCTAGAGGAGGCCGAAATGCACGCGTTTAATTACACGCAGACTGGCGTGAGGTCTGGACAGGACAATGTCTTGAGAACTGCAAATAAAGTACGTAGATGATGTAACACTTAACTTTAATCCAGAAGTGGTGTACATCGGTCTGACGGTACAGGTTTTATAATAAGCTCAATATAACTGGTAATGGCGCCTTGCTAGGTCGTAGCAAATGACGTAGCTGAAGGCTATGCTAACTATCGTGTCGGCAAATGAGAGCGTGATTGTCAGTGAACCATTCCTATGAACGTCGGCTGTACAACTGGGGCGAGTGCTAGAAAGCCTCTCTAGACCTGCCGTGTGGCGGCGCTCGGTCTGCAATCACTGACAGTGGCGAAACGCGGGTCCGACGTATACTAATGGACCGCGGCCGATTTAAAGGCTACCACCTAGCAAGTGTGGTGTCTGGCGGTGACACCACAAAAACACCATTAGTATAACCACATGCGGCGATACAGAGGTACTGGCACACACTGAAGGTAAGGGCGACCTTCACCTTTCTCGCGTCCGTCGGCCGTCGTAATTTAATATATTATTATTATTATGTTGATTGTTGCAGACTTACGTGGTGGGCCTTAATAAAAAATTATATTTCATTTTATTTTGATTTACAATTAAACGCTTTTTTGAAGTTCTCCCTTTTTTTAACAATATTAATCTTCAGTATAAACTATTTGTTACGTTAATGAACGTTAGACTCACTGAATCTTAAAACATGAGCATATAAGTTGAACAACGGAATAAGATTTTCATATTAATTTCCTCGGCTAGTCAGCTCACTTTAAAGCAAAAAATCTTTAGTTATTAATTAAAATTGCGGCCCACACACGCGCGAGAGTATTTTTTCTTACCTCTGTAAACCATTGCCTCGTAGTCGGAGTCCTGGCTCTGGCTCTCGGCTATGGTACTGAAAATAAGAATCTTAAAGCTACGTATTTTCTGCAGCGTCGGGTGGCTGAGGAGAAAAATGTATATTATGTTAATAGCGGGCGAGGTTTTCGCTTCCCCTAAATTTTATAAGTTAATATCGCCACGTAATGGCGTCGTTGGCTGAATCGGCCGCTGCTATTGTTGCACTGTAATTAGCTCGAATGCAGGTTAATTCAAGGAAGGCGGACATGAAATTGGGATCACCTCTTACAAATTAAAAGTGAACAATAATATTAAATCAATATATTATCTGCTTAATTAGTACAAATATGTTTACATTTGCCAGCACTCGCAAGATGTCCGTCTACACGCAACCAAGAAAAGAGAAGAAGTGAAGACGACTAAAAAATTAACAAAAGAGCGTATCTTGTCGTCTCTTTAGATCATTTCACTCGAAACTTACACAGAGAAATTATTATTTTACGGGTACATGATAAAAATATATATTATTCAATTTATAAATGTCTCTTCTTTATAAATACTGTTTTTTAAGTCTTTTCGTATTACGAGGTGTGGCTAGAAAGAAACCGGACTAGTACTGGTGAAACAATAAAACGAATGCAATAAGGCTGAAAGTCCCGTGGCCTGTCACGTGACTCTCGCTCCGCCTACTGCTCGAGTTTCATCTGCCTCCTGCACTCAGTCTGCCCGTGGCGTCTGTTTTAAGTAGTTGACGTTTTGTCTGTGCGTCGGAAAATGTTGAGTGTACAGAAAGAACAGCGTGTCAACATCAAATTTTGTTTCAAACTAGGAAAATCTGCAAGTGAAACGTTTGTAATGTTACAACAAGTGTACGGCGATGATTGTTTATCGCGAACACAAGTGTTTGAGTGGTTTAAACGATTTAAAGATGGCCGCGAAGACACCAGTGATGACACTCGCACTGGCAGACCATTGTCAGCAAAAACTGATGCAAACATTGAAAAAATCGGTAAACTTGTTCGACAAGATCGCCGTTTAACAATCAGAGCAGTGTCTGAGTTAACAGGAGTTGACAAGGAAAGTGTCGAACAAGTTTACCGATTTTTTCAATGTTTGCATCAGTTTTTGCTGACAATGGTCTGCCAGTGCGAGTGTCATCACTGGTGTCTTCGCGGCCATCTTTAAATCGTTTAAACCACTCAAACACTTGTGTTCGCGATAAACAATCATCGCCGTACACTTGTTGTAACATTACAAACGTTTCACTTGCAGATTTTCCTAGTTTGAAACAAAATTTGATGTTAACACGCTGTTCTTTCTGTACACTCAACATTTTCCGACGCATAGACAAAACGTCAACTACTTAAAACAGACGCCACGGGCAGACTGAGTGCAGGAGGCAGATGAAACTCGAGCAGTAGGCGGAGCGAGAGTCACGTGACAGGCCACGCGACTTTCAGCCTTATTGCATTCGTTTTATTGTTTCACCAGTACTAGTCCGGTTTTTTTCTAGCCACACCTCGTATTTCACTGGGGACGCTATACCATGTCAGAAACTTATTTCTTATTTCAGGCGGATTAGTGCCGTGAACGGACTGGCCCCCCTGTACCCTATCGTCCATGCGTTCATTTTCCCTTAAAAATACGAGGTCGAGTTAGTGATGTTCTCTTCTTAGTCGGGACCTGCACTTCCGCGCCTTCATGGGGAACCTACGAAAGTCCACAAGTTTTTGAAACTTGAGGATTATCCGCATTAATAGCACGAATGAGCACATTACGAGGAGGCAACAGGGCCTGAAGCGAATGCTTCAAAACAGAACGGAGGAGGAGTGAGGTGAGCAGGATGGTTCCTGGGCGCTACTTTGCATCACACAAGCGACCGACGGCAGCCCGGCTCAGTCGAGCATGTAGCGCTTTTTTTTCTTCCACCGCCTCTATTTTTTTTATTCCCGCCTACTCTGTCCCTCCGGAACTGCCGGCGGCGAACGGCGCAGAGCAACCAGAAATTTTTGCCGTCGCCGACGACGCGGACGGACGATTCGATAAAAAAATACTGTCAGAATTCCGCGATGCTCTGTCCCGCGTTGTCTGCGCCGCGGGGGAAAAGGGGTGTGACGTTTTTGACACAATTTGTCCCCGGTGGCCGGCACACGTATAGGCGGAAGAGGCGTCAGCCGCAAGAGGGTGGGAGGAGACGGTGGGGCAGGGGGGGAACTCGGCTCCCGCAGCGGCGGAGAGGCGCCAAATCCAATTGCGCGCTTATTTTATCATATTCGCCAACACGAAGCCTTTATATAAAACAGCGGCGGGGGCGTGCTTTTGACGCAGCCCTGCGCGGCATTGTGCCGGTGTTGATGTGCTTTTAGCCTTTGCCGACAACAATGCGCGGCCGGCGCTGCCGTCGCCTTCCATCAAAAACGCGCCCCTCGCCGCCGCCGCCACCGCCGCCGCCGCTGCCAGGGCTGCCACCCTTTGCAGCCCGGCTCGACCCGCAAGCGCACCGGGGCCTCTGGCGTGCTCCACCCGAGGACAGCGGCGCGGCGGAAATGTAATTTTTGGCACTTTGTGCGCCTTAATGTTATCAGGGCGGCGCTGTTGTCTGTGACGTGACGTGATGGAGCCACTCTTGGTGCGGCGGCGCGGGCACTTAGCACCGGCGCTC